>NC_133971.1:11486199-12888074 GCF_031877795.1 Strix aluco | reverse complement strand
TTTTTAAAAATCAGAAAATGTGCTTAATATGCTACCTCATAATGTTGTCTTGGCAGTTATAGGTCATTATGTTTTGGGAATAATAATCAATTCTAAACTGCCCTGTTGATGCTTAACAGTGAAAGAGGAGCTGGGAGTGCCAGATAAAATGAGCATTCACAGAGACAAATTGCATCTTCAGAATGAATAATACTTCTATTATTTTAATGAAGAAAATGTTTACAGGGTAACATGTATAAAAATGCAGCACTGTTTCCCAGTATTGCTGGTTTATTTTAAACCAGAGCACATAAACAATAATTCTGCATTGAAGTGCGACCACATTCTATTTGGTGATGTTTTCTTTGGAAATTTAAGTATCTTTTACTAGCAGAGGAGGGTGGACAGAAAATGGATTTTGTGCAATATACAAATAAAAACAATCTGTTAGTAAATCTATAAATATATTCCCGTTGTTTTTGAAAACAACGGCAATTTAATATACTTGTTCAGTGGGTTGGCCTAAAATTGAAGGAAAATGAAAGATTTATTGTGGTCAGGGAGCATTCAGTCAATTGGAATTCACATCCCTGCAGCACTCAGCCAATTAAAGTGGGATGCTAGGATTAATAATCAATAGGTGAAATACACTTTCAATCAACAGGTAGAAGAGCATGAATGATTAATTAATGGTGTTTCATTTCATCCCAAGGTGTGCAGAAACAAGAAGTAGTGTGTAAAAGGCTGGATGACAACTCCATTGTACAAAACAATTACTGTGACCCTGACAGTAAGCCTCCAGAAACCCAAAGAGCCTGCAACACTGAGCCTTGTCCACCTGAGTAAGTCATTGATCACTAAAATGGACATGTGTTTTGCATAGATAGGAAAATCTGTTGACCAACTAGTAAAACCTGTTGACCAAATGTGTATAAAATTCTGATCTCTTATTAGGGTCCTGCCTTATCAGACAGGATATTTGGTTTTGGTTTCTTGTTCCTCTGAAATCAGTTGTGGAAAATACATACTTAATCTAGAGGAGGCCTGATTTCACTGAGGAACAGTGCTGTTTAAACTACACAAAACAGCTCAGACATTGTAATTAAAAAGATGCTAGCAAAGCAGTTTCTTAGGGTGTAAGTGTCAGATGTGGTGAATAGTGCTCAGAGTAGAACTGGGGCCATTCTTAAGGCCACAATGACAGAATAATCTTGAGGTGAGACTAACTTTGCCATAGATATGTATATTGCATACTAAATGTTTGCCGTATTTTTAAGTATATTAAAATTTGTGCTGAAGTGTTTATATGAGAAATGGCAATCATAGAAACTGCTTGATAGACCAAACCATTTACTGATGATAGTTTTGTGAAGCAACTTTCTCTCCAGGATACTCAGTGTTGTACAGTAGTGCTCTGTGCCTTTAGGATTAGATGCCTCCTTGGTTACATCTGTTTAGTTTTATTTTTAAAGATCGTTGTATGCTATATATTGAAAAGATAATTAAAACCACAGCAGCTCATTTGTTCAAAAATGAAACTTGGCAAGGTCCAATAGCATAGATTCATTTTACCACAAAAGCTTTGTAGAAACAGTTGTGATACTTTGCACTAGAAAATAATTTCAGCAGATGCACTACAGCTCCTTCTTATGTTTTGAGACAAGTAAAACTTGTGGAAAAAACGGAAGAGATACAACAGTTCATCGATTCACAAGTTCTGGTTAGTTTAAGTTTGGTGATAATCTGTAGCTGTATTCTAATTGGGCATGAAAATCATTAATGCTGATTAAACGTAGATACTGCACAATAAAGAAGTACTGTGGTCTCTTTTAAACGTCTCTTAGAAACGGTAAAATTGTAGTATAAAGGACACTGGAAGAAATAAGACAAGACTGTAATGCATTAAAATCCTAACAGGTCTTCATGAAGACAGTTTTTTCCTAGAGTATCAGCTGCTTCCCCAGTGTGGTTACTGGTTGCAGGATGGCAGAGCAGTGTTTTCCACACTTACTCCCCCTGTGTCATGTACCATACTCCTCTGATATAAACAGAAGTTATATATAAGAAGCCATTACACTGCTTTCACCTTGAGTGTATTTGAATATGAATGTGCTGTCTCACAGACAGATCTAAAGCAGGTCTAAATCACTGCCCCTACAGTCTATGTGTAAATATATGTTTACCCTGCCAGGATGTGCACTTGGATTCTGTTTGGATAGCAGTGTTTAACATGGCTGTAAGTGCACTAACTAAACTCTCACACCATGTACTTGAGAGCAGAACTTGGGAATGTTCATGTTTGGTCAATTCCTTCTTAACAAGCACATCCCTATCCCTTCCTTTGTGTGGCTTAACAATTAACAAATTAGCACTATAAAAGATAGTGTTAACATAGTTATTCCGAACTAGTTAATTTTTTTTTTTTGCACTGACGTTATTTTAAAAACAAAAACGAAGAAAAAAACCCCAACCAACAAAGTGGGACACTTCTGGATTCTCCATCCAGTACAGCAGGGACACTGGTGTTTCACATGGTGAAACTCATGTCATCAACATTCAGAAAGTGGCTAGTGTGTATTAGTCAGCATCTGCTTGAATATGTCAGAGCAGATCAGCCCACATCTGCCTCCATTCTGATATTCCCCACAGGGTGAATACAAAGTGCAAAACACCTAAGGAAGGGTTCTTGATTCCTGATCCTCTAAGTCTAAAAGGCTGTTCAAATAACAGATAGTTACCCAAAGAAGTTTGATCCTTTTGTCTGAAAGATTTATCATCCAGTAATACTTACTCTTTACATAGAGTGGCCAAATACTTCCTTTTTTAATTAACAAATTTTCACTTCCCTTGTGTTGTATACCAAAAGTTATGAAAACATTACTCTTTCTAAGTGAATGGCAGTTACACTGTACTTGATGTCCCTGAGCAGCAGCAAAGACTATGTTTGTTCATGGTATCTTGTTTGTTATTACAATAAGTAACAAAGTTCCAGATTTCAAGAAATGATGCAGGTCTCACAGTTCTATTAATTATGAATAATACTGTCTTAACATACAGTATAAACATAAAAGGTACCTGAGAATGCACTTGAGCAAATCATAGTACCAGCTAGAAATTAACACTTCAGTCTCTCCAGACCTCTGAAGAGCTTCTAATTCTCCCTACTGTGGTAAAAGCATAAGTTTGTTGATGAAGAATCACAAATTAATTCTCTTTTGCTGGGAAATTAATGACAATATGGCGTATTTGTTTGTATCTCTGCATTGATCTAGGTTCATACTAGAATATATTACATGTTCTATAACACACGACAGGATAGCAACACTTTTTTTTTGACAGAGGCTTCAGAAAGCAACAAATCTTATGAGGCAGCTCCAAGCATACCTCCAGGAATGTCCACATAGACCGACATGCCTGGCATTTTTGGCATGTTGGCATTATGTGATAGCATACTAGATTTCACCTTCATCCTTTGCAACGATGATTCAGGCGAGTGTATCTAATCAACATATGAAATATTGAAGACCAAATGTGCTCAACAATGTGAAGAGATATTTCCAGTGAACTGAGCTGCATTAACCATTCATCGTGGGGGGGAGGGGGGGGAACCAACCAAAAGCCATTTCAGCCAGATTAACAGATGCTTTAATCTCTGCAGCAACACAAAGTGATCTAAATATACTGCACAACTCTTGACTTTTTACTATGTACACACAAACAATCAGAAGTTTCCTTTAGCAGCTATCATGCAGTGCTTTAATTTTTTTAAATATTTGTTGAGGTCATTTTTTTAATGTGATGAATTCTTACTAGTGTTTGCTTTACTTAATCTAATAAATAATATTTTGAATTTCAGTATAGCCTCTTATAAAAAAGTTTAAAAGTGTTTTATAATCAGGAGAGAATTAACACTCAGAAAACCCAATTTTGAGATCAAATTATTTTTCTGTAATGATACTAGAGAGGCAACCATCTTGGCTTTTAACTTGTGCTGCAACCACCTACAGCAGTGGTTCCCAAACATTTCCAGTTGCAAACTACTTTCAGAGAAATAATTTCAGGCAAGTCCAGTATAAATCTACTTAAATAGCTGCAGTTATGTCAGGCTTAACACTCCTTTCTAACTACTATGGCATAGGGTGGAAATTGCTGCTCTAGAAAAATACAAAGTAGTAGTATTATTGGAAGATATGATTGCAGTGAGGCATAAATTAAAATGTTCAGTAAAAAAACCTTTAAGTTTCTACTTTATTTCACTATGAATCTGTGTATTGTTAACAGTGATTTAGGCCTAGTAATTTAAACTATTTGGATTCTGGGTTTATGCAATTCTCTACTCTGTTTCTGAAGGGTATTAACTGAGTCTCCTAACTTTTTCTATCCAGATGGTTTATAGGAGATTGGTCAGAATGCAGTAAGACCTGTGATGGAGGAATGCGTTCACGAACAGTTCTCTGTATCAGAAAGATTGGACCTTCTGAGGAGGAGACACTGGACAATACCAACTGTTTAACACACCGGCCTATTGAAAAAGAGCCCTGTAACAATCAGTCCTGTCCCCCACAGTGGATTGCTTTGGACTGGTCAGAAGTAAGGCAATTTTTGCTGTGTTAGCTCATTGGTAATAGTGGGGACAAGAATTAAAGACCACTGAATGTTAGTACATTTTCTATCACTGCTTGCTAAGCAAAGGATTAATAAGAAATATAAACCCTCATAGATATAGTATTGAAGCAGTTTTTTCTTTTTTGTTTCCTTCTGTGTGGTTGGTTCTGTTTTTTTGTCAAACAATTATGACCTGTTTTCATTAATGATGGTAGAAAAATAGTGAAATACAAAATAGAATAGCAAAGTAGTAAAAAAACCCCAGTGAAACAAAAAAACCACCTAGAATAGCCGTTTGGTATGAGAAACATTCTTTAAAACAAAAAAGCAATTTCCATTTCCATTGGTTTTTGAACAGGCAAATAGCTGGATAGTAGAGATGATGGTTTTACAGTATGAGAAACCAGAATAAACTGCTTTTTTTTTTTTTTCCTGAAGCAACCATGCTGATGTAAAGCATCACCTTTCTTAGCAACATGCCTCAAGAGGCGGACCTGAAAGTTGGTATTCTCTTTATTAAAGAAAGAACATCTTTTGTTAAGTATGGTGATACCTGTTACAGTATAAGCTATAAGCCAAGCTTATACTATACTTTATACTGGTTCAAGTATTAAATTTGAAGATGTGAACCAGTGCAGTTGAAAGGAAAGGCAGATACATTTAAATGGGACTGCTTTGCATGCAAATCAGAATGCAGAAATGTCTGCATGCTTTTTCAGATCCTTGCTATACTGGACTCCCATCTCACCCCACTTTTTATCTCAAAGTACACTTTGAAGTACTTACAAGTTAGGATTTCCTGAGTTTCCATATCTGTATCCTTGCTGTCAAATGCAGCCGTATCATATAATTGCTCTCATAAATTGATTAAACTGTGTTCTAAAATTAGTTTCAGTGTTTGTCCACTGCTTCTTGGAGAACTATTCCTGAATTCCAATCTTTGAATTGCAAGAAGTGTCCTAATGTTCTAATTCCATGCCAGTTTATACCTATTTGCTTTTGTTATCTGAAACAGCCCTTCTTCCTTTCCAGCTATTATTCATCAGAAATTCATCTTGATCACATTCTGCTTTCATGTTTCAGTTTGAAGTCATCCGTTTGGGAAAGGATGACTAGAGTTAAATGTATATATTGTCCCAGAGGAGGTTTCACGTGTGCCTCATCCTTTTGTTTCCTACCTCTACTGAAAATACATGTAACCTGGAGTGTATCAGTATAACCTAAATAAGCTTCTGTTCAATATCTATCACATATTGTTTATGTAAGTCATCTTACACTCTGATAATATATCCAGATCTTTATCCTCCTCTTTAATTTCTTTTTTTTTTTTTTTTAGAAATGCATGCTCTTGCATGTCATACTGCCAAAATTCACTTCATTTCAGTTATTAATGTCTTCATGGTTGTCCAGTTCTTTCTGTAGAGCATACCTCTGTAACATCAAGGTCAGTTAGTTACCTGTGCTATCTGATAGTTTCATTAATTTCAGAAACACTGAACAACTGAAACTACTTTTGTATGAACATTATTAAGTAGACTGGAAAGAAACATGAATCAGATCAGTCCTATGACTAATCCTAGAAGATCTTTCTAGATAGCATCTCTCAACTTCTAAACTTTACCAAGTTGTCTACCCTTTTTCAAATACTTTACTGAAGCCCAGGTACGTTAGAACAGTCCCACTACCTTTGTCTAACAAAAAAATGAAAGATTACTATTAGAATAAACTGGAATGATCTACCAATGATATACCCATGATTCACTGTGTCCCATTTTCTGTATATGTGCTTGCTTTTAGAGAGTTTCATTCAAAGTAAATGATAAATCACTGAATACTGTAAAGAAGGTTGATGTGCCTGTAGCTGCACAGATCTCTTCTGTGCACAGATACTTTTAGCTCCAAGAAGGAAGTCTACTAGCATCACTGTGAGCACACATAGAAGTGGTACAGAAGAGCTCTTACCATAATTTGTTAATACAGATAATATAGTTCGCGAAATCACAGATTAGGTGATCTTGGAAGGGACTTCTGAAAGTCATCTTACCCAACCACCCCTGCTCAAGCCGGGCCACCTAGAGCCGGTTACCCAGGACCATGTCCAGACAGCTTTTGAATATCTTCAAGAATGGAGACTCCATCCACTATTAGTTAGTAATAGTCTAAGCATTATGGCAGTACTTAAAAGTAATAATATCTGCATTAAATCACAGTGCTGAGAGCTGCCATGGAAGCTGTTGTTCATCTCCTTGCTGTCTGAATTGCATGCTTGTATAACCTCCATCTGTTTTTCTTAGCTGAAGAAACTACTTCTGTAGACAATTTTTAAATTTTTATTGTTACACACATTATTTTTCTTTGAACAAAAGAAAAATATGTCAATTTGCTGTACTGTTCCATTGGTTTTGCTCTGTAAGGAATTATGAATGAAATGCCATCTTAGTGAACTTCTATATCGAAAAGTCTTCTAAAATATAATGTGAACTTCTGAAATTTTTTTGTTTTCATTAACTTACCAGAGAGATGCTTTTCTTATATTCTGAATGTCCTGTTATTTGTACTAGGTTTTTTTAATAACCCACTACCATAAAACAGGTAAGTCATTCCCAGACTATACCTTAATGTGTCTATTTTTATTCAAGATAACACATATTTTTTGGAATCAGTTCTATAAAAAGTTGTCACCTTTATATCCTGACACCTGAAGAAAAGTGGTTTCAGCAACTTTTCTCAGTGTAGATCAGCATCTGACTTAAAGCAGAAAGGAAAGGAGTGAGAAGAAAAGAATGGATGGGTGGGAGGGGATGTTCCATGGAAGACTCTGTACTACATCTGTGGCACTGACAGTTTGTAGGCTCTTTGCATTCGTTACAGCAGTACTTTATTTCCAACTGGAATATCTAGTCATCATCTGAGTACTAACAAATAATACTATCCATATGACAAGTTATAGAGCCATAGATACATGTTGTCTGTATACTGTTGCCCTTTAGCTGCGTCCTGGAGACATTGCTCATTAATACATCATTCTTAGAGCTATCAACATTGCCACCCTCATAAGAATCTTGAAGAACTTTTTAAGGCCTTCATATCCAGCCTTTTATACAGCAGAAGCATGTTATAATTTGGAACAAAATCATTCTAATCTAAAGATTCAAGCTCTGCTAAGCTTCTGGTTGTGACGGTATTTAATTAGAATTGTGAAAAAGTGCCAACTTCTTTCTGGTATGAATTTTGCCAGGTGTAGCTTGGCAAACTGTCTTGACTGATGATACCATTTTAATATAATGAGAAAACCAGCTTTTTTTCTGTTCAGGATTCCCAGAAATAGAATGTATTCAAATCCCTATAGTAATATACATTTATATATTTATTTATATGATTTTCTGACAGAAGCGTGAAAATGAAATCAAGAGTGAACTCAATAAGTGAAAAGTTGAATACTTCTTCTGTTGAAACCAATAGCAAACCTTGCTACTTTTCTCTGAAATGCAAATTCTGAAGTTTTGTTCTCATACTCAAAACAGCCAATATGTGATAAAAATTAAACAATTATAGAACTCTTTTATATGCTAATGCACTTGTTGAGCATCAGTATAGTTACACATTTTTTTAGTCTTCAATGATAATTAGCAAGAAATTATGTATCTTTTTGGTCAGAGAAATAAACAGTTCGTAAACACAGAGATTAAATTAAGTCCTTAGGGTAATGTAAAAGGTCTTTTATCAAATAGTAATTGAAGTTAACAGTGTCTTGCCCAGTGGAATGTAGTCATGCTTGGGTAGTGTCAGTTTTGCCATAAAATTTTTCACACTTTGCAATAGTTGAGCTTTGACTGAATTATTCTGCCCACTGTAAATGACTTCTTTTATATTTTTTCAGATAATAAACCAAGAAAAACTAATCTAAGGATTTCTTGAGAAGTGCCTTATCAGACAAGCACATTTACTTTGCATTCATATTACCATTAGTCATGACTTCCTCTGAGTCAAAAATTCTAGAAGCATTTAATAATGGTTTTGTTTGTCTGGGTATTTTGTCTTGCATTTGCTTTGAAGACATATTTTTTTGATAGATTCTACTGATGCATTTTATTTTTGGTGATTCAGTATTATTGTAGGCAACCTATTTCCTTACTTCACTTTCATTCCTGGGGACTGGATGTAATCCATCTTATTTAGTGGAATTTTGACTATGACTCCAAAAAAGTGGGTTTTTAAGGGACATTGTTTCCTTCCGGTACCAGTAGCTGAAAGAAGATTTTTCTCAAATGACAGTTTAGACGTAGATAAAAGAACATATCTTCAAGTAGGACTAGGAAATGGATGCACCTAAACTCAAATTTTGATCCTCAAACTCTTGTTTATTTGATAACATATTCTAGCGATTATGAAACAGCACAAGCTGATTGGGTTTTGACAATTTTTACAAGGTCCTTTCAACCTTGTCTCTTTTCTGTTTGTTTTTGACAGAATGCTGTCACTGAGAAGAGGTTGAGTGCAAGTGGTTTTAAGCACTCAGCTAGGAAGGGGCACTTGCTTCTAGTTCCTGCCTAAAAGTCATGCATTTTACAGGAAATATTTGTGGGGGAAAATAAACGCAACATTCCATGGAATTTGGACCAGAACTGAGGAGTCATGATCATGATGCTGAAGACCTCACATACTTGGGTTTTTTGTCTCTATTTAGATTAATATTCTTTTTGCAGTTCAGCCAGAGATACAGAGATCTTTCTTCTCTTACTTTCCTTCTTTCCCTAGTTTTCCAGAAGACAGGTACTTAGGGTACACAAGATTTGGGGTTAAAGCCCCTTCAGTATGAGGACGATTGAACCTGGACGTTCTGTATCAGAATTCGAAACACTGAACTACTGTAGATAAGGAGGCAGTACCTTGATAGGAAAGAATAGGATAGGAAAGGAAAGATTAAATTTTAAGTAAGGTAATCATATTCTCATTTTATAGTTCTGGATTCTAAACTTTGGATAATAAGATTTGGGATAAACTTGTCCATTCTGTATTCAATTGTTTAGGTGGCTCCCACTGAGACATTTTCTTAAAGATCTTATTTTGAGGTATATACACCTTTACATATGCATAGGGAATATCAATACATAGTACTGTGGAACTGTTTTTAAAATTCTTTAAATTAGGCAGAGATGCTTCAGGATTAGGCATACAACAGTAAAGTTGGAATCACTCAAGTCATTTTTTTGAAAATTAATCTTAGGGGGTTTTCTGTTTTCCCCAGTTATACACTGACCTGTTTTGGATGTGTGGGAGGCCTTAGGTGTGCAACCTCTTAAATACTGCTTCAGTTCCACGTAGTATTATTTCCCAGATAATGTTTTGTCTCTAGAGCTGCTTTCATGTGAAAGGCAGTTCCACTTCAGCATAATCTGTATGTAAGGTTTATGCTATCAGAAACTGATTTTGGTCCAAATACTGCAGATATGCTTATGGGGTAAAGATTAACATGCCAATAGGGAATTCTGAAATGGTGCTTGCAAAATCTCCTGGTCAGATGTTGAATAGGGACTGATTTGTGGAAGGTCTTGAGTTTTAATTTTGTTAACACTTGTCTCTTCCCAAATCTGCAGTTGTGCTAATGTAAATGTCAGATAATAGCAAAAATGAAGGAAAAGGGGAAGAAGTCCAATATGAAGAAAGAGGAGGAAGAACAAAGGTCATCAGACCTGCTTCTTTTCAAATTACTGTTTATTATCTGCTTGTGTTAGAACAAGCAAGGGAGTGATAAAAGGTGGAAAAACAAGAACTGTGTGAAAACAGAATTAAAATTTAAATAGCAAAGCAGAGAAAAGCATGCATTGTAAGAGAGGGTACAGTATTTCTATCCGAACTGTCTGGTTTCTATGGAGTCCAATAAAGCATTTATCTTCCGATATGCATATTGAGGAAAAATGTGTTCATTGTAGCTCAGTAGTCTGTAAGTGAGGTGGAGAAAGACTGTACTAAGGTCATATGAAGAACAGAGTGTTCTACTTTTAATTTCTGAAATGCACACTCGAGTTTGTTTCATAATAGTGCTACGTGTGGCAGACCTTTCTACTTTGCAGCAAAGTGCTTTTCTTAAACCTAACCTAAAAGCTCTTATGTATAAAAGTAAATAATAACACCATAGCCTAAATATAAATAGCAAAGGAAATCTACTTTTATCAAATCAAAAATTATAAAAACTTGAACTTAATAAAGCAATCATCAGTTAGCTTGTCTAAAGATTTTAAAATTATTATTATTATTATGATCTTTTTGGGAAAATTGTAATTATAGTTTAATTGTAAGACCATAAATATATTCTCCTGTTTTCTATAATCACATTTCCAACACTTTTATTGAATTTTTACTGAGATTTTTCATTGTTTATTCGCATCAATATTTTTTCAGTGCACACCAAAGTGTGGCCCAGGATTCAAACACCGAATTGTTCTGTGCAAAAGCAGCGATCTTTTAAAAACTTTTCCAGCTGCGCAATGCCAAGAAGAAAGCAAGCCGCCCGTCCGCATCCGCTGTAGTTTAGGCCGATGTCCTCCTCCTCGCTGGGTTACTGGAGACTGGGGACAGGTATGATAGTTCATATAAGTATTTTTTGCTATTAGTCTCCTACATGTTAGCACCTTCTAAGGAGGTGATGTTGCTGGAAATGGATAAGAGATGGTTTCCATGATGAAACAAAAGCTTCTCCCCTATTTTTTGTCTCAGATTGAAATGTGATGCTGAATGATGTTTGTCTGCTGAACTCTAAAGGATTTGCTGACAGCCATCTGGTTTCTACTGGATGAATTTCTGTATGCATTTTCTGAAAAATTATATAGTCCTTATTGCAGTTTTTTTGGAAGGGGATTTTGGGATACAGCAATGTTGCAAGATTTAGCATTTTTAAAACACATTTAACTTCCTTGAGAAAAAAATCCAATTTCTATTTTGGTGAGATATAGATATATATAGCCACAAAAAAAACTTTGAGATCTATATAATTTTATGTAAAACACACTGAATTACCAGACAGGGAGCTAAATTGTTACAGAACAGGCTGAATAGTGCTGCCATTATGCAGTGTTTCTAAATATGATACAGTGAGTTTCCTTCTTTCTTTATGTTTTTGCATCTCAGTTATGATCAGTGACCTATTTTAAAAATAATAAATGGATGTTTCAGTTTCTAAGTTTGCTGAGTAATTTGCCACTAATGAAAATAAAACACATTATCTTAACTAACC
Source organism: Strix aluco (assembly GCF_031877795.1). Classification (NCBI taxonomy): domain Eukaryota; kingdom Metazoa; phylum Chordata; class Aves; order Strigiformes; family Strigidae; genus Strix; species Strix aluco. Next base: position 12,876,256 of record NC_133971.1, on the reverse strand, counting down.
GAGGGACAATAATTTGTGATATTAGAGTCTTACTGGCTTTTCTTTTACAGTAAGTTGTTCAGATGCACATTTATCTTAAATTGATATTGCACTAAAACCACTGTTTAGTTATAGAAATTAAAACATGTTTTGAAACAGCAAACTGTTTTTGTTTGAAAGATAGTTTCCTTTTTTCTTAAAAAAGTCCTCTAGTAGATTTGAATTCGTGCTCTCTTTGGTTTTTCTTTATTCTAAAGTAATTCTTGAAAACATGCACTTAAACTCAGACATGATATATGAAATAATGCAAATTAAATTATATTCTTATATCTCAAATCTGTACTGTTCAGGGAGCCAACATTCATTGTGTTTTATTTTCTTTGAAAGGCAAGTGCTCACATACAGTGTCAAAAAGGAAAAATTCTAAAATATTTTAGGAAAATTATTTTCTGCATTAGCCAAATCTCTTCGGATACCTGTCTTCTTTAAAATTTGTGCATGTGTACTGTTCCTGATTGCTTTACTGTTATCTTGTTTTATATTTTAAAATTGGATCCAAGTTGTTTTACTTTTTCATCTTTCTTATTTTTAGTGTTCTGCACAGTGTGGTCTTGGGCAACAGATGAGAACAGTACAGTGCCTCTCATACACCGGACAAGCATCCAGTGAGTGTCCAGAAACACTTAGACCACCATCAATGCAGCAGTGTGAAAGTAAATGTGACAGTACTCCCATTTCCAACACAGAAGGTAAGTTTGCCATCTCATTGTAATTTATTCTGGAAAGAGTCAAAAAGTCTAAATGACATCAAAAATGTCTAAATGACATCATCTCTCAGACTGTGAATTAATTTTTTACAATCATTTTCTAATTAGTCATTGTAGTTCAAAGGTGAAGTCAATAAAATCCTAATATAGGTTCTTTGTTTAAAAAAACACCCTTATAAATATATAGCCTAAGTCATGGACAAAATACTGTTGTTTTGTGTCATTAGTTTTCCAGTCTCTTTACTGGTTCAATGGAAATGTCCATAATAGCAGGGTGAGCATGATATACTTCTCATCCACTGACCTTCTACCTGCTCCATCAGTGATTAACATAACAATGTAGTGGCAAAAATAGTTAATTACATGTTTACTGAAAGCCTGGGACCATAGATTTAATGCTACATGGTGCTACGAGCCTGTTCTTTGACTTACCAGCTTCTTCTAATTAACGTTCAATTTCTTGGATTTATAATGCCTGTTTGAAATAATTACAGTATTTTTTACATGATGCAGTCTAATCAGACTGTTAACCAGCTTCATCATAACATGTTTTTGCTAGAGGGTATATTAGATAATATTGTCAAAATAAGCTTATTAATGTTTATGAAGGGCTCCATATCTGAGCTCATAAATTGTTCAAGCCAACCTATTAGGAAATGCTGTCTTCAAAGTAGGATTGGAGTGCTAGTCAGTAAGAAAAAAGAGTTTCCTCATTGATTGTAAAACTGTAGAATAGTTTCTCTTTGTGTGCAAGGGGAAAAGGAATAAAAAATTACCAAAACACACATGTCCAATAATCAAGAAAGATTGCACAGCAGTAATAGTTCTTTTAAAACAGTTATTCCCTGAATTTTGATAGAGTACTTGACTGCAATGTCACTAACACTGCTCTGTAACTAATCTCTCTGCAGTATACAATGGAGTATCTTTTACACAGCTTCTCCAGCTACATTGGAGTTTAATATCTATATGGAACAAATAATCTGGTTTTAAATTTTTAATGAAAAGGCAAATTTTTGCTACAGTCTACCCTGATTTGGTGTTCATTCAATACCTACTGTATCCATTCAGGTTCATGCCAGAGATTCAAAGTTGTCATAAATGTCTGTCAGATGAAGATGTCTAGGATGAAATGGGAGCATACTAACATCTTCCCAGAAATACACTGATGATTTAGTGTATAAGCACCATAATTTACTTCTTAAAAGTTTTAATTTAAATAGGCTTATCATCCCATGTCTCCATTTGAAAAAATTTTGATAATAGGATTTTCCTTGGTTATTTTAATTCCCATTTTTATGTTTAGTGCTCTCAAGTAATCTTTATGTGGTGATTATCAATCTAGGAAACTCTCTGCCCTTTAAAGCTCAAAGGCTAAATGATATTTTATTTCCAAACACAGATGTTGACTTTTTCAAAGTAAGGAAGGTAATAAAGTACTTATAAGAGGACATGATTTAGTCCCTATCTCCGTAATTTCAAGATTACAAGATCATGTTGTAATTTATAGTCATTATGTTAGTAGTTCTTTAGTATTATCAGGAAAATATGCTAGTTTCCCACAGATGAATACAATCTTGGGTTTCCTTTGTGTGATCTATATACACTGTGTGGTCATGGTCTTATTTACTGTGGAACTGTGCAGGGTAACTATGAGAAGTAAGCCTGTTGGTAATAGTGTTTTTCAAGGACTTTCCCTGGAAGATTTTTGTGATCCACAACTAGAAAATGTTGAAAATAATTTACATAGTATTCCAGATGGACTTCAGCTCTTTGACCTGTACTCTGAGTGGGCCAGACACGAGCCAGCTCCTTATTGACAGCCATGCAGCCTCATTAGCACAGTTAGGAAATATTGAGGGGAAAAAAGATATAGCAGAGTCTCTTCCAATAGGTACAGTTCCCAACATGTTGCCACTTAGCATCCCATTTTTTCTTATGTCCCACATTGAAGGTATTTACTGGAAACCACTGATTATTTGTAAATGATTAAGTGGCTCAGATGGCTCCAAAGTAAGTATTATCTCAAAATTCATTGAACAATTTAAAATACCTACATCCTTTCTGAAGAATCTTGCTGCAATCCATGAAATACTGACAGTGCCCTCTTCCAGAATTAAACAAAAATTTTGTCTTCAAGGTATTTTTTCAATACTTCGGCAAGTATTCCTTAAATATATATTCTAATTTATACACATTTCAGAGCTGCTATTGAACACTGAATTTAAGAAGCACAAAATGAGTATTTGCAGAATAGTGTGTGTGCATTGCATATTTTCTGCCTTAAAGAATCCTCTTAGACACAAGACGAGCTGACATCTCCTGTGTTAGTAAAGTGTTAGCCTTTAAACAGAGAGGCCTATCTTTTTCAGCATACTAGGGATGATGGAAGGCTTGTAAGATTTCAAGAACTAACTAATCCTAAGGAGCACAGCTATTTTTGGAAAGGTAATACTTCCTAAGAAAGAAATATTTGAGTTCTGGTATTTCATTATGAATGTTACTTGTGAGAGGGGCATACTGTGCCTGTATGCTCTCTTCTGTCTCTCTCCAGGTGTAGTGGGATGTGAACGGTCAATCACTATTTGGGTTTCAGGGAAGGAGTCAGTTGTCTCAGAGGGAGGTTCTGCCCCCTCGGAGTGCATGTGCGTAGCAGGGCATACCTGCTCGCACGAAGAGACTTTGTCCATGTCCCACCTAGTAGCACTGCCTTGTGTTTTGGGCCCAACTGTGGGACAAAAGCAACTTCAGCAACAGATCATTGGTTTGCAGCAGGGTCAGACTAACTGAAAGGATTCCCTTCCTATTTCAAACCCCAGCAAACTTACCGATTCCCTTCACTTTGCCAAACTCCAGTACTCGCAGCCTGAGGAACCCATTCAGTAATTGCTGGACAATTTAGTTTTGATAAGATACATATTTTTGAAGAGGCTTGAGCCACTCTGCAATATAATGATTGTGTTGGTAACATTTGGAAGCCCTTTCTTGGGGAAGGTATGGGTTGTTTACATAAGAGTCAAAATTTGGGGGATACAGAAATAGTAAAAGAAAGTTACAATACATCTTGTCACATTTTACATCTGCTTTAGCTCTTTGTTTTCTTTAAACTCTTCATTGGTGATTTAGAATGTTGTAGATGAGGTTTTGACAGACTGCCACTGATGGGGGTAAGATTGCATTTGCTGCTGTAAGTGAATTACAGGCAGCATGTACCATGTGATTTGAGTGATTTGAAATGTTTTCAGAATTATTTTGTTCTCTTAAGTGTATATATATATACTTGTCTGCTGAATCTGGTGTGCTAAAGGCCATCTGAAGCTTTACCTGAAAACTGTTTTATCTATTTTTATGTCATTTCAGTTTTCCTTGTATTTTGTGTGATATGTCTTTGCAGTCTCTTTAGCTGAAGGCACAGTGACATTCTGTGGTTTTATTACTGTAACATGATACTTAATATCATAGTATTGTCTGATCTAGCCACAGAGTTCAGGGAAGGGGGAGTTCAATACATGTAGCTTACTGAAATTTATTAACAAAACGGGCTCTGCTAAAAGTTTTCCATTCAACCACAGTGCTATGAAGAACAGGCTACTTCATCAGCCACCATATCTATTTCAAAACTGATTTTTAGAACAGAAGTTGTGGGCAACTTCCAGAATATTGTCTCACTGCTGTCCAAATGGCATTGGCTGAACAGGGTCTAGTTTTAGTCAAGAGGAAGAATAACTCAAAGAAACATGAAATAGGGTAATTTCAAATCCTACTTTTAGCAAAAATGCAGTTAGTGGCTTTACTTGTATTTAACTAAATACAATGTGTATGAGGGTTATTTTTGGGATTGAGTGAATTTTTTACTTCTCATCAAGATCAAGTGAAACTTTTTATTCCTCACTTCATTTATAATTCACCATCTGTCTCTCCTATATTCCCGGTCTTCACAAACACAGGGACCTGAAAGACAATTGACTTCTTTTAGGAAGAGTTTCTGAACCTCGGTGAAACACAGTGACCATGTGTGGTTGCTGATAGAGAAATACATTTCAACCAGCTGTCCCCAGTGTCGTTTCTCCTGGCATCCAATTCTGTTTCCAAATTGAGAATTAAAAATTTAGAAAAGTAATACATAAAACATTGGGAAGGTGGAGTAAAAAAAAGTACAATTAAAGCACTGTATCTGTGTTAATGAAATGAAAGTTTAAATCATTTTATGACCTCTATTTATCCAGTTAAAAGCACGTATATTGCCATTATCAGAAATACCGTTCAGTACAGACCCTAAGTTCAGCCTCATTGGTGCATTCGTATCTTCAGATACTAAAAATTCTCATCTGCACTGAACTTGCTACTAAAGTATCCTTGCAGCATGAGCTAGCATGAGCTAGCACAGTCCCTAACTACCTGTTCCAGAGCAAAAATAATGTACTAGGAGATTGTATGTAGAAGGAACACAAATAGGAGTAGCTGAATGATTGACATGCTGACTGTGTTTGTTTCACTATTACTTTTTCCTTTTCTTACCTCTTTGGTGTGTCTGTTGTCTCTTTCATATTTGGCTTACAGACATCTCAGAGTCAAGAATTGTTGTTCTGTCAGGCCTTGGAGCAACAGCGTTCTGGCCTCCAATCTTCGCTTCTAGATATCAAATCAATACAGAATATGATAATGGTCAAAGTATTGCTAGTTTATCTCCTTATTATTCACATATTCTTTAAAGCTGTTGTAATTTGAGAAAGATTGTAGGAGGAAGCCAGTATCCAATGCAACCTTAAAAGTGTAAAAACTTGCAGCATTCTTTTGAGACAAATAATTTTCTGAGAAATTAATCTGATTTCATTTTTCCCATCACTTAATTTTTGTAATTCAAACTTGTGGGGTTTACTTTTTCTCCTTACACATCTCTTCCATCTTCCTGCACATGAATCAAAGCTCTTTGCCAAAGTCCTATTTTAATACCAGTCTGGAAGTAACTGCTCAAATGCTTTTGACTAAAAATCCCCTATCAGGCATCTATCACAATGTTCACTCCAGAGCAAAGGAAATCTGCAGCAGCAACATCTGAACTGTAAAACCTGAGATTACCCCTGAGCTGTCAAATACAGCTGTATCTCCAGCTAGATCAGAATGAGAACTGGGCATGGACCAAACTATTCCATTCCCTATTCCCACCTTCTTTCTACAGACAGGAAACTGAGCCAGAGGAGAACCACAGCATATTCCAGCAGTGCTCCTGTAATGTACCCCACAAGTCACTTTAGATACAACCTGTGTGGGATGAAGGAATCCTTCCTCTGCGTGGTTGAGCTCTTGCTCTCGCTTCCTGGGAGAGTTACCTGCCAATATGACAAGGGCTGCTACAGCAGTAAGCCCAGCATATAGGGAAAACACAACTATGAAAAAAAGCTCTTACATGTCTCTTACAGGCATAAAAATGACTTTTCCTCCTGTATAAAAGAAATTGTGGGTGTGTGGAACCAAGCCTAAAGTGTAATCCACCATTCAGTCCAGTCACTGAACTCACACTGTTGGTGCCTTTATTCATAGCACTCGTCATTTTCTCCATCCCTGTTACCTGCAATGCACATTCTATTTCAAGGATTCTTACAAATGCAGAGGCATGGTACCAAATAGTGAAAATTGTGTCAATTTTTGGATACTCTCTCATGGATGAATAAAATAACTCCTGAGAGAGAAGCTATATATAAAAGTATTGTAAGAAAAATGACTCACATTTCCTAGCTGTCTAAAGTGATCATTTATCCCAATAAATTATAGTTCTTCCAAGACAAAGTAGGCACACTTGTAAATGTCTGGGCGAGAAGCCCTGCAAACTTTTTTATGGCTTTTTAAAATGTGTTGTGTGCACAAGACTGGACTACAAAGAGCCGTTACAAAGAGGGCAAGGTGGATGGATAGAGAAGCAGCATGTTAAATGTCAAATTTTCTTTGTGCTTTAATTTTTATTTCTGATTTTTTTCTCTTTAATGCTTTTAATTATTAGAGTGCAAAGATGTGAACAAAGTGGCATATTGCCCACTGGTGCTGAAGTTCAAGTTCTGCAGTCGAGCATACTTCAGACAGATGTGCTGCAAGACCTGCCAAGGACACTGACCCACAGAAAGCACAGGAATGTGTCTTGTTATTATCATTGTGGAAGAGCGTCCATCAAAGAGAGCCACACAGCGGAATGAGATTGACGTCCTTACAAATGCATTACCCTGTGGAAAACGTAACCACTGGTCAGCCCCAGCTGACAGGATTTCAATATTATTTTAACTTCTGTGAAGTGGGATTTATTAATCCAAAGTGCTGGACACAGTATAAGGAGGGCATGCCAAATTGGAAAGATCCACACAACACATATAGAATAGCTTACTGTGGAACATTTGTGTTCTTGACTAAATCCAATAGTCTGTTTACCTCCTTGGACCATTAAAGTAATTTTTATTATGGACTAGCAATGACACTGAATCCATTTGTATTTAAAACTGTTTAAAATGTAGCTGTTATGACTTGGTCTACTATGGAAGTAAAGAAGAATCAAAAAAATGTTAAGTCATAGCTTAAAAATGTTAACTATTTTATCTCATAACACAGCACCACAATTTAAATTATAAAATGAGCTTGGAAATGTTATTTAAGGAGCAGAAATTAAAAAAAAGAAGTATTTTTCCTTCATTCCACCCAATTCCCTTTGGAGTAATCCATATTTCCTGAGCACTGCTGTGAGCCATATATAAAGCTATACTAAATAGAACAACCATGAGGGACTTAGTTTTAAGAGGTGCAACAGTTATTGCAGTGGTGCATGAAATACGAGTGTGCCATGAAACAAAATGAAATCTGTGTTGCAGGTTTATGGCCATTTTGCCATTGTACAAGTGAAGCTGAGATTTCCACTGAAAGGGAACATTTCAGTATCATGGAGGAGGCAGACTCCAACAGTGGTGAAGACCGTATTGCCAGCTTCTTCACTACTACGGTACAGGTTGCTCAGAACTTACACTTTGACTCCAGCTCACTTTTGTTTACAACACCAACCACAAAGAAGAAACAACTTTGTGGGCATCTAGATCTGGTTTACACGTTACTTTTGATTCTCCAAAACTAAGAAATTCCAGTGCAAAAGATAAGCCTACTGTGTAATAGCAACAGTCCTTTGCAAAGCTGAAAGTTAAAATGGAATCCGGGTGTTCACTTTGATACCATAGCAGAAGGGCATTTGTTTATGAGAAAGAAAATGTGAATGTGCAGTTCAGGAGACCACATCTGAGTGGGCAAGAATTACAACCAAAGAATAAACGACTCATGGAGGTATCTAGGTTCTGTTCAAATGGGAAGTCAAAAGTGTGCTTGAGCCAAGAGGCCTGTTGGACTATGAGGAGTAAGGCACACTGGAAAAGGGGTGGCTAGGATGAAGTCTGGCCGCCTTCACCTAAATGGCCAGGTACGTATTTAAAGCTGGACCATATTTAAAGCTAGGGCAGGTTTCAGCATGAGACTGGAACAAACTCATGCTTATGGATTAGTAGCTAGATGCCTTAACTTTTCTGCCGCCATACTCCACTTACTTCATATTACCATGTTTTTAATATTCACCAAATACTTTGCATTTTTAAATGTGAAACCAAACTACTTAGGCAAGTAACATTCAAGAATCTACCATAAAAAAATTAATTCTTGTGCCTTTCTTCCCCTTCACTTTTCAATAACAGACTCAACAAGGAGATAAGGAAAGTAGGTACTTGTTTATATTAATATATTGTACTTGAACACTTGCATTTTGCAGCAGGTACTTGGTGAATGTGCTTTTATATCCAACTATGCCTCCTTTGTTGTAGTGCAATTAAAGTTATGTGAACAATAACGTGTTACACATTCTAACTCAGATAGCACTTTTTAAAAAAAGTACTCTTTTCAGTGAAAAATAATTTCAGAGTATCCTGAAATTGAAGTGTACCAGTGTATTTTACCAATAACAAGCCAGATGTGTTGCACACTATTTACTAATGTGAATTAACATGGAACAGTAGATATTGTTAACAGGACCCTTACTATGAAATTCCCCCCCCCCCAACACACTGACAATCTATCCGTGGGGTTTTGCATAGCCCGTGTATTCATGACCATCAAATTCCTGTCATCTGCTACCTCTTGCCAGTATTTCCACTTCTGTACACCTGTGACCAGTGGAATTCATTCTCAGTTGGCTTGCATGTATTCACGTATGCGTATTTGCTGCTCTCATTGCCATGTAAACAACTCCTGTTAAAAGTGACACCAGTAGAAAAAAAGAAAAACAATCTTTGGGAGTTGCACATAGGGATTAAAGGCAGTATGTAGTCTTTCTCTGTTAAGTGAATTGACTTTCCATATCCTTTTGACAAAACACCTTGGTGCTACCACGTCCTGGTTAGGTCAAAAATATGATGAAAGGGAAAGGGATTGCTAAGGCATTCCCTAAGCAAGAGGCCTCTTTGTATCAAGGTCCAGTTTTCTCCAGGGCATGATTTTGTTTATCAGCTAATGTGTCTTTGCAGCTAATAGAAAATGGGTTTTCTGTGTATTCAAAGGAAACCTTTTTTTTTTTTTTTTCTTTTTACCTCACTTAGGACATTAAAATTGTAAGGAGTGTTTCCAAAGACACATTTTGCTGTCTTACTGGTGCTAAACACTAGGGAGTCTGATGTTTACTCTGAAATAACAGCACTGAGGTTGGAATTCAAAGAACTCCCTGGAGCAGCGTTGAATTGTATTGTTAAAGGGAACAAAACGCAGAATGTATGTGGATTTACAAACTAAGCAATCCTTCAGACTAAGACCAAAAAATGAAACCTGATTCAAAGAAAAAAAAAATTCGTTTCCACAGCACAGTTCATTGCTGCTGCTACACTGTAGCCATCTATATAATCTAAGCTAAATAGTGTTATACTCCTAAATAGTGACAAAAGGACTATTTGTAAAGGCTATAAACATGGCAGGCCTAGAATCAAATGATAGAATACGAAATGCAGAAATCAGTCTGGTGCCAGTACTTCCACTGAGCAATACTATCAGCTGAAGAAGATCAAAACAGAAAGAAAAATCTAGAGATTAACCCCTCAAGGTGTATACACCCCAAAATAGTCCATTTCGTTAGGAACTTTGTAATGGAGTGAATGTCACATAGATATCCTTAATAATACAGACTGAAATTACCATTGTATTATTGTGATTAGTTGCTTATTATTTTATACTCAGTATTAATGTGGTACACTGTTACTTTATTATTATTATTTTTGCTTTTGTAAATTATATTCTAATTTATTGTCATGTTTCTTAACACTTGTTCTACATGCATTCTCTTGCTTGTAATGAAAACATAAATATTGTAACACTTGATGCAGTGAAATTCCACACCAGGCACAGATTTGTTTTTAACATAGATAATTTAGTAAAATAAAGCTGCAGCTTTTAAGAATGATACCCATGGTACCGTTGTCCATTTCCTGACTTACAGTTACTAGAATTCTGTATGCTTAACATTTGCTTCATCAGATGCATCAAAATATATATAAGATGTTCTTTTTCAAGTAACATCTATATGTTATGCTAGAATACTGGCCTTGCCAGCAGCGATGTTTGTCGTATATAAGCAAAACAATGAGGAAAAGGAAAAGTCAAGAACATGGTTATGTACATTATTAGATAATATTTTAGCCTAAGAATAATGTAGATCAAGAATGACATTAATGGCAGCAAAAATATCCTGTACTTCTTGGAATGATTTCATTAACAGCCAGTCAATAATAACAATAAAATGTCCTTCTTGCATTGAGCTTTTAAGGTTTTATCTGAAGTTTATCTGAAGCCGTGATGTTTTTAAATATAAAGAAGAAAGTCATTTCAGAAGACTTGGTGCTTAGGTCACTGTTGCTGAGAGATGCTTCTTTTCTTACCTGGTAAGGTAGGAATACCTTGTATGGAAGTCTCTGATTAAGTCCTATGAAATATTTCTTGTTTCTCAGTTAAAATCTAGTTTCTGGTTTAATGAAAATAATGACTTGTCTATTATGAGTAAGATGTTGAAGAAAGTGTAGAGAACGTTAAATATTTTGATAAGGCATTTAGTAATTTTCGTTCTTTTTTATTCTATTTACAAATAAGTATTCAGAAAACAATTACCTGTTTTAAAGGTATGGGTATTTCTACCTGTGCTCTGTCACAAAAGTTTTACTGCCCTACAGATCAGAAGTTAAAGATGGGAGTAGTCTTAGTAAATAACACAGTCTAATAACAGTTTTCTCTGCCATTCCAAAACTCTGTTGACTTTCCTCCGATACATTCACACTACAAGTTATTACCTGATAGGTTTCCTACTATTGTTCAGTTTTGAGTATTATTCTTTCCCCCTGGAGCATTTGTGTTTTGGGTTATAATGACAAACTGGGTACACTGAAACAGATGCTGTTGTGATTCCTTTTCTTTTTCTCCTCCTGCTACCTTAAACCTAACATCACTCATGCTGACTCGAATTCCTGGCACACAAAATTCCCTTCAGTCTTTTAAAATGGACTCTTCCTGCACCTGAACTTCCTTCTGGAACCAACCCTGCTATTATAATTCTCTGTTACAGTTTTTCAGTTTTATTTCTTGAGCAAATGGACACCTTTTTTACCTGAGATACTTGCTTTTTATTTCTCTGTTTTCCCTTGCTATACCCCACAACTATTCCTTCATCAGTAAACTCCCTGTTCTTTCTGAAGCTATCTGATCTGCAAGAAGCACTTTTAAGTATCTTCTGTAGAATGCTAAACAGGCCTCGATTATTTTGCTGACATTTTTTTTTTTTTTTTTTTTAATTGCTAAGAACTAAGGTCCAGGACTCTTCTGTGAAGGTTTACTGCAGTAGACTTCGGATAAGTCCTGTGAGCCTCATCTGGAGTCAGTCAATCATCAATCTAAGAGTCTTTATGAGAAGGCCATTACTAGGCTGAGACTGTCATTCTGCCCTGTCTGGCCATCTTTCCTTCACCACAAACAACAGTTAGGTGGAAGGGATGGATTGCTTCTGTGTGGTCCCTCCAATCTTTGTCCTAGACAGAATGGTGTAAGAGCATTTGCATGCAGTAATCAGGATGGAATCCTAAACAGACTTACAAGGGCTCAGTCAGCCACAGAACAAGGTTCCCTACAGCACTAGAGACTTGGTAGTTTCCCAAGTATATTTGGCCCAGCTAAAGGGGGAGTTCATGTCCAGTTTAGGAAACCGAGCCACTCAGAATGCGGTATGGTGTGCATTTAAGGATACTGCATCACTTAAACTGGTATATCACCTAAGCACTGCATGTCATCTATTTTCTTCTGTTTCTGCACAGGACTGACATTTTCATTGAGCTGTACAGGCTACAGGACACATAGTTTATGCTCAGAGGTCATATAGTTGCTAGTTAGAAAATTACTGAAATCTGACTGTGAAAGGATGTAAGTATGTATTTCTGTATTAAGAACGGGAAGATGCCATTTCTATAAACAGGAAGGCCTTTTCAGAGAAGACCTAGCAGGATCACTAGATGTATAATATCACTTCTTTAGTAATCCTGTTTGGAACAAATTCATCGGGTCACAGCTTGAGGTAGAAATGTTTTGGAAGCTAGACGAGAAGGCTCAGCCAGAGAGTGCTTCAGGTTTCAGTTGCTGTGACCACCCAGAGGGATCAGATTTGTCCTGGCTGATAAGGGGTAAGCCATGGCTTTTGGAAATTGGGTTTCTTCAATGCTAAGCACATCAAAATCACTCTATTTGTTACTCTTCTCCTCACCCCCCCTTGACATCAAAGTCTTCATAACTGTACATATTCTTGCAATGTCTATAACATAACAAAATTATCTTTCATATTGTTTGAAAACCCATCTCGCAGTATGACTTATCTTTTGGAATGGAGATCAGTCTTCTGTGTAGGATTCAAGATCTCCCTCCCCTTGGATGCAGATTGGTACTGAGTAACACTTCATGTGCAAGTAAACTGAGGTAACAGTTCTGCATGTGTGGGAGTATCTTTCAGTTATATTTTTATGGAAAGACATGGACCCTTGAGTTAATCGGAATTTCAGGAGACAAACTTGAGAGTGCATTTTAAGTTATTATTGCAACATTTGTTCTGAGGTGAGCTATGCTTTATAAAGCAAATAATTTTACAGAAGTACAGTGCACTTAATAGGGTCACTGCCTTCTAACATGTTTGAATACTGATCAGAGACAGGGTCAGGGCCTTGTGCATGCATAGCAACATGTGTTTGAAGAGTTTGCACTCCATTTCCAGAACACTTGCTCTCATTCCTCAGAATCCACACACTGGGACAGGACTTCTTTTCCCTCCATCGTCATCTCCCCCCTGGTGACTGCTTCTCCTCTTCGTCACTGCTTTCACATGTGTGTGGATTCAGTGTACAGTACTGCTGCCTTTGATTTGATATTTTAATGTGAATATTATTAAGAGTTTTCTTATCTGTAACTTAACACTGTTATATTGTAAAAATGCTAATTTTAGGCTGGTTTTGTGAATTATTTATTGAAGTGTAAAAACAAATATAAAATCTAAATAAGAATTTAAAGAAACAAATGCTAGAGGTGCATTAATTCTTTGGTTTTTTTGAAATAAAATACCAGATAAAGATAATTTTTCTACCGCAATAATTAAAGACCCCCTTGAGATGCTTTTCTTATTATGAAAAACATTGAGTTAGGAGCAAATATAAACAGAGGGAACTGAACCTCTGTTTTTGTTTCTCATTCTCTTTCACATTTAGCCTTTGCTATTGACATGCACTATCAAAACAAGACCTTCTGCAGCAAAAAGGAATCTCAAACATCTCATTTGGCCTTCCTGGCTCAAAGTTTCCTTAGAAGTTTGTTTACCTAAGATAAGCTTACATTGCTGAAACTATCCTGTCAATTAGCAGATAGCATTTGACTTCAGATGTAATATTCTTCACAAGCATTTTATCAAGGATAGGGCTGGTAACAGAGTTTCTAGAGAGGAGGGGAGGTATGACAGCTGTAATTACATGTGTCAATTAACTATATCTTACTCAGAGTCCTCATGAAATAGAGTGCAGAACAGCCTATTTAAATAAAAGGGGAAAATAATTTGTTGTGTTTTGCACCAGCTGCAAAGGGAAGATACAAGGGAAGACTATTCCATCTCAGGATTTTCAGTGAGGTTTAAGTTGCCTCAGCTTTGGTTGCTCACTGCAGTCCTTGGTAAAATGTGTGTAAAGCTAACAGCTCAGGAATTCAGGAGGGTGTCCTGTAGTCTATTAACATGGATTATTATTTTTTTTAACTTTCTTATCCTAATCAACCTAGACAGGGTCTCAAGCATTAAGACAAACATCCTTCTGTAAAGTATCCCCCCCAGATTTGCAAAATTGCCATGCTCTTTTTGCCACTTCTTGCAGTCACGATGATCCTAAACTTTAATAAAAGAAAAACTACTGAGAACTATGGGTTTGGGGCCTTGCTTTCATGGCTCTGGATGTGTTCCCTTGCTCTCTTTCTCTTCTAGATGTAAAACTCTGGCCCATTTTCCCCCAATATGAGAAAAACATGTCACTGCAGACTTGCTGGCCGCTCCTTCGCACTGCCAGGCTGCGGGCAGATGCTCAGTAAAACAGGTGGATGTAGCTTCAGACATCGCTCTGTGGTGCCTTGGACAGCACTGCATCAAATAGTTTTCTATGGGACATGGTCTTCCCATTGCCTGGCACACATGGTAGGGACAGGCTGCACTCAAGAAACATGCTCTTTCCAGGGCATCTTTCAAATTTGGCCAGCAGCCTCCTCTTATCCTTGCTGCCTGCAGCACTGGGTATCCCTCAACCCATTTTGATAGCCCAGCTGTGGCCCGTGGCAGCTCAGAGCAACAGCCAGGATGGGGTGCTGGTGTGTGCAAGCCTGTCACAGGGTCTGTCTGGGGCTGGGGGTTGCCCTGTTTGCTTGTGTGTGGTGTGGAGAGCTGCTGAGCTCCAAGATGTGACAGGTCACCTCCATCAGCAGCTGGCACTCAAGGGGGGGCAGAGAGCTGCATGTGGCTCAGCTTCAACTGGGAAGCTTCGGGTCTGGGGAGCACCCTGGGTAAGGAGCGTCCATGGACCTCACTGGCTGCCTGGGCTGACCTCAGCAGCAACCACTGTCCAGCCTCTGACGCAGCTGCCTCCTCACCTGGAGGAGTGAAGGGAATGCCACAGTGAGCAGCCACACAGCTCCAAGGGAGCATGCTCAAGCTGAGGTGGAAGGCGACAGTGGGGCTGGGGGAGCCATGGTGGGGCTGCAGCTCTGGGGCATGCGCATTGGTGGGTCCCTCCCTCACTGAGTGACCTGGGGAAGGGAAACAGTGGCTGGGCTGGGGAAGCTGCAGAGGGGCCAAGGAATGGGGATGGAGAGTGAGGCCATGAGATGGAGTAGGGGACCTGGGAGGGTGTGAAGGGCTGAGGAAATCTCAGGTAGTGAGGGGATCCCAGCACAAGTGTTGGATGAATTGGTGGAGACCACAGGTCCCAGCCAGAGGTGACCCTGCAGCAGAGAGGATATGGCTCTTGTGGGTAGATGGAGCATGAGAAACGTGTAGAAAAGTTTTGAGCTCAGAGACACCAAGGGGACTTCCCTTGCAGAAGCTTGGTCCTCAGGATGGAGAGTGGAGGGCCCATGCAGGGACTGCAGAGACAGAAACTGTTGTCAGTTTAATTCCTTCAGTGAACCTCTGAAATGCTATGTATGCTATTAAAAGAAAGAAGCTATGACTCTCTCAGTGACTTGCAGCAGTGAACTGAACTCTATACCTCTTTGGATAGCCTGTTTTAATTGGCTATGCTGTATTTAAAAGATGAGTGACCTGCAAATGATCAGCAGTTGCAAAAATGATGTCCATAAATCAGCCTGCCACAAAGACAGCAATGTTCTTGAATTCCAGATGCTCCCTGAGTCCCGTGTAATTCTGCTGAGCTGATGAACAAACACTTACAGTGTGTGTTGACTCTGAGCTGGTCATCAGGATAGTGAAGAGCTGCCAAGAGGTATGTTGCTTGTTAACAGTCTGAGACTTAAAGCCTTCAAAACAATAAAACTTGAATCTTCTTTAGAAGTAAAAGGGTAAGAGAGCAGTAACATGTTTTGGTAAACTTTGAACTGAAATTTTGATCATTCTTCTGTGGTTTGAGCAACTTGATTACAAAAGCAGTCACCTTGCACAGAATATCCAGAATTGTGCAATGGACTTCTGTGGCTGTGTGTAAAATGTCAGCTTGGTTTTGCTTGTGTTTTCCTTATTATACCGTGTATGTCATTCAACAGTGTATGTTTATCTTTATTTTGATCAAGTTTATGCTGTTCTTGGAGGTTGCTTTTAATGGCCTGTACTTACCTGGACTTAGTCTATGGAAGTTTGGCAGAGGATGCACAGATGAATAGTCAGCCCTACTGCTCAAAAATCTTAAACTAGTATTTGAAAAAAATCACGAAACTGTCTTGGGGAAAAAACCCCACCAAACCAAACCCAAAGTACTGAGTTGCTATTCCCTTATTAGCCCTTTCTTAAGCCTTATGGTTTACTTGTTTCATATTTTTCCCCTCTGTATACTGAGGAAAGCTAGAAAATTACTTTTTTAAGTGTGAGAGGAAAGGTAGGAGACTCAACAGCTGGATTCATGTCATTGCAGTAGTCTTTCAGTAGGAAACACAAATGCTTTCAGACAATATAAAATTACAAGGTCTAGCGGGATAAATATCAAATTCTGATTAACAATGGAACACTCACCACAGTTTTTAGGATGTGTCAGTTATACTTATCTTTCTCAGTGAAGGAAACCGTTTTGTAAAATTTTAAGCTTTGATCCCCATTTTATAAAAATAATGACCTGACTTAGTGAAATGCTGCTTCCTTCTGGGTCGTTTCAAGGGATTCTCTTCCAGCTGGAAACTGCCCCAGCCCAGGGCTATTCTGATGACATTCTCTTTGTCTCTAACATCTGTGATCTGCTAGGAAAGAGAAGGATGCAATACCAGCTCTATACTAATCAGTAAACCCTCAACAACAATCTAGCAGCATCCTGGCTTACTTATATTACTTCTTTCATGAAGGTGCCCAGTGAACCTGAACTTGTGGTCTGCTGAATGACTCCTCAGAGAGTACTAAGGTAATGTTGTCTTCATCCTACAACAGCCTTGCTCTGCCAGAGAATGTAAATATGGCACAAAGTCAGAAACCTGATAATTCTTAACTAGCTTTGAGTGCACATACATAAAACCAGTGTCTTTGGCTTCCTGGTGTTACCCTTCTATTGATACTAGCCAAAGCTGCTCGGACAGTCAATTGTATGAATTCCCATTTGGGCTGTCTTTTTTTCTTGTCCAGATACTCACTTTCTGAAATGAAGGATGCAAAAGGTGGCTGCCTTTGTCTTGGTACCACAGTATCAAAATATAGTACATCACAGTATAATAATTCTCCTCACAGACTCAGTCAAGGACTCAGTTAGTTACATCATAGAAATTTGCTCAGTTGAGACTGTAGATACATATACTATAAATACTTGCAGAGCAGCGTGAAACCAACACAGCATTGTTCCCAATCAATTTTGAATCTGAAAAATACAATTTTTATTAAAATATTGAGAAACTGTGAGTTATTGGACACCAGTAAATGTAATGAGTAAAGTATGTATAACTAATTAGTGTCATTTATTACAATGCAACTGCTAAAAATCTTGTGAAAATGAAAAGAAAAATCAGAAAGACACAATTGAAAATAATTCTAGTAAATAAGCATGGAAAAAGCCACTTAAACTAAAACATCTTCTGCTGTTTAGAGGCAGATAATCCACTCTTAGTTCAGTGCACAAATTTGATTTACAGTGCATTTCAAAATATTTATCTTCTTTTTAGGGTTTCCATCACTGCCTAAGCCAATAACCTGCTGTGTTTGAAAATGTCTGGGCAGTAATTGTCATTGTTTGCAAAGCTATTTTGGAAAATAGTGAGCTTCGTGGCATTTTGTAGATTTAAGGAATGCAATTACCAACATTGTATACATAATCCAAGTGACCTTCTGGCTTCAGAAGCTCAAACCCTCAGAAAAAAGTTTAACAACAGCAAAATGTTTGTTTAATTTTTCTTCTGTAGTTGGTCAGTCATAGGTGGATTATGTTATAGCCAGTTTGGCAAAAATATGATTAGCTTAACAATTCCATATAAGTACATAAAAACGTTGAAGTAAACATACAAGGAAGAGTATGATTTTTCTGGGTGGATACTCTGACCCATTTTCATATGCAAGTATTTGATGAAGGACTATGCTGATATGATGGTATCTGGGTGCTCCTGTGAGTCATCCAAAATAATTAACAAATAGCTGGAAGCCTTATTTACTTCTATAGTTTTCTAAAAACTAAACAAAAAAGAATATATTGAACTCTTTATCTTATATGTGAATGTGTTAGATAAAGGACCTAGTTTCCTTCATTGTTGTTAACTACAAACTGACAGATATTTTTCCCTTCTTTTTTTTCTGCTAAAGATCCTTTTGCAACCTAACATCGTCACAGAGTGAATATACTTTTCTGATAGGAAGCTGTTGAAGAAGTGATGGGGAAAGGAGATTTGAAGAATATCTTGGAATTTCAGTTCAAATTTTAAAAAAAGAAGCGCAAACAGCATTTCTGACTCATAGCTAAGATTACAAGTAAGTCTTTAGAAGTTGTTAGCAGACTCCTTTTAAAATACATAGGAAAAATACTGACAAAACATTGTTTGGAGAAACAATCTTGATATGAAAAGTTTTTTACCATAATCCATGTATTGCATAACTAACACACAATTGCTGTTTATTGATAGCAGAAAAATGTAAAATCCACTTAGGGCCTCCCTTTAGTCCCCTCTTCTTTCCTCCCTGACTGATTTTACTCTTAGCTCACTCTGTTCTTCAGTGCATCTTGATGAATTTTACAGAAACTAATGCTTCAGAAAGTTCACCAGCGTTCTAAAGATCATGTGTAAATGAGCATACCCAGGCACCAAGGTCTTTATTCACTGATTATCATATAAGCATTGCATCCATGTTATACACAACCTTTGGGAATTTCCAGCTGTGTCTTATGCTACCCCCTTGTCACAGGGGAATTTTTTGAAAAGCAGCTTGGGAATGATTTTGTGCCAGAAGTTACCTATCACTCCCTTTTTAAAAACTGGCCACTAGCAGTCATATTTAAACCTTAACAGTTAAGAACATTTTACTCCATTGGTACCTGTAACCAAGTGCCAAATTATGCAAGTTACATGTTATGACATTTATTTTAACTTTCTGCTGTCTTCAGAATAGTTACAAGTCTCCTGGGGATTAGCAAGAACCAATACAGTGTCATAAAATGCATTTACACTGCTTTCTGGATAATGTGAAATATATATTTTCTGACAAATATTTTTTAACAGAACTACTTTGTCACAGAATGAACTAATTTTAAAATAGTCCTTTACCTGTTGGGGGCTTTGCGCCACATGATGTGTGACACATCTCAAGGTACTCAAATCAATGAGTTCAGACTGGGTCACACACTCGACTGGCTATTCCCGTGTCTGGACAGATTTTTTCCTCTCGGCTTTCAAGTTCAACTCTGGATTATCCCTTCTCCCTAAAAAGAATCAAATCTTAGTCCTGATGCAGCTTTAAAAGGTCTGTATCATTACTGAACTCACCTTCCTGTTCTGTGTAATCCACAGTAACTCCTCTTCATGAAGAAACTGTTCTAGGCAAGGCATAACTCTTATGTATAGAAGTTGGCAGATGCAGACACAGGGGCAGTGATGCCACAGAAAGGAGGGAATGCACTTGCTGGATTGCCTTGCAGTGGGGGGGTTTCAGCAGAAAACTGCTTTTCCTTTTTCATGAAGCTCTGAGATAGTAATTCTGTGTGACTAACCCAAAAGTTATATAGAAAGTGAATTGATAATACATGTGAGATGCAGTACTGTGTTTGCTTAATTTACGAACACTTAAGATGTTGCACTGAAATACTCTCTCTGATGTATTACTCTGCTTGGTTTGGTGCTGTCATTGCAGCTGCAAGAAATGCCATATACAGATAGATTTTGGTACTGTATTCAAAGAAAGGCAAGTACTTGTACATTTGGAAATGAGAGACTCCAAAATGCTTGTGCAACAGAAATAGAGTTGGGATTTCTTCCCCTTGAGGTCCTGTAGGTGTTTCCTCTGCTGTTTTGGGTGTATTAAGGAACTGACTTCTTCATCATCACTCCAGCTAGGCACTGGGAATATAGAGAGGTTTGAAAGAGTTTGGAAATTGTCTGTGAACCCTTTGCTGAGAGTTTTGAGAAACCATCAGTCTTTGGTAACTCCAGGCACTTGCTAAAACTCACAGCTGTCAGGCTGTGAAGTGGGTTGATCCGTGGCTCTTACAGTTCCTCTCAAAACTGCCTTTAGGTGGCTGTCTCCGTTGGGATGCCTCCGAAGAGGATGTTAAGGAGGGTTGTTGATAGGCTCTTTGATGCTTCCTTTGTGGTTTGGAAGGGTGTTGCTGGAGTTGCTGCTGGAGCAATTCTGTCTGAAAGAAAGCTGAACCTCTTGATGGTGCTCCTTTGACTTTGGGCTGGAGGATACAATTGAATAGGAAGTTGCTCCCAAATCTTTTTTGGGAAGTCTTTGTGCTGCTCTCATGAGTTGTTTTCTTGAAGTGATAAAGTGGTCCATAGGGATTCTTGGATTTCCCAGGGGATGCCTGGTATCTGGAGATGTGATGAGTAGCAAATCCATGGAGTTCATGGGGATTTGAGTGGAGTAAGTGACTGTGTTTAGTCAATTCCAGACATTCTGTATTACTCAATGAAGTTGCATGAGGGCAAACAGGAAGGCACACAGGTAGATCCCAGGCTGGCCATGACGTCGCAGGGTCTTATAACATATGAAATATATATATTGATATATATATATTGATATATGTATATGTATAATTTTTTTAATCTCTTGCCCTGTGGGGCATTCAACAAAAGCTTAAGATACAGGGGATAGTTGCTGTTTGTAATTCCTTTCAAAGAAAAAGTCTTTATCACTGATGGAGAGTAACACTTTTTCCCTAGCAAGTGAATTGTTTCTTAGATCTCTGCTTAGAACAAAGAGGTAGTAAAACAGGCCTGGTCTGATAATCCCCTAGTACTGGGAACTCATTACCGAGTCTGCCAGCAGTCAGAAGACCTTCAGTGCTGATCATGCCAAAGCACTTGGAGCCAACAACTCCTTTGGCCCTACAGTGATTAGAACTGAGGTTTTCAGGTAATTAGTGCAGTTATACAGATGCTGCTTTGCAGGGTGGAAAGGGAGGTCACTTCACTGCTGTGAGAGGCAGCAAGTATTTGGTGAAAATGTACCTTTCAGAGTTTGTAACTCATGCAAACACTAGCAGGGTAAGAATAAGAGATATGGTCTCTTGACCTGACTAACTAGGTCTGATGATGCATGTCTGCTTTCAGAGAAATAGTGTCAATCTGACTGAGTCTTTGTTTTGAAATCAAACAGTGCTCTGTCATGTCTGCACATTAAGAGGCAATTCAAATGGTCATCACTGAGCTTTGTTACAGTCTTGGAGAGTTAGATCCTATATTCATGTGATTAGCTATTTTGAGTCCTGTTAGCAGGGACAGAGAGAGACAAACTATATTAATACTCTGCTTTCGTATGGATATTAATTTTTTTTAAACAGCTGGTAATACATTGAAACAGCAGCAGCTTGAATGCTCCTAGGTTTAATATCAGTTATTGGATTCTTGGTGGTCAAAGAATTATAGATGCTGCAAACCCAGGTGGTAAAAAGAAACTCAGAACTGTTTAAAGCTGCTGTCTTGCTGAGTAGCTAATCACTTGAGGAGCAGGACATTATAACAGAGAAAATCTAGTAATCTTAATCACAAACATTGCCACCAGTCAAGATTATGCTGTGTTGGTTAGAAAAAAGCAATTATGGTTTCTCTTTTCCCTATCTCAGGGAATCTTAGGCCAAAGTCAGTAAAGTGAGATTCCCCTCTTTGCCTGTTTATAATCTGTTCATTGGCCTCCCTATCAATGTGAAGCCAAAAATCCTTTAATATTATGTTTACTGAATTTATACTGTGTTACTGAACTTTATGTTGTTCTAAAAGCAGTAGAAGAAGCTGATGTACCTGCTGTTTGTGCCAGAACTTGTGAGCTGTAGAAAAAAAATTAAACACTTGGCTCTAATCAGACTCTCTGTGTCCAAGTGTGGTTTCACAATGGCAGTATTTGAAACCCACAGTCAGAATGTGTATTTATCCCATCTAATGCTAGTACTTATCACCATGTATCTGTCACTTGCTATGTGATTTTGAAACAGGCAGAAGTTTTATGAAAAGATAAAACGAAGCATAAGATAAGCTCAGGAGAAATACAGCTCAGAGTGTGTTCAAAATATAAGTCTTCTAAGATCTGCCAAGCAAGGCAGCACTATGATGAGACCAAAACAAAAAAAAAAAAAAAAAAAAGAAAGGTGCAAAACCAGATGCAACTTTTGTTTTTAAATACTATTTTATCTCCACTTTACTTCCTTTGGTTCCTTTTGTAACTGTCAGTCATTACAGTTTGAGACTGTAAGGATAAATGGAAAGCTTAAATTATAAATAGTAATTTTCTAGATGTCTTATCATGCTGAATAACATCCTTAAAAAGAGAAATATTTTTTTCAAAATTATTTGCCCTTTTCTTTATTTTTAAATCTAGGTTTTATGTTTTGTGACAAAAATCCCACAAAGGAGCTCAGAAAGACAATGGCAGGAGAGGGAAGCCAAGCCCAAATCAAGGACTCCTGAAGAATGACTACCTTCTCCAGTCCCCTCCCAAAAAATGGAAAAAATGAAGTGGATGGGGAGGACCAGAACTATGTAAGGAGTTGTCTCACAGTGTGGTTTGGCTTGATCAACTTTCCATTTTCAGACATGGCAGTCAGAAAAACAGGACTTTTCTGGATTATTCCGGATGAAGTGGAAATCTGCAGTCTTAATAAGCTTCTGCTAAATTGAAATTCTCTTATCTTAGTTTAAACTGGAGAGAGATTTTTTTATTTCAGAGCTGTGAAAATTAGACAAAAGTGTGATTTCAGCAACTGTCTCATAAAATGGTGACCCCCTTGTAAGATGAGATCTGTTTGAATATGATTCTTGGGTGCAGATTCATTTGACCTCTACCTAAATACCTACATGCCTACCTAGTGTTCCACCTTGATGTCTGTACGTGGTGCTTGTACAGCCTTTGATCACCTGCCGAGGCCTTGGTAGTCACCTAGCCAGTAAGAAATATGTCACAAAAATTTGGGTGGGATTTAATCTCTGTAAATCTGGGTCTAGCATTGTCTCTTGGTCTTTGGCTTCTAGTTTAGGGAGAAACAAGCTGTACAGATATGCCCAGGATAAGAATGTTGAAGCAGCAATATTATTACTTCACTTGTAAATGAGAGACCAAAACTTGCTCAAAATTATTTGGATTTTATTTCTCTTTATCTTGTGATTCATACTCTTAATTGTGACAAATAACATACTACACTGTGTTATAAATCACGACATATGTTGAGACTGAACATCAGTAAATGACCTGCCTACCATATATTTTAGAACTGTTCTCCATAAGTTAAAGCGTCCAGTAAAACCCTATTAGCCAGATGTTTACCTCCATGTTATAAAGTGACATCTGCAGATAAAACACAATCCTGTGATTAAAATCAATTAACAAAGCATGCAAAACTGAGAGCTGATGAGCCATGTCTTAGTCAGGGATGCTTTGTACAAGTTTCTTATACCACCAAAATTGAAGAATTAAACTGTACTTTAACCCAGAGGTTTAAGGCACCCAAGTAAAACATCCCAGGTTTTATATTTGTCTTTTGATGCAAAGGTGAAGTTTAAAATATATGAATACTGAATGACTTCTAAAGTCTATGCAGATTAGAAAGCAATCTGATGGCTCTTAGTCTTTGAGGTATAATCAATGCACATTACAATTATTTATCTCTTTACTAAAACTATTCAGTACTCCAGCTAACCAACCTCAATCATCTTTTTAGTGGAAAAACAATGCCAGCACCTAAACGGCCAAGAATACTTCTTCCCCAAATTAATTTAAAGGTCTCCTATATAATCCACCTGGTGTGAGCAAACAACGCTGCAGAGATTTGTCTGTTCCTCTTTAAACAGTTTTTGACCCATCCCTTATCTTACTTTGCTCTGACTGCAAGTATCGCAAAGTAAACTAATGGATAGAAAATTACTAGTACAATTAAGTTCTATCATTATTCAAAATAAGGTCATTATCAGTGTCCTCCTTTCAGTATCTCACTAAAATCTAGACTGCATGGTGTGTTTCATCCTCCATCCTAGCCTAGCACAAATGATACTTTTGATCATATATAAACATTCTAGCAATTTGAGGCTTTGACTGATAGAGAAAACAATACTCTGTCAATGAAATTATAATGAGTCAGGAAGGATCTTTGTGATTAAACAGCTTTTGAAGTTCTGTAAAGTGCAGTCATATGAAAATACTATTTTTGGAAGTACTTGCATTAAGCGTGCATCAAGTTGAACAAGTTCTTTCAGCGCTTATATGAAATTTGAACTCTAAAGAAACTAAGGAAGAATGAACTTACAACTTGATTTAATATTTTTGCTCAAAGTTTGGATCCAGACCATGTTGCATGCATTGAGACTTGGCAATCGCCACTTTCTGTATAGGTCTACCCTTCTGTTCTTAGATTAGCACAGGATGTTGTAGTTTTGTGGTCAAACTTTTATATTTTAGAGAAATTATTTAATTTATTGTATCTTTTCTTTAAATAAAATCTGAATTTCAGGTCTAATTTGGATAATCAATGTCTTTGCTATTTTTAAAAATGATAATAAAATCCTGGATCCAAATTTGTTTATTGATGTATCAGCTTGACTCTGTCATCTTGGAGATGATTAGATAGTCATGTTTCTTTAGTAAGTGGATTTAGGTAATACTTAAGCTAAAACAGAAGAAAAAATTAAGAACAATTTTTTTTATTATTACCTTCAGAGAGCTTGAGCGCACAGAAAAAATGTTTAACTGTTCATTTGCTAGATGCTGTCCTCAGTAAGCCACTGGAGATAACTGAATGTATGACAAACTTTTCCTATTCTACTTCTTTTATAAATTGAGAAAGTAAAGTAGGAAAGGAAGGAGGAGTCGGAGTGGAAATAGTTGTACATCAGTAACAGATGACTGCCTACACTTCCTTCTCCATTTGGTGGGCCTGTCTGTTCTGCTTAATTGCATCTTGTGGTTTGTATCTAATCTCTGATAAGCAGAGTCTTGGGCGCAGGAAGTTACTGCTCTTGCTGTGGGATGTTTAGAAATCTCACTGTGTTCCATTGTGCCTCCTAAGAGTCCTTGAAGACCTGGAAGATCTTGGTTACAACTGATCCTTAATTAAAGTCTCCCCCCTTTTTGGCTGGAGAGACCCAACATCTCTAAGATTGTGAACAAAGATCTGTAAGAAGGACCTTCCAGCTCCACAAGCAACATGACCAGCTTTTATGTTTTGTTATTCCTATAATTCTGGGACTTTCCTGGGACAAAAGCTATTTACATTATCCAAGCTGTGGGTCTAGACCAGTATGAATACTTAAAAATCAACTAGGACCCACATTGGATTAATGGTCACATATGGACTTTTGAAGAAAAGGATGTGAAAGAAGGAAAAAAGCAACAATATGAATGCTCGTGGTCTAGCTTAAGTGAATTAATATATTTTTGTATCACAAATTATTACAAAGTATTTACAGACTTTCTTTCCTTACACAGGATTTGGCTCTGATACTTGAAACAAAGAATCATAGAATACTTTGGGTTGAAAGGGACCATTAAATGTCATTGAGTCCAGACCCCCTGCTATGAGCAGGGTCATCTTCAACTAGATCAGGGTGCTCAGAGCCCCGTCCAACGTGACCTTGAATGTTTTCAGGGATGGGGCATCCACCACCTCTCTGGGAAACCTGTCCCAGTGTTTCACCACCACCATCATAAAAATTTCTTCCTTGTATCTAGTCTGAATCTACCCTATTTTAGTTTAAAACCATTACACCTCTCCCATCCTATCACTAAAGGCCCTGCTAAAAAGTCTGTCTGCATCTTTCTTCTAAGCCCTGTTTAAGTATTGAAAGGCCTCCTCAGAGCCTTCTCTTCTCCAGGCTGAACAAACCCAACTCTCTCAGCCT
Organism: Strix aluco; assembly: GCF_031877795.1. NCBI lineage: Eukaryota > Metazoa > Chordata > Aves > Strigiformes > Strigidae > Strix > Strix aluco. The sequence continues at coordinate 12,850,229 of NC_133971.1, read as the reverse complement.
TTCCTCATAGGAGAGGTGTTCCAGCCCTCTGATCATTCTTGTGGCCTCCTCTGGACCTGGTCCAACAGGTGCATGTCTTTTCTGTGCTGAAGACTCCAGAGCTGGATGCAGTACTCCAGGAGGGGTCTGACCAGAGTGGAGTAGAGGGGCAGAATCACCAACCTTGACCTGCTGGCCACGCTCCTTTTGATGCAGCCCAAGATACAAATGGCTTTCTGGGCTGCAAGCACACATTGCCAGCTCATGTCCAGCTTTTCATCCATCAGTAACACCAAGTCCTTCTTCACAGGGCTGCTCTCAATCCCTTCATCCCCCAGCCTGTATTGATTGTTGCCTTGTTGCCCCAACCCAGGTGCAGGACCTTGCACTTGGCCTTGTTGAACCTCCTGAGGTTCACATGGGCCCACTTCTCAAACTTGTCTAGGTCCCTCGGGATGGCATCCTGACCCTCGTGCATGTCAACCACACCACTCAGCTTGGTGTCATCTCCAAATTTGCTGAGGGTGCACTTGATGAAGTTATTGATGAATATATTAAACAGTGCTGGTCCCAATACGTACCCCTGAGGAACACCACTCATCACTGATCTCCACCTGGACGTTGAGCTGTTGACCTCTATCCTCTGGATGTGACCATTCAGCCAGTTCCTCATCCATCAAACAGTCCACCCATCAAATCCATGTCTCTCCAATTTAGAGAGAAGGATGTTGTGGTGGCCCATGTGAGGCCTTACAGAAGGCCAGATAGATGACATCTGTATCTCTTCCCTTGTCCACTGATGTAGTCACTCCATCACAGAAGGCCAGTAGTTTGGTCAGGCAGGACTTGCCCTTGGTGAAGCCATGCTGGCTGTCTCAAATCACCTCCCTGTCCTCCATGTGCCTCAGCACAGCTTCTAGGAGGATCTGTTCCATGGTCTTCCCAGGCACAGAGGTGAGGCTGACAGGTCAGTACTTTCTTTCTACCTTGTTTAAAAATGGGTGCAATGTTTCCCTTTTTCCAGTCACCGGGGACTTCACCTGACTGCCATGACTTTTCTATTATCACAGAGAGTGGCTTGGCAACTGCATCAGCCAATTCCCTCAGGAGTCTGGGATGTATCTCATCAGGTCCCATAGATGTATGTATGCTTGGATTCTTCAGCTGGTCACAAACCTGATTTTCTCTTACAGTGGGAAGGACTTGGCTCCCCCAGTCCCTGTCCTGTGGTCCCTCCACTCAAGAGGTGTGGGAAGAGAGGTTGCAATCTGTAACTCTTCTAATCTTACCTGACAAAGTGAACTCCTTTCAGGCTGTTTTTCTTTTGATGTTTCATTTGATTTATCAACATTTGTTTTAAGGGATCAGTACCAATAACCAGGACAATATTCTGGTGAAGACATTAAAAATTCAATTTCATTTCTGTTTTCAATGGTCACAAAATAACATGTATGTGATCACCTGCTAGCTAATGACAGACCCTTCTCAACAGTTTTCTTCAGGAAAAAATAATGGATTAGATAATACTTTATGGAAAGTGTTAATATCCTTTTAGTGTGCAGTTCGTCTATACAGTTGTTCATGCTGTGATGAATTATCTGACTTTGAATTATTCTATATATTGCAGTGAAACAACTTAGCACCGTAAACTTGATGCCCAGAGGGATGCTCATTTCTTCTTCCTTTTAGTAACTTCTGCAGCTTTCTTTGACAGCCATGATGGCAATTACCTCAGCCAATTGATGACAATGAGGCATTTGTTTCCTTTCTGTTAATCATTTATGGAATTGCAGCCTCAGGATATGTCCATCAAAATATGCCTCACAAGTTACATTCTTGAATTCCTGACTGTAACTGTTACACAGTAAACGGAAAGAGATTTGAATAAGATGAGAATATATTTTTGTGTAATGGTAGGAATCTTCTCCTGACACCATATTTGGACAAAAAAACCTGAAAAGATTATATAAAATCTTAAATGTGAGAGAATGTTATTTTTCTTAATATTAATTTGCTTGAACTTTTAATGGGAACTTTCCAGCAGTTAAACTATTCCATTATACTTCATTCTCAGCACCTGCAAAATATTTGCATGCTATGGTTAAAATGTCTTCTTTCCCTGGCATGAAACAACATTAAAGATCTGTTTATAGTTTATCTGTACAAACACAATAGATTTGCCTTTTAAAAGCAGATTTATGTGTAACATGGAATTTGTAATGGATTTTTCTGGAAATAAAAAAATAGTTGTTGTGCATTGTCATTTGTCTAGAAAGTAAAATCTAATCTCAGATCTTCAAAAGATGACATATGAAATACTTTCAAATATGAAATATGGATATATGTAATTTAAATGCTATCATGCTAAATGTCATATTCCAGCATATTCTCAAAGGCTTCTGAGTATGTGATAATAACTTCTGAGCAATGAAGAAACATCCTAAATAGTAAATAATCTCATAAACCTTGGAGCAAGTTTGCCATTATGTGCAGTCTAAAAGAACTTTTTTCTCTTAATCTAAGCAGTAACAATGATATTCACCCAGAAAAATTAATTAATGTACTGTATATGTATCAAATTGTTCCTCTTGACCATGGGTATGGGGGCTTGATTTTTTTACTGGCTGATACGATTATAGTAATTAGGATGTACTTCAGTCTAGACTCAGTAAGAAGCTTCTCAGAATCTTAAGCATTACCACTAGCAGGTATCAAAACAAAACCAAACAAGACACACTTTATCTCAATTTTTAGGGAGAGCTTTCTGAATTATGGGCAGCCTGGAGTTCAGTGTTAGAGAGGAAAACTTCTTTCTCCCAGAGCTAGTCCAAAAAACAAAGCCAGAAAGGTATGAAATGTCAAGTAAGCATAACATTGCAGTAGAATAAACCAATTCATTGTAAGATTAATCCATGCAGGAAAACCACAATTTGTCTGTGAAAAGGAGAAAAATCACAAGTTGATTGTTTAGTATTTTGCAATGATTTTGGAATATATCTAGCCTGAAGTCCTGTGGTCAAACCAGTATCAGCTGAAGTCAGTTTATAACAAACCAAAAAGAAAAAAAAAGATTTTTTTCTGACCTTGTAATTACTTGTCAATTTTTATAATAGACTCCTCTGTATTTTACAGGCTGCAAAGAAGGAATATACTTTCTGTCCTGAGAAACAGTCTTTACTGCAAACTGCTGAGCTCCTTCTATTCAACATTACTTTTCTAAAAAGTTTTACATTTCAGAAAGTTTTAAAGACTCTTTCTGTGAATCTTTAGAAAAGAAACAGTCCTCTAAGTAGTATTTCCTTAGTGTGAGCAACTTCATTAATGAAGTTCTAGAACAAGATGTAAAAATGTAAATGTAGTTTTCTGTGTTTAAGAAAAAGATTGTTTTAGATACTTTAGAGTTTCAGAAGCTTTGCGCAGAAAAAAAGAAAGTGGGCTCTTTCTCATCTTCCTCTAACACTTTGGTTTTTAATGATGGTATAAAAAAATAGGACCCTCCTCCCAGGTCTGCTGTTGCTTTTCTATTTTTGAAATTTAATCATGCCTAACCAGGGTGACTGTGGCAACAATAAAACTGTTCAGAATTCTGGATTGTTGTTAACAAAACTCAACATTTTTAAACAGATTCTGATTGCAATGAGTAGTAGTTTTGCATTTAGGGCCAAATATATTATGCTACCTTCATTTGCTGTGTGACTTTCTGTGTACCATAGCTACTGATGAAATAACCAGCAATTCAATGTCTAAATTTGACAATATTTACTGTGTTTTCTTAAAATTATGCTAAGTAAACAGATTTATTAGCTTCGTGATGGTTTCTTATTTGGAAGTTGCCACAGTGGTATCTAAGCATTCTCAAATATTAGTCAGCTATGACTAGTATTTTCAGAACACTTTTAGGAAGTTAAAAGGCCCCAGATTTCACAAGTTAGTAGATTAGATTTACATCTTGCAATTCAATGCCATAACCCACTTTGAGTGTCCAGCTTCAGAAGCCTTGGTATGATTTCTTTTCTACTTTCCCCCCCCCCACCTCCATGTACTTGGCATTGTATAGCATTAACTAAACTTAAAAGAAAAGTGTTATGCAGGGACAGGCCCAGAGAAAAATGCTCCAGGTTATTGCTTATTAGCCTTGACTATGAAACCAGACTCTTCTTTCTGCAGTTCTGGCTTCATTCAAATTTTTCTTCCAGTTTTTTGGCCAAACTGAGTACTTGCAGAAGACAGCCTTTTCTACTGCATGTGCAGCATTGATTCACCCTCCAAGTCTGTAACACACAGAATGGGGCAGAGGTCATTCCAGAAAAATTGTTTTGTGATCATTAAAGTATGCAACATAACATCGTGGACAGATGAGGGGAGTGAGGGAGTGTTGAAGACTCATAGGGAGTGTCCTGAGGTTCAGGCTCTCCCTGCTGAAATACTGTACTTCCCCCAGTTTTAGGAATTGCCACGTTCACAGGAAAGGAATGCAGTGGTGTTTGGTCTCTTAGACTGGAATCAACATTTACACAAGAAAATGTTAGACAAGTAAGTAAATAGCTATTTACCCAACCTCAGTATTAACTCAGTATTAACTCCATAGTTCAAGGTTAACTTGGATGACCCCCTGAAGGATTTTTTCCTTTCATCTGGTGAGGACTTTCATATTTCATATCAGGACTAAAATTCAATCCTCTTGCAAAATCTGTCTTTGATAGAATATGATACATGTAATACTGAACTTCTCCCGAGGTTTTGTTCAGATTCAGCCTCCTCTGTCACTAATGCAGCACATTCAGAATTTAATGTTAGGCTTCACACTTCTGCTGGGGGATTGTTCACAATCCCTAACTGCCTTAAACTAGAAGGACCCTTGGGCAAGGCTCAGACTCCCAAAAGTAAGCAGAAAGATTTAATGACTACCCTGCTGCTGAAATATATACAAACTGTTAACCTGTTGTGAGGGGAATGTCAGACTGGTGGTTAAGGATTTGAGTCTAAGTGCACATATAATTGCTTTATGCACCGAAACCTATTTTTCGTGTAGGCAAACTGAAAATTCCAAAAGCATTCACAAACAATTGCTGCTACTTAACTGAAACTAGACAGGATGGTTGTAAGTAACTTTCTAGATGGTAATAATTTTGCAGTGAATATTGCCAGCAAGTGTCTTTGTAAATGACTGGTGTCCTTTTAGCTCCGTTACCTGTTAGATCTGATCTAAGCATATGTAAACAGGTAGCTGAATTAATGTTGAATAAGCAGGTTAGTTTTATTTCTTTGTTACTTTTGAGTGCTTGATTTCAAATATCATACTACTTTATTTAAGATGCTTTTTTGGTTCTATATGGACAGAAATCTCTGGTCTATCAAAGTAAATCCTTTGAAGTAAGCAAGTAATTGGCAGCAATGGTAGGTTGTGATTCCTGGGTATTTTAGCAGTGGTTTCAATAGATCTTGTTCTTAACAAGGGAACAGGGAAAGATGATAAATATTTTCATTAAGATAACTTTTTTTTTTTAAAGCATTGCATTTTTTCTAATCTTTTTCTCAGAAACATCTAGATAATTTTGACTGGCATATTAACTATGGCCTGCTTGCCTGCAGAACTGCTCCTCCCAGATCTCAGATTGCATTACTGTCTTACAAAAAGCTGTAAAACAAATTGGCAAGGTGTGTGTCTTTTCCCCCTACAGATAGGACTACAAAATGAAAGCCAATCTTTTATTACTACTATTAGCTCAAGTCTTAGGGAAGTGCTACAGAGGAAAATTCCTAATCTTACTACTTACTATATTGCAAGCAGGCATATTTTTTTTTTAATATAGTTAAACAGTGAAAAGTTAAGAAATTCCAGGATTTGAAGGTTCTTACTGCTGAGAGGAGTTTATCATTTGAGGCTCAATGATGTGCTAAATACAACAGTATGGCTTTTCATTCAGAGCTGGCACTTGTCCTGCTGGCTCAGTTTGGGTGGAATTTTCATGTGCCTGCCTGCAAAATGCCATGTAAACAAATGCTATGGGTGGAATTTCCAAGAGTGTGTAGATGCACAAGAGGATGTTGTGTCAGTGTAATGGGATATCTCCCTTCAGTGACATATGTCTTCACCGCTTGCTTAAGGTATCCTATATCTTGCTGTTTGGGGAAAAAAAAGAAAAAAAACCATTGATGAGGTATGGGTTCTAATCCCCAAGGCAGATAAGGACACCGAACCCTGGTCTCCTACATCCTGGATGACAGTTTTAACCACAGGATAGGATATAATGATGATACTTCCTTTGTGTCTTGTTTGGACATATATGCAATCTGTGTGCATATACCCACAAGGGAGAAAGATTCAACATCTCTATTCTGAGAATAAGGAGTAACTTAGCCCCTCCTCTGCCTAACGCATCTAAAGTGGTATACATTTAGGTATGCATAAACCTAAGTGTAGTTTCTTAGTAACTTTGCTAACTAGTTACTGACAGACATAATTGGGGGGGTTCAGGAACTAGCTTTTGATGGGCATCTAAATGGATGCAAGCTTCCTTATGACCCTAATATATTGTCTTCCCCTGCCCTGATTGTAGCCATAAAATACTTCTGTTTCTTTGCCTAAAGGTCGGCCTTTAACATTTTCCTGTGCTTGTGATAATTAAATGAGATTATGAATGAGAAAAAAAAATCTGTTTTACTGTAACATTCTTGTGAAACTTATGTTGCATTCAAATAATGTCAAAAACTGTTTTAAAAGGGATAAATCCTGAGGATAAGCTTTGTTTTGTATAGTTTTTGACTAGACAGAATATAGTAGCTGGGTTTTTTGTTTCTTTTTTGTTTGTTATGGTCTTCCAAGTCTCTCTCAGCCTCTCTCTCCTCTGGGGTAAGCTATGCTGTTTGGAAGTTTGAAAAGGAACAATAAGATTTGATGCATATTTATACAAAACAATTCATTTAATAGCTGAAGGGGATAGTTCTGTAGAAGTACCATGATTTATAAAGCATAGGGTCAGCTTTGGAGTTTTTGAAGCCTTAAGCAATGGATGATTACAGTGCACCAAATGGGATCAGAGTTTGCACCTGCAGTTGCTTTTTCAACCTTTGTATTCTGTGCAATTAATTGCTCAGAGGTCCCTGAGGCTGTCCAAGATGATACAGTATGACCTGGTAAAATGAAAAGTCAAAATATCAGGTAAAAACAAAAGAACAAAGAAAAATTATCTGTGCAAAGAAGGTGTGTCAGAAGTTGAGTTAGTAGCTAACTATACAGTGTTGAGTCAAAAACATCAGAGCTTTTATTTTTTTTATCTTATTGTATGTAACCAGCAAGTGTGCTCATGATTGTTGTATATTACTTTTAATGCCAGCTCTGTCAATTTCTTTGTCCAATCGATGCTTTGAAAGGTAGTGAGAAACTGTTATGAATAAAAAGTGCAGAGCCAGTCCTCAGATTCTTAACTTCTAATAAGGTCAACAGTGTAGCTGTGAATACACAGATATTAAATGACAGATAGCGACTATTCAGAATGGAGCTACAAAGACCTGTCCTTATAAAATATTGGAGATGCTAATATGGCTATTTTTTTTCTCTTCTCATAGTCTTTACATTTAAAAATTAGTTCTTTTGAACTTCCAGCATTCCTCTTATCCATGTGTCCCAAGTTTCCCAATTCAGTACACTTAATCCTTTTTCCAGTGCTGCTTTTGCTATCCTATATTTCAATAATTCTTTTGGGTAAGTGTAGTTCCAATGATTTTGTGTGCGACATTATGAAATCTCTTGCTGTGATCTTAGTATGTGGATTTAGTACACAAATACTTTACGCACTTTCTAGAAGACAAAACATGGTGTCTGACTCCAGTGTGGTACCAGGTTCTAATTCACTGGCACTGGCACATATGAACACTTTGAGCTGCATCTTTCTTTGGTTTTGGATTTTCTTTTCCTGAGTGAATCCAGTCCTTTCTCATCCCTGTTGTTACTCTGGGGATGATGTATATGTTGCAAGCTTATTTTAGTTTTCTGATGATCAGAAATGTTGGCCATAGGAGGTAGACATGGTGATTAGGACAGCTAGAAGACCCACTTAATGAACTAAACATCTCACTGAAACTTAAAATAGTAGTATTTCTTTAAATTGTTTCACACTGATGAAGTGCGCCAGTCTTTTAACAGCACTTCCCTGAGAAACTCTCTGCCCCCTTAGAAAAGATAAATGTGTGACAAACTCTGGACAAGAGTGTGCACAGGCTTGCTGATAAGAAAGGTGAAGGCCTTTGAAGATTGTACCTTTATTTAAGTATAAAGGCTGTCTTGTGGGTCTGCCTCCTCCTGTAACTGTGGTTATGCTTTTATAAGCTTCATTTTGTTGGAAATATTTATACTTCTTGTTTTGAAAAATATCCTTAGTGTATTGATTGTATAGTACTTTTATCGACTTGTGATGTGGTACCACTCAAGTGGTATGTGAGAAGACCTTTAAAGGAGTTAGTGTGCTAACTGACTACCTGACTCTCAGCTCCATGTGCCAAATCACATTATGGCAAGAAAATTAATGTTTGGAGTATTTTTATATTTGACAGATCTAATTTTGTCCTCAAGAATCTAAGTGCACAGAGAAGTGTAAGTAGGCAATTTTGACCTTCTGATCCTACAGATTTTGCTTTTTCTGAAGCTTGTAATTCTTTGTAATTCTTTTAAAGTACAAATTAAAAGTGCAAATTAATGTCCAGAGTAAATTAACAGCATAATTTAGAGGGATGAATTTGGCAGAGTGTTTGAGGAAGAAAAGGAAGGGATTACAAGCATCCGCTTACTGCTTTTTGTGTTTTGACCTTAAATCAAATTAGGCTCTCTAATGTTTTCCCCTTATATCTTGTCTTGACCATGCAATTAATTTCAAATTGTGGTGTCTGCACTTATAGAAGCGCTTACTTATTAAGGTCACTTCTGAAAGTGTCCCTTCAGCGATGAGTTGTGACTCATACCTCTTTAAGTGGTGTTCTGCTGCTGCTCTGTAGGAATTATTTACACATCTTCATGCCTTGTGGCACTTTTGTAATTGCTCTTAAGTGGTCACATGTGTCTGCCAGGTTATTCAATTTAACTTCTGTGAGGCTGGAGCCTGCCACTGGAATGAACACGTTTATGCTCAACTGATTGATGCAGCTGCCTGTGCAGGATCCTTTATCAGGAAGAACTGCTCTCTTTGACTAACAACCATGAACACAGATCTGGGGGAGACCGCCTCTGGCTGCACATTACTTTCTTGCCTCAAACCCAGATAAATGGCCATTACTACCTATGCACTTACCTAGTGTTAGGTGATCAATACTGAAGGCAAACAGATACCCAAATGAGTTTTGCAAATGTGTGTTCCCTGTTCTCCCTTTCTCCTTATTATTTCCATATCTCATCTCAGCCTTATATGATTTTTTTTATCTTTCCTAGTGAGTATTTCCTATATCTGTGCCTACAGTTGAACACATTTGTTCCCTGGCTGCTTCTTTCATCTATTAAATGTGGTAACTGCTTCAATTTTTTCTCCAGCCCTTTAGTAATACCCTGTTCTCTGTAAGCTGTCATAAATCTTTTCTATAAGATTTCCAGTTCCCCTTTCTTCTATCGGGGACTTAAGTCTTCTGGGTCTAGTGCTTTGTTGGCTTTCAGTAGTTCTAATTGCCACCTTATCTGTTTTATGATGAGAGTAAAGCCTTTCAACAATTCACTCCCCCAAGCCTAGGAAAACATGCCTCAGTCCCTAGGATGTTATCAAAGTAATTTAGACCTACATCATAATAACCATCTATCACTAGCATTCTTCTTTGATCCTCTAGTACTCCTCCTATATCTTTTCTTCTTGTTTTGATAGCATGCTTTTTTTTTTTTTTTTTTAACCTTTCTCTGTTGTTTTTCCATTTGGGCACTGCCTTTATTTACATGTTTCATTGTTTTGATTTTGTCCCGTATCTCTTTATTAATTTCCTTCTCTGGGAAATATGAATTTCTGGTCTCCTCCCTTGCTTATCCTGCGGATTCTGCTTTTTTCCAGATTTTTATGTTTCACTGCACATATGTTTTGCAAAATAGCATGCATAAAGGCAATTTATCCTCATGCAATTAAATGGGGCTCTATAAAATTTCACCTGTAGCTATTTCAGTAATTCTAAATATGCATTTCCTTTCCAAGTGAATATTGTTGCTGTTTTAAAATCTCTCCCTACTAATTGCCCAGAACTGTAGGGCTTAGTCAAAAATCCTATTGTTCCTATCACTATACAAACAAAAAGACAATCACATTGTTTGCAATTTTAAAAGCTCTCACTGCATGCTCTAAAGTTGGTGTGTTGTGTGTTTTGTTTGGTTTTGGTTTTTTGTGGTTGTTTTTTTTTAGTTTTGCAATGGCACTGGTGCTTTGTGTGTGTGTGTGTGTGTTAGCATGTTACTTGGTCTGGGAGGGGGAATGCAATGAGAATTGGCTGAGTGGCACAGGAGACCGGGAAATGCAAAATCAGTCTAAATGATCTGATCTGATTTAGGCATATGAAAATGAACTATAGGTAAAAGCATGAATCATAAAAGGTTTGGTTATACTTGCTCTTTCCTTCTGAGATCTATCAAATGATGAATAGTAATGTCACTTGCAGATGAAACAAAATTATTTGATTTTCAGACACTTTCAGTAACATATCCCCTTTCACAAGTGCTTAGCATCTACACATATTCTGCACTCTTTCAGTGTTTGCTTTTCTAGCCTCTATTGCGATGTTCTGTACTCGTATTCCTCTTTGGACTGACATCCTAAATTCCCTATACTCTTCCTCAAGAGAGACCTAAGTCTGACCATGGGTGAGCTATCCTGTGAGGCTACTGACATGACCTCTCATAGCTTTAATCTTCCTGTCTGTTTATCCTGTCCCACCTTTAGGACACAGTGAGAGCACCTGTGTGCTTGGATGGAGCAAGCACGAAGCCTTGGCAATCAGGCTGTTCTTACTGAGTCTACCCACATGCAGTTTGTGCAGTCTTCACTGGAGAACTCCCCGTATTCACCGTGTACTCCACATGTTGTTGGTTGCACCTGTACACTCACATGTTGTGTTGGCAGCACTTCATAACACACCTCTTCAAAGTCAGTGGCACAGACAGAATGCAGAGGCCTCTTCTTTGGTTAATATGGTACTGAAGTGCCCATCCTGTTGTATTTATGCACTTACTGCTTGGTGAGAAGAAAAGAGAGGCACAGCATGGCCCCATACAGAGCAAGTATACAGTCTCAGGAAGGCATGTAGACCACTGCCCGTAAGGCTCAGCTGGGATTAGAGATCACTGTGTTGGAAAGAAAATCTAAAATAAACTGCTGAAGAACAGTCTCAACAAGGTAGGGAATAGTAACATCTTATTGCCCTTATCCTAGACTTGAAATGGCATCGGGAGGACTGGAGGAAGAATGTCACTACTTGCCCTATGACTCTGAAAAACACTGTCCTTGTGGGGTGAGAAAAATCCCTTGTCACCTTCTGGGAAGGAGAGGAAAAGCAGTTCAAAGTGAACATCCATGCCTCCATCCTCATGCTTCCTCCAGCATGGATGATGGTGAGATTCTCTGCTGCCTCTTAGCCAGGCTGGTGATCTGGGTGTTAAGATTACTCTGTGGTGGTGGTAGGATGTGTTCTCTTCCAATTAGGTGCATTTGGTATGGGTTACTGCCCACCAGGTACTAGAGAGACTCACAGGTCCCTCCTTTAAGGCTGTCTGGCAGCAGGCATTACTTGTTCTGTGAGCACTCAGACTCCCGCTAGATTTGCCAGGCATCTGTCATGGGGTGTTTGGGGAGGTTCAGTGGGGAGTCCAAGGATCCTGATGTAGCCCAGACAGGGGAGATACTGTTTTGAGAAATGGAATTGAACTTCACAGTGATCATCATCCGCTGGGCATTAAGGTAGGGACAAAATATAGGACAGGGCCACCACCATGGGAACTGCTGACCTATACATTTTAACAAACTTTCCCAACAACTGCATGTGCATGCAGGAAGGCTCTTTTGTGGCACAGTAGTAAAATCAGCAAGGCAGACTTCTTCCATGTTTTCTTTGGAGTCATCCTGCAGACCATTCCAATGAGCCGGTGCCAGCTGGGGTGTGGTTGATGATGTCTTTCTGAGGGAGAAAATCTGTGCTAAATGTTACGTCTAGAAAGTGTGCTGCTTCTACAGAGATTGTGGGGAATGCAAGAACTACTCAGGATTGGGAGCAGAGGGTCAAATGCAAGCATTTGTCTTTGGGAGAGCTGTCTCACCCTCCTGTTTTTAGATTCATGCTCCTTTGAGCAGCTGAGATGGTGAGTTTTCCTACCAGTGTTGGTTCTTGGAAACCCAGTCAGGCTACCTGAGAAGGCACCTACTGCGTGCATTATGTTAGTCCAGGAGAGACTGGGTGAAGTCACTGGACTGGTACCTGCCAGTGGTAGGAGTGAGTAGCTGCTTGTCGTAGTAACCTGCAGAAGCACTAAAGGACACAAAGTTATGTCTCCTTTTTTTTTGTTGCTTTCTATTGTTCAAAAGAAGTTGTCCTCTCCCTAAAGGCGGAATGCCTTGCTTATATCACTCTGGAGACTTTGATAATGGACAGGTTTCACTGAGCTCCTGGGCAGACGGCCCATTATCTGGATTTAAGATTCCTAGTTAAAAAGGAAAAAGGGCTTTTGGCTCTGACTGGTTTATTGTACTTCTGTAGTACATTTGGTGTTAAAGGGTCATCTTTTATTTCTCAGATGTGTGGTCCTTGTTTATATGCTATGTCCTTTCTGAGTCATCTCCCACTGTCCAAATCCATTAGCAGGGCTGTAAAGGTCCTTTATTTTGGATGGATGATGAAGGATTGTAGATGATCCCATAAAAAGGGACCTTTATCTCAGTGTTTGCAGCTGGACTGTACCTAACCTGGGCTGGTCCTCATAAGCCAGGGTGGTCCTTCTAGGAATCATGACTAGCTGTGAACTCCTTACATCTTGAAATGCCTTAATTAGAAGGAAACTGGCCGATCCTTATGCATTTTGGTGCTACTCTGACCAGTGTGAACTAGTCTCAATGAGAAGTTGGGACTGTAAGTAATACAAAAGCTCCTGTCTGGTTTACAAACAAAATTTATAGAACGATTTTGTGTCTGCCTTGACAGCAGCTGCTATGTGCGAGGCCTTTGCCATTAGCTTGCACTAAACAATTTGGAGAATGGCACATACTGACATGCAAAAGTGTGTCTGATTTCTTGACTCTTAAAGGTAAGCTGAATATGTTTGTACCCTGATATGTGTATCACCAACTTGTCTTGCTCCCATACTGGCAGCAAGCCTGGATCCTCCCATAAAAGAGAAGCCAGCTGAGGCTGTATGCCAAGGAGGCAGGGAAAGGGTAAATGTCCAGCAGTTCTTACTTGGCCTTTTCAGTAGTGTGTGGTATCGTTGTCTTGTCCTTAAGAATCAGCCCCTGGCCAGGAGCTAGAAAGGTGATATAGCTAAAGGAGAAAGTCTGACAGATGGTGAGGTGGGATATGAGAATGCTTTTTGATTACCAAAGAGTAATTGCTTTCCCCAGCAGTGTCCTGGGATTTTTTTAACCTTTTTTTTTTTTTTTTTAAGATGGATGACAAAAACAAAGGTTTTCTACCTTTGTAGCCAGATGTAAAAGACTCTTATCAAAGAGGCAGAGGGGAAGGTACAGAGGAGTCACAGAAGTCAGGTGAAGTCAGGCTGCTATATTTAACTGCAGCAAGAGAAGACAAGCATGTGGCTTTGCAAAGAGAAAGGATAGAATCATGGAATCATAGAATTGTTTAGGTTGGAAAAGAACCTTAAGATCATTGAGTGCAACCATTAATCTAACGTTACCAAGTCCACCATTAAACTATGATTCTAAGTGCCACATCTACAAATTTTTTAAATACCTCCAGGGATGGTGACTCAACCACATCCCTGGGCAGCCTGTTCCAATGCTTGACCACCCTTTCAGCAAAGGAATTTTTCATAATACCTGATCTAAACCTCCCCTGGTACAACTTGAGGCCATTTCCTCTCATCCTATCACTTGTTACTTGGGAGAAGAGACCAACACCCACCTTGCTACAACCTCATTTCAGGTTGCTGTAGAGAGCCTCTTTTTCTCCAGACTAAACAACCCCAGTTCCCTCAGCTGCTCCTCACAGGACTTGTTCTCTAGATCCTTCACCAGCTTGGTTGCCCTTCTTTGGATGCACTCCAGAACTTCAATGTCTTTCTTGTAGTGAGGGGCTCAAAACTAAACACAGTATTTGGGGTGCAGTCTCACAGGTGCTGAGTACAAAGCTCCCTAATCCTGCTGGCCATGGTATTTTGGATACAAGCCAGGATGCTATTGGCCTTCTTGGCCACCTGGGCACATATTCAGCCAGCTGTCGACCAACACCTCCAGGTCCTTTCCCACTGGACAGCTTTCCAGCCACTCTTCCCCCAGCCTGTAGCATTGCATGGGGTTGTTGTGACTCAAGTGCACTCAGCCTTGCTGGACCTCAAACAATTGGCCTTGGCCCATTGATCCAGCCTGTCCAGATCCCTCTGTAGAGCCTTTCTACCCTCAAGCAGATCAACACTCCCACCCAACTTAGTGTCATCTGCAAACTTACTGAGGGTGCACTCCATCTCCTCATCCAGATCACTGATAAAGATATTAAACAGAACTGGCCCCAGTACAGAGCCCAGGGGAACACCACTTGTGACTGGCTTCCAACTGGATTTAACTCTGTTCACCACCACTCTTCGGACCTGGCCATCCAGAGAGTTTATTACCCAACAAAGAGTACACACATCCAAGACACGTGCAGCTAGTTTCTCAAGGAGAATGCAGTGGGAAATGGCTTTATTTACTAAAGTCTAAGTGGACAACATCCACAGCCTTTCCCTCATCCACTAAGCTGGTGACCTTGTCATAGAAGGAGATCAGGTTGGTCAAGCAGGACCTGCCTTTCATAAACCCATGCTGGCTGGGCCTGATCACCTGGTTGTCCTGTACATGCTACGTGGTGGCACTCAAGATGATCTGCTCCATAACCCTCCTCAGCACTGAGGTCAGACTGACAGGCCTGTAGTTCCCCGAATCCTTCTTCCAGCCCTTCTTGTAGATGGGTGTCACATTTGCTAACCTCCACTCAACTGAGACCTCCCTGGTTAGTCAGGACTGCTGATAAATGATTGAAAGTGGCAGAAAGAAGAAACAGAAGAAACTTATTTGAAAATAAGGAAGATTGAGGGGAAAGGGGCTTTTAAAGAAATTCAAGAAAGGCAGAAGGAGAGAGAGAAAATGGGGGAGAAACTGAGCTGTGTAATCTATTTGGGTTTTTTCCCCTCATATTGGTTCCTTTTCTTGCTTCTGAATGCTATAAATAACTCTCAATAGACATTTTATACTATAAAGAAATCCAGTAATGACTCCAGAATTGAGACTATGATGAAAATTGCTTTGAAAGAATGACTAAGACTTATTTCATATGGTAATTTTTATTTCATGCAGCAATTACGTTTAAAGGTAGGAACAAATTTTTTTCCTCAGTGACTCCTTGGAGGGGAGCTGACTTTCCATTCAACAGTTTCGAATAAGATGGAGAGAGAGAGTGACTCTTTTCTACAGAAATAATATCTTTTTTTAACAAAAATATAGCTGGAAGGTTGATTTACATGAGGACATTTTATGTGACCCCTTAGTGGGATTTTTTTCTGTACCATTAGCTTTTAAACATACTTTTATTTTATTAAACATTCTTTTATTTCACTTGAGAGAGAAAACATTCATATGGCTTATAGTTCAAAATTAGTTTTTGAGCAATACTGAGTACTAACTCTGTGATCTTGTCATAATACATTGATTGTGGAGAGGAGGAAAAAGCTTTCTGTAATCTGCCTGGAGACTTTCTTCAGCAACCTTTAAGCTTGCTGTTCGATGATACTTTCCAGATAGTTTGTGAATGAAACAAATCCATCTTTACCTATTTTAATGGTATTTGCATTTAATCAATTTTATTTATCAAATGGATTTGCTCCATAAAAATCTTCCCAGAACTCTGATGAAAGGGAATTCAGAAAACAACCTCTTAACACCATGACAATGCATAGTTATATTTTTTCTCAAGGTTAAACAGTGTAGTTTAATGTTTACAGTTTTTGAGATTCTGTCAGTTTTGAAACTTCCAAGTACTTCAGAATGGCTTTTATGTCCCTAACTAGTCTGAAACTAAAGTCCTGAGCCTGAGAGCTGGTCTCCTTGAAATACCGGGTCAGCACTCAATACCTGAGACTTCCCATAGTTCTACCTGGGTGTAAAAAACAACCAGGTTCCAAGTACTGATCAGAGTTATGTTCTCTTTGGATTCCAGGGGAATTAGGTGCTGTCTTCAAGCACTTAATTTTTGTTTGTAAGGATGGGCCAATGTAGCAAGAGACTACATCTGCGTTATTTTGGAGGTGAGTTGAACTGCTTTCCAATAGCATTGTCCCTGTCTGTCTTCTGCCTTCCTACAGCCTAAGACTAAGTTTGGCATGGGTGATATGGAAAAACACTTGTAAACAGAAAAATGTCATATCAGTAAAATCCATGCAATAAGACAGAATGTTTAAAATATGCTTTTCTGTTCTGTCTTCCTCCAACACAGTTTTTGGCTAAAAAACAACCCCCAAAACAAATGTAACTACTTGGTAACAATAACTTCTAATATCAAGCAAGTAAAAATAATATCATATTAGGTAAAAGAGAAGCAACATTTTTCGTGCAACCAGTGTATAAAGGAGTAGAGCTCTTTATTTCTGACACCTAGTGCTTTGCTCTAAACAAGAAAACAATGGTTTTTCAATGCACAACATCAAAGCAGAAATGAGGTGCAAGCAGACAGAGGAGATAAGTTAGCTACTGTGTTTGAACCAGCATGCAAGGGTTCCCAGCTAAGACAAATTGAGCCTCTGCCATGTGCTTCTCAGAAGCGCAGCCCAGACTGCAGCTCTTGGTTGTGGCTATGTTTTGCCCGACAGGTTCTAAGCTCTGCTTGGGAGGGGAGAGGCTGGTGGTGCAGTCTGACTCCAATTCAACCCTGATGCAGGACTGCTTTCATTCAGTTATGAAAAGATGAACATTTAATCTTTCTCTTTAGACCCAGAACAAGATTCTTTTCTGTGGATCCTACTGTGGAGGGTTTCAGCCTTCCTTGTCATGTTAAAAGTCTTCTCATTTCAGAAAAATGAGTCTAGTGTGTGTCTTTTCTAAGGGATGCATCCCTGACTGTTGTTTGACCAGCTGTTTCTTATTGTCCTGGGAACAAAAATTTGGAGACCTAAGGCACAAACTACTCTTATAATAGTCACATCTGTTCTGATTATGTAATGCCCACTGAAAAAAGAGTTGTTGAAGAAATGCAGAAGTGTTCAGTTAGTCAGATGAGATTGTATTTGGGTCTGAGGAAAGAAGTGGCTCTTTTCAAGAAGTGTCTGATTTAAGAATGGTCAATATTTTGAGCATAGGATGGGATAGTGTTACAGAAAGCACCAACAGCAGAGCACTAAGGACTATATTGATACCAACAAGTAACCACATTCTAGTATCCATCTCCCAGGAAGCAACTGTCACTCTTTTTCACTTGTACCTTGTAACAGATCGCTCTACTAAATCCCAGGATTAGAGCAGTATACGGAAACACTACTCCCCTAAAATGTACTGGTATGCCAGCAGGAACAAGAAAAGGCAATTGCTTCCCAGTTCAACTTACTTTTCAAGACAATATGTATTGTTTTTCTTGAATTATGTTTAATGAACTACCCATTCACAAAAATATGTCCTTTGATCCTGAGAAGATAGCCAAATCAAGCTATCTAAAGTCTCACTGATGTGCAGAAGAAATCAAAGTGCCAGGATCAAGGGCTAGATGATAGTGAAGGCTGCACTGCACAGGACAGATATATTTGGACCTGATTAGTTACAACAATTTAAATAGAAGGTGCATCCTGATTATGTGTCCAATATTTCAGAAGACAAAGACAAAAAATTCATGCTCAGCCTGACTACTGACAGATTCTGTTTTAATGTGCAGAGTTACTGGTCTTTTTAGAAAACATCCCATTATCTCACCCTAAGTCCTACTGGCTTTCACAAACATGAAATGCTGTTTTACATTCACAGTCACAACTAAATATTTCACACACTTAGCATCTCCCTTATCTTCCTTCTCTGTAGCATGTGGGCTTCCTCTCAGTGGCAGTACACTTGACTAAAGTGTAAAGAACCATGTGAAAATCAGTCTAAAAACAATTGCTGGAGGTGTTTCACTTCCTTTGTGCAGACATCACAGATCAGTTATCAAATGACAGATGAGAACAGTTGTTCTGACACTTTAGTTCTTTGCCTTTTCACCTTTTTCCTCAGTAAGAAGAATTATAACCATTCATATGAAGACATATAGGAAATGAAATTGTTTTAATTACGGCATCTAGATGACACAATATGGCATGTCAACACAAGGAAGAAGCCTCTACAGTGTCCCTTTTTTCAGAAGGAGCTCTGTACCCTTGCTGACATAAAAAGATTGAGAAAGCGCAGTAGTGCTTATCTCCATCATACCATCTGTTCAGACCCAGACCTGGCTTTTGATTCAGTTTCACACATTTATCCAGCCAGTTTAAAGGACTTGAGGTTTGGGGTATGCATATTCTTCCAATTTGCAGCCAGAGGTTATATTGCTACTCTTCATGACACACCTGGGGAAAAGACATGACTGTGACTGAATGGCTAATCAGGCTTTAAGCCTCAACTCTGTGTTAACTTGGTTCATGCTGTTGGATTTAGTGAACTATGAAAAACATTCTTTATCTTACATAGACTATATCATATTAAGGATAAATTGCATTTCAGCAAATATTTTCCTTCCCAGGAGTAGATTTTTTTACTTCATATTATTCTTCAGAACATTATGAAATTGCACTTAGCTTTGATAGCATGAATTTACTTTAATTACCTAATTTATTCTAGTGTATAGTAATAGGGCTTGCAGATAGCAGAAAAGTAATGTAAGTTCAATTGTTTGATAGCTTGACCTGTCTCATATGGCATTCTGATAAGCTATCTAGGAAGTACTGCCTAGGTGAAACTAGAGTCAGAAGGACCTGCAATCATGCTGGAGAGTAAGACTAGAATTCATAACAATTGCAACTAATCAAAAAACATCCCCCCCAAAATAGGGTGCACTTCAATACATACGAATACAACTCTTGGAAATAATCAATTGTTAAAATAAAAACTTCTAACCAGTAGGTTACTAGTAAAGGATTTGAGAATTATAATGGTTCACAAGCTGAACTTCATTAAAAAAATTGTGTCAGTGGGGAAGGCAGAAGCAAAGCCCATGCTTTGATGAGCAGACAGGGTGCTGTAAGTTAAGATTCATTCCTCTCTTCTTATCACTAGTAAGGCTTTAGCTAGACTTCTGTGTCCAGCCTTCTTTAGGTAGCACAGTAGAAAAAAATGCAGACCAGCTGGGAGAAGAGCCAGAGAAGATAGGTTAAGTATGATGTAGCAATATACAAAACATGACCATTAAGGAAAGAACTAAAAATTTGTGATTGTTTATTCTAGAGAGGGAAATATTGAGAGGAGACATGATAAATCTTCCAACACGTAAAATATTGCTGCAAAGGAAAAGGTTATTCATTTAGAGTGGTACAAGAAGTTATAGGCCTAACTACAGTAAGGGACATGTAGGTAAGATTTTAGGAAAATATTTCTGAAGACAAGAATGGTCATGCATTGGGAAAGACCACGATGGGGAATTGTGGAGTACTGACAGAGAGAGGTTAGACAAACCTCTCTCTTAAATTATGTAGGTACATTTGATTATATCCTGTCTCTTCTGACCTGAAATCATGCTTAGTGGCTATGTAATTGTTATTTGGAAAACTCTGTAAAAAAAGGGTGCTCTGTGTAATCACAGAGCCAAGAAAGCATGAAAAGAGAAGCTTCAGGAACTATTGTGTCATATGAAGCCCCACTTGCTGTCCATGTAGCTCTGGTACTAAAGGTTCTTGATTAATTCACTACTGTTAAATGAGTCTAGACTTTGTTCAGTCAGGTTTGACCTTTGTACAATATCATCTTTTTTTCTATGATTAGAGTTGCTGTCTGTATTCGCCCTTCCTAATGTTGCCTATATTTCTGAGGGATATGGTGCCTATTTATTCACTAGTCTGTGAATAAATATCACCTTGGCCTTCAAGCTCTCTTTTTAGATGCATCATACCATGCATAAAATGTGTACTTTAGGTATTGAAGATAGAAGTCAACAGATAACTTGAGGCACTGAGTCTTTGTGCAAGATGTCTTTGGACTTGCCCTTCAGGTGAGTAGTTTAGCATATTTTTCTTCTAAAACTACATTCCACACAGGATGACCAGCAGCCACATGCTGTCTGTCTATAGCTGTGTCATATTATACCGGCTTGCTCAAATGGATCTGAATGCTTGTGGTTTTCTGTGGTCACAGGGGGCCACTACTCCAAAAGCCACATGGTATTATTGTGGAAGTAGCAAATAATTTATCACTGTTGAAGCTCTTTCC
Organism: Strix aluco; assembly: GCF_031877795.1. NCBI lineage: Eukaryota > Metazoa > Chordata > Aves > Strigiformes > Strigidae > Strix > Strix aluco. Next base: position 12,829,665 of record NC_133971.1, on the reverse strand, counting down.
TTGCCTCTCCCCCTCCTGTTTGGAACCTGAATGTTCAGCTGCAACCAGCTGAACTAAACCTGTGATGTGACAACTGAAAGGCCAACTGATATTTGTGAAATATAGATCAGACTAAACCCTACAATGGACAGATGTGGGAGAGCTACACTCCACTGTCTGCTGCCAGTGTCTTGGTAATGTAGCTGCTTTGACTGACAGTTCACAAAAAACATTCTCAAAAATGTAAAAAAAAGTTGCTTACCCTTCTGTAGTTTTTCTCATATGGTAAAAAGCCCCAAATTTCTGCATGTTTTGGTGCTGTCAGAAAGCATGGACTTAAATGGCACTGTAACAGAAGAAGAATGGCAGCTATTGCACAGTTCTGTAGGGCAAATAAATATTAATTTTCTATAATGAAAGCAGAACTATTATAGAATATTATGTAGTGGATATATTATGCATTGTGATGCCTCTTATGTCATGCACTTTTACTCAAAATGCCTGGCTGGGTTTTCCCATGCCTAGGAACCACAGTTGCCTGATTAAGATCCTTACACAGTTGCAGTAATTTTCTAGCTCCTTCCTCAATCTGTGGGGTCTCCTCTTGTGCTTCTGTTCCTCCAAATCTTACTTACATTTTTCTAATGAGTCTGATGCACTGGATTATTTGGATGTAATATTCTGGTGCATATGGCAGTGCTTGTCTGGTGTGGATTTTGTAATCTCAGTCACTCACAGCATGAGAATCATGATCCTTCTTGGAGTACTGAAGAGATTGACAGCGAACAAGTGGCCTTCTTTAAGGAAGAATGCCAGTGTCTTTGATAAGAATGATAGAGTCACAGGAACAACACCTTTTCCAGTTTTAAAGTGTTGAGCTATATGAATAGATAACTATTTAATGAAAATGCCTGTTACTGCAATAAAACACCATACTTTCTGAATAAGTTAGCCTCTTAAACAGCACAGATTACAAGAATCAGTACTAGTATCTAGACCAATTTCACACCAAAACAATACGTTGCATTCTCACCATAATTTTAGTCAGTAACTACGATGAATTTGCAGTGCAGGTTTCATGCCCCTGAAGAAGTGTAGTTTACCAGAAAAACTGTTACAAATTGACTAGAAATGAAGACCATGGACGATTGTCTTCTAAGAACAGAGCTTGAGAAGAAACGTGCTTTTTTACTTTACTTTCTAATTGCTTTCTGAAACACTTGGTCTGGTACTAATTACTTTGGCTATGAAGAGTGTATTGTCTTCACCTCAGTATTTCTAAAAAGTTTTCTATCATAGTTCCTGCCATTCCTCTCCTGTCCATTCCCTGTTCTAAAACTGTAGCTGACAATATGCTGTCCTGTCTGCTTTTAAAAAGTCATATGCCTGTGTTAAAAACTTTCTTTTGAAAAATATTTTTTGCATTTTGAATATCCAGTAGCTCCTGAATTCAGATGTATTTCTCACTTGTGCACTCATATTTCTGGTTAAGCTCAGGAATTCCAAAAATAATATCGGAGAGGAAAACTCAAAACCTCATTGCTTTTGTGGCTTTTTTCACTGAGGCCAGTGTTAGGCCCTACTGCCAATGATCACTCTGTACTCTTTAGTTCTGTATTATATACATAAGCTGTGTGTGCAACAAATGATATTTTCTTAGTCTCTCCATATAGCCTATTAAACAGTAGTTGGAATACTTCCATCCCTAAAGCGAAACCTTTGGCATAAATAATATTGTCATTTGGATAGGCTAGACATACTTTCGCAAAGTGACCTTGTAAAAATATTGTCTGAGGTATGACTGAGCCTAAATTATATGACAGTGAGGTAGTACATTCTGGTCTCTCCAGTATACGAGGTCTCATCTTGTAGCAGTGAAACCACCTGAAGTGAAACAAAAAACACTAGTGTGCATCAGAGTTAGAGGTTGAAATAAGCTGGTTTGGGGTTTTTTTTAGTTATAGACGTTTATGTAAATTCTTTGTTTGGCAAAGGCAAACATTGCTTACTGTGGTTTTTCTGACTGATTATTTTTGTCTTTGTAAAATAAAATTATATAAGACACTGGAAGGAGACTTTTCTGCCTTCATTATAAATATGAGTAAATCTGGAATAGTTGGGTCAGAATTTCTTTTTCCTCTTTTACAGCTCTCTCAAATGTTTTTCCGTGTCATTCAGGGATAACTTGATTGTTTGGGTGTTCTAGATGACAACATCTTGTTCTCTCTTAAAACATGCATAATTCTATTTCCTCTCAAGGGTCAATCATCTTAAAAACTATGTTCCTAGTCTGTAGGGCAGGGATAGATATTATAGTTGACTATCCCATTTACCAGGTCATCCCCCTGAATCATTATTCAGATGTTCATGCTTACTACAGCATGTTGCCAAGCTTATTCCAGTTCATAAGAACAAATAAGACAAATCCATGCTCCATCATTTGAAATATTCTTGTGCTTAATGTGTAAACTTTTTGGTTTGTATAGTCTGTAAATGTAAGGGCAAGTATAGTGTAGCTGTAATGGAAATATTTTTTAAAATGACTTTGCATACAGTGACTGTTATTCTCTGTCATTCCAGTAAAATAACTTCAGAGATGGTACAGCACAATGATAACACAGGTCAGATCATACAGGCCATTCATACAGTGAGGCTGCAAAAAAGAAGAAACGGAAAAAATACAAGATCATTTGTGAATCAGTGTCTCTTACTGCTTGCCAAGAACATAGAGAGGCACTCAGCCCAAGCAGGTGAAAAAAGTATCCAAGTGCAATGTTGTGTTAAAAGCTGTTTGACTCAGAAGTTACTTCTGAAGAAAAGCATACATAATTTTGGAGCCAAGTTTTCAATAGCTGCTGCAAAAACGTGATCTTCCAGACTGTGTTCAATATAAAGATCTTCAGCTTTTAATGCTTTTTTGCTGCCAAAATGAAGCTGCCAAAATTAAAGACTATCCTAGGGCTACTCTGTAACTGTGCCCTTTTACTACTACAAACAAATCATAAAGGGGCGCAAGTGTACTGCTTAAATAACCTCATGAATACTGAACTGGACTTTCAAGTTCATGACTGAGGAATATGACTGTTGTATCTTGCTTTGTTCCTCAGCCAGTGCATTTTATAAATTAAAAATAGGAACCATAGTAGAAGCTCTTTATATCAGCACTTGTTTTCTCTTCCATGTGATCTTCTAAGTCAACAACATTAGCTTTTCCCTCTACCTTCCCCATACTGCAAAATTCCTTCATTTAGGTTTGGAGAGTTTAAATGAATTTTTTTTTTTTTTTTAATGCATTGAGGTTTAAGAACAGATTTTTTTTTTTTTTTTTTAAATTTCAGAAGGTGCTTTTGTTTGTAGTCTCCTTCCATGTCTGTAAATTGACAGTTGTTAAGGTAGGGTCCTCAGGATTTTTTTTAACAGTGCTTTAGGAGTAGAAGGTTACTATCAACCAATTTATATTTAAAAAAATGGAAAAGGATAGGTTTGAACTTTTTTCCTAAAAATTAGTTTTCAGACTTTTGTACTGCTTTGGAGGAGTACCAGATACCAATTGTAGGTTACAATCAGAAGGTCCTCACCGTGTGGTCAGATTTTTCTGAGTAGCAGATACTTCATACTTAAGTCAAGTAACATCAGTTTAGTGTAACAGTCTGGCATATTAGGTATTTCTAGCGGCTTCCAGCTTTCATCCTTTATGTATGACTTAAAGGTAGGATCAAGAGTGAACAGAGAAAGCAGTTTTGGTACAAGGCTATTTTGGTATCTGTTTCAGGAACAAAAAGGTGACATACAGAGAAAGTGTTTTAAACATAATATAGTTTAAATATCAACTATAAGTCCACTCACTGAAGCTTTGACTTGAGGTTTGTTTGCATTTGTAATATGTACAGAAACTACACTACACATGCACATAATAAAATTCAGCTTCAGCTTAAGTGTGACTTTTCTAAGGATGCACGGATTCTTCAGCTCTGCATTGGGAAGCCAAGCACACAGAGACATGAAGATAGTTTGAGAGGACAGTGGGCAGAGACTAGCTGTAACTGTAATAGCTATCCGTTTTGAAAAGTGGAGGAGGAAGCTATAAATCCTTCCTCTGGCCCTTCAGTAATGGTGGCTGACAGGGAAGGCGTGATGAAGACAGGGTGGTGGTGAACTCTGGAGAGGCAAAAAGTAAGCCTTACACATCTGAGTGAGATGCATAGGAAAGACCTGCAGAAGTGTGCCTAACTTTTTAAACTCTTCCAATGTGTGCCTTATAAATGAAACTTGAGCCAATGTAAAACCAAATGGAAAACCTCATCTGTGATGGATACTGAAGTGGAATAGAAATCCTGTCAAGACAATCAAGTATTTGCTTCACAGTACTGTGAAACAGAAAATGAACTCAGAAAGTTTTTCTGCTGTGACAGCAGCTGAGGTGCACAGGCTGTTGGCCACAGACAGGCAGGGTGCCACCTGCCTGGGGTGCCCTGCAGATTTTGCTAACAGAAGTTATATTGACCAGAGACGCCCACCATGAGTACGAGGTTTCCGTCTGTCTGCACAAGGAATTTGTGACTAGCAAGTTCGAATGTGGCATGTCTGACCAGAATAACTGAAGGGGAATGACTTTACAGCATTTGACTGGGCTATGGTGAGCTTATGGCACTGGCAGGGTAGGAGTGTGTTATCAAAGGATGATCATCTACATTCAAAAAAAGGATGAGAGTTGATGGACACGAGCATGCACTCACCAGGGGACTTCTTGGTCTGAGGTGCTGCCTGAGGAGGGTAAATTAGCTGTTAAGTTCAGCCTGGGTAATGTAGCTGCTGGAAGAGGAGGCCACAGGAGCAGCAACAGCACTGCAGTAAGTCAGTTCCTCCTGTGCAGCCTGAATGACTTCACATGTATGCTGAGTAGGAGGAACAAGCAGGGTGCTGGAGGCTGCGCTTCAGGGTAGGGCTAAATACTTGTTGCCAGGGCTCCCAGTCCTCCTCAAGGATCTTCAGTGTCATCTCTTTTCAATGTATGTCCTGGCTATATAATGCACTCAGCCTCTTGTGTTTAATTGGTGACATCTGGTAGATATTCCTGGTTGGTCTAACACTCTACACCAGGATAAAAAACATCAGGAGTTGTGGTCTCACTTTTTGGTTTACATCCTCTGTGCTGTATATAATTCAGCAGGAGCCTTGTGAGTGTAGCCACTGTATGATCAGCTCGTTTCGTTACAATGAAGGGTGTAAAGAAGTATCTACATCTTTGACCAAGAATACACACATAGGAGTCCCCTCATATTTTAACGGCCCAAGTCTGTCATCATCTAAGTAATGACGGACACACATGTCTCTGCCAGAATGAGGCAGAGTCTGGAGCTATCTGTTCTGGCTGAGGCTAGTTTTATGTTGCCAAAACGTAACTGTGTCTCCTGCAAACTTGAGGTCCTCTAGACCAGAGCAGACAACATTGGTGTGCGGTTATTTTAACCATTAAGAGTTCAGACACGCTTCTACTGGGGAGACAGCATGGGAACAATCTCTTCCCAAACCTGCTCATGCTGCAAGCCAGCAGATCAGGGAAAGCTACGTAAGGTGGCATTGCGGACTATACCCCTAGCAGCCTAGATGTAGTGGCTATTTGGCAGAAATAAACCAGCTGCAGTTGCACTTCAGGGGTTTTTTAGCTCCAAAGCAGAAAGGGCACATTTTACTAGCTGTTGGTCACTGACAGGATTAATGAGGCAAGCCTTTAAACTGTTCTTGAGGATCTTGCTATTACCTGATGTGGCCCAGAAGGACCTTATCTACCTGAAATCCAGCTGGTCTGGAAAAAAAAAAAATGTCAACTTTACCAACAGAATGCTCTGTGCAGGGATGTAAGTCCTTCCCCCGACCATTTCCTTTCATTTAGGAGGGTTAAACTCCCTCTAATGAAATGAAAGGCCCCATTACATGGAAGGCAGGTATAACTGGGAGGATCCTTTGTCTCAGACTGTGGACACTGGCCCACTGTGTTGGCAGCAACACTAATGTATTGAAATTGCAATTTAGCTGCCACTAAAAATAGGTAGCGCTGACCTTTGTGCTCAAGCTCAAAATTCAGTCATAGTTTGTACGTACACCATTTTTAGCTTATTGAAATGAGTAATCAAAAAAGTGGGGGAGGGAGGAAGCAGAGCATACCCTGCAATTTTAAACAGTGACTTTTTCACATAAATTATTTACATACCAGCATTGTCGTGTGCATCTTCAAGGTGGGTGCTCTGTGTACACAATTAGCATCTTTTATGAAGAAAAACACAAGTAAGTGTCAAAACACTGTTTTTGTATTACTAGTGCATAGACAAATGTTCCTAGCTGTATGTTACAACTATGTAGAGATTATGCTCATGTTTATACAGATGGGTGAGGTGCTAGGCACCAGGGTAGAATATGGGAGCTGATTAATAAAAAGATTCAAGAAAATATATTCAGTGAAAAATTTCACTACCATAGAACAAATTCTTTCCACAGCCACAAACCCTTCAGTTTTCAGCCACTAACCTTGCACAAGACTTCTGCTTCACAGAGAGGGGGACACCTGCCCACATTGCATCTCCCACTTGCTTTTCAGTATTGACAAGTAAAAGGTGTTAAGTCTGAGCATATGTATTTCTATAGTCTATATAGTCTATAAAAAATATTGCAATCCTGTAGCATTCATCAGTTCATGTAACTATAGCAACACCTGATGATGAATGAAATAAGTCTGAGTCAAAAGATGTTTTTGCTAGCCTAGCAGTATGGGACACAGGCAGGATTGTTACTGGCAGTACGGGACCCAGCTCTGACATCGCAAACTAGTTGTTGCACAGAACTATCATTTCAACCTCTTTCTTCGAGGTTCTTACTCTTTCATGTTGGGCTTAAGGAAAGTCACTTGAGAGTGTGCTTCTGACATCAGCTTTTCATAAGTTTGGTGCACATCTCCTAAATGAACTACTTTTGCCTTAGTGAAATTAATAAAATGTAGACAACTTAGCCCATTTCTAAGTGATTTTTGGTTGATTAGCTGACACCATCTGTCTGCTAATACATTTTTTAACACGTTTCATTTTAACACATTTCTAATGTTCTCACAGTGTAGTGTATATCAGTCCTTAGTGCTAGGAAAGTTTTGTCACTGGGTTGAATGAAGACAAAATAAGAACAGGGATGTCAATTAAAATTGTCTTCCTTAAAAATGGAAGGTAACTTTACTGCACAGGTGCAGTTTCTTTCCTACAAGGACAGTTTTGTTCTTTCTCTAGGGAAGCAATAAAGGCAGATCCTTTTCTTTTCTTGAAGAAATATTTATTGGCATTAATACAGGTGAACTGAGAACTCTGAGAGAAGCTTATTCAATGAATGGTGTGAAATACTATGCAAAGCTGATTAACCCTGAAGAATAGTATCATTTGTAATTACTAAAAACTGTTTAGAGACTCTGTGTTTCTGGGAAGTAAGTATTATAAAATATTTTTATCACATAGATTTGATAACCAAAAAATGCTTGAATTCATTTATTTGTAACATATCTTATTGATGCTCCCTCATGGCACCAATCCCCTGTGGTATAGGCCTGATTTTAGACACAAGTAATCCAAGTATCTTCATAAAGCATCCAGGGCCTGGCACTTCCAGCTGTCCTCATCACAGTAAAGTGGATTTTCCATTCACAATCATAATAAAATTGAAGGAATTTAATCCAAATATCCTTACCCTTATGTATGGGTTTGGTACAACGCAAAATGTAAACTACAGGGAAGTTGGTCCCAACTCTCATTTAAAAAAAACCCCAAACTGAAACCAAACCTCACTTCCTCTTTTGTATCCCAATAAACAGCCTTAGTGCAAAGCACATGCCATCTTACTCTTTGGAACCTGGGCTTAATGCAGTAAATGGCCATGACACCTCAAGTGACATTCATTAGACATAGGAAAAACGGCTGCTTGGGGTAAGTATCATCCTACTGGGGCCAGCCCTCCTGCTGTTCTAGCACAAAGCAACAGTGTAGCACTTAGAATTAGCTAAAAGAGGCAATACATTTGGTTTCAACTGCAGCATTAATTGTACAAGATATATTATCTCTGGAAAAATGTTTACTGTTTTTTGATACACACTTCACTTACCAAGAAAATGTCAGCATAGCTACTCTCTTGTTCTTGTGACGTTATCATTCCTGCATGTATGCAAGATCCAGCATTTCAGACCTCTTCCTGATGAGCAGAGTCTTAAAGCCCGAGTTAAGCTTTTCCCCCTGTCCTTGTCTAGTGCTTAAAAATGGGAATCATCTAATACAGCACACACAGAGCTGCTGCAGGTTGTCAGTGAAAAGATTCAGCTAAAAGGGGTGTTAGTCAACTTGCCCATTCCTTGACTCATGCATCCTACTTTAGCTTACAGGAAAAGTATGTAACAGAACATTTTTCTATTACAGGGGCAGTAGCTGTCTCCTGGTATTGATGCTCAAGTTTCTTTCTAGACCTAGTCCTCACCTTCCCCATGCTGACCTCCTCCGCCAACACGCACACACACACACTCATTCTCTCTCCCGTTCACATCAGAATGGGGGTTTGATATGCTCATTTCCTGTAATGACTGTTTTAAAATTTTCTATGCAAAGCAATGAATAGAGATAACAGCATGTGACATTAGATGTTCTTGATTTTGCCAACAGCAGCCCAACAGAAAATGACTTAATGATTAAACAACTTTGACTCACTAGTTTGTGAATTGCTGTGTTTAGGAATGTAACCCCTCTTAACTTCTTTACACCGTGGTACAGTATAATTCACTTGGCCTAAGAGGAGGATAATGACAGCTTTATACAGGATCTCACATCACACCTCCCAAGTTTTCTTCTTATCTCAAAGGTTGCACCACACATTAAAGCAATAGCCTGTATTAATCTAACCTCTGACATTTGGGCCATATTAACCCATCAATGCAGGTTTATGTATCTCACACCTCAGACCCTATCAAGAAATTCGGCAGTGGCAGCTTGATAAGGACACCATACCTTACTGAACTTGTTCTAAAAACAACATCAGCAAAACACTCCTCTGGTTGCACTTTTTAATGACCTTACTCACTTGTGCTCACTCTTCTTTAGCTATTGCCCATATGGGTAGTCCATGCCTCTGCAGCATCAGAAATGCTGTAAGGAAAGAGCACTGAAACTCCCATTTTTCTGTAAAAATATTAGCACCCAGGGGGGAAAATCTGTGGAAAGTCTATAAACTGAAAACTTGAGCTGTTCATTTTTAGATGGTAGAACCATTGTTAAAAACAGGGTTATATTTTTAATGAGATTGATAATATTTTTTTTGTTTCTGTACTGGACTAATTAACAAACCAACCTTCATTACCAGCTACTTTACAGTGAAAATTCTACCAGAGGGATGTTTCTGGTATTAAAACAGGTTAAGCAACCATTACAGCACATCACATTCTCTTTTTGTTCATGTGGCACAGCTAGTGAAATAACACTCCTCAAATTGTTTATTATTGCAGCTTCCCAGGCCGGGATCTGTATTGGAATATGAATTTCAAAAGAAAGAGAAAATAACAAAATTCTCAAATTAAATTTAGTTTAAGAAAGCTGGAACCATTCTAAGGAGTTCTGTCACTGCATCACCCTTAACTCTGCAACAGAGTGGTTCAGGCAGGCAGTGTTTACTGCTGCAATGTTTATATGCCTTTTCAAAAAATAATAAAAATAATTAAAATTATACTTTCAGAAAAAAAAAAAAAGGCTGCAAATGGGGTTTCTATCTTCTAATTTCATCCTTATTGGACAAATTCTCATTCATTATGCTGAAAACTTTTTGATTACCATATGTTGATTAAACCAGGATGGTGACATTGTAATTGAAGTACAGACAAAAGTCAGGTCAGCTGTTTTACTAAATATATAATTCTAAAAACCTTTAGAGAGGTTGGATAATGAATGTACTTGACGGCACAACTTAAGAAACAAATGACAGCTCTGCTTCAAAACTGCAGGACAGGTTCTTGAGAGATTCCTTTTCACACTTGTCCAGTGATATTTTTAGGAACTACAGCTTACAAAAGAGCCAGTGCTTTATTGCAGTCACTTTCAAGGCAGCTTTACATTCTTTTTATCTCCTTTCCTTTTTTTCTCTCATTATCTTCTTGCTTTCTTCTCTTCTTCTCTTAGTTACAGGATTCCGTGGATCATAGATCTCAAAAGTGTCTTCATCCTGCATGCTTGCATCTTTCACCTTTCTGCTTCTATCTTCAAACTGAAGTACATGTGACATCCTACAAAAATAAAACATAGCTCAAACTCAGCAAAAGAACAGAAAATTAGTATTTGTAATTATGACATGCATGGCAAGATTTTAGCACAGTAACTTATTTTTGTGCATAGCAAAAAATATACAAGTTCTGGTGGGGTTCTTTTGTTGTTTTTGTTTGGTTGTTTTTTTCTTTCTTAATAGACGCTGATGTTATAGGGTAACCACTTTTGTGAAGACCCATTTCAAAAAATACAGCTAGATTTTGTTCTGCTGGATTTTATTTCATGTACTGAACTCTCTTGTCTTCTATTTACATATCTTCCCAAATGTACTGAATAATTCTCCCAGGAATAGGGAGTGTTTCTCAAGGTTTCCTATTAGTCACTTTGGACTTCCTTTAACTATTAGGGTTTTACAAAAGGGGGCAAGAGCTTGCATGGAAAATGCTTGAAGAAGGTACACAGAAGATCAAAAAGGGAATGACTCACATCCTGCTACTCCACCTTCACTTGGTTCAGATCATGCTTTAATTCTTTGAATACCAGACTAAACTAATGCTTTGTTCATCCAACGTTTTTTTTACCACTGATTAGAAATTTTCCCCCAATTAGGTATTTCCCCATTTCAGCAAATGCCAGTAATCAGAAAACATCACCATTACAAGCTTGAGAAGTGGGCCCATGTGAACCTCAGGAAGCATCAAAAGAAGTGTGGCCAGCAGGTCAAGGGTGGTGATTCTGCCCCTCTACTCCACTCTGGTCAAACCCCACCAGGAGTACTGTGTCCAGCTCTGGAGTCCTCAGCACAGGAAAGACAGGGACCTGTTGGAGCAGGTCCAGAGGAGGCCACAAAAATGATCAGAGGTATTGAACACCTCTCCTGTGAGGACAGGGTGAGAGAGTTGGGGTTGTTCAGCCTGGAGAAGAGAAGGCTCCAGGGAGACCTTATAGAGGCCTTTCAATACTTAAAAGGGGCTTAGAAGAAAGATGGGGACAGACCAGAGCCTGTAGCGATAAGACAAGGGGTAATGGTTTTAAATCAAAAGAGGGTAGATTTAGACTAGATACAAGGAAGAAATTTTTTATGATCGGGGTGGTGAAACACTGGGACAGGTTTCCCAAAGAGGTGGTAGATGCCCCATCCCTGGAAACATTCAAGGCCAGGTTGGACAGGGCTCTGAGCAACCTGGACTAGTTGAAGATGTCCCTGCCCATGGCACGGGGGTTGGACTAGATGACCTTTAAATGTCTCTTCCAATGCAAACTATTCTATGATTCCATGATAACCTGGAGTCAAAAGTGGTTTGTTAGCTGTAGTCAGTGGCACAAAAGTCTGAAGCTTATCAACTATGGCCTTATTAGAAGGTGTTACTGAGGTGAGAATTAATACAGAAGCTGTCAGAAAACTACGAGTTTCAGTTTGGACAAACAAAATCTTAAACAAAAAGATAAATTATTTATTCTACTTAAAGAAAAAGAGAGGTGGGAGGAAAAGAAGAAAACTAAACCAAAGATGCTTACAAGTTGACTGACTGTAAACCTGTTGATCTTTACTGACATGTTAGCAAGACTTTTGAATATAGTCATAGTAAAGCTGCTACTTATGAACCAGGAGAACAAGTATAAAGTTCCTATGTTCAGTTAAAAAAAAAACCCAATATGAAATTAAAAGATTTTTCATTGAAAACAAACCTAGGTAAAAACCCCATTTACATTTGGATTCTGTATTAATCAATTGCAAAAATGTCTTTGATTTTGATGGGACAACTTAAAATAATAACTATAACTAAATCTAAGCATATCAGTCTTTACAGCATTAGATGTCTTTTGTCTACAGTCTTTTTGACAGAAAATCCAAGAAAAAAAAGTCAGTATCAGAATGAAAGTTTTGTGTCCAATAAAATACTGCTTTATCAGTCTCTTGCAACATGTAAGAGGTCCTATATTAAACAGGTTTTTCAAAGAGCTCTAGTGCAAATCTCCATACATAAAGAAAGGGAGTGAGAACCAGCTCAGTTACTGCAGATTACAATATAGTACTATTAAAGAAACCAGACAAAATTCAAAGCTATAGACTGTATGGGATCTGTTTGAATGCTTTTAAAAAAGTTTTAAAAACAGAAATTGAGACTTTTCATCACAATTGATTCTTGACATGTGGGTTTCATGAATCTCTTATTGTACAGCACTGTCAGCATGCCTGCATTTTACCCTGTCCTATGGAAATACTTAAGAGTTGTTTCCAGCGTATAAAACTTGAGGAGTTTATAACCCTGTACACACTACTAACACCAAAATGTATTTTAGTCATATCTACAATTCAGAATAACATAATGTACCATCAGAGTGATTCACGATTGCGTATTTGTAGTTTAATTATAAAAACATTGTCTCACAGTGGAGGGACTGAAGTAATTTATTTTAGTTAACATGTTTTCTGAATTTGTCATATTCTTCTCAACTTATTAAACATGAGCATCTGAATATTTTTTTAAGAAGACATACCAAATCACACTATTCTAGTCTGAACTAAAATATAGGCCTAAAGGGATGGAATCATCCCTCCGTGAGTGGTTTCAGAGTGTGTTACATGAGTGTATGTAGAAGTGTAGTCACCCTTAGCCATTTCATCAACTTGGGTTTTCAAAGAACGTCACAGCACACTTGCAGGGTACAACTAATAGGAATTAAAAATAAATACATCTCTAATTCTTGGGTCAGGCCATACTGTGTCCCAGGTAGTTTGCAAATTAGATGCCGCAGATTCAGACTAAGCAATGTTTACTTCTCTCCAAGAGCTGAAAGAAGTCACAGTCTCTGACTCTTATTCATAACTTTCCACTGAGGTGTTCCCAGCTGTGACCGAAAATAAGCCAATATTAAGAAACTCTCTGATATTCCAGAATCAATTTCAGATGCAGCATCTCATAGGTAAAGCAAAATAAACATAGTCTACAGTGAAGATTTTAAAAAATATTTTCCTGATGTGAACTTAAGCATATGTTTTGCAAGTCACACATCTTCACAGGTAGACTGTTTTGCATCTTTGTAAATGGTAAATCACAATACTATTTTCCAAAAACAATTAACATTGCTTTCTTTTTTAAAGAACATGGGAAGTGTTTAATAATTATTTCTATACAAATTATTTGAATTTACAGTAATCTTACTCAAGCTTCTCCAATAGAAGTTTGCGCTTGCATAATTTTCCAAGTGTGGAGTTAGGGCTGCAATTCCACAAATACAGGCTGCATGAGACTTTTCTTTTGTTCTGTTTATAGCTCTATTCCCTTCTACAAGATCCTGGGTTCAGTGTGGAGCTGGCTGTCCAGTCATGCTTCTGCAGTCACTGCACTGAAAGCTCTATCTCTTCATTTCTGGTCTTTGGGAACCTATTAACTTGTGCTTATCACCACTTGGTGACAATTTATTTTAAATGAGTGAGAGATACAACTCTAAGACACACTTCTTCTTCCAAAATTTAAAGGATGAAAGGTTGCAAGTTCTCCTATGCAAAAACCAAAAGAAAAAAAAAAGTTCTGCAGCTTAGTTTTTTCTGCTCAAAACATGTTTTAATAAAACAGCTTGCCAAAACTGATGATTTTGTATCTACATGTGCAAATTGTTGACTATCTTTAGAATAGCCAACTCTTTATTAAGATAGTGCTGCAAATCAGAACCAGTTATCTTAGCACGGATTTATTGCTAGAGAGGGCTGATTTTTACCCCAGCCAGATTACAGCATCCTACAGTTTAACCGTTCTTTTATCCCACGTAATGGGGGAACAGCTGTTCTGCTGTGCTGCATTTCTTTCCTTCAGTGTTACTAAAGGACATTCAGCAGTTGGCTCTCTTCTGTATTCCAAAAATGAAAGGTCTTGAAACATTAGACTGAAATACCTGAATTCATTTAAGATGGTTTCAGAGACAGCACAGGATTTCAAAGGTACGTGGATGCTTTCCTGGCCCAGTGATATTCTCAGATAACAATTTTTGCAACAGTCAGCAAACAAGACTGCTGCTTTACAGTTTCTAGCAGAGTAGCTCCTATATGTCTTTAAGCTGTGGTTAACTAATACATTACCTTGGTGATCAGTAAGCTTACCTTCTAGGAGGTAACAAGTGGGAGAATGTTGGCTGCAACTGAAGCTCAGAAAGAAACTTTACCACACCAGAAAGCATTCAATAACTATTACAGTATGATTAAACTGTGTGTCCAATAGTCTACCATAGGCAACACTACATTTGCCAGCTGTGCATCTAAAAATGAACCCCACCTACACAGTGATCTCCAGGCAGTTTATTCAGGAGACAGATCATGTTCTTTTGGACTACTCTAGTGAGATGGTACTTCTAAGAAAAGATATGATATACAGCCATCCCTCTGATTTTGACACTGGGTCTGAACTACATGCCAGCTGCTGACAGGCGGCAGTCATCTTAAGTGTAGCATAAACAGAAGTCTGGTATCATAACAGCTCTGGCCTTTTGAGAACGGCCCTTTGGGAGAAACTGAAGTGGCAGTCAGTGAACTGAATCATTTTGAAACCCAGCAAGAGCAAGGAAGCACTACGCTTTTGCACTAGTGATGAAGCTCAGATCTCCAGGTACAAATGCACTGCATGCATCAGTGATTTTTATACTAACTGAATGAAGGTGCAAACCTGCACTGCTTAATTCCACTCTTGCTTCAAACTGACACAGCTGTTGGCTCTTACCAGCTCACTTGTTGCCCAATCAACCTTCCTTGCACAAGTGACTCTACACAGCATGCCCTCCAGTGCCTCCATCACTTACTTCAGTGGAGAGCCTGGGATGTTATCTTGCACTCACCTATGTCAGCACTTTCAACAGCTGAGCTTTGCCATAAATCAACAGGTGCGGACAAAAGTTATGTTCTGCCAACTGTGTTGTGAGCGTAGTGGCTTTTGACAGAGGCAGTAACTTCTTAGGCAGTTTTAGCCAGGATTCATTTGGAGGTGCCTGCATAAAACGTGTCAGCTAGCGATATATCCTTTGTTTCTGCAATCAGTAGGCACCAAGAAAAAGTAACACACAGCTTTTCACTTTCAAGATGCAGAACTGTATGTTACTAAAAATGCACTATTTACAGACAGTACATTTAAACTGGTGCTCAAAACATAGGCAAAAATTACATATTGCTTCTAAATGCAGATTAAATTAATTAAGCAACTAATCACATTGCTATAAAATTTACAATATCAGAATTCTGCAAATTATTGCTACGTTTTATGAAAGTTATTGTTTCTCTCCATCAGGATGCTTAAAATGAACAAACTAGGAGTAAGTATCTGTGTCAAGAAATTCAGTGCTGCTTCTTGTGTTGTACAGGCTGTCTAAAAAAGAAAGAGCGAGCAATATGGACCATAACTATTAGTACTACCATTTGTTTCTGAGTTCAACATTGCTTGCAAGTAATATGCTACCTACTTTTCTCAATTATTAACAATGTACCATATACTTAAAAGAAAAATGAGAGGTATTCAAGCACTACTGCTTTCCTTAAACTATATTCTATTTGCAATTAATATTTTCCTTCAAATATTGTGAACGTGTATACAAACTATAAGCATTAATGTAGGAAACATGATAACACTTTCCTCCCATCACCCTCATGATATGCAGGCAGTGGACAGAAATGTAGATTGTGTAAACAGATGAATGAATCCACAGATCAAAGCAAATGAGATCTCTCTCCCAAGGAAAAAAAAATCTTGGCTGTTCTGGAAGAATGAACTCACTGGCACTCTTTTCACTTTCAGCAGAGTAGTGGGTGGCACAAGAAGATGAGAAACAGTTGAGAAACACTGAGAGACAGTTGAGAGACCAAAAAGAAAAATAAATTGAAGAAGGTAAAGACTGAAAAAAGCACAGGAATGAGAAACAAAAACAGAGAAAAAGAGACTGAACAAAATGTAAATAAAATGAAGAAAAATGTCAAATAACAATTGATAACAAGCAAAACTTTTGAATCAAGACAAGAGAACAAGAGTACAAACAAGACAGAAAGAATGACAAAACCATAAACCAATAGGAATTCTGAAGGAGGAAATATGTTAATATCATCTAATCCCATTTCCACCTTTTTCCCGAAATGAGATGCTACAACCAAAACAAGCATCCTGGCTCAGGCTGCTGTCACCATTCCTTGCATCAGTGTCCAAGAGCTTTACAAATAATTTTGTAAACACAGTGCAGCAGGAGAGAGGAAATATGTTTATGTCTCTAATGACACCTGCAACCATCACTAAGCGCTCTGTGCAACCCAACTCTTGCAGGCAATTCCCTGGTTTCTGTTTGCCCTATCTCACCATCCAGCTTTTTCTTTTTGTGTAAGAGATAACCCATCATCTCTCTTTTCATGCTAAGGAGTCCTGTAATCCAAGTTTTTCTCTCTTAGAGATCATGAAAAGAAAAATAATTCTTTCCCAAGTACTTCAAGTAGGTTCTGATTCTTATAGCAATGAGGGTTCATAGCTTAAGTAATGCTACAGACAGTGTCTCAAACCTGGATTCAACTTTTTAATTGTCAGTTTCACACAGCCGTTGCTATCACAAAAAAGATGCGTGCAGGAAACAAGATTCCTTGAGTATGTTTTGTCTCATTACCTCATGGTATCGGAGCTGTGCTAAATTACCTATGAAAGTCTGCACTCTTCTGCAGCACTTGGTATTTAAACCTTCCACGGCATCACACACTATTCCTGCTTCAACCTAGTTTACCAAACTGGGTTTGATTTCACTTTAAGGAAGTTTATAATGCCTCCTAGTAATAATCTGTGGTCACAGGTTTCTGCAGTGATTGTTACTGCTAACAGATTTCACTCTTTCTTGTTTCACTGCTTGTTTCCACCATTCCACATTCCTTTGTTCCTCTTTCCCCATCTCCTTTCCTAATGATCAGACCACTTGTGCCTCCAATTTTTTATGCTTTCATAAAACCTTTTATTTTTCAAATTTATTGACTTGCTATTTAAACAGAGAAATAAGATTCGCTATTCAGGTCTCGCCAAACTCAAATCATTAGTTATTCCACAGAAGTTTCTAATATAAAAAAAATGCTTAGAAGGGTATTGAGAAAATTGCTATAAATACAGATATTTGCCATATTACAGTCAACTTCACAGATTAGAGTATTTAATTCTACATCAAAATAATACTGTTTCAATCAATATTAGTGAATATGGTACAGATCACAGATTTTAGACTGAAATTTAACATTTCACTAGTGCTATAAATTCCTCCACCTTCAAGCACTCTCCTGTGGTTAATTTTATTTCTGCAAGACCCCAAAGCAGTATTTTCTAGCTTTAGGATGAACAGAGTACCATTAGCCTATCATATTTCAGTATTTGGATGTTTATAATGGACGTAACATATTACCGCTGCTCTTGCACAGAGCAAAAATTTTCCCCATCCTAAGCAAGGAAATCCTGATAAAAATATGCTTTTAAAAATACTATACAAAGTCAGACTGTACACTCTGTTTACTTTGACTAGCCCTCTGAAATTGTATTACAAGTACTGGAGGATGAAGAAATTGATTTAACCTCTTCAGAATAACCAGCAAGTTGTGGGTCCTCCATAGGCCAGAGAATGAATTGTTTACATTTTCTCTTGCTGTAGGCCTACAGCATGATCAAATGATCAGAACAGAACTTCTGCAGGTATTTCTAACATGCTACTTTGAGATATTCTATTAGAATGCTATATATTCAGTTTTACCCAACATTCACTGCAAAAGTAATAAGAAACTAATAGTTTCACTAAGTATGGGATATTCAGGTTGAAAAAACCCAAGATACCTCATTTTTTTCAAAGCTAACAATAAACTATTCTTGGTGAAGATCAAATGTAACAGAGTATCCTTTCATTGTTCAAGATAGTACTAAGCATTATTTTTCTCTTGAAAGATTTAGTTGTAAGTAACCTTCAAAGAGAAAGGGAAAAATCAACTTAACTATGAAAAACCTCATCCAATTCAAAAGATAATCAAAGCACGAGGGGAAAATGTGATTAGTTCTCATAGTATCAAAATTAGAAATATGTATAACTGTGATGACTTACGATTTTAAGCAATAAATATTTTTCTATTAAAAATTCAGTTATCCTATTTCTATATTGCGTCTGTTCAGTAACAATTCATATATAGTATATTTACACTATATCCTTTTCCCCTTCACAAAAATATTAAGTAGTTTGATGAAAGAAACTGGGTGCTTTAAATAGACAGCTGCTCATGGTGAACTGGTATGGATGATTATAATGCAAACTCCAGATGTTGTTCCAGACAGTGTACCAGTGTAGAAAAACTTTACAGAGCAGTTACTATAAGGGCGTGGGAACAACCACACCAGAATAGACCAATGATCCATCCAGTGTAGCATCCTGTCTCTGGTGATAGCTTGTACAATACTCTAAAAGCCAGCAAACTGCCTCCCCAAGTTAACACAGAGAGTATTGTATCACCAAAGCACAGAGTTGGAGTGAGGGGAAAGAGAAGAGAGCATTTCTAGCACAAAAATACTCAGATTTTCATAACATTCAACATTCTCTGGATACTCTCCCTTTTCTTTTGACCCTTTCTCTCCCCACTTTGAATACGTCCAAATCCTTACTGTTTAAACATGTCATTGAATGAGATGAAGTTGGGGTGCTTGAAAAGGTGTGTAAATACACAGGAAGCTTAAGCTAGCCTATTAAAGATTTAGAAGATTATTTCTTCATTCTTCACTAGGTTTGCTGGCAATAAATAAAATGTAAGATTTCCAGACAGTAAATGTAATACTAGATATCCCTTGAGTAAAGCATGGATCATCTCTGAATTTAAGTCAAACAGTAGTTGATTCCAGGCCCCAGCTGCCTAGTCCAAATAAACTTAGACATGGAGGAATTACCAAAAAATAAACAAACAAAAAACCCACACCAAGTGCTCTGAGTTTCTCAGGCACGCTGAACAGCTAGAAGCAATAAATACACAACTTCAGCAGAAGAACAATTCGTTAATACAAAATTACTGACTGAAGCAGCGGGCTAGCAGCTAGCATCTACATATCAAGGTCTGACTACATTCTAGCAGAAGAGGGGTGAAGGTGGAGAGAAAAAAAGAAAATATTTACAGAAGGTTTGGGGTTTTTTCTTTCTTCCTTTAAATGTCAGTGGGAATACTAGAACCCAAACAAATACTTATTTTTTGCCAAACAGAAAAGAAACCCCTCTTTCCAATGTGTTTTTAATACAGACCTCTGGCATTCATTTATCCTTTGTAACAATCAAGTAAGTATTTTGTCAACTTTTTAAAAATGTAGTTGGGTAAATCAATGGCCTTAGCAGGAGAGACCTAATATAGAGCCAGTTTTTCCGGACTAGTGGAAGAACGTTGGCTCAAGTCTGGACGGGAGGAGGGGAGCAAACATGGCTTTAATCCATCTTTGTGCCTCACTGGCATAAATTACCACAGACACTTTTTCTTTCATTCCCCAAACTAGCACCGGCCTGCGAAAAAGACTGCTACTTAGGTTTCAGGAGCTTACTGTGTTTGTCACAGTTAAGCTTCTGCAACTGAATCTGCAGAGACTGGTGCTAATCTTGAGGAAGCCATATTTCATAATCCTCAGTCTGAGGTATTATAGCAAAGAAAGAGACTGCATTTTAGAAAATATGTATAAAGGTAGGTTTATGAAAGAAATATAACCAATATTTTTAGGTGTTTATCCAGAAGAATTTCACTATGCAAAGTTTAATAGTAGATGCTGTATTAAATAGGAAATCCTTGAAGTAAAATGTGTAAGACATCAAACTTATGCGGAGTAGATACAGTGTGCATCATGATTTAGTTCTTAGTATAAATGAAATCTTGCAATATAAACCCAGTCTGGCTAACTTCAACATTTACCTGATTCTGAAATTGCTATTTCAATTAAAAAAAAAAACCAAACCCAAACCAATTGTAGCCTACTCTCTACAACACACATTGGAAAGGTGGTGCCTTGATACTTTTTTTTTTTAGACCCAATTCTATCTCCCTCAGCCACAAATCCTTTTACTAGAAGAATATAAAATAAATGAAATACTGTGTCTTCTCACTCCTTAGGCACCAGATTTCTCATGGAAACCAATGCTAAATATTCTGAGAGAAGTCTTCCTTGTACTATCAACAAAAACATTTTAAAAGAAGATAAAGACATAACTATTGATGTAGGATAGAGAATGCCCTCACTGAATATACAGATTTATTTTTTGTTTGTTCTGGAGTAAAATATAACTCTCTGTATAAACTGGGTAAAAATTTATACAGTCAAATGGCAATGAACGTCCTGGCAGAAAGGGCCTGGCATGAGCATCCAATGTTGTCACAATATTTAAAATATTTAACATATTTAATTGCTCACATAAGCAATAAATTAATAAAACCAGACCCATTCCCTTTATTTTCTGCTATAATCAGGTGATCAGATCTATGCAAAGCATCACTGTGCAAACCAAAACAGTATGTTGTGACCAAGAAGAAGATATCTTTAAAAGCCTTCTATGAGCCACGAGATTTTAAACAGTGTATGTGAACAGTGGTATTGAATTCCCACTTCAATTGTTTTTAATCCTCATCTTAAATGAGGTTTGCCACAAATAAGTAAGATGACAATAGTCATGCCAACATTAGTAATTACATAACATGCACATGAAACAATCTATTAAGCAAGATCTGAAACGCCCTTTTGTTTGAGATGGAAGACCTTTACTCACATAACTTTCACAACAAACTTTTGACTGTGAGTAGAAAGGTATTTTCAAGCATTGACTTATTCACTTTGATTTTAAAAAATGCCTATTTTTCCTAGCCCTCAAATTAACCAACATTTAGAATAGCTCAGACTCAATAAAGGTAGCTAACCATAAGAATTTAAAAACTGAAAAACCACATGAAAAAACACCACCTCATTCCAAATTCTCATTTTACTCATTCTTTCTTGTCCCACAGTATATCTGAAAGCTGAATGGATTTATATTACTTCATATAAAAAGGAAGTGTAAGTTTCAGAGTCTAGACATCCTCCCAAAATACTTAAGTGACTGTCTCATTTATGTTTGTCGCTTAGTTACAGAGATGATAGTGTTCCATGGGGGAGGAAAAAGTTGATCTCTTCTAAAGATTAAGAAGATTTGTAGTTCACATCCAACACCTTACATTTCATCCAGGTGCAGTGGTTCACTTACGAAGCACTGGCATCATGTGCTATTAACTAAATAAACTATGTAGAATGCTGGCAGTCACAGTCAAATTCTAAATGGCTGTTGAGTGCATTACTGAGCAGACAGAGGCCAGTGACGAGATCTGAATCGAGAAGAAATTCTGAACTTCTAGCTGGGTGCAGAATGAAGGAAAAATTATTGGGCTCCACTCTAACACAAACTCTAAAATCAACTGAAAAGTCTACTTGCAGACCTGACTTGTGTATTGATGGGATTAGTAATAGACCAAACCCCTCTACTGAGGATCATACAAACTTTGGCTGCTTCCCTAGTGGCAACAATAGTTGAAATGCACTTCACATAATCATGTTCATCTGGTAATGAATAGCTTTCACATGTTAATACTCCAGTTTCTACTCAAATTGAAGGTCCAGCAGGATTAATTTGGCATCTTTCATCAAATCCAAACTGAAGTAGTAACAATAATGTAAAACCATACTTACCAGGACTCAGATTACCACCACAGAAACAGTTTTCAAGCAAGAACAGAATACTGTCTAATGTAATCTTCATATACGAATACTTTCTGGTGCTCTTCTAGTATTTGCTGCCTATTAGCTATTATGTACTTCAACTAAGAACTTGGTTTGTTTAGTAGTGAATGGATGGGCATATCTTTTCAATCAATCCACAAAAAAAAATCACCGTTATTTGCTAGCCTATGTGACATCCAGATTTTATAAGGTACTTGTTATCTTGACTGGCTCAGTGTATTTGTTTTTTTAGTGGTATGGAGTGCTGCTCCTTTTGAGTTTTGGGTTACTTGATCATGACAGTTAAGCTTTAGATTCAAGAATGGTACTGGAGTTGGTTTGTAAACTTCCTCATGCATTTTATCTGTGAGGATGCACAAACAATGGTGAGCCTTCATAAAAATATGATGTTGACTTGGCAACTTAGGTGAGCTTTAAAGAAGAAAAATGGTGCGTTCTTTTGTGCAGAAAATTCTATCAGCTCAAAAATTGTCAGGATTGTAAAATTTCTCATAGGAATAGACATACTTCAGTATGTCAATAAATCTAGCAGTTTCAGGAAGTCTCTGCTTGTTTTCAAAGAGCAGAGAAAGAAGAGCAGAAGGTAGTCCAGAATTTTGGTTAAGGATATGACAGGTCGATTTTCATAGCAGAGAATCTGGTCCTTCCACAAAGACCAATATTCCATCTGGAAAAGTGTAGATATATATATTTTCTTACACTTCATAAGGATGTAAGGCTGGTAAAAATTCAGCTGGAGAGCCCTATTTTTAGGAGCAGATAGCCATAGTTAAATGTAAAAGTGAAAAGATTAATGTGGTTGTAGGGCTGGTTAGTTCACTTCCACTACGACTTTACTGGAGAAGAATATAATTACAGGACACTTGTATATTATGAAGTTTTGTGAGCAAGTGTTTTGAAAGTTTATTGGAGTATTTAGAATTTATGTGATTTTGGCAAACAGGAGTAGTAGGATGAAAAAGAGGATACAATTCAAAAAGTGTAATGACTGAATTTCAGTAAGAGCAATCAACAGCATGGGTCCAAGGACAGACCTAGGTTAGGCAACCGTTCAGTAGGAAAAGATTTGTGGCTTAGAAGGGATTGGAAACCAGGCATGAAAGAAAAAATGACAAATAAAGTAATCTTTCCACTCAACACTGACAAAGACTTAACTGAGTGTTGTATCTAGTCTCAGAATTCATGCTTTGAAAGAGAGATGAACCACTCAGAACTCTCAGAATTACTTGATGGGAGGGTGTTTCAGCATCCTCTTATCCTCTTTGAAGAGGGATATGTTGCACAGATTAATTAAAGCAATCAATCTTTGAATATTACTTGATTGCATCTGTATTTTTTTCTCCCATAGCTGGATTCCCTCTATGGAAAGTATTTTATGTCGTGTTCACAGGATCTGCATCATCAGTTTCGTTATCTACAGTGGCCCAAACACTTTCTGGACTGAAATCTGGGGTCTCTATAGCTGCAACTGTTTGAGCCCTGAAGTGGCACTACAACCAGACTGGCTGTCACATGCATGCAACTATATGTATAAGCAGTCCAAATCCTAAAGATGAGGAGAAGCAGTGCTTTGTATAAAGTGTAGCCTGTGCACTGTTTTCACTTTCAAATTCAGGCCTATCCAGTAATCCATATGGGAGGTACCAAGTAGATGAACTATTCCAGCTGGGTCTTCTGCTGTGACGTATTTGGTCGTATTTGGAAACCTCACTACCACTGTGTTGGATCTTATCTACATTCTGGGGAAAAGGCTTCTTTGGTAAGACTTTAAGCCCAGAATAAGCGACTGAGTTCTGTCAGATCATCTTGACCTACCTCTGCTGCACTCTGTACAACCTTTGTTAAAGAGAAGAATGAAGTCATGCATCTGACTCTTTCTTATTTGGACTGTAAACAAATGAAGAACAACTAGTGATCAAATGGTACTGAAGACATCTGACAAATCATTAAAAGAAAACCATAAGCAATAGTTCTCAATCTGGAACCGCAGGGACAATAATGGAAGAACTAGGATCAAGCGTGTCTTCCTTAGGTACCGAGATGCTGTAAAAATGTGTTCATCTACTTCTTTGCAGACATTTTTATTGTTATGAGCACCCTTTCTGGAAGTACATACCATGTTTATTTTGATACTTTTGAATTCTGTAGGGGAAATTGGATTCTGATTGCTGCAGACATACATATAATTGTTCTCACATAGCAGTAGACTTTGCAATAGAATGTCTCAGCAAAGATTCTGGTATTTCATGTTAAAACTTAGTATTATGCATTTCTCTTCAGCTTTCTGCACAACACTTCCTCAGATGCCTTCTTAGACAGTAAAATCTGGTAATAATTATCAAACACACTATTTACAATAGAGTCATATTTCTTCTTCTTTTCTTGCATAAAAAGTAGAATGCTGCTGAAAAGTGCCCAAACGTCTGCTATGCTCCATGCCAATACAGCAGCTCAGCCAAATATGCAGAGAGAAGTTTGCCAAATAAAAGAAAACATAACAAATTGGTAATGGTTTCTATCTTGACAGAAAATGAAAATTATACCTCAATGTGTGGCCACTCATGCGGACACATAAAAATGTCTTAGAAGCAATCATTTTACCTCAGATAACATACCCTGACAGTAGAGCAAAGCATGCTGGCAAGCTTTCACTTCCCATAAAAACAGCAGCCATGACCTACAAAATGGCCTGGAGGAATCACACAATTTGTGCACATCATATAGGCATATGCCATACACTAGTTATATTTAATAAACATCAAATAAAGTAGAATTATTGTCTTCTGCGGAGTAGATTGGAGTAGATTCTTAAGAAAGAATTTAAAACTGTAAAATCATTATAGTTATCTCAAATTTTCCACCACAAAGACACTGAAAAGTAAACCCTGATCCCATAATAAGAAATTTAACTTTCCAAGTGATTCTAACAATCATTAACAGCTTTTAGAAGACTTCATTGCTTTGTTAATGTTGTATGTGTTTATAGCCAATTTGTGTAACACGTACCTTTTACAATTTATTTAGCTTCAAAGTAAATTATTGTAAATACTGTCTCATCTGTCTGTAAAGTTAACATGCACATCTACTGCACTGTAAAATTAATAACATGATGTTAATTAGTAGTGTATTATGTAGTTTCATATTATTCTAAGGCTTCGTTTTAGTGCAATTCTGAATGTAATATTATTTTCTGAACAAAAACACAAGTTCATAATCTGAAATTGCAACCCTTTTACTTGCAGAAAAAAGGATTACTGCCAAATAGGTGGCAGTAGTTACTCAAAAAGGAATAGAAAAGATAGTGATTGGACTTCATAGAAGTCTGGTTATACTACTGTGACAAGAAAATATCAGACATGAAGACCAGTGCTTCAGACTCATGGGAAGGCTGCATAAGGGAGGTCTGTCTGTTTAAGAGGCATTTGGACAATGCCCTTAATAACATGCTTTAACTTGGGCAGCCGTGAATTGGTCAGGCAGTTGGACTAGATGATTGCTGTCAGCCCCTTCCAACTGAAATAGTCTGTTCTAGAATTCTTGGAGAACTCAGAAGCATAGTGGTAGCTCAGAAGGAAATCAAAATATCACTTAAATTCAAGGATCTCAAAATTTATGCTGTATGTTATCCTTCATCCTCAAAGAGCCTGAGCTAGGAAAAGACGTAATGAAGGAAGAGTACATGGTTTGAAAAAGCAAGCAGATAGCGACAGGAGAAAAAATAAAAGCAAGTTAGTAACAAGAGTTATCCTGAAAGGGGAAAGATTTAGGAAATTATTTTCTCTATTGTTTCAAAAACATTAATCCAAAGCCAAGATGTTTGTGTTTTGATTTATCTGTTAAAACAGCCAAAGAACATAAGCAAAGAAAGCCAGGTTGTATTTCCAGATAATGGAATTAACATTAAAAGTAGAAAGAAACACTTCAGAAACCTAACCTGCATTTATATTCTAAAATATTTTAAAATATCATGTTCCATTCTTCTTAGGTCTGATAAATAAATAATGAGACACAGAAGGTTTGATTAGATACGAAAGCTATGAGAAATGCTCAGTTCTTCCTTAAAAAAAAATTAAATAAAGAATATAATCAGTAAAATAAAAAGCAAAATATTTGAGTTGCTTTGTTTTGAATGACAGGATTTTTAATAGCCTACTTTGTAACACTTAAGCATATTTTCAGTGATGAAAATGCCAAGGTATCTGTTAAGACAAAAGCAGACTACATTAATGCCTACAAAGAAACACTGAAAAAAATCAATGCACTCATTACATGCTACTTATGTAAAAATGCTGTTTTATAAAGTGCAAGAATTCTACGCTAAGTGCTATACTAGTAGTGTACTCCTTCTGCCAGTACATGTGACTGAAGTTTTTTTGCAAATCCTAGAATTTTCCTTGTGAGGTCTCAGCTTGATTCGGTTTTCACTTTTGAGTGAGAAGGTGTGAAGGTAAACTTGCAGAACATATGTAGCTTTATCTTCCTAAATTAAAATATATGCAATGATTCATTATGTATATCATACAGACAAGAAACATTATCTAAGAGCGATCTAAAATTTTAGTCTCATCAACATAACTGGTCTCAGAATTTGCAATTCAGCTTCCCTTTCATGGGCGATGATTTTTTTTTATTATTTTTATGGAATGCATGTTCAAATAGTCTTAACATATTCTGATTCAATATATAAAACCCAAACATTTTTATAATATAGCTTACTGTAACTTGATGTGTAACAGATAGCTGAAGAATTTCATTTATCAATATATGGAAAAAAATGTGATGTAAAAAACATTTTTCCTTCCATATATTATCTTCAATCACAGCCTTATTTTTGGTGTCTTTTCTCACTTCAGTATTCATATCTTTTTGTAGAATGATGGTAAAAATATCTAAGTTATTTAGACAGTCTGCATTTCCTACCAATGCTACCTCTCTTCTCATCTGACAATAACTTCATTAACACGTTTATCTTACAGTTTTGTCTGACTCCTCTCAAAACACATGCAGGATGCTTTAATCACATTTAGTTACATCATTTATTTTCTATTTAAAAAGGGTGTCCAATGTACATGTTCGTACATTTTATGTATTTTCCTTACTGTAATTCAATTTTTTTCATGTCTAGTTACTTACTGGTGCTAGTTTGGAGATTTTGGGGAAGACAGGTATGCTACTGGTTTCCCTCTCCCAAGAAGGGAGCCTTTAGGAAGATCATAAGGGTACCCCTGACATTTTCACTCAATAATTTTAAGTTATATGAGATACAGAAATATTGGTTGTCTTAAAACACTTGTCTTTCAAGAACTTATTAACGTTTCTATTTCAGTGGTAGTTTTGCTATAGCTGTGATGACATGCACACAACTAAGGAAAAAGTTGTAGGCAGAGACAGCCTATTTTATCAGATCAGCTATACTGCTCGCCTTATGAAAATGATCTGTCCTAACAAAACATTTTTTTTCTTTTTTCCTAGTCATTTTATGCAGATATTTTTATTATCATCGAACAGCTTGCAGTCTAGGACTTCAGGATCACACTTCAAATCATACTGATTTTTATCCCCTCCCCTACCTAAGGTGGGTTTTCTTCGGATGGAAGATGAACACGAGACAACACAGTACAAGTTGCTTCCTTGACTGGGAGATACTGAGGTCATAACTTCTGCAGTGCTTTATCAATTCCAGTGCTACTTTGGGGTCACCCTATATTTCAGACGAGTCTATCAGTCTATCTTCATCTCATCCATCAGTCTTCAAAATACGTACACACCCAATACGCTTTTAGTAGGCCTTACAACTGCACAAAGCAAAATGTCTTCTACTCTCCAGCCTTATTTTGCAGAGTGATAAACCAGTACATTGTAGCTAACTCCTGCCGCAGCAGCTGTCCTCAGATTTGGTGTTTCTGCTATTCCTTAAATTTACATTTAACAGTGAGACTATCTTAGTGCAGTACGATTTCCAGCAGTAAACCCAGAAATCCAAATCCAAAAAACTCACCATCCTTCATCATTATCTACTTCAGGTTCAGAAACCTCATTTTCAGGAGTTTCTTCAATTGCTTGGGTTAACTTTGATTTAAACTGGTCCAACAGTGCCAGTGTCTGAAATTAAATACATGGTTTTAGAGAAGTTAATATATATTTATACACAACAACAGGTATATAAAATTTCTTCAAACTATTATTTTGAGAAATGGAACAAGTGAGAGAGCGAGAGGCAGTCGGGGGCAGGGGAGACCCGAGAGAGCAAGAATGCATTGAGAACGCCCATTGAGAGAACAAGTGAGAGTGGGCAAGCAATGTTGAGACAGAAAGAGGAAGTGGGGATGGTGCCCCACAGGTGTGAGTCTGGCCATCTAGTGAATTCCAAATGCATATTTAAGGAACAAAAACTTGAGGCTACTTACAGAATAGAACAGCTGACTAAACAACACTGACTGCTGAGAACAAATTTTACTGTTTGAACCTGCTATTTTCTTCTTGTAAAGCAATCCATTATATAAATTACAGATCATTCAAGCTTTGAAGACCCAGTCTGATTGATATTTATATACTTGACATTGCTGACCTTTTAAATTATGTACTGACATTGAAAAAAATTCAAAGGTTTTGACTCAAAAACATTGAACCAGCTTAACTAATTGTAGATACATGTTCTTATGCTGCATACATTAAGCTCATACTGATTTATATTTGGTATTTTATTCTGCAACTGACATTGCCTGATCTTTCAGTTACAATGAAGTCACCAAATCTCAGGTGACACCTGAAGATCGTACTGCAGCTCTTGTTTCTGATCACCTGGAATGAGATTTTAATTATACAAGAATTAGGTGACTGAGCCTTGTGATGGAAGAGGGGACTCTTCAAAAAAAACGGCAGACTGTAAGAGTAATTTGCACAGCCCAAAGCTTATTTCTTGCTGATATTTGAGACATTCCTGAAAAGGAAAGCATCAGGGAATAAGCACTTGACTGAATTTAAATGGCAGGCTACATTTGATCTGTAGGTGATAGGTTGGCCACCTATGTTGTAAAACACCTCTGTATGGCTGTTTAGCTATGTTTGGTCAAGTTTTTCAAATTTAAAAGAATAAAAACTAAACAAGAATAGAAAACAGAAATAGGAAATACCAGGAGCGTTCACTGGAATCAAATTTCCTTCTGGGAGCAATCTAAACTTTAGGAGCTTCCTGGCTTTTGAATTCTTTCAAAAACATACTTCAATACTGCCAAAGGCAGGTTTTGGAGGTTCTTTTTGCATTTGTTTTCCTTATTTTCTGTTCAATCTTCTGTTTAAGATGGGGGAGAGGAAAATTTCAAAGATATCTGGACCTGCAAATGACTCAAGTTCTATAGCTTTTCATACTACTGCAAACAAACCCCATACTTGCAACATCTGAGACAGCAAATCTCTGCTTACGCCGTCGAAAACAAACTAACCCTTTTTTACATGAAACTGTGACCAACCAAAGCCACATTCTTGTGTCTTGTGTATGGTGCCAGCATTCCTGTGAACAGATCTGGTGATAGAAATAATTTCAAAATATCTTAGTAGGCGTTTTTGCAGTGAGTGATTAGGTGCCATACTGTGGATCAAATAACTTTATAAATTGCCCCTGTAGAATTATAAGGTTAGGACTTCCAATACCTAGTATTGTAAGGAGACACATACCTTTCCACCTCTTTAACTCTTGTACAGAGGATGGAAAATGGTATTGGGCTTTAAGACCAGATAGGAGGGATGCAAGGCTAGAAGAGGCTCTCCACAAGTGAAATGCTTTATAGAGAACTTGATTAATTATTGTTAAATAGTTCCCAGCAGGGTTACATAAATAAAAATTAAGATCTACTAAAATATACATCCTTGTCATCTCATCTTGTTTTCCTATGATGTCCAGGACAGGGCTGATGGAAATTCATTAGAAGTGGTTTTAAGTCCCTTGTCCACATCGCCAACAGAGCTTTAGTACTCTTTGATTCAAAGTTAAGGGGCTTTTGAACATACAAAGTTTCCATAAACTTCTTAGTTTAGAGCTAAATCAGCTTGCTGCATGTATAAAGGTTTGTCAACCTCTGAAGTTACTAAGCCTCAAGTTTCCAATCTCTTCTAGTTTCAACAGTTGTATATGAACATCTTCGTAGCTGAATTGCCATGCACTTATAAACCAATGCGTTTGATGTACTGTACAGATTTTA
The DNA here is from genome assembly GCF_031877795.1 of Strix aluco. Classification (NCBI taxonomy): domain Eukaryota; kingdom Metazoa; phylum Chordata; class Aves; order Strigiformes; family Strigidae; genus Strix; species Strix aluco. The sequence continues at coordinate 12,799,458 of NC_133971.1, read as the reverse complement.
AGTTAATGGTATTTTCCCTTCACATGCAGTTTCATATATTTAACAGATTCAAACTTTCCTATTCTAGAAAAAACATTTATGTCAAACTTTACTTTGTTCATATTTGCATACTAATGGCTACATACATACTAACTAATTCTGAAAAATAATTTTCATCATATTTAAAAAGGGTTTTACTTTACAGTACAGTTAAAAACTATTTATGTTCATTTCACAACAGCAAAAGGTATGGATGAATTTAATCTCTTTAAAACATAATTTTAAATGTTAAAAAACTCAGTCTGGACAGAGGCCAAGCATGCAAACTTCTGTCCCAATGTTATCTTATGGCAGGATGCAGAGCCAAGGAAAGCAGTGTATAGAAATGCAAACTCTTGTAAATGTAATCAAGGATACTTCTTCATGGGTAGCATCTCCTTTTGGATGATTTTACTGACTAAACTGGTAGCACTTTCAAATACACATTGAAATTTCACTTACCTGTCTACCTGGGTAATCAAAACAGGGCATCAAGGAGTACATACTCACTTTTACAAATAAGATTCTTTTAATGGAAAATGAAACATAATGGATTTCAAAACTTCATTTTTACACAAATGAAGAGAAACATTTTCAGAACTTTTTCTCAAATTTTTTTCCTCAGGTTGTCAAACTATTACCTGATCTTCACGAGACACCCCTTTCTTTGGCTGCTGCTTCCGCTTGTCTTCATATCTTCTCTTCTCCTGAAGGTATTCTTCAACAACACTGTTTGGAGCAGGTTCCTCCTCTGAATAAGGAAACATACTTGATTAAACAAATTGAATTTGGTTTTATGATTTAGTATCATTTTGGAGCTCGCTTGTGATTTCTCAAATACTAAGCAAAACATTTTCATAAAATGTTTCAGTTCTACTGCTTTCTCAGCAAGTAGAATGATTCGCTACTTGCTGAAATGAAAAACATAACATTGTAGTGGGCAGATGATGAGTTCAAAAATTTTTGTTTCAATTTTATTTTACTATGGAGCCAGGGAAAGCAGGGTAACGGAAATAAAAACTCTCATGTTAAGATGAGAAATGAAAATTGTTGAAATTCCTCTAACAAGTTTTACCTTCATTCCCGAAGATCTTTCCTGGAGCAGCTGAACTATTATGTGTATTAATATTCTGTGACTATTTGTTACAGAGTAGACAAATATAAACAAATATTGCCTATAGACAAATTCACAGTCTTCCTGTTTTGTAGGCTGAAGTAGCCACAAATCAATTCTTTGATCTTGCAATAGGGAAAAAGCCCATAACATTTTTACTTTAAACAGAGTCCATCTTGTCAATCAGGAAAAAAACTCTGTAATAACAAAAGTAATATCTGGACTAGTCAACAGCTACTCTCCTATGTATTTAAGAGTTTCTTCTCTGCAGAATATCCACTGCCATGACAAACCAACAATTAAACAGGACAAGTTTGAAAATTGATCAACACTATCACATTTTATTCCTCTTGAATAGCATTAAGACATTTCACATATTGATTTAGTATACTTGAAATTTATTTACAGGATTGTTATTCCTGATACGGAACAGAAGAATAAAACCTCCAGATGTCCACTGCAACTGATGAACAGAGAATATTTATAGAGGAAATTGTTTCAAGAAATTTCAGGATATACAGCCTGATGAACTGTGAATCTAAATCAAACCGTGTATCGGTTTTTTTTAGATGATTGCTGACAGCTATACAGAGAAAATTTCAGATCCCAAACTAAATTTCTCTTTCACCTAAAGTTTTCTATAAAGTTTATAAACATAGCATTTCATAATAAGAGGAAATACATTTGTAATTGTATACCTACACATAAAATATTTGTTTATATGTTTCTACAAATAAAATATCTTATTTCCTTTTTATCCTAATATACACATTGCATGTATGTATTCAAAGAATACCAGGGGAAAAAAATCAAACCTACATAATACCATTCAGAGCTGTTTTTTTCCTGTTTTCTAGTTGACATGTTGGATACAATGAAGAACAGAGTATTACAGGTACCAGCAAGATAAAGAAAAAGCCATCCTCTAGAATGACCAAAAAAGATAAATGCATATACACAGACATTTAGGGATGATTAAACAGCTGAATGAATGAAATCAAATCTGCCATAAAAACTCATGCAGCATAGTATCAGATGAACTGAAGAGAATAGCGACGTACAGTATGAAAGTACAAATCATAATGGCTCAGCTCCATCTTTTCCCCTATTACCTCAGTTTCTTCTGCTAATAAAAACCCCCATTCTTAATTTAAGACTAACCCCTTGTGAAGACAAAACACTAGCTTTTGCATGAATACATGTATCACATCAAACTTGTTGGCTGTGTAGAAACAACATACTGCCTTGTTTTATTAACAGAAATAACTTGAACTACAAAACCACTTCCTTATAGAAAGCAATCTTCCAGGTGACATTTACCTAAAGGGGTGCTTTGAAATTAATCCCATTTACCCGATGATAATTATCCATCTATGGCAAGCAAAGGAACGGAGAAGAGTGTTCTTGAAAACTGATGAAAACGCCAGTCTCAAGCTGGCCATAAACATTTAAACCTGTAATCCAAACTTCAATATACATACGCTGAATTTAAAGAAGATGTGATCCTTAGTCATACATGTCCTTTGACTAAGATTTTAGATTAATCTAGTGCAGCTCAAATATAATTCTCATACAAATAGGTTAAATTCCCCTGCAGTTGTGTGTTTGTGTACTTTTATCACACTCATATGGTTGTCACTTACTGTTAACGCAAATAATTTAAATTTCAGTTTAAGCCTTCTCTTGAGATTATTGTTTTCTTGAGGCTTTGCCTGTCAGAGTTTTTCTAATCCTCAACTTCGTTCTCTCTGCCTCCCAGGAAAGCCTTTTCATAAGTCAGACAAAAGATAATCAGAGCCACCTGAACTAACTTCAGAGTGAGTCAACCAAAACAGTTATGCACTTGTATGAATCACATTTCTGCACCTTTCATTAAAATGACTTAAAGACATGCGTGTATTTCTCCATGAGGTCTTCAACCTATTACTCACGTCACATTAAAAGCAAGTAATACAACAGGATTTTCAAGAGCCCCTAAATTAATGGGTTTCTAACACATTTTAAAACTTTTGAAAACTCCAATCATTTCAAAACCACAAACAGTGTCTACTTTTTAAAATAAATAAAATATTCAGTTTTGAGAAGTAGCAATTCTTTGATAAAATTATTTCATATCTGCATGAATAAACTCACATAACTAGCAAGCAAAAGAAAACATCTGGAAGAGAGTTGGTGGGAAGAAACCTTTTAAAAATGTAAAAACCCTTTTAAACTGTAAAAATAGATTGCTGGCTACTACTCCCAGTCAGCATCCCAAAACCCCTCCATATCTTTTGCAACAGAGTTGGCAAAAAGAAGAACCACAGCACTCTGCGATGGACTTGACCTTCACATCAAGCTTGACAAACTTAGGTCCAGCTTGCCAATCTAGCAAAAGTATAAATACCATTACACTGGTATTAAAATATATGAGCTCCAAAATCCTTAATCTAAGGGGATTTATTCAGACAAAAATGAATGAAACATGACATGGATTCACAGCAGTGAAAAAAAAATTGAATGCTTTATTTTAAGTATTGCAGGATGCAGAAGATACTACTTTAAGTTACAGGGATCTTGCATACTTGTGCCCTAGACCCATCTCATTGCAAAGTATAAATAGCATCAGGCAAAGAAAGATTTTTTTACCTTAGTTTGAACCAAGTTGTGTACATTCTGTCAGTAAGGAAGGTGAGGAAAAAAAGAAGACGACAACCTTCCTTACTGAAAATACACTTTATCCTACCCTTAACAGAATTTCTAAGTACATTGCTACTTACCTCAGCTAGCCTGAGATACCGCCAAGAAATCCTTCATCTTACTGTGACAAAAACTTTAGCATTTATGTAATTTATTTTCTTTCAGATAGATTCTTCTATCCTGAAATATTCCTTTAAGGAGTAACAGATGCCAACCTGATGGTTAGTAATCTAACCTAAAACTGTTTTTGAGACATGGCTTCCAATGACAGCCTGAAACTAAGGAAGAGATTCAGAAGTCTCTAAACCAGAAAGGAAGGGATTGATTTTAAAAAAATACAGAAGGATTTATTTTGCTTACACTTAAATTAGGAACAGTTCAGATGATGTCAGTTTTGAACTACAAAATTGCAGAAGCATAACAAAGACACAAGAACTTGATCCAAGGGTGTTGAGCTGAACTGAATGGCAGTCTGGATGGGTTTCGATCAACTCCTAAATAGGAAGTGGAGCAGAAAAGAAAGCTTGATGGTTTTAAGCTTAATTCCTATAGAACCTGGTAAATTTAATAGCATAATAAACACTTAACGCAAGTTGCATCAGTCATACTCTATTTTGGAAACTGCAACCGAATTCTATCTTCCACTTTATGAAAACCAAGAAGTATGAGTTCTAGGCCTGGTGACTGTGGTACATCAAAAAAGTACAATCACTGCTTACACTCACATTCATACTGGCTTTAATAACTGGGCTTCATTTCTAACACTGCAGGTGGGGTAACTTTGGCTTAGCGTGTACGCCAACTGTGGCACAGGTAAGGTACACAAATGTACTTCTGACAGTATGCATACAATTTTTCACAGTGCAAACTTTATCACTTTGTTATTTGTATCAGTCTTGACAAACCTTGTAAAAATGACTGTGCTTGTAATAAAGGAGGTAGAATCTGTATAAAATCTAGAGATTTTGTTTCCTTTTCAAGAAAAAGATAATGAAGCTGCACATAAAACATTTGCTGAAAAAAGAAGCTTCGTTTGTAAATCTTCAGAAGGGCAGAAACAATACCTACTGTGACAGAGAAAAAATACATGCTGTTTCTGAAGGTTTAATGTCTATAAGAAAGAGCCTGCAGCACTGACGAGGATCAATGAAAGAATTTTGATTTATGTATTTTCTTTGATAAGGTACAGCTAGCATTAAGATTTTTACATAAATAGACTTAAGTATCTTTTATTACAAAACATTCCTCTGAACTTCACAAAACTAATCCCATTAACCCTTGTAATGAACTTTGCATATATAATCATGAGTTCACGCAGAACCAAGGTAAAATAAGCAGAGTGTACAAAGAAATCTGTATTAAAAGGCACCCCAGTTTATTTAGCAGGGTTTGTATATGTTTTAAATGTGATGACCCCATTAACTTTTGTCACTATCTCAAATGCATTCTTCAGCAACTCAGATGACACATTTCATATGATGAAAGACCTACTGGACAGAGATTTCAAGAAATTCATGGTATAGGTAGACTAAATATCAAAGCAGACAACAAAAAACTGAAAAACCCTGGACAACTCCTTGCTTGAAATGAAGTAAGTTATGACTAAATGTTTCTGTCCATTAAAATAAGAGGCCTAAAACGTATTCCTATATTTGTGCAGTACATTCCAGTTTCAGCTATCCATCAATATTCAGTTTATATTGTGTTCTTTTAGAATTAGAGAGATATGCAGTACTGATTTTAAAAAACTTAATGATATTCAAATCTTGAAAAGAAAAACTATTTCTGTTCCAAAAGAAACAAACCCCTTATAAATTACAAAAGAAATTCTGATATACCTTAATATTTCATGAATTAAAATGGAATTCCTATCAGAAGTGACAGATGGAGGACATAAAGTCACTTTCTATAAATAATCTAAGATAGATAACACACTTCTTCCAGAATCTAGGAAAAATTTTTCTTCCAGCATTAAATACTATATGAAAATAAAACCATTAATTTACTGTAAAGTAGTATAAAAATTAATATACCAGAAAATACAAGATGAAATAATGTTATGCTTGAAAGAATTTATAACATACTTTCCAGTATGTTTTTTTAGTACTAATTCTACTTCCAATTTTCTTTGCACCTTCCTAAGTTCATGAAGAGCCCTGGTTTGCTTACAAGTTAGGTAAGAGTCAGGAACTATTTAGCAACTGTGAATAACTGAATAGATTTGCTTACAGAATGAACTTCCAGGGTTGGACCGACTACTGGATTTTCAGTTTGCTACAGTGAAAAAAGAAACAGTTCTAGAACAAATTTACTAGTTCTTTTAGCCAACTCAAATAATACAATCTTAGAAGTAACTCTTAGAACTTCAAAACATTTATTTGAAAGAGCAGAGCCCGCTGACTTGTAAAGCAGGGTATATTTTAATATGCAACAGTGGAAGTTTCTAGCAAATCTATTCTGAACAGCTTTCAGGCACACAGTCCCAGTCTAAAATGTGGTTTTTAAAATTCTTCTAATGTTAATTGATTTTCAGCACATGCTTAAGATTAGTACTAAAATTAGGGCTGGCTTATAGTGAGGTTTTTGTCCTCTTTTGTTCTGAGACAGAGAGAGACAAGTAAAAAAAGCATTGACTTTAGCAAGGAGGAAACAGAATAGGGATGCTGGGTATTATTTTATGAGATTAAATGAGAAAAAAAAATATAAATACTGGAAGAAAACATAAAAGTTTCAAAAGTGACACATTCAAGATGTGTATTTTGATACAATGCACCTTTAATGTATATACTGCAAAATCTTCATACTTAACATATTCATGCTGCACAATTCCCAAACTACCAAAATTAGGATTTCGTTGTTTTCGTATGTTCTCAAAGGTGCGTAATTCTGTTAAAGTCTCAGACTTCAAGAAGGTATCTTTCTGTGTAAGACAGGACTTTAAATGACACTGACAATACCCAAACTTAACAATAAAACAGAAATAAAATATATTCTTAAATTGGGATCCTTGCTAGATTTTGGTCAGCCAGTGGAATAGGCTGCCCAGGGAGGTGGTGGAGTCACCATCCCTGGATGTGTTTAAGGGTCGTTTAGATGAGATGTTGGGGGATGTGGTGTAGGGGAGAACTTTGTAGAGTAGGGCTGATGGTTGGACTCGATGATCCCAAGGGTCTTTTCCAACCTGAATGATTCTGTGATTTTGAGTTCTCTAAACACTTCAATCATTTGATTACCATACCACAATTAAAAACAAAGCAGAAAATACTTCATGTCTCAGTAGAATCCTTACACTTTGTGGGGGTTTAGGCCCTGCCGGGACCCGAGACCATGATGCCGCTGCCCCTCCCCCACCCTCAGACCGGACGGGGCAGGGAGTGAAATACAAACCCCGGGGTTGAGATAAGGAAAAATTTAATACAACAGTGTAACAACAACAAACCAAATAACAACAATAACAGTAATAACAATGAGCAGAACAAGAGACATACCACACGGATACAGCAGTGAGGGGTCCGACCTGGACAAAAGCCATCCCTGCTCTTCCCGCGCTAGGGCGTGGGACTTGACCCCAGCATGGTCAGCATGGTATCGAATAACGGGGCTAGAGCTCCCTCCCCACTGCTGGGGAAATTTAACCCTATCCTAGCTGAACCAGGACATACTTGAATGTTGGTTTTTAAATGAGTTGTTAGGTTTCTCTGCTCAGATAAACTTTGTAGCTTTTCTGTTTTTTTATGTGACAATTAAATTTCATCATCCACAAATTAGCAGACAGTTTACAAAAATGTTCTAACAAGAACAACTAAAATACTACTTCTTAAATACTACTGATATTTAAAACCAACATACAGTTCAACAACTGGGTAGATGGTATTTGTTCAAAGCAAATTTCATTGAAGTATATTCACAGGTTTACACTATAGAACTTTGAAAAATGTATTTTTTTAAAATATTTAAGTACTTCAAAATGCTGAAGCAATTCAGCACTCAAATTGTAGCATCTGGTGTAATTTCTGGCATCAGTACAGCAAATATCACATAGAAGAAAACCAAATTATTTAGAGTAAGGTCTTGACAGCAGTCTGGCATAGTCAACAATCTTATTCACAAATTGAAAGGCTGATTATAATTGAACATGTACAGAGGGAATTAGGTTTTTACTCTGTCCTCTTGAAACAATGTAAACACTTAAATTTTCCCCCCCAACCTTCCTTAATTACTCTAACCTCTGAATACAGAGAAAAATTAGGTAGGTGTAATATGTAACATGAGCAATTTGAAGTAGTGATATTAGATGTGATACCAATACTAATAAAGATCTGCCAATGGATGTAAAATAGATGTCTTGTGCTGCCACCCCTTCATTAGTGTCCTCAGAATTAGCCCAGACGTTGCAAAAGGTCCAGTATGACTTAAGCCTTATTCTCACAGCTCTGTGGTCTTCAGTGAATTTCTCCCGCTAGAGTTGCAAGTTTTGGCTGAGATGCAGTGTTTATTAATCAAGCACAGAATCATATCAATGCTGTTACATAGCCTCAGAACTAGAATTTTTTCCTAATGCAGTCAGCTCAGAGCATACGTAGACACTGTGGAAGTGTCTGCACCATGACACAACTCACTCTCCATTCCACATTCCCCAGGAGGATAGGCAGACAACAATGGAAAAATCTCCTGCTACATACACATTAATTTCCTGATAGTAGTCTGTTTTAAATATATGCAATTTCTTATATCTAAACTAATGTGGAATAGATAAACTGTTATATGTTTAGCAGATTGTCTTGCATGTTGACAGCTCTATTGCACTGATTCAGGCCAGTAAACAAAATATGACTCAGTGAACTGAGATATAAAAAATGCTTTTAATTTGGGGGCAAAATGACTTCCTCAGGTACAACACTGGTTTACTACTGTTAGATTTCATGATATTAAAACTACAGTGTTTCTAAAGTCTCTTCTGTTATTCTTCAGTTGTAAATGGCTGTTTCACAGGAAAGGTATCCTTCATTCCCTTCACTTACCATCTTTACATACTTAACATTCCACTCTTCCATCCCACTCCTTACCTAAATTAGAGATATCTTCAAGTATCTCCTAAGAAATCAGTAGACCTAGTCTCCTGCTAGTTTTGTTTTTTGTTTTTTTTTTTTTTTTTCCATTTATATCCAAATTGAATATTTGTTCACCATCTTTTTTGGTGGTACAGTACTTGGAAGCAAGTGCAGTAAGACAACTGTGCTTTTACAGTTAATGTCTTTGTATCAATGACCGTACAATCACAGCCACATCACAATGTAAAGTCATGTTCAGTGCATTTTCTAGAACAAACCTGATATATCTTTCACTATTATAGCTTTCCCAGTTTCTTTATTTTATGAGTTTGTACGTAAAATTATTTTTCCTTAATACTAAGGAAATAATCTTTTAACATCCCAACATGAATCTCAATTTATTTTCAATGACATTTTTCTTCTTTTCCTCCCCCAGTCTAGTACTTCCTGTATTAGAATCTAGTATTTAGTGACATTTACTTTTGTTTCTTGACAATTAATAAATTCACAGTTTTCTAACAATGTTTTTCCAATAGTCTTAAGATCCAGTGTAAATACTGAGTCCTGTTTCAATTTTGGTAACACAGCAAGCATGAAGTACACTATAGTAAGTTGATGTTACACAGACCAAAATGAAGTTTAAGATACAACATCATGCTAATTTTATGACAACTTACAAATATTTACAACTCTAAGTATTTTCACAATTAATATTAAGAAAGTTTAGAGGCTCAATGAAATTATGCTTCTTCAATTACTATTCCAACATCACTACAAGACAGCAATATTATTAGGTTAGCAGTCACAAGCTGCTACTTAATCCTTCTAACATATATACTAAATTTTAATCTGTATTTTCTTCAAAGCTGATGCTTCAGAACTGAAATGTTCCAACAGACTTTAGGGAAAAAAAAAAAAGACTATCTGGCTAGAGTGAAAAAGGGAAATTTCAGAAAACTGCTTTTAGCTCCATATGAACCATGACGGAAATAATAGCTTTGTCATAAGTGCAAACAGACAAACATTTTAAAAATTTAGACAGTTAGCTCTGGATCACTTTTGTGTCTTTGGGTCACCTCTAGTTATAAGGCTGAAATTCACAAAAGACATGAAAACTCTGGCTATTTCAACATTACCCAACAACACCATGAAATGTGAGCAAAACTGCTATGCTGAGGCCCTGATAATGCTCACTGTCTATTTCAGACTACCGGTTGGAGCTCATCAGGTGTGCTCCCGGAATGCATTTTCCAGCATGGCTTCATCCAAAAGTGCACATCTGGTCTGTGGTAAAAGGTTACACCCACATTATTGTTTTACTTAAAATTCCTATTAAAATTTCAACTTTCTGCAGATATTCTTGAAGTCTGCAAATTCTTTCATCCTTTACCACAAATACACGTATCATGCAACTGCACTTGTTCTTTCCATACAGAGGAGAAGTTTTGTACAATTCAAATGACCACGAATTGATAGGCCTGTGAACGACATCTGGAGAATGATTTCTAAAATGCAGTGGGTAGTATCTGGAAGTGACAATTGACCATTTTTAACTTCATACTAACTTCATAACTTTAACTAACCTTCGTAACACATACTAACTTCAAAATTTATATAAATCATAGTAACTAATCAGAAAGACAGCATTACAGAAAGAGATATTTAGCAAGTACCAGTTGATACTGCCAGCATTTTAATACTTTTTTATATATTAGTTGAAGTCGAGACAAAGGCAGACAACAAGAAGATGATAGTTTCATCACCTAATTATATTTATATTACAAACAATTTAAGCATTTTTTTAATCATCAAGTGTCAGTGTTTGAGAACGTTAGGTGGATTCTGGTGTAGCTGATACATTTTATTTACTTTTAAATAAAAAAACCCAAAACATTTTCCCTTTCCCTGAAAAATCAAAATATGTATTTCTAGAATCTTATTTTTTCCTGTATGTAACAAATGTGGACCCAGCGTACCAATGCATAGAATGTGCTATTGTTATTCTTGATTCTTACTAAAAAATTTAGACAGTAAATTTATTTATTAAATAAATCTACTTCCTTTCTAAATGATCTACTTACTAAAAATAGTAAATGAAACTTCAAATGACATACAGAATGTGACCTGTAAAATGCTGCAAAAGACACTTACCCTAAATTTTAAAATCTCTCCTTTATTTAAAGTCTCAGTTCTTTCTTCTTAGTCTGAATGTTGGCAATACTGCCAAGAGAGCTGTTGTCCAGATAAATTAGCAAAGACAATCTAGCTCCTGAATTTTTAAGGACAGATTAAAAAAATTTACTTGAGCTTGAATCCCTACCTTGTCCTGCTTTGATTGTTACTGGCTCTGAAAAAATACCCAAACTAAGATCTGGAAAGGGATTTAGAGGCAGAAAAAAATATTAAAGCATGGATGAAGAAAACCAAAAAAGTAAATTTATTCTGGTGTCAAAATACATGGTATTTATGACAACTTTATGGCTATTTTATGCTACCGTGTCAATATGCATCCACAGCTAGACAGAGGACATTAATGTATTTTTCAGTTAAATGTCTAATGACAAGACCTTGTGGTAATTCTGAGTAAATTCTATTATTTCACAATGGGGTTTTGATCACTTTTAAATCTCTGGCATCAGAAATGCATCTCTTACTTAAAGATGTTCTTATATTTCATCCAGAATCCTTTATAATACACATTATATGCCAGTTATACAGTAAATCACCCATCTGCCCTTCAGTCATCACCTTTAGCACTGTTCGTTCTAGTTAAATGTAGGAACAGCTTCCTTTCCTTCAAGACCATATCAATTATGTTTAGTAAGTATTTTACATTTATTCTTTGGGTATGAATTCTGTAATGGTAGATTCTCTACCACCAGAAAATTTTTTACTTCCTTTGATCATATGGTGAATTACCTTTTTTTGTGCAAGACTTTTTCAAAAAGGGAAACATCATTAGGGTACTGACCTTCTCTTTTCAGGGTATAGACAAAATAACATACTAGGTGTAATAAAACATATATGGTATTTGTTATTCAAATCTCAAGGGGAAAAAGAAGTTGTAGTCAGGATGTTGTGGCCGAACAGTTTTGTAATTCTCTTATGTAAATAAGAAATAAGATATATGTATATAGTTTCTATTGTTAAAATCAGTTGTTAGAAGGGAGCTAAAATGGCCCCCATCTTCAAGCCACTACAAAAACACTTGTGCTGAGTCATCCCCCCCTTCTGTGAAGGAAACCTGAGAAAAGCCCGCGAAAACAGGAGAAAAGCCCGGGAAACTTGTTTACACCTTTGCAGACCCTCAGGGTACGCCCATCATGAATATGGATGAAGCCTACACTATAAAGGGACTCAGTTCTGTCCTGTAAGGTGTGTGTCTTGGTAGAGCAGAGACTCCCGGCACACCCAGCGCTGTTTTGCTCACTCGCCGCTTGCTAATAAAATTTTATTCATCACTAAAAATTGAGAAGTGGTTATTTCCCACTAAATTACAATTAATCAATAACACTAGGTAACCAGAATAAGTTATCTGAAGAGAAAGCAAAGTGTAAAAGAGACTACTGCCTTAATCAATTATTTTGGCAGACCTACAATCAAGCCTTTATTTTAACTGCTTGATTTAAAGACTCACAGTGATGGTAAGTATAATGCTTTTGGTGATGCTTCCACCTAACTACTATCACCATTAACAAGATGCTTACTTTCTCCTTCCATTCAAAACCTTCTTTTGGGCCACATCTTACCTTTCTTTTGATTAAATTGTGCTTCACAGAATCTTGAAAAACAGAACAGCTAAACCCATCCCCCCTGAAAGGCAGGATCAACCTTTTCTGCATCAGTCCTAAAAAGTACTTGCCTAATCTGCTATTGAAAAGTTTCACTTTGTAGGTCAACTATTCCAACACTTTAGGAAGTTTTCCCTAACATTTAACCTAAATCTCTTTAGCTGCAAAACTAATCTCCTGCCTTCTCCACAGGGATTACATAGAATAATTTCCTCTCCATGGTAGCCTTTAACATTCCTGATGATCATTAATATGTCTCCTTTTACAAAGTAATCTCTTCTCTGAACTGAACAGCCCCAGTTCTTACAAGCTTCAAATACTACACTTTCTAGATTCCCCTTTGTTGCTCTCCTCTGTACTCCCTTAAGATGCCTTGTATCTTTTTTTCCAGTGCAATCACCAAAACTGGGCAAAGGATTCAGGCTGAAAAGAAAACGAGCCCGCCCATTTTATGAGTGTCCATTTTAGTTTTCTTCAATAGCATGGCACTATCAGTTTGCTCGCAGCTTTCTACTTATGTTTCCTAGATTTTAAGTTGCCTAAATGCTATCTAACTTCTTGTATTTGTACAACTCATAATTTGTGAGAGACATACAAACCACTTACTATAATAATCTTTTTTTCCCTGAGATCTCCCAAGGTAAACATATTTTGTTTACTTTGACCTAGCTTTTAACTTCAATGAACTGACTCAATCTACCAACCCAGCATAAAACTATCCTACCAAAGAAAAAAAGGAACACTTTTCTTCCAACTTAAACTGAACCAGATCGATAAAAGCTCCAACACGGATTAGTGGAAGGGAAAAGAGTGAGCCCCTCAGCTCTTCACTTGAACAACTGCTTATGAACATGTAGCCTTAGCACATAAGTTTGCATTTTTCTTTCTTTCGTTTTCTCATTTCCTGTCCCATATATTTTTTTTGTCTGCAAATTTAACAAAGGTAATCTGTTGTTTTCTCCAGATCACTAATAAACAGATTCCCAGAATCCTGCTTTGCAGTTTGGTTACAAACAATTCTCTTAAAGCATTTTGTTAATGTTTTGTTAATGTCTCTGGGACTGCTTCAGCCAACTCCCTATTATGCTTCAGTGACTGTCATCAAGTTCAAATGATATTAACTCACCTAATTTATCAAACTAGTCTAGTTGCTTGCTCTGTACTAAATGCTTCCTTCTATGTCACTGATCATACGTAACCATATGATCAAAGTTGACCACTATGCTAAAGACGGAGTGAAAACAAGCATTAAGCTTATTTCCAATTTGCTTAGCCAAAGGCAACCATCTTCTTGCTCATCTGTCTCCTGTTACTGTATTTTCATTAAACATTTTGCCCTTCACCATTTGCATCTCATTTAATGTCTTTTTTTTAATAATTTATTTATAAATTTATAAATTTATAAATTTATTTATAAATTTATAAAAATTTAATAATTTTAATAATTTTATTTAATAATTTTTTAAATAATTTAATAATGTCTTAAATTATGGAACATGGTTATTTTCAGAAGTTTTAGTTAGTACTCTAAGAACTTGTTGAATAGGCTCTTTCCTGCCATATATCTTTCTCAACATGTACTGGAACAGACCCTTTCCTGTGCTCTGACTGTAATCACAAAAAGGAAAACCAAGATTTTTCAAGATTATTTTCACCATTAGCTGTTACCTGCAGATTTTCAACAGGTTTATCTCTTACCTGCTACTTATTTTGAAGAAAGTTTTTTAAAAAAAACCCAACAACACTGGTATATATAAGCTCCCTTTCCTTGAATAAAAGGTATCCTTCAAACCCCACAGTACTAACTATGAGTATTGCCCAACTATTACTTTGTCACTGTAAAGGTGGATTTCCTCAAATTACTCCATAATAAGTCCTCTGACTTAACTGGCACCAGAACAGGAACAATGTTTAAGTGATAGTATTACAATTGCCATACATGGCACTATTCAAAATAATTTATCATGTATGTACATAAGGACTACCTTTACCTCTTCTACACTTTTACTTGCAGTTCTTTTATCACATGGCCAGTGACAGCATTCATTACCTTGCCAATGAGAGCTTATATTCATTCAGTGATTGAGCATGATTCCTAGAACTTTTTCAGAGCTACCGCATTGTAAAATTTCATGCCAGATTTCATATACAAGTTCAAGATACTGTATTTTTTATTTTGCCAAACTGGTTGTTGATCAAGCTCACCTGTTATTCAAGAGAATGCACGAGTTTTTCTAAAAATGACCTTGTACTTTCTACCACTCTTCTAAACTGTGTTTCATCTGGAAGTTTTAGTGAATAGTTTTATGTTTTCTTCCAGATTTCTTATGGTATTGAGAACTGGACAAAGAATCCACTCCAGAAATGTGATTAGCAACTTCAGAGTGCTTAAAAACCAGTCCTTTTTTTTTTCTTCAGTTCAGCTAATAAAGGGTGTTACATTCACTTGCACTAAAACACACACCTTACATACTAGTATAAATTTAGCAACTTATGCACATTTAGAAAGAAATAGAATACAAAATTTGTCTGACAAAGAAGTGGGCATCTGAAGATCCCATTTTGTTAAGGTTTATAGAAAATAAACATGGAACTGACTTTCTGAGTTTGTGTTCCACAGGTATCATAAGATGCATGAAAGTTTGAAGTCAGTAGCTTTAGTTAGTAAGTTAATAATCTGCATTTAAGTACCTTTCCAAGTCCAAAACACGACTTTCCCAGTCAGAGGTCAGAACAGGTACGTCCCCACCAAAGAATTCAATCCTATGCCATGATATTTCAAATCCAGAAGCTTGCCCAACTACACAGATGTAACTAAAGGACATTTGGAAGGACAAATACTACCTCGTTTGAAAGAACGAATGCTACTTGTACAATTTATTTATATACTGGCATCCTTACATCCATTCTTAAGGACGACTAATTTTATTGGGAAAAAACCCCCTACATTTCAACAATATAGTGTTCACATTTATCCACATGAAACACAAAACTACTAAAAAAATTTAAAACTGGAAAGTTAACTGGACATCTACATAGCACCTGCTATAATATACTCTTACCTTCCTTTTCTTTGGGTTTTAAAGCTTTTTCTTCTTTTTTCTGCTTTGCTTCCAGCAGTTCACGTTTCAGCTGTCGCACTTCTTTCCGTAGCTCCTCACTGCAAAGAGGAAAGTATTTACAAGAATTTAATCTTCTGGGAATGTAAAGTCACTCAGGAGAAACAGAATCAAAGTTAAGGGGTAATAAATCACTGATATAAACAAAGGGAAGGTATTCACTCACTGATGCTAGGAACATGGCTAAAAAATCAATAGAACCTAAGAAAGTTCGTATTTTCATTAGTGGAGAAAACAAAAGAATGTAACAGATGTCTTATTTTAAGACCCCATTAGAAATATCTCAAGGATGTGAATAATAAACAAAGAACCGCCATTTGTATTTTTAATTTAACATTGTAATATTTAACCATGAGAACCACACAGAGAGAATCTGAAACAGAGGCGCTGCCAAATAAATGTTACGTGTATTACAAAATTCCATTCACTGAAGTAATAGATCTTAGCATCCTGGATTTCTTAGACAGACTGGCAATGTAGCTGTTAAGTGACAACGACATGATATGTATGTAAGTATAAATTATTACATATGAAAATTCATTTCATTTTACAAATTTTACAAACGAATAATCAGGTGATAACACTACAAAGAAGAAAGCAAAATTTGCAAGTCATTGTGCCAGTATCAGATGAAACACCTGTCTTCATAGAATCACAGGTTGAAAGCAACTTCAGATCAGCCAGTCCAGCTCCCCTGCTCAAAGAAGGGCCAGAGTACGTTGCAGAGAGCACTGTCCAGTCAGGTTTTGAATATCCAAAGATATTCAAAACTCCACAATCTCTCTGGGCAACCACTGCTTGACCTCCCTCAATGCAAAAAAGCTCTCTTGTATGTTTAAATGGAATTTCTTGAACTTCAGCTCATGCCTAATTGTGCCAGTCTAATGGTCACCAGTGGAAAATAACTGATAACTGCTTCAAGTTTTTCTGGTGTTAGAATCTGTATGTCCCACTTCTTTTTAGAAAAACTAAGTTCTGATTGATTTAGTATTCAAAGTCAATGAATAGCAAAAATTATTACAATGCAGGAACGTGGCATACAAGCTCCCTGTAGCTGATTTCTGTACCTCAATTCTCATCCATAATACCCTAACTCACAATACAGCAGCCTTTTTTAAGCAAAGACTTGAAATTGTGGGTGATGACTTCTTTTGAACTTTTCATTTGTACATATGCACACAGAGCTTGTGAAAACCACTAGAACAAGAAGACTGCCACTGTAAAGGTATTCAAATTATCAACTACAGCAGTAGGTCTTAATTTTCAACAGCATGGAAGATGCCAGATTACCAGCTTTTACGTAAGACTACAGTTCTACTTTTCTATCCTGAGAAAAAAATTATAGGGGAAGGATAAAGAGACGTTTTTAACCCAAGTAGCTCCATTGCTTTTATATAAATTGGGGATAGTATGGTAAGGAAATTGCATTGCGATACTAATCTAGTATACTGCAATGTTTTCTTATACAAGTGGTACAGCAGGAACAACACACGTGAATAAAAGTTATACATTTAAAATACTTAAGAGTGCTAGAACGTAGTGACAACACCACAGCAAGGGGTTACGAATGGCACTTATGAGTAACAGAGCCTAGCACATCAGAAGTTTTCCTGTAAGAGGGACATGCTTACTCTTAGTTATGTTAAGCTGTTGTGGAATGAAGAACAAATTAACTAGTGACAACTATTCAGCCCCCCCCCCCCCCCCCCAGTAGAAAGGTTTTTGTACAGAACACAGAAGGTCCTAACTCCTAGAGAGCCTAATTCTAAAACGTTTTTTTCAAGTTCTGTCTACAATTAGCCAATACTAGGCCAATAAAGGACTTTGATATTTGGCTCCTTATAAACTCCACATTTCCTACATTTTTTATTCCTAGGCTCACTTCAGAAGTAGATGAGAGAGGTAATCCAAAAAGCCTGCATGCTAAAGATGAAGCCACAAGAACTGACTGATAGAAAAGCCAGGCTATACTCACAAGCCAGATTTACTGGAACAGAACGAGAAAAAACTGACTTTTTGTAAACAGGAAAATGTCAAATTGATGAGGTAGAGCAGAATCAAAACAAGGGACTACAAATCAGTCTGTAACTGCCCCCTACATCTTTGAAGCATAGGTCTCTGCACACAGTAAATTTGCACTCAGGTTTCATATAACATAGCTGTTGGTTTTTAGCCAATTATGCAGTTGCCCCCTGTCCCTGGAAAGTTTCTGTTGCTTCAGAGGCATAGCACTGTCTGCTCCATGCTTGTCTCAGTGCTCTCTCAGTCCCACTACTAGGCTGCAGGATCTCCTCTTGCTCTTGCTCCCTATTCTTCCTCTCCTTGCCACTTCCTGCAGCCTGGAAGCTGTCCTCCCTCCCTCAACACAGAGAGGTACTTCCCGAGCAGGTGTAATCTCCTCCCCTGCCTCTTTACCACCATTTTGAAGGGCCAAAATGCACAAGTAGAAAACAAACAATATGCAATTGCTTTTTCTCTTCCTGAAATGGCATTGCCAATGTTGCATACAAAACCAAAAAGTATATTTCCTTCCTAAATTTCATATTTTGAAAAGTAGCTCATTCTTTAAAATGTTAACATTTTATCTCCACAGTTTGTGAAGAAAGTTTCAGTGAAACTGCTGAAGTACCAAGTTGGATTCCATGTTGCAGTTATTTCTTCTAAAGCTAGGCAACATGGACCAAACCCCCACCTCTTAGTCACTTCTTTTCAAAATGTCATTCAGCAGTTGTACTATCCTGCAGCTACAACCTGCATTTCTGATTTCCAATTGTATAACCTGGTACTTAGCTGTATTACAAGTTTTTTTTATTGCATTGTGGCCACTTAGGTATTAAATTCAAATTATTTGTAGTCTGTTCTCATATACCCTATTATTTTCTTATAAAGACTTTAAAAAAAAAAGAATGTCAGTGAATTTTAAACAAATGTTTGATACAAATTTACTATACACTGTATCAACTCAGTTATTCTTATAAATCAAAAAAGTCAACCCTTTTTAAACCTCTATCATCCCCTCCCTTCAGTTTCCCCAAAAGACAACACAGTTACCTACTACCTACAAAATCACACTAACCAGCATTAGTAACAACTTTACTATTTTTGCTGAAGAGTGTACCAGACAAAGCACTGTGTTATACCTGGTTAGGAGTGAAACAAGGTTAACTTGTCTCTACTTCTCTACATCATACCTCTTGCCATGATTAGTCTCTGAAATAGCAGTTTTGCTCTTTACCATTCTCATAGTTTTCCAATTTTTATTAAACATGAATTCAGTTATACAGATTAAATGAAATGCTGCATCCAGAGAGTAGTGGTCAATGGCTCAATGTCCAGATGGAGACCAGTGACGAGTGGTGTCCCTCAGGTGTCCACACTGGGATCAGTATTATTTGACATCTTCATCAATGACATAGTGGGATCGAGTACACCCTCAGCAAATTTGCAGATGACACTAAGCTGAGTGGTGTGCCTGACTTGCCTAAGGGAAAGGGTACTATCCAAAGGGACCTGGACAAGCTTGAGAAGTGGGCCCATGTGAACTCACAAGGTTCAACAAGGCCAAGTGCAAGGTCCTGCATCTGGGCTGGAGCAATCCCTCGTATCAATACAGGCTGGGGGATGAAGGGATTGAGAGTAGTCATGTGAAGGACTTGGGGGTACTGGTGGATGAAAAGTTGGACATGAGTTGACAATGTGCGCTCACAGCCCAGAAAGCCAACCATGTCCTGGGCTGCATCAAAAGAAGTGTGGCCAGCAGGTTGAGGGAGGTGGTTCTCTCCCTCTACTTCGCTCTGGTGACACCCCACCTGAAGTACTGTGTCCAGCTCTGGATTCCTTAGTACAAGAAAGACATTGACCTGTTGGAGTAGATCCAGAGGAGGGATATGAAAATGATCAGAGGGCTGGAACACCTCTCCTGTGAGGACAACTCTGAGAGGGTTGGGGTTGTTCAGCCTGGAGAAGAGAAGGCTCCAGAGAGACCTCATAGCAGCCTTTCAATACTTAAAAGGGGCTTAGAAGAAAAATGAGGGCAAACTTTTCAGTAGGGCCTGTAGCAACAGGACAAGGGGTAATGGTTTTAAACTAAAGGAAGGAAGATTCAGACTAAATATAAGGAAGAAATTTTTTACGGTGAGGGTGGGGAAACACTGGAACAGGTTTCCCAAAGAGGTGGCAGATGACCCATTCCTGGAAACATTCAAGGTCAGGCTGCATGAGGCTCTGAGCAACCCGGTCTAGTTGAAGACATTCCTGCTCATTGCAGGTAAGTCGGACTAGGTGACCTTTACAGGTCTCCCAACCCAAACCATTCTATGATTCAATTATGAACACCATTTGACTGCTAATCTCTAAAGCAGCAATCAAGGGGATCAACATATCTCAAACAATTCAGCTTGCACCTAAGGACTGAGAAGTACCTTTTCTTAACTTCAATACAGCAGAAGTACCTTCATGATTCAGTTGTAGTTTGATGTACTTCATGGTGAAGCAGGCCTCAGACAGGCAAAAATACTGGTCTGGAAAATCTTCCTCTATTTTCTATGATCCCAAGGTCAAAAGATTATTTTCATTGATTGTTTCAATACATAATCTGTTATCTTTATAACATCATACAGTACATGCTTCAGCTGTCTAATATATTTATTTTTCTTTTATATTTGAATCAGGAATTGTGATGGTTTAGCCCCTGCCGAGGTCTGAGACCACGCGGCCGCTGCCCCTCCCCCACAAAGGGAGTGAAATACAAAGCCCCGGGGCTGAGATAAGGAAAGGTTTAATGCAACAGTGCAACAGCAACACAACAAACAATAAGAATAACAGTGATAACAATGACCAGAGTAAAGTATATACCGATACAGCAAAGAGAGATCTGGCTGCGCCAACCCACGTGATCACCGATTCTTCCCGTGCTTGTGCCAGGATGTGACGTCAGCATGATATATGAATAACCCAGCTAGAGCTTCCCCCCCACTGCTGGGGAAACTTAACCCTATCCTGGCTAAACCAGGACAGGAATTAATACTTAGTTAATAAGGAATAAAATAAATTGGAATAAACTAATTTCTAAGTGCTATGTACTGAAAGTGTCTTGCTGCAAGTAATAAGGGGTCTTCTGAATGAAGTTCTATATTCTACTCCACTTTGGCAGAAGAAAAGAGAACTGTTTACAGAAATAAACGCTAACTGTGACATTGGTGTAAGTGACCATATGATTATACTTGTTATGCACAAACACAAAACCATTCTTCTTTCTCTATACACATATACATGTCTCTGTACTTTTACGCTCATACACAGACATATATATAAAAATCATAACTGACTGTGTTTATTTAAGCATAAAAAATCTGTAACTAATAATATATGGTACATAGGCACAAATAAGGCCTAGAGGGGCACAGTACCTTGTTCAGTTGTGATTTAGGGAAAAGGTGGTTGCATATATTCAAAACTGTAATTTAGATACTCCCCATCCAGTGGTGACAAAGCTCAGTAGATGCTAAAATTCATTTGATGCCTATATTTCAACCACAAAATGCCTGAAAATTTCACCTTCTCGCATTTCCAAGTTTATCTTAACTCCAGTCTAAACTTCACTACAGTTCAGAGCACTCACCACTTCCCCTCTGAACTCCACGTAAGCCCCGAGAGAGGCCCAAACTGCTTGAGGTTACTCTAGCACACAGTCATTCACTGATCCTGGTACAAACAATATTAAATAAAGCCACAATTTTTCAAAACTTAAGTACTTAGGTAGTGCCAAAACTACACAGATAGCTTCACAGTCAGAGGATTCACCTAGATAAATGTGCATTTATAATGGAGGAACTATTCGGTGACTGAAGAACTGAAAGATTATGGTGTATTCTGCATCACTGGACCTGGTGATTTTCTAAAAGGTATGCTGTAGTTGAAACAAGAATTAATCCAGGGAAGAGCTGCTCTCTGTAATAATGAATATTAGATTAAGTTATTATTTTTGATAGCATAGCATGTTATTTCTTTTCCTCTTTTTATGGTATCATAATTACATTGCCTTTTTTTTTTTTTTTTTTAAAAAAAGGCCATTTCCTTTCATTTGCTTTTTTTTGGAGGAAAATGGAATTATTCATTTCAGAAAGAATATGAGACACAGGAAACATAAAAAAGGGGAGGAAAACCACAAATACTGCAGACTTCTAGTATTTGAGTAAAGGAGACACTCAGTAGAATCTCAGTAATTTAGAAAAAAAGAGAAGATATTTTTCCCTCTTCAGATGAGACCACATAATTTTTTTGCAGGCAAATTTTTTGCACCTTTAAGAGAAGGTGCAGAACTCCAATGAGTAAAAACCTTCACATTATTAAAAGTACCCCAGTCATTTACATGAAAACCAGGAACATCTATTTAGAACAATTAACACTAAAAATGAATTTCATAAGCAATATAATACTTCATTCTTTGAGACGATCTAATTATAAATCAGCTTCTGTGTATTGCTGATGGATTCCTCTTCCACTTCCCTGAGGCAAATGGTACTGGCCACTGGCCAGCCAATTGCACTTGCTGATTCCTACATCATCAATGGAGGCAACGACACTTAGGACAGCTGTGTATGCCTAATGGAGATTTTCCTCTCCAAGCCTCACTTTGACTCTCTTTTTTATGAAAATGGTATCATCAGTGCACATGATTACTAAGTACCAAAATATTTATGTCAGCATCAGAGCCTTCAGAACAAAATAGTATGAGGAATGATGGAAATAGCTTTCCATATACTCTATTAATACTGGTATACCACAGGATATTGTAAATATCTAAATGGACAGATAAAACTAAGAGCACAATACATGCTAATTAGATATCACTGTTTCTTGGAAATTGGATAAAACACTTGCTCTGAGTTTTGCCTGCTGTTTCCCAACATCTGATAAAAATTTATAACAGATGGAAATGATTGCAAAGTAAGCAGCACTCCCTTCATGTTCTCCATTCTGCTGATTTAATCACAAACATACAGAATCTGATAGTAATGAAACAATAGACTTCTTGTTGATGAGATCACCAAATGGCTTCCATAAAAACCTATCAGACACTGTAAAATATAGTCACCACAGACGTACAAAATCCTTTTCTGACCTGTCTATACAAAACAGTAAATTCTGTCATAGGAGCAGCCTTAAATAAAACAAATAGTCAACTTTACTTGATTTGTAATTATACTGAAAAGTCAGATTCAAAAGAGACAATGTTGCTGAAAATGTTTCATAGAGTCAGCTGGCCTAGACATTTCTAGATTTTAGCATTCTTTCCTATTACGAAATGGCAACATTACTCTCAAGTGAGTCTGCTCTGCAGCCTCTCCATAATGCATACTTTAAACAAACAAATCATATTCAAATGTTCTGCTACTACAAAGTACAACTGAGAACTCTGAATACACAGTAGTTAGTAGTTCTAATAACACAAAAAAGGGCTTGAAGTTAAGCATGTGCTGAAGGTGTTTGCAGGATCAATGCCAAATTGCCTGAAAGATCAGCTAAACATTCTACTCAATCTACCTACTGTATTCCTCCACAAGCAAGTACAGATTCTCTTTTTTACTAAGACTCAAAATGAGCATATCTCTGAAGAGAAACAAAGTAACTTAATTCTTCTATAACCTCAACAGAACATAAAGTTGCTTTTCTATATATAGAAGTGTCATCAACTTAATGTCAGTTTAAAGACTGATTTGCAGAATGTTTCAAGTCTAGAAACTATCACTGAGCCTCACTCAAAGCTAACAAAAACGTCCTCTTTCCAATAGTGCTATTTAAGCCTCAAAGGATCCAACAGGGTGATTCATCCAGCCTGAAGATCCTTCCTGGCTGCCCCCTCTTCTAGGGGCTCCTGTGATCCAGACAAGAGAGAGCAGACTGGAAAGAATTTTTCTGGCAGGAAGAAAAAAACCTAGCTGGAGCACTTCCTTTCCCAAGCCATCTTTTATCACATGAAGGGACCACACGTACATGATGTGACAGGGGAGGGATGCAGGACTCTCTGGGAAAGTCAAAAGCCAGGATTTCCACTGTCAGAACAATTTCACTGACTTACATTATAGTTCTTGTCCAGGTGTGAGGGGCTCCTGAACACAGAGAGTGCTAGGTAGGGGCTGGATGAGATGCTCTGGTAGCAGCATCCTGCTCCTTGTTTCCCTTTTCCCGTTTAAGGCAGAAAACAGAAGCATACACAGTAAATACAGCACTTCAGGGAACTGACCTTTAGAGATGCACAGTACAATGCATTCACAATTGTGGAGGTTTGAACTCAGCCGGCAGCCAGACGTCATGTGGCCAGCCATTCACCTCCCCCTCCTCCCTCTGGTGAAATAGGGGAGGGACAAAAGAAGAGAATTCGTGGGTTGAATAAAAAGGAAGAATTTACTAAATATAACAAGAGAACAACAGTAACAACAGTGAGTCCAAAAAGAAATGGGTAAAATGTAACAGTGGCTTGCCAAGTGCAACGACCGCCCCAAGCAACAACACGGCCCGACGAGCAGATCGCAAGCGCGTGAGAGAGAGACGTGAGCGAGCACACCCACCTGGGCATGACATCACATGGTATGAAATACTCCAATGAAAATTAACTCCATCCTGGTCAAAACCAGGACAGTCTCCACCCCTTATTCCATACCATTGACATTATGCTCAGGTTTCCAAATACATCTCAAGGAATCACCACCCCCTTTTTTCCCAGGTCTCACAGATATCATTCCCTTACACTATGGGCCATCTTTCCACAATGTTTGCTGAGCTCATTTAGTCCATAACTTCAGGTTCCATCTCTTATGACAGTCTATAAGGCTGAGAAATGAGGCGGAGTTGGCTCAGTCGGTGGAGTAGGAGGCTTTGGATGTGGCAGGAGGATGTTGTGGGGCACCAACTGCAATAACAGAGTTATTTGACAGTCCAGGTCATTGGCTATTCTCACCTAAAATCAAATCTCCCTGAGGCACACATCAGATCTCTCCATCCTTCTGCATTACCCACCAAGTGCACCCAGGTCCTTGGGCAAAAGTAATCCCACGCATGGGTTTACCTTTACTCGATGCAGGAGTAATCCAGACGGTCTTCCCCAGCATATTTTTAATGTGTACTACAGGGGCTTTATCCCATCTACAGTATGTAGTAGGTTTGATTGAGCAGGGCCAGCTTGCTTGGCAGATCCTCTGGTATTGACTAACCAGGTGGCTTTTGCTAAATGCACGTCCCAGTGTTTCAAAGTTCCACCACCCATTGCTCTCAGTGTAGTTTTCAGCAATCCATTGTATCGCTCAATATTTCCAGAGGCTGGTGCATGGTAGGGAATGTGATATATCCACTCAATGCCATGTGCTTTGGCCCAGGCGTCTATGAGGTTGTTTCGGAAATGTGTCCCATTCTCTGACTCAATTCTTTCTGGCATGCCATGCCGCCATAAGACTTTCTCCTCAAGACCTAAAATGGTGTTCCGGGCAGCGGCATGCGACACGGTATAAGTTTCCAACCAACCAGTGGCTGCTTCCACCACTGTAAGCACATAGTGTTTGCCATGCCGATTTTGTGAGAGTGTGATATAATCAATCTGCCAGGCCTCCCCATATTTATATTTTGACCATCGTCCTCCATACCAAATGGGTTTTAACTGTTTGGCTTGCTTGATTGCAGCACATGTCTCACATTCATGGATTACCTGTGCAATAGCATCCATGGTTAAGTCCACGCCTCAGTCACGAGCCCATCTATATGTTGCATCTCCTCCCTGGTGGCCTGAGGAGTCATGGGCCCAGCGAGCCATAAATTGTTCACCCTTATGCTGCCAGTCCAGATCTGCTTGAGACACCTTAATCTTGGCAGCCTGATCTGCCTGTTGGTTGTTCTGATGTTCTTCAGTGGCCCAGCTCTTGGGTACATGAGCATCTACATGGCGTACTTTCACAACCAGATTCTCTACTCGGGCAGCAATATTTTGCCATAATTCAGCAGCCCAGACGAGTTTGCCTCTGTGCTGCCAGTTGCTGCATTTCCACTGCTGTCACCACCCCCACAGCACATTTGCCACCATCCATGAGTCAGTATAGAGGTAGAGCACTGGCCACTTTTCTCGCTCTGCGATATCCAAGGCCAGCTGGATGGCTTTCACCTCTGCGAACTGACTCGATTCACCTTCTCCTTCAGCAGCTTCAGTAACCCGTTGTGTGGGGCTCCATACAGCTGCTTTCCACCTTCGATGTTTTCCCACAATGCAACAGGACTTGTCAGTAAACAGGGCATATTGCTTCTTATTATCCAGTAGCTCAGTATATGGTAGGGCCTCCTCAGCATGTGCTACCTCTTCCTCTGGTGCCATTCCAAAGTCTTTGCCTTCTGGCCAATTTGTGATCACTTCCAATATTCCCGGATGGCTGGGGCTCCCTATTTGAGCCTGTTGTGTGATTAATGTGATCCATTTACTCCACGTGGCATCAGTTGCATGGTGTGTAGAGGTGACACTCCCTTTGAACATCCAGCCCAGCACTGGCAGTCAGGGAGCCAGGAGAAGCTGTGCTTCAGTCCCGATCTCCTCTGAAGCAGCTCGGACCCCTTCATATGCTGCCAGTATCTCCTTTTTGGTTGGAGTATAGCAGTCCTCTGATCCTCTGTATCCCCGACTCCAAAACCCCAGGGGTCGACCCCGAGTCTCCCCTAGTGCTCTCTGCCAGAGACTTCAGGTAGGGCCATTCTTCCCAGTTGCAGTGTAGAGCACATTTTTAACATCTTGCCCTGTCCAAACTGGCCTGAGGGCTACTGCATGAACTGTTTCCTGCTTAATTTGCTCAAAAGCCTGTTGCTGCTCCAGGCCCCATACAAAATCATTCTTTTTCCAAGTCACTTGATAGAGAGGGCTGACAATCTGACTGTAATTTGGAATGTGCAGTCTCCAGAAACCCACAACACCCAAGAGAGCTTGCGTTTCCTTTCTGTTAGTTGGTGGGGACATAGCTGTTATTTTATTAATCACCTCCACTGGAATCTGACAACGTCCATCTTCCCATTTTATTGCTAAAAACTGAATCTCTTGTGCAGGTCCCTTTACCTTACCACACTTTATGGCAAAACTGGCTCTCAGAAGAATTTGGATTCTTTTCTCCCCTTTCTCAAAAACTTCTCCTGTTGTATTATCCCATACAATGATGTCATCAATGTATTGCAGGTGTTCTGGGGCTTCACCTTGTTCCAGTGCAGTCTGGATCAGTCCATGGCAAATGGTGGGGCTGTGTTTCCACCCCTGGGGCAGTCGATTCCAGGTGTATTGGACACCCCTCCAGGTAAAAGCAAACTGTGGCCTGCATTCTGCTGCCAGAGGGATGGAGAAAAATGCATTGGCAATATCAATCGTGGCGTATCACTTGGCCACCTTTGACTCTAGTTCATATTGCAGTTCCAACATGTCTGGCATGGCAGCACTCAGCGGTGGCATGACTTCATTCAGGCCACGATAGTCCACTGTCAATCTCCACTCTCCATTAGACTTCCACACTGGCCATACGGGGCTGTTGAAAGGGGAGCGCGTCTTGCTAATGACTCTTTGGCTCTCTAGCTGACAAATCAATTTATGGATAGGGATTACAGCGTCTCGATTGGTGTGACATTGCAGTTGGTGCACGGTTGTAGTGGCAGTTGGCACCCGTTGTTCTTCAACCCTCAGCAATCCCACAACAGAAGGATCCTCTGATAGACCAGGCAACACAGACAGCTGTTTAATTTCTTCTGTTTCCAAGGCAGCTATACCAAAAGCTCACCAATACCCTTTTGGGTCCTTAAAATACCCTCTTCTGAGATAACCTATGCCAAGAATACATGGAGAGTCTGGGCCAGTCACAATGGGGTGTTTTTCCCACTCTTTTCCACTTAGGCTCACCTTAGCCTCCAATACAGTCAGCTGTTGAGACCCCCTGTCACTCCTGAAATACAGGTTCTGCTCTTTTAAAATTTGATGGCATTGGGGTGCATTGCGCACCAGTGTCCACTAGAGCCTTATACTGCTGGGGTCGGATGTGCCAGGCCATCAAATCCACACAGTCCAGTAAATTTGGTTGTCCCTGTCCTCCGCCTGGCGGGAGGCAGGGCCCCTCTAATGTTGATCATAATACTCGCTAGTGACAAATGGGTTAAGTGTGGTGTGCACGGGTTTCAGCCTCATCTTGATCACTCACTTCTTGTGAATACAAGTCAGAAGTTCTTCTTGTAGGATCATGAGCAAAGTTGACCTTTGTGCTCTGTTTGGGCACTTGATTACTGGAAACCAGAGCAGCATTTCTCCTGAAAGGACGACGTTCTGTACTTGTTCTTCCTTCCAGCTCACACACCTGCTTTTCTAGGAGGTACGTAGGTTTTCCATCCCATTTCTTCATGTCTTCTCCATAGTCACACAGGCAATGCCACAGCTTCCCCCGTGGTGTGTACCGGTTCTCTCGAGTATAGAAACGATTGCTCCTAATAGCCGAGATTCTGGTCTGTGCAGGTGGGGAGTAGGACATGTTCTCCTTAAGTTGCTGGACATCTTGAGATAATTTGTTCACAGCCGTGATGATGGGGGAAGAGACACTTTCTTCATATCGTCGTAGTCAGCGAGCCAGTTCATTCACTGTTGGTCCCTCTTCGTCTGCCCAGTCCATTATTGCTAATGCATTGGCATATGATGAGGGTGTGCTCCCTACAAAAGTCCTCCACATGGGCCAGGTGTATCGGACTTCATCTGGATCTGTGGGTAGCCGTGCATTATCTGGGTCGTAGTAAACTGCCTCCCGCACAGCCAGCTCCCTCAAGTATTGAATGCCTCTTTCCATAGTGGTCCACTTACTTGGTCGACATGTAAAGTCATCCTTGAAGGGATACCTCTCCCTCACACTTGACAGAAATTGCTTCCAGAGACTAAGATTTTGTGTCTCCTTTCCAAAGGCTTTGTTAATGCCCCCTTCCTTAGACAGGGATCCCAGCTGCCTCACCTCCCTGCCCTCTAGTTCCATGCTAGTGGCCCCGCTATCCCAGCACCGGAGCAGCCAGGTAACGAGTTGCTCAGCTGGCTGGTGGCTGTAATCTTTTCTTATGTCTCGCAACTCACCCAAGGACAAGGATTGGGTGACTATCACTGGCTCTGCCTCCTCCTGTTCTTGTGATGGGCCTGGTTCATCATCACCCTGTACACTGCGAGGGGAGTTTCTTGTGTATTTCTTCTTCTGTATGGGAGCAACTGACACTGTCGTGGGTTGGTTCTCTGGTTCAGCTGCAGCACCTGTCCTCGGGCTTGTAGTGGCTACAGTTTCTGTTACTTGGTTAATCTTAAATAGCAGCTTAACCATAAACAAAACCTGAACCACATGCAGGAACACACTAGCTCCTAACAGCACGGTAACCATGTTTATGTCAACATTCCAAAGATATTTGAACTCCCCAAATTTCTCAAACACAGCTGTAAATAGCCCCAGGACCGATGACTGCACGCTATCATAGATGAGCATCACATAGTACAACAGAAACAGAATCTTAACCCACCTCTCACAGAAGGTGAGCAACAGCATGGGAAACACGTATTGCAAATGAGGTGATAAGATCTTAAGGAGCCAAGCAATCCACATTTTACCCATTTTGTTGTTATCTCAAACAAAAAGAAAAACCTCCGTGCCCCACACTGGGCGCCAAAAACTGTGGAGGTTTGAACTCAGCCGGCAGCCAGACGCCACATGGCCGGCCATTCACCTCCCCCTCCCCCCTCTGGTGAAATAGGGGAGGGACAAAAGAATTCGTGGGTTGAATAAAAAGAAAGAATTTACTAAATGTAACAAGAGAACAACAGTAACAACAGTGAGTCCAAAAAGAAACGGGTAAAATGCAACAGTGGTTTACTGAGTGCAACAACACAGCCTGACGAGCAGACTGCACGCGTGAGAGAGAGAGAGCGCGAGCGAGCATGCCCACCTGGGCATGACATCACATGGTATGAAATACTCCAACGAAAATTAACTCCATCCTGGTTGAAACCAGGACAACAATAAATGGTAAAACTCTGGAAAAACTATGTAGCTCCGCTCACCAGTCAAGTGCCATAGCTCAGTCTACAACTGCTTCTGTATCAGAACACAGGGGTGGCTAAAAGGACCTTTGCCTTATTTTTATGATCCTCTCTATCTAAATATGCATACAGAAGGAGCAGAACACTTTCAATTGGGATTTCAGTGAGAAAGGGCCACAAGTCTCTTCGGCTGTCCACTGAAAGAAGAGATCCCTCATATCTCACCACTTCCAAAATCTGTTCATGATTCAGAATCCAGACATGAGAGACAGGATGTGATTAGAGATGCTGGATATGGACATTTCACGTGGAAGGCAAATTAGAATGTTAACAAAGATCTGAATGAGTCTGAAAATGATACCCACACAAATACAGGACACAAATGTCTTCAACAGAATGTAAGCTACAGGTGTTATTCACTATTTTTTATATGACATGGGTTTGGGGGTATAAAATGAAACTGCAAGACAGCAGATGTAAAATAAAAAAAAAGAAATATTGTCCATACTGCTTACAATTAAATTGAGGAATGTACTGCCACAAGACATCATACAGACCAAAAGCATGAACAGGTTCAAAGAAGTTAGATCTATTCACTAAAGAAAAATACACCAAAGGGCATTTAACACAACAGGCCAAATGAACTTTCTGTTGGAAACAGGAAAACTTACCCAGTAGTATCTTAGAACTACCAGAGACAGGATATTTGGCTAAATGGATTTTTGATCTAATCCAGCATAGTTTATTCTTAAATCGTGACTTCTAAAAAACTGACATTTATTACTTTGACTTAGCAGCACATAGGCGTGGAGTGATATTTTCCATACCAGAGAGGTCCATGTCTAAAGGTGCACAAATATAATTTTTTTGCTTGATTTTTGGATAAAACATCTCTTATGCAAAAATATTCCTCAGAGAAAGTGATATCTCATTTTCTGTTTTTGAATGGAGGGAAAATAAGCTTTTTCACAGCTCTAAGAAAGATCACTGGCTTTTTTATGTACCTGGAAGAATTTGATGTAACTTTCAAAGCAACAGTTGTGAGATATGCAAAGATAAAACAAAAATTTCTAATTTTTATATAATGCATGAAAAGTAAATAAGTAAGTTTAATAATCATTAGATGGATTTTGAAATATAATCAAAGCCTGACTCAGTATTTAGAAGCTGTGTGAACTTCTTCCATATTGAACAGTGAACGCATGACCGTTATGCCACTGCTGATGTAGAGTTAACTAGCAAATGCCTGACGACTATAGAATTAATTACACTGATGAATGCACAATCAGAAAAACTTCCCCAGCTTCCCACAGGGTGATCAAGCATATATTTCAGTGTGCCTAATACAATCTGTGCATCTGATTTTTTTATTTCATATAAAAATTAGTCACAAAATTCACCAACATATTAGCTCACAGTAAGACTACTAAAAAAATTCAGTAAATTAAAGTGATAGTTCCTATAGCAACTATTAAAATCTGTGAAGTCTGTGAAGAATAAAAAGTAAGGTCCATTAACTCAGAGTTACAGAAGCACAGTCTGAGCTCTAGGTTATTTTACAGCAGAATATTTGAGGAGTTGATCTGCTCCTTACAGGGCCCAGATGGATTTCACATTCTCATAAAGTATCTTCATCTCTAAACTCTTCCCTTTACCCATTCCCTTATCCTGTGAAGAAAGAATGGCTAGAAAATGCCTCTTACATTAGTACCCCACATCTGTACATCAATTAAGCACGGACAGTATGCGAGCCAGAAAAATCATTCTGAGACCTCTTTTGACTGAATAAAAAATACTTTTAAACTGAGCTAAAACAAGTCTCAAAAATTCAAATCAAATAGCAAAGATCTTTTATTTTTGCAGTAGATCTCAAACTGGACTTGAATCATATGATGTAATAAAAGTCCACTTTGGATGATCATCTCACCCCCACATGTAATTAAAAACATTTATTCTGATTTAAGAAGCAAACCAGGTAATTGACCAATAATGAATATTATTTGTATCAAATCTATCTTATGATGCTCAACATTATTTTTTATTCTAGTAGCCATAGTAACAGAGACAGCAGATTGACATAATTAACCAAGTTAATTAGTTCTAAGTACAGTCTCCAATTCTGCACGTTTGTATTTTGCTTTACATGTAAATAATTCCACTGTGTTATTCAAAGTACAGTTTAATTTATTATACCTGTATCTCAAAATTAAATAAAATGCTAAAAAAAAATTTGCAAGACTATTTATCATGTATCAGATAGACTTAAAATGTTGAGGCTGAAACACTTCCGAGCAATCAGATGTAAGCATCCAAGTTAAATTTATACTTGAGCATCTGTAAGACAGGTGCAAGTTAACATGAATTTTATCCCATGTACAACTGCGTCAATCAATAAGTATCCTGCAATTTTCACCTTTTTAGGTTTCAATTAAATTTTTGTCCGTACCAGTTTAATTTATTATAAAACAGTTGCCTAAATTTTATACTTAAGCTGACATAGATAATGTTTTTACAGAATCACAGAATCATCTAGGTTGGAAAAGACCTTGGAAGTTCATCCAGTCCAACCATTAACCTAACATTGACAGTTCCCAACTACACCATATCCCTAAGCGCTATGTCAGCCCGACTCTTAAACACCTCCAGGGATGGGGACTCCACCACTGCCCTGGACAGCCCATTACAACGCCCAACAACCCGTTCTGTAAAGAAATGCTTCCTAATATCCAGTCTAAACCTTCCCTGGTGCAACTTGAGGCCATTACCTCTTGTCCTATCACTTATTACTTGGTTAAAGAGACTCATCCCCAGCTCTCTGCAACCTCCTTTCAGGTAGTTGTAGAGGGCGATGAGGTCTCCCCTCAGCCTCCTCTTCTCCAGACTAAACACCCCCAGTTCCCTCAGCTGCTCCTCCTACGACATGTGCTCCAGACCCTTCACCAGCTTTGCTGCCCTTCTCTGGACACGCTCGAGTAATTCAATGTCCTTTTTGTAGTGAGGGGCCCAAAACTCAACACAATAATCCAGGTGCAGCCTCACTAGTGTCGACTACAGGGGTAAGATCACTTCCCTGTCCCTGCTGGCCACACCATTTCTGACACAAGCCAGGATACCACTGGCGTTCTTGGCCACCTGGGACACTGCTGGCTCATGTTCAGTCGACTGTCAATCAACACCCCCAGGTCCCTCTCTGACTGGCAGCTCTCCAGCCACTCCTCCCCAAGCCTGTAGCGCTGCTGGGGGTTGTTGTGGCCCAAGTGCAGCACCTGGCATTTGGCCTTATTGAAACTCCTACAGTTGGCCTCAGCCCATCGCTCCAGCCTGTCCAGGTCTCTCTGCAGAGCCTCCCTACCCTCGAGCAGATCAACACTCCCACCCAACTTGGTGTCATCTGCAAACTTACTGAGGGTGCACTCGATCCCCTTGTCTAGATCATCAATAAAGATGTTAAACAGAAGTTGCCCCAAAACCAAGCCCTGGGGGACACCACTCGTGACCGGCCGCCAACTGGATTTAACTCCGTTCACCGCAACTCTTTGGGCCCGACCATCCAGTCAGTTTTTTACCCAGTGAAGTGTGTGCCCATCCAAGCCACGAGCAGCAAGTTTCGCCAGGAGAATGCTGTGGGAAATGGTGTCAAAGGCCTTACTAAAGTCAAGGTAGACAACATCCACAGACTTTCCCTCATCCAGTAAGCAGGTCGCCCTGTCGTAGAAGGAGATCAGGTTTGTCAAGCAGGACCTGCCTTTCATAAACCCATGCTGACTGGGCCTGATCATGTGGTTGTCCCGCATGTGTTGTGTGATGGTACTCAGGATGAGCTGCTCCATCAGCTTCCTGGGCACCAAAGTCAAGCTGACAGGACTGTCATTTCCTAGATCATCCTTCTGACCCTTCTTATATGTCATGTTGGCCAATTTCCAATCTGTCGGGACTGCTGGTAAATGATGGAAAGTGGCTTGGCGAGCACCCCAGCCAGCTCTTTCAGCACCCTCGGGTGTAACCCATCCTCCTAGATTGTGGGGGGGTTGTTCTCCCAGTCTCTGTCTTCTGGCTGAGGAGGCTGGATTCACGTTTAGTATCACAAGAACAGTTCTCGTAGCAATGTCACCACTGACAACAATTTGATCAGTGCTGTAGAGGGCACTTATTTGTCAAATATAAACGTTTTATTATGTAAGTAAAGTAGTATTTTTATCATGTGTAAATATAGTACTTGATTTTAAAAAATCTTCTAAATGATACAACTGCTTTACTATTGCTTAAATAATATAGTACACAATACACCTCATATACTATCAACATCATACACAATAGTCCTCATACACTATCAATACTTTAACGTTTTACACTCTATAAAGTAATGCAAATTATTCTTAGTACAGATGAGTTTCATTAAACAGACAAGAAATCGAGTTCAGCTTTAACACTAATGAAATACTTCTATGACCTGCTGAAGACAGTGCTCATTTGTGTTAAGAAACAAAAAGTTAGTAACTGGACTAGTTCATCCCTACCTACGGAATAGGATAGGCATGTGGCTTCATAAACAATGTTTTCAACAGTGTTTTTAATTAAATACATAATGTTAAGGGTGAACTTTTCTGGGGGGCTAAATTCTCACAGTTGATAGGAGTCTATCTGTCCAAAAAGCTCTCAGCATCAGACTATACACTACCTCTAAACTTCTTTGAATTTACATTTATTTAATCAGCTAAAAATATTAAAGTCTACCAGTAACCAATAAAACTCAGTGCTTAAGGAGTCAGAAAGACAGTTGAAATAATGATGATATCTGCACTTAAAATTCAAAGGATACTCTTTCCTTTCTAAAAGTTTTAATTTCTTACTAAAATTACTGTCAAAGAACACTTATTGCCAGTCAAGATCAACGAGGAAAAAGAATGCTACAAAGCAAAACATAAAGAGTTCATAGCAACAAGTAGTGTTACTGAAACAACATAAAATTAGAAATTTCACCAATACTCTTTTCACTAGGGTGGATCTTCTATTTTAGTTTTTATATTGCACCTGTTATTAAGAATAACAAAGGTCACTGGAACATAGAGAATGGGTCCCATAGTCTTCAACACTACTTCTCCCTTATAATAAAAAAAGAAAGCATTTTTAATAGGATTTTTTCTGTCATAAAGTGCATGCATAAAAAAATAATAATACATGTATAGTAATTTAGGGTTTTTTACTTAAAAATTCATAGCTATGCACAGGAGTATTAGTTACTTCCCTTTTATTACTATTAGCATTTTGGGATCTGGTTTTCATTTGTTGATTAGGCAGTAAATCCTATTCCTGTTTGCACTGTTCTACTAACGATTATCACTAAATATTCTCAAATAAGGAATGCCAGTTGAATGTTTTATATAAAACTCTCTCATGGCTTTTAAATTGCCACAAATCAAATTCTCACAACAGTTGTGAGAGTTCATCTGATTTATCTTTTTAAAACTAAAAATACTTTGATGGTTGTAAACTAAAATCAACAGTCACTCTTCACTCAAGATATCTGTACCAAAATTTTATCCTAAACTTGTTTTACATCTGTAATATCCTTGTATTTTCCCCAAAACACTTAATCTCATTCTTCTTTAAAAAGATGTCAGATAAAAATGGAAAGATAGAGCTGTATGCTCAAAAGTTCACATTCTAAAGAGTTAAATGCAGAAAAAGAAAGTAAGACTAAGCTGAGGGATGGCAGTCATTTGACTTGAAGAAAACAAATTCATGGATTTAAGAAATACTTCAGATTTAGTAGACTATTGAGAACAACAGAGGTTTATTCTTGAAGTTAACAAGTAAGTATTAGATGATATTCAAAGAGGCAGTTTGTTGTTGCTTTTAATTTATAAAAAGAAAAACTTAAAACATATGTGGCAGACGGCCCCAGTTAGAAGCCTGCAAATGGAGAGCAGGGGATTCAGCACATATTTTATTAACTCAATTTTCTTTTCAGCTTTGCAGTTCACCTTTAAAATAAAAGCTTAGATTCTGCTGAAAACAGCAAAATTTGTGGAAAATCCACAGGGAGGCTCCAAATCCTTGGGATTTTTGGATTTTCTGTTTGAACAGATTTTTTTTTTTTCCTGTTGATTGCCCTAACACTCCCTTTCAGGCACCAGGCAGCTTGAGTTATGTTATCTGTGGGCATTTAAACAGTACCAGCAGGTAGCTTAACTTTCTAAACTGATTTGTCCTAGAAGGTAGAATGCCAAATAACTGTTTGGAGAGACATGAAAATGTAAAAAGAATGATCTTATCAGTTTTGTTAATTTAACTTGGTTTAATAATTGTCACTGCCTTGTTAGATATATTAAGTTATAAAAATATTTTTATATGGACTGACACCTCTATTTTCATTCTTTTTGTTATTGCCTGGTTGCATACTATAGGAAAAATGGCTCTGTCTGGGCTAAATGCCCAGAACGTTTGAAGCATCTCACACTGAAACAATAGTGGTCTTTGTTGGACACCATCTGTTAGCAGATTATTTTTTTTTTTTTAAATCATTGTGTGTCTGCTAATACAGATGCATTGCACTTCCACAAACTGAATTACATTTATGCTCAAACTAAATACTATTCAAGTGTTTCATTTCGTGTTATGACTGAGCTGGAGTTATACTGATGCAACACACATGAGATAAGCTTGTTTCATGTGGCCAGATTACTTCAGAAATATCTGATTTTGCTCTTTTGGTTTTTACAGTGTCTGCCATGCTTTTAGTACCACAAATCTTACCTTTCAGTGATCATCTGTGCTTTGAATTTGTTGGTATTGCTCATCACTCTGTGTTTCTTCACTAGCTATAGAGACGGGTGAACTGATTTGGCTAAATTATGAATCAGACAATAAACAGAACATAAACAAAATCTGCAGACACTAAATAATTGTTATGTCCAGTAAGAAAACAGAAATGCATTAGCAGGCTTATAAAAATTAAAATATGGGCAGAAATGAACTCTGTCTTGAAAAGCACAAGAAAAAACAGCTGGGAAAATAGTTAAAAGTACAGATAGTCAATGGGAAGAACTAAGTAGTAACATGAAACCCACAGACAATGCAAACGAACCTAATTAAACGCAGTGTTGTGGCTACATTCACAGTTCCCTTCAAAAAAATTTGTGGAATTAATATTCTGGTCATAACAGTCCTGGCTGAAATTTCACTATGAATGACATGACAAATGTTAAACTGATTTTTGGAAGAGCTAAAAAGGGATACTTCAAAATTTGTAGCAAAAAATTTTTAAAACTGGAGGAAGAAAACGGAGAAGATCTACTAGGCTACTTAGTTTATCTGCTTCCTCATTTCTACAAGACGCATACCATGTTTTGTTACTCTTAGTTTAAGTATCTGAAACAGTAATTTCCTTATGTTTTATAATTTGGAAAATATATCTGATATCCAGTTCAAATATTCTGACTCCCCCTTCCTTTCAGTATCCTGAATGTCTTCTGTTCTTACGCTTTTAAAACTCCCATAGGTAACATGCTATTTTACACTCTCAGATCTGAGTAGATACCAAAGCTTTACAAGTGACCTTCTGTTCACTGACAAGTTATAATTTTATATACACTCAGGCAATCGCAAATACAAAATAAAGCATATTACCTCAAAATTAAATTAAAATGTCAATTACAGCTACTTGAGGTAATTAATCTTGTAGTTGCACCATATTAATTCAATTCTTTAACACTTCTGGCAAGCCAACTTACACAGAATGTGCTTCGTTAAGACTATTCAATTGTATGTCTAAACTGAATGGAATCCAAGAGATACCAAAAGATGCACAGGTACTTTCCAAACAGATTTTTAGACAGATTGGTACTTGAAATGCATTAAAAAATTTGAATGGATAACTGGCTCCTTCTGAGGTTTCCTTATCCCCTAGTAGGTTCTGTACTTTTCAAAGAAGAAAAAATAAATAAATAACGCAGTTTGTAAAGAAAAGCTAGAGAGCTGTTTTCATGAGGTTAAAGCAATTAATATTTCCAGTGAATAGAAAGAGAAGTTTCATGATCTACAATTTTGTGTGGTTATGGCTACTGGAAGACGAAAACAGTAATAAAACAGTATTACTTATCTGTAGGTCTAGTACTCTGCGAGTAGTGATTAACAGTCTATATAAATGCCTTCCAAAACATACTCCCAAACGAGTTTACTATTATGCCATCCCATCCTTAAAATTCTGACTTCCAAGACAAGGCTGATGATTATATTTCATATAATTTAGGTGAGGAAAACAGCTAGTCTTCATGGTATTCTGAAGTAATGTATTAATAAACAGACTACAGGCCCACAGTCGTTTCACCAGTAAAATATTATACATACTTTTTAAGTGCCCTGTATAAAATAATAATGTCACTTGCATATCTGTTCCCAGAAATGACCAGTTGTGAATCATAGAATATTTTGTTTAAAATAAGTCTTACAAGGACAAAACATAGAAAGGAAAGATAAATAATTATTTATACTACTGACATTTATATTGCAGAAAATTTCACAATAAGTAAAACCAAACTGTTAAACAAAATTTTAATAACAAAGCAATAGATGCAGAAACTTTCTAGTAACTCATTACTTTCCAAACAATTGCCCTACTTCAGAATCTTGCTCAACAAGGTATTTGCATAACAGCCAGTATTGTTTTCAAGTAACACAGTAAAGCAATTACTGTAATAGAAAGCACTAATAGGAAATCTCCAAGTTAAAACCTGGAAAGTATTTTTTTTTTAAACTGTGTGTAATACTAGCCCTTAAAAGCCAACAAGACTGGATTTTGGTATCCATAACATGATCAAAGTATTCGCAAAGCCATAAAAACATGGAACCATTAATTGTATGTTCAGAGCATTTTTAAAATACACTCCAAGTAAAAAGTGTGTATGGAAAATAAAAAAAAAAATTTGAACTGCACACTTACATGGAAGCTGCTGTGCTGATGTGTTGATGTCCTGCTGCAAAAATCCATCTTTTATGTAGCTTTCTTTACTCAAAAATGTTTTTTTTTCTGATTATGAACCCTGCACTAGGCTGGCTGCTAGCCAGCTACTTTCATGAACTCTTTCTGTAGGCACTTAACATCAGCTATGTGTAGCTCAGATGCAGAAAAGAATTACCCTGTTTTCCTCACAAGAATACTATTGATTGTCTTAACAGTCTGTCTTCTGCCTCAATGCAACTGTAGGAACTGCTCAACTCTTCTATCTCACTGTGTTAGATAAGAACAACATCAACCAGACCATTTTTGACATAAATACTTGAGTCAAAAAAACCCATGCGAAAAATAAATATTGAGTCAATCTAGTTCTAGCCTTTATTTTAGGTACAAAAGTGCTCGATACTTACTTGGTTATTCATCACAGTCAAGCATTAATGTGTCTGACACCAGTTCTGGCTAGTGGCTCATTAGTTTTCCAGTAGTTACTCTTGCAACAGTTTTTCCTGCCTTTCTATCAGTTATTTTTCTTTTCAGACTGTTCTACTATCTACTTTTTCCTTTTAACTGTTCCATCCTTAGGCAAACTATTGCCAAATACCATCTCTTGTACATTTACCTTATCTTTCTTGAAAGAAGATTAAGCACTTACTACAAAGAATGGTGCAATCTTAAATTTACAAATTATTGAATAATTTTTGGTGTGGTATAAAATACAAGATAAAAAAGAGAATGTATTCATTTAACATTTATGATTGGTATATGAGATACTGAAGAGCCATATTGCTTATACTTTTATCAATGCCTCTACTAAAACTACTTTAAAGGTTAAAAAGAAAGGTTACTTCACTAAGAACAATTTTTTACACAACTAGTTGAAGGTATGCTGAAGAGTGAAAACAGCAGGATCAGTAGTCAGTCTTACTGAAGTGCAGCCATGCCTTTCTCTTGCCAGGCTTCCCATCTGCCCTTCCTACCCACCCCTGACACTAAGCAGATATGCCAGAACCCTATGACAAATGAAAATAATTCCTTTAACATTCTGGAGAAACCAGAAACTGTTTAAGAAGGTAAGGCAAAATTAGTAAATACTTTTTATAGAGGGATATTTAAATATAATTTCTTACCTACATTTTATAAAGTATAGAATTAGAAAAAGAAAGTTTTCTGATTACTTCTGCATTTTCCTGCAGTTTACAATATTCAGCATTGTCTAGATAAAGGATGTGATACTAACAGAGAACACTACCTTAAAAATTTCAGTCGTAAGTTCCTCTAGCAAGCAAAGGAAGTGTAGTGAGGGCTAAACCAGGAACAGATTTCATATAAATCCCACTAAAATAAACTATCAGATCTATCAAACCAAACAAACTAGAGAATGAATGCATTTGGAAAGAAGCATAAATATTAACTGCATCTCACACCTCTGATAGTACATGGTAAGGTACTACTTTCAGGTTCAGTAGACTATTTATTTATAATCTGCTGCAGAAATAGGGCCTGTGTTCATAGCACATGCTAAAGCATTTAGAAAAGCAAATATGAGTGGGTATATTTGAATCTGAATATATTTTTTTAAAACCTAAGTTTCAGAGAAAATTGATTACAACTGTATTCTTAAAGTAATGGAATTTAGTGCTTCTGGAGAGGACTGATGTCTTGAAGTTACAGAGGTATACAGAAACAATAGATGTGAAAGAAGTAAAAGAATTGCAAAATTAAGTTTACAGTAAGCGATTATTAAAATCTTGTCCTGCTTTGTCTTAAAAAGGACAACAATCAGAATGAGAAAATAATGTCAGTTCTTACTGGTTTTCTTCCCAAGGATGTCCTAACTGGTATTACAGAAACCTACAGAGACTGCCTTGGGTATAGGTAATACAAACTACTAGCTCAAAATGCTGCCCTGGCAGTTTTTCAGTACTCATAGATTGAATATAGCTACAGTACATGTTCAATGTTGATTACATTTGTACAACAGGATATCAGTCCTACAGAACTGCTGTGTTCGAACTCCAATCAGACTATATGAGCACCAGAAATATGAAAATTTGGGTTTACTACAGACGAGTAAAAAGACTTCAGGCAACTGCCTTTCATGTATCTACTACAGTAAAATGATACAGTTAATCCCTTTCTCACATGGTTCCTGTAATAGCTGTATCTAGCTCTGTACATAAATACTTGTCAGCTCCTCCCCTAAATATAATTTTTTTTCTTTTACTGCCTCTTTTGTCTGGGTTAAAATTCTGTGATAAAATCCAGACAGAGACTAACACTTCTTCCTCAAAAGCCTCCTGTGTTACTCAACCTCTGCCAAAATATCCACAAAACCTCAACTGATGCTGTGGGCAAACTGATGTCAGCCACATTCTGTCCTCTACTTTTTCCCACTGTCTTCTCTACTCCCACTTAGCAAAATAGTAGAAAAGAAGAGAGGAACTACATTACTTTCTAAAGACAACCTTATGATTTGGTGCTCAGTATTTGTCTGTTGTATCCCTCCTAATCCCTACTTTTCTGTTTGCCCATAGCTTGGAAGTACACTAGCGAATATTGTATCCTTTCCATGCTAACAGAGAATCCAGTCTGAAATGACCTAAATCCAGTTACTTATGGTGGCATCAGTACCCTCACTGTTAATATTCATCAAGTCTATTAAAAATAATGGAGAATAAATGACTTTTTTTTTTTTAAATAGCAACTTTGCTGAGTGCTTCAAGACCCGCAGAAATATTTAAACAGTATTTTAAAAATCATTATCGTGAAACCATCTTCCAAATGGACACCACCATCCAGTGGCAGCAAAGAAAGAATAGCAATTTACAGTTTTATTGTTAAAAATGAGCATGATCTACCATCAGATAGTTTTTTCTCTCCAGTATTTAATTGCCAAATGCATTCAGATATGAATACAAATAAAAAGACTTATTTCTACAGAGTTGACTATGTAAATGGAAAAAAAACCCTGCAGTTCAAATATGCATCACAAATGTAAGAATATTACACGGGCCAAATTCAGTGCAGTGTCAAGCTTATACTTATCAAGCCTTTATGTTGGAACATTAACTGAATACAGCTCATGGTGTTAGTCTGTATGAAACTACTTCTGGGATGACTGGTAATCTTGCTTTCCATGCCAGTACAAACCAAACTGGTTTATGCAGGCAAGGAATGATTTTAGGACTCCTGTAAAATTATTCTAGTTGAGTGAAAAAAAACGTAATTTTGAAAAAACCTGCATAGCAGATTATTATACTGATTATTTTAAAGAATTAAGCCACCACATTTTAGAAGGTGCTATATACATACAGAATGTCTAAGTGTCAGTTCCCAGGGCCTCTTGAGCCCTTGAGCTTTCTTCAGTGAACCACAAGAACCAGATTTCAGCCATGGCAATTTTGGCATGCAATCACAACCAGTAATTAAATAGCAAAACCTGTAAACACTTGATTATTGGTTTGAAACTGTAATGCTATCACATATATAATCTCAATTCTTATGTTCCCCCCTGCTCCCTCCTTCTGACTTTTTCCAGCCTTGCTGAGACACTCCACCCACCTATCCAAACCATGCGCATCCTGCTTTGCCTTAACTTCAGCCAAACCAAATTGATGGTAGTCTTTCTTTAGTTATTCCCTCCTATTCTGCTGTATACATCCTGATCTGATCAGATCTATGACACTGCCAGAGATCTGGAGCAGGGGAAACATCCTCCAAGTGCAGTAAGGGTGGAGATGGCACACAGCTGCAGCACCCTTGCTAAAGATACGCTCCCTTTAACCTTAAAATACTTACTGATTTCCTTCAGAATATTTTTCTGAGCCCTTAAGAGAGTTAGGGGTGGACACACACTTGCTATGTTGAGAAATTCAGTAATCATTTTGTTTGCAAAACTAGCAGTTGCAAGGGTGCTTAGTTAATGGCTTTGACATCAAATCAGGCTAGTAGCCAGAACAAGAGGAGACAGTATATATGCTCTCTCACATATACTTAACACTTGCAAATGTTTACATATTAAGTGATGGGCAGAAGGAAATCAAGGAGAAAAGGTAGTAATTCATTAAACAGTACTTCC
This sequence comes from Strix aluco, assembly GCF_031877795.1. Lineage (NCBI taxonomy): Eukaryota > Metazoa > Chordata > Aves > Strigiformes > Strigidae > Strix > Strix aluco. The sequence continues at coordinate 12,756,593 of NC_133971.1, read as the reverse complement.
TAACTGAATAGTCTGAGTTTTAAACATATGCCATAAAACATTTTGAGAATACTGCAGCACATGCATTTTGACTCATGCTTCAGGGCTTTGTTTGGGTGGGTTTTGTTTTGGTTGTGGGTGGTTATTTTACATTTAGTAGCAGTAATATTACAGGTATTAGGTATTTGCTCATGAATAATTCACGATCCATGATACCACTTGCAGGCAGTTTTTACTGCTTGGTGTCTTCTCTGTTCCTGAACTCAGAAACTAAAACTGAATTAAACTGCTATTACATGTTTAGTATTTTTAAGCACAGAAACAAGAAAACATTTGCTGTTTGGTTGTTTGCTGTATTTTGAAGTCCTAAAAAGATACATTGGGAACATACAAAAAGTCATTAGTTGTTAACTGTGAAGCTGCAGCACTACTGTACAGATCAGTAGCATGTGAAGTGCTGGGATAAAAGGAAGAGTCATCTACTGGATGTAAAGATGATTCTTTTCATCTCCACTCAAAAACAGTAATTAAAAAATCAAATCTCAAACTCAGAAGTATCTCTGGTATCACACTGAAATTAAAATTTTTGCTGCTCTGACATTTTTAACATTGCCAGAATGGGTTAGGGATGTTAAATCATTTAGAACTGAACAATCTGATTTTATGGCCTGAAAAACAATGACATAACTTAAAAGCACTTTGACATGAAAATAAAATTCCATGTTGTTCTGTGTCAGCTGGTTGGTGTTTATGGGAATGATCTTCTCAATGCCACTTCTAAGTTTTGCTCTTAGGATACCAAGTTTTGCAAGAAGTTTGGGTTTTTTGTATTTTTACCTGCTTCATGCATGAATTAATATAATTTTAAAATATCTGGAAAGAAAAATCCGAAGAAAAGAACTTTGACAAAAAAGTATGCCTATTCCTTGCTCTATACCCAAAAATACAGAATTTCCTGACAGCTACCATTTTTCTAAAGAATAAGGGTAAGAAGGAAGATGAATAAAAGGCTGCTCTTAGTGACATTTTAATGTACTATTTGACAACTCTTTTATTCTCCCGTAGAAAAGAATATTCTTGTACAGTTGAAATAGTTTGATCCAATGACAAAGAAGTTTATTATATACCTCTATATATTTTGTGGGGCTTTTTTCTTCCTATAACATTAATAGGCTTATGAGATCATTACAGTTCAGCCAGTTAAACAATGCAAGTACTTTAAGACTTTATACTGAAGACATGCCTGTTCTTGTTATTTGCTATGTTAAATATCTATGCTAATTAAAAAAATAGGTAATATATGCTATCCGACCACAGAATTAAAGACATGACATTCAACCATCATTGTACTGTCCCACAGAACAATATACTATTACATCAGAGACATATACCTCACTGTGCTCAGCAACCCAGCTGCAATTCTGAAATACTTATTTTCTTGGTCATAGAGTAAATCTGCCTTTGCCTCTCTTGGTGATCAAACTACTTGTAATTGGTAACTTCTGGGTTGTCTATGTTCCTTTTCATGCCAGTGTTAGATTAACTCAATATCCCATACTTTTTTCATGCTACCTTTCAATACAGATAGGCAAGAATTGTATCTAAAGAACTTCAAGTCAATAACCTAAAACATAGCAAACCTAAAAATCTGATTTTTTTTTTTTTTTTTTAATAAAAAGGGAAAAGACAAAAATCATTACGTTCGCTGTTTAAGTAAGCTTTATAAAAACTGTTCTGGAAATGTGTGCAAAAACTTGTTACAGAACAGTGAATGTTAACTGTCTCAAAGCACTGCTCACTCAGACTCCCTCCCTGCAGACAGCATTGGCAGTCTTTTTCTGACCACACCTGTCCCACAGGAGTCTCCAGTGGAGTAGTGATGTTATGTTTTGGTCTCAGTTCACGAAAAGAAAAAAGCACCCTTTCATCTGCTTGGGGGGCATATAAAAGATATTTCCAGAACACATAGTGAGTTTTCATTAAAATGCATCCTTTCCCTATAACTTAATTTCCTCGAGATATCTCCAAACTCCTTCTCCCACGTCCATTCTGTGCTACATGTTTGTGTACTTCATAAGAAGTTTGTCACTATTTTGTCTGCCTCCTGTTTCACAGTTGTAACAAGCCTCTACTCTTACCCCATAACCCAGAGCCTAGCCTCTTGAATTCAATGAGTCAGCAGCTTTTACTGTCCAAGCAAAATGTTTGCAGAGCATTCTAGGTCTCCACCAAAAGGCAAACTGTAGATACTACACGTAGAAACAACTATTAAAATAATTAAAAAAAAAAATGCAAATACAGTCATTATCTACTGCCATTTAAGATCACTGAATATGTAAAACAATTTTGTAAACCTTCTCATTTTTAGAACTCAAGATTACTACAGCTGTACTGTTGCAATTTTTTACCTGCTACCAGGGTATAAGCTAGTGATAAACCATGCACAGAAACTGCCAACTTTTCAAGCAAACTTGATGCCTAGCACCAAAGGAGAGAAACAGATAATGACCAACTATGTAACTTCTCATTACAAGGTGCCAGGGATTTGCACTGAACCATTCATGATTAATCCATAATAATTTTTAACAATAAAAATTGTAATTCTTTAGGTATTTTAAATATACAAAACCAATTTGGACTAACAACTAAACGAATAAATTATGATTTGACTGTAGGGACAAGGGAGAGGAAAAACATTCCAAATATGGGTATATGAAACAACTTTTATCCACACATGTATAAATTATTTTTTAAATTAAAATAAAAATTTTTTAAAAATTAAAAAGAATAAAAAAAAATTCAAAACCCCCACAGCATGTTAAACCCCCAACTTTTTAATGAAATGGTATTTTTGATAGGTGCATGACCCTCTTCTTCCTCTCCAGGAGTATTTACATCAATATTACATATTGATGTAAAAAGTCAGTACACTAAGAAGAATTAAGGATCAACAGTGAGAGACACAATGAGTAGAGTTTGACATTCTAGTGGAAAACATAGTGGCTAAGACACATAAACTCACTTATGGAAGCACTCTTCATAAAACTAGAAAATGCTATGAGAATTGCACAAAAGATTCCTGTTTAGAAGAATCCATATAAGCTGAATTTTAGGAAAGGGCACACCAATCTAAAAGAAGAATAGGGAAAAAAATAACAAATATGCAACTATACTGCTGAAACAGTTCTGCTCGATCAAGACAATTGCTAGTACTGTCAAGTTCAGTTAATAATCTAGTAGGAACACAAAAACCAAAGAATTTTGCTGACAGAAGAAAAATTTGTTTGTGAAGTAATTAAGAGAAGTGATGGAAGTACCATTACTCTTAATACTTTGTCCTCAACACAATTTTAGAAAAGTGTGAAAGAGTATAATCCCCCACTGATGACATGAGAGACTAGATGACCTAATGTATCCTTTCTGCCTTTAGATTACATGAATGCCTGTATTTCTAGTAGGAATGATCCCACATACCAAGTACTTACTGAGATGACACTTGGGTATCATTGGCTAACTGATGTAATTGACACTACTGAAACTTACACCCATGGCTGGAGTGTTGAAAATTCTGGAAGAAATTAGCGAACAGAATTCTAGTTAAGAAAGATAGTGCAGAGTAAAAGGTTAGGATGGTGAAATCAGTTTAAAATACTTTTGGAGCTGGAGAAATCTTCAGGCCTGCAGACCAGTCCACTAGCTAATAAAAAATGAACACCCTGAAAAAATAGAATCTTAATAGATATGGTCTACAAAACAAAACCAAAAATCAAACAAAAACCCAAACAAAAGAAGCACAATACTTTAAAATTATCTGCTAATGAGACAATGAGGGGAAAAAACAGAAATTGTATTGGGAGTTCCAATGAAAGCAAAGTTTAAGGAGTATCATATGACCTCTTAACATCATGAATCTGCATCCAACACAAAGTAAGTATTTTGGACTTCACTATGAGAGATGAAGGTTAGTCGGTTACTGAATTGTGACTGCTTTGAGACCACTGATTACAAATCAAAACAAAGAGAAAATAAGAGCAAACTGTTTCACAACCATATTGGGCTAGTTTTCCAGTACTGATAAAAATTATGGGATTGTAGACGTATTACAAAACAGGGAACGGTAAAATGCAACGAAACTGTGATTGCAATTAAAAGTCATTAAAGACAGCAATTTAGTTGGCCCAAAGTGACAATTTTGCAACACAGAAAAAGGACAATATTGGTAGAAAACCCAGCCAGGTTCACTGTCATGGTGAAGGCAGCAACTAAAATTGAAAAACACTTCATGTAACAATGAGATGAACACATAAATATTTGTCTCTTGCAAAATCAAGAATTGCCTTATCATACCACACAAAAATGCTGCAGTACTGTTCAGGCCATCACTTTTAAAGGAAGTTGTTAGACCTGGAATAATAAATACGTCTTGATCTGTCAACTTTTATTTAAACTTCTAAAAGGCTTAGTTGAGAGACTCTCTGTCTCGTCATCTTTCAATTTATCATATGAATATTAGAAGACTGAGAATACCATGTCAATCTTTGCAAAGTGAATTTAGGATTATTCAGGGGTTTTATTGGTCAATTAGCTTGGTATCAACAAACTACTAAAACCAAGAAAAAATAAGTGGGGAAAAAGAAGATATTTTGTAAATAGTAAGTGGTAAAGTTTCAATTATTAAAGAAGGTTATGGAAAATAGATCTTATCTAACAAGTGCAATTTCATAGATAGCACAGAAGTGAGCCAAAAAACTGCTCAGCTACTGGAGAAAATATTGTATCTTGTATAAAGAGTGCAAGACTGCCTACTCTGTCTTTCCAAGAAAAAAAATAATTGATAAGATAGATAGTGTAAGTTTACAAATGAAATCAGAGGAAATAATACTGAAAATTGAGAAGGACCTAACCTGAGCAGAGAAGAGCAAAAAGACCTATTTGCTGGTACCAAACCAGGCACAAATGTTTCACAGGAGGTATACCAAATCACTAGAAGAAACTACAAAAAGAAGTAGTTCATTCTCCACATTTTCTTGTCTTTGAATCAAGACAATCACTTCTCCAAAATATGTTCTGCAACAGAACACAAATTCTGCCTTCAAAAAACACGGATTACTGGATTTATAATAAGAGTGAGTGGGAGAAACCATGGCATACAGAAGGTCCGACTAGATGATCTAATAGCTCCAAAAATCCATGCTACTTTTTTCTATTTCTAGTTTACATGATGGGAAAAAGGAATGTTTCACATGTTTCCACACTCTTAGCCAAAACAAATATACTTCCTAGCCAAGCATTCAAAAACTATAGTGCCCAAAATTAACTAAGATTCACAGACCAAAACACAGACCTTTGCATAAAAGTAATATGTGCAAATCATAGACTTCTAACCAAAGTCTCCATCATGTACTGCTCTCTTTGAACAATCATTAGTATGAGGTGATGGAATCAGGCACCATTTACTCACTTATACACGGAGACAGCACGGTCTACTCTAACACTGTAATTTTGGATAGTTACCTACAAATAACTGGAAAGAAAATATGGTGAAAATCCTTTGGATCTGCTGTACTTTCCAAAACCATTTTAGAATATTTGTGCTCAAGTATTTAGGCAAATTTAATAAACCTGCTGGCTACTTGAGTTAATGCCAGAATCATGCAGACAAGGAAATAATCTCTTCCCAGTCCCTTCCAGGCTCTGCGGAATCTATGAAGGATATGTGAAAAGTATTTGGCTTTATAACAATGACTGCAAGTAGATTTCATTTTCTTAAATTAAATTTAGATCTGACTCCTGATCTACATATTTTATGGATGCACAGTAGACTTTTTAAAAAAGACAGATACAATCTTTTTAATAAACATAAAACTCCTATCCTCTTCTGCACAAATCTGATGTATTTAATAGCAGAAATATTCCTGTCTCTAATCATAACTCTGAGTCAAAGAGGACTGCTGGACTTTATGAAAACAAAACAGTCATTGTATTTGTAAAACAAAAGAATGAAGATAATCTCCAACATGTAAGCAGCAAATTAAGAAAGTATGTCTGCTTTCATTTTTCTAGTCTAGTTCACAGATGTCAGTCATATAAATGAAGGATATAATGACAAAGATGGAATAAAACCCTAGTCTATTTTTTCAGATATTCTGAAGAAAACTGTAGACTTCTGGTCTACTACTACTTCATGGCAGTAAAGGATGTATTTAGAAAAGCATGTATAGTCAAGTGAAGAAATAAGCAGCAGAATAAAAGACAGCTTTGTAAGCACATTAGGGAAAGGGAAGGTAGCCAGCTGTCACATTTCTAAACGAAAAACTCTGAAAAAGTCTAATTATATATAAATAACTAAGTTCTGAGAGTAGACCAATATTTTTCCAGAAAATTATGTTCAGGTAAAACTCTGACATGACAAAAAGAAAAATATCCAAATATAACAGTGCAAATATGTGTACATGGTAGTACCTATCTAAATTAATGAAAAAACCAGCACATTCTTAAAATAAATCCTGATAAATTAATGAAAGGGATTCTATGATTTGGTACCTGTGATAGCAGGGGCCTGTTTTGAGTGTCCTCAAAGGTCGCTTTCATACCTCTCTCTCTACACTCCTAAATGCTCCTCTGCAAGCAGAGTAGGGTAGGCCTTTGCTTACCCAAGGATTTTCTGGTAGTGAGCATATATTTATTAAAAGCACTTCCCATGGGACAAAAGAATAAGCACAAACTTCACTATCCTAAGAACAGAACATTTGCCTCTGATTTATTTTTACCACTCATTAACAAACAAATGGCACCACTTTCCCTGCACATACTTCACAGTCTATGGTGAAAAGCAGAAGGTTTGCAGTTCTAACATGGTCATGACATTAGCAATTCTGAGTTAAGACAGTAATAATAATCATGACTCTACACAAACAAGGCCAAGCAAGATTTTTATCCCACTTTTATACAATTTGTTGCTGTTCTTTTCTTTCATTCATAGGATCAGTGATTGGGAAAGAATGGGGATAAAGCATTAGAGGGCTATGTCACTTTTATCAGGTAGTTTAAAAAAAAATCCTGTAAAATCTTGAGATAAAGACTCAAAATGTCTAACTGGGTATCACAAGGAACTTTCTTCACAGGTCCAGGTGACATGAAATTTTGGGAGTTCATCTTCTTGCTACAGATTGCCCACTAATATGAGCAAATCTTAATACTTTCTCTAGGATACTATCTGAGTCCTGGTGATAAATCTCTCGCTAGAACCTTCTGACTGTGCCGTATGACAATTTAGGGATATAACAATTTACTAACAATAACTGCTTAATGACTAAAACATGAAATAATTAGCTTCAGTATTGGTTAACTGTGACAGTGAATGAGTGGTATGAAAGAAGTCAGATTAGATAATCTATTAATGGTTTCTGGCCTTCAAAAACTAAGAACAAAAATATTAATTCATATCCCTTTATAACAAGTCACTAGTATCTGAAGATTCCACATTTTTCTGACACTAATACAATAGAGTCCTGTATGTTATCTATGTATGCTGTACTGACAGAAAATTGAAAAAAAATCCCATTAATTTAATACATTGAACAGAACTTCTAAAATTAAAATTTGAAAACAGGGTTCTTCTCTGAATGGACATGGTGCCTCAATGATATTGGGCCTATTCAATAAGTAGAACCTGGCCTAAGCTTCCTGTACTCTGTTGTGCTGAAGTTTTGCAGTTGCAAAACTCCATTTACCTAGACAGAGAGACAAAAAACTAAGACTCCTTCACTAAGAGAAAGCATGCATGGGTTAAAATAATTCCTGATTAAGCATAACTGGGTTTGTATCTCTTTTCAATCATAAGGTTAGACCGTTTGAGACAGATTGCAAAGTGCTGCAGGTCATCAAGAGCAAACAGGGTTTATCATAAGCATTTCATACATGAATGTAAATACCTCTCTTCAAGACCAATCTGTAATACAAAGCTTAGTTGCATATGTTGCTTCTGCAAACCAGTCTGTCATCTAAAAATGTTAGATATCAAATTATGAGACACTGGCACATGTATATAGACAAGTGGGAAAAATGGAGGCATTTAAGGTAAAAACAGATTAAATGTCTAAACCATTATTTAATCTAATGCAGTTTTAATTTATGTCCCTGAAGTTATTTGCAACCCTTAGTCCTAGCTGAATCCAGGAACCACAAAACCCACAAACAGTGTTTTTGCTATTTTATCATATTTTCAAAGCAAAATAGAAAACAGCATTTACTGAAATTGATTCAACTGTTTACAATCAACAACCATGTATAAGAGATCTTTCGTAGATAATTTTTAAAAGTTAAGAGCATGAGCTGAAGTAAAAGGTTAAAGATTACAGAAATGCAGTGCGAAGTGTCATAAGCCATGGTTTCTTGTATTAAAAAGTTCAAGTACTTGACTCAACCAAAAAATGGGAAAACCCCTCAAAAAACAGAGTGGAGTTTGCTCTGAGAACCACTGCATGATCTCAAACAGGAATTGCTATATAGTTATTGACCTTTCTAAGGAACAGTATAAAAAACTTCCCATTCTCCTGAGGAAGTGGAAGCATAACTACCTCTGGAAGAATTAGAAGTTGTCACTGAGAGTTTGCATGCCTAATCCTGTGTGTCACTTCCGATGGAGCTTAAATCTTAACTTGGCAGCTCTGAAAGTTCTCACTGAAAATGGTTCAAACTGTTTACCATCACATCCTCCCCACACACATGCAAAAAACACAATGTCAAAAGTCACAGGCATTTTTTAAAAAACATTAAAATCATGGAATCTGTAACTCTTATGACAGTCATGACAAAAATGCAGTTTTATTGATGGGTCAGCAAAAACTTTATGTAACCCTAGACTCTTCTGTGGAGGGTGAGTTAGAGGGCACAGTACGGTTCATTTCGCATTATGGAATTTTTTCCTGTTTGATTAGTTAGAAGCACTTAAAGCCTGAAAAGAGCATTGGGTGCACATGAATTACATTTTGGCATATTTTTCAAGAAATCAATATGAAATAAATCAGGTTTTTAAATATCCTGCTATATAAAAAAAATCAGTTTAAAGTTAAAACAATGAAAATATTTAGAATTTGTGGTAGCATACATTTAAAATCTTAAATCAGTCTAGGCAGTGGATAATACAACTTAGCACCAGCTGGAGAGAAGCAGGAGAAAACAGAAGATAGAAAGGAAGAATAAATCAATCTCATTTGTGACAATGCTCAACATGAGGTCAAAGTAAACCAGATAGAAAAATTAAGTAGGAAAGAGGAAAAACTGGGAGAGATGAACTATGCAGATATGAAAAACAGTGGCAGACTGATACAGCAGTAGGTATGCCACAGAAAAGAAAACATAACTTTAACAAATTTCTCTAGCTTTTTGTTAAAAAAACTTTCAGGGAAAGAGGGAAATCGACCTTCAAAAATTTCTTCAAGTCATTTTGAGTCTATCTGAACCCAACAATGTGAGCAGAAACAATATCATGTAAGTCCTAGAAAACACATTTGAAGGAGAGAAAGCATCTGATGATGTATTTGAATTTAGCATGCTGGATTCATCAAGTAAAGTAAGTTCCCAAGGAAACAATGGGGAGAAACTTGCTGTTCTACATTAGGCTATCCTCCTCACTATTGGAAGAATGGTACTAATGGAAGAAGCGGCAAAATATCAACCATATAAGCTTCACTAATGTATTGTTTTATTCATATTGAGGTAGAAAACTTTGTTGTTGGCAACATGTTATGAAAGAATGTAAGGTCTCAGGTTCTTACAAGTATGTCCCTCAATTTCTAATGGCAATAAGGAAATAATTTTTAGAAGAATTGAAAAATATTATTCCCACACACACTTTCTATTGAGAAACTGAGGTCTCCTGTCTTTCCCAGGACATACTATTACATCCTACTGCTGCAGGACTGGCAGACACAGCAGGGAGACAAAACTATACAACTGATCTTAAATGAGGGTTTTCAGTAACAAAATAACTTTGGCATTCCTCTTTTTTGGAGGGTGAGTGCTCCAACAGTACCACTTCTACAGAAATCACACTATTTCATATTCTTTCAAAAAGTATTTTCTACCATAACATCACAACAGTCCACATTTCTCACTCAGAGTTAAGTAACAACTCTACCTATAACTCTGACTAAGTAACTAAAGATTTAATGGAAAGGTAAAGTTCAGAAAATATGAAAACACTGAATATGCTTTAATACAATTTGAGAGCTGGAAACTACTATCACATAATACTACAGAAACTGAGATTTAGCAGTATGCATAGATGAAGGTCTCATGAATAGCTCAGCTGATTTAATAGTCTGCTCACACTGAAAACAGAAGATACTGCACTACTGTTCCCTCCTAATCTGCTCCTCTGTGCTCTACCATGACATATAGTTTAGGCAGTCTTACTCCCTTTCCAAAAGCATATTTATGGCTTTTGCTCAGTTAATTTTCTTACAGGAAATTGAAATAAGTCAGTGGGATTCTGATGAGGGCTGGAACAGGTGCACACAGTAAATGGTAAAAATGCACAGTACATAAAAAGTGTGATTAAAAAGAGACAGGTAAATAATCCTGTCTACAAAACTGCAGACCTGCTCATTATTATTTGGAATTGCCAAATAAATTTTCATTTTCACTAAGTAATCTGGTCACCCCCCTATCATTTAGGTTTTTAGGTCATTCTTTAAATACTCATCATCAGCAAGTTAGTTTATGGCATTTGCCAGATTTTTTGTCTGTTTTGCTTCTGTGTACCACCACTGAGGGAACATAACCTTTAGCATATAACCACAAGACTTGGATACAAGAAATATGTGTAATTAATACTCAGAATAACAAATATATGCTATTGGGAAGTTCACTTAATTGCATGTATTTTACATCTTCAATGATGAAAAATGAGTTTATATTTGAAAAGATCCTCTTCTTTTTCAATAAATATAAAAGACCTCTTATGTCAGTGGAAAACCTATTTCCTTTAATTTTAGATCCCTAAGAATGCAGTAAGAATTTTTTACTCTTTACATCAATGCTGGCACAAAATATGTTTCTTGGCTGATTTATGAGGAGAAAAAGGATAGATTGTAGGAAGAGACCTTAAGATATGAAATACATTGTTATACTGTGAAATAAGAACCCTAGAAACTAACACTTACTTCTGTTGAGAGCTCCTGAACACACACTTCCAACAATAGTCCTCCATAACTCCATGTAAGTACCCATTTTGAACATGAGTATTGTCCTTCCGTGACAACTATAAGGATTCAAACAGTAAGCTAATATAACCATGACTGAAATTAATCATGAAAAGAAAGTGCAAGGGAGCAGCATACTTAGAAGAAGGCTTGGAAATGATAGTACCAAATCTCTTGTCTTGTATCAGAATGACCAATTAAAGATCCCACAGTATGACACTGTTTTTTTTTGTCTTAGAGAGGAATGAAGCCTGTATACGGCAAAAATTTTGATTGGTGTGGACAGTACGTATTTTTCAGCTTGCAAAGTTTAAGATGATTGACCCTCCCCTTGCAGGTGATGCTTCATATAAAGAATGTCAGCTGATATGCAAAGGTTTTCACACTGTAAGTCTCATCCTCTAGCAATTAAAAAACCTACAGATTTGAGGAAAACAGGTCAGAGTTCCCATAACTGCAGTTTTTGGGAGGTTCTCCTGGCAGATCATAGAAACATTTAGGTTGGAAAGGACCTTTAAGGACATCAAGTCCAACCATTAACCGAACACTACCAAGTCCACCACTAAACCATGTCCCTAAGTGCCACATCTACAAGTCTTTTAAAAACGTCTAGGACTGGTGACTCAATCACTTCCCTGGGCAGCCTGTTCCTGTGCTTGCAACCCTTTTGGTGAAAAAGTTTTTCCTACTATCCAATCTAAACCTCCCCTGGCACAACTTTAGGCAATTTCTTCTTGGCCTATCTCTTATTACTTGGGAGAAGAGATGGACATCCACCTCGCTACAAACTCCTTTCAGGTAGTTGTAGACAGTGATAAGATCTTCCCTGAGCCTCCTTTTCTCCAGACTAAACAACCCCAGTTCCCTCAGCTGCTCCTCATAAGACTTGTGCTCTAGACCCTTCACCACCAGATAAAGTGCGCCCTCAGTAAGTTTGCAGATGACACCAAGTTGGGTGGGAGTGTTGATCTGCTTGAGGGTAGAAAGGCTCTACAGAGGAATCTGGACAGGCTGGAGCGATGGGCCGAGGCCAGCTGTATGAGGTTCAACAGTGCTGAGTTGGTCCTGCACTTGAGTCACAGTAACCCCATGCAACGCTACAGGGTGGGGGAAGAGTGGCTGGAAAGTTGCCTGACAAAAAAAGGACCTGGGAGTACTGGTTGACAGACAGCTGAACATGAGCCAGCAGTGTGCCCAGGTGGCCAAGAAGGCCAATGGCATCCTCGTTTGTATCAGAAACAGTATGGCCAGGAGGACTAGGGAAGTGACTGACCCCCTGTACTCTGCACTGGTGAGGCCACACCTTGAATACTGTGGGCTTTGGACAAAGAAGTAATGGGTGATGTCATTCTGGTCACAAAAATGACAGAATAGCAGGAAGTATTTTATCAGTACTACATTCAGATTAGTCTTAAAAGTCAAAGAAAGACTGTGTTAGAGCTTCTTTCTGCTTAGCTAGAAAAAAGGAATTAAAAGATTATGCACAGAACAGGGGCTTAGTCTACAACTGACCGCTACTATTACGACATATATTCCCCATGTGGATGCAGTCATTTTTTGGAAAATAAAAAGTTTTGTCATGGCAAGGCTCAAATTAGTTTCAAGGAACTTCCCTCAAGCAGAAGACTTAAGAATTACTTGAACCCTCAGGTTCAATTCTGAACAATCTAGTATTTAATAAAATAAAGGTATGCAACCCACACACTTTAAGGCTGGAGGGTCTGGAGATTCTGGTAAGACTGTCAGTTACCCAAGTTACCCAAGAACCCAGCATATCTGCAACAATGGAAGCTCCAAAATACATTCACCTGCAAGTACCTTAAAAAGGTAATTTTCATTCCACTTATTTAGATTACAATATGCATTATTTGGATCTCAAAGGGATAGCCTCACAAACTTGATGGAGTTTCACAAATGTAACCAAATACATGGCTACGAAACTGACCACAGTAGGAACTTAAAGTGTATGAGATTAATTCTGTCATTCATTCCATGTGACAACAATTTCACTCTTGAAAAACACCCTTGAAAAAGGGAACATCGGTACTTCACCGATTTCAGTACAATATACATTTAAGTTTATGACAATAGAAATGAATGAACAATAGTAAGTCTGATGATTTTACATGAGACATCACTCAAGACAGAAAAAAGGGAAATAAAAGGTTATTTACCATATTTTCTTCTTCAAATACATATGAATCATAGAAATACATCTTTAAGAATTACATTAAAATCTTAGATCCTAAGAGTTTGGACTTTTATCTCATGCTGGTTGTGCATCATTGTATTTATGGACAAGATGTGTAGATGTGGCACTTGGGACACGGTTTAGTAGTCGACTTGGCAACACTAGGTTTATGGTTGGACTCAATCTTAAAGGTCTTTCCCAAACTAAACGATTCTATGATTCTAAGTTAACAGTTTCAACATCTGTTATAAAACTTCTAAAAGCATATATTACTGTAAAGATGAAATACCAGTCTCTGAGAATTCCAATCTTCAGTACACACTAAAATCAAGAACCACAGAACATTTTAATTCCAAAGGTATTTAGGGGCATGCATTTTTATAACACTATATTAATCACAGAAAATTTTTGTTATAAATGTATTTAAATCAAGCTGAGTATCTTTTGGAGTATTCTAGCAGAGCCTGATGAAACAATGATGGCACCTATCCTTGCCTACAGTTAGCTTGAATGTAGGAATTACTCAAAGATTTGGAGGTATGAGAGAGGAACTTACTATTTAGCCTTTTGGCACACAAGTTTGAGTAAGAGTACCAGAAATGTACCTACTTTCATAAACATCACATAATTCCTTGCCTTGTAAGGATTAGATGATGCCTTAAACATTCTGGCATCAAAAAAGTAACATGAAAGCAGAGAGACAGAAATAGAACCTCATGATTTGTAATTGTTTCAAGAATTATTTTATAAACCATAACAGTACAAATAAGTAAGGTTTAGTGTGCAAAATGCACTTAGAAATCATACTTCCTATTAGGCACTAATGGACGAATCAGCTTGTAAATAAGAATTCTGCTGAGCAATAGGTGAAGTTTAATATAGCTTTTCGCACCCTTAAGGCTTTTTGTATTGTCATAGTTTAGCAGCAAGTTATTCCCATGAACAGGCGACAACATTGTCACTTTATCTTAGCAGGCATTCTTGCTGATCCTCTAGCCAGAGAGCTCTAAGGTTAATAGAACAATAACCACCATTCAAAATCATCCTTTTCTGCCAACAGGCCGCAACTACCATTTCAGCAGTCAGTGAAAAAAAAAGCACAGTAAGCCTAAAGGTTACTGGTCAGTGAATTTGTGGACAAAGTGCTTGAATGAAAACAGACAATCATGAACGCATTTTCCCCCCACCAATATTCTACAACCTTACTGATTACACAGCTATGAAAACAGCTGCTTAACCCTTTAAACTTCCCATCAGAAAATGGCTAGAAATACAAACCTAAAGCTTTGCTATAACCTTATAACCTTATAATGGACAGACTGCAGATACAACTTTGCAGATGCAAAATAGAACTATTTTGTATGCCTTTGAACAAGTTAAACTATTTATCTAACAGTCAGTAACAGTTCCTTTTTTGTCTGGCCACTGGAATCTTCACAAGGGAAATTTCTAATCATACAAATTACGAACAGGATTTAAGGGACAGCTCATAAAACTGACGTGAAGCGCAATACATGACTCAAAAATCATCTCCTATTAAGGATGATCATATTATTTTGATGATCTTTGTTGAAGAATTGCCAAACAAACCCAAGAAGATTACAACAGTTTTAACGCTAACAATAATCCTTTAAAATATCACTGGATTTTGATGCATACATAAAGCAGTATAAGTACTGTTTTCTTGGTAGGCGTAAGTCTTCTTCTCAAAGTGGTTTGAATTCAGTTATATAGGAAGGATACAAGATGGTGTTGCAATGTTGCTTTAAAATCCTGATAAAATTCCACCAACTACTACACTTTCTTCTGGGAGGTGGTGGTATTAGAAAGCTCAGCAGCCTCAATTAAAGATTGTTTTCACTGGATCATGCAGCTGTTTTTAAAAATCGTAATTTGCTTTTAGTTAAATTTCTATACTTTTATAGCAATTGAAGATTATTGCCACATTTAATTCAATGACATTTTCCACTAAAAATACTTAATCGTAATGATACTATTCTCAGCGTGAACTATGACAGAAGCCATGACATAAAAGTTACAGCTATTTTAAGTAGCCAAAGATTTATTTAAGCAGTTACCTTTGCAAATGAGAAAAATATACTTTGTTGTTGAAAGGTTACTTTAACTTCAAACATATTATAAACCTGATATACAAATTTGCATTTAGAGGGCTGAAGTGATTTATTTGTTTGGTTTAAATCTTACAATCTGTTTTTCTTTGGGCAATTTAACAAAATGGCTAGTTTCAGATACCATACGTTCTAATCAATCTGAGTTCAAGCTAGCAACTTGAACATACCTAAGAAATAGTTTATTAACTATTAGTCTTAGGCAACTGTAAATGAACAGTAAATTGCTCAATGTTGAATTGTAAGAAAAAAAGCATAAAGCATCTACGAAACAATCTGAAACCTGGATCACATTTTCATTAAAAATAAATCACCAGAATACTCCAAAGTAAACTGTAATTAATATCTCTAAGTAACTCTTCAAAAAGCTGTCAGCTGGAGTGTTTCAGGCATAATATGCATTACAAATGAAAAAAAAAATAAATTGCAGATCAGAGTACACTGGACATTTTAAGTCCATCCTCTTTTCCTGGAGGTGATTATGCAACTGCTGACCTCAATTCACAAGAAAATTATTTTTTTTCCATTTTGTGTTGTAGTCACTGAAACAGCCACACAAATTACTTGAGAATGCTATCTTAAATAGGGTAAATATATCTGTAAAAATTAGCATGGACCCTATCTTCTACCACAAAAAAAAGCATCAATAAAGGATTGATTCACTATTATTGATTCCATGTACAATGAATTACAGTACACATATACTTTTAAAAGGAATATTATCATAATGCCATTTCTGTAACAATGACATGCTATATTTAAAGTCACTGCTATCTCTTGCTGGATTTTTTCAGAAATGATGAATCACAGACACTGGTACTAGGATAGTACTTAATGTACATGCATTCAGAAATATTCTCCATTCCATATACAACCAACCACTTCCAAATTAGATGTTACGATCTCACAATTAATATTCAAATGTTAATTCCATCATAAAAACCCTACCAACTTATACCCTTATATGAAGAAACATGATTCCTGTGTCCCATAGGGCCATGAGACTCATCGCAGAACTGTGCATGTGAGAAACAGAAGGAGAATAAACTCATGCTGCCCTCAGTCAAATTGTCCATAATCTATCCATTCTCACTCTATCCAGCCAGTCAGCTGATTTTCCTTTCTCATTCTCTCACAAGCCCCTACCTACCCCAGTCTAATCCTGCCATTCTCATGTGTTCCTCGCTGACCTGGTCCTCATTTTCTTTTCATGTCTTCAATCTTCCTGGCTTTGTCTACCATGCTCTTCTGACTCTTCCCTTCCTTGCCTATTTCTATTGGCATCCCTCAATCATTGTCATTCCCACCCATGCTCCTCTCCTGTTTTCTGAGAAGATGAAGTCATTTCAACTTCATGGAGAAGACAAGTGACATTTTCGCTTGAAGCATCTTAATTTGCACCATCTACATACATTAAAGGAAAATGGGGACCATTTTGGTCAGATCAGGCTACAGTTTTAGTATTATTTACAGTCACAGAATGCAGCAGCTAATCTTGTTCCATAAAGCTTCAAAATTTGAGCAAAACCCAATTAAATTTCTACGGAAAAGCTTAAGGAAAAAATCAGATTCCGCAAAGAGCCTACATAGAGGACAAATCATGTCCTATGCTCTAAAAAAAAATAAATTACAGATTCACCCGTTCATTGACTTTAATTAGTGGCCTAACAACACTATTAAATTCTTAAGGGAGGTGGCCAAGGCACAGTATTTGAAGACCACACTGCTTCAACTTATATACATTACTTTAATATAGACAGCCTATAGTAGATCATTATTATTGTATTTACGTGTCATCACAAACTGTAGTTTCAAAAATTTCTCTGAATTCTGAATCACACCAACTGCAGTTATTAATGAAATATATTCAACAACAGAAGAAAAAGGGGAATGAGAATCTAAACAGGAGTCACCAGTCTGGAGTGAGCTATTAATGTATATTGCACTACTATGCTGTGGGCAGTTCAGGTGACTCCTGGAGTGCATCAAGGATAACTTCTTAAGCTAGGTAACAGACAGGCCTCCCAGAGAGGATGCGATACTAGACCTGTTGGTCACCAATGCAAGTGAGCTAATCTGTGACATCAAAGACTGGAGGCAGCCTGGACTGCAGTGATTATGCACTGGTGGATCTTCCAATCCTGAGGAATATGGGACAGGCAAAGAGTGAAGTCAGGACCCCAAATTTTAGGAAAGCAAAATTCCACCTGTTCAAGGAGTTAGTCAATAGGATGCCCTGGAAATGGCCCTCAGGGACAAGTGAAGAGCTATCGATGTCATCTATCTGGATTTATGTAAGGTGTTTGACACATCCCCCACAACATCCTTCTAAATTGGAGAGACTGTTCAATGGATGAGGAATTGGCTGGATGATCTCATCCAGAGAGCAGTGGTCAACAGCTCAATGTCCAGATGGAGATTTGCAATGATGTGTCCCTCAGCGGTCTGTACTGGGAACAGTACTGTTTAATATCTTCATCAATGACACAGACTGTGGGATCAAGTGCACTCTCAGCAAGTTTACAGATGACGCCAAGCTGAGTGGTGTGGTTGACATGCATGAGGGTCGGGCTGCCAGCCAGATGCAAACTTGAGATGTAGGCTCATGTGAACCTCACAAGGTTCAACAAGGCCAAGTGCAAGGTCCTGCACCTGGGTGGGGGTGACCCCTGGTATCAATACAGGCTGGGGGATGAAGGGATTGAGAGCAGCCCTGTGGAGAAGGACTTGTGGGTACTAGTGGATGAAAAGCTGAACATGAGCCGGCAATGTGCACTCACAGCCCAGAAAGCCAACCATGTCCTGGGTTGCATCAAAAGAAGTGTGGCCAGCAAGTGATTCTCCCCCTTTGATCCACTCTGGAGATCCCACCAGGAGTACTGCATCCAGCTCTGGAGTCCTCAGTACAAGAAAGACATGGACCTGTTGGAGCAGGTCCAGGGGAGGGCCCCAAAAATGTTCAGGGGGCTGGAGCACCTCTCCTATGAGGACAGGACAGGCTGAGAGAGTTTGGGTTGTTCAGCCTGGAGAAGAGATGGCTCTGGGGAGACCTTACTGTGGCCTTTCAATACTTAAACAGGACTTAGAAGAAAGATGGGGACAGACTTTTTAGTAGGGCCTGTAGTGTTAGGATGGGAGAGGGGTAATGGTTTTAAACTAATAGTAGATTCAGAGTAGATATAAGGAAGAAATTTTTTACAATGAAAATGATGAAACACTGAAACAGAGAGGTAGTAGATGGAAACATTCAAGGTCAGGTTGGATGGGGCTCTGAGCAACCTGGTCTAGTTGAAGATGTCCCTGCTCATTGCAGGGCCTCAGGACTAGATGACCTTTAAAGGTCCTTTCCAACCCAAATCATTCTGTAACTCTGTGATACCACAATTTTAGCAAGAACATTCCTATTTGATACAGATGTTAGAAGAGAATCAATCAAGTAAAATACCACTACTTAAACTTGCTTTACTTCTCAGCAACCACCATCAATACCAGAATCCTGATTTATCACATCTTCTGTGTACTTGTAGTCTTCTGAATTTTATGACAAATAGGAAAATATTTATAACATGTTATGTTATGAAATTCTAAACTTAGAACATTTCCAAATTTCTAAGATCCATTTAATGGTGTAAGAATTGCTTCTCTGAAGCAAAGGATAATAATGTATCAGTATTCTGCACCTATGTGCAGAATAAGCTAATTAGCTTATTCACATTGTCTAAACAACTTTAGCAACTTGCTCATTATAAAATGTACAAAAATTGCAAAGTGTACAAGTTATCTCAAATTCCAGTGCCCAAGATACTCAGATGTACTTTCAAAATTCATATACAATATTAACCACTATGTAGAAAGCAAGTATTTTCAAGGTGTATTTAAGAACTCAAACTATTTATCTAGCTGTGCTGGGTTTCTGTGGCAGGGTTTTTGGTAGTAGGGGAGGGGGCCACAGTGGTTGGACCCTGTGAGAAGCTTCTCAAAACCTCCCCTGCCTCCAAGTTGGACCCAAGTCTGGCTAAGGCCAAGCCAATTAGTGACAGCAGCTGAGCCTCTGTGATAGCATATTTAAGAAGGGAAACCTGAGAGGGGGTTGGGGGACTCTGAAGACAAGTTATGAGAAGGACACTGATGCAAACACCGAGGTCAGTGAAAGGAAGGAGGAGAAAGGGGGGGGAGGTGCACCAGAGCAGAGACCCCTCCCTGTATCCCATGGTGAGAGGGCAGGGCTGCCCCCCCTGCCACCCATGGAGGTCACCAGAGGAGCAGAGATTCACCTGCGAAGGACCCTGGGAATCTGTGGGAAGAAGCAGCCCCCACTGTTGCAGTTCGGCGCTGGGAGGACTGCACACGTGGAGGTGACCCATGCCAGAGCATCTTGAGAAGAATGCATCCTGTGGGGAGGACTCACGGAGAGGGTGCAACCTGTGGGGAGAGTTTGCGGAGGACTGTCTCCTGTGAGAGGGACACCACGTGGAGCAGGGGGAAGAATGCAGAAGAGTGATTCCTGCCCCTGCCACCCTGGAGGAAGAAGCGGTGGACTGACTGCACCCCCCAGCCCCCACCCCTGCACTGCTGGAAGAGGAGGTAGAGATATCAGGAACAAAACTGAGCCCAGGAAGAAGGGAGGGGTGGTGGCAGGTGTTTTTAAAATATGGTAATGCTTCTCACTGTCCCATTCTGTCTGTTAAATGTTGTTATCCATACTGTTTTGGATTAAATTGATGTCCTTTTTCTTCCCATAACCAGTCTGTCTTTTGCCTGTGACTGTTAATGGGCGAGAGACCCCCCCTCTGTCCTTATCTCCATTCCTGAGGTTTTTTGATCCATTTTTTCCTTCCCAGTGCTGGAGGTGAAGGGGTGAGTGAGCAGCTGTGTGGTGCTCAGTTGCCCTCTGGGCTCAAACCACAACATTAGCTGAAAAACACACTAGAATTGAAATATAGTTTATGTATATAAACAGCAGAAAACACCAACATAATTACTCATATACATTAACTATACTGAAAATTCAATCCCCCAAATAGAACTATGTGATAAAAGGCAGCATAATGAGACAACTGAGGACTGAAACTCTATGACACAGAAGGGACATCTAAATATCAACATATACATATGTGTGTGTGTATGTAGATATCTAGATATATTTTTCCCTGGCTACATATGATTTGTATATTCATATCTTTTAATTATACTCCGACTTCAAGAACAAAGTTGTAAAGAATTTTTCATGACAAAAGACAAACCCACAAATTAATACATTCTGTAAAAAAAAAAAGCTCTTAAGTTAATTAAGTATTGCCTTGAAGGAAAAGAAACAAGTACTTTACTTTCAAATTATCTCCAACATTCTTATTTTGAGAAGTTCATGTCATGGGCTGAAAAGCGACAATTTGAATTTAACAAGCACAACAGGTTGCCCAACTAAGATTATATCTAACATTGTTTTCCAATGCACCAGGCTCTTTCCTGCTTCTGCTGACCTTTCAACACGTGGTACAGAGACTACTGGATTAGAGCGGTTAACAAGTGACAGGTGCAGCCAATTAACCAATGACGTAACTGTGACTTCCAGTCTGAAGCATAAGGCTTGTTCAGCAAATAATATTTTCATCAGTGAGCTCAGTATGGCTGCTTATCAGCCAGAATTACGAAGAACTTCCAAAGGTCTGTACTGCTGATATACTTCTCATTAAAAAATGATTTTGCTGTGAAATTATCCAATTGTGACTATGGTATGCTTTGCTGTTCTCCGACTTGGTAAGTTGTCAAAAAATGTGCATTAACCCTTTTACGGAGAGAATCACAAATTTTTAAGTACATGAGTCAAAATGAGAACTAATGAAAACAGTGATAAGAATTGCATGTCAGTTTAACTCTCTCAAAAAAGGCTACAAGAAACCAAATACAACATAGTGAAGCAATGAGTATGAACAAAATATTTTGCTATAACAATTTGGAATATAGTGTTTGCTCAACTTCAGTTCTTCATGATGGTCCAAACCATTTTTTGAAATAGTTCAAAACTGCATCAATCTATAATCTCATCAATGGTCCTTTTCTAATGTTAGTTCCCACATAATCTATAGTGATTAAAACTTTCCTGGCTTTGTCTCCTCTCTTACAATTTGAGGCAGAATGTGTAGGAAAGCACTAAAGGTTTGCTTACCTGGGGAGGTATTCTACTATCAAACTGGCCCATCCAGATCACTACTGTTTCATGTTTTCATCTCTGTCTTATGTCTTTTTAATGGACAAGTATATATTAAACTGTAACTTCTTTGAGATTGATAATTAGTTTATCCATTATTTTTCTCAAAAATAAAAGAATACTGACATATAAAATGCCTAGGCAGCAGTTACCAGATTTTCTGGACCATGAACAAACCCTCAGGTTAACTGTAGACTACAAATACATTGTCATCACACATTTAACTGAATATACTGAAGAAGTATGTAGTTCTGTAAACTACTTATAATAAGAAGACCTCATACCAGGCGATGGATGACAACTTGGAACAACTGAGTGGTACAATCAGTTGAGTAAAGAGGGACAGATAGTGTTTTGGGATCTCCCTGAAAATCACAGTAGCAGCAAGTACAGGTATCTACTTTTTGTATCCAGGCTTTGGAAAAGACATACCACAAAATCCACCCCTACCTATCACACAGATGCAACAGAAGACCATACAGTCAACAGTGAGTAAGCCAGGGGCATGGTCTGACTTACTAGTACAACATGGCATTGGCCACTCTTGACCCAAAGAACCGTACAAATCCAGCAGCAGATCACAAAGCATCTAGCCAGACATATGTGTGTGAAGACTGTGAGGCTGACAAGCCTCACATGTAAAAACATTTTCAGACAGATGAAGTCTGAAAAGGGCAAAGATTGTTTTAACGAGACATAAAACCAAACACAAGCTCTAACAATAACTGGTTCTTTCCCAGGCCAGGCCTGTCATCCCTCCCTTGTGTTCCAGGCACACAAACTTGGTGCAAAGACAGCTAACTTCATGGTTATCCACTAAGGTCCAACATGATCTACCAGTCTAACTCAGCACCAGATATACTGGACTTGGGATGGCTCCCAACAAGACACTTGCACACCCTGGTATTATATTGCCAAGTATTCTGGGATGGCTTGTCATGGTTTTGAGGGTTTTTTTCCAAGTAAATACATAAATCCCACTTTTGTTCCAATAAAGCCTTCACATTCTGGAGGGCTATCAGCACTATGCATTAATGTCCAGTAATTTTCTAGAAGTTGGGTTGGGTGCAGCCTAGATGTTGCAGAAACAGACTTGATAAACCATGCTGACCCCAAACACCACCATATGGCCCAAAATGGTCAACTCCATCGCTCTAAGAACATGTGCAAGAAACCATAAGCTGTCTCCACATATCACTTGATAGGCTGGGCAGAATTTACTAACTTGGATTCCACATTGTAGTAACATAGCTTATACAACTTTTAAAACTGAGTTCTCTTTGCAGACAGTTAAGCCCCATTTCTGTAGCACTGCATAAAATCCACTAAAACTCTGACTGCCTTCTCACCTACTCTTGCAGCAATACTTCTTTCTTTTGTAATGTCCCTTAGCCAGAAATGGTGAAATAAGAATAATGCAGCTACATTATTCTCTTCTGCCCACTTTTATGACCCCTATCTTTCTGACGCCTCAAAGCAAGTCCCCTAATTTACTGGAAACTGAAGAGGCAGTGCGACTGATTGTCTGAGCTCTGGGACCTGAGAGAACTAGAAAACGTATCATAGTGAAAGCAGCTAGTGGTAAGAGACAAATGAAAACACACAGGCTAGAGCCAGCACCATGAAACTGTGCACTTTGTACTAGTGTTCCTATTGCAATTAATAGTACTATCTGTTTTACCAGAATTCAGATGCTCTAATATCCTAATATCCCTGAGAGTAACAAGTTGACTAGATAGCCATCCTGTAGCATTAGTCCAGCTCTTTAACACCTTCTTGGTAATAAAGGCAGTCTCTACAAAATGCTGTCCTCTACAGAAGATGGCAATACCTGGTCTAGTTATTAGTAAATGTAGCTTGGGACAAAGACCATTTTATCATGGTATTCTCCAGCAAAACAAGAAGAAACTACATGAATTCACCAAATCAGTTTTCTGTCAGGTGTTCATCCATAGAGAGACCTCTTTTCACCTTTTAACATACTAGAATACAAGAGAAACATAATTTACCAATAACAATTTTATTTAAAAAGATGCCCTAAACATACAATATTTGGCCTTGATACCGTGATTTTACCAGCATCTTTAATTTTATATTCAAGGCCCAGGGAAATTCAAAGAATAAACAGCTGTACAGAGAAAAAGGTGAAGCTGGTTATTTGTAATTTGCTGCCAAATACCTGAATAAAAAATGTTACTAAGCAGGAAATTTTTTTCTTTTCTCTTAACTTGGCCTCAGATACTATTTTAACAAGTTAAAAATAGTTTTAAAGTGATCATTAAATAATCATTGTCCATTTGTTTATGACAACAGACACAGCTACAGTTATACAGACATACATCTTTGAGCACATATAGAAAAAAACTAATTTTCTAAATTTTCTTTTTATGTTAGGGGTTCAAGCCTAAAAAATGGAAAATTACTAACAATGTAGGAAAAAAAAGGATTCAATAGCTCTTTCTGTTCTCTGAGAAATCCAGATAAGATGCCTGAAGATGATTCATTTTTCTGTCTTCTTGAGTTATCCCAAAATAGAAGGAACAGCTAGTAAAAATTAAGCAGTACAAAAAAAGCAACAGGGTCAGACAGTTTGTATCCAAGTGTTTTTTAAAGAGATTTCTGAGCCATGGAGAACACTGGTTGTGAATAACAGAGGAAGGAAATTCTAGAGAAGCAGGGGGAGAAAGAAGGGGAGAAAACATAATGTTGTATCACTATTTATAAAGAGAAAATATAACCCAGATAATTATAAGCCTGACAATGACAAACTGTTCTTGAGCAAAAATAATGGAACCATTAACTTAGAACCATGAAAAAATTATATCTACTTGTGGACATAAAGAAAAGAGAGACTGTCCAACTGCCTTATGTGAAAGAAGAAAACGCAGCATAATTTCTGACCAAGTTTACACATGACAAAGGCTGGGGAAACAGTAAAAAGCCACAAAAGAAAGGTTAATGCTGAATCTACTTAATTTATCAAACAAAGTTCAGGGGTGATTTGGTGACAATTTGCAAATGAAGACAAATACGTTAAGAGAAGGCTAGCAAATGAATGAAAAAGGGTCTAATGGCTCTAAGATGAGCCAAAAGACAGATCAAAAAGAAGTGCCATTTTTATTTACTTATCAAGAACGGCACTTACCAGAGAAAATTTTAGTGAAGTAACTTTCAGCATGAATCTCTGCATTAAAAGGGGATTATTTTCCACCAGAAGAGTGAGACAAAAGAATTTAAGAGAGTCTTGTGTGCTCCATTAGGTAAAACACTGTATTAAATGATCATAGCAGTCTTTTCTGCCTTATCCTCTCAAAATCCAGGCTTTTTGGATGTTTTCCATTTTCATTAGATAAACAGCTTCTTTTCATTAGAAGCATATATACCCTTATAAGGATTCAAGTTGGGTTTTCTTTATTCTTGCTGACACAAATTCTATTCAGAACCTTGATTAATATATCTTAGATTTTTTTGCAGAAAGAATTAATGCAAATGCTTATGATGATAATTTTCAGGAAACACATTTCTAATAAAACATCTAAAATAGTTTTTCATGCTTGTAATTATTAAGAAACTCCATTATGTTCTCCATGCCTAAATGTACTTTAAAGTACGGATATTATTAATAGTATTACTATTTAACTACGTATATAAAGGTTTAAATTGTTCATGTGAAAAGCAAAACACCATGTCATGTAATTACACTAATCACATCTGTAAGATTCATGCAATATCCCCTAGAAGTATGCAGGTAACAATACAGCTAAGAAACTAGAATTAATCTGTGAAAAACCTTGAAAACACTCCCTTAAAAGAAGCAGACTAAATGCAACTACCATCATTAGCTACTGAAGATCCTCTGAAATTGTTTCTGTTACCATTTTCAAAGAACAGATTCAAACGTGAGCATACTGACAAAAAAATTATTCAAAATTTCTTCAAATATTCTATGCCCAAATTCAGAATATGAGAAAAAAATACAACTAAGAAGGTAAATTATCTAGATACAAATGTATTCATGAAAATTAAACATTTTTATATAGAAAAAATTATTATTGTACTTAAGGAGTAAATATTCTGCAGTAGAATTCAACTCTAATTTAATAACAGACTGCCAGCAGTAATTGCCCCCCCAAATAAAGTAAATTGCTTTGAGTTATAGCTAGTAAAAAAACTCTGAAAATGAAAAATTTACAAAGGAATTGGGCATGTAAAGTGATCTTCAATAGGCCCATGTAAAGTGATCTTCAATAGGCCCAACTGTTAAAGCAAAGTGACAGTGGAATGAAAATAGAGTAGAAGCCTAACAACAGTAGGGAAAGGACTAAGAAACTGGTTGATTAAAAATCAGCTAGTGGCAAATAATCAGAAAATGATATTGCTGTACATACACAGCAGTAAAGGAAATGTCCTCCTGGAAAAGGTCCTGTACAGTCGCTTGCTTTGGAAAGGTTGCTTATACACCTGTGGAAGAACAACACAGGAAAGGGGAAGAGCGCTTTCAGCAAAAAACTCCAAGTCAACAAAAATAAATGATCCAAAAGTTAATTACCTTACACTGCACAGCTCTCAGAGAAAGAAAGCTGAGCTTCCTTGTTGGCCAAAGTGGAAGAAAAAAGAAACCTTGAATATCACTGTTGATTTATATAGGAATTTACATCAAGCTCATCACTAAGCTAACACTACAATGCTCATGATGCTTTGATTAGAAATTTAGTATTTCAGGCTGAAGAGGAGAAGGGCTTAGAAAGGCAACAATTTGTTACAATTCCTCCCAAAAAAACATGATGGAAAATCTGTTATCCCACTTGACGGCAAAGACGATAAGTGGACTTGCAGACAACTCAGTGAAGACCTGTAATCAAAAAATTACCAGCATGCTAAGTATTAAAAACCAGGATGGATAATAATACGAAATATGGCTTTTTATCTAAGACAGCATAGTAGGTACAATCTTGGAGGTAAAAAAAATGTAGCTATCAATTTAGTGGCAGATTTCTTTACCATCTGAAGTATTTCCAGATCAAATCTGCTCAGCTCACGAAGTTTGTAATTTATTTTGTTTTGTTATTACCAAGCTACCAACTACTACTATTAACTACTAACTATTAAAAACAACTTTTTAGGCAAGAATTGAATTTCACTTCTTTTTATTAATGAAACATTATTAAAGATTCCACAACCAGAATCTGATACCCAACATGACTTGTTCTACACTGTATTAAAAGTATCTATTACTTATTTGGCTCTGTAGCAACAGAATCAGAGAATCATCTAGGTTGGAAAAGACCTTGAAGATCATCTACTCCAACCATTAACGTGACACTGACTGTTCTCAAGGCATGTAAAACAATAAAAATATTTAATTATACCACAAATTGACTGTTTAGAGACAAACAGCAGATGTGATGAATAACGAAAATGTTTGAACATACTGTTGTCATCCTTCACTGTAGTGCCACTTTAAGATGTATTGCTCATATTTACAAAAAGTGTATTCTAGAACAGAAACAAAAACCTCAGAATCTCTCTTCCCATGCTACTCAACTCCTTTGAAACAAAGAAAGGAAATGGAGCATGAACATTTAGCAATTAAAAAGTGCATGGCTATACCACTGTTAAATCAGTCTTGTTATGTTACCAAAAAAAAAAAAAAAAAAAAAAAAAAAATCGCATGTACAGCTAAAACAACTGAGAAGATTCCAGACCCTTGAAATGGTATCTTACCCACAGTATAGTGCTAACAATTCACTGTATAATAAAGGATTACACATTCTCACCTTCCATCATGCTACCTGCATTTTCACGGGTCATCTACGCATCCTTTTTTCCAGGTGACTAGACAAATGCACACACAAACTTCACATAAAAACACACTGACTCCTGCCAAGTAGCAGCAGGATGAAATACACCACAGTAACAATCCAGTCTTTGTCCCAGGCTAACACTATACCTATTAACATGCTTTGATGCCTAGCCAAGAAAAATCTCAGTGCTGGGATTCTGGGTTTTGTGTCCAAACAATCTAGGTTTGTGTTTAATACAGTATAGTCTGCTTTTAAGTTACTGCCAATCATTAACCCTACAAAGCGTATGTCTGGGATTATTTTTTCTTTACAATGAATGTTATTAAGGTAAAGAATACAGAAAAATCTACATTATTTTAAAAAGAACAAATGAATCATGCAATCCTTAGCACTAATAGTCTGATTCAGAAAAATAAAGTATTTCTAAAACCATTTCTGAAGTAATCTTTCTTTCCTGTATGTCAGTTATAGATCTCCGAAATATTGAATCTCTTGAACAAAATATAAAAATGCAAACAAAAAGGAACATATCTAGCTTCTTAAACTTATGGAAAATTTAAGGATTAATTTTCACCAAAGGAAAAGATTATTCTATTCATTTTCTGAGATAATTAGAAAGAGATCCTCATCAGTCAAAAAGTAACTGATCAATAGTTTTAAAGCACAATGGATGAAATTTGAAACATTACACTTAGCTAAATCAAGTATTATCGCTTTCCTTAAAGAAAATTAGTCAGGCTGGAGTGATCCCTCATGCTTTCAGGAAAAGAAATATGTAAAGCAAAAGAAAATATCAATTAAGTGTACTTTAAAAGTATTAATACTATGATATCACTTGAGAAGATGAGAAAAAACCTAATAACCAAATAACTTGATAAAACGTACAAGGATTAAAACGAAAGTAAGTATCATTCAAAGTTCTAGTTCCAGCAAGATGCCGTACCCATTTCTCTCCAAGATTGATGTCTGTACCTTTTATGCAGTGTGCTGTGGGCAGAAAGTCATGCGCACTTTCTACAGCACTAAAACTTACTTAAAAGTCTCTTGTCTCTGACAATTTGCTTCTGGCCCTGGCTTTGTAGCTGACTTTTTAAAATTAGATTTGCTGGGATTGTATAAGGAATCAATTTTACAAGGAACTCCACAAGCAACTGTAACACTCTAATTGAGTTAAAAATGGCAAGAAAATGTGGCCAAGGGGACAGGAGAGGAAGGCGATCATCTCATGAGATAGCCTTTTGGAGGGGAAAAAAAAAAAAAAAAGGAAAAAAAGTTACTCAAAACCAAGGGTAAGAACTTTTCCTGTCATTTTAGCCAAAATACTCCTTCCTCTCCTTTTATCTTTCACACCATACAACAATTGTTAAATTCCAGTCCAAAGGAATTTCAGTGGTTCTCAGGCTTATTTCTATGAACTTTTATTAAGTGTCACTGGAATCACCAAGTCACGTAAACATTTGCAGAAGTGAGTATTTTCCATATGACTGTGGATAAATGGCAATTTATGAATTAGCACTTTGGTTTCAAATCCATATTGAATTTACATGCCGTGATAAGTCACTCAAAGCATACAAACACACAGAAATTAATGTGGAAGCCTATCAAAACAAACATCTGACACGTAGGTAGGTATGAGTGTAAGATATTATATGGCCCATGGTTGAGTCTGTGTATGGTATCATTACAAAGTTAGGATATCAATACCAAAGCAAAAGATTCAGAAACCATTTCCCTTCTTTCAGACACTCGTGAAATATATAGGACTAAAACTCCTTCTTTTTCCTCTTGTACCTAAAGTGAATATTTGTGTCTGTTATTTTCTAGTTTAACATTAGTCATAGTCAAGATCAAGCAAGGCATCATAAAAGTATCTAACATACATTTTCTGACGATCTAATTTCATAAACAGACATGAGGAAAAAAAAAAGTTCATTTATAAATTACAAAGATATGAAAGCTTATATGTTTATTCTTTTCAAAAACAGAAGCTTAAAACAGCTATTACATTAATCAAACACACTCTCAACAAAATTGGAATTTAAATTTAAATTAAGCACTAATTTAAAAGAATACATCAAAAGAAGTTCCTATGTCAGATTTCTTCATGAAAGCCACATTGACTTAACTTACACCAACATCATTCCCACTGTTTTTTTATACCTAGACAATGAATTCCCACCAATTTGTGTCTGTGCTTTTCTCAACACCACAGGCGGGAAAAAAAAAAAAAAGGTTTTCTTTTTCTATCAGGTAGCTCCAGCTCACGCACATCTGCTTACCACAGCTGTGGCAATAAAGCACAACACATATGTTCTCTCAGGTAATATAGACTTATAAGTATTTAGGATTCAAGAGAGTTCCACCTGCAAACCACAGGAAGCATGCATAAATCAGAACCAGTACAATGCACTTTCAGTGTCAACCAGGTATTATGCTATATAATATTTCATAGACCGTTACTTTGTCTACGTAATTTCTGACATAATCTCTAACTTCTTCAAAGGTAGTGACTCACTTAAAGCATGTCACAACTCTGAGTTTCAGCTGAGTCTGGCATATGTGTGGCAAGGACTGTATGTTGAAGCACCTACACTTACAGAGTAAAACCAGGAAAATGTGTTGATCTTGACATGTGGTGGCAGCAGCTTTCTGTACTCTCATGCTGTAAAGTCAATTAATAATTAATGGAATAACTTAATCCTTCCCTCACAGCTAATACTCCAAACTCTTTACATCTTTATTTGCACTGAGTCTTGTCCAGATTCCTGCAAAGTGCTCCTCCAGTGAAAGAACACTGTCCTCGTGTATACTGAAAGTACTTAGGTAGGTACCACCTGCATAATATAGAAATTATATCTCCCACGTCCTTGCCAAGTTTTTGCAGCCAAGTTCACATGCTTGAATTAATACCTTCTCAAGAATTCTTACGATGAACAAGCAAAACTGTCTAATTCAGCTAGTATTCATGATGTACTGTATCTAAGGCAAATAACTAACCTAATGAAATTCTGCTTGGGCATAGGTCGGTCAAGATACAGAAAAAGGAAGACTGAAATACTGTCATACTGCTCTGTATGTATATCAACACATTTTATATGCCAAATACTTTCCATCAGAGAGTTCCTGCTTCTCCAAAGAGCTTTTCAAATGACATTTCAACCCAAGAGTGAAAGAGCAGAAATAAAAATCCAAATCTATTAACTACTGAAGAACAACCAGTGGAACACTTAGAACAGTCCTAAGTATGTTTAGTGTAATAAAAGTCACTAAAGCTTAAGATTTAAGAGAAACATTATGATATCCTGCATTGAAACAGGACTAGTACGAAAAGATTTGCTGCTTACATGCTCCCTTGAAATTCAGCATTATATGAGCTTTTACACTTTTCCAGAAATATTGGTTAGAATTTTATAGATTATGAAATAGGTGCTGCATCCTAACTGTAAAAAGCTGCAGGGCAGTTCTGAAGAGCAAAATAACTTTCTTGGGAAGTTTATAGGCTCTCTTTTCCATTCAGTAATTTCAGACCTTTCTGTCAGCATACTATGGGACAAAATTGCATAAAAGCAGGTGAGACTACAGAAGATAACACATAACTTCTTTGATCTCTAATTGCAAAAAAATTTAGTATGTAAGATTCTCCCATAACACTTTTCAGTCTCTTGCAAGCCACAACAGCTATAAGGACAAGAATGCATAGGTGTCCTCTCAGTATCTATATTCCACTCTAATATTATATATGAAAATATTTTATATATTAGACTGTATTTTAATATACAACATATAGTACTCCAGCTGATGGAGCTCTGGAGATACTGATGGTAAACCCTAGCTAAGTACCCAGCAACATTTCCAAAATGTTATGCTGATTACACTATACCTAAAAATCAGAACTCAAGAGGGTGAGGAATGTTAGAGACTATTCAGTGAAAGTTTTATGTTTAATGTAGTTTTGCAAAGCACAGCACAGAGTATCTTAACACAAGGAAGCCCTGAAGAATGAATCAGGAGTATTCAGAAGGAAAGTCAGGGTTTTTTGTCATAAAATACCTTCTCCCCCTACTCCAAAAAAAAATTACAGATCTCTAGTTACCACCTTATTTGAAATACAGGCTACACAGAGTACAATGAAAGTCAAATGGAAGTGTTGTAACTCTATAGCTGCTGTTTTATGGCAGTATATCACACAGATACATATCTAACTTTGTCATGTGTTATGTAATCATTACCTGCTCTGTTTTCAAATCAAGACAACGAACTTCGAATACACTCCCATATCTAGAATAGCAGAGATAGAAAAAAGACTAATTTCATGTCACCACTCACTTAGTAATTGTTCTATTTCAGTATGTGATTAAATAGCTACTTTTGCATAAAACTCGATTTTCTCAATAATTTAATTTTTTGATAATAATATTTGATTATAATATCAAAATGATTGATAAATTTAAACAATCATTTCAATTGTTTAAAATAGCTTTAGACACTTATTTCAGTGTGGAACACAAAATGGCCCACTTCAAAGAAGTTAAAATGAAACAACATAAGCTGCTTTGCTGGTTTATAACTATCGATGGTTCCTAGTTTTAAAAAAATACCCATACAAATGGAGCATAATAACACAGTAAACATGTCTTTTTTCAAGTACAGAATGAATGACTTTGAATAAAATACAAGTATTTACAATTAAGCTTCCACTACCAGATGAAACACAGCACTCTCTTAACACTTATAAATACGTAAGAATTCAAAATTTCTAAGAAAATTAAATTCAAAATGTAGGCAGTACAGTAACAAAGATCTGAAGGTACCACAATATGAAAAAATACAAGAGCAGGAAAGACTGCAAGTGTCAAAGCAATCTCATACAATAATCTTTTGTAGTAGTACAGTGTATCTAGTGATAGATATTGGTTCCACTTGACAGATTGTTTTGTTTTTTTTCTTTTAGTCTTTTAACACCTAATAGATGTCTTCCATTATTCTAAAACATGGCACTTTATGGATTCAGCAAAGACTTTCGGATCCAAAGTTAAGAGGTCACGATAAAAGGGCAATAGGTTTGTCTCTAATGAGCTGCAGCTAAAGCTAATCAGATTACACGCGCTCATTTCAACAGTTAAATGAATTCTCTTAATAAAAAAAATAATAATCTGGTACTGGTTTACATACACACAAAAAAGTACTTCTTGAATCAAGCTAGAATACAATAATCCAATAAAACTTTCACACAGAGAAAGAATATGAGTCAAAACCAAAAATGTTTCAGAGTAGCATCTCAATGCTGACATAATGCTATTGGAGAGTTTCTTAGTAGAATTCAGAATGAGTTCCTGACCAGTAGCTAGCCTGACTAATTTTAGAGTCAACCCAAATAATACCCTTTACTGATCAGGAAAATTTGCTTCCCAGTACTTTCAAGTAAGGAAGTCCTTAAAAAAAAAAAAAAATCATCCTCACAAACAGGCTGAAAGACTATCTTGGTTAAATAAGAATTAGGTTATGAAGTTACTGCTTAAAATAGTTGCCAATGAGATGTTAGCCACTGACTGGAAATATATCCATTCACTCCAGGGAACTCGGTACTAAATTCACTATTAGTGAATCACACAAACTCTCACAGTAGCAAATTCTTCTATCAGGATTGCTGGGCAAGTGGCTTGCTGAATAACATAAAAGCCGAAGACAACTAACTGCTAAAACCTAGGAAGTAAAAAACAGATTAAGTGTACAAAATGTGAAACTAGTTCTAGGAGAGCGATGACTGAAAATAATCTGGGAAACCCCAGCAACACAAGCAATCTTGGTGAAATTTCATTAAGAAGAGCTGATGTAGACACTGTATGAATAAACAGGGAGGTGGGAGGAAGAAAAAAGGTTGTTGCTCTCTGTATACATCACTAGTAAGGCTAATAAGAGATTACTGATCAAAGCTTTTTAAAGAATGTTGAAAAATTGGAGAAGGAACAAGAAATGCCATAAAGGGATTTGAGGACTGAAAAAAATGTCTTACTGTGAAAGACTGAAATAACTCCATGGATACAGCTTATCAAAAAGACAGATAGGACTCAGTAAGAATTTAAATAGTTGAAGTGAAAGAAAATACAGCATACTGTAGTGAACTTCAGAAAAAGGCACAGCAAAAAAAATAATTGGCCAAACCCAGACAAATTAAAATGTAAAACTGGATGAGGTGTTTTTAGGAGTAAGGTATCTAAATACTGGAATAGATTACACTCACTGGCCAAATATGGACCAAACTACACTCTCTTAAAATTTACAAAATATGTTTCATGCCTTTCCTGTTCAGCTGTAGCCAAACAGTGAGCTCAATACAGGGATAGCTGGCAGTAAATTATGACATGAGATACACAGTTTATCTAATGGTATCCTTTGGCTCAAAACACTATTAACAGAATACCTGAATTTGTTATAGGAAAACAACAGCAGTTCTTCAGATATAGTGAAGTTTGAAGTCAGTTGCAAAGAGAGTTTGTACTCAAGAACTCAAAAGCCAGTCTTACTAAGAATTTATACTACCTGGTGCTAAACTGAAAAGCAAGGAGACAAGATGTATTGTTGGACAAGGCCTGATAGTAACAGTTATGGTTTAAGAAAATGCTAGTAGGATTAGAAATAGAGTTATTAAATTGGAAATAGTAATTATTGTGGAGAAAGAATATCCCAGTTCTATACAGAAATAAATAAACCTTACATTCCAAAGTGAGTAAGTAGCTCTAAGTCTATGGTATTATATATATCACATTGCCACTACTTACAAACAAACAACATCCACAAAAAGGTATAGAAGTAGCTTGCTGAACACAAGACGAGATACTGGATTAAGCTTAAATAAATAGAAGAATAAAATACTTAAATACATATACATGTAACTTAAAAACAATTTAAAAAAATAAACAACTAAAGAGCTGCTGGACTTGTTATTCCAGACCTCAGCAGAGTCTGAGGGGGGACAAAAGAAAAATTTAAAAACACAAACAAAAACCAGATCACAGAAGCATTTGGGTCAGAAGGAACCGCAGAAACCCATCTACTCTACCTCATGCTCAAACCAGATGATACCCACTGCTCTCCTCACATCTTGCCTTTGCTAAATCCATGCTGACTACTTCTTCTTCACATGCCCAGAAAGAGCTTCCAAGAGGACCCATCCCATGATTTACCCAAGGACCAAAGTGAGGCTAACTGGATCATCCCTGTGATGACTGCCTTTTTTGAAAATGGGTGCAACATCTGAAACATCCTCCAGTCAGAGGATTTCCACAGTGTTTCAAAGATTACAGACAGCAGCCTTGCAATGACAACAGCCACCTTGCAACGAAGACTATAGACAGCAGACTTGTATGACATCAGTCTCAGTCCCCTTGAATACATTCCACAGATGCACAGAAATGTAACCATTATAAATAACAAAGTTACAGATTTTCAACAGTTAAAAGAACGACAAGAATTATTCCGCTGTAGAATTATGTGAGCCTCCAAAATTATTTTTCTTTTCATTACAATGCCTGCATTATAAGCAGGAGGTAACAAGTATACAGTAAATTCACTTAGAACAAAATATTCTACCATATATTATTAATTTATGAATAAAAATATCAAATTCTTCATTTATAACAACTGCAGATTTACAGAGTGAAAAAGAAGTTTTGATTTAAAGGTCTTTAAAAGACTTCTATGAAAACACACATAGAAGTACCTTTGGCTGTTCTATACCACAGTACAACGAGAGCACTTTAGGAAAGCAATCTTACGTGCTCAGTGTGCCAGTGTTTATTCAGATGCTCAGAAAATGTTGGTGTCTTAACTATATGCAATTTTTACTGCATGATCTGAAATGGACTTAGCATGAACCTGAGCATGTCAGCCTAGCATTATTAACTATTTTTCATTACTACTGTGCCTAGATGACAAAATGACAGTGTGGATGCAAGTCATTTGACTAAGTACAGATTTTACTAAGTAAACTAGTTATTTCATCTTGTCTTTTAACAAATGGAGAAAAAGAAGTCAGAGGAATCACACCTTAAAAAGCGTGCTTTGAGGATGAAGCAAGTAATTTCTTATATACACACACAGTAGAGGTCTAAAGTTTTATGAGGTTATTTTTTTTATCCATGAGACAACACGCATATAAGAAAAACTAGGAATGCAAAGGAGTGGCAGTATAGCTATTATTAATTACAATAGTAGTTAATAGTAACTACTACTATTACTATTCATCTACTTAGGACAGTGATGGCTTATAAGTCAAAAGAAATATGATTACTTAGTTCAGCTGCAGTTCATAGGGTTATTAGGAGAAAAATATACAATGGGAAATACAAACACAGAGTTAAATTCAAGTGATGTTAACTACTCAAAAAAAAGTTCTTCCTCAGTAGTTCAGTTATTCTAGACACCTATTTCATATTGCTATGTAATAGCATATCCTTTATAACGATGCAACTGAAATTGTTGACTGTACAGTGAAAAACTGTACAGTCAGCTGTACTCTGCTTGCACACTGCATGTCTTGCAAACAAAAAGCAGTGAAAATTTTTAAAAGTTGGTAACCAGAAATGTGTAGCACTCGAGCTCCACCTACAGGACGAAAACAAATGTAAAACCAGTATTTTTAATTACCAAACTAGAAGACTGTTCATGCTGAAGCCTTCAAACGATCATCTCAAGCCACTGCCATTTTACAAACTCAATGTAATGCTGATAAATTTGATTACTATTGCAATGATGGCAAACACTCCTTCTATCTGTATACATTCCTTCATGTAAACAGCTGTTACATACTGTGAAATTTAGGTTTAAGCTTTCTAATAAAAAACAAAAGACCTGTGGAATGTGGAATTTCTCCAACAATTTGCCTGAATAAGCGGGAAACTCTTCTTCCCGAGGTTTCCTATCTAATACAAAATTTGAAAGTGTCTCAAATTATTTTTTAAAACATACACAAAAGGTTCAAATGACTAAAATTAACTTCACCATTTGAGCACTCCAAGTATGATTGCATTTAGAAACGGTATTGGATCTCAGTACCATGAATGGGAGAAGGTGTCTATTGTTTCCATACTGTTTCTCTGAAACAGATGTGCAAACTTCTGACTTCACAAATGGATTTGCATTAAAAGAAACAGGACTGATACAAATGAATACAGACTTACAGAAAGTCATGCATGCTAAAAGACAGTACCCTGAAAAATTATTTTTAGAAGTTCAGTTATTCTATCAGCACATTTAAATATCTGATGAGATGAACAATTCTAATAGATATCAGATATTTCTTGCCCCCCTGATATGTTAGTAGACATTACCCTTCAAGCCATGTATGGTGGATCCAACCTTTTGTTTGATATTTGCACTTCCAACATCTCTGCCTGCTACAGTGGGTGCTTAAGTTCTATGACAATATTATTAATCATTTCCAGTACAATTACAAAGAAGTCACTATTCCAGACAATGAAACTTGATAATGTTTTATCTTACTTTATCTCATCAAACCCCAAAGTTAGTAACACCTTATTTATAACAAACAATATAATCCCTTTGATTTTCATGCCACAGGATGCCAGACAATTATTTGGAAAACAGTAAGCAGAAACTGGTGTTACTTGTGGTACTAAGCAGTGTCTCCCAAGGCTATGGCTCCCAACTGCTAAAAACAGATCCAATAAAACCTCTTCTGAGTTAAGATAACCCATTTGGTTATAATGCTATTGCTACTGCCCTGAAAGAGAGGAATAACCACAAACACAGTACATTGATCACCTACAGGCAGAGCCAGAAGCTTATGGAATGTCTACACAGATGTCTCTGAAAATGTGGTAAAACCCCATGAAAGCTTGGGCACAGAGTATCTCAGTCCTAAGGGTATGCTCTAGCTTTTCATTCCCTTCACGCTACAAACTTGCTATTATACCTTAGACAAATTTGATTCTAGCAACGCAGAAGTTAAACAGATCGGTAGACAGGTTATTGGACAGATAGGTAGGTAGCAAGTAAATACAAGAGTCCAGTATCTTTTGCTATTCTAAAGATATTATTTGGCTGCCATATATTTGAATGTACTTTTTCAGAAAAAGCTTTTCTTGGACAACTTTTAAATTTCTGAATCCTCGCCTCCACTACCCGATGCAGCTATCTAACACTATCAAACACATTTGTCCAATCTTCATGATCAACAGTTCATTAACTCCAAGAAATTTATACTTATTCTGTATTGAGGAATATTATGGGTAATATCTCAAAAATTATTATGGTGCAGGACTAATCAATCTCTGAAGGCAGACTACTGAAAACCAAGAATTACTTCTTTCTGCAGTCAGGGAACTGCTTCAGCACAATATTTCTGCAGGATTTGAGACAGAAAATTACCTCATGTACTCTTGTCCCCCATACTGACATATAACCATTTTAATTGACACAAGATAAATATTCATGTAATTTACCACTAGGATCACGTATCAATCTCAGTCACAGGACTAGTAACCAGATTCTGGGATCCAAGTTATCCATCATCCTCCTTGATCTCAGTGTACTTCCTGTGGACTAGCTGTCTACAGCAGAGATAGTACAGACACCAATTTCCAAAGCAGCCACACAGCACAACTGCAAAGATGGCAGAAAGGAAAAACAGGGAATAGGTTTTTAGAAGATGTCTTGTATATGTCCTCTGAAACAATACCTAGTTATATCTAGCACAGCCATTGAAACATGGCACTAAATTCAATGCACTGTGATTTAGGTGCTCTTACAGAGAGAAAAGAAGAATGAAAAACAGAAAGCCAATGCTCATGAAATATTATGCTGGTGTACATAACACTACCTGGTTTTACAATGAGATCAGATTTATGCACAGTTTCAAAAGAAATGTATTAAGATCAGTTTACAGATTTGATGACACAAATCTTGTTGACTACATAAAGTTTGCCAGAGCATGAAAGGTAGTTGCCTTGCCTCTAACTAAAAGTAGAATTGATTGGAAAAACTAATGCCCATTTAAATTACAGATTTTGTTTACTATATCCTTTTATGCTATTGTGTTGGATTGTTGATGTCAAATGCTGTTGCTTATTTATCTCCAGCTATTAAGTACATTGGGTATTCTCTTCAGCAAACACAAAATTACAAGGAACTTCAGAAGTAAAATCATCTAGGCCTGAAACAGAACTGACTGGAACCTACTCAGATTTGCTTAAATTACAAAGGCTTCTGTACTGTACCTGGTGTGCTTCTCAGATTGAAATTAATACCGGCGAAGACGCAGAAAACGACATTGAATTTCCTGTTTAAATTCCATGAATATTTCATTTTCTGGAGCTATTTGAACTTTTTAAAGTGATTTATAAAAATTGTTTTCTTGGCAATGTTCTCACTGGGCTTTTCACTGCTCCAAAACAGGCAGACAAACAGCAACACTTACAGTTGGTATATTTTTATACACCAATATTAAAAGATTATCCAAAATAATGCAAGTGTTCCTACTACTCTAAAAGCACAGCCTGCTTCTAAACATATAGACCACACAGAGTTAGAAATACTACATGTGGAATGGTCAAAACTTACTAATCTTGCTTTTAAAATCATATCAAATTCTTTCACTAAAAATAATCAAATCAATATCCATCAAGCTGCAAATGTCACAGTGTGATTTCCCTTTTCTCTTAATAATTAGTTTTGCTTCACAATTAAGATAATGATTGAATGCCCACCATAACTGAGAACAGCCCCTTCTTCAACAAGATATAGTTGGTATATATAGTCATATTAAACCAGAATAACCTGCAAGGAGTAAACAACTGATCTTGTTTCAGTTATTCCTTCTGTTTCCCAACCAGTTTCAAAATGCATTTTATCTCAAAGTGTATTATTATTAAAACAAATTTCTCTTCATGTGTCTTGAGCCAAAGCCTTTACTTCCCAGTTGTTAATAGGGATGGTAACTGCTACGGAACTTGTAAAGTGTTTGTATTGACTACCAGGTATTCTTTTGTCACAAACAGACTGTCCTGGATTCTTCCATGCTGGCAATATGCCTTGGCCATTACATATAAAACCATATCTGCAGTGGGGGTAAACAGAAGAAAAAAAAAAAAAGAGTATGAATGGCTCAGCTCAGAGGAAACTTGTGGGAGAGAATCTCAGACACCCAGTACATACAGAATTTAGTATAGGTAAAGCCTGAATAATTTCATCAGGCAGTTATTTATGACAACTGTGCAGAGTCAGAGTACAAAAATCTAAATTACTTTTTTGATGCTTCCTCCCACTACCCCAGTAAGTTTCACTGAGTAAGTAAATTTGCACATTGAACTTTGTAAGTGCAAAGACTTAATTGTTCAGTAACTTCTGGAGCCCACATTTACTGAAATATTGGACAATCATTCCTAGCAAGTTTCCCATCAGGTCCACCACACATCACCTGCATACATGATGAATGTTTTTATGCAATATAAATATTATTAAGCAGAAATTCCCAAACAAGTTCTAGAAGAAAGACTGCCAAAACACAAGGTTCCAAGAAAACAAATTATCTCACTGAAAATTGAGTGCTAATCAGTACAGATGTTCACAAAAGCTGGTAGAGTTTTATCACATGTCTGTAAAGGGCTGAATACTGCTACAGAAACATAATAATTTTTCTAGTGTTAGTTTAATAATAATTGGAATACAGTGTTACGCTACTAAACACAGTCATATTCCAACTCTCTAAGAACAGCCTTAGGTATTTAAAAACTGATGTATCAGTTGCAGTGTTGAAAAACTGGTACACGGCAAGAACAACTACTGTGTTAAACCAGACTTTAATGGATGACTAGGAAGCCTTTACTTTCTGTAAGTCTAAGTGGTGGATGACCACCATGTATTATCACAGATAAAGAAGCTACAAAACTCAATCTTCCAGCTGTGTAGAAAGACAACATAAAGCATGATAAATACATGTAAACACTCTTCATTTATAACTTAGAGGGAAGAAGAAAACTTCCATACAAGGTATCAATTAGTGCTCAGTGTAACAAAATGTGACTTAATGGTTTGGCTCAAACTGCCAAATGAAACTAAGAAATGAGAAAGCAATAAGCAATTTCATCTTCCATAGCTGGATGTGGGCAGTGGGAAATAATTTTAATGTAATATTAACCTATCAATGTAGTAACTGCAAAACTGAAATTGAGCAGAAAATCTAACTGTAAACAAGCTGAAGAAAAAAAAAAAAGCAAAAAGCAAACAACATGAAACTTACCTGCGACTAGTTGTTTTCTTTTCTGTCTTAGCTTCTTCATCTTGAAGTTGCTGTTTAGCATTTTCACTTGTATCAATTTTCAACTTCTTGGCAATGCGTTCTTTTATTTGAAATCTCTCATTGCTAGCAGCTTCACCTTCTACACTATCACCATCTTCATCACATTCTTCTTCCTCCTTTATTGATTTAAAATGATAAAACTTCTCCTTTAGCCTTTTTATTTTTTTACTACAGAATGTAGAACATGGAAAGTTTTTCTTACAAAGATAATCCCTTACAGAAAAAAAAAAGAAAATTATTTCATTTCAAAGCAAACTTTTCAAACAACTTTCTCCTGATTTCCTTCAGAGAGAACAAAAAATTCGAAACATGATAATTAAATATTTTTTCATACACAAATTTAATCTTTTTCGTATGGCTTAAAAAATGAAACCAGGCTATTCTAGACTGTGAATCCTTACAGGTCTTCAGAAGACCTCACAGCAAGGTGGTATCAGTCTGGCCATTATTCATGAATCCAAAATTTGATCAAAGAAATATATTAAGCATTTCCATTAAAAGAAAAACAAAACTTACTAAGAACTTAAGAACTTCCTGCTACAGGGCTAGACTACAGTCACAATGGGATGGAAGAGGTTTGCCCATCAGTCTCTGTGAGGGAATTTAAAAAATACTACATTGATCAAAAGAGGCTGTGAAACCTGTGGAACCAATCATCCTGACTTGGTGAAGATTTGGCTAGGGCTTAGGTAAGACCATTTCACTGAAACACAAAGAGTTGGACAGGAGAATTTCTAGAATAAAACCAAGACAATTCTAGACAAATTGCAATTGCTAAGTAGTAAACCAATTAAAATTTACAGAAATCTGAGTAACGGGAAGGGGTGGTCCACGGATGGTATTTTAAAATGGAAGAAACAAAATGGTTCAACTTGTCCAACTCAGCTGAATTCCCTACTTCCCCAACCTTCCATTCCCCTCAATCTGCAAAGGATTTCACCAGTTTTCCTCTGGAAAGAAAAAATAGAATACAACCTTCCTCCTCAATCCCTTCCCTCCTGCAACTCTACTCTTTTTTCCTGTCCAGTCTCCTCCTCCAGTCCCTCTTCTGTCTCATTAACTCCATCTGATCTTATATCTTTTAGACTCTCATTTTTTGGAAGTCTCATTACCAACTAATAGATTTAACACATTTCCACCCAGGGTGGGCTACATGACACCTCAGGAGGGAAGCAGCTGTTCAGCTGAATGATGATGTTACCCTAGTGACACAGAAATGCAAAACTGCCTGGAAGCTGTACTCGTTTTTGCTGTTGTTGTTTGTTGGGTAGTTGCCCTATTCTTCTCTTAGCTCTGGAAATAAAAGTGTAATAAGATATTTTGTGTCAGAATGACTAATGGCTACTG
This sequence comes from Strix aluco, assembly GCF_031877795.1. Lineage (NCBI taxonomy): Eukaryota > Metazoa > Chordata > Aves > Strigiformes > Strigidae > Strix > Strix aluco. The sequence continues at coordinate 12,714,410 of NC_133971.1, read as the reverse complement.
TATGTATTATGATTTAGTCATTTGTGAAGATTACTGAATTAGGGGGAGGATATCAAGCCACAGTACTACAAGAAACTTACTGTTTAGTAACTAACTGACAAATAGGGAGAGGAAAACAAGTTATGCAAAAACGGGAAATGGAGGAATGTCACTGGTGGAAAAAAATCAGTCCTGTGAACACATTTCATATGTTTTCCTTAATCAGGCACAAAAAGAGATTCAACAAGTAGTGATGAGGTACTGTTAATACAAAGGATCCAAGTCTCAAAGCATGAAATGTATGACCTCAAGGACTGCAGTAAGAGAAACAGGATGGTATTTAATACCATGAACAGCAAGGTCAGGTGCTTAGGGAATAATAAAAAGAGTTTCTCTTACACGCTAGGGACTTGTTACATGAGCGAGGTGGGGAGATCTGGAAGAATTATTTGCTCATAGGATGGCTATAAAACTACCAACGTGTTGCAGCCGTGTAAATGTGAAAGTGATCCTGTGATGTGTTAAATGAAATAAATCCAAAGGAGATGATAAAATACTAGTAAATCTAAAACTAGATAAAATCACGTTACAAGGCTCCGGTAGCTGCCTGAAATGCTAGATTCTAGCTAAAATCTTTCAATGAAATGAAATGTAAGAAGAGCACCTGCAGGAAAAAAAACGCCTTCCTATTTCCTATCTCATGACATTATTATAACAGCATTCAGATTAATTAGGCTGAAAAATAAAAATTTAAATAAATATATCTAACATCCCTGTTCTATATTCCCCAAATCCAGTTCACTTAACAAACGGCTATTTGAACATCTGAAGAATTATTAATTAAATACCATTCTCAGAACCCTCCTAACACTTAAATGTTCCTGCACAGCAGGAACAAAGAAGATTAAGAGAACCTGAACTCATACTATGCTTTGTGAAAAAAACAACAGGAAACAGGGTGGAAGCAGACTGTTCTCCTTTTTTTATGCACAAGAATGGGATAGACTGTGTCTTTCCTCCACTTCCACAGTGCATCAACTAACACTGCAGTACTTATGCATGGTGGATTCATATGCAAAACAGTACTTTTCAGGATTCAGTCTGGGGAATGGCAGATTACATTCCTCATCAAATATTACATCATTGTCTCAACAGCAACTCAAAGGGGCACCCCCATGACCTACGCGTGGAGGCAAAGATACTTCAGCTAGCAATCTCATCATGAATGACGATTTCCTCGTAATTAAAATAGCCTCCATGTTTGGTTGAATGTCACTGTTTGGTTATTCAGATTTCCTGTCTTGCAGAGGTGACTGTCTTCATCTATACAACTTAAGTGATAAATATTCACTGAACTTTTGTTTCTTTGAAAAAAATCTTTCCTACAGGACTCTCACTCACACACAGATTTCCCCTGAGACATTAGAGTTATATCATTATTCATGTCAAACTTAATTTTAACTTTTTTGGTTTTTTTAGAAGCAATTTCAGGGCTTTTATTAATGGTTTGTCACTCTATGGTAGATAACCTCCCACGTATGTAATCTATTGACTGAAATATCTGGTAAGCAGTTTTTATAAAATGCAGTAGTAGCTCTGCCCTACTGTGAATGTTCACAATGGTCAAACCTTAGAACTCTGAAAGGGTTCTAAGATCTCTGCTGGAAATCTAACTTGAGCTAGTTTTCAAAATCCTCTAAAATAGCATTTGTTCCCCTAAAAAAATGTTAATTCACACACAGTAAAAAACAAAGACTTATTTGTAAAAAAAAAAAAAAAAAAAAGTTACTTACCTCACTTAAATCCCCTTCTTCACTTGCTGCTTCACTAAAAGAAAGAAAAATAATCATAACTACTTTGAAGTACCAGATGAGATTTAAAATACTGTTTAAAAAGTTCTTATTTGTTTGGTTAGCTACCTGACATTTTAGTCAACCTAGTTATTTAGATCATCCTCACATTCATCTTGAAAGTATCAATTAATAGAATTTTCTATCATTTGACTGTCATTATCCTTTCTATTTAGAAATGTTTAAAATCACAGGATAAAACCACTTTCATACAATGGAAAAATTCTAGCCATACCTTGAGCTATCCAGACAAAATACTAATGTATACAGCGAAAAGAAAAAAACCCAACAAAACTCACTTAAGATTGATGGTTTTGATCTCACATATCAAACAATTTCTAGCATTTCATTGCAAATAGTCTATATTTCAGAAACTCTTCTTTATATAGGCATGTTCCACATGCACTATACTGATAACTAAGCTTAACATCAAAATTTTCATGTTACACAGCTACAGCTTATTGTATTAGAAAAAGGAATCTATTTGAATATATTAAAGCTAACATATTCACAGTTAATTGTCACAAACTAATAATAAAGACCCTTGAAGATTCTTCCCACAATTTAAAAAAGAAGTTATGTTAAAGAAACAAAGCAAGGAATATTAAAAAGTCCCCAAAGTCAAGGCTTTGATGTGCGTTCTAAGCCATCAATAAGTAATCAAGGTCATCAAAGAAACTGTAAATTTACTGCAACCAACGACATTGATTTCCTTTCAAAAATTAATCGAGAAATCTCTCTGCGGAAGTATTTCTTCATAGAAGATTATAATTTTTAAAAAAACAAAATAAAACACCAAAACCACATTTATAAGTATTAAAGAAAATATTTAGAATGCATCCAGGTCTGTAATTCTGACGTCAGCCCTGAACAAGTAGAAGCAACAGTAAGAGATAAAATAACCTCCTTGGTATTTGTAACATGGCTATAAAGGGAACTGCCTTACCAGCCTCTCAGAGTGTTTAGAAAGGGCTACATGTGATATATTTGGACTCACACAGAATCTCTAACCAAAGGTTTTTAAGGAAACTACGTAGTCCTGGGGTGATGGGAACATGAATAAATAGATGGTTAAAAGACAGGAAACAGAAGTTAGAAGCAAACAATCACTTCTTTCAATGGAGGAAGATCATTAGTAGGTTGGGGCTTGAGCTGTTCAGTGAGCTCAGTAACAAAGCAGGCAAACAGCCAAGTCACTGCGTTTTTTGAAAACACTAAGTTACTCGGGATAGTAAAGCCGAGAGCAGTTAGAAGAATTGCAGAGGACCTGAATGATGAGATAATGACAGATGAAATCTGAAGAAGATAAAAGTAAAGCTATGCACATGAGGAAAAGGAGTTCCACATACAGAACAAGGAGCTCTCAGCTGAACATTATTAATCATGATGTGTTCCTCAGGGGCCTGTGTTGTTTTGTATCTTCATCAGTGACACAGACAGTGGGATTGAGTGCACCCTCAGCCAGTTTGCAGATGACACCAAGTTGAGTGGTGCGGCTGACACACCTCAGGGAAAGGGTACCATCCAGAGGGACCTGGACAAGCTTGAGAAGTAGGCCCATGTGAACCTCACAAGGTTCAACAAGGCCAAGTGCAAGATCCTACACTTGGGTGAGGGTGAACCCCGGTATCAATACAGGTTGGGGGATGAAGGGATTGAGAGCAGACCTGTGAAGAAGGACTTGGGGGTACTGGTGGATGAAAAGTTGGACATGAGCCAGCAATGTGCACTCACAGCCAGAAGTGTGGCCAACAGATCAAGGGAGGTGATTCTGCCCCTCTGATCCACTCTGGTGAGATCCCACCTGGAGTACTGCATCCACCTCTGGAGTCCTCAGCACAGAAAAGACATGGACCTGTTGGAGCAGGTCCAGAGGAGGCCACGAAAATGATCAGAGGGATGGAACACCTCTCCCGTGAAGAAAGGCTGAGAGAGTTGGGGTTGTTCAGCCTGGAGAAGAGAAGGAAGACCTTATAGCAGCCTTTCAATACTTAAAGAGGGCTTATAAGAAAAATGGTGACAAACTTTTCAGTAGGGCCTACAGCAAAAGGACAAGGGTTAATGGCTTTAAACTAAAAGAAGGTAGATTCAGACTAGATATAAGGAAGAAATTTTTTACAGTGATGGTGATGAAACACTGGAACAGGTTTTCCAGAGAGGCGGTAGGTGCCTCATCCCCGGAAACATTCAAGGTTGGGTTGGACTTGTCTCTGAGCAACCTGATCTAGTTGATGTCCCTCCTCAATGCAAGGGGATTGGACTAGATCACCTTTGAAGGTTCCCTCCAACCCAAACTATTATATGGTTTGATGATAAGCAAATTCTTGGAGTTGACATAAAAGCAAGTCAGAAGTTAAGAAGTATTAGAAAGAGATAGAGAAGAAAACGGAGACTCTCTTTATACAAGCATACGGATTTATGATTCACCTCATTTTTAATGCATTGTTTAGATTTGGAAAAAAATTACATTTTAGAACATAACCAGGGTTGGGAAGAGCAACAAGAATAATCACAGGTACAGCACAACTTCTGTTGTGAAGAAAAGTTGAGTAGGCTTTAAAAGTTCAGGCTAGAAAAGGGATGACCTAAGAAGGGATTGTGGTAAAGATAGGTATAAAGGGACTGAGTGCTCACTGTCACTTCCAGCATAAGAGTTAGAATTTATCAAATGACATCAGTAGCAGCTAGGTTCACAACAAAAAGTGAAGGTACTTCTTCCTGCAGCAGACAGGAGGGTGTAATTGTGAACAGTATTACAAGAGACTGAATAAGTACTTTAAAGAGAGCTCTATTAAGGATTACCAAATAGATGAACCACATCAAATTCTGACAGTCATCTGAGCTGAAAGTACATGGTGGCTGGGAAACTACTCAGGTAAACATTATGCTTGCTCTGTGTTTATTCTTTGTTGGGGATCCACTGATGGCCAAGCATAGTGGGTTAGAGGTCTGATCCAGCATTGCTATTCTTAGTTTCTTAAAGAGTAACAGACAAACAGTGAGTATACATGATGCTAATCAGGTCTAAACTCCTGAAAGTAAATCTATTCTGGAAACTGGAAATCATGTATTAACCTTTTGACAGCAGGAACTGAGCTTAGATGTGGATCATCCTTCAGTAGATCGTGACTACTTTTACTTTTTCCCTTCATGCTCTGTTAAAAAAAAAAAAAAAAGAAGAAAAAAGTTATTAGAAATTTTGGTGTTTGGGAGAATAGATGGTGAAAAAGGATAATGGTAAGAAAAAGATAACCGGTTTCTTGCTAGGTTTAGCCTAACCAGTAAGCATAAACACTTTTAATAGCAGAAGAACAAAGACGACATTCCATAAAGAGGAGCAAACTGATCCCATGAGTTTAAAAAGTTTTTGCAATAGCAATGCACTTCATTTTAAAGGAAAAAGGGGGAAAAAAAAAAAAGAGATTGAACAATCGTCACAATCATTACACATCATAAAGATACATGGTCTAGCACATACATACTTGAGTGAATGAAGAGGTTAAGAACTTGACTTTCCAATAGTGGCATAAGACAACTCAAAGAACTAACATGTACAAAGTAGTACTTATCAATTGGTAAAATATTAATTAGATCCCTAGGGATAAACAAAACAAATTAACAACCTGCAATACATCATGCAGGAATCATCTACTGAAGCAAGCAGTCAAATAAATCTAACGCCACATAAGATCTCCATGCAGAAAGACTGCAGTAAGAAAGCATTCCCCATGCTAATCCAAAAAGTACATTTAAATTTCAGACTGAAATCAAAGACTGAAAATCTCTTGCTACAGAAACAGTCTGTACTGCGACCTGAATGTCTGCATTTCAGCCGCATCTTACCACCTTTTCAGGAAGACAGTAGTTGTGTGGATAATAAAATCTTACTCATTTAAACACAACTTCATTTTTTGTTATGTAGGAAAAAAAAAAAAAGACTAACACATTCAGCAACACGAAAAATTACTTCCTTAACAAGTAATTTGTGTGTGTGTGTGTTCAGGAGTTAGATGAAACTTAAGACAAGTGGTTATCACCTTTGTAAACTGCTCCAAACAAGTACAGACAATTAAATGAGCAGTTTGGACACTGAAGGTCCAATTTAAACACTAATCAACAACCACTGTCAGGTCCCTGAGTACACTGATAGCTTTAGTGGCCTTGTGGAGTTTTACCTGGAGCTCCTCTGCCCATAAGCACCATTTCAGCTCAGGCCTGAAATTCCAGTCGCTGCCTGAGCTATGTCAGAGATGTACCTGTGTCTAACCCCATCTTCTAGTTGGGTCTGTTGGACCTACATTGTAGACTTGTCTCTAGTCCTGTCTCCTGTCCCATCTCTTGCTGCTCCTGACTGGACTCTTTGGATGGGGACCTTGGTCTTGTTACTACTTGCCATGCCCTGCTGATGGACCCTTGCTACCAGTAACCAACTCTGCCTGCTGTATCCAGACCCTGTAGGATTGTGCCCCTATTGGTGAGCACACTGTCTGTGCTGGAATCACTCTTGCCTCCCTGTTTGCCCTCCCTCATGCAGCCATTCTGCTCTTGCCACTCCTTGACACAAACTTCCCTAACCCTGTGATCTCTGCCTTCTATAACCTCCTGGGGTACACAAATTTTCTTTCTAAGAATCATGCTTTCTATAACTATTTAGAGACTCTCCTGATATAGTAGACACAATTTGACCTGTAACGTTTGAAAGACACCAGTGGCCCTAATCCCTTGTTTAATCTCTTTCTGAAAGCATTTATACTTCTCACTTTAATCATGTTCTGTGGCATAAATTTTCACAACCTAAATTCGAAGAGGGAAAAATACTTTGTATATTTATTTGCTCATTTATCTTTGTGTCTCAACTTTCACATTGTAAAAAATAGGGAATAATCATTCTCAGACTTCCCTCCCTCTCTCCCCCTTTTTAAAGTTACCATGATTCATATCTCCAGTTATCCTTCTTGCCCTTTGTACAGTCTCTGGAACAAGAGTCAGGTGACAGATTGCAGTAAAGGCAAAATATATTCCCTCACTTACTCTAAGTGTAGTGCAGGCTGAACAAATGCAGAGTAGAAAACTGTTCATAATGGGGAAGATGGAGAAAAGACTTAGGGACACATTCTTAAATTCAGTACTTAGTTAATATGATGTGACTAAGACAAGAATTCTTATTTGTCACATGTAAACATAAAACCATTAAATACTGTAAAAATTTCATCCCAACACATGGTGTTTTCATTTACTCTTTAGATAATTTTAGCCTCAGCCTCACTGCACTAAAAATTAATAGAAAATGTTTCCTTTTCCCAGATCTGTTAGAGGATTCCTCAGTTACTTGCAGACTTTCCTCTCAACTGCTGTCCTTAAAAGTATACCTTTCTTACATTGAAACATACAAGACTTACTGTATCTAGCAACCAAAAGAAGTTCACAGAAGGATTCTGAATTTGTAGATGTCCAAGATTATTATTAACTTTGGCCTTCAATTTTTCTTATCAAAAACAGAGAATGAAAGTTGGTGCTGAAGTTCACATACTTCAACTTAATCAAGATTAAGATAGTGTCCAGAGCTACAAGAGAGACTGATCTAGACCTATCAGAAACAAGCAATGAGGTTTGGAAAAAAGGTTTCATTCTGTTGTAAAGAATGAATAGAAATTCTTCATAAACAGTTGATTTGGTTATTTTCCCAGATACAGCTAGTCCAGAATTTAGACAGAACAAATATGAGGATGAGAGTTTAAGACTGAATTAAAGACAACATGACAACACTGAAACTGGGCTTGTCAGGAAAGAGGTGTTCTATTTAGATCATTTTAAACTGAAAAGCAAGTATTTGGCATGAAAGGGAAGAACATCAAAGCAACCAAGTTAAATGCAGTATTAAAACCCAGATATATACCAAGAGTAGAACTGCAGATGTGCATGTTAAGGTAAGCAAGTATAGTCGGACTGACTGGTAAGTTGAAACAAGAAAGAAAAATAGTTAAAGCTACTGTTGTGATAAACCCCTGCTATCATCCTGACTGATACCATCTCACTGTAATATTGCCCAACATTATTCACTGTTGACTTTTGTATTTTAACTAAATCCTAAGGACTAAGGACCATTTTTTCACTTACATGGTACAGGACTCAGCACCAGTAGCACTGAAGCATGTAGGTAGCTGAACAGTACAAATAAATAAGAAAGTCTAGGGCTCTAAGGAAATAATTTGGTCAGCAGTAGAAATGAGAATACTATTTAAATAAGGTTAGTTTAAAAATTTCTTTAACAAGTTGTCAAAGTCAGGTAAGGAAATGTTAGATCAAAGACAATTCACAATAGTGCAATATTTAATTATGATAATGCACTATTTTCCCCACAATAATCCCCCTTCATTTTGTACACAGAATGCATATCTGCAAGAAAATGGAGCTAAGAATACACTGGCAATGAACAAGTTGATCTATTTCAAACCCCACGTATTTTACCATCAAATCACACTCTTATAATTAAGGAGGTAAAGAAGAATAAAGTATCTCTCACATCCATGAATTTTAAACAGCAGACACAGATTTATACTATGAAGTATGAAACTTTATGTTGATGGAAATGTAAAAATATCTTGCAGTAACTGAAGGTACATTCAAAGTTATGAGTTAAAAAACTCTCATTTTTTCACGTTAAAATAGTAGAATCATAAAAACTGAAGTAATTTCTAATATTGTTGTTCAAAACTGAAACATAAGAACAAGATTAAGAACTTTAAAGCTTTTCATAAATTCACATAAAAGGTAATTTTAAGCTAAACAGAAAAACAGGGATGATAAATCGGTACAGCACCTGACTAACTCTACTGACTTCCTCCTCTTCTTCTTCAGCTTCTTCCCCAAAGGAAAGCAGGTTAAAATTTCTTTAAGAGAGAAAACACATTTTCTAGTAAAACTTTAAATACTCTTATTAACACTCCATAAACTTTAAACATATTACTTTCATACTGTGTGCAAGGACAAAAAAAATCTTTTTGTCCTGCTAATGTACCAAATTCAAACAACTACAATATGTTGTTTTGCAATAAGCCATGAATATTTAGAGAAGCATGTTCCATTCCATTCCATTCCTGAGACAAAACAATCAGGATAGCTAAACATCACTTAGAAAATAGTAAGATGGAATTTAAGAAATTCTGCCTTGACTAACCTTCACAGACTGTTAAATGCTGACAGCTCTGAAAACAGAGCAGTGACATTTTTTCAAATGTTTTTTTCCAATAGAGCAACATTCAAGTACCAAACAAAATTTTCAAGATATGATGGCTCAGAAAGGCATCAAATGCACACACATTCACAGAATGTAATTAAAAGACAAAATGCTCTTTTTTTTCAAAATTAATTGTTTACACTATGTTGGAATCAGTCAGTCACATGTTGTATTTCTGTCCAACAGAACTGACAGCATACACACATTTTAGATTTCCTCCTACTTATGACTATCAAATTTCATTCACAGAAACTGAAATTTCCCATGTCAAAATACCTGACTCTTGCTGAGCATTATAGTGGGAGAGAAGTGGCAGCTGATAAAATAAGTTCAAAAAGCTCAAACTGAGCTATGACCCAGTTACTAGTTCATATTAACTTCAGTGTCATCTTGGTCACAAAAGAATGATTGCATGTTCTTGCCCATGGGAAATGGTTAAACGACCTTTTACCTCTCTTTTGCCACAAACTATCAATATGCACACAGCCACAGATCAAAGGATGCACAGTAACCACTTCAGTCAGAGCAACTAGATTTGTATGATCTCTTCAGAAAACAGACAAGTAGGTTTTGCCAAGATTAGAGAACATTCTTCTGTGCATTTTCATAAAGCCTTGTGTTTCAAAACCAGAAAAAGAAAACTGCCAAGCTGCACATTAAAGGTAAAAGAAAATCAACAACCACTTATGTTGCATATATTTACTTTGTGCCTTTTACTTTGGACTTTTTCATTTCTTCTTCTGGTTTGTCCTTCTTCAGCTTTCTATTCGGTCTTGGAACAATGTCATCAAAAGGATTAAACAAAACCTGTTAAAAAAGTAATATTTTAGAAACACCTTTAGTAAGTATTTTAATCAATGATTCAATATTTTAAAACAATACATAAATACACACGCCAAGTTTTCATACTAGAACACAGTTTTCTGAATAGTATGAACAAAAGAATTTTAAAATTTCAAGTTTCAAATCAGAACTCTCACCTCACTGTTATTTATTTTGTGTGGACTGAGAGGTCTCTCCTCCTTGTCAACTTCTACTTCAGCCAGACGCAACATGTTATATATTGTATCCCCTGTAACCTGTCAAATTTATAAAAAAGGTTTGAAAGTCCTCACCTATAATTTTTGTTAATTATTCTGCAAAATGCAAGGCAATTATTATGTAAAGAATTTTGAAAATACAAATGATATAGGAAATATTGTAAGCACGTAAGACTTCCAAAAGACAGCAAGTACAACGTACAAAGGTTTGGGGTTTTTTTAATTTAACAGCACAAGTTGAATGAATACAGGTAGCTAAACCTACATTTTGAGAGTGTATGCAGGGGAAGATGTCAAATTCTTACTGTGAGCTGTGAAACAGGAAAATAAAAGACAGCGTGAAATAAAAAATAGTTGGTTTATTTTCTTTCAAGTAAATCATGAGAGTGATAAATTCATCTTGTTTTTCATTTTCCTGGTTCTTCTTGGGTAACTAGAATTTACAAACAGTATTTTCTAAAATGTCACCAGTATTAGATGAACTGATTCGTAAGACACAGCCATAACATTAGTAAGATTATTCAAAGGAAACACAAAACGAAAATATAATTCAGAGGAATAACAACAGCAAAGTAGATTATTATGGGAACAACCCATAGAAACATTTCTGGCAGAAATGTGAAATAAGAGAATGGAGACAGCTTAGAAAGCAGTGAAATAAATTTCGAATGTACATAGCAGCAAACAACACTAGAACAGTCTCTGAATACAGAGAAACTTAGAATAGCTTCTGTCAAACTCAAACTGGGACGCTAGTCCATGTAGCAGACCTTTCCAAAGATAGTGTGCTTGTTATTAAGTTCATCTGCACGACCCAACGTAAAGAAAAACTGACTCCCATTATCATGGGGCCCAGCATTTGCCATAGCAACAAGTCCTCTTCGATTAAATCGCAATCGTGAGTGGAACTCATCCTGGCAAAGACAGAAAAGAACATGATTTAAGTATGTAACTATTTTTCCACTTCTTTAGCTATGGCTTATTTACATCAATATGCACACTCAGAAAATATGTTGTTAATTTTATTTTAAATTAACAGTATTAAAACCAAAACAATGCAACAATTGTATTTAAAAGCTTCTGTTTTCAGCAGCAAATATTATTTTTAGTCAATGTTTTTTCTTCTTAATACCTATAATAATGCAAACAAGTGAACAACCTTCTTTCAGAAGAAACCATAAACACATAACCAACAAACACCTAAATAATTAGAAACTAGTATGTCAATAATAGAAGGACACATGATTTAATAAAAACTCTAAGTTCTGTCTTGTTAACTTTCTCTTTTTCCAATCATTGCCTAATAATCAAATGTTATTCATTATTTTTGTTGGAAATTATTATCCCCCCTATTTAAGAAAATTCAAAGCATTTCTAAAAGTAACTGCATTTCATGTATTTCTTGTAAAGCTATCGTTCTTGTTAACCACTGTATTTAGGGGAAAAAAATTTAATTCATTTAAAGTAACTGGAAGCTCAATTACAGGTTTTAATCGTACAGTACTGCAAAAATCCATAGGGAAAACATTTTCTGGACTATAAGAAAATAAAATAGGACTACTCTCTAAAAGCAAGGTGAAGCCACGAGTAATATTAATACCATGGCAGTATCACAATTCAAAACACTGCAATATTGAGATACCTCTAATTTTAAGCAGCAATGCTACTACAATATGGTAATAATTGTTTTGTTCTCTGCTCAGGTACCAATCCCTTCCAGAAACTTCGCATTCATGTTATAAGTCAACTCTAGCAGCAGGGAGATGGAAAGCCCAGAGACATGCTATGCAGCATCAGTCACGAGTTAAAAGTGCCTGCCCCATCTGAAATAAAACGATCAGGCAGAACAGAACACAGCTGCTCTATGTACGTAGCTTCACTCAAGATCTGAGCCTCCTTGTTAATAGATGAGCCATGCTGGTATCAATAATACCAATGAAGACATATATGACATTCAGAGACCTTTGCTAAATTAGATACGATGTGCACAAACAATGTACATTTCTGTATCTGTATTTGCCACATATCAACACATACTCTTCACTCTTCCCCTCCCCTATTCTTCCTTGTGAAGTTCATTCTTGTAAGGTTATACATTTATCATAATATCAGAACAGCTGGATTTAAGAACTCTCAATTCAAAAGAGCATATTCAAAAATACTGAAGCAGCATTGTGGCAGGTGTACTTGCCCAATGAAAATAGGGTTTCTTGGCTGCTGAAGTGTGGCAGCTATTGATTTCCTTGTTCACAGGGCTTGATGGTAGTTGGGGCCTTTGGCCAACGGAAGCTGCTACTGACTACATCAGATTCAGCTGGGTATAAATGGAGTCGCCTGGAGGAGCCATTTTGAGCTGTTACTCCCTGGAGCAGCACACTGTGGTTGAAGACCCTCCCCTTGGGTTGGGATATCATCCAAGGAAACTCTTTGAGGTGACTTGGGTCAGGATGCTGCCCTGAGTAGTTCCTCAAGGTTGAGAGTCCTCACTTGTCAGGAGTGACAGAGCGTTTTGGGTTGTTGTTAAACCCTAGGTTGTTCTGGGTTGTTAAACCCTAGGGAGTGGTGTTTTGTTCTCCTCACGGGCATTTGAACCTGCTGCTGAATGGTTGTGGAGGGATACTTAATTGTGTTGATTATGAGTTTTTAATTTTTGGTTGTTTATTTGAGAGCCTCTGTAACAAGCATACGAAGGCAATTACTGTATATGTATAATGTTGCATTTTTAATATAAGGTTTTCTCACAACCTAACACAGGAGAAAGAACAACTGATAGAATAACCAAAAATTAATGCAGAAGATATATAAATACCTTGAAGGGAGCTCCATAGATTGAATCTCCACCTGATCCAGTACCAGTGGGATCACCTCCCTGCACTATAAAGCCAGGTACTACTCTGTGAAATATTGTGTTATTGTAATACTCTAAAAAAAAAAAAAAAAAAAGATTATATTAAATACATGTAAATGGTCTCAAAATCAAACTTTCATCTAGATTATGCAGATATGCCCAGAGACTTCAGTTCCAGAAAGCAGTTACTATAACTGGATTCTGCTATTTCCACTGGGTTCCGTCTTCTTCCACTGTCTTGCTCAGTGCAACTGTATTTCAGCTACAAAGTATTGCTGATGACATGAAAAACTGCGGTGTCATATGTTTCTATAGCAAGACTGCACATCACTGACGATGACATCGATGAATTATTTTCTTTTCAGCTTTTATCACTGGAATGATACTACCAATATACATCATTTTAAAATGTGAGCTAAAACTACTATGCTCTGTTCCAGCCAACATATCACACACATCATCAGCCATATCCATACATCAAATGATCAGCATTTTCAGTCACCAGCATGGACACAGGTGTCACCCCTTTTACTACCTACACTGTACCCAAACTGATAATTTTCACAGAATGAAATATGTGGTAACTTAAAGATCATCTAGTTCCAACACCCTGCCATGGGCAGGGACACCTTCCACTAGACCAGGTTGCTCAAAGCCCCGTCCAACCTGGCCTTGAACACTTCCAGGGAGGGGGCAGCCACAGCTTCTCTGGGCAACCTGTTCCAGTGTCTCACCACTCTCACAGGAAAGAATTTCTTCCTTCTATCTAACCTAAGTCTACTCTTTTGCAGTTAAAAGCCATTACCCCTGCTCCTATCACTATGTGCCCTTGTAACAAGTACCTCTCCAGCTTTCCTGTAGCCCCCTTTAAGTACTGGAAGGCTGCTCTAAGGTCTCCCCGGAGCCTTCTCCAGGCTGAACAACCCCAACTCTCTCAGCCTGTCCTTATAAGGGAGGTGCTCTGGCCCTCTGATCATCTTTGTGGCCTCCTCTGGACCTGCTCAAGCAGGTCCATCTCTTTCCTATGCTAAGGACTCCAGAGCTGGATGCAGTACTCCAGGTGGGGTCTGACCAGAGCAGAGTAGAGGGGGAGAATCACCTCCCTCAACCTGCTGACCATGCTTCTCATGATGCAGCCCAGGATACTGTTGGCTTTCTGGGCTGCGAGCACACATCGCTGGCTCACAGTCAGTTTTCCATCCACTACTACTCCCAAGTCCTTCTCCACTGAACTGCTCTCCATCCACTCTGCCCAGCCCGTATTTGTACCCCACTGCCGGGTCCCAGGAATTTCAGCCCCCCCACCCGGGCCAGTGGCATCTCCGCCCTCCCAAGCGCCACCCTCCCGCGGGAGCCGCCGCGCCACGCCCCATTCGCAGCGCCCCTGGCGGCCGGCGCTCCCCGGGGCGGCCTGTGGTGGGCGCGGGGAGCAGCCGCCATTACTCGTGGCCCCGCCCACGCCCCCTCAGCCACGAGGTCGTAGTTATGACCTCTATTTCACAGAACAGGCATAAGGATTGCATAAGAAATAATTTCAACAACTGTTCTCCCACTCTGTCATTACCTTCCATACAAAGCTGGATGAAGTTTCGACATGCTTTTGGTGCTTCTTTTGACCATAATTCTATATCTATATCCCCTGCTGTTGTTCTCAGCAAAACCTATAAAATTATAAACACACCATTTGTTTTATTGCAACTTAGTCACTGATCAAACAATATCACTTCTGAGTTAAAAAACCTTTTGAAGTCATTATATTAGTAACAATAGTAGACATTCAAATGCGCCAGGTAGCTACCGTTAATTCTAAACAGTATTGCCCAAACTTAAGATACAGTTCTGAACTGGTATGTATAATAAAGCTTTAAGGCCAATGACCTGGTACATGACACATGACAGAAAATTTTGATATCCTTTATCACTTCCATAATGAAATAATGTGGGGAAAAAAACAGTTACGCCATAAATCTCGAAAGGCATATACCTCTCTCACAAGTAATACCATTAAATTCAGTGAGAGACCATAATAAAATTAAGAACCTAAGACATAGCCAAGAACAGAGGAAATGAAATGCTTCAAGGACTGCTCTTGTGTTACGCAGCCACCCAGTACCCGTCATTCTTTGACTCGGGTAACGTCTTTAAGGGCTATATCGCCTCAAACTAACCAAACCACCACCACCACATATACCGCACATCCTCCTCACCTGTCCCCCCACTCCCATGGAATTTCTTCACCCACCCCCCCCCCCTCAAAAGCAATCCCGGTGCACCCCCCCTCCCGCTGAATGCGCACCCCTCGACTCCCCCCGCACGCGCGTGGCGCAGCCCCGTCAGCCGCGCTCCCCACGCACAGCGCGCAGCCCGCTTCCCCTGCAGAGCCCCCACGGAGCACAGAGTTCCCTCGCCTGCAAAGCCCCCACGGAACACAGTTTCCTCACCCGCACCCCCCGCAGCAGCAGATTCCCGCCCGCCACCCGCAGCCCCCTCACCCACGCTGCCGTTGAGCTCCCCTCCACCCGACGGCCTGCCCTGCCCTGCCCCTCGCCCACCGCAGCCCCTGCCCCCGGCAAACCTCACCTTGCCGTTGGTGGGGGGCTCCTGGATGTAGATGTTACTCATGGTCGGGAAGGGAGTGTCCCGGCAGGTGACCGACCGACCGACCACCCGTGCTCCACGCTCGGCTGCGCCTCCACTAGCGCTTCCTACCAACCCGAGCCTCCCGCCATCTTGGGCGCCTCTATAAAGCCGAGGGAGGTAGGGAGCTAGGGTTGCCCAAGCTAGGAGGGAGGACAAAGGGATGAGTCTCTGGTCGGAGTAAATGTGGGAGCCACAAAGGATGTAATTAATTTCAGAAGAGCCTGGAGACTTTTCCAGACACCTGCAGTCCCTTCCCGTGGCTCCTGCCTGGTACTGAGGTCCCCCCGTCCTCTGTAAGTGGGACGGCCCGAGAGCGCGCCAGACAAAGCCTTCCGGCGGGGAGAGGCGCCGCCGTGGGCCTGGGCCGGGCCGGCGAGGGGTCGGTGCAAGGCGCTATGGCTCTGCCGGGTAAGGGGCTGCCAGCCGGGTCTGCGGGGAGAGAAGGGGCAATAGCCGGCTGGTCCGAGGGCCGGCATGTTGGGAAGGGGGAGGAAGCGGCGGGTTGATGGAAAATTGCGTGGGGAGGGCGCGCGACCGCGCATTGCAGTGGGAGGTGTGCGGTGGGGAGGCGCGTCTGCCTAAAGCAGCAGGGGCCGCCGCGGCAGGAACATTGCTCTGGTCTGCACAGGCGGTTTTCTAAACCAGCTGGCGTGGGAGCAGCGGAGGGGAGATGGAGGGAGGGAGGGAGAAGGCCGTGGGAGCGGGGTGGGAGGCGGGGCTGGGGTGTCAGGCCAGCCGTTGATGCGCGCAGCCATGCAGTTGCTTCCTTCTAGGCTTGCGGGGCCTGTCCTCAACGTTTTGGATGAGTGGTGACCAAGCGCTGTGTTCCTATCGTCTGTTAGTATAAGCCACCTTCTTTAAAGTTAGATCCACAGAATGGTTGTTGTCAGGCTTGCTTTCCTTCCTCGTCTTTTGTTCTGGATTAACGTCTGTATCACACCAGATTGTTGTTTAAGTAGACCCGTTGAGAATGATGGTGAAACAGGACAGGCAGAAATGCTGGTGCTATTTGCAGGGTATTTAGATCTATGTTAGCTAAACGTACAGCCGTTGCTTCGTAACTTTCTTGATCCTGAGAAATGAGGAGCTGAACAAGCGTGAGCTTTGGTAAGCTTCTCTTAAGACAAGAGAAGACCTTAATAAGCTTGCTCCCATTCTAGAAGGGGTTCTTATAAATACACTTGTAGTGCCTAGTTATGGATGACTGGAATGTCAGATAGGTATTACCATGTTCATACTGTTAAATAAAATGCATAAGCTTTCAGAGAAATGAATAATTATTAGAATTACAGTGGAAATGTCATAATAAATCAAATGACGATCTGACAATATGTGAAACTAAATGTTCTGTAGCAGTTTATAGTAGCCAAATTTGTTCTGATAGATTACTGCACAGAAAAGTGAACTTAGAAGTGCACTGTTCCACTTTTAAGGTTTTTTTTTAAGAGATCTTAGTGTACTTAATACTCTGAGGAGGGATCACTCCTTCTGTGTATTGATACTATCAAGCCAGATTTAAAAGAAACTTGAGAGTTCTGTTTACCAACACCTGGTTGATGAAATTTTGCCTTTCAGGTGGAAACAAGGATAACATCAGAGCAGGATGCAAGAAGTGTGGCTACCGTAAGTCTGTAGTAAGCAATGTGAAATTACAGTGTTTTCTTCAACTTACAATGTTGGAACTGCTGGGGGCAGACAGGGGGGGTGTAAAAAAAAAAAACCAAACCTGTTCTGCCATCTTGGCCAGACATTTGTCAGTTTAAATTACCATAATTTTATTTATTATTTCCTATTTGTTCGCTTACTCCTCACACCT
Source organism: Strix aluco (assembly GCF_031877795.1). Lineage (NCBI taxonomy): Eukaryota > Metazoa > Chordata > Aves > Strigiformes > Strigidae > Strix > Strix aluco. Next base: position 12,697,000 of record NC_133971.1, on the reverse strand, counting down.
ATTGCTACTTTTGAAAACCCTTGAGTTTCTCAGGAAGAAAAAAAAGTATGCTGCTGTATTCATATATACTGCATGTGCAGTGTAATTACTGGAGAAACTTTGAATTGAAAGCATGGTCTTTGATATCTACTGAGATTAGCATTAGTCCTGCTTCTGACTCTCACTGCAAGTTTAGGCAGGTCTTTCAGCTCAAGTTAAGTCCAATCTGGTTTAAAAGAAAAAAAAATAAAATATGTATGATCTTATACATTAAGAAAACATACTTCTTATGCATTCTATATTTCAAGAAACTGTTAATTTTGTTACAAATTCTGTAGTTAGCACTTAATGCTTATGCTTTGCATTGTGCTGTGCTCATATGTCTGTGTCTACTCTCCTGATGAATGGAGACAGGTCTTAGCAAAGATTTTAATTTGTTAATTACTAACTTACTTTTAGAATAATGAAGGAGTGGACATTGTTTTGCAGTGAATTGTGTTGAGTTTTTAACAGTGATTTAATCCATTTTTTTAATGAGCATTATGTGGGGTAGAGGGGCAAAAAAGCTTGTTTCATTCTTTCACTGTAGACTTTGTCTCCAACAAATTTTGTCAAAGAATTCCTTTGTGTATCTGTTCTTCCAAAGGAACACAGATACCTATATATTTAGTGCTTCATTTCTACATGCAGTAAGTATCAGAAGCTTTCTGGAAGAGAAGGAAACTTGTCAAATCATATCGGACCTGTATTTCTGTCCTAAAAGCTCTGTCTTCAAGATGTAGGTATTTTGTATGATTTATTTCAATTGCTACTTGAATTCCTGCATCTTTAGCATAGTTTCTCCCAAAACATATATTCAATTTGTTCTATTTTTCTTTATTATTCCAATAGGTGTGTTCAGCACAAGGTTTCTAACTCTGGTCGTGATTATTGCAGTGTAACTTAGAAAGCTAAAAATACTAGTCAAGTAGTAGCTTGGCTGGTTAAAGATTATGTCTCATAAATGAATAGGATTCTGTTTCACTAGAGGGAGACAAAAAGAGCAATATAGCACACTTGCTGTTGATTTTTAAATATTTCACTTCATGCTTTTAGGTAGTTCCTTCAGGAAGGATGAGAGATCATTAAAAAAATAGAAAGTAAAGGTTGGACAAAATCTTTAACGGAAGTAAAAGAGGGGTCATAAAGCACTATTAAAGGGAATAATACTGCACAACCTCTTTGAGGCTTTGTCAAGTAAGCCTTCTCCCTCCTCATTCACAGATTGCAGCCTAGCCTTTTTTTCACTTCTCAGAACTGAATAATACTGAAATGGATGTTCTTTAGTTTCTGATATTTTTTGGTAAATTGTAATTTTTAATTCTGAATGTTTGTTTTGTTCAGCTGGTCATCTGACATTTGAATGTCGAAACTTCCTCCGAGTAGATCCTCAAAGAGATATTGTTTTAGATGTTAGCAGCACTAGCAGTGAAGACAGTGAGGAAGAAGAACTACAGAGATTGCAAGCCATGCGTGAAAAAAAGAGTAAGGTGTTGGGGTTTTTTTCTCTTAAAGAATAAATTGGATAATGGTCTTTTGAAGTACTGGAATTCTCATTTTATCCTTTGTGATAACTACTACTAGTTCTTCAAGCCTGTGCTTTAAAAGCAGGTCTTTTAGTTCGTGTGTTCAGACTTCAGAGATTTGATACACCCACATCTTTTTTTATTATTACTAATTCCTGTTGTAGGAAATTAATAATGTACCCACTTGGAACATCTCAAAAAAGGCTTCTAAATACAAAAGATCGTTAAGACTGTTACTAAGAAGCTGCTTAGGAGAAAATGACATGGATGTTCTGAGCTAATCTTTTGATTATGGCATGTAGTTTAAACATCTTAAAGTTGATAGTAACTCTTAAAACTGATGACAAATATGACAGCTGAATTTCTCTCCAGTTTCTAAGTTGTGTTTTGACTGAAACAGCTAGTGAATTGAATTTAAACATTCATATTTGGAGAAGTACTGTTCTCTGTTTGGATGGTCTGAGCATCAACTGTTTGTCAGAGAGAGAATAGATGAGTTATTTAGCAGATACGTGAGCTCATTTGAATTTGGACTTCAAAGAGGCTGTTCTCCTAATTAAGAAGGGGAGATTGTTCCACCATAGCAAACTTTAAATGAATTAATGTTCTTCCCCTCTGCCTCTTGAAATGTCCTGTTTTGTTCTGTTGGTCTCACATTCCAGACTTAACATTCAGTTCCTACTAAGGATGCTCATTAGGAAGGAGAAGGGATAGATTGTGCCCTGTAACTTGCTGGAACACTTCAAAAGAAAAAGTCTGCTTGTCAGGAGTGCTGAATTGGTACCGCAACAATCCTTTCTTGGAACAAGTCTCTGGAAAAACCTGTTCCCACTCATTATGTACTTTTGAATGTAAGGGATGTTTTTGGCCCTAAACTGATTGGAGATGGATATCTGCAGGAAAAACAGCTGTTTACTTGATCTTGGAATATCCCTGTTCATTATATGTTCTTTCTCAAATTGTGGCTGCTGTGTGTACTGTGAGGAGATGGGTATCTTTAACTGTCAATAATCTAGGCAGGATTTTGCCATTTTCAAGTGGCCTCATCTTCTCAAGATTTTTGCAGTTTGCACTTAATTTTTGCACCTCTTTCTCAAAAAAATACTGAGTACTTGTTCACACATTCTTATTCATGGTTTTTAATTGCTCCAAAAGTAATTTGCTTTTTGTAACTCATTGAATTCTGTCATATGTTGCTCCAGAACATACAGACCAGTAATTTCTATTTGGGGTAGCAAATGAATAACTGCACTAGCATGCAGACTCTGTGGAATGGTATGTGATAGAAATAAGATGAAATGCTCAAAATCAGCTATCTGTTTTAAGGATAAATTGTAAAGTCAGTGTTTTCCTGTTAGCTGACATTGTAATGTGTAGTTATGTAGTGGATTTGCATTTCAGAGAATTAAAAAATACTTTTTGAACAGGCATAGAAAAGACTTAAGGTCAGAAATTTCATCCAATGTGATAAAATTATTGCTTGTAAGTGAAATGTGAAGATACTATACAATACTATACAGTGTTAGGGCAGGAAACAAACATGACCAGATGAGAGGTAACTCTGCTGCCAATCTTTGTAGGTGGTATATTGACAGTTAACTGAAACTTACCTTATTTATGGCATAGCTATTTGTGAAGTGTAAAATGAGGATGTGTGAAAATAATTCAGGTAAGCCTAAGGGAAGATTCTTTTTTTTTGTACGTTCTAGTTAAATGATCTGTTTTCACACTTGGGCAAGTCTTTAAAAATACAGAAGAACGGATGTTAACATATAGGAAGAGTCAAAAGTTTCTGCTATGTTTTGTGGGCCTTCCTTCATTCTTAGTGCTTAGATCAAAGTCATTAGAATGTAAGTTGTATAAATAGTTCTGCTATGCTGCAGAATATGTCTGAAATTACTGTACTAGACAAGAATTTGGAGGAGGGAAAACTTTTAACAACAATTTTATAGTAACTTTATATTGTTGTTGCTGTAGTAACTTTGGTTATTGAAGCCACGCTTTTAATGCTGATCTTAATTCAGACAAGTGTTTTGTAAACTGTAATTTTTTTATCCATAGATTTAAATGAGGAGGAAGAAAAAAAGAAACAAAAAAGAAAAAGCAAAGAAAAAACAAAATTAAAGAGACCAAGAAAAAGGTAACTCTATCACACACCTATTTTAATTCCAAAACAGAACTTTAGAAAGTTTCTGATTTGTGTGTTGTTTCTCAGAAAACATTGCTTCTTTTCATGCAATTTTATTTGCAAGTACATCTTTGGTTTGAAAAGCTTCCTGTTTTCCAGTGAGAACTTGTTTGTTCTTTGAGTAATGGTAAAGCCACAGGCTTTCTGCTATGGAGTTAGGACCACGGAGGTCTAGAAAGCTGTAGCAAGCTGGAGGTCTGCAGGTCTGAGAAAGCAGTGCTCCCTCTGACTATCCAAAAATATACACAAGATGTGGGGAAAAGAACAAGAGGTCAGAAGGATTATAGGACTGGTCCCCAGCTTAGCTTGCATGAAGAAGCCTCCCTGCAGTTCAGAGACCATAAAATTCTGTGTGTGCACACATGCTTGTGTAGACACACACACACGGTGAGTAACGTAACTATCAAAAGGAAGACTTCTATAGTTTTACTTAGCATGTGTTGAGTTTTAATCTTCCTGTTACTGTAGAAGCCTAAAACAAGTGTTACTCCAGAATCACAGAATCATCTAGGTTGGAAAAGACCTTGAAAGATCATCTAGTCCAACCATTAACCTAACACTGACTGTTCTCAACTACACCATATCCCTAAGCGCTATGTCAACCCGACTCTTAAACACCTCCAGGGATGGGGACTCCACCACTGCCCTGGGCAGCGAATTCCAATGCCTAACGACCCATTCTGTAAAGAAATGCTTCCTAATATCCAGTCTGAACCTTCCCTGGTGCAACTTGAAGCCATTACCTCTTGTCCTGTCGCTTATTACTTGGTTAGAGACTCATCCCCAGCTCTCTGCAACCTCCTTTCAGGTAGTTGTAGAGGGCAATGAGGTCTCCCCTCAGCTTCCTCTTCTCCAGACTAAACAACCCCAGTTCCCTCAGCCGCTCCTCGTACGACCTGTGCTCCAGACCCTTCACCAGCTTCATTGCCCTTCTCTGGACACGCTCGAGTAATTCAATGTCCTTTTTGTAGTGAGGGGCCCAAAACTGAACACAGTCATCGAGGTGCGGCCTCACCAGTGCCGAGTCCAGGGGCAAGATCCCTTCCCTGTCCCTGCTGGCCACGCTATTTCTGACAGAAGCCAGGATGCCATTGGCCTTCTTGGCCACCTGGGCACACTGCTGGCTCCTGTTCAGCCGGCTGTCAATCAACACCCCCAGGTCCCTCTCTGACTGGCAGCTCTCCAGCCACTCCTCCCCAAGCCTGTAGCGCTGCTGGGGGTTGTTGTGGCCCAAGTGCAGCACCCGGCATTTGGCCTTATTGAAACTCCTACAGTTGGCCTCAGCCCATCGCTCCAGCCTGTCCAGGTCTCTCTGCAGAGCCTCCCTACCCTCGAGCAGATCAACACTCCCACCCAACTTGGTGTCATCTGCAAACTTACTGAGGGTGCACTCGATCCCCTCGTCTAGATCATCAATAAAGATGTTAAACAGGAGTGGCCCCAAAACCAAGCCCTGGGGGACACCACTTGTGACCGGCCGCCAACTGGATTTAACTCTGTTCACCACAACTCTTTGGGCCCGGCCATCCAGCCAGTTTTTTATCAGCAAAGCGTGTGCCCATCCAAGCCACGAGCAGCCAGTGTCACCGGAAGAATGCTGTAGGAAATGGTGTCAAAGGCCTTACTAAAGTCAAGGTAAACAACATCCACAGCCTTTCCCTCATCCAGTAAGCAGGTTGCCCTGTCGTAGAAGGAGATCAGGTTTGTCAAGCAGGACCTGCCTTTCATAAACCCCTGCTGACTGGGCCTGATCCCCTGGTTGTCCCGCATGTGTTGTATGATGGTACTCAGGATGAGCTGCTCCATCAGCTTCCTGGGCACCGAAGTCAAGCTGACAGGCCTGTAATTTCCTAGATCATCCTTCTGACCCTTCTTATAGATGGGTGTCACACTGGCCAGTTTCCAGTCTGTCGGGACCTCCCTGGTCAGCCAGAATTGCTGGTAAATGATGGAAAGTGGCTTGGTGAGCACCCCAGCCAGCTCCTTCAGCACCCTCGGGTGTATCCCGTCTGGTCCCATAGACTTGTGTATGTCTATGTGATGCAGTAGGTCAATGACTGTCTCCTCCTGGAATGCGAGGGGGTTGTTCTCCCAGTCTCTGTCTTCTGGCTGAGGAGGCTGGATTCCCTCAGTACGACTAGTCTTGTTATTAAAGACTGAGGCTAAGAAAGCATTAAGGACTTCAGCCTTCTCCTCATCACTTGTTACCATGTTTCCTCCTGCGTCTAGTAGGGGATGGAGGCTCACCCTGGTCTTTCTTGTGCTGTTGACATACTTATAGAAACATTTCTTGTTGTCCTTGATTGCTGAAGCCAGATTGATTTCCAGCTGGGCTTTAGACCTCCTGATTTCCGCCCTGCACAGCCTCACAGCATCTCTGTAATCACTGTGAGTGGCTAGCCCCTTCTTCCAAAGGCTGTAAACTTTCCTTTTCTCCCTGAGTTGCAGCCAAAGCTCCCTGTTCAGCCAGGGTAGTCTTCTCTGCTGCCGGCTTCTCTTACAGCACCTGGGGACAGCCTGCTCCTGAGCTATTAAGACTTCCACTTTCAAAGGAAAATGTTGTAATACCCAAATTTATTGTGAATCTGAGTTTTGGCCTGCTGATAGATTTTTTTTTTTTTTTTAGATGCAACAGTAGACTCATTAGTCATTAGGACCATTGACAAGACAGTATCCCAGGAACTGCACTGAGAGCTAGGAAATGTATACTATATTTGGAGGCCACAATAAGATATTTTTCAGAAATAAAAAGGATTTAACACTGCTTGTATTGATATTTTTCCCCTTCCTTATTTACATAGTGTGAAGACAGTAGAAAAGATTCAGTCTGCTGGCTGTAGTCTTTACATGCAATTAATAACTAATCATGTAAACGATAGCACAAAACTGTCCTCTTGAGTATAATAATCGTGACTTTTATTGTCCTTTAATTCTTGTATATATGTAATCACTCATCACTGCTGGTTAGAGAGTGATATTACCAGCTGCCAGAGCATCCAAATTTGTCATACCCATTTCTTGTAGATTTTTGCATGAGAGAAATACATTGAGATTTGTTTGAAGGCATTACTGTAGCATTGTTATTGATCTTGTGATACTTTAAAAGCTGAAAGCTCTGTCTTACTGTGTATTAAATTTTAATAAGTTGCTTTAAATTGTAATAAGTTGTAGCGGCCAAAATAATTCACACGTCACAGTGCTCTTTCTTTCTTTCTGCAGGGCAGGGGCTGTTTATTTTCTTTAGGTCTCTCTTTTTCTCTTCTTACATTAATACATACTCATACAATAATACATACTTTTACTCTCATCCAAGCTCTTACTTCATAATAAACAAGTCAGCAACTAGACAGTCATCTACCCTCTCTCCCAGAAAAAGTTCCATACCACACAGGCAGTCTCGGTGCTACCATTTTCTTCGCCACACTAGCACAACCTGGTATCTCTCTTGAGAGGCCTGTTCCCCTCCAAACCTTGCTGCTTCTCCGGGCTGGCGCAGAGTAGAGCTGGCGCTTCTCCAAGCCAGCACGGGACAGAGCTCCTGAGCAGAGCTCTCCACCTTCACCGAGCTCTCCTGCGCAGAGCTATCTCGCTTGAGTGCTCTAACTGAGCTGCACTCTCTGGCTGAGCTCTAACTGAGCTGACCGGGTGATGTCGATTTGGCTCTTAAGTATTGAATCTCCCACAGCTGTGCAGGGCTAACAGGCCAATGCCTACTTGCCTCTTAATCATTTACCAGTAACACATGATTTGACTCTTAATATATTGAATCTCGTGCAGTTGCACAGAGCTGACACTACCACATTACTGTTGTACCTTCAGTTTTCTGTCAGTCTGTACTCTTAGTCTTGTTCTTATTGAAGGTTGAAAAACACCCAACTTGCCTATTCCATTGTTAATCTGTATTATAAACGTACTGCTTTTCTAGCACAATAGTCTAATTAGAAAAGTCATCATTCAGTTGAACATGCAGACTGAGATCATAAGCTTTCCAGTGGATGCTACCGTATGAATTCTACACCAAATTTGATTTGTGACATTGAAATACTGAAATTAAAAGCCCCACATTATTACTGTGGAATTTTTCTTCTTTAAGTACATATCAATCTGTATATATATAGATATATATGTATTTTTTTTTTTACTAGATCTTCCTCATCAAGTGCAGCTGAAGAGGATGGGCCAAAGTCAAAAAAACAAAAATCACACAAAAAAGAAAGGGAAAAAGAAAAAAAGAATAAATCTAAGAAAGGAAAACATCATAAAAAGGAGAAGAAGAAGAGACGAAAGGAAAAAACTTCGTCTTCTGACAGTTCAGACAGTTCTAGTAGTGACTGAGATGCTGGCCTATTTTTGTGTTCACTGCTGCAGAGAAGATGATTTTACTTTCAAATCAAGTTTATTTATGCTTTGCAATGCTGTTGTTTTAAAATGAGATCTATATATGTTTTTAAGAAATCTATCTGCAACTATCAGTGCTTCAAATTATTAAATGGACCATGTGGGAAAAAATACGCTGTTCTATCTCAAGTTTATTAGTACTAAACCATGCAAGTTTAACTGATTCTTCACTCTTTTTCTTAGTTCAGTTGAGATTAGTTATGTTTGGAATCCTTTACACTAGGATATGATAAACTTCAGTTTGCAAGTCTTTGGGTAAAAAGATTTGCACTTAAATACGACTAATGTCAGAATGGTTAAATCAAATTTGGAAATATAAGTGAGATTTTCTATTATGTTATCCTTTAAATAAATGTATACTTTGCATAACACTTTCTCCCTACATACATTAATCAGTAAGTGCTAATACGAAATACTGTTTGAGTCCAGAGAAAGTAAAGAATGGGCAATGAGAAGCTAAAAGAGATTGCTCCTTCAAAATTGTCTTCTAAAATTGATCTGGTCATAGACTGTGAAACACAGTTACACATCCTTTTGGCAGGATCACTGTGAGCAAGCTCAAAATAAACAAAAGCTATTGATTTTTTGAAGACCTTTCTTTCTGCCTAGGTTTTGTTCTTCTACAATTATGGCCATTTCATCCTTGACATAAAGCACCACTTCCTAACAGTTCCAAGAACTATGTTAATATATTATGTGGTAATTAATGCCTACATGAACTAAAACAGGAAATTCAAAGACTGACGGTTGACAAGAATCGTAAAGCCTCCATTCATTCTAATAAAACTCCCATTGGAAAGTTAACAAACACATATGCAAACCTTTTGTGGAATATAAGCAATCTATCATGTTGAAGTCTGTAGCAAAATTTACCATTTGCTATTAGGAGCTATGTTAAACATGTCAAAACTTTGTAACTGGATTCTGGGATATCCAGTTCATATCTTGTACTGTGATAGGGTACAGGTTCAAGACAGACTGATACTTTTGAGTTGAGCAGATTTTAGGTGTACAATCCTACCTAAGAATTGCCTAAACCTCGAAGTGCCTATGTTTACAGCTACTTGAAAATGCTGTTCATGTTTGTGTTTCATTTTTCTTTGCTTGGACACAGAACTGCTTCCACCTGAGCAGCCTGCCATACAGCTTCACTCAAGGGAGTCAAAATATGAGGAAGAGCAACACCTAAACTTTCTTAACAATAATATCCATTGCCTATGTTTTCTAGAGTGGGTTAGAGCATTGAGTCAGTACAAAATGTTTTATGGTATTTTAATGATTACTGCATTTGGCCTGAAAGTGAGATACCTAGATCTAACTCTGTCTTTCAGACCCTTATTATTGGGCAACTTGTGCTGTAGATGCTGTGCTAGGGAACATTAAAGATCTAAATACTCATGGAAGCCTGTTGTGGTTTTAACCCAGCTGGCAGCCAAACCCTACACAGCCAATTTCACCTCTGCAAACTGACTCGATTCACCTTCAGTGGCTTCTGTGACCTGTCGTGTGGGGCTCCACACAGCTGCCTTCCACCTTCAGTGTTTCCTCACAATGTGACAGGACCCATCAGTAAACAGGGCATATTGCTTCTCATTTCTGATAGTTACCCCATGTCATCAATGTATTGCAGGTGTTCTGGGGCTTCACCTTGTTCCAGTGCAGTCTGGATCAGTCCATGGCAAATGGTGGGGCTGTGTTTCCACCCCTGGGACAGTTGATTCCAGGTGTATTGGACACCCCTCCAGGTGAAAGCAAACTGCACTCTGTTGCCGAAGGGGTGGAGAAAAACGCATTGGTGATATCAGTTGTGGCGTACCACTTCACTGCCTTTGACTCCAGTTTGTACTGAAGCTCTAGCATGTCTGGCATGGCAGCATTCGGTGTGAGTTCACTCAGGACATGATAGTCTACTGTTAATCTCTGTTAGACTTTTGCACTGGCTGTATGGAGCTGTTAAAGGGTGAGCGAGTCTTGCTGATGACTCCTTAGGTCTCTAGTTGATGGATCAGTTTATGAATGGGAATTACAGAGTCTTGATTGGTGCGATACTGCCGTCGGTGCACCATTGTAGTAGCAATTGGCACCTATTCAACCCTCAGCAAACCCCACAGCAGAAGGGTCCTCTGAGAGACTGGGCAAAGCAGACAGATGTTTGAGTTCTTCCATCCCTGAGGCAGCTATACTGAAAGCCCACCAATACCCTTTTGGGTCCTTGCAATACCCTCTCCTCAGATAAACTATACCAAGAATGCATGGAGCTTCTGGGCCAGTCACAACTGGGTGCTTTTCCCACTCATTCCCAGTTAGGCTCACCTCAGCCTCCAATACAGTCAGCCATTGACAGCAGTTCCTGTTGAGGTTGGAGCGGCTGCAGTGCCTGTCATTTTGTTATTAGATCCAGAGACCTTCTCTTCCCCTTGAGGGTACCGAATAGTGTTGAACAGGGCTCGGTAGACACGGGCCAGGCCCCAGCACATTGCAGTGATTTGTGTCTCTCTGAAATTATCAGGGTTACAGCATACTTCTTCCAAATATTTCACTAGATTTTAGGGATTCTGCACTTGTTCAGGGGTGAAGTTCCAAAACATCGGGGGTACCCACTGTCCTACGTACTTGCCCATGCCATCCCACTCCCCCTGCCACTCATAACTCTCCAGCCTTGGGGTAGATCTCTGGGTGATACTCTTAAATAGTTGCTTAACCCTGAATGAAATCTGAACCACATGCAGGAACATGCTGGCTCCCAGCAGTAAGATGACCATGTTAGTGTCAACATTCCAAGGATATTCAAAATTTTCAAAATTCTCAAATCCTATTGTAAGTAGCCTGGAGGAGAAGGAGAAGGAGAAGGAGAAGGAGAAGGAGAAGGAGAAGGAGAAGGAGGAGAAGGAGAAGGAGAAGGAGAAGGAGAAGGAGAAGGAGAAGGAGAAGGAGAAGGAGAAGGAGAAGGAGAAGGAGAAGGAGAAGGAGAAGGAGAAGGAGAAGGAGAAGGAGAAGGAGAAGGAAGGAGATGAGAAGGGGGGTGTCTCCTCCATTGATTGGGTCTCCGAGGAGAAAAGGTAAAGGGTGTAATTATTAACCCTTTCCGATAGATGGCCCCCCAAGTACAGAGGTGACAACAATACTGAGTACAGATACCGGACTAGTCTCAGGACAGATAACTTCATGGTACAATAAACCAGTGTTACATAGTACAGCAAAGCAAAAATCCTAACCACCTCCCACGGGTGATAAGCAGCAGCACAGGGACTATATACGGCAAGTGAGGTGATGCATAGCACATTGGTAAGGGCCAATAAACAGAACATTATGACCAGCAACTGATAAGCCAATATAACGAATGCTTAAAACAAATTTGTTGTAATACACTCTGGCCAGATCTGTCATTATCTCCACCCTTCGAGCCCCATGTTGGGTGCCAAAAAGGACTGTTGTGGTTTAAACCTGTGCAGCAGCCAAACACCATGCAGCTGCTTGCTCACCCTCCTCTGCCCAGGGTATGGGGGAAAGGATTGGAGGGGTAAAGGCAGGAGGACTGGCAGATTGAGATAAAAACAGTCCAATAATTGAAATAAAATAAATAATAATAATAGAAAGTACAAATGGGTTATGCGCAATGCGATTACCACCTGCTGACTGATACCCAACCAGTTCCTGGCTGGCAATCCTGGAGGAGCCACAATCCCAAAACTGCAATCTCAGAAGCGAGAGAGAACCCCCTGTTTCCCAGTTAACCCTGCTTTATGTACTGAGCAGGACGTTACATGATATGTAATATTTCATTGGCCAGTTTGGGTCTGGTGCTTTGGCTCTGCTCCCTCCCAGCTTTTTGTGCACCTGTGCATGGGCAGGGCTTGGGAAGTTGGAAAGCACTTGATTTCTTAGCAACAACTGAAAATATCAGTGTATTATCAGCATTCTTCTCATAGCAAATCTCACTGAATCCAAAACACAGCATGATTCTAGCTACTAAGAAGAAAAAATAACTCTATCCCATCTGAAACCAGGACAAAGCAAGCAAAGAGAAATAATCTGTAACCTTCTATGTAGGTCTCCCAGTAGAGGATGGCAAGAGTCCTTATGTCTGCTCTTTTTCTTACTGGCTTTGGTCCAATCTAGTTTTTCATGATTTCTGGGATGGGCTTGGATAATATAACTGAAGAGAGACTAGATTGCTTTATTAGGTGATACCAGTGTATAGTACAATGAGCATTTATTTTGTAAGCACCGATTTAACACATTCTGCCACCCTGTTCACTCTAGTTTCCTCCGTGTTGCTGTGGCTGTTACAGCTTATTTTTGACTGGGTTAATTCTCTAAACCAGTCATTCTGTAGAGAGCAACCGGGAAGTTGTGGGCTACTTAAACCAATACTGTTGCCAAAGGAAATATTTAATCAAGTCACAGCTTAAGACACAACTCATTGCCCTTTTTTCCCCCTGAAATGTTCCTTACTTAAAGAGATTGGCAGGGTTATTGGGATTAGGGGAATTCAGAACTCATATGTAATTCTCCCATGATCTTCCCATGATCTTCTGATGATCCCATGATGTCAACTCTGGGGAATGGGATTTTGTACCTTATTAGTTTCTTGATTTTTGAAAGCTTCATCCGAAGACAAGGGACTGAGGGAAATTTTACTGAGCTTTGTGTACCAGAATGGCTGAAGTGTTTATTAAACAACCATTATTAGAGTTAGTATATCTCTATGCATAAGTATAATTCATCCAATTTAATGACAAATTAGAGAATGGATAGAGGCTTAAAGTTCAGAAAAGCAGCTAGTATATATTTTAGTAGTGTTCCTTATACTTTTGTGTATTTTCAAATAGCCATTTTAGATTCTAGTTCTAATTGTTGAAATCAGAAGATTACCTATCTAAATGGTAGTGCAATTACCTTCCATGTAGCATTACAGCAGCTATGTATGGTAGTTACAACGGTATTTTGTACAAGAGTGTAAGGCATGAATTTCAATGTTCTACTTGAATTTTCTACTTGTTAGTAGCATACATAGATTTTCATATTGGAGAATTTTCTGATTTTTACAATTTAAGATTTGAACAATTTAAATAACACTGTTCTCTCAATTCATGCATTTATGTAACAGAGTATCATGTATGAGCTTACTTTTCAGCCCATACTCCCATTTTATTTACAAATATGTACATTAAAGGAAATAGATTTTGCCACAGAAGTGCTCAAGATTTCAGGTATATTAACTGATATACAAGGAGATGTTGCAGTGAACAGTTCTCTGCCAATTTAATATTTGCTAAACTTTAAAAGTGATATAAAAATGAATATTATTGATTTTCTTGATCTAGCCATCATTTTAGTGAGTCTGATGTGTTGTAACAAATGTTACTGTTTCACGTGAGTCTCAGCTTGAACCAAAATGCCTACTGTTTCTAGAAAAAGAAGTGACATTCAGCAGATTTACGTATCGAAACAAGACTTCTAATATTAAAAATCAGCTATTTCTTCATTCCTATCAATTGTTATTAACTTAAGTTTTCATGAATCACACTTTCAAGGACAATGCCTAGACGTAACTGCTGCTGTTGTACAGGCCCAAGGTATTGATTGTATGCCTGCTAGTCAACAAGCACCAAAGATCTTACAATATGAAGATGATGCCAGTACAAACAAGGACTGTCATTCCCTGTCAACTTATCTCAGTTACAGAATGAAATGCCTATTTTCAGAAAGAAACAAAAATTATGCATGTGAGTAGTATGTGGGGTAGGATGAAGAAAAGAAATGAAGGCAAGGGCATGCCAAATGGATAGAGTAATGAAGAGTCAACAACTTCCATATACCTTACAGTAAGATTTGAAATACAAATTAACCTCTATCATTAGGCACCAGGAACAAAGTAGGTACCTGGTGTTTCCTTCAGTCTTTTTTCCAAGATAGTGGAAGAAAAACGTGCACATCTGCAATCCACCTACTTGCTGGGGAACAGACTGTGCTGTAAACTGCACCAAAGGCTGGAATCACTGAATCAAAGCTGAATTAAGCTACTGTTTTACAAATAGCTAAAGGAAATTCACATTCACCATGCAAAAATTACAGCTTCACCATTCTTTGCAGCATGCAAGACACCATGGAAAGCCCTTTAGTCTCTTTCATGATGTAGAGTATATATACTTTTTTAGGTACCTAGAGTAATGGAAAGTTATTTTCAGCACAATCAAGTAAGTTTGTATCACATGTTTTAACTTGAGTACAGATCAGATTGGCAGGGGCTTGAACAAAAATGCAATAATCTTTTGCTCTTTAGACTTTGCTAAAATTGCACTTCCGTGCTTAGTAGTTTTCCTGATCTTTAGAGGCATTTCATCAAAGTGAACACGCTTGCTATCTTCATGCTCTCTTAAAATGCTGAAGTATTTTAGTTGCTATTACCATCAGTTTGCAGCATGAGAAAAGTGATGTTTACATCACTGATCATTTACCAATTTAATATTAGTTTTCTGTTTTACCGTTACATGCTCCTTTACCATCAAAATCTGTATGAATATTATACCACTGCTTGTTAAGTTTATATTTTTAGGTTATGGCATTCAGCAGTGTCAGCTTGTGTTCTTTCTAGGAGTTTTTCTTGAGTATTTTCTGCAGGTTAGCCAGGTACTTATTCTGTTGTATTCTGAGCTCTTTTCAATGGTCTATGTTGGTTCTTGTGCAGTCTGTAAGGGACCAGAAATGAGGGACAAACAAAAGTGTTAGCCACAGGTACCCAAGAGGTGAACTAAAAGAAAAATAAATTCTGAGTGATACAGTGTTATTATACAGCTCTACAACTAAGAATTGCAACAAGGCAATTATAGCTAGAAAAAATTGCAGTGTTTAACTATGAACTTGGAACAGACTGAGCAACCTTACAGACTTGATCTTTTAGGAGATCAAAGCTGCTGAGATAATCAATGCATATTGAACTCTGTATTTACTCAGTGCTTTTATAGTTGACAACAACAAAGCAAGTCGTAGCTGCAGGTCACTCTGAGGAGTATCATGAGTACCAAATCTGCCATGGTGCTTGTTGTCTGTTTCATATAATAATCAGTTCCAGGAACTTCTGAGCTGCATTTTCAGCAGTTCATCTTTGGTAGTTCTTCACATCTTCTCTCCCCAGTGAAAAAAGGGCACAATCTGTATGTATGCAGAACAGAATGTCAAGTATGAAAATCTTTTAACTCAACTGATTATTCAGTAGTGCCCTGCAGTCACAACAGTAGAGCCAGCAGTGAAGCTGTTAGAAAGTAGTTCTGACCTTGCCATGTCTTGGGGACTCACCTATCTTAATGTGTCAAAATTATTGTACATCAGAGATGCTTTTAGGCAAAACACACACTTGGTGCCTCTTACCACAATTCCTCTGCCTCAAGGCAGAGAAGGACATTAATGGAGATTCTGAGCAGCAAATCACGGCAAATAAGAACAAGGATGGATAGAAAAATGTGCCAAAAATGCTTCTATAATTAAAACGATAGAACACTGAAACTGTTCAAAGGAAATTCTAGTATACCAATCATGAAGATGAATTTAGGGAATAAAGAAGAATACACGATGAGATGGTGATAGCAGAAAATAAGCAAATGCAGAAGAGGTACAAGAATGAAGAAACCAAAGGGATTAGAGAAATGCAAGTACAAGGGTGGAAAAGATACAATCAGTCTAAACCAATGATTATCCAGTACAGGAAAATCCTTTCCTGTCAAGAATATGATACACATGTTAAAAAAAAATTGATAAATGATTTGAGAAAGAAGATCAGAGGGAAATGTTTGTCTAGAAAGACAAATATTCTCCTAAAATGTTGTAGTTTAAATCAGAGCAGTAAAGGAGAAAAGTCTGTAAGAGAGACATAAGGACAAAAGTCTGTAACAGAAACAGGCTACTTAATAGAGTTCATTTAAGTTCTAGCATAGTGTTCAAAATGTGACTAACTATTGTTAAATATTTTCCCACTGAGAAGCTGTACTGTGAAGAAGATAAATCCTTATTTATCTGTATTATATATAAATATTCCTGAAGCTTTAACTTAGTGTAATAGTTTATAAAATATCCTGGCAGAATTTAGACCATCAGAGAATTTCAACAAATAATTAAGTAGAGCTGTAAGAAACACGCTGTGTTGTAACTTTAAAGCTTAGTAGTTATAAGCCACCCTTATGGATCCTCTATTCCAAACTGCCACAGCAACAGTATGCAGTGATATTCTGAAGATACAGTTTGCTAATTACAATGCCTGTTTATACAGCACTCCTACACTTAATTAGAAAAAACCAAAACTGTAGCTTATTTTGGGGACAACTCTACTACAGTAATTTAAAACTGAAGACAGATGGTCCCTAGACAATGCAAACAAGAACAGCTGATCAACTTCATTTTTTCTGTGTACATCTATTTCAAAATATTTGGTCATAGTTTATTTAGTATGTAGCCCAGATCTGAGGAGAAGGGAGTTTCAAGACTGTTTTAAATATAACAGAAATACTAGTTTAAAGTGTAGTCTGTGCTTGTGTTTATTTTAAATTCATACTGATTACTCATTTTCCTCTAAGTCATTTGTCCTCTTACAGGAAGTTCAGCAAAGACCATAAAACCCAACTCTTTCTTCAGCCAAGTGTAGACAACTTTTCAGACTCATGAACCTGATGGAAATTATTTTGGTGGTAGAATCAACTAATGTTTTAAATGAACAAAATGCTCTAGTTTGCAGCAAAATTAGAGTCAGTTCAGGAAGAGGCATTTATGCCTTAACTGATCCTGACTTTATGCATTCCAGAGGACAACACCAAGGAATACTTTACAACTGTTACATCCCTCCTGTTTCTCTCTCTTTTCTTTATCACCCATTTCACTCTTATCACTCTTTTCTTCCATTTGCAGGGAAAATATCTATTCCAAAACAGTTGACATGTATTAGTCTGAAAACTATGAGTTTTCTGTGATTTGGCACTTAATTCTACATTTTAAGAAAAACAGATTAAGCTCAAAATTAATTATTTGATCCAAACAAATTAATTTTTAAAATTTTACACTAACAAACATTAATTTGATTCTAAAATATTACAGGAAAAAAAAAAAAAGAGGGAGTCAGCAATGCAACAACCCCTCCCAGACTTGTAAAAACCAGTGCAGTAAAGCAAAGTTTTCCTTTTCTATATATGTAAGAAATATATGGGACTCTGTGGTATATGAAATTTACTGTACAGGCTTCAGTTTTCCATATTATGCTTAGAAAGGAATGGGTTAAACCCTTGACTTGGGCTTATGCAAGGAGTCTGGGGATATTTATGCTTGTAAACTCTGTTTTTTACAAACTTTCAAGAAAATGAGGTAACCATTACAGGGAAAATAATTTATTTTTGAAGACAACAGGAATACTGGACACTAATAATGAGCTGTGTCAAATAGGCTTCAGATAGTATGTAGCAGAAACCTTTTAAAACAAAATGTAAGAGACTCAGATGCTGGTAGGTGTTTCACAGACCGTGGAAGTATCTGTGCATTTTTCTTTAAAACTTTCTTAATATGACACTTGACTTAAGAATTTTATTTCTGTCTTTAGATAACCAGTACATGATGGTTTATTATAGAAAGGCTAACTTACTAAACAATTACTACAGATGCTTAAGTTTCCCTTTGAGGTTCTTCCTCAATTCAGATCAGCCCTCTAGTGAGGTATTGAAACTAAAGAAGTTCCTGTGGTATTAAGCCCAACTTCAGAATAAAATAGGTAGGGAAGATGAAGAGGATGAAGTTTTCTTTCTTTCTAAGAGACTAGGTTGCTTGTGCCAGGGACTAGGAATGCAAGGTACTGGAAGAATGATGAAAGATTAGGACCTAACAAAAAAAGTCTCTTTGTGGATTTGTAGTGATGGAAACTTGACTATTTATTTCAAAGGAGAAAAAGCAGACTCTTAATCCTTTGAAAGATAGAAATTTTTTAGATACATAACCTTGTCTTCCTTGAGGAAATCTTTTCTGTTACATTTAAATTCTTTGCCAAACCTTTTCAAATCTCTGAAGTGTTCTGAATCTTTAATAGTGCTCTCTTTCCAGAACATCTGCCAGATCTGTTCCATGTGCAATTGCTGTTTCTGCTGTTACTGTATCTTCTCCTGCCTGAAAGAAATTAATGGTTTGAATCTGGAAAAAGGTGGCCAAAAAAGTGTTGCTCTAGGGATCAGCAACTTTCTCTCCTCTCCCGTTACCCCGGCTTCAAAAGCTTTATTACTTTTCTTCTAAGTTGCCGCACAGAAAAGATTAGAAAGCCTCTTTTCAATGCTGACAGTACAAATTATGTCTTTAAATTTTCCCAGATGTCTAAAGAATAATTTTCCAAGTTAACACAGAGAATACAGGAGCTAAATAAATTAAAGAAAGAAAAAGAAGAGAGGAATAAATATATATCTTCTGTTGTGAAATAAATGTATGTGTAGATTCCTTTTCATTTGATGGCTAAAAATGAATAAACTATTCCTATTATGAGTGAAAAAAAATCACACACTTCATATTATTAAATTAAAGAATGTTTTTGCTCTTTTCTGGATGCTTGAAACAGATCTTTTGTATTCCTAAACAAAGCTTCCATTTACTAAGTTTTTCTCTCTTAAATTTGATAAATGCAGTGTTAAGTCTTGTTTCAGTAAACTGTTACTGAAGGAACTCAAAACCAGAAGAAAATTGGTATTTACTCAGTCTTTGAGGAGGAAGGCATTTTCACTCTAAAGATAGTGCTATAGGAATGTTTACGGGAAACTAGAAAATCTCAACTTTTCAGTTAGCAAAATACAAGTTAGTAAGGGTATAGTCCTCCCTAAATATGAGGGGATAAGATGTAAATAACAGCATCAAGTTGGTGTTAGTTGTTCAGGAGTAGACTTAGGCTGGAAATTTCTATATATCAAAGAACTGTAGTCCCTGAAGAGCAAGAAATACAACTTCTGAAAGAGGGCGCTTGGTACATATAATGGCTCAAATGAAGATGTGGTTGCATGAGACAGCAACGGACTGGACAAATAGAGCCAGGTGTTCTTTTGGGCTCCAGAATTCTCAGTGCTAATGGTACTTAAATACTTTAAAAGAATCAAAGGGATATAGACATCACACCAAGAAAATTTACAGATAATAGGAAATAAGGTGAAGTCTCAAGTACTAGTGAGGAGGAGACTGATAGTTCAAAGCTAGATGAGGTCAGACAGGAAAATAAAAATTTAATGTCTGAGACTGGCAGCATGAGGCTAGATCTGGACAGCAGATTATGCATACTCTGGGAACAGGTTAAGTTGAAAAAAACACATTAGAGGGTACAGCTACCAACTATGAAGTAAAGGTATACCTCTTACTTGAGATATGACTGAGACAGTAATTGAGATTTAAAAATTATTACAAGGAGATAGAATCTCAGGAAAAAGATTTCTAGATTGAATATAAATGATTCAGTTGTGGAATAGTTTAAAGTCAGTGTTTCAACCTTTGCCACACTGTGATCCCTAGAAAATGTCTCCTGTCCCCCTGTATATAACCTGGCTCAGCTCTTTCTGAAGCAGAAAAGGAAGGTTCTACTGGTAAAAGGTAGCCTGTCAGTCAGTGCCTTCAAAGTCCTGGAACTTAAACAGGGTGACAAACTTTCAAAAATAATGCTACAAATCTCTTCTGGCACTGAAGCAATTCAGGACTGAGCGGGAGTAGAAATGGATGTCTCCTTAGCTTCTCTTGCCTCTTCACCTTGAAGCTGAGTAATAGATAGGGTACTTCTTACATAGATAATAAGGAATCCCATCTTTGCACTGACATAAGTCCAGTCGGCATTTAAAAAAGATGCATCAATGCACCAGTGTGCATTTATTTCTGAAATGGTGTAGAAGTTGGTTATTGTATTTTTCCCATTTTCTGATACAGATTTTCTAAGTTGAATATCAAATCAAGGTAAAAGTTCAAATTAAAACTGTAATTTTAGACTTTTCTTACAATGGCATGATGTACTGGTTTAGGCTGGGTGTCATGGTTTAACCCCAGCCAGCAATTAAGTCCCACACAGCTGCTTGCTCACTCTCCTCACAGTGGGTTGGGGAAGAGCATCACAAGAGTGAAAGTGAGAAAACTCATGGGTTGAGATAAAGAGAGTTTAATAAGTAAAGCAAAACAAGGAATTAATTTACTACTTCCCATCAGCAGGTAGGTGTCCGGCCATCTCCAGGAAAGCAGGGTTCCATCACATGTAACAGTTACTTAGAAAGACAAATGCCATCACTTCAAATGGCCCCATTTTCTACTTCTTCCCCCAGCTTCATATGCTGAACATGACGTCATATGGTATGGAACATCCCTGGGGTCAGCTGGGGTCAGCTGTCCCAGCTGTGTACCCTCCCAACTTCTTGTGCATACTCAGACTCCTTGCCGACGAGGTGGCATGAGAAGCAGAAAAGGCCTTGGCTCTTTGTAACCACTGTTCAGCAATAACAAAAACATCCCTGCATTATCAGCACTGTTACTGGCACAAATCCAAAATATAGTCCCATAGGAGCTAATATGAAGAAAATTAGCTCTACTCCAGCTAAAACCTGCAAACATGGATAGAGTTAATTTTTTTCATAGTAGCTCATATGGCACTGTGTTTTAGATTTGTGACCACAGAAGTCTTTTCTGGTGCACAACATGGGACTTGAAGGGTTCAAGATAACAACAGATACATTGCCCACCAGCCCAGCCTTCCTGCCTGCTGTTCACCTCTTCTCTAGGAGCCATGAATGGGGTGGGGGAGGTTGTGGTACTGAGGCAATCTCAGTGTGTTTCCTGCTAAAAGAGTGTCTAAAAGAGGGGGAAGCTGTGACCGGTGGAAAGCTTGTTTTATATTGGACCTCTGAGCATCTTCACAGAATCACAGAATCATCTAGGTTGGAAAAGACCTTGAAAGATCATCCAGTCCAACCATTAACCTGACATTGACATTCCCAACTACACCATATTCCTAAGCGCTATGTCAACCCAACTCTTACACACCTCCAGGGATGGGGACTCCACCACTGCCCTGGGCAGCGCATTCCAACACCTAACAACCCGTTCTGTAAAGAAATACTTCCTAATATCCAGTCTAAACCTTCCCCGGTGCAACCTGAAGCCATTCCCTCTTGTCCTATCGCTTATTACTTGGTTAAAGAGACTCATCCCCAGCTCTCTGCAACCTCCTTTCAGGTAGTTGTAGAGGGCAATGAGGTCTCCCCTCAGCCTCCTCTTCTCCAGACTAAACACCCCCAGTTCCTTCAGCCGCTCCTCCTACGACATGTGCTCCAGACCCTTCACCAGCTTCGTTGCCCTTCTCTGGACACGCTCGAGTAATTCAATGTCCTTTTTGTAGTGAGGGGCCCAAAACTCAACACAGTAATCCAGGTGCAGCCTCACCAGTGCCGAGTACAGGGGTAAGATCACTTCCCTGTCCCTGCTGGACACGCTATTTCTGACAGAAGCCAGGATGCCATTGGCCTTCTTGGCCACCTGGGCACACTGCTGGCTCCTGTTCAGCCGGCTGTCAATCAACACCCCCAGGTCCCTCTCTGACTGGCAGCTCTCCAGCCACTCCTCCCCAAGCCTGTAGCGCTGCTGGGGGTTGTTGTGGCCCAAGTGCAGCACCCAGCATTTGGCCTTATTGAAACTCCTCCAGTTGGCCTCAGCCCATCGCTCCAGCCTGTCCAGGTCTCTCTGCAGAGCCTCCCTACCCTCGAGCAGATCAACACTCCCACCCAACTTGGTGTCATCTGCAAACTTACTGAGGGTGCACTCGATCCCCTCGTCTAGATCATCAATAAAGATGTTAAACAGGAGTGGCCCCAAAACCAAGCCCTGGGGGACACCACTCGTGACCGGCTGCCAACTGGATTTAACTCCATTCACCACAACTCTCTGGGCCCGGCCATCCAGCCAGTTTTTTACCCAGCAAAGCGTGTGCCCATCCAAGCCATGAGCAGCCAGTTTCGCCAGGAGAATGCTGTGGGAAACAGTGGCAACTGAGGCACGGACTCTCCATGGAATCCAGAAAGAAAAGAGAGTTTATTGTTACAATGGTACATACTTATGCTCTCGGATGCTGTCGGTAAAGCTCTTACTTCATAGTTAACAAATCAGCAATTAGACAGTTATCCACCTTTTCTCCTATCAGCACAAGACCTCTCTAACACAGGCTGTGCAGACCAATCACCCTCTCGTTCACGCGCTGTTCTCGCGGCAGTAACTTCTCACAGCTCAGTACTTTTCCACAGTTTAGTGTTGCAGCTGACCGTTGTTTTTCCCTGCTGCCTTGGCATAGCTCAGCAACCTCTTATCTTTCTTCCAAGGCCTGTTTTTCATCAGAGCCTAGCTATTTCTCAGAGGCTGTGCAAGGCTGACAGGCCAATGCCTCCCACAGAAACGGTGTCAAAGGCCTTACTGAAGTCAAGGTAAACAACATCCACAGCCTTTCCCTCATCCAATAAGTGGGTCACCCTGTTGTAGAAGGAGATCAGGTTTGTCAAGCAGGACCTTGCTTCCTTGCTTTGGGATCCACCTTTATCATAGGGTGCAATCATAAGATACTTATATTACTATCATAGTTGATTCGGGGATGCTGTCTGTCTTTATAAGGAAGCTGGTGGAGCAGCCGGTTGCTGTTCTGGTACCAAACTTCCTCTTGGCTGTGCCTGAGCAGTGTGGCAATTCTCTGTGCAATAAATGTCCCTCAGGTGTCCAAAGAAGGGTTCAGATCCTGGCAGTATACAAGATTTTGCTCATTGGCTTGTTTTATAGAACTCTTTGAGTTACTCAGACTTCTGCAATGTGATTGTTGAAACAAAGTATTTCACCAATTGTTTTTACTACTCACTCTTCTTCATAATGTGTGCTACTTTCTTTATTATTTGGATACTTCTGTTCCACAAAAATGCATTTGTAACAGTTTTTATTTTAAATCTTTTTCAAGCTTCACACAAAATAGCATTCTGTATCAGTCTAAAAGAACATATTATGGTGGCAGTGAGGTTGGTTAGTAATATGTCTGTTCTCATGCCTTCTGTGATCCAAGGAAAATGTAAACATGGTGCAACAGTGATGTGATCTAGGCTGGACAAAAAGAGTATCACACCTGAATTGTTTCTATTCTCTGCAAGAGAAGATCTGATCCCAGATATCAAAGATGATGCATTACATTACATGTGTTTGTGTTGGGTTTTTTTTAAAGTGAAACAGCTACCAAATTCTGTATCCATCTGGTTGTCTTGACTAGAAGAAAAGAATGCTAGAACAGAAAATCTTTATAGAGAAGGCATGAAAATCCTGGGGTTTTGGAACACAGAAATACTCAAATGGCAGAAGAGTGCTCTTTCACAGAATCACAGAGTCATCTAGGTTGGAAAGGACCTTGAAGATCATCCAGTCCAACCGTTAACCTAACACTGACAGTTCCCAACTACACCATATCCCTCAGCGCTATGTCAACCCATCTCTTGAACACCTCCAGGGATGGGGACTCCACCACCTCCCTGGGCAGCCCTTTCAATGCCTAACAACCCTTCTGTAAAGAAATACTTCCTAATATCTAGTCTAAACCTTCCCTGGCGCAACTTGAGGCCATTAAGCCACACCCACCAGCATTTGCATCAAATGTTATGATTCCTGTTCCACCAGGAACAGAAATTTTGAACAAGTCGTCAGTAGACATGATTTCTGCAGTCTTTTTTAATAGAAGGTGTTAAAATATTCCAGCTATAGGGAATCTCATGGTAGTCTTCCTTAGAAATTACAAAACCCCATGAGTCAGTAGGAACTTTATTCAGAAATACCTCGCAATTCTCCAATATGTTGTTATCTTCTTTTGGAAGCTGTATGAAAGTCAAGTGGAAAGACCTTCCTTCAATCACAGAAATGCTTAAATTGTAATATAGAAATGAAATATGGGAAACCAACAAGAAGAATTATAGTATCAT
Source organism: Strix aluco (assembly GCF_031877795.1). Lineage (NCBI taxonomy): Eukaryota > Metazoa > Chordata > Aves > Strigiformes > Strigidae > Strix > Strix aluco. Next base: position 12,672,902 of record NC_133971.1, on the reverse strand, counting down.
TTGCTAATAACTATGGGGTATTTTTTTGTATTGTGGCTACCTGTTACCATCTACTTGCATTGAAAGATGAGAATTCATCTGGGGTTTTTTTGTGCAAGATCAAGGAGGTTAAAAGTATTGAGAAATAATATAGAAGACTTAAAATTAGATTTTGTTCTTGAGAGATGACACAACATTAGAAATCTGTTATATCTGATATTTCTTCACTAGGAAAGTAGTGTAGCACTAGTGCAGATTGTCCAGGGAAGCTGCAGCATTTCCATCTTTGGAGGTTTTCAGAACTTGGATAGAAAAAAACACTTGGAATGGGAGGACAGATTAGGTGATGAGGCTCTACAAACACCTAGAGGCAACCTGTAGGTAATCTCTCTTTCCATCTCTGAAAGGCAGCAGTGTGTTTCATGGCAACACTGTGAAACATCAGTGTTGCCGTGAAACTGAAAAATCATTGAGTGATGCCAATTTGAATACTTCTGTTCATATCAGAAGGTTTAGGACTAAGACAGAGGGCAAAATTATGTATAGTGTTGTTTTGTTTTGTTTTGTTTTGTTTTTTTAATTCAGGTAAACAGAGCTGTTACATTTGGGTGGTATTCTCTTTGTAATTAATTCACACATCAACAGCATATTCCAGCTTCCAATAGTTAGGATCCCTGCAACGTTAGTAAAGGGTTAAGCTGTCTCTCCATGTCAGTGAATCAAATACTTCAGTAAAGTTCAATGTGTTGCATGACCAGGAAAGACTAATACTGTACTCTTGCTTGGGACTTGACAAGGACCTAGAATCTGTTGCAGTTACATTTCCCTATTAAGCTGAGTATGGGTTAAAAGGCCACTTTCTGGAGGATTTTTTTTGTAATGCCTTGATCAACCTTGACTGGGATATGGATAATCAAGTATCAGCTGGGTGAGCTGAGCACTGCTTTCAGAGGAAGTCACACACTGGCAGCTGCTTTGCAAGTTATATCTAATTTAGTGGTGGCTAAGAATCCCAAATTTGAGCATGACATTTGCACCATTCTCTGCTGTCTAGACCAGATCCAAAATAAAATTTAGTGTGTCTTAGCCAAATTTAGGTGCCACAGACCAAAACTTAAATTCTGAAAATGATCACTGATCAAGCATCTGAGTCTGCAGTCTTAAATCACCTCCCATGTGTCTTATGTTCTGCTTCTGTCCATGCCTTAAGTGATAGGATTAAGCAGCTCACCTCCTGTTTCATGCTACCTTCAGGCTTTGAAGCCCAGCATATTTTATAGGACACCTAAGTGCTTACTTGTAGGATTCCAGATTCTACTTTGAGAGCCAAAGGTCTTGAGTTGGGCATTGCAATACTCAGTGCTGTGAGAAACCCATCTCTTCTGGTCTGTAGTCCTGTGGAAGCAAGTCAGGTTAATTGCTTTTAAAAAGGAAGCAAATGAAGGTTTCATTGACTCTTTCTGAAAACACTGTCACTTGTTCTTAGCTTTCTTAAAAGGCCTCAACTCACCTTCCATTGAAGTCAATAGTTGCTTTCCATTTACTGCAATTGGAGTTTGAGTGGACATACACAGAACTGTCAGTGATTCCCTGTCAGCTGCTCTTGCTCTACTAACAATAGTGCATCAGTTGAAATCAGTTTGGTGATAAAATTTTTTTATCATTAAGAATTGAAGGATGCTACTGTTCTCAGCCATCTTGAGTGAGTAACCCCAGACTCTTAACAGAAGAGTCTGACCAACATTCTGCAGCCAGCTCTTCTCCTCTTTGCCATTCCTCAGTCAGTAGCTGGGATTCCACCATCTTCATATTCCAAGAGCCCATGTATAGGCAGTTCTATATTAGCAAGATATTTTTAATGAATTACTAATACCAGTGAATGCTGGGACAGTTAGCTGATTGTGGTTCTAGTTATAATGTAAACTATATCAATACTTTAAAATTGATTTAGGGCTTTATTAAGCCAATATACATTGTGTACTGTTTCAAAAGCATCTATATATTTTATGCTTTCAATAATGAATAATTCTGCAAAGTGTTTCTGGAGTATATGTCCCCCTCATAAATGACATGTAAATAAATTTAGACTCAGTTGTACCTGCATTTATAGAATACTGCTGTAAAAGCTAGTAGGGTTCTACTTCTAGAGATATCTGTCAGGTTGCATGAAAAATATATTGTATTTAGAATTTCCTTGTCAATATTTGCAGAACATCACTAGGCACTTCTAAATCATTGAAGTATATATCTCTTGCTGACTACTGCTTGTTTCTGGCACAGCGGGAAACTAAAAGCATTATTTCTTCAAAGTATTATTAAGGTTATTTGTATTTTACCAAAGCCTCACAGCTTTTTCTCTTTTTTCCCTGCTATTACCCACTTTTCAACTATATTCCCACTAAATTCAAAGCCTTGACCCTTTTACGTTCATGATGCTTGTTTGTGTGTGAAGAAGCCAGTGCCTCATTGCAGGCTGAATTTTCCTTGCTTGCATATTAACACCTTAGTCCCAGGGTTTAAATAAGCATGATGTGGGTGTTGTATTGGGTTTACGTGGCAAGGTTTTGGTAGCAAGGAGGCTAGAGGGGTGGTTTATGTGAGAAGATGCCAGAAGCTGCCTCCATATTGGACAGGGCCAATGCCAGCTGGCTTCAAGACAGACCTGCTGCTGGCCAGTGCTAAGCCCATCAGCAATGGTGGTAGCGCCTCTGTGATAACATATTTAAGAAGGGAAAAAAAACCTAGAGAGAGGAGTGACAATCTGTGAGAGGAACAACTCTGCAGATGCCAAGGTCAGTGAAGAAGGAGGGGGAGGAGTTGCTCCAGGCACCAGAGCAGAGATTCCCCTGCAGCCCCTGGTGCAGCCCATGGTGAGGCAGGCTGTGCCCCTGCAGCCCATGGAGGTCCACGGGGGAGCAGATCTCCACCTGCAGCCCCTGGAGGACCCCACTCAGAGCAGGTGGATGCACCTGAAGGAGGCTGTGGCCCTGTGGGAAGCCCACGCTGGAGCAGGGTCCTGGCAGGACCTGTGAATCCATGGAGAGAGGATCCCATTGTGGAGCAAGTTTGCTGGCAGCACTTGTGACCCCATGGGGGACCCACGCTGGAGCAGTCTGTTCCTGAAGGACTGCGCCCCATGAATAGGACCTGTGTTGGAGAAGTTCAAGGAGAACCATCTCCCATGGGTGGGACCCCATGCTGGAGCAGGGCAAGAGTGCGAGGAGAAAGGATTGGGAGAGACAGTAGGTAATGAGGTAATGAGCTGACTGCAACACCCATTCCTTGCCCACCTCCACCACTCAAGGGGAGGAGGTAAAGAAATTAGGAGAGAAGTTGGTCCTGGGAAGAAGGGAGCAGTGGGTGGGAGGCGTTTTCGGATTTGTTCTTATTTCTCATTATCCTACTCTGTTGCTAATTAGCAATAAATTAAATTTCCCCAAGTAATGCCTGTTTTGCCCATGATGATAACTGAATTGTTGAGTGATGTCCCTGTCGATGTCTCACCATTGAATTGTTCAGTGATGTCCCTGTCCATATCTCAACCCATGAACATTTTGCAGTATTTTTCTCCCTGTCTGGTTGAGGAAGGGGAGTAATAGAGCGGCTTGGTGAGCACCTGACATCCAGCCAAGTTCAACTCACCACAGTGCTCAACAAAAAAGTTCTTTAAGCTAGTGTTTGTGTTGTCTAATATTTTTCTCATATCTTCATTTGCATTTAGTTTACTGTATTCCCATCGATTTTTCACATTTGTGGAGTCTCTATATCTGCTTTGAAGAAAATAAATTTTGGGCTATGTAATAAACATCTCTTACAGTAGTCCTAGCATTACTACCGTCTAGACAGCTCTTCAAACTCTTGAAAGTACTTTAATTTATAGTTATGTATTTACCTTATACTGAAAAATTAATGTCTTTATATTGTATCTCACCCCAAGTAAGCCTACTATGAGATGAACAGTTAATAGGTCACAGGAACAACCTTTTATGTATTGCATAAGTTAATATGCAGATTTTGTATGCTAATTTTTACATATTGGGTAAGTTAACATGCATCCTGTAATATGTACTTACTATTTCTATATGCTTGTGATTTGCTTCTGCTCTGAAAACTTTACACTTTACACTGTACACGAATAACTGACTTTTTAAACAGGCATTTTTTATCACATGAAATCTGTGAAAACAAGAAAGGTACTAGTGATTATGAAGAATTTGGTTTTGTTCTGGAAAGGCGGAGCTGCACAAAGTTTAAGTAAAACAGAGTTGGTGGAACTTGACATATTTGGTGGATACAGAAATTTTGCTTTTTTCTTCATACCTTGCAAAAGAGTTGTGGTGCCTTTAACCTGTAGCAATTTCAACTAAAATGTTCAAGTCCTGTTAAGGATTAGAAAGCAAGTACTGTTTTCCTCAGTATTTTCCCTAAATTGTTTGTTTGCATGCATTCAGGCATTTATCAATGTAAAGTGGTATTTTCTTCATAATAATTGGAAAATAAGCAAATAAAAGAATGGTTCTAAATCATCTCTAAGTGATTTTGGTATAATTTTGTTGTGGGAACTTTTAAACTTTGATCCTACATTGCCCTATTCCATTAAACTAAGATATAGTAATATCATTAACATTTATCCTTCTTGGACCTACAGGATGTTCTGGGGCTTAAAACAAAGTTTATTTTGTTTCCTTTTGAATTTTGGTGAGGTATAATCCTCTGCATTCCTAACTAAGCCAATTTATCCCTTAACACCTCTTCAATTCAGATACTTATCAGGCCTTGGTTCATGGCCACTATCTATTAAAAGATAACTGGAGGACATTCCATTCACTCTTGATCACCAATATCCCTTAAATGGACATAAAGCTTGGGAATTAAAGCATGCATCCATTAGGATTAGTAAAAGGTATAATAAATATAACTGGTTTGAAAGAAGTTGCAAAATTCATTTTGCAGTTTTGCGGAAGTATGGAAAGTCTTCAGAATGAGCAGAGGTTGAAATTTTAATAGTCTTTAGTTCAGGAAGGACAGACACAACTAACATTTCCAGAATAACAAAAGGTACAAGGATGTACATATTACTGTACACTTTAAAACAGTGCAAACAAAAAGGACTTCAAAGATAACATACATAAATCTGTTTCTGTCACAGAATGTGATAAAGTTGTGCAACTCATTGTGATATGACTGATGTCAAGAGCTTTGCATAGTTAATTAACATGTATACAGTTGTCTCACTAATGTATATTCCATTGCAAAAGATGCAGTAAAAATACAGAGACATGAGCTGTCATATAACTTCACATGTTAACTTCGCTGTGATGATAATATGGGCAGATACTGCACTAGACACACTTACTGCTTATTCTGCCCATCTTCCTTTGAAAGTAGTTGTTAAAAAAAGACATCACACTGACCCAATACAGCAGTTTCTCTGTGTGTACCAATATAACAATATTTTAAAAAGAATTAAGTTTGCCTGTGTGAAATTTTCCTTCCCCCTTTCTCTCTTGTAGCATTGCTGCATATTCAGTCTTGTGCTCATACACTGTTTTTTTGGCATTAATGTCTACAGGATTAATAAAATAGTATCAGTCTGTCTTTTTAGCTTATGCTGAACCAAAACTAATTACAGATCTTCACGGACAATATGTTTTAATAGCCATTAAATATCAGGAGTTGTTTTTCCAAAGTTTTAACAGTTGCAAAATGTATTGTATCTGTGGGGATGAAGTCCCAGAGCAGGTCTATTGGTCTGCAGACTTTTAATGAAAACATGTCAGTGCTGCCATTGTTTGGACATTCTTTACTTATTATAGAAAACTAGGATCTGATTAACAAGAACATTGTTCATGAGACATGTGGGTGAAAAGTCAAAGAATTAACTCTGAAAAAACATCCTGCTGTGGACTTCGATTGCATACTTAAAAACACATTCATGCTCACAAGCACAGAGTTTTGTGTGTGTAGGGATCTTCCCTCATTCAATGCTGTGTACACTGAAATCTTGAAACACATTGCAGTTACCTTTTTCTGTGCTATTTAAAGAATTTAGTCATGCATTCCTCAGATCAAATTAATTTTGCTTATGGAAGCACACAATTTCCATGAGGGAATTTTAGGTTTATTTGCCCTTATTGCATTTAAAGTATTTATTTGTGGGCCTGATCACTCAAAAATATATTTTCTATGTGGGAGACTGAAAGGTGAAAGGTGAACAGATCAGTCCAACCTGGAAAAAAACAAAACACGCTGCTTTATCTTAGTGAAAAGAAACATGTCCTTCCAGAGAAATGCTGGACACTTAGTTACATGAATGTCTAAAACAGGAGTGGTGTGCTGCTTCAGAAAGAAAAATTCCTGACTTCCATTCTTGGGAATTAGATCTGAATTTCTGGTCCTTGCTCTAGACAGTACACTAATATTTCTGACAACGTAGATGTTTCCTTCCTTTCTCAGCAAACAGCATTCCAGGAGAAAAACTCTAGAAAAATCAGTCAGATCAAACTTTGTAGCTGCCAGATATAGTTCAGTGAATAGCTATTCCTAACAAACTGCTTTGAGGGATCTACTAATACCCTAACAAAAACCCACAGAGAATCTAACTGTATGGGTGCTTCCTGTGACAAGGAAACAATCCCTTCTTACCCACCACTAAACCCTTACACAGTAAGAAGGAACTTGGTTCCTGTTGACGTGGTGGGTCATGGTGGAATGGCAGAAGGGTTCATAGTCACTTTCCTCATGTATTACTGACTACAAGGGTATGGTGACTTTCTCTGTACAGTAGTTACAGATTGTTATGAGTTTCATAGTGTTGCAGTCTAGGACAAGTTTAGGTCTGTTGTCTTGCCTATCATCCTGAAATATCACTACAATGAGTCTGACCTATTCATATCTATTGCTGCTACTAGCTGTCATTTTAGCACTTACATATTCATCATGACTTTTTATCTGTCTTTGTAAACATACTTCTTGAAATGGAAAAATGATCAAAACTTTTTGTAGTATTCTAACAACCAAATTAGAAAAAAAAAGACATATTCTGGAGATATAACTAGAAACAAGACAACTTTTAATTTAAATAAAAAACTTTATTAACAATGTAAAACGTTTAATATCTTACAGTCTCAGATAATTCTGGCATGCCCTATAAGAGTTAATACTTAGTGATATGCAGACACCATGCTTTAAATTCTATTGGAAACAAAATGAGTTCGTATTGTGTTTTACATTGTTTATTTTAATACACCTTCTGTTAATATTTTTTTTTCCAAAAGCTTGTAGAGATACTATCAGCTTAAAAGAAAATCTGTTGCTTCTATGCATTGCACAGTATGCAGATACTATGACTTCTTTGTATTTACAAGGTCTAAGTATTTTCATATATGGTTTGTGTATCATAAATTAAGATACTTTTCTATGAAGCTTTTAAACTGAGATACAGTGGAACACTCAATGTGAATGAGAGCACAAAAAGCAACTGGGATTTGTGCGAATTCTGTTACAATGTTGTTTAAATGTTTTAGAACTTTAATACTTTTGCTGTTAAATAGTTTTCTATGCTTAAAGACTGTTAGAATATGATCAAGTATTTTAATGATACTAATAAGAGCACTGTACTATGCACAAACTTTTAGCTGCAGTTCAAACAATAAAAAAAAATTTAAAATTATCTATTAACAATAGTTCATGTGTCTTTCCTCTGAGTGGTTGAAAGTAAGCATGCAAAACATACTTTTAGAAGTTTTAAAAACATTCTTAGTTATGTGAGATCTATTCCACAGCTGGTTTTTGACCACCATAACTTTAAACTATTAAAACCCTTATTTTGAAAAGGGGGATGGAGGAAAAGAGAAAAAGAAATAGGCCAGAGTAGAAAATGTACTTTATAATCAAAAGTAGCAATGTTCATCTTTTTGGTGGTCAAATAATAGTGGTTTACACAAAGTTATGTTTTTCTTGGTGCTTCTGTGCTTAATCTTCTAACTTGAGACAAGACAACACAGTCCAAAGAATCTTCGCTTTCGTCTTCTTACCAATGGATACGGAGTCAAGTTTAGGAGGCTGCTATCATCTGTGATGAAAAACCCCACATTTTAATACAAGCACATACACATGCACACACACACACATGAGTTTATATCATTTTTGTGTCCTAACAGCACCTACATGATCAAGTAGTAGATCCTATTGTTCTAGGCATAGAGCAAATAATATCCTAAGTTTTGTATGTAAGAGTCTTACAATGGTAATTATCAGGATCTCCATGACAATGCAGTAGAAATTTTGGCAAGAAGAATACCAGTTCAATGATGAAACTTAAATGAAATTACAACTCCAGTGCTGGCAGACAATATTCATTCATAGATGAATAATGTTAGGGTCCCGAATAAAACCTAAATATAAGTAGCTTGAGATCTTGCAGACATGCAAGTTTGGAAATTGCAATCCTAAGGTTAAATTCTGGCTTAATATAAACATAAAAAAAACCCATTATTGGGTGGCCGTTTGTGCATATCAGGGAGCATTTCCATTTAAAACTGAAACATTTTAGCACTTCAAGAGAAAAAGCACTTGTCTGGAAAAGTTAGCATAATATGCTCACCCTATTTCTGTTTATCTTTGTCATTTATATTAACTCCTTTTAAATTCATACAAAATGTATATACTGGTGTCTATACTTACATTAACTCATGCACTGTCAGCAAGCTATCTTGCAAAGTCTTTAGAATTCACTTTGTATTTCTGCCATCTTCAGGCATGGTTTCAGGCTAAGAGCTATGACTTATTATGTTCCTATTCTGGTTACATCAGGGACCTAGTTTTGATTGTGGGCTCTAGACACTAATGTAATACAAATACTTAACTATAAGAACATAGGTAAGAGATCTGTGACTCACACTTATGAACCACATGAACAAAATCTCTTAGCACAGTAACTTTCCTGCTGTCACTTCAGAAGAATTTCATACAGAAAAACAGGTCTGTGAGCAGTCAGTAACATTATGTAAAGCTTTTGTGGGCTTGCAATCTTAACTCTGTTCTGGCTGTCACTGAAATCAACTGCAAAACACTCATTTATTGAAAGCAGGATTGGGTCTTGTAAAGGCCAACTCATTCAGTGGCATTCATTCATTCATCTCATAATCACTCAAACAGTGCTTGTAATTAATTTACATTTCAAAATTACAGTCCAGACCATACTAATTACCTATAATGTTGTTTGTTCTATTTATTTATACTGTTATCTAGCTTTAATTAATTAAAGGTCTTGGAATATTTCAAAAATGTTAAGTGCTGGATGAGTAATGAATATATGACTGTCCATTCCTGAGGCATCCATTCTCAGAGGTGATCTGAAAACTATGATCACAGCTGCAGTCTGTAGGAGTGGCAAAAACACCATTTGTGACTACATGACCCTGGACATATCTCAGAGCTTTTAAACTCTAGCTGACACATTCCCCATGCTGCTGCACAGGCGATAAGTGATTTTCTGGCCAGTGTTGAAGGGCAGTGTGGACAACAGACAGCAGAGAAGAAATCTGTATGCCTTCATCTCTGTTCTGAATTCAAGTTTCTATATGCTTTATATCCCCCAAATTTGTCTTTTCCTTATTTCTACCATGCTTCTTTCTTCCAGGCTATGCACAGACTTTATGGCATTTTTCCAGTGTCTACAACGGCACATCTGTATCTTCTATCACAAGCAATTCCCCTTCTCCTTTCACATAGTTTTCCATCAAGCCATCCTGCTATAAACTCTTACTTGTATAAGGAATTCATCCATTTTATACTCATCTCTTACCATATTATGATCAATGCTAGACTGCTTAGTTACTTGAGACAAGATCTAGGACACATTAGGCATACTTCATCAGCTGCCACTGTGCAAAGACTTCACAGCCTTTTATTATCATTATCAAGAAGAAATCGAAAAGGAAAGTTACTATCTTTTTAATGTTGTTCACATGAAGGAGAGTCCCTGTAGATGTGAAATACTTAACATTGCTGGGCCACAAAATGAAGGCCCATTGCTAAATACATGCATAGGTCAAAGAACTTGCCCCCTGTGCATTTGTATGGGGTGTCTAATAGCTGGCTACTGGAAAAAGCAGGCTGTCAGCAGACTCAAGGCAAGATTTTCTTCTGCATAGAGTCAGTGTTATGTCACAGAAGCTACTAGCTTTGTAGGGATAAAGCAAACCCCATCACTCAGTAGTATCCCTGTCATAAGTCTGTGCAATTTACACCATCATCATCATACACCTTTCTTTGAAAAAGAAAGCCTTCTGACAAAGTGAATTAGTTGTGCTGCTACCTTCATGTCACCAGAAAAAGCCTATTATTTTATCTACAGATACCTGATCTATAAAATTCCAGAATACCTCATGTGACATGTGAGAGGTCAAAGTTCACATACTAAATTGTGGCTCCACTGGCTCAGTAGGGAAGAGATTTCTTTTTGTAACTTCTATAAAAAAACCTAGATTTTTTGGATCCAGTGAAAGGCGAACCCTTCAATTACCTTTATTTTCCTTACATGAAGAAAATACAAAACGTACCTTGATTTTTCAGTGGTAAAGGCATAGTCTCCCTGAGTTTACTTAAAAGGTTTTTCATTTCTCTCATATCTCTGTGGAAACAAAAGTTGAAAGACATACAATATAACAGCAGTTGAAGACTGAATGGGGAATGGCTCAGACTATAGTTTTATTAGTTTTTAACTTTTTAAGTTAGCAAATGTGTCACCCATCTACAAAAAGAGCTGGAAGGAGGATTTGGGGAACTACAGGCCTGTCAGTCTGACCTCAGTGCTGAGGAGGGTTATGGAGCAGATCATCTTGAGTGCCACCACGTAGCATGTACAGGACAACCAGGTGATCAGGCCCAGCCAGCATGGGTTTATGAAAGGCAGGTCCTGCTTGACCAACCTGATCTCCTTCTATGACAAGGTCACCAGCTTAGTGGATGAGGGAAAGGCTGTGGATGTTGTCCACTTAGACTTTAGTAAATAAAGCCATTTCCCACTGCATTCTCCTTGAGAAACTGGCTGCACATGTCTTGGATGTGTGTACTCTTTGTTGGGTAATAAACTCTCTGGATGGCCGGGTCCAAAGAGCGGTGGTGAATGGAGTTAAATCCAGTTGGAAGCCAGTCACAAGTGGTGTTCCCCTGGGCTCTGTACTGGGGCCAGTTCTGTTTAATATCTTTATCAGTGATCTGGATGAGGAGATGGAGTGCACCCTCAGTAAGTTTGCAGATGACACTAAGTTGGGTGGGAGTGTTGATCTGCTTGAGGGTAGAAAGGCTCTACAGAGGGATCTGGACAGGCTGGATCAATGGGCCAAGGCCAATTGTTTGAGGTCCAGCAAGGCTGAGTGCACTTGAGTCACAACAACCCCATGCAATGCTACAGGCTGGGGGAAGAGTGGCTGGAAAGCTGTCCAGTGGGAAAGGACCTGGAGGTGTTGGTCGACAGCTGGCTGAATATGTGCCCAGGTGGCCAAGAAGGCCAATAGCATCCTGGCTTGTATCCAAAATACCATGGCCAGCAGGATTAGGGAGCTTTGTACTCAGCACCTGTGAGACTGCACCCAAAATACTGTGTTTGGTTTTGAGCCTCTCACTACAAGAAAGACATTGAAGTTCTGGAATGCGTCCAAAGAAGGGCAACCAAGCTGGTGAAGGATCTAGAGAACAAGTCCTGTGAGGAGCAGCTGAGGGAACTGGGGTTGTTTAGTCTGGAGAAAAAGAGGCTGAGGGGAGACCTTATTGCTCTCCACAGCAACCTGAAATGAGGTTGTAGCAAGGTGGGTGTTGGTCTCTTCTCCCAGGTAACAAGTGATAGGATGAGAGGAAATAGCCTCAGGTTGTGCCAAGGGAGGTTTTGATTGGATGTTAGGAAAAATTCCTTCACTGAAAGGGTTGTCAAGCATTGGAACAGGCTGCCCAGGGTAGCGCTTGAGTCACCATCCCTGGAGGTATTTAAAAGATACATGGATGTGGCACTTAGGAATATGGTTTAGTGGTGGACTTGGCAGTGATAGGTTAACAGTTGCACTCAATGATCTTAAGGGTCTTTTTCAACCTAAACGATTCTATGATTTTATATGCTGAAATAATGGAGCAATAAATACAAGAATCTATTGGGCAAGCATTTGGTTCACACACATGTATCAGAAGACGCATATCAAAATAAAGACCAGTAGATTTAATAAGGAAGCACTTTTAAGCCATCTGATATTAATTAGTTGCATCTGGTCCTAATTTATGATCTATTCTGGCACTTGAGTATTCCATATTAAATGAGTTGGTGGGCACAATGTGATCCTAGTGGCAAAATAAAAACTATGCCTTAAAATAAGCACAAGCTAGTACTAATGTCAACTTAATACCCCTTATCAGCATCTTGTAGCTTGTGCCATGAATGCGCTTCATTGTTCAGAAGGAAATTATAATACATGTATCCATGACACAAGCTCCCTGCACATTAAGTGAAAATTTCGAAACAGGGCTGTCACTCTCATCCCTTTTAGAAGGACTCTGGCATGAAATTTTCTAAAAGGCAGAAGATGGAAAATATAACAAATATCATCTCATAAATCAAGTTACATTTGGATATGTTTTGAGAGAATCCAGAAGTTGCAAAAAGGTTCCTGCTTTACAGATAGGTGGCAGACCAGCAATTTTGTGTGTAGACTTGTAATGACTTAAGGCTTTCGGAGTTAAAACCAATGTGGTCTTGCCTCATTCATCTACATATAAAATGGTTCTTAGAAATGAAGCAGCATGACTAATAAGAAATAGCTCAGTATTATTCTCTAAGTTACTCTCTCAGTAGAACTTCATTTTATGTAAATAAACATGATAATCATTAAAATCTAAGCAGCAGCTTCATATGCAAAGCCATCAAAATAGGTATTTTTTGCAAAGAAATGATGGCCATCAGGTTTACTCCCTACTAAAGGATCTCATTTTTGTCTTTCAACTGCATAGTTAAGAGAGTAAGAGAAGTCCATGTTGACAAACCTGTGGATGATATTCCCTTCCCCTCCCAAAGCTTCCACATTCATAACTATGGGCAGAAACAACTAAAATGAACTAGATGCTGTTCTTCTGATTTATGAATGCAGAATGCAGGCCAGCAGATTGCAGGTACAAAATCAGAAACCACTCAAGATGAGAAAAAAGCTGCCACTTTTAGAGAACCTGACCCACTAGAAACATAATTTCCCACTCTTTATTTTTGACAATTACTCTCCGGTAATCAGCCTAATTAAGGATGTAACTTCTCTCTGCCCTTTTAGGTGCTGCTCTCAGATATGTTAACAGAAATGTTAACAGGTTATTTAATTTACTAATACCTTTTATAGTAGCAACACTGACTCCCTAACTGGAAAAGACTAAACCCTAGACAGAAATTTGTTCTGTTTAGGAATGAAGTGCTACACATACCTTTCAGTGTTTTCAATATCTGTGGAAACCTGCCATAAATGCTGTTGAATATCTGTTGGTGATGATGATGTGTCTTCTAAAATAGGTACTTCAGAACTCTCCTCCACTTTAGAATCTAGGATCTTGGGTGGGGCAAGAGGTTCTTTTCCTTTAAAATATTCAAACAAAACATATATCCCATTAATTATTAATTAAAATGTATACTCAGATTATATAACTGATGTTTTGAGCTTGATCTTGCACAGTATCAATGACGAGAGAGAGTGGTGAATGCAAACTCTGAGTAAGAACTGTTCAGAAAGGGAGCAGACCTCGTCAATCTGCTAATCAGAGTGCTGCTATATGTTACACCTACCAAACAAAGCTAAGAGAAGTCCCACGCAGGCACATGTGGAGCTTAGAATTTTACATACTGAGTATTATGAAGGGTTTCTGTTAAACTCCAGTGGCTCACATGTGACACAAAATAAGAGCCAGAGGACAAAACAGAACAAAGTAAGGAAACTACAACACATATTCTGAAAGCAACTTCAAAAACTTTGACACTAAAGAACATTGCAATCCATGTCTCCTAGTATTACAACAAGACTAAGGGAAAACAAAAGACAGAAGTGTACAGTTTTGTACTTGGTGATTTTAAAAGCATTATATAGCTGCCACCACTCACAGCCCAATATGCATTATATTCTGAATTTCCATGCTTACACTTGCCTAATTCATGCTCACTATATGAAAATGAAATGGAGTGTTGGAAGTGATTGGGTGCTTCATGACAGACCTGCCAGGGCTTTTGTCAGGGAGAATGGGATAGAGAATGTGGACCATGATGGCGGAGCATGCAAGAGAGTTAAGTACTGGTGGGATTTTTTGGTATCCTTGAAAACCTCCTTTGGACTGTCTGATGGTATTCCTTTTCTGTAGTGGCAAGTACAGTCCTGGCACCAAGTACATTTAAGTGAGTAAATTCAAACTGGAGTTCATCCCAGACACGTTATTGAGAAGTTAAAGTTTTTCTCCCTCTGAGTTCTCTCATGAAATGGAGTAAACAATCGTAGAAAGAAACAAATAAAACTTTCTAAGAAAAAGAGAAAAAAAAGTCAGTATTTAAACCAGTGGCATGAGGAGTTGAGAAGAAAATGTTTTTTCATCTCATAACTTCCGCAATTTGAAAAATTTTTACATCAGGACAAACCTGAGTAGTTCCTATAAGGTTTGACAAAGAACAAGAAAAACAAGAACAGCTAATTGAGTATCGGTCATTTAGTCTATTTTTCTGAGACGCTAGAGACCAAGGCTGCAGACCATGCTGTATTGTTTTCCACATCACAAATAACTATCCCCACTGTCAGTCTTGTAACCTTGTTTTTTAAAACTAGAAATTCCTGTATGTTAAGAAGCTCTTTTTGGGTAGGTTCTCTAAACTGTTGTATTCTGGTAAATTATTCCTTTGCTGAAAAAAAACCACTCTTACCTACTTGTCTGAATGTTAAACTAGACATTACTTATACAGAAGATAGTTGCTTAATGCTTTCATTATCTTTAAAGCCAGTAGGAAGTCCTTTTCCCTGCTTCCCTCACAACTAACTCATCTAACTAAGATTCCAAGAGATTGCATGACCTGACATAACAAGTTTAGCATCTATAAAAAAATTATGCCCTGTCATTTCTCTGCTGCTTACTTCGGCATCCACTGCTAACTTGTGCTTTGCCAGATCACTGTGAGCCACTTTAACCCATTGAATGGTAGAAGATTACCCCAATAAAAGAAAAAAATGTTTCTGATGTTGCAGTGATTTATTTCAGGTCAGTTTATTTCAGAACCCTATATGTTCAAGAGCAAGTGCCAAATGAGGAAGATGACCATACAGCCAGAAGCAGTGGAAGGGAGAAAGAAGTGAAGGCATGATAAGGGAGGGGAGACAGAGGGAAAGGGATCAAGACCCTTCTGGTGGTAACAAGCTATTATGCTGACTCAGTTGCTTGTGGAACAGCAGCCTAAGCCTACTTCCCAGATTGTATGTTTTTACTCTCTATCACCCTGTAGGTATAACTTTCAAATTTTTCTGGTTCTTAACTGCAGCTTATGCTGTTATTTTAAGGTAGACCATATTGTACAATTTTAAATGTTCATTTGTGTAAGCTTCATTATTCATCACTCTTCCCACTACAAGAAGCCTATAATGCAGCATACTGTTACCAATATCTCACCACTTCTTTGTAAAAGAGGGTTGCCCCAGGGAAACCATCCAATTTCCCACTGATATCAAAATGTGCTGGAACTGGGTATTAGTTAATTCTCCCCTTACTTTGAAGTTTTATATTAGAACTCTGATTTGACCTTTGGTGACATGCTGTGAAGAACAACCCTGTCTATAAATGCATCCTTCAGGGATGTGAAAGGTGTTTCAATGGAAACAATAACAATACTAGATGAAATAACAGTAAAAGTTATTTTTTGCAACTTAAGGACAGAAGCACTGAGACTGTAATGTTCTTTTTGTTAGCACAAAGGCAAGCTCTTGCAGATTTAGCAGAATGAATGGCACAAATGTCTTTTCAATCGAAGAGCTCTTTACCAGTAATTCTGTTGTATTGTGAACAATTTGTGAAGCCTTTCTTGAATTTCAGACCACCTGTTCAATCACTCAAGAACAGTTAAAAGCGTCAGCTAATAATAAAGACTTTGCTTGAATAATGTATATGACTCAGGCATAACATTTCTACTACATGGCACAACCTGTAGAGAAACAAAAGCTCTTTAATCTTCTCATTCTGCTAGTGGTGGTAAGGATACCTTTTGTATTACACATGCTTAAAATAGGGATACGTACCCTAAATTTTACTTTCAGTTTAGTCAGTGGACTTTCATTAACTTAAGTTGGAGTTTGATCATGCACACAGTGTTGTCAGAGGTGTCCACATAAGACTTGCTGTTCTTGCCAGTGGATTAGACAGAGACTCTTCTGTGAAATTTTAATAAAAAGCATGATGTATTCTTTGTCTTCTAGCCTCTAATTCACCTTTTTTTTTTTTTTTTTTAACTTGAGAAGCAGAAAATGCCTTTGGTATGAAATTAAATTCACTGAATTAAATAATGCTGAAGATCAAATTTGGGTGAGGATAAATAAGAGGGTAGAAAATGAATAGTTCAGTAAGGTTACATACATCACCTGTGATCACTGTGTTTTATGTGTCCCACCTGTTGTGCTCCTTAATGTTTCTGTGGTGACTTCTGTGTTTGCTTCTGTCATACTATCCTATGCACCTACTCTTAGTCATCACCTGCTTTGCAGAGAAACTTATATAATGAAAAAAACATCTATTATAGGACCCTCAGAGCTAGTCAGATTTCACTGGATATGAATTGGAAAGGTCTTTGAGGGGGATAACAGAATTTAACAAAGCTGAGAGAAACCCCCTCTGAAAAAGAAGGCAGCATTTGCATCAAGCTTCTAACCTGGCAATTAAGAACAAATGCACAAGCTATAGATCACAGCCAAAGTAAATGAAAAGGAGAACATAAAAAGGGGAATAGGAAAGAATTATGTAGGAAGTGAAAAAGAAATATGGCAAATATGGCTAACAGCCTGGTGAACTTCATTCCTGACTTACACTTGGGACCTGCAGAACTCAGAAACTGTCTCACTGGAAATATT
Source organism: Strix aluco (assembly GCF_031877795.1). Taxonomy (NCBI): domain Eukaryota; kingdom Metazoa; phylum Chordata; class Aves; order Strigiformes; family Strigidae; genus Strix; species Strix aluco. The sequence continues at coordinate 12,655,809 of NC_133971.1, read as the reverse complement.
ATTTTTAAGGAAAATACAATAGGAACAGCAAGACTGTGGTAGAAGTGTTTTCCACCTTCCATGCCTGTTTTCATTGTGGCCTCTTCACAGTGCCCACATGAGAATGGGTGATTCTCTGGATTTTTTAAGTGCTTGTTTCTCCACACCTGTGTGCTTCTCTTTTCTTTCATATCTTATCCCTCTTGTGTAAGTGATATGTGTAAATAAGTACACATATCCACCAGTCTTTAAATAGAATTCTGAGACTGTAGCACATCCATTAGACAATCCCTTCTTTCTTCTTCAAAACTCTAAATAGCATGTAATTTAAACAAAGTCTAATAAAACAAAAATCCCTCCACTGAATTGAGGGTTTATTTTTGTAATCTGTAATATAAGTTATCACATGCTCTTAGGTACTATTTTAAGGAAATATATGTTGTTATCACAAAACTTTTTTGCTCAAACTCAGCACAAACAGCTACCAGTTTCAAACCCTGTATTTCTTTGACAAGGTAGCTTTAACTATTTTTACAGCATGTTTTGAACTCTGGAAAACACCTCCAGTTTTTAACTGTCCCCTCTTGCCTTTGATTTTTTATGTGGGTTTATTCCTTTAATTATTAAAACGAGTGCCTTGCTCAAAAGCTGCATAGCTAGCTAATAGAATGATTGCAGTCTGCAATTTCAGGTTTTAAAAAATTTTTTAGAATATATGTAATTATAAAACCAAACAAGTCAATTACATCTGTAGATGAGCCTAAGAAATTAACGGTTTCTATATAAACATGTATAGACATTAAACTTCAGTAATGTGCACTTCCACAGTGACATGCTATAACAATCCAATGATGATAATAATATTTTACGTTTCCTAACAATGAAAGGAATATATTATTATTGTGGATATATGAATCAGCAAAGCTCTTTAAACTCTTTCATCTGTTTATATATTAAAAATGTAATGAAGTTCTTTATAAGATATCAGTGAAAACCTTTGACCCCAAAATATTTGTGGCTGTAAGCATACTTAAGAACTCTGAGGTAGTTCTGGATTTTCTCAGTGTGGGACCTTGACAACCTCAGTATTCATTTGGAAAAAAGGATAATCACATCCAGTAGCTTCCATGGACAGAAATGATGTCAACTACTTCTTCTAAGATCTCACTAGCTAAGCAAGGATTTGTTTATTTAACCAAAAGAATAGTCAGTGTTAGGAACATGCAATGTCAGCAAAGTAGACATGCAACGTTTAAAGGAATTAGAGCTGAATTTTGTAAACAATTCAGAGAGGTCCTTCAGAACATCTTACTTTCCATGAAACTCTAGTTCAAATTTTAAAAAGTATTATTAGGTTTAAGAACTGTGTTGGACACTGCTCCCCAAGGCACAAAGCTATATAATTCAAATGATGGAGGGAAACAATTAAAGCAAAAGCCAAGATTGAGAGAGAAGCTGCAGGTCCTAGGTAAGTGAATTCATCTGTTTCTTGACAGAGTCTGAGAAAGATGTTTCTATCCAGAGAAGTTCCGCCAGAGTGTGATAATGATGCAGAAGAAAACTAGGTGAGCAAATTCAGTGAGAAGTTTCAGAAGATTTCCTGGAAGAGATGGAACATGAGCTGCCATCTGCCATATGTGCCATCCCCCCAGTAGGTGTTTGCTATTGTCACCCCCAAAAGGTATTTGCTAAGACAAAATGGACAACAAGATCCTTAAAGTCATCATGTTAGGGACTGCAGGAAGACACAGGAGAGTTTCTCACAGTGTTGCCATGAAAACTGGACTCTATACCTACCCAAAGTTTTCATGTGATCCTATCCAAGTTGCTTAAACCCAGATCCTCAGAGTTGTTATTGACAAAGTATTTCTAATTGTCTGGTGCTCTACCCAGAGATTCTTTGCACTCAGCTGCAAATGAAGCTACTGAAAAATTATAAACACATACAGCACTGCATAAAGTATGCTGCATTCTCAGATTCTAAATTAGCAATCTTCAGCTTAATTGCTCTTTGTTCCTTCCTTACAATGGGAAAAATTGCTACTACCTCACCACTCAAGGCAGTTCTGAAGACACTCCCATCAGTGTATGAGTTATTGAGAAAGGTCTGAGGAACAGAAGGGTTCTGCCTTTAGAACAGAATTCTGTGTAATAAATACAAGGTATGATACTGAACAATTAGGATAAAAGGAAAATGTGTGCACAAGTAAATATTCACATGTGTATCAGTTAGCCAGGACTCTTGGGGCTGTGGAAAGGAGGAGTAATAAAATATATGATCAGCTAACCAAAGACTTAGTAACTACAAAAGCTTGAATTAAGGCTACCTGGGCACGTTTCACTGTGTCCTTTGCAAAACTTCTTGAATGTTGAACTTTGCAGTCGTAATGTATTTTCAACACTGGGCTTTTGTGGTGTATGTATCTTAGAAAAAAATCTATTACACAGCACTTACCTTAGTTTACTTACTGCATAACACAGCTGGAAATATTTATGGCTTTCAGCCCCACTGTGACTGTTACATCTTAAAGAAATAACAGACTATCTGACTTTTCTAGCAGAGGTTGTATGACAGTAGTAAGTTAATCTAAAGCACTGTAAATATGCAAGAAAATACAGTATTTATAGGAATGTTTGCTCAGTAGGGCAGAAAGATACAGAGAGATGAGAAGATCAGTGCTGCGAAAGACTGAAAATACACAGAGCTCAGTCCTTTAAATTGTAGTGTGGTGTTTCATTAAAGAGCATCTGTTTCCCAGTAGGGAGCATTGGCTGAGTTTCTCTTGGGAAAAGAGCATCAGCATCAGCCCACTGCCTTAACTTTAACAGTTCTATAGTTTGTTTGATAATGTCTGGTCAAGATAACAGTACCCACATTATTATTTATTAGCTGCAGGTTGCCGAGAACAGCCTGCATGTCACTCTACTTGAATCTCTGCTGGCTCCCAAGTAAGAATATAAGCTGGTGAAATCTCATGGAGATTTAAAAACCTAACAAACCACTTATCCAATAGGTAAGAGGACCAGAAAATGGAAAATATTACATCCAAATGGAAAGTATTACCTTCAAAAATGAGCTTCAAAACACAGAAAAACATCAGACATGCACATTTATAAATTAGGAATCGTTTCTTACGGTAGTACTCTTTGTACCCGAGGAAAATGATTTTATTATTTTTTTTAATATGGTCACTCAGCTAGTGAAAAACTGGTGAAAAACTGAAAAGCTGAAAAGGTGAAAAAGCTATATATTAACAACAGCACAATATATTTTATAATGGTGAAATTACCACTCTTTCATTCCTAGAGATAAATTTGTGCACGTAGCCTACACTGCAGTACCATTCTCCATAAATAAAGAAATTAAAGAAAGCTATGGGTTCATTCCACTCCTTGGGAAATAGTATGTTTTGGCAGAACATAGAATAAATAGGTTGCAAGGTCATCTAGTCTAACATCCTAATGAACGCAGGGCCAACTCACATCAGATTGATCAGGGCTATTTGAGTTATCAGTATCTCCAAGGACAGAGATTTCACAGCCTCTTTGGGTTCCTGTTCTAGTATATGACTACCTTCACTCTGAAAAAATATTTAACGTGTAACTGGAGTTTCCCTTGTTGCATGATGCCTTTACAATACTTCCAGGTGTTGTAAATACCAAGTATTTACTATACAAGAGCAATGTTCTATGGGCTAAATTCCAAAATTCAAATTATTTCAATCCCTGTGATTATATAATTTTTGCCTATTATGAATTTTTCTCAAATAATATCACAGAAACTTGGAGCCAAATTACTGTGGTTATCTCTATATTGATGCAGGACAAAACCTACTCTATTTAGCAATGGCAGAATAGCTACCATGACTTCCTCTATGGTAAGATGAGGAACCAATGTTTATCAAAAGTACTGCCAGATAGGAACTAAGCTGGCCTATACTACTATGCTGTAATTAATTTTATCCAACTTTAGACATCTAATAGTTTGATGCTTAGTTTATTACATGATTACATTATTTATTAATGTAGATTCCATTCAGAGGCAAAAGGGAGAGACAAGACATATCGGTGTTACTTGGGTCACCTCAAGCTACTTTTCTTCTGCAAGTACAGAAGGTGGTTTGACAACTGTAGCCAATGCTAGGAAATGTAGTACAATCTCTCTTAAAAAATGATGATTCATTTTAGCAGCTACTGGCATCTTGTTATATGATGGCTCTGTTAATTCTGTCTCTTCCTATTTTATAGATTTCTTTTCAACTTGAGAAAATCACTGAGATGCTCAACTGAGCAGTTACAAACTTCTAATTCTTACTTTCATAAGAAAAATATCACTGGCTTCAGCTTTATCCTACAGCTAGATGTGAAAAATACATTAAGGGATCTTTCAGAAGGACAGCAAATATATAAGGTTCATTACAAGACCTTCATTACAGTTCATTACAGAACTTTGTCTTGTCTTTACCTAGGATATTCTGCTGAGATATTATCTGGGGAAAGAGTAGTTACAATCAGCACAGATACAGCCCCAATCAGTGTGCCATCACTGAGTAATGATGTTACTAATTAACCTGTTGAGTAAATTATGTGCATTTCTACATTTTCCTTTCAGTAGGTGGCTAATCAAATACGGAATCATTAGAGCATTTTCACTGAAGCAATGACATCTCCGTTGTGTGTAAAAATACTCTAGATTTCAGTTCTGAACCTAGTATCCAGTTTTATAACTAGATACTTTTAAACCATATTTATCTGGTTTTTACTATAAGCTGGCACTGCTGGATAAATAACAGTGATAGTAAAGGAATCAGTTTAGTACTAAAACCATGCCATATTGCTCCACCAAACACGTGCCCTCAAGTATCATACCCAACAAAAATACCTCTAATAAAATGACTACGGTAGTTTGCCCACTGATATGACTGACAACAGCTAAAAGTTTTGGGACCACTCTTTTAAAACAACACTCAGACTTCTAAACTGCAATGACATTAGTGATAATGCCTGATATGACACACTTCTGTAAGAATGATGATAATGAAACAGAAATACAGCTTTTTTTCAGTAGCTGAAAAGCTTCAGAGGTATAGTTCATTTTACAGTTTGGTGCTTTGTCTTTCATAAATACCCATACCTGCCCCAAAAGACTTTTTTTAGATCAGCACCTGTATATTTGTGCAATTCAATACCTTTCCGATGAAACTGCAGTGATCCTAGCAGACATATGGACTTAAGCATTTCTGTTGTGTACATTTCTAAGCAACACTGCAACTGGATGTATAGTCTACAGATTTCCGGATGAATTTCACCATCTTCTGGGCTGCAGTAAAAGAGAAAAAAATTAGTTAGGAATGGGAATGGAAGGATGTGAGAATCATCAAATCCACTTCCCTGCTGCTGCAAGCAACCACATCATAATCTGCTTCACAAGCTATGAGTATGTGACAAAAAACCTGTTTCTACCAAACCGTATTTACAAACAATTCTTTAGCTCTATAAAGCTCTAGGCTTAAAACAGCTAAACTCAGGTTGTCTTTGGTAAGATTAAATGTCCTTATTTTCTCTTCTACATATTTTTGGAAAAGGGGAAAATAAGTGACTGAGATGTTTCCTCCTCTTTAAAAGCTTTGGATAAGTATTTTCTGGTAGACTGAAGTGTTCTGTTGCCATCCAGTTTCAGTTACCCTTGGTCCTGGTGCAGATGCAAGAGACTGCAGAGCCACCTTCACAGTCACAGCTGAGGTTACAAATCCTGGATCAGGCATAATCAACCTTACTTCGAAGATGCTCATCAGAAACAAGTCAGTTGTAGCCTTTCGGTTCTACAGTTTCACCTGAATTTCTTTCCCCTCCCTGTGTTTAAATCAGTAGTCATGTGATACTGCACTGTGAGGAGAACGGGATGTTCAAGATTTTTTTCAGGACTGTAGTAAGAATTTTTTTTAAAAAAATGAAATCAAGAGTAATCCTACACCTCCAATTAATTGCTTAGGACTCTAAGAAGATTATTTACCCAGATCCAAGAACCATTTCTCATGCCTGGCTGTAAAATCAGACATTACATCTCACTTTTGTAGGCTAACAATGCTGCACGGGCGTAAATGTACATTTTTATAAACCTAACTGTTTCTATAAGTAGTAACAAAGTGATTTACTCAGTCATAGATGAGAATTAGGTTTTCAATGCTCCTTCTAAAGGTACTTTCAATAGGGCAGTAAGTGGTAAGATTGAAGAGTTAGGATTTCAGCCATTTCATGTTCAGACATTCTTGCCATTGGTTTGCTACATAGTGATGTTAAATGGCAAGATAACCCTCAAAACCAGATTTTATAACAACTGCAGAAACCTGCTTTTCTAAATAACCTGAATCTAATGGCATTTCTGAATACTACTGCCAAGAAATGAAAAGTACTTTTCAGCACGTTTGCAGATTTCTAGCCTATGAATAATATAAATGAAGCTTTCACAATAAAAAGATTGCTAGCATTCTTTACAGGGATTGGCTTTCCTGTAGTTAAACTGATGCTTCAAAAGACCTTCCTGTATATGAAAAGTAGAATTGTGGATTTCTTCATGGGAACCAAAGCGACTTACCTGAGAAATTATTTGCAGTAACACTAGATTGGGCTGCTATGGTCAAATACTTTTTTAATACCAATCTAGACAAAAGACTTCAAGAAATACATCAGACAATATCTATTTAAAGAGCAAAATAGGTTCTTTCTGACCTAAGGTAAGAGGTCATTATTTATATCTAGATCCAGAGTCCAGTCAAAATGTTAAGTCCAGCTCTTTTGTCAAGAACAAAGCTTAAAAACTCTATTTTAAGGAAAATCCTATCAGTTTGTGCTGTACAATCTTACTGAAGTTCAGTTCAAATGAATACTCCATGCTAAAATCTGTTAATTCTTGTGCTGGGTTTGAGTGGCAACGTTTTTTGGTAGTGAGGGAGGGGGCTACAGAGTGGTCCCCTGTGAGAAGCTTCTCAAAACCTCCCCTGCCTCCAAGTTGGACCCAACTCTGGCTAAGGCCAAGTCAATTAGTGACAGCGGCTGAGCCTCTGTGATAGCATATTTAAGAAGGGAATCTGAGACGGGGTGGGGGCTTGGAGGATGAGTTATGAGAAGGACACCAATGCAAACATGGAGGTCAGTGGAAGGAAGAAGGAGGAAGGTGGGGAGGTGCACCAGAGCAGAGACCCCTCCCTGTATCCCATGGTGAGAGGGCAGGGCCTCCCTCCCTGCCACCCATGGAGGTCACCAGAGGAGCAGAGATTCACCTGTGGCCTGTGGAGGACCCCGGGACTCTGTGGGAAGAAGCAGCCCCCACTGTTGCAGTTCGGCGCTGGGAGGACTGCACACGTGGAGGTGACCCACGCTGGAGCATCTCGAGAAGAATGCATCCCGTGGGGAGGACTCACGGTGGGGAGAGTTTGTGGAGGACTGTCTCTCGTGAGAGGGACACCACGTGGAGCAGGGGGAAGAATGCAGAAGAGTGATTCCTGCCCCTGCCACCCTGGAGGAAGAAGTGGTGGACTGACTGCACCCCCCATCCCCCACCCCTGCACCGCTGGGAGAGGAGGTAGAGATAACAGGAACAAAACTGAGCCCAGGAAGAAGGGAGGGGTGGGGGACATGGTTTAAGATATGGTAACACTTCTCACTGTCCCATTCTGTCTGTTCGGTGTCATTATCATCAGTGTTTTGAATTAAAGTGATGTTCTTTTTCTTCCCCTAACAAGCCTCTCTTTTGCCTATGATCATAATGGGTGAGCCAAGCCTCCCTGTCCTTATCTCGATTCCTGAGCCTTTTTCTTCATTTTCTCCTTCCCAGCGCTGGAGGGAAAAGGGTTGAGCAAATGGCTGCGTGGTGCTCAGTTGTCCTCTGGGCTCAAACCATGACATCTGTATTTGAGATTCACCATTATATCTAACAAAGGAGACCTAGAAAGCGCACATGTACTGCCACTGATTTCAGTGACACCAAGGAAGAAAGTACTTAGTCATATCCTGGGGTAAGAAAATAGGGCCAGTATAAGGTAGGCCCTGATGCATGTGGCTCAGTGAGCAGGAGAAAGGAGTGCTCTCAAAGGAATATTTGATGCAAGGACTTGCCATAATCTGCCTCCAATGAGGAATAAACTGTGTGGTCTTCCAAGGTCCTCAAGGGTTCCTGTCTCTCCAAGTGACATCAGAAACCAAATGGGACCATGAAGGTTTCACAGAAATGGAGAGAACCTTCCTGAAAGGAAAGAGCAACCTTAGCACTTCCACAGCATATGAAGGAGGACTACTGGTGTTTGTACATGCCAATAAAAACTGGTAAGAATCACAGCAGTGGTAAGCTGTACCACCAAGAATGCTTAAACAAGCAAAAATACCAGCTAAAAAAGAAAAAAAGACAAGATTGGAAAAGACTGAAAATTGAGAAGACACCATACTGGACTTAGTCAGAAGGGACAAAGGAAGATTGTTCCCACCTGCCAATCCATTACAAAGTAGACCTCATTAAAAAGGCAGGAAATGACTGGCATACAAATTACAATTGCTGTGGTCTGTGCTACTTTAGGAGAAATACTCTACGCATGATAATAAACCTGTCCATTCTAGGAGCTTTATTTCTTTTGGCTAGACAATAATATGTGCATTTCTCTTAATCTACGTCTACTTTTCTACTTTTAAAGCGAAGTCTGTGTTTGTTGAAAAACTATACCATGCACAATATGGTATTTCCTGCATCTTATAAATACAGAATAAAGCTATGGTGGCAGAACAAAAAGGGTTCACCCCAAATACTCTGAAGATGTCTTTTCAGATGCTTCCTATTTTTTCCTGTTCTCAGTGATTCAAACTCAGAAAACATTTTGATAGCCTTAAGATCCTGAATAATTTTCCTGAAAACTCAGCTACCTGACAGAATTTTTTTTGCTTATTCAGTCAAGTCCTTAACTGCATATGAAAACACATATTTCCTAGACATGGATACACGTTGAAATCTCACATTCTTTTCAAAGCATAGGAACATAAACATTTTTAGTGACTGCATAAGCAGTAGTATAACAAAATGAAGAATTTTAACTCTGAAATGCTGAAAATTATACTTAGAAGACACACAGCATTACAACACACATACATGAACACAAAATTGTGCTGAATTAGCTTTTTAAAAACTGTACTTAACCGCAGACTCCTCAGACACTTAGAAGTTCTACTTTATATATTACAAATTTTATACTTTTTTACCTTGCATTAAGTATCTAGTACTTTTCATCTTGCATTAACTCATAGTATCTATTCCTGGTTTAACAAGAGTTAAATCTTAACATTCTCCTCAGTTGTGTTTGCCGTTTGTTTCATTTTTAACCAATCTATGGTTATATGAAGTGCAGCTGTTAGATCTGTGATCATTTAGGTGATCAGAAATGGACTGTTCTCTTTGCATAAACAATAACCATAAATTTAACAGCATTTATTTTCAAACTGGTAGATGGCAAGAAGGGTTTTTAATGTAATCGTATTTGTATTAACCAAAGAAGATAAAACACATATAGCCCAGATAGAAATTTAATTTGTTTCAGTGTAAATCAGGAGTAGTTCTTCAGAAGTAACTTGTTTCTAAATCATACCAGCATTTTCAAGACCAGCATCTAGTCCTTCATTTTGCATGTACTCCTCCTAATGATATCAATATTTCTTTTAAAAGAGTTACTACAAAATTGGATGAATTTTAGAGCAGATGTTTGATATAATAGGCAGTTTCAGGAGTAAATACAATTCATCTAACCAAATACACCTTGAACAAGCAGCTAGCCAAATACAGCAGAAGTATATCACACTACATTTTCTTCCTCTGAAATAGTATTAACTTTCTGAACTTAGGGTCTTATTTACCTGGTTTTATTTCCATGATAGCTAAATTTAAGAACCATGCAATACATATTTAGATAATACATGGCCTCTTAGAGGCTTTTACTATCCTCGTTTGTCTAGCCTTTTAGCTTACAGATGAGATTTTTTTATACCCCTTAGTGTCACATACTCTTACGTGTGCATTGAACATTATTCCCAAATTCAGCACCATGGAATTACTGCAGTAGATGGATATACAGCTTTTGTTTTTTCTCCATCATCTGCCTCACTTACCGTTGCAGATTGTTTCCCTGTGCGCACATACAGTAATTTTCTTTGAGATACCCTTACCAATAGAGGGATTACAAAAAGATTTGGGAGTGTAAAATTCCATTTACTTTTCATATTTAGCACCCACGTCCAAAATCTAGCTCTTCAAAACTATTGCTAATTTCATGTAATACCCAAGTCCTGGAGCCCCACCAGTATACACACAAGCACATTCAGTTGCTGCTTGAGTTTCCTAGATGCCTAAACTTTTCTTTCTGAGCAGGGTTTCATGTGTCCTGAAGATGAACAGTTACACAACTAGTAATGGATAAATGAGCCATTGATTTGCCTATTCCACCTGCAAGGCATTGACCCATAAATGTTCATGTCCAAAGTGGAACCTGCAAAAAATAAAGCCACCACAGATGGGAAGGATGACCTTTTTCTGTTCGGTGATGAGAGCTCTTTACAATAGGGAGATACAGATCTACGCCACCTCTTATGCAAGTAAAGCTGAATCTGTTTATCTCGTCTGAAAGCTAGACTTCTAACCACAAGTCTATCACTAACAGGAGTATTGAAACTTAGATCATGAGAAGATAATTTCCTTGTAGCAAATTTAGGTAAAACTGGATTATGGTTGTCCTATTTTTCTCTGCATTGTTTCAGGTGCTAGAAATCCTTAGATTTTTCAGAAGACATGGCCATTACAGGAACTTTATTTACAATGTTGAATGTATTTCTTCCTTTCTAGCTATTTCTGGCAAAAAGATTGAGGTTCTGCACACAGGTGTAAGAAAACAGTATATTCATCATACATCTATTTAATTTCTAAGAGGCAAATATGGTGAAAACCTTTATTATTTAAAAATTTTTGGGGCTTACTGACAGAATTTTTAATTGTGCAGACTAAGCAAGCAGCAATTATATACAAGACAATTGGCTCATAAGCCAGTTCAAATTTATCAGTGGCTTCCTATTCACAAATAATCTGGAAAAGTAATTGGAAAGCATAGTAATAGGTATTTTAATTGACTTTTCTGTTGTAAATCTAATGTATTTTTCTTCTAAACTATATTTTTGAATATCATGAGAATAAGAACGAGAAACATCTATGATATATGAATGTTCTGACCCATTCTTGTTTTTTCAAGAATATGGAGCATCTGTGACTGGGCTGTGGGCAAAATTCATCTCTCATTTGCAAATCCAGAGTAACTGCAGTGACATCCAAGAAAAATATTTTAATTAACGAAAGTCTATATGAGAATTATTTCCAGGCTACTACCCTCATTGATTGTCTCAAACTGTTTAGTTAGTGTTTAATTGCAATAATGACCACAAGAATTCCATTAGCTTGCACCAAACAATTTTCACCTATGTATGTATATAGGCCTCATTTTCATCTCTGAAAGCCACATGCTCTGATGCCAATGCACATAAAGATTTCTTTTATAATCCCTGAAGTACATTCTGTGTAGTGGACTTAAAATTTCCCTTTAAAGGGAACAGGCGATTAGTACAGACATAACTTTCAGAATTCTGATTATGATATGTTTATTATTAAATAGCGACATACCAAATTCATATTTATTTACAAAGTTCATGCAAACTTGTATTATTATCCCCCAAAGTCAGCTGCCTCTGTTTCAGCTACTCCAACTGATTTCTTTATGAAGACCAGTTAGACATTCAAGAGAAATCTCATATGGCACAATCTCACACAACTACTGTGCTAAATCCTGTTCTCAACAGAGCTGTTTAACAGCTTACGTGCAGCTGGGCATATGAGACCTAGCACAGCACTGAGCACCTGCCCATGAGCTGAAGACCAGTTCCTCACTGCTGGCTTCTGAGCACAGTTGCCACAAGGCTGTGAATAGGAATTGTGCTCACTTCCTGTATCCATTGTGGAGCAGAAATTTTCTTGCTTCTCCCTATCCACTTAGGTAAGATAAAGAGGTACTACTAACCTTTACAGAATTTGGATACACATGTTGTGGCTATTTGGGGATACTTCATCTGACAGGGGAGCACTGCTGCCTTTCACAAGGTGAATGCAATGAATGGCCCATGTTGGAAGGGACCAAAGATGCAATTTATGGGATTCTACAGCTGTGAGAAAGCCTCTTATCTTGCCAGTGAAGCTGCAAGATGCATATGTTCCCATACATGAGGGAGGGGGAATGGTGAGATGGGTGTACATGTGCATATATTTTGCATGTAGGGTAAAGATTATAGGTCCATGCAAGCTGGCATATTGTTTAAATAACTGCCAGGCTTTACTACTGTCTGATCTTCACTAGAAAACAGTAGGCTTTGATTTTTAAATAGAACTAAGAAAATTGGTTCCTTCATACAGAGATTTGTTGGTTTTGTTTTCAATAATAAAAACTGTATGAAAGAAAGCCAGATGGTTAGTTTATTACTACCAACAATGACACTTCCCATCATGAGGTCTGTAGGATTACTTATCGGACCTAGAAACACTTGCTGATGTCTAGGGAAAACTGGCAAATCATTTGGCTCCAATTTTCCTTTTTGCTCTCTGCTAAATTATGCTGATAGCTGTATATTAAATATTTTCAGATAACCTGTCCCTCCCTTACTAGGAATTTCTGTAGTTGTCACATGAATACTATACCACCGGGGTGCCATAAAGGGTAGAAGTCCTTATTCAAAGACGTGAATACTAAGTTGATGAGAAACCTGTACTACTGTGTGAGCCATACTTCTGCAGTCTGAGAGCTCTGATATCTACACATACTAAAAGTAGTTACAAAAGAAAAAATGCTGGTTTATTCCTTTATATAACAGTAGCTTAAGTTATGCAGTTTATCAGGCTGCTATTAAAATTAAAAGTATACATTTTTGTAAATAAAATTAATTGGTAAAATCGATGGTTTTCTTTCCATAAAATCCAGCTTTTAAAAAATCAGGTCATGTTCAATTGAATGTTTATGAAGCACTGACAAGAAGGAATTTACTTTCCTTTGTATTTTTCTAAGCTGATAATGAAAATAAAACCTATAGAGGGAGCTCTTAGACCAACCATAGAGTACCCAGTATACCTGAGAAAGGTGAATGCAGCTCTTTGGATAATAATTTTAAAATGCAAGAATAAACATGATTAAAATGCCCCTCCTTAACATGAAAAAGTAAAGAGTGAAAATTCCATTAAAAATTTTGATGTTTTTCCAAAATAGTTTACAGATGATTTTATTGTACTGCCAAAATTTTGTTGACAACTGAGAAACACCTTCAAATTTTCCTGAATTCCCACAGGTGTCCAGCATTCATAGTTCCACTGAAAATAGTGAAACTAAAGACTACTAAACTGAACAAAGATCGATCGAATTTAACTTAAAAATTTTAGTCACACATTTACAACAGAGCAACATTTTACTTTTACTATTACCATTTAAAAACACATAGTGATGTATTATCTCCCGTTAAAAGAGTAGCTAAATTATATCAAGGGGTTAATACCCCTTTTCGTAGAAGTATTATTTTGACAAATTCTATGCTTAACTCTCATTTTTATGAACAGTATCAATATTTCTAAAATATGGGCTGAAAGAACTATCTAGACACATAAGGAAGACTGCTTGTCTTCAAAAGCTAAAGGAAAATAAACCTTCAGCAAATCAAAAATGAACATGAATTCATCAAATTCTGCCTTATACCCCATACATGTACTTGCTATGAAAAGGAATGTAAATTGGCTTGATAAGCTGTGGAAAAATCTCTGTCCACAAATATTACCCTGTAGATTGTCTTTTAATTTACTATCAGAAACACTGCTGTTTAGAAATCTACAAAGGTGATCTGGAAACAAGATCTACCTCAGACATCACGGGTTGGTATTGGGACCAGTGCTGTTCAACATCTTAGTTGGTAGCATGGACAGTGGGATCGAGTGCACCCTCAGCAACTTTGCCGATGACACCAAGTTGAAGGTGCGGTCAACACACTGGAGGGAAGGGATGTGCCATCCAGAGGGACCTGGACAGGCTGGAGAGATGAGCCCGTGCAAACCTCATGAAGTTCAACAAGGCCAAGTGCAAGGTCCTGCACATGGGTCAGGGCAATCCCAAGCACAAATACAGGCTGGGCAATGAGTGGAGTTCTGTGAAGGACTTGGGAGGGGTAGGGGATGGAAAACATGACTATGAGCCAGCAATGTGTGCTCGCAGCCCAGAAAGCCAACTGTATCCTGGGCTGCACCAAGAGAAGTGTGGCCAGCATGTCAAGGAAGGTGATTCTGCCTACTTACTGTCTCTCGTTAGACCCCACCTGGAGTCCTGTGTCCAGCTCTGGGGCCCACAACATAAGAAGGACATGGACCTGTTGCAGAGAGTCCAGAGGAGGCCACAAAGATGATCAGGGGGCTGGAGCTCCACTATGAGGACAGACTGAGAGAGTTGGGGTTGTTCAGCCTGGAGAAGGGAAGGCTCCAGGGAGATCTTATAGTAGCCTTCCAGTACTTAAAGGCGGCTACAGGAAAGATGGGGAGGGACTCTTTATCAGGGAGTGTAGGGATAGAATGAGGGGTAATGGTTTTAGACTGAAAGAGGGTAGATTTAGCTTAGGTATTAGGAAGAAATTCTTTCCTGTGAGGGTGGTGGGACACTGGCACATGTTGCCCAGAGAAACTGTGGGTGCCCCCTCCCTGAAGTGTCCAAGGCCAGGTTGGACGGGGCTTTGAGCAACCTGGTCTAGTGGAAGGTGTCCCTGCCCATGGCAGGGGGTTGGAACTAGATGATCTTTAAGATGCCTTCCAACCCAAACCATCCTATGTCTCTATGATTATGGTTCTCCTGCTGGAATGAAAAATGTGACAAATACTGCAGAGGAGATATGCTCAATCCCCTTAGATACTGAGGGCAGGAGGCCCCTCTGATTGTGGCGTATGTGCAACAGCCTACTAAACCTGCCTCTGGTTTTGTATCTTAAATACATTGTTTATGTCTTCATCACTTAACCATTTAAAGGTAAAAAAAGACTTGCTGATTCATTTTGAATGTAAGTAGAAAAGTCATCCAATGACGTTTTCTTCTAAACAGATCTTGAGAAAACATTCTTATTTGTGTTCCTCCCATCTGCTGGGTTATTTTTTCTTTAGTGTATGTATTTTCACACAAACTATTGTCAGTTTCGGTATTGTGTTGTTTTTTTGTTCTCTACCAATGCACTGCAATACTGTGATACAACTGCCACGCAACATCCCACTCCAGCCAGAGGAAAAGCAGGGCTAGTTCTTTCTAGGAGACCTGTAAATGGTTGCAATGCTGTTTTTATTAAATCAGATTGTTCTTCTGAAGCAGTTACAATAGTGCTTTCAATAACAGAAGACTTGTAATCAGATTTTGTTTAGTCAGACAAGCGAAAATCTCCAGTTACTCTGATAAGGCTGATGGAGTCAATCTGGGTATATGATAATACAAGTAGAATAAAAGCACAATGCAGTGACTCATATTGTAGAGGCATTTCTAACTCCCAAGCTGATGATGGTAGTTTAGATATTTCCATGCTAGAACAACTTAGCTACAACTGTAACAGTAGGAAATATACTTTTCTTATCCATTCAAGAAAATCTCACTGACTTCTATAGAAGTTATCTGACAAATCAAGGGCCATGTATGGGCTGCAAATTACAGTAATTTTGAATGTGCTGTTGTTTCCTTTTTCTTATGGGCTCCCCTCTTTCAGAAATACACTTATTGAATTCTTCCAGTTTTTTTTATGTTGAAGTTCTAAAATTCTTTTGGAAACTTACTATATGAGATCATTACTACTGATACAGTAACTTTACCTTTAAAATGGATTCACTAATTACTAATCAATGAATACTGTGATTCTTCCACACCCCTGACTTTATGTTCTTAGGAGAAGAAGTATCACACGCTGTTTTTAAGAGCTGTACATGTACTTAGCAGCGTATCCAGTATTTGCAGGGGCTATTCTGAAAACATTTTTTGAAACAATCAGAATCACAGCCTGGAATTTTCTAGACTTGTTCCCTCAGAAGTGAATTTTACCGGCTGAATTAAATCAAGTCTGGGCAAGAAGTAAATTACCAGAGGACTATCCAAACTATTCCACTAGAAGACAAAACCAATTACAATCACTTGGTAAAACTTCTTGGACTTCAGTAAAACGGTGCCAATGTTAAGAAATTTTATTCAAACTCACTCCACTTTTGGTAAGACTAGGTGTATTGGGTGTAGGTGGCAAGGTTTTGGTAGTGGTGGTGGCTGCAGGGTGCAGCCTGTGGGAGGAGGCTATGCAGGAGACCCATGGCAGGACACAGCTGAGCCCATCAGCCAAGTGTGTGGCACTTCTTTGAGCAGTTATTTTGAAAAAAGGGCAAAAAACGCCACAGGGAGAGAGGAAGAAGGAACAAGAGAGGGAACATCAAGGTCAGAGGAAGGACCTGGTTCTCCATGGCAGAGCAGATCTTCCCTGCAGCCCGCAGAGAGGAACACACCAGAGCAGATGGATATTCCTGAAGGAACTGCCACCTGTGGTGAGCCTATACTGGAGCAGATTTTCCTGACAGGACTGCAGCTTGTGGAGGACCCCATGTTAGAGAACAGTGTGAGGAGGAAGGAGAGGCAAAGTGAAACTGTTATGGACTGACTGTAACCCCCACTCCCCATCCTTCCTGCACTGGCCATGGCTGGGGAGGGGGTCGTTTGGTTGAGGAGTCTGGAGTAAAGTTGAGCATGTGAAAGGGGGCAGAAAAGGTGTTGTTTTAGTGTTTGTCTTTTTGCTTCCCATTACCTGAATTAGTAATTATTTTTCTTTTAATTGGCAATAAATTAGGTTAATCTTCCCCAAGTCAAGCCTGCTTTGCCCTCAGCAACAGCTGGTAAGCAATGTTCCTGTCTTTATTCCCCGCCCCCTGCAGCTTTCTCATTCCTGTTCTTCCTGTTTTCTCCCTGTGTCCTGCTGAGGAGTGAGTGAGCAAGCAGTTGGGTGGGAGTTTGGCTGTTGGGCAAGGCTGAACCACCACATAACCAAGCTTAAAATCCCCAACAGGATACTTCTAAGCACTCAGAATTCCAGGTGAAATTGTGTATGTGTCTTTAATTATGCTTTTGAGTTACTATAAGATTTTAAAAAAATAAATGCAGGGCTTGACCATCAAACCTTTGCAGAAACTAACTCTAAGCCCCATTTCCATCATTCTTTCCTTCAGCTGGCTGACCCTTGCCTTTACTTTAGGGAAATCTGTAAGACTTCTGCACTAGCCAAAGATGAGCTGAACAGGGCCTGCCTCTCTGCACATTATCAGGCTCCCTGCTGAGATGAGGTGGTGTCCAGCTAAATGAAAGAAATCTTTGGGTGACCTTGCAAGTCAGCCTTCCTTAGCTCTAGCCACAGCTGGACAAAAAATCTCACAGCCTCACTGCCTCAAATTATATGACACTAAATAATAGATAAACCCAAACCACGACACAGACCTTCCAGAAGAGATCTGTGCTAACCAAGGAGGCAGACAAATTAGTTGTATATGCAACAATTTTTCAGTTTTCTGAAGAAATTCCTATTCAACACCCTGCCTTGTCAGGACCTGCAAGTTGTTCTTAAATAAATTTCTCTTGATAAATCAGTAATGACAGCACAGGCAGGTCTGTGGCAGTCAACGGGCTCAAGCCCAGTATACCTCCATACTGCCTCTTATAGCTTGACTGCAGACAGCTGAAAATCATGCTGCCTATGGATTTCCCCTTCGATTTTCATTAAGCTTCTAAGTTCTTTAAAATGTTCCTTAATCACTTACTACTTGTTAATAAATTATTTATAAACTATCTTTCAAAAGTCCATGAAAATTAAAGGGTAATAATTCATGCCTACCGTCCTGTGTAGTTCCTTTGGTTAATAGTTGGAAAGATAATGTTTGAAAACTATCAAAACAAGTATCTCATGTGGGATGATCAATGAAATTTGTTCTGATCTGTGTGGACAAATAAGGTGAGACTTCCCAGAAAGGCTTGAAAATGAATGAAATGCTTCAGGTATTTGGTGCTGTAGCATCTAGGTTACAACAAACAGTATACTAACATATGTGAATTAGAAGGAACTCTGCTGCAGGCAAGTGATGCCATCTGCTGTTGACCATCCACAGGACACTAAACCAGATGACTGCTTTGAATATAAATTTCAATATAAAAATTTTTCCAAAGGGCATTCCATAAAGCACTTGTGTGACCTGGATACCTGCTATCTATCTATAACTCAGATTTCTGATTTTCCATATTTCAAAATTGAAAAAACAGAACAGAATGTGAAGAGATGGTAAAATGAGAAGTGGTAAGGAACAATGTAATTTGCATTTCCTCAAAAATATGACAAAACACTTTAGTCTAAGGACTACTGAAAATAAAGGGAAAATGTTCTGTAAGCTTCACTGGGGTTTGGGTAAGAGCTATATTGCATTAACAATTACTGAAAAGATCCATACATTCTCATAATCCGTTTTTTCTACATTCTCATAATCCTTTTTGTTTTTTCTCTTAGTCAGACAGTGTGATTGCTACAATTCTGAACTAGAAGGAAAATAGTCCACCGAACAGATCATTACTAGGTTGCTCAGAATAAGATAGTATTTAGAATTCTGGATGTAGTAAATGCTTCTAGGAGTGCTTTATATAGGTCATTCTTATGCCCCGGAGTATTTTTTAATCTTTTTTAAAACAAATACCCAAATACCTCCATATAATAGTATTCCAAGTGAAAAAGAAATTGTGGTATAGTGTCTGTAGAAGTATCTCACACAGCCCCACCAGATATTTCACAGATCAAATCTGAATGACTAGTTAAGTTAAAAATCACAGCTGAGAGACTGAGAAAACTTGAATGTGTCAAAAAAAAAAAAAAAAAAAGAGAGAGAAAAAAGAAATAGATTAGCTTCCTGAAATGTTTAAATTCATATATGGAGAAAGAAATTTTTAAAACCATCTGTTGATAAAATGTGTTCAGGAAGCAGTATTTTAGCATGAAGAATTTTGCATGTTTTTCACTTCAGATTTTTGAATCCTGCTCTAGTCTCCACTTGACATTGTGAACTGGTGTTGCTTTTCTTTCCTCTTTGAAAAATCTACTTCTGCTTGGGAAGCAATGATGCTCCCACAAAGTCTTCCTTGGGCATCCAGTATCCTGTATTAGCATCTGCATAGACATACTACTCATTTCCACATCTTGAATGATGTAAAATGAATAGCAAAGCTGTACACGCACTACTTTGGGTAGATCTGCAGCTAAATTAAGTGCCCAGACTTTGGAATGTCTGTGGCTTTGGGGCCCTGGTGTTCTTCAGCCTGCATGAAGAGACTGCTTCCTCAGCACACAGCCTCACACTGCTTAGCCTGTGTACAGGGCTATGGTTGCAGTTGTCATCCTATCCCAAAATATCAATCTCTGTTTTGTTGGTGTTGGGGTTTTTTGGAAGGGGGTGTAAATACATATGGGTGGATAGTTCTGCGTCACCACAATAACAGCTCTAGAACTTATGGAAATTATGGGAGGCTGATGTATAAACACAGCTCTTTCAAATATATTGCCACTTAATCACTTGCCATGCTGACAAAGTTACCAACAGTACATTTGCAATGATCTGTATGCCTTGATAGACAGAGATATGAAATGTCAGCTTTTCTTTGCTCACCCAATAATGCAAACTTGTTTTCTTCCACAATGGGAAAGCAGTTTCTTCAACAACTTCAAGCACGTAATTTAATATAATATGACAGTATTTGAATTCTTATGCCAAATCTGCTGGCAGGAAATGTTCATGCAGAAAGTATTCATATGAAAGATAAGAATAGCAAGGTAAAAAATGGAACATAAGAAGGAAAAGGAAGAACTACAGTGAATAATTGTTCATATATAAATGAGCGTATTATTTCTCTATACTTAAAAATGATGTAGAAAATCTAGATGTCAATCTGCAAATGTATCCAGCAAAGAGGAAATAGCATTCAATAATAGCCAGCACTTCAGTATATGTTTAATTTAAAACATAAATTTAACATCATTTAATTGATAGTACTCGACATTTTACTAGAGCAAACCTCCATGCACCAAAGTTCATGATAAATGCAAAGTCTTTTCTTAGATTACTCTGCAGGAAGTCTAGCACTTGGTCATGACAGAACATGGATTATGAGAACGACATGCATTTAATTGCGTGGTCCTGCACAATTAACTTGGCAACTGCACTTGCCGATTTCAGTGAGGGACACAGTATCAAAATTGTTTTTACTAGAGAAAAGTATTTCAGAATGTTGAGAACTACTCAGCATTAGTAAAAATATTCCCATTAACAGGAAAATTTCAGTTCAAAACTTAAAAAAGGAGTTAAGAAATCAGAAGCAAAAAGGCAGTATACATAGAATTCTAAGAGCCCATGTTGAAGTCTTTTTCTAATGCACAACTTCATTATCTCATGTTCTCACTTCTCTTAAGATATATGAACATATTACTAACATAATCTAGATTTATAAGATTCAGTGAGAATCAGAATTTTCTGAAAACAATATAACCAAAGCTATACAGAACCAAGGTAAGCAGTGTGTCTAACACTAAAAAATGCAGCCATGTGGGACTTCTTAATCAAACAGTATTTAATAAAATTATCAGGAAAGAAGCATGTAAAAGAAGAAAGAAGCACAGGGTCACGAAGATGACGGGTCTGGAGCACTTTCCCTATGAGGACAGGCTGAGAGAGTTGGGGTTGTACAGCCTGCAGAAGGGAAGACTCTGGAGAGACTTTACAGTGGCCTTCCAGTCTTAAAGGGGGCTACAGGAAAGATGGGGAGGGACTCATTATCAGGAAGTGTAGGGATAGGACAAGAGGTAACAGTTTTAAACTGAAAGAGGGTAGATTTAGATTATATCGAAGGAATAAATTCTTTCCTGTGAGGGTGGTGAGACACTGGAGCAGGTTACCCAGAGAGGTTGTGAGTGTCCCCTCCCTGGAAGTGTTCAAGGCCAGGTTGGACGGGGCTTTGAGCAACCTGGCCCTGCCCATGGCAGGGGGGTTGGAACTAGATGATCTTTAAAGTTGCTTCCAACCCAAACCATTCTATGATTCTATGGTTCTGTGAAAACTCATGACTAAATTGTCAGCTTTGGCCTCAGATGTGTTTCAGTAGAAATCTAGAGGAGAACATTACTGAAATATGCTGGTGAGACAGATTTCAAAGCAGTGGGCCTAAAGGGGACATAAAGGTGCTCTTCTTGACTGTCTTGGTCATAGATCAGTGCAACTGCAACTTGTAATCATATCTGTGAAGCTAGGGATGAAGCTTCAGTATACTTTTTTTTTGCAAAACTTCACCAATAAAGACATTTTCTCTCAGAAATGCTGAAATGAAAAAATAATTTGGATTGGTCTAACGTTAATTTTGAACCATGTGGGCCAATTTTTGTGGGCACAGGATCATTAGCATGACAGGAAAGACTCATAATTAGCTGCACTTAAATACCTTTTAAAATTTAGTTCTAAATCCCCTTTTAAAGCACTATTTACAGATTTAAGTTAGTATCAAGGTTTTTGCTCAGTAAGAGCTTGTTAACTGATTCCACTTGTGACATGCCAGGATACATACAGGAGTTGCTATGTGCTGTTACGTGTTAGGGCCTAAAATTCCAGCGAATTGACATTTAAAATCAAATTTTTAAGAATGAATTTGGGAAAACAATATGATAAAAATGTAATCTTCACATTCTTTATTAGGAAACACTATAGCAATAATAAAATAGAATATTTGACTATTATGCTGTCCCTTGAAAGACTGAACTATGATGTAGAAGCA
The DNA here is from genome assembly GCF_031877795.1 of Strix aluco. Taxonomy (NCBI): domain Eukaryota; kingdom Metazoa; phylum Chordata; class Aves; order Strigiformes; family Strigidae; genus Strix; species Strix aluco. The sequence continues at coordinate 12,633,886 of NC_133971.1, read as the reverse complement.
TTAAATACTATACACAGTATTCTTCAGAAATAATAAGTACTGGTACACCTATTTAATAAGTGATTCACCTAAAACACCAGTCAGAGGTTGAATGAAAGATTTTAAAGACTTTTACCAAAACATTAAAAAAAAAAATATTCAAACCATTAATTATTCTTGTTAATCATGTTTATTACAGTAATGCCACAGATCTAAAGGTAAGTGGATTCAGTTTTAAGTACATGCAGGTCTCTGCCCTAAAGAGTTTCCAAATAGTTAATGTGATAACAGCAAATTTGATGTTAATTTCATTACTGTTCGGAGATGGACTAAGAGTAAAAAAAGGCAAGAAACAGAAACACTGAAGAAAAGGGATGACAAGGGAGAAGAGGGTATGAGAAAATTTGGAGTGAAGCAAAGGTAACAGCAACTCTCAAAAAAGAGTCAACAATTGTAGGCTTTTCAAAATCCCCACAGTTTCTGCTCCTATGTGCCTAACAGCTGGCTCTTCTGGCTGATTACTCCCTGAGAAAATTGCTTTTGAAGAAGTAGTCTGAAAAGCTTTTTATGTCCAACAGTGATAGTAGGTATTTTGAGGGAAAGACAAAATGGGGCAGAAGGGCATGAAGTTAAGAGGATGCTTGCAGAAACACAGAGTTGTCTGAACAAGGTCAGCTCTGATGCTGCAGCAATTCTAAAGGGATCCTGACAATGTAATTCAGTCCCCAAATCTCTCTGGCTACCTATGTTGTTTTCCTTCACTTCAATTTCTGATGTAAAAGGTTTATATATCTCAAAATCAGAGTGTAAAACAGTGGTTATTTCAACCACTGCTACAGATAAATAGGTTTACCTATTGCTGGAATACTCCATTATTCCTGAGTTAGATTTAGAGAAACAAACTCCCTGGAATCTAACCATAGAGGAATGCTGCTTGTGCATAGCAGACAGGAGCATTCCAGTGAAGGACAGCTTACTTTTTGGTAGCCTCTTCCAGGCTGAAGTTTGGGACCCAGATGGAGAGTTGAATGCAGAATGCATGTCAAAATGGAAGCCAAACCACCCTAAACGTGCAGCCTACTCCAACCCTAGACCAAGGCACCTTGTAGATGAATTTACAGTTTATGAGGTTGAAGATGCAGAGTGCTGAAGAACACTCAGCATTTATGTGAGTTCTGAATCTCTGCTCCCCTGCATCTTTTTGAATTTTATCTGCTTAAAAGACAGAAAAAATCATGGGAGCAAGGACTAGAATACAAGTTCTCCTTACCATCAAGGAAGTTCTTTAACAGTCTTCAATGTTTAACTGCACTGGCACTGCTTGAAACCCAAGTACAGTGCAGAGCTACACACCATTTTGCTCCCCTGTGCACAATACTCTGCCCACTGGGTCAGATGATGTCAATGTGCTCCCTCCTCCCTGCAGTTACCTTTGAGCTTCAGGTCATGTCACAGAGAAAAAGCCACATTGCTCTATGCCTGCTAGGGAGAATATGGCTATTTGTGGTGATCTCTGAGCATGGGGCAGAGTCCCTGGCTGCTGGACTGGGATACTGCTCCTCTTCTTTTAGAGCACTGTTCACATAAATGGCAGGCTTACCTATCTGGCCTACCCAGCACGTGCAGTCCTTGAGTGTCTTGGCAGTGGCACTGCTGCACTGGAAGGTGCTGTCAATGTGCTAGTTGAGTGTGAGATGGAAGAATGGGGCAAATAAGTGACTGACAAAGATGATGTCCATCCTACTTTTAGCTCCCACTTTCCCCTGACTGTAGTCAGGGCATTTTTCTGTGAGGTAGGTGCAAGTGGTCTAGAAATCAAGTTGACACCCTTTCAGCTTTGGTTTAAAAGAAAGTGGCAGGTGCCACTGTGTTTTGTGAGGAGTCCGAAATTGTTAATGTGTGTTGGGCTCTGAGGACACTCTGACAGGACCTATGGGATCTTGCTCTTCAGAGCCTGGACAAGCAAGAATGTCTCACTTCTGCCTGCTGATTAATTTTACTGCTAAACAAGGTGCTAAGCTCTTCCACTTTGCCAAAACCAAGTTACACTGTGTCACCACAGATGTAGAACTTTCAGGCTTTTCAGAATCGCTGTTTTGCACATAGAGAAGTAAATGCGGACTTCACTTTCGAGTATGTTTGCCCTTTACTAAATCTGGCCTCCAGTTATGGAAGACAGATCTATAAATGGAGATACTAATACCTTTTATCTTCAAGTCCCAACTGCATATGAGAGCATAGTTCCAAAGACAAAGGTACATAGGAAAAGTGAGTCTGTAGAGGTTAGCTATTTTGAGAACTCTGGCTTTAGTAAGTAACCTTGTTTTCTTCTCCATTATTTGCTTTCTGAATTTGCCTATTAGAACTTGAGGTATCTGACTTAAATGATTTGTTAGCTTGCAACTTAAAATTGAGTAAACAGATTTTATTCTCAACAACAGAATGCACCTTAACTCAGTTCCACAGAAAATAGTCTTAGCTTTTCAATGTCCCTTTCCATCCTTTTAGATGCACATAGCTTGTATAATTAGAAAAATTTTTGCAAAGGAATCTAGCGAGAACAACGTATGTGTGCCTTATTTTCTTGAGAAAGGAGTAAGCTGTGATATACTTACTGCATTATTATACGCTAGTTTGTCCATAAAGAGTATGTTCACAAAATATCCATATCTGAGCTTACCTCTCAAAACATTCCCATGTAGACCAACTCCTATTAGTCAAAAATGGGATTTGAGTTACGGGAACAGGTGCAGTCTCTGACACACACTAGTAAGTCTGGAGTCACTTCATGACTGAGAAATCAGTGAAGATATTCCAAACAAAGTGGAACAAACATAGTCAGAATTTGCCTCTAGAATTTTATATGCTCCAAATCAGAAGAAAATTGTAAGCATTTAAGAAAGCTACGGTAAATGTTTACAGAAGCTGAATATAAAGGCTGAGGGAAAATGAGTCTTTATACGATAAGAATGCTCAGTAATGAACTTGTTCCAGATCCTGAAAGCTCTTCTTTGGAGGAAGACAAAGATCTCTCTGACTTTTCTCATTTAGGACAGTCCCAGTTATGTCTTGAGGACAACTTGCTGAGTAAGGTATTATTCAGTGATTGTAAGAATTGTGGCATCTAGCCTTCCAGATTGGAACAACTTACTGACATGATTTTAGTATACACCTGTGAGTGCAAATGGGAAGTTTTGTATTTTCAACAGTTTTCAGAAGTGAAGAATCTCAACATTTTGTACTTACTTAACAGGATTTTTAAGGTCTTACTGTTTTAAATATCTGCATTATTTTGGAGAAAAAAAAGACCATATGAATGCAGGGGGCTTTATGCTGTTGGTATTATCATGTATAACAGTATTGATTCTTGCAGTGAATTTTGACTGCTTTCTTTGTTTTCTTACATGTTACCACATTATTTTTAATATTTAATTATACTCTCAAGAGGCTGCATTCTGGGTATCATGGTGTAACCTCTGCAAAGCACTTACCTTATTCTTACCTTTCATCTGGCTGTTGAAGCAATGCTAACTCTAACTGAGGTAGGATACAGGGGCAGTGCCTGTAATTCAGAACTCCAGGGATCAACATTAGTATCACTCTCCCCACCTCTGACACATACGCTTACAGCAGTACAATGGCAGTGATTCTAAAGACATCTAGGAAGGGCAGAGGTCTCCATACATGCTGCTTGATTGGTATCTAGTTTGGGCAGAGCTCTAGTTTGTTGCTCTGTCTGCTGGCAGTACCTTGTTTTTGATTCACAATTGTAAACTGTTGAGCTAAGTGTTGCTACGTTTTGTTTCTGCTCAGCTATACTGCCTGCCAACAGTGCTTTATTTATCATCTGAAGTTACAAATGGTTTCTGTTATCTGTCTTAATGAAGCTTTCACTAAGTTATAAGCCTGAAGTCTCCTTTTCTCTTAATTTGTAAAATATTTTTGAGCAGTCTTTTTTATTTGCTTGTGTGCTTTAGAAAGCAGATAATAATTTTAAACTGTCATAATTTGGGGAAAATTCAGACAGTTTAATAAAAATTTGGTCACAATTGGGTGTCAATAGAATGTTTTAACACAACCGTAGGAACTGATCTAATATTAATTAGGTCTAAGAAATTATCTTATATTGCTTATTGAAAACATCAGAAATCTACTGTAGATTGCAAAGAAAAACAAAAGTAGAAATTACCTAAAACTACATTCTTAAAGCAACATTATGGTAACATTTTTGTGCACTGAAATAAAGACAGGAATGCAATCAGGATGTGATTTTTTACATCTACTTCCTTAACTTTTCTTGAACTCAAGGGAAGTTACATCAACTGTTTTATAAAAGTAACAGATGCACCTCAATGTCAAATCAGGAAACTTATCTTGGAATTTTCCCAGTGAGAGATTTAGTGACTTTTGTCACAGGACAGAACAGACATCTAGAACTAATCTATCCAACCCTCTTGCTCAAAGCAGTGTCAGCTAGAGCAGATTACTAAGGACCATGTCCAGTTGAGTTCTCTAAGGACGGAGACTCCACAACCTCTTGGGGCACTTGTTTCAATATTCTACCGATCTTGCAGTAAAAAATGGGTTTTAAAAATGTTTAAAACCAAATTTTCTGTATTTCAGTTTGTGCCTGCTGTCCTATCACTGCCTGTGATAGGAAGAGCCTGACTGTGTCTTCTTTACACTATTCCATCAGGTAATTTTGATGCCCATTGGTAAGATCTCATTCCAATCCTTCTCTTCTACAGGCTGAACAGTCTCAGGTCTGTCAGCCTCTCCTTGTATGTCAGATGTTAATCATCTCCATGGCCACTAACTAGACCCACTCCAGTATGTTCCTTTCTCTATACTACTGCGGAGCCCTGAACTGGTCACAGTACTCCCGATATGGCCTCAACAGCGCTGAGTAGAAGGGAAGGATCAACTCTTTCAACCTGGTGGCAACACTTCCTAAAGTACCATAGGAGGCTGCTGGCCCTCTTTGTCACAAGGGCACAGTGCTGGCTCAGTGTTCACCAGAATTGCCCAGGTCCTTTTCTGCAAAGCTGCTTTCCAGGTGGTTGGCTCCCCGCCTGTACTGGTGTATTCCTCCTTAGATTCAGGACCTTGCAACACCAGTCTGAAGAACTGAGGATGACTACTTTGAAAGCTATGTTCACACATATGTACATTGCCATGCACCCCTGAGCTCCTCACACAGTTTCGTTTCATACAAAAAAAAAAAAAGCCACTGTCAACATATATATCAGACTGTCACAGAGATACTGCCAGTTCTGGTTTCAGTGTGCCAAGTGCACACAGAAGTACTTGCATTATGTAAGCATATCAAGTGCTTGAGAATATGAAAGGGACATTTACAAAAGTGTGTACACAGTTGTGCAGACCTGTATCTTAAAGTACAGTGCTGAGTTATCTTTCTGTTTATATCTCAGTCTTAGTGTACTTCACCTATAAAGCTGGCCCTCTATTTGATGACTTCTAAAGTATCACCAGTCTTTATCACCCCATAAAGCAGTCCCCCTTCCAAAACAGAGATTTGCACTTTTTCACCCCATCTTTCTACTGTTACAAGTATTTTTCCTTTCTTTTCCTTTTGAAAAAAATCATGCTGTCTCATTTTCATGCTGCTTTACTTTCTTCAGTTTTGACCATGACAGCTGATACTGCAAGGGTACACATTGTAATTGCTTTGAGATATTTAATTTCTGATAAATTAATACAGCAGAAAAGGTAATGAAAGGACCAAACCTTACTCACGTTCTTCAGAAGACAGTTCATTAAAAATCACTAAGAGTGTGGTGAGCAGGAATTGTCCTGAAGTCCTAAGAAAACCAACACTGGAAGAAGAATTTACTTTGACTCACATTCCTAAAAGGTCAACTAGAACTAGGATATTTCAATTAAAATTATTTTATTTCTAATCTTTATTCCCTGAAAGCTGTGATAGTGTTGCCAAACTCAGGCATGTATCTTTTGTGATAAAATTTCACCTATTTCTACAAGAAAAATACATAAGAGAGCAAGTTAGGAAGAGAATGTAATAGCTATGAGGCCCTATTAAATTGGAGATTGAATGTGAAGTTTCCTTTCTCAATAATAGTTTTTTTTTGGTAAACTAATTCGTAACATTTTTTGAACACACCACAGTGTAAAGATGTCATTATTCATCCTCAGCATGTTCTGAGTAAAAGACCTTCCTATTCAGGTAAATCCTGAAATCTTCTGTGAGAACTCATATTTGTCAGATACAAATAGTTCACAGGCAGCCTTTGGCTCAGGAAACCCCTAAACTGATTGCTGGGTAGTGAGTTCCCCAAGTATACTAGGGAAGGCATCATTCTATGCATAGGTCCTTTATCATATGCTTTTATTTTACAAAATCTCTGCTACTGCAGCTGTCAGATTTGAACTAGATGGGGTGATATGGTCTAATCCAGTGAAGACTTCATAAGGTTTTATGTTTCCTTTCTACTTCTTTATCTTTGTCATCCTCTCCTTTGTTTTTCTTTCTCTCAGTTTTGAAAATGTAAGTGTGGCTTTCACTTCCACCATATCCCTCGCTGAATCTCCTGGTTTTTGGCATACCAGCGTATACTTTTTCTACAGCTACACCTGCAGTCTTCTCTGCTTGATTGTATTACGCCACTGTCCTACTCTGATGTCCATCTAATATTCCAGAACTGATGTGCCCATGATCAAATTTTTTTCCTCCTCATGACTTCTATCCTGTTCAGTTTCTAATCCACTATTGCCAGCTCAGCATTTCTTTCCCTTTCCACAATTCCCAAATTTTCTTCCAGAGCTGCCTTTCTCAGCACTAGTGGATCTGCTCTTGTTTCTTTCCTTCCAAGTCTCTGCACCTTTCCTCTTTGTTACCTTCACTAGTCCTGTAGAACAGGTGAGTTAGGCAGGGAAATAGATGCCTTGTCTAGCCACCTGAATCAGGAGTGCGTTTAAGAGTCTCAAATCCTGAGGTATTCAAACAGGAAGCATAAAATACAGCAGTTTGCTAATTTTCCAGTCAGCACAAACAAGATTAATAATGTCACGGACAGTGATGCCAACTTTTTGAAAGAAAGAGTGCCCTGCAACAGCTGAGGTCACTTAGAGACTGAACATTACTGATTACTTAAACTAATAGAATGCCTATATGTAATGAAATTTTATAGTCTAGTAACATAATTAGCTGATTGCTATTATTCTCTCTGGGTGGGAAGGCAATAGGCTTTCTTTAACAAGCTTTGGAAGACAGAATTGGTTGTGTTACCCAGAGCACAGTGCAGTGCTGTGCATTCTGAACTAAAGCAGTGAACTAAATGAGCCTTTGTCCCATCTGCTGACTATCCATGGTTTGTGAACAATACACTACCCTTCTGACTATTTAACACTGAGAATGAATTAATACATTTCTGTCCCTAAGTATTTTTCTGCCTGGTACTTTTTCTTCCTACCAAATTAGTTTCCCATTCCAGATCTTATGCCATATGCAATACATCACTCTTCCTGCTGAATTAAGAGATATTCTCTTATTTTTCTACACTGAATCCTTGCTACACCTTCATCTCCCATCTTTCCTCACAGATACACCAAACAAGTTAAGTTGGCTCATATGGCTTTCCTCAGCTGTAGGAGGGTGGGGATGTGAAGCACATCTTTTAAAATGTCTGTCAAACCAAACAAGTAATTTCCAGAGGGTTTCTAACACCTACCAGTTGTTATGGATATCACATTATTATCACAGTTATTTAAAACAGTTTTAGATTAGCTAAATGTCAATCTCGCAGCAACTGCACAACCTTCAGGACATCTCTGTGTGTATGACAGACTCCCAGCTATGAAACGATTACTTAAAAACACTCCATACTTTTAAATGAGCATGTATCCATGTATTGATGGGTTTCTTGGGGGGGGAGATAAAAAAATCCAAGTTCTGTTCTGCTATTCAGACGTATTATTTTAGTTTGTATTAGTCTCTCTTTTGAGTCTCAAAGTGCACAAGATCGATTTCACTACTGTTTGCTTACACATTTTCAGTGCACTGGTTAAAAAGAACTGTGCCTTTCGGCTGGTTGGTTGGTTGGGGTTTTTTTTAAATTTTTACAAACTTTAGTGACTTAAAAGCAGGTATTTTATTTGAGGAACAAATCAGAAGTCACAATATCAACTTAAGTGTCTTTGCACAAAATCACATCTGAAAATGTTGACAGTTCTGCTAAAATGACCAAGTGTTCACTTTTGTTTAGTTTGTTCATGCAGTCTTCCCTTATATACTAAACACATGACAGATTTCTCATATACATTAAAGTGACAAATGAACTTCAGTGGGGACTAAGCAGAGCTGCAAAAAAATATTTTTTTTTTCCAGTGGTACACAATGGTTTATGGTGGATAAGGCAGGCGCAGAAAGTTCTGACGAAGTGTAGTCAGAGAGACTCACGAGGTACATGTGTTAATACAAACGCCCCAGTCACCATACTGTGAAGAACCCACAAAATAATTAGTCTTTGTGTAAGCAGCATGAATTCCCATTTTGTAAGACACAGTTATTTACGCTGGTTTATCTTGTACTGAGGCATAGTCTCAAGTATGTGATGATACATTCTGTCACCATGGAAAGGAATGTATATAATGTAATATCAAAGAATAAATGAAAGCATTATATGCTGGAAAAGCTTCAATCCTCATTTCAACATAAATAAGGATTTAAAAACAAGTAGAATGTAAACACAAGTTTTCACAATAGTTTTTGTATTCCCCTTCCTTATGTAATTTTCACCTAATTATTTTTTTCATCTGATTTTAAGTCTCTAGTTGAGCTGAGCTAGTTGTCTTTAACTATTCAATTAGGTATACCCAATGAAGGACTGGACGGAAAGCTATTGCTATTTCACCCTTGAAAGGCAAGGCTTCTCCCTTGATCTTTTCAGGTTGTCTAGTGATACAGAGTAAAATCCTGTTCATCTTACATAAAAGCATCCAGTGAAATCAGTAGGATACCATCTTCGTAAGGGGACCAGGATTTGACCCAAAATTGCACTATTGTAAGGGTATGAGCACTCTGTAGAATTTGTGGTCATATATCTCTATGCCTAAAACAGAAACACGTTAATGCTTTTGCTGAAAGTTTCCATAATGTTGTATTGAGCAAAGATGTGCATATAAGTACAGCTTTAATTAAACATAAGTGGACTCCTACCCAGAAATTGCTGCTAGTTTTTGATGAGCCTGATAGGCCATCTCACATCCTCGGGTTCGAGTTTTGTGCATTTCCGCGTGCAGAGATGGACAGGTGACTGAGACATCCCCAATGGAAATGACCAGCTCCCGATACAGAGCCACCTGGGTATTAAACTCCTGGACAAGCTGAAAAACAAAGAGTATTTACTTACACAAGACAGTTAACTACACTGATAAAAACAACCAAGTTTTTTAAAAAAGTGCCCAATCTAGGGCTTGTTCCTGCTGCTCCCAGTTTCATGGTATACAGGATCAAGTGCCCAATATTTAGTAAATGACTAAGGCCTCCGTGACAGCTGCCTCTTCTGTGAGCTATAAATGTTCATTTGCAGGAAAGTAGTGTTTCTGCTTTTAATGTCTGAAAATGTTTGAGTTATTAGTCTTAAATATTAAGCAGACAAAGAACCAGCTGTTTTACTAGTAGCACGAGGTTATTTTTTGCTACCATAAAAGACAAAAATATCTCCAGAAATTAATGCCTTTGCTCCTCCTGCTTCCTGACTAACAGCACATTTAGGAATTGGAATGTAGCATTTGCTTTTACACTGGTGATTTTGCTAATTTATTTTGTAATGACTTCTGTTCTGACAATGGCCTCTAACCCGTATTTCAGACTTAAAATTGATCTGAAGAGGATGAAGAATGATTGGCTGAGAAGTTGTACCAGGCACTTTCCAGTTAGGATTCTAGAAAGCACTTCTTCCAATGTGTGTGTGGGAAAAACAGACAAAGAAGTAAATAAATCCTTCAACCTTTACAGAAATCTAGTATCGAGCAGATACACATGGATGCTATTGGATAAATGGGTAACTTTTAAAGTGTTTAGTTCCACTGATCACATAAGTGGGATTGTATTTTAAGAAAATGAAGCATTAGCTGTCTTCTGAAATAGAGCACATCAGACCATTTGCTCCACATGGTGGCGGGGGTGGAAGGCAGGGAGCAACAGAATAGAGTATTTATTTATCTGTGTTTGCTAATTTGACCTCAATTTCTAAACTACATAAAAACAGGCAAGAGTAACTGCTCATAATTCTCCAGCCATCATTAGCACCAGGAGTTCAACGTATCCCAACATACAAGCATGCTAAAAACGTGGATTCTATCAGATCTACAAAATTTTAAAGTCAAGTCCTCCAATTCTCATACTGAGAAAATAAACGAGTCGCTTCTCCTGCAGTAGTACATTCTGACTCTTCATGCATCCCACTGTAATTACTCTGTATAACTGAGAACTAGTATCGGGACCCATTCTTTGGCCATGCTTTCTTAAATTTCATTGCAAGAATAGCAAATAGGTTTCTCTGATTCTGGTGCAGCAAAACAATCCCAGTGCATTCCAGTATATCTGCACCCTCCCAACCTCAAACCCCAAACAAAACCAAAAGCACGCACCAAACAAAGCCCTAGGCACAGTATTTGCTAAACCTGGCTTCAACTCTCTCATTCTGTAGCTTAAGAGAATGCATGAAAGCAATGGAGAGAAAAAAAATTTTACTATGTTGTGTCATAGCGTAATTATTCTGCATTAAGTAAAAGTGGAATGAGTCTCATCCTGCAACTGGTAACTGGTTGCACCAGACACATTTTGCCAGTTCTCACCTGACATCCTGTCTGAACAGTGGACACATTCAGCCACCTCAGCATTGCCAAGGAAAAGAAAACTACACTGATGTTGCAGCACTGAGACAGAGAACAAGGAAAAAACCCATTGGTTTTATCTCCTGAATTCTACTGCATCCTGACAATCCATCTGTAAATCATATTTTATTTCTAATCAGTGAATTCTACAAAGCTAGAACTACTGTTTAACTAACCACATTATGCTGTCGGGAATGACAAAAAAGGCAGGACCCAGTAGGATCCACTTGTTGGGTATATTTATAGAGCTACTGTAGCAGCTTTTGTTCTCGGTGCACTGGGAGTTGTTCCCAATTTTGAAGTATCAGAGTGGATATCTGCCAGCCCAATTTGCTGTATTAGAGGAAAAAAATTGCCAGAATCCAGCAAAACAGAAGTAGCAGGTACCTTTCCAATGCTACCAGACAGAGCTTTAGCAAGATACAGATTTTTCAAGTGAAGTAGCAGCAACTTCATTTGTTTTCTGTCATTGGTTAGAGGAGCAATTACAGTGTCCAGCTGACTGTAGCTCAAGGAGCCAGACAAAGGGTATATGGCGCTGGTTTGGAGGAAAGTGTCAGGATCCAAGCATTTTGAACATGAATGGAGAAAAATGTCACACCGTAATGTGACAGTCCAAAACAAAAATAACATGGATGCAGGTGCCTGATCTGAGGTTTTACAATTACAATCAGCTACTCTGGCGAGACTGGGAACGGGTACCACGTATGTCAGGGACAGGATTTCAGGGCCGCAAATTCTGGGTCCCCTTTTAGCAGGTTTTTAGGGCAAGAGTGTGGTTACTCCACAAGACAGCAAGCAGAGAGTGCAGTGATGCTGTGGAGGCAACTATTTTACCTATTCAGGCTTCAGTGCACGCAAGCCTGGGGACGAATTTGGCCGGATCTGGCAAAAAGCGACTCCAGATGCTTGGCAGCGCCGCGACGGCGGCGTGTGCTGCTGGGGTGAGGGCTCCTGCTCCGGCTCCTGCAGGACCTGGCGCCCGGCTCCGGCCCCTGCCCGGCCGTCCCGCGGCACCCAGCCGGCTCCCCACAGGTCTCGTTTTCCCTCCCCTCTCCCGCTGTCGAACCGCTGCGAGTTAGGCTACGGGGCAGCACCCCCGACGGGGACCGCAGTTTTAAAAATAGTGCAACTGCACGTGATAGGAATAGGCAAGCCGGCGGGAGGAGCGGCACCGCCGCCACCGCCGAGAACCCCGCGAAAAGATACGAGCGAAGGGAAGCCCACCCGTGGTACCCACCATCTTGCAGTCATCCAGGGCTCTCTGGGTCTGGTAGGCGCTATCGGAGCCGCTGCCCCGGCGTTCGCTGTCGCGGCCGTGCGGCGGGGTCTTGCTGCCCTGGAAGATGGAGGCGGCGGAGCGGGGGCGCTTCCTGCGCCCGCTCGGTGCAGCGCTCATGCACACGCATCCGCCGCGCGGAGCCGCCCGCCGCGCGGGGCCCCGCGGGCGCGGGCAGCGCCTTCCCCCGCCGCCGCCGCCGCCGCCGCCGCCCCGCGGGGGGGTGCGGACCCGCGCCGCTCCTCGCCTCGGCCCGGCCGGGACCGCGCCGCTCACGGCAGCGAGCGCGGCTGCTGCGGGTGGTAGCCTGGCGCCTGCGGGAGAGCCCGGCGAGGGCCCTGCGGCATCGCCTCCGCTACCGCGGGGAGAGGCGGAGGGGCTGGCGCCTTCCCTCCTTCAGCAGCATGTCAGTCCCTGCGGAACCGCCCCGCCGGCGGCATGCTCTGCCGTCCTCCTCCCGGCAGCCGGCGGCGGGGGCGCGGCGAACGCGGCCGTGCCCGGCGGAGAAGGGCTCCCATCCAGCGGCCGCCGGCACCCGCCCGGTGCTCCCGCCAGGGGAGCCCGCCCCGCCGCGCCACTACGCGCTCTCCCGCGGCGCGTCTGGCCGGGAGCCGCTCGCGGGGGCCGGTAGGGCCCGGCGGGGCTGACGCCGTCAACTGCGCGCCGCCCCCACAGGGCGGGAGCGCGAGCGGCGGCCGCCCACCCCCTCCCCGGGCCTCGCCCCCCCCCCCCCCCCCCCCCTCCGCCGCTCCCCGGCCCCGCCGCGCCCCCCCGGGCCTCGCCGCACCGCCCCCCACCGAGCCCAACGGCGGCAACGGCGGCGGCGCCGCGCCCGGGCGGTCGCCGCGGGAGGCGGGTCAGCGCCGGGGCGAAGCGCCCTCCCGGTGCGTGTCCCGGGAAGAAGCCGGGCAGCGCCGTCCCTGCGGATGTCCGCGGCCGCGGCGGGGCTGCCCCCGGGCCGCCGGGGCAGTTCTACGGACGTTAGGACGTCGCCCGTCCAGCTTCTGTCGAAGTTGATGCTAATCTTCAAGAAGCTTAGTCAGAAAATGTTTTTCTCTTTAACAAAGACGCGGTTCACTGCTCAAATTTTTCTTTTACTAAAAAAGACTTCTTTTGGGGATCTTGGACGGCGTGGTGCAACCACACTGTGGATGGTATTTGCTCACCGTAGAAAAGGTTAAATAATAATCGATTGGAGACGTTGTTTCCTCTGTACTCCAGCAGGACAGTGCTGTCGCAGGTCACCGGGCAGGTGCTCACAGCCCCCCCTGGCCCTGGGCTCCAGCCCCTCCAATGCCATCACCTGTTGGCCTGTGCCCGCACTGTGGCCGTGGCCACGTCCCTGGGGCCCCTGGGGGACTGCACTGCCCAGGGGCGAGCGACGGCCTGGGCCAGCTTCAGCTGCAGGACGGGGCCTATTCCTTTCTGTAGCCAGGTAGCTATGGCTGCTTAGCTCACTTCTGGTATAATTTTATTTCTTCAGGACATTAAATAAGTTTTTTGTGTTTCAGTAATGTTCGTGATTCCAAAGGAACGCCAAGCGCGTCACACACAGAAACCCAGTCTTGCTAAGGAGCTTGAATATGCCAGCGATGGATGGCGTTCTGGCAGGGTGAGGGCCTCCTTTCAGGCTGTGCTGAGCATTAGTGTAACAGAGACCCTGGTATTGACCCAGGTTTGGACATTGCCTATTAGTCTACTTTGAAACTCTTTTTAGACATTTCCTGGTATTTTCCCAGAAATGGAAGCTAGTGGACATGTGTTAGTGTCCATGGATATGCAGTGCTTGTGAGCACTGTCATCGCTTCAGGTAAAACTAAAGTGACCTTGTAATTACAATGTTACTGTTGTAAGCATGCTGCTAGACCTTCAGCATCCAGAGCAGCAAGAACTTGCAGTTCCAAGTGCTATTTGAAGGACACCATGGGGGTTTTTTTCTTAGTAAACTTAATTCCATTACTTGTAGGAAAGAAATTCTTGAATCTGGTGCTGCATGAACACAAGCTTTGAGCCGGGACATCATATTGCTTCCATATACAGACAAACCATTACCTGATGATGAGGAAAATATTTTAACACTGACAAAAAGCAAAATGAACACATTTTCTCCTCACATCTATATAGAACAAAACATACATTTGCAAAGGGAAAGTAGAACAGTACTATGGCACATTAATGCTAGTGTTTTAATTGCTGCTCAGGTATCATTTTAGTCATATGTTCTAGTCTTACTTCAGTCTACTTCTAGTCTAATTAAGAGCTACTGTAATAGCAATAATAATACTAATACTAAAACCAACAACAATAAATCTACCAAAGAGTGCAGCATGTTTGCTTATACATTACCTGTCTTGGCTGAAGTTCTGGTCCCTTGAAGTCAATGCCAGAAGTCCCACTGACTTTTTTAAAAGGTTAGAATTCAGTTCCTGGTGATATATCTGCCCTGTATAAAGCTAAATCACAGCTGAGTTTTGCCCTTCAGCCAACATCTGAAACAGTTTTGAAGTCTCAGTGAACTACAGCATGTTTGCTCCTGATTGTATCTTCAGTATGTCCACATTTGGATGGTGATTCTTTCTGCAATTTATAAGACTGCATGTTTTCACCATTCTTCCAGCCTACCTCTGAAATCACCATGGAACATGATGAATTTGATGGCACCCCAGGGTTATGCTGGAGAAGTGGGAGTGACAGGGAACAAACCAGTCTGGGATGCATATGAAACAATGATTCTTGTAGCCATCCCAGTTCTTGGGCTGGGAGGAAAAGCTCCAAGCTAAGCCACCAAATGCTGTTGCAGGGTGGGCAGTGGGAGCAATAAGACTCAGGCTGAAAATACATACTACCAGGAAACAAAATGTTTTCACGAAAAAATGGAGGTATATATGTTGCAAAGCTTTCCTAAAAAGAGAGAGATGTGATCCTTTCCTCTTGTTTGAACTAGAGTTCCTGTCACAAATGGCTTTCTAGCTTTTATTCTAGCTTCGTCTCCTGATGTTTAATGGATTGCAACAAGCAGGAGCTTGCTGCTCCCTCCTTCAGCATCCTCTCAAGACCGTAGGTAGGTGACCCTGAAATAAATTCAGAGAGTACTTTTCCTGTTACATAGTCAAATTCTTTGTCAACTCATAATGAAATAAAACTAAATATGAAGGCTTTGCTATAGCTAGCCTATATTGTAATTCTAAAAAATGAACCAAGATGAACTTTTTACTTGGGAGTCTCTCTTGTTCCATTTTGTTGTAATCTTTGTCTAATCCTTTTATTTCTCTGGTCATTGGCTTCTGGTAATATTTCCCAAAGGTGAGTAGAATTTAATGGACTAGGTAAGTTATGAAAGGATTAGCTGAGAAATGTGAGGAGATATCTTTGGAGGGGAAAAAGAAAAAGACAGTGAAAAAGAGGCAAAGAAATAAAGAAGGCAAAAAAGGCTATTTCCATAGAAAGAGATACAGAGAGAGAAGAAGAAACCAAGAAATAGGTACTGATGAAAATAAAGGAAAGTAATTCTGTATGATCTTCTTAGGACAGAAAAATAAAATATAGGTTTTTAAAGGTAGATTGAAAATAAAAAGTTAAAAATAACAACAGAGACTTTTTCACATTTCCTTAAAATACTTTTTTAAAGGAAGTGAACCAACTGTCTTTCTAAGTAAATATGGTACATTTTTAACAAAGCACAAATTTATTCCCTGGAAATGCAGGGTCAGATCAATGTCTGTAAGTAAAGTACTCGATTTTTGTACCAGATTTCTTGTCCAGTAAAACTGTTTAACCCTTGTAAATATCAATGTAGTAATGCATTTGAGAATCACAACTTCAATGGCCATTTCTTTTTTATTAATAATTTCCTACAGTCTGGGAAGTTAGGGAAAGGAGTGCCACGGGAGGCACTATTCTGGCCTGATTCCATAAATAAGATTTTTATGTATCCCAGGTGTTAGCCCTCCTGACTTCAGAGATCCTCCATCAGTGGCAGCTTCCTGCACCCCTTCTCCTCAGCCTGTACTCAGTGCAGGGCTTACCAAGTCAAATAATTCTGTAGCAAAGATTGCACATTAGTATGTTTTTAGTGTCTACTAGTCTAATACCAAGATATAGAAAAATATGCTTAGTCTCTTTAGAAGTCAATGCAGTGTTTTTGACCACAAATTCAGTAATTGACTCTCCTTTTAAAATGTCTAAAAATAATTTGCATAGCTACCCCTCAAAGCAGTGACATCTCTGTCCTGTGAAATTTATAGCCACAGTTCAACAGACTAGCAATATATTAAATGAGATTGTAAAGAAAACAGGAACATTTTTGTAAGTTCTGTTGTGTCAGTCTCAACAACTTCCAAATTTACTTAGGAAACTAATGTCCATGCAGTGTATTGTCAGTGGAGATGCTGAGGAAGAGGCTTCTTTTGTTTGCAGTCACTGGAATTAAACAAATGCAGTCATTAATGAGTCTGTCTGTAGCTGTCAGCCCAGTATAGGCATGTTGCTCCTGGTTATGAATGCATGAAACAACATGCTTAAGCTAGCAAAAATGTCAAAATAGCTTAGTCTGCCTTACTTCCCTTCTCTGCAAGTGTTGCAGAAGACTGACTGTGACACTTAAATCATGCCCTGAGGATGCTAGAGATTATTGTGGTGATATTTTTGGCACTTAAGAACTACTGTATTCCTTAAATCAGAGAATGAAAGAAATTCTAAATAAAATAATCCAGGATATGTTCCCACCTTCTCTATTTCCTTTACAACATGTATTTACACATGTAATTCCAACATGAATTTATATGGAAATACCCGTGGGAGCACTCAGGGAGCTAGACAACTAACTGTTTCAAATTTTACCAGATACCAGATTTGCCCAACACAATTTAGAATTTAATGACAAGGAAATCTAAGAAAATGGCCCATACAACCAGATATTTTTTGCTTTCACCTCTATAATTTTTTTTAAAAACACAGTATCATTGCTAAAATAATTCTAATGCCATCAGCACTTCTGTTATTATAAGAAAAAAACTATGCCCACTTCAAAAAAAAAAAAAGCATTAGCATAACAAATCTTCAAACTGCAGAAATTAAAAATTATTTGTGAAAGGAACAAGACTAACATCAGCTCCCCATTATGAAAGTATCAGTGGAATAATTTACCTTCAGCTCTAGTGTAGTGAATAGAATGCAGAATGATTGCAATAAATAAATAAATAAAATTTTGCCTTAATGTTATCTTTTTTATGATAGAAAATCTGGCATAAAAACAAAGCCACACAATGAATTGGAGATAAAAAACACCACTGATAAATCTTTCTGTTGTCTGTTAAAAAGCCAAGAAAAATTATCTTTAAGGTCATAAAGCACAAACCCCAAAGTAATTTAAAAATACTTATGAGAACTAACAATTAAAAGCTAAGTTTTATCATATCATTTAAATCTTTATGAATCACAAGTCCCATGACAAATTTCACAAATGAATGAGTAGTAAAATATTAGAAGAAAGTCTTACACATAATAAATCTGTACATTATTTATGGAATGGTGAAGATTAAACTCTTAAAGCAAAAACATTGCCATTATTAATGGCAGAATAGGAACAGCTATGGAATAGAGAACACCATAGATTTGTGAGGAGCTAGCTGTAAGACAGAGGAGTGAGAGAATGCAGCTCTAGCCAAACAGATGTTTAAGAAATTAATGTCTATAGTTGTATCAGTGCTTTGCTACATAGAAAATGCAGTGTTTGGCATATAGTTCTTTGGAGACTGCTGGATGGATGCATAGGAGAAATATGTGGGGTTTGTGTTTTTATATTAAATGTATAAATTGCAGTCCTCTGTGTATGCAGAGTGTATACTTAATTCAAAAAACCAAGTATAGTCTTTTGAGAATCTGAGAATAATGCATAAAACCCAAAACCAAATAATCCTTATCCCCCTTACTCCTGCAGGAAAAATGCCTGGAGCAATAGAGAGGCCTTCCACTGCATCTTCAGGAATATTTAAAAAAGTCAGATGCTCTATAGAAGTGGAATAGATAGCAAAACTTGTAGTCATTATCATGTCTATGGTTGTTTTGTAGAACCATGTGGTTACTAGAAATAAAAGTCCTATACAAAATTTCTGGTTTAGTCAGTATGAGAAATGGTTTGCCACTGTGTCTATACTGTCTCCTAGTCACATGGATCAGGTGCTCAGAAATGGAATAGCAAGCAGGATAAACTATACCAGTGAGAGGAATCTTGCTAGTAGGCTACATGCATACACTTTTTAAAAGAAAGATTATATGTTGGCTGCTCTCTTTTGAGATTTTAAAAAGCAGATATCCGATAACATTTAAAGAAGAACAAATATTTTCAGATTTTAAAAGCAAGTCAAGGATAGTGAAACTTCGCTACTGTATCTAATGTGAGTATAGCACAAGAATTATGCTATTACAAGAAATAATCCAAAGGTAACTCTCAGAGCTAGGGATCCAATGAAAGTCTGGAAACTAAATCAGACTGGACACTCAGGCTTAGTCAGTTTGACAAAATTCTTTTTGTGTTACAAGAAAATGAGAATACAACTCAGAATCAGTAAACTCATTAGAGGCAGGGATATAATGAAACCTCTTCTGTTTGCCATCTGAATTTGGCCTTTGTGAAAAAGTCTTTACTGGCTACTTTGTATCTCCACTCCTCTGCTTGTCCTGATAACTATTCGCTAGCTACATGTTTGAAAGAGATATTGTAGCACCCACAAAGCAAACTTTGACTTCAATTTCAGTTATTCTGTTGTTGTACATTTCTGTTGAAAGGTTGGAAGAGACACAACATTGATTTTTGAAATTATCGTTATTTCATTTTGGAATTAATGTTTTATTTAAATGAACAGAAATGGATCACATCCTCTTAAGAGCTGTCATCTGGACTGTTACCCTGCAGGTCCAATACATTTTCACATTTGAAAGGTTATTTTAATAACCACATATTCACATTTTCTTTAAATGAAAGCTTAAATCACACGGAAAATGATGTGGTTTCCATGTAAGTGTTGTTACAGCACACCACAAGCAATGACTTAATCTACTTTTGGTACATGGCAAGTGCAGCACAGTTCATTTTTACATGAAAATGCAGTGTGGGTTGAATTGAATGATCAGTGATTTCAGCAGGGAAACCTAAGCTCTTATTCTGCCTTACAAGCTTTTTAGCCTTACTGCTCTGAGTAACTGCACTGAAATCAAGCCATTCTTAATAGAAACCTATGCTGCCAAGTGCCTTTGTTGTACTTGTCCTTAATCAGTTATCAACCTGCTTTCACCAAGCTCATCAACCTACTAAACTAACTTTTTTTTTTTTTTTTTTTTCATGGGTATAATTTTCAACTCAAAACAAAACAAACAAAAACTGTAATTGTTCCTGATGAATGCTGTGCACTTCTGAGAATCTGGCTATGAATGTGTGACATACAAGGACGCTAATAAGGACCTTCAGTTTTTGCTTTTCTGACCTTTAAATATTGCATTATCTTTTTAAAAATCCAGAAAAGGATTAAGAATGATGGTGCTTCCTGATGTTATTCCAAGGATATTCACTGAAAGCAGGGAAACTTTTAAGGAAAACAAGAACTGAATAAGCTAAGACATTTAAGAATATAAAATATAGAATATGAAAATCAATAAAAAACCCCCAAAATATGATTATCAATATGAAAGCAAATAAACGTTGTTTGTTTGTTGTTTGTTTGTTTGTTGTTTGTTTGTTTGTTTCCCCCTGGTGTTTCAGAATGGTAGAATGGTGGCTTCTCAGAAGATGCTGTCCAAGATTCCCAGTTTTGTCATTTTATTATATGCATGATTTTGCAAAATGTAGTGAGTTGAAGATTGCTTTAATTTTCTCTCTTTACCTGTGCAGAAAGTTTGGTAATCATTATCGTGGTGTGGTTGTGCTGTTTTGCTGCTGTAGGCCTGCAGTTTTACCTTGTTTGTTGGTTACTGAGGCAATGGAGAGATTACTAAACAAGAGAAGGATGAAGGCTCTGTCTGGCAACTTCCATCTCCTGTAATTCTTTCTCCTTTCTGCTTTGCAGATGACAGAAAGAAGAACACTTTCTAATAATTTTTACTTGGGCTTTGCATGATAGTGAAATAAATAGCTTTGTAAGAGTAAAATAATAATTAAACATGATCATGAATTCTGAAGAGGTAGGGTTTAGCGAGACATATTCACCAAGACCAATGTTAATGACAGTGTATTTCAAAGGCAAAAAAAGCAAAGCATCTTAAGTTTTAATGAATCTTACTTAGATTGAGAAAAGGACACAGCATGTGGGAGGACCTGCAGAGATTTGGAAAGATATAGCACATCCTTGTCTTGAAATATGTTTTTAAAATCCTGCATGAGGCTGTTGTGCTGCCAGTAAAGAGCTAAAGATTTGAGAATGTATGACTACTCTCCTAAAAATATAGGACCGAATTATTTTGTAGAGGCAAAGAAATAAGTGCTTGGTTTCAATGTTGTTTCATGGATTTGCATTTTCTTTCTTGCCTTTTCTTTGTTTCTGTTCTTCTAAACTTTGTCCTATTGTTTCTTTGCTTTAATTTCATCATATTTTATGCTGTATGTTTTTTAATTGGCTTGTTTTCATCTTCTAGTTTGTTCTTCTAGTCTTATATTACCCTTCTACTCTATATTTTTTCCTTATTTTTCCCATTTTGTTTCTCACTCATTTCCCTGTTGTCCACATTCCGATCTGTATGTTCTGTGTGATCAAAGGACCGTTTTCTGTTCTGTTCTAAATGACAAGTGGAACTATAGTTTCGAAGTTAGTGTGTCAGATGTCCAAATATGAGCTGACTTCAAAACTTACCCTGCACAGGCTAAAACTCATTATTATAGAGGAAGTTTTATTATACAAATGAACCTTAAAAATGACATAAAAATTCATACGTAGACACAGACTATACTACATGGTAGACTTACAGGGCCAGATCCCTAGTCCTGCCTTTGTTGACCATGAGTAAGCATAGAGGACTGGAGAAATCCTGTGGAATACATGCTACATATATATGGAATATATAAATATATACACTATGGATTAATATCTGCTAATGTAGGATTTCTTCCTCTTCTTCCTGGGGAATGCCAAAGCTAAAGGAGGACAAAACACTCTGAACAGCAGCTTAAGGAGTAATCAATGTGTTACTCTTAACATGGAGTTAACATGAACAGGTTCAGCAGATGCCTGCTGAGAGTCCAGCTGTGTTCAGTGCTTCCCATATCCCCCAGATGACAGTACTGGGAATATGATTGTTAAACTAGATGACATGAATGTGAAAGGTATAGCTGCTGGAACTTAGATGTATGAGAATTCATTGTGATCCTGACAAACTGAAGATGCCATCTTTTAAAATGTTGTGAAATTGTGTAAGGGAATGTATAAGATACTGCACTTTGGTAGAAGTTACCCACCATACAAATGTAATATTGAGGTAGGTAAAACCCTGCAGAACAGGATCTAGGCATTTTTGTTGTTGACTTGAAGATGAAGCTATTAGTAAGAAAAATCCCTGTCATACTAGGAGGTAGAATTAGCTTTACAGGTAGCAAATACTTGAAATAATAATTGCACTTAGTACTTACTCAGTCTTGGCTTTACCAGTTGGTAAACACCTATCCAGTCTGGTGCCTTGTACTTCAAGCAAGATGTGGGCCACTTGGAGAGAAGGGCAGGGAGAAAAAAATTGTAAGGTGGGCTAGAAAACATGAACTCTGTAGAGACTGAAAGTTCTGGAAATAGATGACAGGGAAAACAGCAGTTCTCAAGTACCCAAAATGCTACAGCATAAGGAAAGGAATAAACTGTTTTGGGTTTGTTGTTTGGTTTTTTTTTTTTTGTTTGTTTGTTTGTTTGTTTTTCCCCCCTGGCATCATAGAAATATATAATACATTTCAGCAAGAGCATACAGGTTAGACTGAAAATTCTTTTTAATGTTAAGGATAGTGAAGGGCTGGATTAGTTTTCCACAGGAGACTTTAATTGAAAGTTTTAAAGAAAAATGTAGACAATCTTCTGCCAGAAACTATGCACGTGTTGTTAATCACCCCTTAAGAAGGAAATTGGATTATAGACTCCTCAAGGTCCTTTTCAACTATTCTTCTGTGAATTTTTTGAATTACAAAAATATCATGTCAGCTTCATAAAGAATATTAACTTACAAATATTGCTATGGGATGTAAAAACTGCTTTCACAAACTTCCCCAGTCTTATGAAAGGTTTTGTCATTTCATGGAAGTTTATTTGTCAATTCATGAGACAGGTAATTTCTTCCACTGTATTTGCCACTACTTCAGCATCTTTTCCACTTTTTAAATTCAGTACTTCTGCAAGAACATTTCTTAACATTCAGTTACTGGAAATGCTCTTCCCCACTAGAACACTAGGGAAGTGATTTAATGACAGCAGTATCAGTGCTATTAAATATTCCAAAAATTTGTACAGCTGTTAAAGATAAGGGCAATGAAGAAGTGGGGAAAAAACAATGGACGAGAAAAGGAGGAACATATACTAACATGAAGAAACAGGGTGGGAAAAGCTGAAAAGCAACAGAGAGTGCTTATGAATGATGAAATAAAGTGAAATGGAAAGTGGTAAGAGAGCAGTTATTTAGTAGAGAAGGTCAAGTGAGAAAACACAAGTCAGTGAGACACAGAAAAGGAGCAAGTCCACATTTTGCCTGTAGCCTTTTTCTATTTTATCCCTCCCTTTCTATTCACTGAACACCTGCTATTGACATTTGAAAAAGAATGGAATGTTCTAAGCATTGCTCATCTCTTCTATTTGTAAATATTTTCAGTTATTTTGAGGAAATGCCAAATGAAATCTTTATTAATTCAGCAATGAAAAGGAAGCTACAAGTATGGATGAATGCAAAAACAGTATGTCAAGTGGACCTGGGTTTTGCTTTTCCTTGTAGAATTGAAACCAATACAAAAAGTTTGATTCTCTGAATCTGCTTACTATTTTTAGTGGAGACTGCTTAAATCCATCAGTTTTATGTGTAGCAAAAAAAAAAAGAAAAACACATGATTCTTATTTTAAATGTGCTGCCCATTTGCAGTCTTTGCTAAATAATATCTAAGATAAGTTGAATTTTGTAATACCTGAAGTTGGTTTGTTCCCAGTTGTGGGTGGTCATCTGCAGCTTTTTGATTATAAGTTGTCTCAGGCAGGACCTTGTGTTCTTACCCTTAATGCAGCTTGTGGTCTTTGCATTGTCAACACTGCCTGAATTCTTGATGTGATGTGTAGAAAGATGTTGTTTTGATCCAGTGGCTGAAGTAGTGCTCTGCAAGCCTCAGCATAGTCCTTGTCACAGCAGGACAAGCACACAATCTGTATAGTGGCAGCATCTTTGTGGCTTTTCCAGTCCCTGTTAGAGGTGTACCACAGTAAGCCTGTGCTCTGCAGAGCCCAGCTTCATAGGATACATAGGGTGTAGGGCATGCACTTTTGCAGACTCTTGCCCAAAACTCCTCTCTACAAGTAGAATATCCTCTTCAAGCATGAATGAAGAGTCAAAGTTTGCCTCTAAAATTGCAGAAATAAAAGGAAAATCTAATCCCAGAAGTATGGGGCTGTAATATAAAATCAACAGTAACTTCTTTAAAAAAGAAAACATCTCATCTGTAATCTAAATGCTACTTGTAGCAACTATGGGACCATTACTTCAGGGGAGAAGTAAATCCAAGATCATTTAAGTCTATGTAAGATTTTTGGTCTGGTTTATAATCTGCTTTGAAATTAACAGAAAAACCATACAAAGTGTGCTTTTGTAAAGAAATACTTCTTAATAAACAGAGTAATTGACTCTTAGTTGAAACATACTTTACTTTTGATGTGAGCAGCAAGTGTTCAGACTCCCAAATGAGATTGTGACAAATAGTTTCAGAACCAGAAGACAACAAAACTGGCTACCAAAACCAGCAGTGTGGTAACCCAGGAAATTATGAAACACAAGATAGTTTGTTTGACACTACCCATATAAATAAGCCAAAGGGTTGTTTAGTGTTGTTAAGACAGCACAAGGCTTCATATGAGCCAAAAGGGGAAAGCAAATATATGTCAAGTAGATGATTCCTTCTCTTTACAGATTTCTTTTGTTTGTCTTGCTTTTTGTTTCCAAACATACCTGTCCTTTCAGCCATGGATTTAGTTGGGTGGAAGAATGAGGTCTTTTTACAGTCCTTATGGTTTTTGGTTACTCTTTTGCAAAGCTCAGATGCTAGTTAATTTTTAGGAAGTGAATTAAATTCCTTATAATAAAATTTGGTTTTCTGCTCTCATTTTACATATACTTTGAAACAAGAATGTATAACAAGCATGTTACACAAAACATGCACGAAACATGAAAAGATCATATTTTTCAAGGAAAAGTACCATAAGAGCTTGCATCTATAAAAATCTGCCTGTGTACACACTCACAGTCACTTCCATATTAAATAGTCCTTCCGCTCATGCTAGTATTATTTCAAGTTTGATAAGTATGTGCGATTTTGCCCTTAGCAAATAAACCCTCTGCAGAAGCATCTTAGCATCCAAAACCCTCTAGGATAATTTGTTGAAGAGGGAGCTTTTCAGGGACTACACCTTTGAGGATTTGAACTGAAAGCCCACTTAGTGCTGCCTTTATGTGGGATTCTGTAACATACACAGATTTGAGAATGCTGTGGCCAGTATTTCTTATGCCTACTGTTATACTATTTGATGTTTTTTGTAGGCTACTGAGAATGATTTTTTAACTTCCTTCATATTATTTAATGTTTAATACAGAAAATAATATCATACTAAACTGATTTTTTTTTTTTACCTCAACTATCTGTCAGGGCATTAAATGCAACCTTTTTTTCTTGACACTTCATAAAAAAATGCTCTCATGAGGATGATTTATGATTTTTTTGACATAGACAACTTGTGAATTGAAACTAATAGATGCAGAAAAGTGTCCTTTACAATTGTGCGTGTCTAGAAGAGCTGCAAAAATAAATTAAATTGATCAAGATTTTTTTTTTTTCATAAAGGATAAATGGACTAAGTTCCCCTATCAAGTTTATTTTAAGGACAAGGTGAAGTGTATGTTTTCCTCAATCTCTACCTCACAGTAAATGATACATAAAACTGGCATTTGGCTAAAACTTACAGTTATTTGTATTAACTTTAAAAAATTATTTTCTGAACATGTGTTTAGGAAACCATGAATTTGATTTTGGTGTTGGATATTCTGGAAGAATATGTACAAAAAATTTAGTTTTTCAGGCTTCCTCCACAATGTATACAACAGATTTACTTTGGAACCATTAGGTCACATCACGGTCAAAAAAAAAGTTAAATGGAAGAGTATAAAAATTGGGCTAACAGGCTAGATACCTTCTCTACTATAAACAAATTAACATAAACTATGCAGGTTATATCAAAGCAGCTAATGAAATATCTGCAAAACTTAAAGCAGAAGGAGCAGAGTTTATCACAGTTTATGACACAAATGAAGTGACAGACTTGCACAGAATACCCCTGGAGTAGATCTGATACTAGCTGGCCATGACAATGATTATGAAATGAAAAAGATCAATGGAACATTTATTATGGAAAAAGTCTGATTTTAGAAATTTCTCAAAAAAAAAAAAAAAGGAACTTTGGTTCATCCTTTCAGTATAATTTTCAAAGAACTGACCTTCTGGGAAATCCAGAAAAAGATTTATGTATAAAATCAGTGATCAGTGAGTACACTCACAACCGTCAGGTGGGTATGATTTTCTTAATGATTTATTTAGAAAATAAACAGCTAATAAGAATTAGGTTCAAATTTATTAAAAAACCATGGTCATATCAATAATGCCAGGAAGCATCTCCATATTCCTGGATGGAGGGTTTTACCATGGCTGCATCCTGACTCCATGTCTGAGTGTGAATTTAGAGGGTGGGAAGCTGTAAGTGCACTGTGTCCCATATTCTGTGTTATTCTAGATGCAATTAATTACACTGTGTTTACATTGCAGCCATGGGATTTTCCTGCTTTTATAAATACTGTTTAGATTTATTTTTAATAAGAATTGTGAATTAGTTTTCCCTTCTATCTTGAAATGAGATCCATATTTCTTCCTGATACAACTTGACTTCAGTAAATAGACCACAGAGGAATGTGGCGCTTTTTTTTTTAATTGCTTCGCTTTAATTTTTTATGGAAGGTTACTCTAGTGCATCCATGAGTTGATTACTATTAAAAGACATCACTTTATCAAACTTAGTTTTAAGCTCACCTGTGAAAATGACATTTAGAAGTCTTGTCATTTATGCAGTTCCATCCTTAAGTATTGCTGTATCTGCAGAATATAAGAAAGCTCTTGTAAAAAACAGCACCCTTGACATTCCTCTGTGCTACTTCCTGAATTCTTGACAGAATTAGTTGCTAATAGTATATGAATTATGTGGCATATGAATTATATGAATGGTATGTGGATTAATATAAATTAATTTATCCTTGACATAGGTACTTGTTCAACAGTTAGAAGCAATGGCAAAGTGGAAGAATGCAGCATTCAGTAACATTCTGTTTTATAGATGCTGGGATTTTCTAATTGAAAGATAACCATTCATAAGAATTTCCTTTTTTATAGATATTTATTCATAATATTACTGTAACTCTCCAGTATATAGAGCTTTATACTTCAATCCCTTATGTGGTTATTACTGTTGAGCTGCACAGTGCATTCCTACTGTGAATAAAGTATTTCTGACAAAATATTAAATTTAAATAAGCTATTTTCTCTGATATGCAGCACTGATACCACTTACAGTCAACCACAGGTACATTCCTACGAAGCAGTATTTGCCATGCTGTAGTAACATGGCATCTGCTATGTTCTCTGCTCCTGAGGGGACTCTGGAGATCACAAGACAATTTTAATTAGATCATTGGCATTCACAAAAGATGCTAAAAACTAGCACACATTAGAGTAAAACTTTGAGACCGTTACAGTTAGGTTGACTGTGAAGTTGTTTGCAGTCCCTGATTGTCTTAATGATTTAATGAACTGTCTTTAAACTGTGGAAACATTTCTGTTGTTGACCACAGGTGAATTTGTTTTGAACATTTAACTGGGAGTATAGTTAAGAAAATTGCTCAGGAAATGCATGTGGGTGATGATTGTTCCAAGAATGGATTTAAGCAACAAGCTACAACCTGTTAATTTGACGTACGTGGTTATCATCTGTTATCATGATTCTCAAGTTCTGGCTAGATTCTTTAGTTTAGTACAACCATTGGAATCATTTTACCTTCTCCTTTTCAAAGGCAACATGAAACAAACAAAAAAAAAGGGTAATTTTGACTTTTCAAAGCTCACCAGTAAAATCCCAGGTATCCTTTGCATTTAAGAACCGATTTCCTGCATGAGAACAAACTCCCCTAATTCTGTCACTTGTAGAGTCATCTCTTGCAGTCCAGTCAAGCATTCTTTCTAAGGACAATGATGGATAGAACTGTATTTATTACTATTGCAGGAATTTCTTGGTTTTATCATTTTACAGCAGTTCTTGATCACTTCTGCTGTCCACTATCATTATCTGCAAATCATTTATATCAGACATAGTAAGAAGAAATGCTAGACTGGAATTCCCCCTGCTTGATAAACTCCAGAGATGTATTTTGTAGCTTTGTCGGTATTGTTAAACTTCTCATAAGCATGGATGTAAAGTGCAAGCTGGGTGGCTTTAGAAATGTAGGTATTAATTAAGGCCAAAACAAGTGATGTTTTATATGTCTATTCAGATTTATGTGACTGAAGGGATAATACACATTTTTCATGTTTTTCTTTTTCTACTGAAAATTATAAAAAACATCTGTTTTTTTGAAACAGATTTCTAGAATTAAGGAATGTTTGTTGCAAATAAATATATTGGAAATCTTATTATTCAGCATCTTTTAGAAGTAGTTCTTTGTCCAGCTGATACAGAACTAGATGGTTCTATAAATACTGTGGGAGGAGCAGAAAGGAGTCTAGGAAATCCTACTACCAATGTAATATTAGAAGCTGCTTATGCTGAGGTAGCACTAGTTACTTCTGGTCATCATTTAAAATATTTTTGGTAACCCAAAATGTTTTGAATAGGTTGGTATTTAATCTTGGAAATGTGTCTTCATTTAGTTTGGAGTAGCCCTTCCTGAGTAAGAACAAATCCAGTCAGTGATTTGTAACACACACACAAAAGCATTCAAAGATGGTTATATTGGAGGAAAAGAAACCTCTGAAGAAATTAGGAACCTAAAATTAGCAAAGAATTTGGAAAAGTAAATCTTAGTGCTTCATATATCAATACACGTACTGGAAATATCAGCATGCTAACATGTGAACTAATCACATAAGCTAACCACTTCAGGTTATAACTGAAGTACAATAACATAAATACCAGTGCATATACAAACACATAGTCTTATGAGAAATAATTTTAAAATTGGTATACATAGGTTAGATTGTATTGGTGATTCTGTACACTCTCTGTCTCTGTGTTTTTGTTTTGTTTTGTTGTGTTTTTTTGTTTTTTTTTTTTTCTTTTAAAGTCTATGTTATCCAAGGCAGGAATCAAGCATATTGTGTTTGCAGAGCAAATATGGTAAAAATGAAGA
Organism: Strix aluco; assembly: GCF_031877795.1. Lineage (NCBI taxonomy): Eukaryota > Metazoa > Chordata > Aves > Strigiformes > Strigidae > Strix > Strix aluco. Next base: position 12,605,097 of record NC_133971.1, on the reverse strand, counting down.
ATGATGCTTAGTTAAAGTACAGCAGTACTGTAATGAGACAAAATAGCTTGGGTGAAATCCTGGTTGTAGTCTTGAAAGCAACATATTTTTGCAATTATTTCCACTCCTCAATCAAATAAGAAGCAATTTGAGAACAGATTTCCCACATATAAAACCTTGATCCTACTAAATCTGCAGAGAATTGGTTTTGCCAAATATGCTTTAAATCAAAATGCTCCCAAACTATTTGAAAAAGCTTCTGCAAGTTTTCATATACAATCAGTTTTGACGGTGTTGCTATCTCCATTTTCCTGTTCTTCCTAGCTAATAATTACTCTCTTTATACTGTTTTTGTTTGGCTTTGTTTGTTTTTTAAAATCACTGTTTTACCCGGTGTCCAGATGGCTTTGGTTTTAAGTTGGTTTTATCATTATTTTATGATGGAAGGGATTATGATTGAGATTTGGTTTCTCCATCAATCCATGTATGCAATATTTAAAAAAACCAAACACACCTTTAACTATAGATGTCATTAAATCAACATTTGTTTAATTTTCTAAGACTATTTACTGCACATAAAGTTAAGTATGTGTATACATCTTTACAGTACTGACTCCTACCTCACTATTATTTGAACAACTTTTTAACACACATTCTTTCTTATTTAGCATAATCTCAATCCACAGTAAACCTCAAATTTTTCAACAAGAAAATGTATTATTTAGCCAAATGTTTATGGAAGAAAAACCTATGTCGTTATTTTCTGCTATGATTTTGTATATACACTTTGTTTAAACCTAGTATACCCAGCAGAGGGTTTTACTATGGATGATCTTTTTGCTAACCTTCCTGTTGTAGATCCACTGCTAGTAGTCAGAATTCCAGAGAGACAGCTGTTGGAAACTTTTTAAAAGGAGTTTTACAGATAACACAGCTCTTGATAGAAAGTCTGTGGTGTGATCATCCGGTCTGTTCCACCTGCATATGAAAATATTAGTTGTCTTAGACACTTAAAATGCTTCACACCATTTCACTTAATGCTGATAATGGTATCACAAACCTTGTGTTATACAAAGTATGATGATTACTTCTCTACAAGAAACATTTCTAATATTATTACTGTATTATGCAAATATAAAAACTGGGATAAAAACTTAGATACCTTTCATTTGGTAGTGTTTTAACATAGATGATCAGTTCTGGACTGTTGGCAATAAAAGTAACAGCTGCTGCCTCAAATACCCTTATAATTGTAGGATATTTGGTGCAAGTAAGATCTTATTAATTTTGTTATTATAAGAGCAATATCTTTTTTGCTCTGAGTCTGGCTCTCACAGCATTGTTCTGAATGGTTCATTAATTTGATTTATTCCTTTTTCCTATTCAGTATTTGTCTTCTTAACTTCCAGATTTCCTCAGGTAGCAGGAATAGAATTTGGACTTCATCCAGATGCAGAACCAGGGCACAGAACTGTAGGAGACTCAGTAAAAAATCGAGGACTGTATCTGAAGGAAAGCAAGGTCTATCAACTTGCCATTAAGAAATACTTGGCTAAGGTACGTGGTGATATGTTTATTGTTGTTATTAATGCCTGTGAAGCTTTAATTCCATAAACCACAATCTGACTGCTGAATTGTAAGAGTATACTGGATTATAATTTCATTCTTTCCTGGTTTTTCCCTCTGTTTTCAAATTTGTTCATTTACTGATACTTACATGTCTTTAGTTTGATAAATATTCCTGCCATCCTGCAGATTAGAAAACACAGATATCAAGCCTGTTTTTTAAACTCTCTTACTCGTCTTCTAGTAAAGTTCACACATGCAAATACTATTTTTGCATATTCAAATTAAGTATAGCTATTTGTAGCCACAATCTCTCAGTCTTATTTGCATGCAAAATGTACATGTTCAATCTGGAAGTTATTTAAGAAGGTAGCTCCAAGCAATTTCAACTCACTTTTCCAATGAATAAAAAATTCATACCAAACCAAAAATTGAATAGTTTTATTACTAATGCTTTTGCAACCTTACAGTTCAAAGCAATTTTGAAATAGGCATTTAAATGTGTACATTGACAGAACTGTCATATATGTGACTACTTATTTCTCTCAGACACTTTTTTTTTTTTTTATGGTCATCTTTTAATCATCCAGTTTACTGGGAATTTTAATAATGCAAATAAAGCTATGTAATACACAAAATACAAAGTACTAGGACATTAGTCTATGAGAACTTTACCAGAGTACAGCTGAAAAAAGCCAGGAAAGATCTGTGACAGCTTCCGGCTATCCAACCCCATAAGTCCACAGAGCTGCTACTTTATGAATATGGTAATACTTCCTCAGATACAAGCTGCTTCACAGATTACTCACAGTTGATCACTTTGGGGTGATTGTTCCTGCAGGCATACAGAGATGGGTTTCTGAAGGGACATGGAAATGGAGGAGGTAGAAAAGACTCTTAAGGAGGTCAAACCCTGTTTTGAAATTCCCTTGTAGGGAAGTGGATTTAACATACACAGGCTTTGGATTTAGCATATAAAGCTTTCAAGGGACATAAGCCTTTCTGATAAAGTCCTCTCTCTACCCTCACAAAGTCTGTGACAGAACTATTTTGCAGGATGTAGGTCTACTGATACATCCTGGCACTGTCACCATCTATGTTCTTTTCTTTATTAGCCTCTCATAAACATCTCATAAACATCCATAAATGTCTGGAGAGAGTGACAAGTGTATCACTCTATCTCCTCACAGAATCATCTAGGTTGGAAAAGACCTTGAAGATCACCTAGTCCAACCATTAACCTAACATTGACAGTTCCCAACTACACCATATCCCTAAGTGCTATGTCAACCCAACTCTTAAACACCTCCAGGGATGGGGACTCCACCACTGCCCTGGGCAGCCCATTCCAACACCTAACAACCCGTTCTGTAAAGAAATACTCCTAATATCCAGTCTAAACCTTCCCTGGCGCAACTTGAGGCCATTCCCTCTTGTCTTACCACTCATTACTTGGTTAAAGAGACTCATCCCCAGCTCTCTGCAACCTCCTTTCAGGTAGTTGTAGAGGGCGATGAGGTCTCCCCTCAGCCTCCTCTTCTCCAGACTAAACAACCCCAGTTCCCTCAGCCGCTCCTCGTACGACCTGTGCTCCAGACCCTTCACCAGCTCCGTTGCCCTTCTCTGGACACGCTCAAGTAATTCAATGTCCTTTTTGTAGTGAGGGGCCCAAAACTGAACACAGTCATCGAGGTGCGGCCTCACCAGTGCCGAGTCCAGAGGCAGGATCACTTCCCTGTCCCTGCTGGCCACGCTATTTCTGACAGAAGCCAGGATACCATTGGCCTTCTTGGCCACCTGGGCACACTGCTGGCTCATGTTCAGCCGGCTGTCAATCAACACCCCCAGGTCCCTCTCTGACTGGCAGCTCTCCAGCCACTCCTCCCCAAGCCTGTAGCGCTGCTGGGGGTTGTTGTGGCCCAAGTGCAGCACCCGGCATTTGGCCTTATTGAAACTCCTACAGTTGGCCTTAGCCCATCGCTCCAGCCTGTCCAGGTCTCTCTGCAGATCCTCCCTACCCTTGAGCAGATCAACACTCCCACCCAACTTGGTGTCATCTGCAAACTTACTGAGGGTGCACTCGATCCCCTCGTCTAGATCACCAATAAAGATGTTAAACAGGAGTGGCCCCAAAACTGAGCCCTGGGGGACACCACTCGTGATCGGCCGCCAACTGGATTTAACTCCGTTCACCACAACTCTTTGGGCCCGGCCAGCCAGCCAGTTTTTTTACCCAGCAAAGCATGTGCCCATCCAAGCCTCGAGCAGCCAGTTTTGCCAGGAGAATGCTGTGGGAAATGGTGTCAAAGGTCTTACTAAAGTCAAGGTAGACAACATCCACAGCCTTTCCCTCATCCAATAAGCAGGTTGCCCTGTCGTAGAAGGAGATCAGGTTTGTCAAGCAGGACCTGCCTTTCATAAACCCATCCTGACTGGGCCTGATCATGTGGTTGTCCCGCAGGTGTTGTATGATGGTACTCAGGATGAGCTGCTCCATCAGCTTCCTGGGCACCAAAGCCAATCTGACAGGCCTGTTATTTCCTGGATCATCCTTCCGACACTTCTTACATATGGGCATCACATTGGCCAATTTCCAATCTGTCGGGACCCCCCCAGTCAGCCAGGACTGCTGGTAAATGATGGAAAGCGGCCTGGCAAGCACCCCAGCCAGCTCCTTCAGCACCCTCGGGTGTATCCCATCTGGTCCCATAGACTTGTGTATGTCTATGTGATGCAGTAGGTCAATGACTGTCTCCTCCCGGATTGCGGGGGGGGTCGTTCTCCCAGTCTCTGTCTTCTGGCTGAGGAGGCTGGATTCCCTCAATACAACTAGTCTTGTTATTAAAGACTGAGGCTAAGAAGGCATTAAACACCTTGGCCTTTTCCTCATCACTCGTTGCCATGTTTTCTCCTGTGTCTAGCAGGGGATGGATACTCTCCCTGGTCTTTCTTTTGCTGCTGACATACTTATAGAAACATTTCTTGTCCTTGAATGCTGAAGCCAGATTAATTTCCAGCTGGGCTTTAGACCTCCTGATTTCCACCCTGCACAGCCTCACAGCATCTTTGTAATCACTGTGAGTGGCTAGCCCCTTCTTCCAAAAGCTGTAAACTCTCCTTTTCTCCCTGAGTTGCAGCCAAAGCTCCCTGTCTAGCCAGGGTGGTCTTCTCTGCCGCTGGCTTCTCTTACAGCACTCCAAGCACAAGTGGCAGTAATTTTGTTGTTCTGCATTTTCCATGGTTACAAAAGTTGGAATTAATTTAAAATAACTTCAATACCAAAAAGAAGGCTGTAAAGGAAGCTAAGACCATATTATTATTGGAAGATCCCATTCAGTTTTTATATACCTGAGATTAAAGTGGGATATGTGGGTTTTAAGTCCTGATTTAATTGAGCAGGTCTGAAAAATCCCACCTAAGATTTTATTCTTTACAGACATGAATATGGCCCTTCAGGATATTTTTAGGTTCTTCTCAGTGATGCTTGAATAAAGCTATTTCTTTCAGAACACTGTTTACTTATGAGAAGGGACAGATGCTGATCTGAGGAATTCTTTAGATGACTGCAATAGTAACTTAAAAGTCTTCTCTGAAAGAGACTCTTGCCATCTATTCATGAACATTACAGGCTGAAATATATTCTTCTTATTTTCATACCAATAAACCATGTCCCTGTCCCAAGTTTGAAATACAGAAGAAAAAATCTAAAAAAAGGAATCTACTTACAGGCAGTTTAAGATAGTGAGTAAAATCCTTTTAATACAGTTCTCATGTAATCAAAAACATAAAAAACACTCAAGAAGTGAGGCATTATTCTTTGTCATCTACATTTGTGCACTTAAAGGAACAGTTTATGGCATATTCTAATACTGGCTATGTTGCATCTTATTCAATTTTTCCTACACCCTAAAGACTGTGAATAAAATGCTGTATTTTACTGGTATTATGTCTCACCTTGTGAACTTCCAATGATGGCTCTTATTTAAAATATTTATTGCTTCATAGGCAGGAAAAGCACAATATGGTGTTTGGTTTTTAAACTGACTGTACAGAGGAACAGAGAAGTCACTTAGTAGTAGATGCAATACCAAATATGTTTTAATCTCTTCCAGAATAGGATAGGGAAGTCTGGCTGACATTTTGTGATAAGCACTTGTTAGATACATGCTTTTGATCCTAAGAATGGTGTGAAAAGCAAAGATGAAACCATTTTCACAGATCTGTATTACTTAAGCCAGACAAATGGTCACATGCTCCTATGAATGGTGCTGAAAAGCACAAAAAAGTCTGTCTCAAAGCATTCACATTAGCCAAACCCTTCTATTTGTAATTTTGCCAAAGTAATTTATAACCCCATGTCTGTAAAGGTTTCAAAAATTCTATTGGGAGTGGATGTCTTTGTTTTGAGAAAGTGTGAAGCAATCAGGTTAAATCCACAGAACAAAACCTAGAAACACTATTAGCATTTCACAAACAATGGAGAGCTTGAGGTAATGCAATGATGATCTAATCTATGATGAAAGAAGTTTCAAAGTTCTGTGAGAAGCAGAAGTTCCTAATTTTCCTTCTAAATCTTTTCTTTCACTGTCCTTCCTTAGGTTCACTGGCTATGCCTCTTTATTTCCGTACAGCTGTGTGAATTGCTTTATTATAATTTTTTCTGTCTTTGAGAAACCAATGAAAAAATGTCACCTTTTTTCTGTTGGACCTGCTCATAGCACAAGTATCTTTTGATGGATAATAAAAGTGGCCTAATTGATGTCTTCCTTATCTTGCCTTATTGATCCTGCTGCAGCAGGCATGCTGGGTGCAGGAAAGAGTCATCCTATTCACAGCCTGTCCAAAGCTAATACAACCCCCACATTACTTTAAATGGCTCATGAGCACCGTGGGCTGGAGCTCTCTAATGGGCTCCCTGATACATGCATACAGGTCAAGCAAGGTTCTTCCCACTCTCTGAATCCCATACTGGCTCCCTCCTTATCACCACATCATATTTAAACTATTTTTCCTCACACAGAAAATTAAAAATAAATTACTCTTTTTCACTACTCTCCCTCTCTCTTTTTGTCATAATATTCAAACTCATTGATGACTCTCTTCTATTAGAATGATCAATCAACATATTCAATTTGCACAGGTACTGTTCTCAGTCTGTGGATCAGAGTTTTTAATCTTTGAAAAGCTCCTGGGTACTACATGCTGGCGTACACCCTATGCATTAGACTTGGCATGTACATAGATCACTAGTGCACTCACTCCACACTGTGTTAATGGTATTTTTGAAGGAACAGGTAGGAGATGTAGTACTACTGTTAAGATCTTCTTTCAAGCTGTGGATTCGAGGGCCAAAGTCTTAAAACTGCACTGTGTGTAACTGGCATGTAAGAAATCTCTAGCAAAAAGCGGTAGTAGTTAAGTTGAAGCTGAACTTTTAGCTTCAACTCATCTGCATGAGATTATTCTGTGCTGCATCAAGAGAAATGTGGCCAGCAGGTCAAGGGAGGTGATTCTCCCCCTCTACTCTGCTCTCGTGAAACCCCACCTGCAGTGCTGTGTCCAGCTCTGGGGCCCAACAGAAGAAAGACATGGACGTGTTGGAGCAGGTCCAGAGGAGGCCATGAAGACAATCAGGGGGCTGGAGCACCTCCCTTATGAGGACAGGCTGAGAGAGTTGGGGTTGTTCAGCCTAGAGAAGAGAAGGCTCCGGGGACATGTTACAGTGGCCTTCCAGTACTTAAAGGGGGCTACAGGAGAGATGGGGAGGGACTTTAAATGCTTTAAACCCCAGTTTTTTATTATAACCTAAAATTTTGATAAATAAGCCAAACTTCATGGATGACAAAGACCATGACTGTGGAATTACTGTTTGTTCAAGTTTATGTAGGATGAATTATTCATTACTAGATCTCTACTTTCAATCATAGAACCACAGAATGGTTTAGGTTGGAAGGCATCTTAAAGATCATCTAGTTCCAACCCCCTGCCATGGGCAGAGACACCTTCCACTAGACCAGGTTGCTCAAAGCCCCGTCCAACCTGGCCTTGGACACTTCCAGGGAGGGGGCATCTACAGCTTCTCTGGGCAACCTGTTCCAGTGTCTCACCACCCTCACAGGAAAGAACTTCTTCCTAACATGTAAGCTAAATCTACCCTCTTTCAGTTTAAAACCATTACCCCTCATCCTATTGCTATACTCCCTGATAAAGAATGCCTCCTCATCTTTCCTGTAGGCCCTCAATAAGGTCTCCCTGTGGAGCTCTCTGGGCTGTGAGCACACATTGTCAGCTCATGTCCAGCTTTTCATTCACCAGTACCCCCAAGTCCTTCTCCGCAGTGCTGCTCTCAATCCACTCATCACCCCAATGTTTTTACTTATGACTATTGAAAAGAGAAGTATCTTCAGTTTTAATCAGGTATTTACTCTGATATACTGTGGTTTTATTATGCCTAGTCCTGTAATTATACATTCTCCCTATATATAGCAACATAAAAAGACCTAGTAAGCACATTCATATATACTACTACGTTAACTATATATTAAGAGATTTTAAATAGAGAGTGGTTTTAGCTGCATTTAGTGTATTTCATTTTTACAGGACCTCACAGAATGTACTGAAATAGCCTCATCAAGCTGTTGCTGCTTTTAGAACATTGAGATTTTTTTTCTCAGAAGTACAAACAATGATTGTTTTCTGGAAGCTGGATTAATGAAGGATCATGATTAAAAAGGGCTCAAGGTATCAACATACTCAGATCTTCAAGTTGGGCATTTACCAGGGGAACTGAAATTCAAAATAGGACTTAGATAGAATTCCATCTATCTAGAAGAGAGAAGATTAGATGCAGGAGAATGGGATTCACAATAGTCGCATGGCGACTGGGGGAAATGTCTAAAATATGAAAGGTATATCCAAGACTAGCATTTGCCTCTTTTCCCCTTCTCACCTATACCTCCAACCAAACCATGTTACTTAAAGATTAAATTTCTGTAAAATAGGAACTCAGAAACTCCATCTTCTACATTTAATAATGTATTTAAATTCAGATAGAATCATAGAATCATTTAGGTTGGAAAAGACCTTTAAGATCATGGAGTCCAACTGTAATATAGTATCTTTCTTTCACTTGACAGTAAAGTGTTGCTGCCCCTTCACATGCCTACATAATCACGTAGCGCTTAGGGCATTTCTGTGGACAAGGGAAGTTGTGATTCTAGGATATGTTATAAACCTTTCCTGGAAGCGCTCTGGCCATTAAACTGTAGAAAAAGATTACTGCGATCAATGATGAGCACATGTATCATTATACGTTTCAGATACTGCTATTCTAAGGGGATTTAGGTGTCCAGGACCTTTGGAGAGCATAGGCCTAATTCATTCTACGTTAACAATTCCTTCCTGGGAATAAAGGAGAAATATTTGGAGAGCTGCAGCCACTCAATCTCCACTTTTTAAACAGTCACCTAGAGTCTGTTCTGGCAGTGCATGGGCAGTTTGCAGTGTCATCTGACTGTGCTCCCTGCCATCTGTATGATTTCTCAATGCCAACTGGTACTGCATACAGCCAGCTATGCTGGCTCTAGTCCATGTGAGAATTCCTGCACTAAAAGGGGAGTAGAGCACAGCAAACTCAGGTGCAGTATGGCTGTTGCAGCAGTACAGAAAAAGGACTAGCGAGAGACTGGATTTTTCTGTAACAGTAGGTCAAAAGCAAGGGGCTGGTGAACAATTTTCATTGTTGAATCAGGACTTCATCCTTACCTGTTTGGAAGCCTCTCTTTTCTAGGATTTGACAAGGACTAGGACTTTTTATGAGGACATGTAGTGACAGGATGAGGGGTAACAGTTTTAAACTGAAAGAGGGTAGATTTAGATTAGATAGAAGGAAGAAATTCTTTCCTGTGAGAGTGGTGAGACACTGGAACAGGTTGCCCAGAGAAGCTGTAGATGCCCCCTCCCTGGAAGTGTCCAAGGCCAGGTTGGACGGGGCTTTGAGCAATCTGGTCTAGTGGAAGGTGTCCCTGCCCATGGCAGGGAGTTGGAACTAGATGATCTTTAAGGTCCCTTCCATCCCCAACCATTCTATGATTCTATGACATTTTGTCCTTCAAATCCTTGATTTTAGGTGCACTGTGACTATGGTTAGACTCATTGCTTTACCTTTCAGGAAGAAACAGAAATGAATCACAGTTGTTGTTGCATTTGAAGATTTTTAAAAATGTAATATCATTTGTTATGTTTGAAAAAATTTGTTACTCTGCTTTTGAAATCTACCCATTATTAATGTCTAAGAAGTAATTTCAATGTATTTAAGAAGATTTTTTTTGTATTCACCATACATCACAATTGCATTGTTTTTCTAATATAATGTGAATTGTGCTTATAGTGTTTTTCAAAGAGACAGCTTAATAGTCTTTATAAGTATCCTTTTGTACAAAAAAAGTTGTATGACTGCTATGATCACATTGCTGATCATTGATGATGCTAAGGATGGGAAGGTTTATGACTCTTCGGTTTGTGCAATAACTACTACATTGCTTTACCTGTATTTGTTAAAAAGCTTAGGTATGGAATATACTCTTCTTGTGAGTAACAAAACAGAAAAATGTTGAATAAATCACATTGTGATTTGTATCTTGTTGCCTGAAGCAACTTGCTATCTGCACTATTTAAAGGTTTAGAGAATGTCTCCTTTTCCTGCTGAGGGTACTTGGTACATGGAGGCTAGTGGGAACCTTCCAGAAATCTCCTTCTTACCAGTGGGTCACAGACAAATCCTGAAAAACTTCTAATGTTAAACTTCCTGTAAAGCAGTATATGCTAAGACAGTTGTGTTATTTTTAAAGTCAATAAATATTTTAGTTGGTATCTACACAAGCCATGCATATGTAATTTGGTTGTCCTTTGATTTAAATTATGATAATAATGATAATTTAGCTACTGTTGCCAAAATATGTGTTAACCTGTTGGATTAACACTGTAACACTTGTATTTAGATATCATAATGTGGTTGTAAAAGTGCCTTTCACTTGAGAAGCTGTAAGTGCTTTGCACATTGAGCATTGTTGCTACTAGACTGCATGGAAAATGGAAATTCTGAAGAACTTGATTTTAATGATTAAAAATAATGACAATTTGACCTGTAAATCAATCTGAAAATAAGGCACTTTAGGAATAACAGATAAGGAAAGAGAAGGGTATCGTGATTTATGCTACTGTTATCATTACACTATATTCCTGTTTTAAGTGGAGTTAAAGAAAAATACCAGTACAACTTGGTAATTTAATGCCATTGTGTAATTTTTTGTAGTTTAGGATTTAAATCACAATCTAGATGACAAACAAAAATGAGTTTGGGAGCCTTAACTCCTAGGTGAGTATAATATAAAATCATAAAAAATTTTGTAAGTCATGCAATTGCTGTTCCTGTAAAATTGTACTATATGCATTGGAAAAATCTGTGACCATATATCTAATTATTAACTTTTACGTTCATTTAATTCACAAGTGTTTTAAAAGATTAAAAGTGGGGTCCAGTTCTTTTAAGAAGAAACCAGATAGGATCATAAATTGCCTGTAACTTTAACTTCTTGCAAACATTGTGTGCTTGATAAAAGAAAATTAGCATATTCTTCTTCCCCTGAAGTCTAATTCAAATTATTTTAGAACTAGTTTAACTTCTGACAGCTGAAATGCATACATTAGCTAGCTAGAGCCATCTGCAAGGCAAAAACATTTTTACCTCATATGTTTCTAATTGGAACGTGTTGTCTTTCAGGCATCATCAGATGCCATGCTATGACTGGTAATGAATTCTGGAATCATGTATATCCCCAAGGATTTCTGATTTGCATGGATTAAGGACAGGCTTTTGTAAATTTCAGTTATTTTCACACTTTGATTTTAAGTCTAAACAATATTTCCTGGGTAGCAATCTAGTTACATGAAGAGTTAACACCACCAAACCAGGTATAATTTTAGGGAGATTGAGATTACATAGGATTCTTTAAAGTATTATTTTTCACTTTTCATTGAACAGGATGGTCATCTGGATTTTTATGTCAGTATCTAACATCCTTTATTTTATACAGGTAATACAGTGAGGCTACATGAGATTTCCTTTCTGCTCAGTCTGAATTTCATTCTCCAGCTCATAAACAGTGGAGTACATTATATGCTTAGCATTTTAATACTAATTTTTAATGACAGAGTAAAAATTATTTAAAATAATTAATTTTTAATGCTTGTATCAATATGAAATTACGTGCCATGATCTTTTTATTGGTGGCATTTACTTTTTTCTGCTTCATTGTCTTGTTTGAGGATAAAAGATTAGATGTGGAGTATATTTTAAGTGATTGCTTGATTACATTTTAATGGCTTACTGGAAATGTAGAAATATTTCAACTGAATGCTGAAAATGTTTGATGGAAAATGAAATAGTTTATTATTAAGTTCAAATGATATCTAGTGAAAAGTCAGACTATAACGTTCTCATCCTAAAACCAAACTGCAAATTTAAGCCATCACTAATACGGTATCATAGTGATATGTATCACTCGTATAACGTCAATCTAGAAATCATGGGAACCATTTTATTTCACTTGTAGATTAGTATTTAGATGTCAAGGGAATGAAGCTGGAGTCCTTCCAGATTTTATGAAGTAGAATGGACATTAAAAAAATGTGGCTGAGGGAAGGCAGCATTGCTGATGGGTGCTAGAGGATTATCTGGTTCGTATATGCTGTAGTACTGAGGTCTAGTGTATTATTCAAACTCAAAAACTACTTAGTTAAGTACACACAGGATACTGACTGCTGCTGCAGTATTAAAGGAAGTGCTAACAGATATATTTAAAATTTCAAACAATCCTGCGGGGCTTTTTTCAGTAGTAACACTTTTCATGTATCATGAGCAATGCTGAATGAAGAAGCATGCTTTCCTGCCCAAGGATTGATGTGTAAAGGCCTTATGCCTCTGAGAGTCCTTGGGAAAACAGGTCCCGGCAGGCTGAGCCAGGACCTTGAGGGCTTTCATTTTCACAGATATGACGAGCAGATAGGTTCATAAGCCACTCGTCTGTTCCTGTTCTCATTTCCTACCAGCCTTGAACAAAGCACTTACCTGTTTTCTAGGCAACAGTCAGGAAAAAATAACTTTGTGACATTAACACTGACCTTCCTTTCGAGGCCAGACTGAAAGGCAACCAGTACCCGCCACTGCTACACAGTACCTCCCTGGCAGTGGTTGCTTTGCTGTCGTTTGCTTATCTGCTACTTCACACCTTCATGACTGGTTTCTTGCAAGAACTAACCATGCTCTGGCTCCTGGAATCTTTTACAGACTTCTATACAGGGACCCCAGTCACTTTGAAAAGATCTTGGGCTTTTGTTTATATCTAGTGCTACGAAGTGTTTTGTGAGCTTCTTTGTCAAGTTATATATATTCCTTTGCCACAATTTTAATTAAAGGTTGTAAAATAAATTAGGTCACAGATTCTTACCTGGGTATAAGTTCAGAGTTTCAGAGGGGTATGTCATGCTCCAGCACATCAACTGATTGAAATCAAAGAGCCACTCCAGAGGACAAAAAGTAATGAAAAATAATAGCACATCACCTTGTCTCCTCTGGGTAGGGTTCAGCAGTCACAACTCAAGCAAAAGACCTTAAGAAAACTGGCAATATTCAGGAATATTTGAATGAAGAAGAAAAGGAAAAGCCATGTCTGCCATCAGATGCCCTGGATAACTCCCTAGGACTTGCATGGGACACCTGTGCATTCAAGCACAAAAGCAGACCCTAAAGTGCCAGTGGAGACTGTGTATCTGAATATGTACAGAGTGCCCGGCACAGCATTCAAAGGGCAAGAAAAGCCATTTGGTCTCCTACATAACTCTGTCCTGCTGAGAGCCCTTCCTTGAGAAGCGTGCCCTGAGCTCTTTGTTCTACAGCGTCAACCTGCTGACTTGCCCAGGACCACTCCTCAGATCAAATTTGTCAGTTTATTAAGCACGTTTTCTCCAGTGTGTATCAGAGATGAAGCTGGTCCTGTAGGATCTGTCTCTAATGAAATAATTTTAGTGAAATCACAACATGGAATTATACATACCTTCAGTCTTTTAGGAACTTTTTTTTTTTTTTTAAAATAAGAAATCACTCTGTAAAAATATAATCAAATGAAAAGTGAAATGTTCTAAATAAAGATTACATTTTATGGTTAAACTTCCACAGAATAACAATGGAAAGTACTTTCAAGTAGGATTACATTTTAATGCCTTACTGGAAATGTAGAAATATTTCAACCGAAGAAAATGTTTGATGGAAAATGAAATAGATTATTATTTATTTTAAACTAAGTTTTATTTTATTAAGTTCATTTTGACAGTACATATTTTACAGGATTACATCACAGCCACAAAGAAATCCTAACATGTCTAAGACACTGGAGGTTTAGTTTACTTTCAGTCATAGGGTAATCAAATGTAAGTAAATATAAAATTTGAACTTGTTTGTGCCACAAGAAATTCTGAAAACTCATTTCAGAAATTCCATCAGAATATGTTTTACAGTGATGGAAAAAGTTTATAAGACAAAAATCCAGTAGTAGTTATATATGAGAAACTGGATCTTCACAATGATGGCTCCTGTTGATTCTGCTGGGATCTGGATCATTGCTGACATCCATCATAAATAGGTGTATTTAAGGTTTATCAGGCTTTGGCTCCCAACGTAAGAAATCCTAAAGAACATATTTTGGAGAAAGGGGATCTTCAGCTCTGCACCAGGTCCCTTTAGACGGAAGGCCTCATGTTGGGAATGCCAAACCGAGGCACTCAAAATTAGGAGGTGTTTTTGGAAATTTGAATTTAAACCCTTACCTGTAAAATACCAGATTTTAGACTTTAAAATTAAATCATAATAAAAAAGTTTAAATAACAAATTCTGAATATCTATTTCTGACAGATTACTCATCCTGGAATAATACAACTAGATTTCTTGTGATTCTTTCCTTGGTACTCTTCTGAACTTTATTGAGGACTGCAACAACCACAGATTTCAATAAGTGGAAGGAAAGATAACTCCTTAAAAGTTTGAAATGGTACCCAAAGAGAGATTGGTTGTATTGACTCAAGATACTAGTGAGAGAAAAAAAAAAAATTAATTGTTCCAGACAGGGAATTACAGATATGTATAGAAAAGAACAGAAATGGACAAATGTGGGACAAGTTCTTCCAGCATTGCACTGCCTTGTGGTATTAAGGGAAACCATGATGTTCTACTCAGAACTTTCTGGTTTATTTGCCCATTATTGAAGGATCCACTTTTTCTAGTCCTCAACCTGGTAAATCTTGTATGATGACTTCACAGAATCACTCATATAAGAGATGCTCTAGTCCCTTAATCATCTTAGTGGCCCTTTGCTGGACTCTCTCTAGTAGATCAGTATTTCTGTTGTACAGGGGAGTCCAGAACTGGACATAGCACCCCAGGTGTGGCCCCACCAGTACTGAGTAGAAGGGAGGGATCACCTCCCTTGACCTGCTGGTCACGCTCCACCTAATGCAGCCCAAGATACCATTAGCTTTCTTGATTCAAGGGTGCATTGCTGGCTCATACTCAACTTGGTGTCCACCAAGTTCTCCTGCAGAGCTGCTTTCCAGCTGGGTAACCCCCAGCATGTACTGGGGTGGGGCATGGAGCTGTTTCCAGGTGCAAGACTTTGCACTTCTCTTTGTTGAAGTGTATGAGGTTCCTTTCAGTACATTTCTGCAGCCTGTTGAGGTCCCACTGGACAGCAGCATAACCCTCTGGTGTATCCTCCCAGTTTTGACCTCTGCAACTTGCTGAGGGTATGCTCTGCCCCAGCATTCGGATCATTAATGAAAATGATGAACAGGATAGGACCCAGTTTTGACCCCTGGGGTACACCACTAGTAACTTGCCGCCAGGTAGACTTTCTGCCACTGATCAAAACCCCTGGAGCTTGGCTGTTCAGTCAGTTTTAAGTCCACCTTACTGTCTGCTGTTACTGTCTGTCTTAGCCCTTTCTGCTAAATAAAGGGCATCTCTAAGGAGAGTTTGTTGTCTTGCTCCACATCTAGCCCAGAGCAATCCACAGCACATCTTGCCTCCTTTCTCTCAGCATCTTCCTGGGTGCAGGGCTGAACACCAGCAGAATGCTCTTGATGTCCCACGTTTGTCTCTTCCGTCTACTTGTGACTCCCCTTGTACAGACCTGGAATTCCCCAGAGGGGACTGTGCATCCCACATTTATGAAGTGGTCAGGATTGCCAAGGACAAAAGATGCTGAAAACACATACACAAATGCAACACTACACACCATCAAGATGGTTACTTGTCACTTGATAGCTATAATAGCTACTATTCCTCCCAGAGGTCCATCTTATCAGCACTACTTTTCTCGAAAAATAAGCAAATAAATCTAAACTCTGCTTCTTCATCATCCTTTTCCATCTCAGTATCACCAACTGTGATAATGTTGTTGTTGACATACGGTAAATATTTCAAGTGTGTATGTGTATGTAGTGTACTGGTAAAGGCTTAGATCTCAGCTTCTGTGGGCAGGTACACAGCTGTGAAAGAATCTGTTGTGTTTCACAGTGGCTACTCCCTGTGCAGCTATTGCTTGGGAATTTTTTTTCAAATTGTGTAAGGGAAGCAAGATGACTGGACCTTGGTAGGAAAGCTACAAACATAGCCACTGCTAGGCAAGAAACTCACACACTTCTGAGTGTGCACAAAGTCCCTTTGCTTGTCAAAGCTAAATTTAGTCTTGTCCTGGATTTCTGCTGCCTTCAACAGTTAACTGGTCTGGACTAACAGCACCAGGACTGAGTAATCTTCATTATCAGAATGTGTAAAGATCCACACCTTGCCCGAGGATGATTTCTGACAGAAGCTGACTGTTTCCTGGAAAGTACTGAAACAAATTCAAGGCTGCTAGTATGAAAAGAGTTAATCACAGTAGTAAAAAAATTCAACAAACCCTAGCTGAACCCTGAGCAGAAACAGAATAAATAACAAACAAGACATTGATTGAAAAAAATATTAAATTTTAATTCCACCAAGCAAAATCTAGTGAAATGAGTGCAAAATATTACAAACAAATTTTATTACAAACATTTTAATACTATTGTAGATAAGAAAGACAACCTGGCAGAACAGGATCAATTCAACCAGAAAATTGCTTACAAAGGACCTGCTCTTGCTCCAACAATATCAACAGCATTTTACAGGCAGACTTCAAGGAAAACCAGATTTGAGCCTTTGAATTTTTATTGTATTTTTACAAAAGCATGTATCTCAAAAAAGCAATAAAGGACAAATAGCTCCACTCTATGCCTTTTAGGTGTTTTCCTATGAAGGATGTCTCAGAGTTGCAACAGTCTTCATTATGTACATTTGTAATCTTTTAAAACTAATTATCCCCTGGAATTAATAACAACAAATATGAAGGAAAACAATATAGCCCAAGAAACAGTTTCTTGTTTAGGCCTCGAAGAAAGGTAGAGTTACACAGTTAGAAATGCCATACAAAATTGTCACTCCTACTAAATTTACGAAAATGCAGCCACCCTTAGTCATCAATTCTTGCTATAAACATACAAAAGGGGTCAATATTGCATTGGATTTTTTACTCTCTTTTGTTGCCCTTTTCAGAATAAAACCATGGTAACATGCTATTAAAACTGATGTAAGTAACTTTTTCTTATATTAGTTAGTACCTATAGTATGTTTCTTATGTCTCAATATATTTTGGAATAGTTACTTAAGGATAATGCTTTTCAGATATCCTGGTTAAATAATTTTAAATTATGTTATTACTGGAATTTCAGACTATGTCAGCTAAGTTAAAGTAATTTTTCATAACATCTTTTTATTTTAATATTTTCTGAGATCAAAAGATAGAAGCAATTTTGGCTTAATAGATGAATCAGTCCCTCTCTTTGCTGAGATAAGAGCAGTAAATTCATAAGATTAGAGACACAACAAAAATTGCAGTTAGAATACCAGTCCTGGCATAGATGAGAAAAATGTTTAGAATTATTGATAATATTTGAGCATACAGACCTACATCTGCATGTAGCAAAACATGAGCCTATGACCTAAAAAACCTAATTTTTAAAAGACTTGTTTGTATCAATATAAAGAGGGTAATTCACCAAATGTTCTACTACAACCTTGAAAGTTTTTAAAATGTTATGCATATGCCACCTGTAATGGAGTCAATCACCTTTAGGTAGAGACAAAGTAACTGGATATACTGCTATTACAGAAAATGCATTTCTGTCAGAACCATGACTGTGATGGTGATAGTGAATTTCAATTATGATATCTGCTTAAATTTGCATAACTTTAAAAAGATGGCAAAAGTTATTTAGTCCAATCAGTGTTACTAGACTTGTAATTTTTAATCCTACATATATATTCTCCAAGAGATTATTCTCTGCAGCCTGTAAGAAAACTAAATATTAGTAGCTGATTTACTGCTGTTTTTCAGATTAAGTGAAAGTTTCTGGTCCTGACCACTTTATAGCCTATAAAAGACTGACCATGCTGGCCCTGCTCCAGTAAAGAAGCATAAACACATGCTTAATAAAACCCCTGAAATCATTCCATTTCATCATATTGGGCAGATGGCACCTTCCACAACACATTTCTCCTTGTTCTCTGCTAGAACAGGGGAGTACACCACCTACTGAAGAACCACAGGTCTCCCACACAAATCCTGATACCAGAGGGACTACATACACATACTCACATGCTCTTCTTGATGAAACCACAGTGTATTTTTCAGGGTCATGCCCTTAGAAATAAAGGCTTCCTTGTACCTTCCTGAAAAGTACGCCCCTGAACTACCTCGTACCATTCTTCAGCACCTGATTCCCGCAATATTTTCCAATATCCTATTTATAATTTAATAGATGCTCTTTCACTTTCATTTGAAAATACTGTGTAAAGCAGCAAATATGGAATGATTGCTGAACTGGCTGCAGTTCTGTAACTGTAACTCAGCAATCTATATATAGAGTAACTATAAAGTGCTTTAGAATTGTTTCACACGAAAGGTGCAAATAAATACTATGTCCTCTTATACGATCCCCCTGGAGACATATAGTCCTGGTGAGTCCACACTTGAGTGTATCCTCAAATTGTTACAGCAATTTAAAAATTATACTGATTTCTTACACTGGAGAATGCTTCTTTCTCCAATATTTACTAGTGTCTCACAGCATCATAGTCAGCAGGCCTGCTGCTTGCCCTCCATTAGCTGTCTTGCTGGATCCAAACACACTCATCTGGGTGGGTTAAAAAAGGTACAGTGCTACTCTGGCAACCTGCACAAAAATGGTCGCTTTAATGTGCAGAACCTGGGGTTGTTAGTTGATTCCTTCTGACTGCCATTTGCTGAAAAGATGGAACTGTCAGCACACTGTGCAGTATCATTTCTCTTTTTGGCTCAAAATTTCAGGCATTGTGTGCAGCACATCCCCACAGCAGAATGCTAACAGGTATCAATTGTCAAAATTTTCGAGGATTTGGATTATGCCATTGAAATAGCTCTAATGAACGTCTATACAATGCATGGTGCAGCACTGCAGTGCTTATAATCTCCTGTTCTCAAAAGATTTGACTATGAATGAGAAGCATCTTTATTGCTTTTATGTGTGAGGAACTGAAGCACCAATGAAAAAGTGTGCCAATGTAAGAGTCAAACCCCAAAATGATTCTATCGATCATATTCTTTTGTAGTACACAGAACTCCCCTAAGAACAAGCAGTATTCTATATTTCTACAGAGTAATTATTTTATATATTAGGGGTAAATCCTGTTCCTACCAAAATCAAGGCAAAACTCCCACTGAATGAAGTATGATCTGGATTTCACATTATATTTGGAACCAATTTCAAGTACTTTGTCACACATAGCAGAAGTATCAAATAGCCTCACAGCATGCTTGATGCAGTCTATTACAATTCTGAATTATAAAAACGCAGTATCAAAGAGTTTGACTTCTTCAAGTTTTTTCTATTCACATACTGTGGTTCACATGACTCTGTCTTCCTTAACTGTGGTTACTACAGACTAAAAAGGGAAAAACAAATAACAAAGAAAACAGAACACAATAAATCCTATTACCCAGTTGACTGAATAAATGTAGATTATCACCATGTCCATATCAAATCGCCATCCACGGCTATCATCCTCAAAGTCCATGTAGTCCATCCTGTGAGCAGCATGTGGGAAATGCCTCCTTGTTACAGTACCTGAGCGTCTTTGAAAACCTGCTGAAAAACAGACTAGGAGATAAAAATCTTTATAAAACCAATCACATTGAGTAAAAAAAAAAAAAAAAGTTAACCCTCCTTCCCCCAGTTATTTACAGAACAAATGGAAGCAGGAAATCTCACACCTCATTGTTAGGTTTCCTCACTTTGTTGGATAAGAAGCTCTTTGTGGACTTGATTTCGAGATTTAAAAAGTAACTCTGTCTTTCATGTCTGGAAAAGAACATGCTTGTTTGTTTGGATTTGGTAAAATAATGCTATCTGCTTATTTTATCCAGACATATGAAACCTCTCTTTTGGTGCATTCTTCCACTGATTTTGATTCAGTGATCCAAAAGTAAAAGGTTCCATATACTGTAATCTCTTCAGTAATTAATATCTGGATTTTCTAAGTATACTCATCTGAATTCTTCAGTAATTGAGGTACATACAGATGTGTACACACATAGTTCAACAGTGCACATACATTTGAATTCCTATTTCTAGTATTTGAAATTTTTTTTTCAAAACACTCTTCCAAATAACTCCTTGCTT
This sequence comes from Strix aluco, assembly GCF_031877795.1. NCBI lineage: Eukaryota > Metazoa > Chordata > Aves > Strigiformes > Strigidae > Strix > Strix aluco. Next base: position 12,584,703 of record NC_133971.1, on the reverse strand, counting down.
TAATATTATGTCTCTATATGATACATACCAGGTTAAAATTCAATTTTTATCCTACTGTTTGTATGCTGATAATACCTTAAAAATATACAGGCAGATGCAAACACAGCCTTTCAAGCAGAAGAAAAATCCTGTGACTCCCAAGAATGACTTGAGTGTGGGGTCCTACCAAAAGGTCCTTCCTCTTCATTCCTCCCCTGACTTCTCTATGTAGTAAGAGAAGTACTGTAGGAGCATAGTTCTTGTATATGTCAAGATACGAGGTTAAAGAAGTGTCTGTACAGCTGTATTAGACAGCGGATGGTGGGACAGGAAAGAGGCTGGGAGCTGCGCTGCAAAGGCAGAAGATCCGTCCAGTTCTGATGAAAGACAAGGAGGGAATGCAGTCATACTGGTCTAGATTTTTGTTCCATTTTTCAGGTAACTCTCAATCTTTATGATGCATTCTTTGATTTCGAAAAACAGGTCTTTGCTGAGCTGCCCAGATTCTTTTCCCCTGCACTGACATGATGGCTTTTGGTGTCTCCAAGTGGGTAGGAAGTGTCCCTTTCTGTATGCACCACTGCACATCAGTGTGCCTCAGCGTGTGTTCCTCAGTTTTAAGCTACTGCCGTGCTGCCTTCTAGTCTACCTTAATTAAGCCTCCTTGAAATTCCTTAATCTTCTGTTTTTGACTAATAGAAATAATTGTGTATAATTGGTGTTCACACGCCTGTAATTTTCATTTTAACATTCTCAGATCTTATTCAAGGAAACTGAGAAACATATTTTTAAAAAGTGTCCTAATACAGAACTCTGCTGGAATTTCAATATTTTTCCTTTTCAGTGGTGGGTATCTATTTTTTCTTTGTATTTTTTTCTGAATCAATATTTTGCCCAAAACTTTTATAGTACAATTGTTTCCACACCTTCCAAAGAAAAGTATTTTCTCTCTTTGGTACCGTTTTTAAGACAGTTCATCAGAGACCTTTTTACTTCAAATTACAAAGGTAAACTCTTCCTCCTGTATTCATTTAATGATTGCTTTACTTTGAAATTTGACTAGACTACTGAGATACAGAAATTCTTCCTTTGGAGAATCACTCACTGTTAGACATTGTTGCATTTCTTTTAATTTTTTAATTTTAATGACAATTTGGATCAGTTTCTCATGTACAGATACTAAGCTTTTAGATCTGTATACATCAGAATCTCTTCAACATTATTTATTTTATTTTGGAAACTATACATGAAATCTTCATGCTCGTCAAGAGAGTGATGATATTTTATGACGGTTTTCAGTGATTATAAGTGGGCTAAGATTTGTCCCACAGCTAAATATGCTATACTGCATCTAGGAAAAAAAAGTTAAAATTTCCAGGGATTTGCTTCTAAAGAGTTTTAGATTATAATACCAAAAAATTTTATGCAACTCCATGAGTTAAACATCTGCTTAAAGATGCTGAAGATCTGTTTAAAGTGTGATACGTACCTCCTTGGTTTTTATGCTATACTTTAGATTATGTTAAATTAAAATTACATTAATTTAAAACAGTATCTCGATTACTGAAAAAATAACATTAGTAATTGGTAACAAAATTCTGAAAAATATTAGTCCTCTTTACATATCCCTCTGTCAAGATGCAATTTACTTGAAAAACACTCATTTAAAAACTTACCTCAATTTCAAACCTGTATTTATAAATTTCTTTTCTAACACTTGTAAACATTATTCTCAAATAGAAACCTCAATATATGATGTTATGTTCTGTTTTTTAATTTAATTTGCAAATGGCATTAAATGTTATCACTAATGATATATCATTCACTTTGCTTTTTACATGTGAAATTTAGTGTGTATTATCCTCTCTGGAGGATCTTAGTCAAGACTGCTACCTGTGCTTTCTTTTCATTTATTTCTGTACTTAAAGTAAATATAACACAAAATGCTAGAGGCTGGGTTTGGATCAACAGCGATAATCAGGGAATTATGCAAACATGTAGCTACATTAGTTTGGACACATTTTATCCTTGTTTGCATGTCTGTGCAACTCACCTTAAGCAAACCTGCATTGAGTTTATCACAGATTAGACTTTATAATGTAGTCATTCTACATTCAGGAACAGCAGTTTCAGTATTCTCTAATTGCTCTTCCTACAGAAAGCCACAGAAAAATTGTTGGTGCTGTATTAAAAGTATGTATACAATCAGGAACTGCTTACTATACAGCATGTGTAATCCCTGTGGCTTCCCTGCATGTGAGTAAAGCTATCCAAAGTTGACAGCCAGTTATGTGGAACAGATTTCAATTCCATTGTTGAAATAGTCTCTTTTTTACCATCTGTAAACTGATTAAGCTTCATCTGAAAAGGTCAGTAGTACAATTATTACGTAAACCAAATTCTACGACTTAACAGAGGCTGACAAAGAATGAGAACAGTTTATTTTCCCTGAAGTATATTACCATATAAACTTGTGTACAGTACTGGAACAAAGGATCACATTTAGAAACCCCGTATGATCATACACAAAGGTTACTGCAGATTCTATGATCCGCCCTGTAACTACTGTCTTTAACAAATTCTGACATGAAAAATACCTTTATATGTCTGTCTATCCAGCCGGAGTGGAAATAAGCCATGTCTCTGCATCTGATTCTAGCCATCTACAGATAAAAATTGAGAGCTGTAGAGTTCCTCAAAAACTGTACAGCAACATGGAGTAGGGGTTTGTATTATGAAACAGAATAGCTGAGGGAGCTTCAAACCCCTTCTAATCTATTTGCTCCTTTTTATAAAAGAAACCCTATATCATTTGATGAAAACAGTTCCTAAATAATTTATACACAGTCACGTATTTGTTAAAACATATATTTTACTTAACTTTCTTTGTGCATGCCTGTGTTTCTATACCCTGAACAAGAATTTCCACTCAAATCACATGTGTATGCAAGCCAGTGCCAGCAGTCTGGCATACTGTTAGTGGAAACCTGTTACTAGATAACAAAAACAATGCTTTGTGCAAATCACACTTTTATACCCACCAAAGAATGCAAATAAAAAAGGATTTTCACCATAGGCATACCTGTTGCATGTGTCCCTGCCAGTTTTTGCAATCTCCTGTTGAGGTACTAGTAATACTCAAAATAAGACTACAGACAATTTAAAATATTCTCCCAATTTTATAAATTTACTGACCTCATTTTGCTTTGACTAAAGAATGTAAGATATGAGACGGAAAATTTCACTCTAAAAATGTGCCCAAATGAATAATATGCAAGGCTATAATAACCATTTACATTGTAAGTGCTCATGTAAAATTAAATTACCTAAGAAGTGTTCTTAGGTAATCAGATGTACCAAGGTCATTTTGATGCAGTCTCTTCTTTCTGATTATGAGCTGCAGCAGACAGAGCTACTGAAAGACTATAGGAAAAAAGGCAAATACAGACTGATTCCTTCCCATATGTGCCCTTGCAGCACCCAGCAGCTTAGGACCCCAGTGCTTTGGAAACTGTGCCCAGAATAGTGTGTTAAATTGGCATCGACAGGATTTTCCTTCCTTGCACGTGTCTGTGCGTACTTTTGAACGAGATCTCGTATCGCCTCCAGTTACTATGCTTTGTGTCCCTTGGTGGAGTAGTCTTAGAGGAAATAAATTGATTTCCTTTAAGGTGAAACTAAATCAGAAGATGCACTCTGAGAGCTCTGATGTGTTCCAGTAATATGCTTCAACCACTAATAGGCATTCAGCCCTTGGGACTGGAAGTAAGTTGCCCCTGTTGCCTAAAATGCAAATGTTGACGTCTGGCCCTCAGCACCATTTTTTTTTTTTTGCACTATCTGTGATGGCTGATATAATTGCTAATGCAAGAATGCCTCTGAGAGACAGTGAACAATCTTTCCTAAAACATCTTTATGCCATTCATAGTTTTACAGGCCTCTTGTATCTGTTTTTTGTAATATCCTTTCCAAACAAAAAACTTGTAAATTTCCTTCACATGGAAAAGCTTCCATATTTCAGATCACCCTTTACACATTATGCTTCACCATGCTTTATCCTTCTTTGAGATGATGTAATCTAAAATTATATGCAAAACTTGAGATGTGGGATCACCACAAATCTAGACAATGACATAATGTTTTCCATTTTGTTATGATCCTAATAATTCCTGCTTACATTTTGACTATGGCTGCACATTGAATGTTTTCAGAAAACTAATCACAGTATTACCCAGATCTCTTTTCTTAAGTGGCAATAGCTAATTTACAGCTCAACATAGTGAATATTCTGTATTATGGAGATTGCATAGCCTCTGTGGGCAACCGCTCCACCACTTGAATGTGCTCACAGTGTGTTTTTCTTACTTGCAGTCTGAACCTCTCATATCCATTATCGCTCATCCTCCTGCCATGCACCACTGTGAACAGCTGGTCTGTCCTCCTGGTGGTCTCCTTATAGGTACGGTAAGGCTGCCTGGAGATCCTCCTCAAAGCCTACCCTTCTCCAGACTGAACAAGCCAGCTCCCTCAGACTCTCCTCACAGGTCAGGTGCTCCAGGCCCTTTGCTAAACCTGCTCCAATTTACTGCTGTCTTTCCTGTATTGGGGGGTGGGCAAAATTGTAGTATTTTAGATATCATCTGCTGAGTACTAGGGGATAAAAACTTCCCTCAGCTACTGCTGTTCAGACATCACGCTGTTCATAAAGCCCAGGATGCGGTTGGCCTCCTTTGCTGCCAGCCGACGCACAGCTTGCTCTCCATCAGGATGCCCAGGTCCTTTCCACAAAGCTACTCCCCAGGCTGTCAGTGCCCAACCTGTCCCATTGCCAGAGGCTCTTCCTTCCCAGGTGCAGGACTCAGCATTTGTCCTTGTTGAATTTCACAAGGTTCCTTTCAGCACACTTCTCCAGCCTGTCTAGGTCTCACTGGCCACCCTGCTGCTGTCTATCAACCTGTTCTCTGATTTGTTGTCCTCTGCAGATCTGATCAGAGTGCATTCTGTTGCCTCCTCGAGGCTGCTGATGAAAAGAACTGTTAGCTGTTGAGTTCATATTTACTATCACCAGTGAACTGAATAATTTAGTACCACTGATGAACTTTATCAGCTGTATATGTATCACTTTTCCAAATCACATATGAGTGTTCTGAACTACCCAGACTGCTGTGGGGTTCCAACAACAGTCCAATGTAGTTTGCTACATGCTCTTTTATGTCATAATTTCCATCTTCTACCTCGGTCTGGTTTTCTTTTTATATGCCCTGCTGAAAGGAACTTTTATCTGCTGAAGCATCTGCTTTACTGTTTCAGCCTGTTTCTCCAGTCTGTCTTGGTCTCTCTGAGTAACAGCCCTGCCGCTGAGTCTACCAACTGGTCCTCCAATTTGTTGTCATCTGCAGACCTGATGACAGCATGGATAAATGGACCAAAATTTCCCAGAATTCTGCACCTTTTTCAAGGATAAAGTGTTTTCATATCGCTTTCACAAACAAGGTATCATCTGGAACTTCTTGCATAAACACCACCCTTCCCCCATATGCACATCATGCGGCATCATATTCTGGTTATACTAATATAATAGCTAAATTGCAAGATTGCTAGTTAAAATAAGCTGTGAGATCTGTATTTCCAGCAAAGAAAAACGTATATATTGCTAAAGAGGTTTATGAGAGGATGGCACTTATCCTGTGTGAATGACTGCAGGCATGTCCCATTGACTTTTGATCTCATGTCCTAAGCTCTAACTCAGTCTCAAGCCCTCCACCAAACTCAAGTCCCTGAAGCATCCAGTTCCCCAAACGAAAGCCACTCAATCACCACCCTTCTCAGATCCAGACTTTTAGTTTTTCTCCTCCTCCTGCATGAAAAGCTTGAACCTCCCTAGCCTCCTGTCTCAGACATTTCAGCTCCACACACATATTGTCACAGAAGTCAAAATCTCATTTTTTTCTAGAGAAAACCCTCAAATTCCAAACTTCTCTTGTCTCAGAATGCACACCATAACCTCCAGCTTTCCTATGCTAAAACTTCTACCCCACTTTTCAAGGCCTTTCTCACTGCGAAGTCCAATCACCTTCCCAAACCTCCCTTGCTATCCTACTCCTACCTTCCTCTCACGTTTTCTCTGCTGTCTGAATATTTCTCGGCTCTTGCCCTTCTGATTTCACCTATGGGCTTCCACTGGCTGCCAGCACCTTATATCCATGTGTGACTAAACTTACATGATGGCCTAAACATCTCTCCATTCTTTTTCCATTCCCAAATTCCAAGTCCTGCTTTCTGCTAGCAGTTGGGCTTTAGAAAACCTGGATGTAAAATGTACTTAAGCTGGACATAATCCTTATCTGAAACCATTTTTATATTCACTATGATGTCTACCTTACTAGCTATAGGACTTCTACAGGGCTTTGGGTTTAAATGTGGAAATGTGTGACAGTCCCAGAAAAGTAAATTGTGTGTAAGCAGTTATTTGCACATGCATAAAATGCGATTTATTGAACTCAATGTGCATACAATACAGAGTCCTTCTGTATATGAACAAATCAGCAGCATTCAGGCACTTTAATGGGGAATACACAGTAACTGCTTTTCAAGATATCAAAGAACGTTGTCTGCAAAGGGTCTAGAAAAGCAACTGATTACTGTAAAAATCTGAAAAACCATGTCCTGAAGCCTTTCATATGGGGCACAAGATTCAATTGCATTAGGGGCATTCCTTTTTATAAGGCAGAGTGGTTAGGAACCAGTGATCATCACTGTTACAACCAGTTTTTTGTTTTGTGAATTTCATAGGACATTTGACATAAGAAAAAGAACATCATGCTACATACAAAACTATGCAGAAATCCCAAAATGGGGTAATTCCACTAACTGACATACAATTAATCTGTTGAAGCAAAATTTTATAAAAACTGCAGTCCTACAAAATCAATTACCATGCAAATAATGCTTCTTGCTGATCAGTATCAGCATAAATATTGGCACCTAAGAATCATCTCTACTCTCTTAAAACTTTATAAATCCTACATGGATCTGGGAAGAAATATACACAAATGAACCAGAAATCACTTAGCAATTAAAAGAAGAAAAAAACCCCCAAAATAATTCCTGGAAGTTCTTGTAGCATTTACAGTTCTTACAAATATTTATTTCATACTGCTGTAACTTTCCATATTATTTTCAAGATTATAAATAGGATCATCTATTCATTTTTTTGGTAGCTATTCTCTGACTTTTTCTACAGAAATATGTAATCAAAATAAGACGAGGATTTAAGATTATATACTACATATCAATACAGAAAGCCGTACTTCAGCATTTCTTTGGACCCTTTATTGTGAATCACTGCAGTTAACACCTCTCAGGCCTTCAGGACAGAGAGGAGGCAAGCTCTCATTTGAAGTTTTTTTCCTCTGTGAAATACTGTAAATTTAATTCAATCAAAATTACACTTGACAAAGAGATATGACAGTTTTACTCTGCACAGTAAATGAAGATGAGATTTTTTTCCATTCAAACACAGCTCATTGGATTCCAGTGAGGATTACTTTATAATTGAAGTTTTTTGCATGTTCCTACCATTAGTTTGAATTCTAAGACATAAATATAGTGCCTCTGCCACAAATTAACAATGACCTTCTGAATATTAAGTAAATAACCAAATTAGTAAGGCCTTTGACACCATTTCCCACAGCATTCTCCTGGCGAAACTGGCTGCTCATGGCTTGGATGGGCACACACTTTGCTGGGTAAAAAATTGGCTGGGTGGCCGGGCCCAAAGAGTTGTGGTGAATGGAGTTAAATCCAGTTGGTGGCCGGTCACGAGTGGTGTCCCCCAGGGCTTGGTTTTGGGGCCACTACTGTTTAATATCTTTATTGATGATCTAGACGAGGGGATCGAGTGCACCCTCAGTAAGTTTGCAGATGACACCAAGTTGGGTGGGAGTGTTGATCTGCTCGAGGGTAGGGAGGCTCTGCAGAGAGACCTGGACAGGCTGGAGCGATGGGCTGAGGCCAACTGTAGGAGTTTCAATAAGGCCAAATGCCGGGTGCTGCACTTGGGCCACAACAACCCCCAGCAGCGCTACAGGCTTGGGGAGGAGTGGCTGGAGAGCTGCCAGTCAGAGAGGGACCTGGGGGTGTTGATTGACAGCCGGCTGAACATGAGCCAGCAGTGTGCCCAGGTGGCCAAGAAGGCCAATGGTATCCTGGCCTGTATCAGAAATAGCGTGGCCAGCAGGGACAGGGAAGTGATCCTGCCTCTGGACTCGGCACTGGTGAGGCCGCACCTCGATGACTGTGCTCAGTTTTGGGCCCCTCACTACAAAAAGGACATTGAATTACTTGAGTGTGTCCAGAGAAGGGCAACGGAGCTGCTGAAGGGTCTGGAGCACATGTCGTACGAGGAGCGGCTGAGGGAACTGGGGTTGTTTAGTCTGGAGAAGAGGAGGCTGAGGGGAGACCTCATTGCCCTCTACAACTACCTGAAAGGAGGTTGCAGAGAGCTGGGGATGAGTCTCTTTAATCAAGTAATAAGCGATAGGACAAGAGGTAATGGCTTCAGGTTGCACCGGGGAAGGTTTAGACTAGATATTAGGAAGTATTTCTTTACAGAACAGGTTGTTAGGTGTTGGAATGGGCTGCCCAGGGCAGTGGTGGAGTCCCCATCCCTGGAGGTGTTCAAGAGGCGGGTTGACATAGCGCTGAGGGATATGGTGTAGTTGAGAACTGTCAATGTTAGGTTAACGGTTGGACTAGATGATCTTCAAGGTCTTTTCCAACCTAGATGATTCTGTGATTCTGTAAAAATGTGTGAAGGCTAAAATACCTGTTGCTATTTTATAGACTAACAATTCAGCTTTTACTGATTAAAACACAAACCATAAACCTAGCTAGTATATCTTATCAAAGATTTGGGTTATTGGAAAAGAAAACAAGAAAAAGCTTTTAAAATGAATGACAAAATCGATAAAGACACATTAAATGCATGCATACACATTTTACATTGACTGTTTTGCATAACTAACATTTTTGTTCATTTATTAAATATGAAATCTATATTCAGTGACTATGGTGCCCAGTCCCTCTCATAAATTCAAAGCAGAACTAGAACAACTCATGTTTTGTATCTCAGGCTGTTTATTTCCCTCAAGCAAATGACTCAAGAAGCAAAAGGTCTGTGGGAGGGCAGAAAGAGCTTAGAAAACATGCTCTTCCAAACATCTGTGATTATTCCATAATTATCAATACTCACAAATACAAGCTAATTGGCTAGTTTAAGCACTGGGATGCATACTAAAACAGGAGTAATTAATCTCACGTTTCACAATGTAAAAGCCATTTGACTGTGGAAGCCATGAATGAGTTTTGATAGCCAGCCAACAAGCAGACTTTTTTTAAACTAACCAAGTGAATTATTTGTTTGCTTTTTCATTCTTCCCCTAAACCATAACAAACTATGTACCAAACAGGCAGGACATCATATAACAGCTTTTAAAATGACTTATAGCAAAACCTACTCTCCTACTTTAAAACCACTTTATTTCAAAATTCAATTAAGGGTGATAAAATAAAAATCATATACAGATGAAATAAAAATACTATGGAGTAATTGAAATGCATGTCTTTGTTTTCAGGGTGCAAACTAGCTCTGTGAGTAAATGAAACGTTGGCTTTTCTAACTGCCTTCCCCTTCACCATACCTGTTCTGACTGCAATCCATATAGTTTTGATGACTGATACCAAGAAATGAAGCTGTACAGTCTCCCTCTGAGATCATGTCATGGATCTAAACTGCACAGTATGCATACATTCTAGACCATAAAATGTCTTCCATTAATTTTAAAGGTAAGTTTTCTACATATACATTGATGATGTAGATAAACTGTATCTTAACAGTGAATTTAACTTGTGGACAACTTCTCTCCTTGCCATGACAGTGCAGACAACAAAAAACAGGGAATCTCAAACAGCAACCTGTAGTATTTAACTTTCCATGGTATGTGCACCAATAATCTATAAGAAAAAATAATTTTAGAAAGTATTCAGAATATTCTGACTATGAATTTTCCTATTAATTTTAATCTATTTTCCATTTATCTTCCACTGTCTCTTCACTAAATCTCTTACTCATCACAGTCTCAAACTCTATTCACCATCAACACCTTCTTCTGTTGTTCCTACTTTTTATCACTGAACTTTTCTAAAAATCATGTTGCAAGTTTATGTTTTCTTTACATTTGTCATCTCTCAGCTGATCAAATTTCAGCTGTTCTTGTTAATTTCAGCAATTCTTGTTAAATTTCATCATAAGTGCCTTCACCCTTTTGTATCATATTGTTGTAATGGCAGCACCTCCCTCCAGTTTCATTCTTCCCTACAACTCCTCCCTAAACACTTACACCCCTTCAGGCTCCATTTGTTCGGACTGCTACCATACAAAATATGTAGAGGCAAAGCTATTGATATTTATAGGTAGGCTTAATATAATAGCTCAAGATGACTGAATAAGTATAAAAAATAGCATTAAAAAGGATCTCATACCGATGCTTTTGTCTCTAGTGTGAATGCTACTTGGCATACTGCTCAATTCTCTTTAGATGCTTATTTCTTGACTTGCATGATTGCTTGTTTTGTTAAAAAACAATTAATTTAGTACTAAAGACCATTTAACAAAAACTTTGCAGATTTTTGTTATACACTGCTGTCCACAAATGTTTCAGTGCTTAAGGCTTCAATGTTTTAAGCTAATTTTAGTGGAACACTGCAAGATAACAGTTACGCAAATACTTTCTTAAAAATAAATTCATGAATTGGCTCTACTTGTCTTAAGATGGTCAGTCTGGCAGCAGAGGTCAGAGGGAATACACAAGATAGGCATGGCAGGGCCTCACCACACCCCTCTGTAAGACAAGGCTGTGTGTATCTACACAAAGCATTTAGTTTATTTGCAAATCTATCTGTCTGGCAACATGCCTCCCTTAATTCCTCCCCAGAAACAGGTGAATGACCTATCTTGGAGCCATGGCATTGTCTCGGAACAAATTCATATTCAGTCTTAGCTAATATCAACCCCAAAAATTTCCACTTCCCATCTGAGCAAATGAAAGAAATATTAATTCCTCCAGAGAATAAAAGATACAAAGCACAACACCGTATCTTGAGAAAGCTGTCATAGTGTTTCTGAACTGAAAGTTTTCTGATGCTGACAGTAATTAACCAGTTTTTAGGAAGCTGACCAAGGTTTTATGGAAACAGCTGTCTGAAAAGTCTTCATATATGTTCACCAGAAAATGAAAATCAAATTTTCACAAAGAAAAGTAACTTAAAAGGTTATCAAGAAAGAAGCTATTTAAAATTAAAATGTTTATGAAATGTTAGAAAATCCTTCCTTTAGTCCTTCATTAAATGTGTAATGGTGGTTAACTCTGACTTTTTGTGACACCATTTCAAACATCCATTTTTACCTACTCAGTTAAGATATTCAAAAAGTCTCCTGACTTTGCTGTTTGCTCATCTCTTGCTTCTTTGAGAAGGTGTGGTTAACCTGGCTCTGATCTAATAAAAATACAATCACCTTTTCTTCCTTATTATTCTCACACGTCACCTTGAGTGCTTTCATGCTTACTCTTTTGACCTTCATCAAATTCAGATTTCAGCTTTTATCTTCATTTTTAGGGATCTACAAAACTCTGCCTTGCCCAAAAAATGTAGTCTCACTTTTTATAATTATGCTATGTGAGTACCATATTCCTCCAGAAATCCTAGCAGTTTTCTACCTAATAAGTGCTCTAGGATCAAACTGAACTCAGGTTCATGTCCAAATTTTGTAATGGTGTGGATCTATCTGTGTCACTGGTACAGATGTATGAAACAGATATCCCGGGCATGTTAGGTAGCAGAAACAATGTACGTGTTCATCCTACTTTCTTTTCTGCTAACTCACTGATAGTGATGAAGCCAACATATCCCTACAAGCTACTCTCAGACAAAAATTCTTTGTTATTCTTACAGTAAATGGAATTTCTATGAGGCATCGAATCAAAAGACTGAACACCAGGCAAACTTAACTTTCAAGGTAAGATGTGTTTACACTAGCACAGTTGAAACTGTTTAGGGGCTACTTCAGTACAAAATGCTCTCCTATGCAGTGCATTTCAGTGCTATGTGGATCAGGGGAGTATGCAGGGGATGCAAGTCTGACATAACTTTTACTAAACATAATTAGTTCACAGCTAGTTAGGAATATAACCAATTTTACTGGTCACTGCTCAGTGGCCACAATCTATCTTTTTGACATTCTATTTGGCATAGCTGGCAAGGTTCACTTTCCACTTCCACTAAAATGCATAGAAAGATACTTGCTAATTCCTGCCGGTGATGAAAGCAGAAGGCATCTTTGCTTCCACTTGTTCACAGAGACCTGTCATAACCTTAATTAGTCTCAGCAGAATCTTAACACAAAACATAAAAATTTAAGACCAAGAGATATTTTACTCTCTAAACAAATTCTGTGATGAAAGACTACCACTTCAAAAAACTAGTAATCCGAAGTTTACCTAGGGTAGTTTAACTAAGATTATGTATTGCTCTAATTGTCTTTAGAGGGCAAATAATAAATATTTATGTAATCTTATTTAATAAATACATAAAATCTTTTTACGATGCCTAAGTTAAAATTGTAATGGAAGAAATCATTGTCATCAAATTGTAGGATATCTCATAAGAATAGGCATACTAAGAATAGACTAAAGGTCTTCCTACCCTATCATTTTTTCTCCAACAAGGTCAAACAAGGAGGAACTGGTGAATGACGCGGAAAGAACATAACAACAGGGCAAGCATATTGCAGTACTTTCCTGGTATTCTCTCTCAGCTCCCAGGGGCTTGCAGTTCAAGGATCTCCACAGGCAAATGTGCTATCTTTGAGTTTAATACACTTTACCCCATTTTTCTTCCTAGAATCTGCCATTATTTGAACCCATGCTCTGGGATAATGATAATTTTATTTAATGTCCTCTAGTTCTTTTATTAGGACACAGTGCATAACAGCAGCCCATTCACTTCTGCTATGCCTCTCATGATTTTAATTACCTCCATCATCCTCCCTCTTTAGTCATCTCTTGTTTTGGCTGAAGCACTGTAGTCTATTTACATATTCCTCATCAGGAAGTAATTTAAAACTGACATCCTTATTTATCTTCTCTGTACCCTTCCAGTTTACTATCTCCTTTTGCGATGAAAGGCAAAACAATGTAAACATTGCTGAAGATCAGTCAGTACCATGACAGTCTTCTGCCACTGCTTGCACTTGGCTTTCATTTTTATTATCCCTAATATTTCAGTACTGTAAGCAAATGTTATCACCTCCATTTCTACAAACAAATATGCTGGATAGTACAAACTGTACCATGTACCCATCTAGGACCAGACTGCTAATGTCCCTCCAGAACACATTAGCAGAGAAAAATGCATCATTTTTCTCTGCTAATGTCTTCTGGAGAAAATGAATCATTTATTTTCATCCTTTGTTTGGTATATTTTAACCAGATATTAGTGGATGAGAGGACTTTCCCTCTTATCCTGAACACAACTTTGTTTTTTCAAGCATCTTCAGAAAAGAACCTTCTTAAAAGGTTCAAAAAATTTTGGAATTTGTAAGCTGCAGGGTGAAAAGCACGATACCTCTAACTCCCCTACAAGTTCATTTGGGTCCCTCCAGTACAGCTGTGGGACCATGGCTGTGTAAGAGGTCTAAAATGTTCTTAGTTTCTCTTACCAGGCAGTATGAACACTTGGTTCCCTAAGCAGAAATAAAGATGCCAATCTAACATCCATTCAGGGACATGTCAAGAATTACATAGGGAAAGGCTACATACAGTATGTTCTTTTGCCATGGCCATTCTATCACAATCCTTGGTGTTGCATAATTTTAGCTATCAATATTACTGGTACATTGGTCTTAGAATATCATGGTTAAATGGAAAAAAGGAATCCTGATGACACATATAGACTGGCTAGAATTTGATTCCCTTCAATGCACTCATGAACCAATATGACTGAGCAGACATTAATTTCTGAGAGGTGTATCACTCTCCTACACAGGCTAGCTCTGGATGCAGTCTTCAGGACTGGAAAAAGGCTACAAAATACCTTTTGCAATGAGACTGTGGTTCGCAAGAAGTCTGATGAACAGTCTCTGCAAAACAGCTTAAAAGGTAAATAAGGCTATTGATACTTACACCATGCTTTGGTACTAACACTGCTGGCAAAACAGCAGGGACAGAAAGTGGCAGTGCTAACAGGGCTGAAGCTTAAGACATCTCTGTGGCACTGACCTTTGTACCTTGAAGTTTCCCTTCCATTTTATTTTGGTTTTTTTCAGATTCACTTCTGCTTGGTGAGTTGCAGCAGTGAAGGCTGAAGGCTACTCAGAGGGAAGCTATGACCTTTGGACCTTGGAATCAAGAAATCAGTCTTATGTTTCTTACCAGTGACCTGATGGAGCTGAAAGAACTTGGGGGCAATGAAAATGGGTGCAAGTGTTAGGGTCCAAGTGCTGACAAATCAGCAAAATGACAAAGTTGCCATCAGTGCAGCTGACGTAAGACACACTCAACCAACAGCGCTTGGATTCTGTGTTTTCTGTCTTAGTATACTATACACATAACAGGTGCTCAAAGACTACACTTCCCAGTAACGTGTGTCTCCTTGAGGTAGAAAATTCAGTTACCGTGAAGACTGTAGACTGTAAATGCATTGATAGGACAAGAGGCAATGGCCTCAAGTTGCGCCAGAGAAGGTTTAGACTAGATATTAGGAAGCATTTCTTTACAGAACGGGTTGTTAGGCGTTGGAATGGGCTGCCCAGGGAGGTGGTGGAGTCCCCATCCCTGGAGGTGTATAAGAGTAGGGTCGACATAGTGCTTAGGGATATGGTGTAGTTGGGAACTGTCAGTGTTAGGTTAATGGTTGGACTGGATGATCTACAAGGTCTTTTCCAACCTAGATGATTCTGTGATTCATCTTGTGAGAAATGAATGTGTGCACATTATTTTTTGTGATTCCACAAGCTATAATGAATAATTTGATGGATCCTGGCTAAAAAAAGAAATCCTTCTGGTGAAGAAGCATTGCATGGTCCCACAACTGCAGTCTTGAGTAGTATAATAAAGGAACAAACAACTTAAAACAAAGAAATGAGGAAGTAAGGAACTTAACGGAAAGAAAAAAGTACAATAAGGTAGGATATAATAGTAGGACTTGGGAAAAATAGCTCAATATAAGCATTATTCTGAGAGACTTCTTATACTCCAGCATTACTTTTTAAAAAATACATAAAATCAATGCTGCACATTCTATTTTCAGGAACACCTATCTTGTTTCTCTTCTCAGTAGATCACAGCATCAGAAACTTGAAAACCAGTATCACTTTCTACTTCTTTTTAAACAGAGAAGTATACACTTAAAACTTGAGGTAACTTTATAGCTGTATATTTTCACAGCTGTTACCATCCTTCCTTTATTGCCTATCTGACTGAAATCATGTTAACAAGAATCTTGAATCAGGAAAGTAGATTTTAAACTGTTGGACCCCAATTTTAAAGACAGATACAAAAATGTATCAACAATTATTATTTAAAGGTTTCACAACATTTCTTTTTTTAAAAAAAATATGTTGGAAATTGTGCACCCTTTTCTCTAGAGAATGATTCCACAAAAGGACATGGCATATGTGACCTACTGAGGTGGTGGGAATTTCTACTAGTATTAGCAGGTGTTGAAAACACTGTATCTTGCAATCCTTGACTGATGCAGAAGCCAATAGCTTTTTATTAAGTCACTAAACAGATGAGATCAGTAAAGAACTAGCACAGATTTCATTGTATGTGATATTGCGGAAATGTTTTCTAGATTAAGGATTTAAAAAACCAGATAAAAATAATTACTCTGTTTCTAAATAGGCTTTCTCACTTTCAGTTTAATCATCATATTTTAAATAAAAACATGAGCATAAAAACAGTTGGAGGGAACTTCCTATTAGCCTAGGAATAATTATATCTTGAAATAGTCACCAAGGGTTGTAACTCAGAGGTTTCATAAACCTCCCCTTCCCCCCCACTCATTCTCAACACCTAGCTATGTACTTATTTTCAGGCATATCTACATCTCACTCTATATGCAGACAGCCAGCACCCTTTTACGTTACCATCACTATCTTGATTACTCTGTTCTGTATCTCTGGTCTCTTCAATGTATTTCTATCGCAGATTTATGCAAAAGCTTTTGAAATAATCCTTTTAGGTCCAGTGCACTAACTCTCTCAGTCTGTTTTTTTAATTCCTGCACCTGGCTACATCAAAGTCACTGTTAAATTAAGTATCGTATTTTCAATTTAAATTATCTTTATCATTTCTTTTAGTCCACATTTCTGATATCAAATTATATTTGGAGACTTACCCTTAGTTTGTGAACTTTTGGTAACTGTACAGAATTTATAGAATGCAACTCCAATTTAATGGCATGCAAGGGCTACACTTATGATGTTATTAAACTATAAATATGTAACAGGATCCAACTGAGCATATTTGCTATTTAACTAACATACTCAAACTACACTATTTATTTTTAAATCTATTTAAGGAAACCATTGTTTGAGATGTTATTTCTATTGTGCAATTACATTTTTAAAAGTTACCAATACTAAAAACAATAACTAATGTAGTATCTTTGTTAATCTCATATAAAACAAGACATTTTAGAGGAATGTTTAAAATTAGCTTGTTAACTTTCACATATATTAAAAATCTGAATAGTAAAAGAAGATCGGCTTTGCTTCTTGAATTGCATTTCCATTTTATCATTAACTTATCCTTGACCAATTAGAGCATATCATATGCAAAGCAATGCCACAGGTAATGTTTATGAAACAAATGGGAATTCTGTTAATGATTTTAATTGGAAACAATTACAGTGCAGTATAAGGACAAACTACTCTGGAGCAATTTTCATCAGCTTGAAAGCACAAAAGTGCTACAGTGCTGAGGTTTCTTACTTTTTGTATAGAAACTCAAAAGCTATGGATGTTTGGGTTTTTTTTTTAGTTAGAAGTTAATTTTACATTCCTCATGGAAATTCTCGTATGAAAGAAGACTCACGTATTGATTACAAAATCTTTTTGAGTCAGTGCATCAATTCAGGAAAAAAAGTAACGAAAAAGAAAAGACACTTCATTTTATCTAGCAGTCCTGCAATGTTCAGAAAGTCTAAATTAGTTCAAACTGATAAGTCTTCTATATAATCTAGGCTTCTCAACATCCTTCTGTCCTTACATCCCAATCTAATTGTGAGGTCTGATTTCATCAGGTCTAGCATGTCTAAGGAGTGGTTTACTGTTTAAAGTTTATTATTTTTATGTCTGGAGTATTAAAATAAGATTGCGGAAGAGGTTTTGTAAAACGGAAAACTGGAATCATACAATATTTGAAAACAGCTCCTAGAGTCTCAGTGACCACTGAACCTGCTGGATATGAACTAGACAAAAGAGCATACACATTTCTAACAGGGCCACAGAATTTCTTCTTTGACAATGAAGTGTTGTCTTATAAAGAGGCAGTTATTCTCACATTCAAACTTGCATGTTTTCATCACTTTCTAAGCACTGTAATCACATCCCTTTTCACTCCAGTCACTCTACTCATGTAGCCACTCTCTTCTTCTTCCCATTCTTTAAATTTTGCTTTCTGCAACTCTAACATCTTATTAGGCCGTTACCTTCCTAATTAAACAAAAATTAGTCTAATTAGCCTCTTTCCCCTACTGCTCTCAGTGATATTAGGGTTTGCATTTGCAAGGGCATCTATTACAGTGTCAGAAGTCTTTTGCTGCCACTATGCTCAGTCTTATGCCCCTGTAAAGTTCCCAGGAGCCTCCTGAGGCAGGGAACATAATGCAAATATGGAACTTTAGATGCTGCCAAGCACAATTTAGATATAAGCCCAGAAAAGCAATCCAGGAAGAAAATATTATACACTCATGTTTTGAACTGACACAAACCCTGAAATAGCTTTTATTAAAATAAAAACTCAGAAGAGAGACACACTGCAGTGACACTTGTAGTTAAGAAGGCAAAGACAAAGTTTCAGACAGCGATGTGTTCAGGTTTCCTATTAACTAGATTTAATCATGTTCCCATTCGATGTGGGACTTTTAGGCTATACTTTGGAGACATGTAAATTCAGCATTCTGAATTAACTTCATAGAACGACATGCCCAATTTTCAAGTAGCACAATACTGAAGCTGTATGACCTCTCCAGATCTTCCTTTTATTTTTAATTATTTATGTTTTGTACAAAGCTCAGCATGGTAACTTTTCATATTTATGAAACACATGATTCATCTGACACTCTGGAACATATATGAACTATGTCACATACATAAAGTCATGTATTACAATAAACCAATACGCTCAGCATCAACATCCACACTACATTAACTGCTGTTAGAGAAAAGAAATATGCATCTTTGTTTTCCCTGCCAACAGCTTCCCCTCTGAGTAATATCAAAGATGATACACCAGTCCTCAAACTTCTCAAGTCTGCTCATTTTTGATAGCTAGTAACATTTCTTGTTACTTTCAGTATCAAATCATGACCTTCTGTGACACAGTTTTGCAAGTGGAGGATCAGAATTTATTAAATTTGACCTGTAGAAAAGCCTGGGTAGACTCACAAAAGAAATATAAAAAGGATGTCCTGGTTTATTTTTTCCACATACTTTTAGAAGCAATCTATATTGTTCTTTCAAACAGGAAAAATATATCTGCTATCAAGACTCGTCAGTACAGAAAGTAACTATACAAGTAAACATAGATGAGGCCTGGTGAAGAAAGGCCATTAGACTGAAAACAGGGAAACATGGGTAAACAGCATATCCCACATTTCAGTGGTCTAACTTAAATGTTTTTCAGTTAACAACCAGTTAATACCATGAAGATGTTTAAGTGTTAAAGCAGCAACAAGAGGACTAAGCTTTCTTCATATTCTAAGCAGAAAACAAAGCTAAAACACCCACACCCTTTACTTCATTTCATATGTATAAAACAAACAATAGAGAATAATATATAAGGTATTCCATTTTTTTTGTGTGACTTCTTTCACAAAAGACTGATTCTGATGGTTTTTTTGGAGAAGTCTTTATTGACCACACTCAGAACTAGTGACTTTTTTCCCTGAGTAATTTTCTTTATTCCACTATGCAGACACATTTTTTTCCAAGCAGGAAACTACATACAATTATCCTGATAATGTGCACAAAATTAAAGATTTAAGAATAAATAAAAAGGTGTACACACAAATTGTCTTTTTACAATTTGCAGTTTATCTTTAGATTCAGAGCACTGTGTATGAGTCACCCAGGAGAATTTAATTCAGCTCTACTTTAATAATCATCCATCTCTGATCTCCTATGGCATGTATTAGCTAGAGACTTATTTTCAACTACTGTACTCAAGATGAGTGAAGTTTAGGGAAAAATTAAAAAACTTACCTTCAAAAACTCTAAAGGCTTTCTTGCAGCTTGGTAGAGGCCATTTTGCAGAATTTGATTTTTGAAAATTTTCTTTTAACTTCAAATATTCCGTGGGGAAAAAAGATTTGGTAGAGTTGTTCAGTTCTACAAGAATTAATGGGAGAGAAGGTATACATCAACGCTGTAAATACAGCAATAATTTCCATACATTTATACTACAAAATAAAAATGCCTTATCTACTGTGTAATGCTTTTTCTAACATCTCTTAAATTGTTTTAAAATCACATAAACCAAAGCATTTCCAGATATATCAAGAATAAGTCTTAAACATGCCATTTTGACTCTGTTCCTCTGAAAAAAACATTTAGGAAAGATGATGTAAAAATCTAGCAAAGTGAAGTACATAATAAATCAGTACATAATAAATCAGGCTATTTAACTTACAAAACTATGATGACCTCTATGAATGACATCTATGAAACTGACTGTGGTATTAATTCTCAGTTCACATTGGTTTTTGTTTAACACCATCAGTCAGTAATGCAATGAGAGGGGAAGAGTCTGAAACTTTTTTTGGAGATTTTTAAAATGTTGAGGATTAACAGGAATTAAGAACACATTTGTAGACTGAGTAATGACATGTTGCAAGAGTTGACATTACATATTAATCTCAAGAAATCATCAGCTTCTCAGGATATAGTTTGGGCAAATATCTACATGGACTGCAACTCAAAACTGTCAAAACTAACCTATCCATAGCAATACAACAATGGAAAACAATTTAAAAATAACGATATGTTCCTACCACAGAGGGAAAGTGATCTGCTGATAACAGATGGAGTTGCCAAGCTAGTAGTTAACAGGGAAAACTTCGAACCCCCCCATTTTGGCCCTTCAAACCACCATGGCTCCAGATAAATAATAATTATAGCAGATGCTACCATAATTCTTTCTGTACCTTAAAAGAAAGAAAGGTCCTTCACAGATCTTTGAAAAGGCTTATGTATTATTATTACCTGGTTCATTGTAATTGTACATACTTTTCCAATAATCAATATTTTATGAAAAGATCAAATCTTTTTCTCTGGCAAATTTGAGAAAGCTAAGCTTTTTGTGAGCAGGCTCCAGAAGGAAGAAAACATTCCAAATGCCCTTTATGTAAGAGGAAGGCATTAGCAGATTTGAAGCAAAACCAATATGCTGGTCTTATTCTAAAAATTACCCTGTATTTCACCATGTCAGAACACTGGTGGAATGAGGCTACACAACACATGCAGAGTACAGAAATCTCCAAATCCTTCTATCTCATCATGTGAGAACAGTGCTACTGCACCCATAAACCTCTGTCAGTGAAGGGAAAGAGGCCATTTTCTCTCCTAAATGTAAAAGGAACAAGCTGTGTATTTTTCACTAGCAGTTTTAAATTTTTATATAAGAGCTTTATATGCTACTGAACGCATTTGGATTAAGTATATTCAGATTCAGAGAAATAGCTTCTGATGAGACTCTGCTTGCCTCTCACAGCATCAACAGAGAATATTTTAGTTTCCTTCTACATGCCATAAAAATCAGTTCAGTTCTTTCAACTTTATTGTTCAAATTTAAACACTGAAATCTCTGGTGAGGCATCTAATTTGTGTTTTTCAGAAAAGGCAGTGGTGATAACTCTTACTGGCTTTTAGGTGGTTGCTTGGTTAGGCTTTTAATGAAAGATCATTTCAGGCTGGCCAGGCCACCTGTCTTTCTGTATGTATGTGACCCTTTCCCTGCCATGTGTCTGGACCTCCCATGCACAACCACTACACTGAAGCTGCATTTCTCCAAAGTGGTGGATTTATTTTATGAGTGCCATATCTGTCCCTTCTTGGCCACACTTAACATAAATGAAACTTTAGATGAATGGAAGCACAGATGCCAACACCTGGCTCACTCTTTCCCCTGACAGGACAGGCATTTAAAAGACAAAGTAACTTGAAGTGGGTTGCCACAATCAGATCAAAAGCTGTGGTCTCAGATGTATCCTGGGCCCCCTATCATCTGACTTAAGAAAGCCTTTAAGAAAGATGGGAATGCATGGCGGACACCATCAGAGCAACCCATCTGGACTAGAATTCACTCTCAAAGGAACCAGTGGAAAAGCCTCACTTGATCGAGGCATCAGGCCAGATGAAGTATCCTAAAGGGTCAAATCCAGCTTTGTAGCTCTGGGTTAAGCACTCTTTTTCTTCATAATTGGTGGATAATTGACCTGTTAGTCTTCATCTTTTTTTGACATGTTACATGCATTCTTCTGTTGCAGTTATGTTCAGTTTGAAAAACTGTACAAGCTGAAAAGTGAACTTCTGAATATATCCTTAAATGTTTTCTTTTTGAGATACCCTCGTAAAATAAAATGCAGTTATACAAAAGGAAAGCTGCAGAAAATATCCAGAATAAGTGAGTAAAATAAGACATCCCAGCTGTAGCATTAGAGAAATACATAAAGAATACTAACAACTTTTGCTTTGCTGACTGCACAAACCTACAGCAGCAGTGACTTTAGTGTAACTTTTAAAAGGCTTAATAAATCTCCCGAGTAAAAAAAGTATTTACTACCCTTTACATTGGTCTGGCACCATTCATCTTTCTTAAAGTGTTGATTTTACTAATTTCTCTCAGGATATGATATCATCATCAATATTTCTTCGTACATTTAAAAGGTGCTCAATATGTTAGGCACTGAGAAAGTACAAAATATTTTTCTTAGTATATGTATAATAAACCAAAGTAAATTTAGTGTATCTATTTTCACATATATTGCTAAGTCAAGCATATATTGCTATATACTGAATAGCAATAACAAATAACTGCTGTAAGGGCATATGGATTTATCTCATCTGAAGTTTTAATACTAAACACATCTTCACGTACTGTTAAGGCTCTCTATTCACAGTAGAGTCTCAATTTACATATTTATGACACTGTATTTAACTTTAGCCACACAAATCCTTTTCCTCAAAAAAACTACATACCTTTTTAATATTTTCACAGAATGGGTTAGGTTGGAAGGGATGTCTTGAGATCAACAAATCCAACACACCCTGCTCAAGCAAGGTCAGCTAGAGCAGGTTGCCCGGGAGTGTGTCTGGTTGGGCTTTGAGTATCTCCACAGATGGAGACTCCACAGCCTCTCTGGGCAACCTCTTTGATCACACTCACAGGAAAAAAGTGTTTTCTCGTGTTCAGATGGAATGTCATATGTTTCAATTTGTGCCCGCTGCCTCTTGTCTTGTCAGTGGGCATCACTGTGAAGAGTCTGCTTCCCTCTTCTTCATTCCCTCCCATCAGGTATTTTTACACATTGTATATTAAGTACTCAAAGGCTACAAATAATCACGGTAGTATTTCATTTAAATGACAGTACTTTAAATGTGTTGAAAAGTTCTGCAAATATATTTTAGCAAGTATCTACTCTCTTTCTGCTCTCTCAGTAGTATTTTACTGCAACAAATCTGTTAAATACCTTTTTAAAAATTTAAATAGCCCTAAAACAACAAAAAGTAATTCTGTATTGGTGAGCCACACTTCATCTGTACATCAAATCCAAAGGAGCATCAAACATTAAGCAAATGAAACGAGAACTGAGGCTGAAGCTTTCCATCCATTTTCTTTGCTGCAGTGCTGACATAGTCCCTATCTCTGGCCACCAGCAGCTCTCCAGTGAACCAACCTGGGGCAATTAGTTTGTCTGAAAAATATCTGAAAAATGCCTCCTTCCCACCCAAATGAGTTCTTATATTTAGCCCAATCAGTTCCTCTAACTGGTCTGCCATCAAATTATACAAAGTTGTGCCTGTGCAGAGGAAGAGTCTGTGTATAACCAGAAATAGAAGCTGGGCAACTCTGCTGATCAGTGTGAAATCATACTTTAATCTGCATCCTCAACCTGTCATCATCACAGCACTCTCTCAGTTTAAAGAGGATTGTTGCAAGATCTTTGCAGCATGCAAAATAAACAAACACTCCTGCATGGCTTAGTCATTTACATTACTTTGTGACCAGTCTATCCACAGTTTTAAGTGCTGTTAAGGGCCTAGCTCCAGATATCATAGTGCAATTTTATTCATGGTGCTTGAATTCACCTTTTTAAGCTTCAGGCATAAAAGGCTGACTCATGCTGTTCCAGCTAACCCATCTACAGCACTACTTACCCTCTTCTATCCCTGTACCCATTCTGACACCAAACACCCCTTACCCACCATATTTTCCTACTGCTAAAAGTCAGGAACACTAGAGATGAGAGAGTAAAAACTGTATTGTAAAAACTTTCATTTTTATACCTGTTTGGAAAAAGACTCGGGCAATTGTAGTGCGACACAGTGGACATGGAGTGCTGGCTGGATTGTCTTTGGCAAGCATCCTTAAGCAAGGTTCACAAAAGATGTGGTGGCATGGATAGCACATGTAAGGATTGAAATAAACATCCAGGCACACTGCACAGAGATAGCTTTCTTTATCTCCTCTGAGTTCACGCTCATCGTCTGTATGCAGGTTATCATTTGCAGTCTGCAAGAAGAAAAAGAAAACATCTTTTCACAGCTCAGCTCATAACTATTTTGGATAAACCAATCAGCAGGAAGGTGACTTTAAATAACACTTAAGAAGTTGGTACACACTGGTGATATTCTTAATTTTTAATACAGGTTACTTCTAACAAGATGATGAAACATACTGATAAGACAGGAATGTCACAACAAGCACTCTGTGGGAAAGGAGAACAAAAATGATATGAGACAGTAAAGAAGGAAATAACAAAACCAAAAAGGCTGCGTAAAACTGTACTGTGATCAGATTTCTTCTTTTAAAAGAAATTTTAACAATTTATTTGTAACTTTATTATGAAATACCTGGTTACTTTGCCAGGAAAGGCAAAACAAAACAAAAATCACTAAAAATAACCTGTGGATTGTTCTGCCTTTGAAAGGTAATTTGTGAAGGGCACGTTTCAGCAAGAATAATGACTCACAGTTTGAAACAAGCCACAACTTTATTACACAATGCAGAATCTGAACCTTGAAAGTAGAAAGTCTAGGAACCCCTAGCATCTTTGGTAACTGCTTGTTTTTGCCAGCACATATGCTCCGAATCTCCTTGCACTGATATATTTGTAGGGGGACATAGCTGGACTTCCTAAATGGTGTACATGCCATATGAGTGTAACAACTTGTGTATACTGCCAGGTTCCTGCTTTGAACCTTGTAAGATGGCTAAACCTTTCCATGCAATCTGAAGATCTTAGAGTAATGGCAGCCAGGGTTTTTGGTTTAAAGAAAAAGTATTTCTTTTCATCTCTGTGGGAGCCACACAAGAGACACTGATTTTGCTCTAGCTCTTCTATCCATCCTCTCTGTTTCACAGCTAACAGACCCCAGCATAGTCCAATACCTAAGAGACCCATCAGGAAGGAACTAAGACAGGAGGGTATCAGACACTGCTAAGTATCAAAACTCTTCTCGCATGCCCCTTAATCTAAATTCCCAATCCTTCCCCAATGATTGCAGTTTAAGTGTCTTAATTCTAAGCTGCCCTGCAGTACCAATGACTTCTTGCAAGCTCCAGTATCCATACTTAATGATCCTTGCTCAACCACTGGTCTGTACCTACTGCTTTGCTACCCCTCCAATGCTAGTCCTGCAAGTCCTTCCAGACACCTATTATTGACCTATTGTTGATGCATTTCTACCCAATAAATACTATTCTCTTCTAGAACAGTTGTTTGATTTGCATCTAATTTGCATACTCACTAGTATGTAACACAGGCCACTTTTGATACTCATAGGCCATGGCAGATGGCCACTGCCTGATACTGGTATACCAAATATTAATGACAATTGTTATTTTGTGCCTACTGTAGAGATGGAAGTCTCTAGATCTGTTTCAGAGATGATTACATGTATAGCTTACCAGTTTGGATTTCTGTGGTCTCTCATTATAGTTAGTCCTCTTCTAGCTGGGATACTGTACACTGCAAATAATGAATAAGCCCTAACAGTACGGGTACTGTGGAGTGCACTTAAAAATACAGAGCAGAAGTATTTACCCAGAATTTATCAGTTCTGGGTAAGCACTCATCCTGCCAGTCCAGCTCAGCCTTTGCATTGCACTTTCCAGAACACCAGGTGCCAAGAGGGCTTGTAAATTCTGGCCTGCTGTGACACAAACACATGGAGATAGTCTAGTGCAAACCTAAACATCAATAACTGTGTGACTCTTGTAACGCTTATTTCAGAACTAATTACTCCAGCTTGATTTTCTCCGTGACAGACTTGAGATGGGCCCAGAAAACTTCAGTGTGTACAGAGGCAACTGCGCTGTACTGACAAGCAGCCAGTGTAGGTCTGGCTGGGACTAGGTTCTGAGTTCTCTAGCATCTAGAGAAGCTAAACCCAGACAGTAACAACTGGGACTATTACTTCCAGCTCCATGCTGTAGGAAAGAGTGTTAAAAGTAGCACTGTATGACAACTAATCAGCAACATTGTTTAACACAGACTGTCTCTACATTTACAGCACAACAACGTGCACCAGAACATAATGGGAAAAGGTAATTGCAAGTTGATTATAGCTAGGTAATTTTAGAACGAAGGAAGCCTCACATTACCGTTTCTTTGATAAACGGTGGAAAATAATTTGACACAGAAATTGAAAAAAGTAGTCCGAGATTAATACACGACAGAGATGACTTCGGCAGAAATTAGGAAACACTAGTATGTTCTGACAATAACAATCCTCTCCAACCCAGCCATGTGGTCTTGGCAGTGTTAGGTTAATGGTTGGACTTGATGATCTTAAAGGTCTTTTCCAACCTAAATGATTCTATGATCCTATGTAAGGACAAAATCATAATTAAAAGCTAGCACAAAACCAAAAGATGGGGGAGGGGAAAGCAAGCTTTTGTTGACTGGTTTTGATGGGCAAATAGACAATGTGTACAGAGGAGCTGCCTGTCTCACTGACTGCAAGTTAAACATCTTGCATGAGCCGATTAAGTAAATGAGGGAGCTAGAGACAAAATAGCTGAGAACTCAAGGGTATGGTTGGTTCTGAGACAGGTTTGTAATCACAGTAAGAGGCACAGACAGGAGAATCTCAGAGACAATTGCAATTAGAAAGAAGACCAAAATTATTCTAATGTGGAAACTAGGCTCTAGTTAAGAGTAATTTGCTTAGTTGAAGAGCTGTCTTTTCCACAGCTTTGTGCTCCTTCTCAAAAGACCTATCTAGGCACATGGCATCATTTAGTACTGCAAGGCTAAAATCAGAGCAATGTTCTTATGCAAGAAGCCCTAATTTAAACAGGCACTGTTTTTCATTTGCAATTAAGCAGTGCCTATGTGTTCCAACTAGAGTCAGAGCTTCGATCTTTGAGAGCTTTACAAGCATAAACCAGAATGTTGTTCTTGCACAATTACAATACAGACAAAATTGAGAAAGGCCATATAAACATCAAGGACAGTGATGGGAGCAAAATACTGCCAAATACTAACAGTAAAACCTTGAAAGCAAACCTGTTAATCCTAAGAAAGGAAAGAAAGGTAAGAGCCTTCAAAAGTTGCCGTCTTCCCAATTCACTTGGGAACTGCTAATACTGACTGTATCACCTAACAGTAACCCCTGGTATTTCACCAGTTGGACAGCAGAAGGGTTTAAAAAAAAAAAAAAAAAAAGAGAGGACCAGAGGATCAAATTCTGCGTGAAAACTCTATCAAGAATGTCAATTAACAAGGAATCTAACATAATTTGGCTGGACTACATCAAAGTATTTGATTCAGTCCAACATTCAGAGAGAACACATGCACCAATGAATAACATGATAGTTAATGTAAGATTTACCTGTAATCATGTGAAAGACCTAGAACTAGTGGATGTAGACACCAACAATGAAAGATTCTATATGTATGCTACCAGTAAAAGGGAGTTCAGAGTAAAATCTGAGACTATGATCAGGACAGTCATAAAACTAAATAAAGCACATATAACACTTATCCCAAGATGCCAAACTATGAAAAAGAACGTGCAAAACCCTTCATTCTAAACCGACCAATTTAGAATGATTTGTAAGATCAAAAATGTCCACAGTTAATGGAAATGATGACCAAGAAGAGAAATCCGTTCTATACTTCACATGATTATCTTGCAAAGATAACTGCCTGAAATAAAATGTGGGAAAATTACATAAAACTGTATTTCATAGAAATATTAACCCATCAAAGATTAATGATCAAAGGTGGAATTTTTTAAAAGGCCTTGAAGTTAAGTGAATATTACATAAAGTTTTCCATATATTTTACTTTTTAAACAGAAGAATGAAAGCCTAAAGATACCTGGTATGTTTCGTTCATGCAAACAATCCCAAGTTAGTTAGTAGCTGACTTACTATTAGTGCATAATAATTGTACCAATAAATTGCCCTGAAATGACAGCAGCAGAAGAATCTAAATGCTCATAGGGCTATGTTCTTCTACTAACCGAGAGTTAAAATAGAATGGCATGGACTGACTCTCCCCAGATAAATGAAATTAGTGTGAAAGCAGAGTCAGGGATAAGCCATTCAACATGGACATGCCATTTTCAGGGGAGCACTCTGCACCACTGTGGTACTAATAATGAGAAATAATCTGTATATTGGGATGTGCTAAGCAGCACAGTGCTGTGCAGTATGGAGCACCAGAGAAACACCTAGCAGTGTGAGATGCTGGCCTGAGTAGTAATGTTCACTGTGAAATGGCTGAGCATTAAATAGTACAGGATGGTGCAGAAAATTGTGTAAGAGTGATGAAGAGCCCTATGGAACAGAGACTGGGGAAACAAGACATATGCATTATTAGTGTGTGGCCCACCAAATACATCCAAATGTTCTCTTAAAATGAGAAAGGTTATTCACCCTTGCCATAAAAGTGTGGAGATCCCATTCCAGACTGCACTTGTAACATAATGGTGATTACATGCTCTACTGGACAATAATCTTTCTTAGTAATTCTTTACTAAAAGATACTGACATATGTGGTGATCAGAATACATATTCCATTAGATGTTACATAGACTAGTGAGGAGGGGAAAAAAATTTCTTTCTGTCCTTGTATGCTTAATGTAAAGGTGGATAAAACCAGTCTCTTTGTGGAAGCAGCTCCTTCACTGTTCTCTTATGTGAACAGTACCACAAAAGGGGAACAGTGGTGTGAGAGGCTCAAGAAGCCACATTTTCACCCTTACAAACCAGGATGAAGACCTGATTTCCTGCACATTCACATATCTCCCATTTTGAAAGAGCCCAGTATGCATACTCTCCTTTGTTCTCTTGGAAGCTGCCTCTCGGTCATCTGTTCCACACTATTTGTAAGCTGTACATAAACAAATCTACAATGATTTGCAGCTCTAAAACAGACCTTAAGCCTTCAGTTATACTATATAATCAGAATCATACACCCTAGGTCTGAAAAAGTTTAAAAGAATAAATATTGAGCCTGTTTTGTACAGGAATGGATCAAAAGAAAAATAACT
The DNA here is from genome assembly GCF_031877795.1 of Strix aluco. NCBI lineage: Eukaryota > Metazoa > Chordata > Aves > Strigiformes > Strigidae > Strix > Strix aluco. The sequence continues at coordinate 12,555,656 of NC_133971.1, read as the reverse complement.
ACTTCTTGGTTGCTACTAGAAAAAAATAATCAGTGGGTTTAGCATGATTTCCAACAGAAATGCGGCTTATGGGAGTGCCATGTCTATCCATCTGTCAGATCGTCCTGCAACAGCTTTTGAACCCATTAGACAATTGTAACCAAATCTGATATAAAGGGCTGTGACCTCAGGTATACTGGCTTCCTGAAAATTGCATAGAAATTGACAGCTAGATTGAGTAGAGAGACTGAAATGAGTGCTATTGCTATGGGAAAGTCTGCAGGTGCTTTGTTGCTTTAAACAGAATTTATCTAGCCTAATTTCTGCAGACTAAATTGGTGACTTTCTATGGAGTTTCAAAAGCAAACTCAGAAAAAAAATTCAAGTCCAATTTTTAAATGTAGGAAAACCCCTACCAAAAATCTTTACCAGACAAACTAGCAGGAGTTCTTCCAAATCAGGCCATATGGCCATCAGGGTTTGTACGCTTTTGAGAACTCTGTTTTGGTTGACTGGTATGATGAATGGAAAAGGGCATCTTTTCAGGTGTCTGGCAGACCTAAGCTTGAAACATATAAATCATAATAGGGCAGAGGTGACAATGCCCATGGCTTAAATATCTGAACAAATCAGTAATTCAGTCTGAACTCCCTGCACTCTATATTTCTTCCCATACAACATTTCAGAAAAACACAAGGGCAAGCCAAAAACTTCCAAGAACAGCAAAGCAGCCAAAGCAGCTCTCTGGAGCTACTGACTGCCATGTCCTCCATCCATACCCTCTCTGCTGCATTTGGATTGGATAAATTGCTCAAGGGGAAACAACTGAAGGACATTTTCTTCATTCTTCTTCTAGAGAAGAATGTTCTTCTGTTTAAAGCTAACAGTATATTTTTTTTTTATCCTGTATCATTTAGAAGTAGCTTTAGGCAGAGGAGATGTTCTTTGCAGATGAAGGCTTCTCACACAACTACTGATAGGACACATACACTTTCTGTATATGGGGCTCTAAAGAGACAACAATAAATGAATAAACAATGAAAGTGAAAATCAGAATATTCTCAACATATATTCTCACTCTAACCTCTAGTTAGCCTCTTCCATGTTCCAGAGAAAATAAATTACCTGTCTCCCTGCTTCTTAGAGAAGATACTCTCCTTAACACTCTAGTTCCCTTTCCCTCTCTATTTGAGTTATCAAAGGTTGTTCTGAGGTCATGTTTATTCATGAGGGCTACTGCTTTGCAGACCTGAAAAGACTTTTTGACCCTCCAAACTGTTTTTTCCACACTCTAACAGTTTGACTAATCAAATAGGCTTTATTTGATTTGTTTAATCAAATATATGTACACATACTAACTTCTATCAATCTCAAATTGTTTCTATCTTTAGGTAATGATGGCTATAATAGTTTTACTACAATCTTTTCTTAATCCTGAATGATCTCATAGTGAATAACAGGCAAGTTAAATTTCTTATCTAGTTACAGTTTACTGAATTAATATGCATAGGCCATAGTTGAGAAAATTAAGTATCAAGTTTTTAATGTTTACTGTATCCAAACATTACACATGCTACAAACAGAGTCAGGTCAATAACTCTATGAGTTTATCATACGTCTGCCTAAGATAATTATCCAGTCTATTATTTTAATATTTGAGCACTTCACGAGTGCACCTCATTTAGCTGAATTTATTTTCTCTAATACACATTAAAATTTCTTGTACTTGTCTACTGTGACTTTGTACTACTGTCAACCTACTCAGCTATGATAAACTCATGAAGTTCTGCACAGTGCTGCTTGGACTTGACTAGGTGACTGTCTTTTCTCACATCACTGGTGAGTCATTAGAAGGTCCAAGTCTGTTAGCCACCAATTAAAATGCATGCAGAAAAATTGGATAGTGTACAGAGAAGATGTTAGAGACTAAAACAGTGAGCCAATAGCCTGAAGATGAGATGCTCACAGAGAGCAAATGATGCTTGTTAGTTACGAGCCCTAATGTGTACTGTCTTCTTTTGTTCAGGTACAGTAAGACACAGTTCGGAGGAAGGATCAAAGGTGCTGACAAGGCTGCGCATACTCAACCAATCTTTGAGAATTGTTCTGAGTTCACTACTCTCTCAGGAGCTAAAAGATGTTGTGTTGTACACCCTGAGATACAAATAAATCTTCTCGTATGTTGGCCTCAAAAAGTTACCTTGAAGATATTGTTGAAGCACACAGAAGGAGATAGGAAACAATTTTTTTGGTCCCAGATGGGAACACTTGGGATAACTGGGTACTAGGATCCAGGCAACCAATATGCATGGACACAGGGCCTTGCTTCAGTGCTTATGAACATCATTTGGAGCACTGTACAGGAAACTACTCCTTATGAGTAGTAAGCAAGAAGTCAAGTGTCCAGTGCCAAGGAATTATGTATTTCATTTAACCTATGTGATGTTGCCCCTTGGATGAAGTCATTCATATCATCAGTAGACCAGAGGCCTCACCAATGGAAGATGTAGGGAAATGAAAAACCTGACAATTCTATGGAGCCTTGTAAGGCCAAAAAACTCTTCAGGTATGGAATGCCAGGACACCTTCATAATGTGGATATAGAAAACCACTGGAAGCATATATTTGTGCTTGCCCAGAAGGATGTTCTTCTCTTGCTGCCTACATAGACTGCTTTTAAAGGGTCTCCTGAAGTTCTACACAGGTTGTTACTCAAATCTCTTCTACAATAACATACCCAAGTTTGAACATCTACAATTTAAAACTGACATTGAGAACCAGAGAGGGCACAACAAAAACATATAAAAACCTAAAATATATCATAAAACAGAAGGCAAAGGAATTCAATCAACTTCATTTTTTAAAATTTACCATAAAAAGGAATAAGATGCCAAATCATACAGATGCAATTAACACTTCAAACTGAAAATAAGCCACAGATTTGAAGTGAGAACTGTAACAATTTAAATGGATTATCAATGTGATAAACTCTCCATCACATACAAGCTACAAATGCGGACTAATTTTTTAAGATAGCTAATCTCATGGCCGGTAAATTAATGGAGTAGGTACAAAACACTGAGTGCAAAGCCTACGGGGAGGCTGTTTATCAGTGTATAACTATTACAGCCCAGCCGCAGACAGAAGTTAACTAAGAGACAGTACTAGCACTGAAATGGCTAGACTAATTCAGCACTCTACAGAACATAAAGCCCATCCTTGTATATGGGCACTTCGCTGGAGTCTAAGTAGGTTCAGCCTGCATTATTCTTTGGAGAAGCAGTTATATTCCAAAAATATCAAGGCAATCTGACAATATCTGGCTTTCATAGACCTAAAGCTATTACAAAGAAACAATAAAAACATGATTTATTCAGAATGGATTTAAAGTTTTACAGGGCATATTTATTTAATCTGATTGTTCAAATCAAATTAATTAATGAACATTATTTAAAGCATTTTTTAAACTTCCAGTTAGAGATTCATTGAGTTACAGAACTGTAATAATCTCAGTAGCCTGTTAATGACAAACATTATTTAACAATAGTTAAATGCATTGTTAATATGATTTTTTTAAAGTAAAAGGACAATTTTAAGTACATAACGAGTATCTTAAGAAAAACAAATTTATAAAATCCCTTGATACATGGCAAGTTAACCAGTTTTTCTGACTGAAATACTTTTAGTTCAGCACATCTTTAATCTTATTTATGTCAGGAGGTAAGACTTAATTTGCGGAAGAAGTGAAAAAAACCTCAGAAAAACAGAAAAAGGAGAAGAAAATTATCTATTTCCTTTTTATTCCTGTATACACTTCACAGAACTAGAATAATGACTATTTTATTGTATTACTGATTCATACTGTTTTAATCAGGTTGAAACAGGCCACATGCAACTGAAAATCCCTTGTGATAGATGTTTTACATGGGTATTATGTACATATCCTCTTTCTTTCCAAGCATCTTATATATTTCAGTTTCTTGTCATGATGGATTTGAAATTATTTAAACATTTTTTGTTGTGCAATTGGTTAATCTCTGCAGTTCCTTCTATGGTGTAACTGAGCCTTTAAGCTTTTGGGATATACATCTAAACTGGCAGCTCTAAATATTATTAGCCTCTTGGAAATTTCTCTTAGGAGAATCATATTCATTGTTTAAGGAACATCTGTAAACACAGCTTTTATTAAGATCTCTTGAAGATCATGGCAACTACTTAATTGACTTATCATAAAGTATTATTCCTATTAAAATTTAATTATCAAGATTAATTCAGAGACAGGCCACTGGAATAAATGTTACTCAAAGTACTTGAATCACAATCATCTTAATGCTTTACTATTTATATCCACCCCTAAACTAGTATATAAGTGCCATGTTACAAGCCTATCTTAATTTTTATTTTGATTTTGCATTTAAAAAACAGGCACATTATTTATTCAGGCATTTAAGGGAATGATATGAGCATTATAGCTAAGTTGACAAATGAAGCTTTACGCCAAAAATAAATATGCAGAGTAGAGCATCCAGGCACTGCTATTGATGTCACTACACCTAACAATAAAGCAAATATTAATAATCATTCATCTTTACTGTAACCAGGATTCCAAACAAAAAGGAAGAAAATTCATTTGCAGAGGCCTTCTATGAATCTCCTAGAGCCTTGATGCAATGCCTAAATAACAGATAAAAGGTTGTGTTGGCCCTTCTCGTGTGAACTCCATCCAGAGAAAACACCTTTTTTTACAACTTTTTTTTTTTTTTTTTTTTTTTTTTACAGAAGTTGTAGGGGAAAAAATGAGAGTATTGTCCCTCCTTTTGGTATTACAGATCTCCTTTGCATTTTAGAAACTGAAACGATGTAGAACTGGCAGTAACACATGTGATAAATACTCTTCTGAGGTTTACAGACATATTTGAACTGGAAGGTTAAGTTATAGGCCTGAAGAAGTAAACAAACTACAAGCACAAAGACTGCCTTCTGTTGAGCCCTCCTCTCTAGTCCACAAGAGTCCAAGTGTTCTCTAGTACAACCTAGTAGTTGTTCTGGTACATGATAAAAAGACGGAGTCCTGTCAATTAACAAATATAAAGAGCTAGAGAATCAATAAAATATTTCTGCTGAAATATTAATATTATACCTGTACAAATATCATATCTTTCAATTTTAACACAGAGATTTGCAGCACTGAAATAACATACAATTGTATGCATTTATTTTCCCATTCTATTTCTAGGCTTTGTGTGACTGTATACTATTACTCTGTTAGGGAAAATACTCATAACAAAATGTTTGTAAAAGAATTTCTGGAACAGTGCTGCAGTATGCTCGCAGCTTTGCATAAATATAGTCATAGTATATCAAACAACATATCTGAAATTCTTCTTATCATTCAGCATAAATCAAACGCAAATTACAGTGATGCATGACACAATCTGAGTTAACGGATAGCATACAAAGGGTCTCTTTGTTCAGAACACCTACTCTTATCATTGAAATAGATCTCTTCCCCAGCACTATACAGCCGAAAGTGGAGTAGACGACATGGGAAGACTGCTGGTCAGAGATGAAGGTCCACTCCTGTTTTGAACAGCATTGTCAAACTGTTTATAACTTAATATATTTCCACTTCTAGAACTCAGCTTTATAAACAACATCAGTCTACAGTTTTTAAGTTTCCTACCAAAGCCTCATTGTTCCTCGGATTTGTCAGCTCCAAATTATATTTTTCTCTGCTTTTGGAGTCTACAGCAACTGCATAGATTTGTCTGTTAACAGTTATCAAAAGATCAACACAATGAGAGTTACACAGAGTTCCTGGGTACTAAATATAGAAGACTTACTACTGATTTGGACAGAAAGATGTGTTTCCTGAACTTAACACTTGTTACGATCTGGACTGGGACCCCAGGATGTCATAAAGATTCTGTGATCCCCTTGGGTTAAATTAAAGTGAAATGACACCAAACAACCAGCTAAAATGTTTTAGTTGTGGTAGAAATGGCTTAAACTTGGAAAAGGATAATAAGCAATGTGGTCTCTTATAAATCTGTAAGAAAGAAAAGAAAGGGAAGAAAAGAAAAAGGAGAGAAAGAGAGTCAAAGAAATCTGGCCACCACCCCTGAATCCAGCGTTGGTCTCAGGTCGGGTAATCCTGGGTGGTGGGTGCACACACAGCAAAGTTTTCTGTTTCCTTTAAGTTCATCTTATCAGCTGATTAGTATACTAGACAAAGAGAGGCAGGTATTCTATGAACTCATTTCCATGAGAGATGGGGAAAAGGTGGAGCATGGGTTCTGTGCATGTGGTGGAGGGTAATGGGGTACATTAACCCTTTTGCCCAATTGAGTTGGTGGTCGTGATCTCCCCCTAAAACCTTTACTTTTTCCTCAGTTTTTGTTTCTTGGGCAATTATCCAGTCATTAGCTCTATCTGGTGTTGGTTGTTTATCTCTCTTATGAATCTTTTAGCTCTTCTTCTAGGCAATAGTCATAAATTAAGGTGTAGGCATTAACCCTGAACATATGGTTTTACTCAGTCTATGACTCCTCTCTTTGAGGCTTATCTAAGGAATTTGGCTATACAACTGCAAGGGAGTGGAGCTGTGCACCCTTTGAAACACCCTGTGCTTCCCTGGGCAGATAATTCATTTCTTAGACTAACCACAAAGGCCACAACTTGTCCTTGAGGCTTTTTGTGTCGATGAATTTGAGGCATTAATTCCTTCAATTGCTCACAACTCTCATCACAGGCTTTTTCAAAAATGTCTTTAAAGAAATTTTACAAGAGTTTCTTAGTAGTATTACATAACCATGACCTTCCTTTCAGTCATTAACTGTGCTGGCTACATGATCACCCAAATTTTATTAATACAATAATAACACAGATTTCCAACACAGGCTGGGGCAGAAGCGAGAAAGTTCTTGCCTTTTATTTATCAGATAGAAGAGAATTCAGGTAAGAACCATCACGACTATGACTCAAAAAAGGTATTTAACCCAGATAAATTAACTGTGCCTCTATCTGTATTCATCTGGATGCACATTATAGTATGCCCAACCTTGACCCTTCAGATGGGCACCTGTCAAATGCGACATCCTTCTGTCTGGACTGGGTGCCCACAGTGTCCTTTTCATTGGGCTGGGACATGCCTACCTCTCACCCCAAAACCAAGGTACAAACAAGACACCCTAGATTTAAGAATCTGCAAGTACCCTCTGTTTCCACAATCGAGGCGTAGTTTGTTACATACTACAGTAAAAGAAGGATTCACCTAGCGAGATGAATTGCTTTAAAATAAGTTGCCCTAAAATTAGGGACCTAAAACTATATTTAGACAATTAAATGATTGTCCCAGTTTTCAAAAGCTTCCTTATCTGGATGGAGCAACTGGGTGATCATCTTGCTCACAACAATCAGGCCACCTATTTAAAGTGTCTTGGCCAGATTTCTTAAACTCCATCTAATTATTGATTACATAAATAGACTCCATCTCTAAACAGTGTTTAAAGTACAACATTTACTTACACTGAAGGAAAATAAATACAAGTAAAGGGCTTTGAAGAATAATATATCTAAGAAACTTAGGTAATCACATTTCATCACTGTTGCTTAAATATTTTATACCTAGTAAAATCACTACTGAATAATACTAACTTCATCAGAACTGAATCTTTGAATTCACTTCTTATGCAGTTCTGGGATGACTAAAAAATCATATACAGTTTTTCCATAAAATGCAAACAAATGAATCACTGAAATACATAAATTTATGTTCTTACTTCAAATAGTCAGGAAAATTACGGTAGATTTACCCTTACTACAAATTTGCAAGAAGTCCAAATCTGTTTGATTTCCTACAGAACTTTTACTGCCTTTCTGGAGATTTTCTTGAAGTTGTAAATGACACTTTGAAAAGAAAAAAATGATTTAAGGTTAAGACTTGAGGAGTCACCAATAACAAGAAGCAAGATTTTTTTCTCCCTTTTGATTACATAGTTACTCTGACTCAGTAAAACTTGCAGTTTGCAATCCATCTGTAGTAGACATTGTAATGCAAAATTAAAACAAAAAGTCCTTTTGTTTCTTACTTTCATGCAACCTTTGGAGAGTGACATTGAAATTTGATCCCACACTGTTTAAAAAAAAATCCAGGTGAATCTGCAGTAGCAAAACGCAATCCAACTGTTCCATATATTGATTTTCTGACAAATAATATCTAGATGTTCAATTTGATTAACGAATCTCTCCTCAACTCTTATTCTTTATGATATTTTATCAGAAAATTTATCATAAATTTTATCATAAATTATGGTTCTGTGATGGCAGCTGTCAGCAATAAGCACTATATTCTTTCCTTGGCATTTTATTCAGTCCTATCCAAAGTCATCCAAACTGCGCAAAAGCTTGTTTTCCTCAAATGTAACCACTGGATGCCTCAGTCTGAAAGTGCTGAATGTGGCTGGCTTCAAAGGGGTCAGCTGTCAGTATACTGATATCTAAATAAATCCTCTTTCCAGATACTTGATTTAAGCTGCTGTTATCCAAATCTTTTCTGTCTGATAGGCATAGAGGAGATTATTGCTTATTTTTTATTTCTCAGTATAAATGAAAAATCTTGTATGCATGCATGAACGTTTCTATAATATTAGCAATTTCATATATACTTCCATAAATATTTCCTTTCCTACAGAGCAAACTACATTCCCTGAATAGGTATTACAACAGTCTGAATTTATTTTATGCAAGACATGAATTTTCTGTGTTGTATAAGCAGCATACTGCATCCTACTTCATTCTCCCCCGAAGTTATTTATGAAGATGGTAAGGCCATTTTAAATTTTAGGGTGGCAACATTTCTCGTGAGCCTTCCTACAAAAGCCTTGAGGGGTCTGAATAATGACCTCTGAGGATTTCAATATTTTCTCTCTATTATAGTTTAGTACTGCAGATTTATCTTCTAGTGAAGTATCTCACAAAGCTTCTCAGAAACTGAATATGAAAATCAGAGATTTTAAAGCTTTTCTTTGGAACAACAGGATGCTAAAATCGAAAATCGAGCTGAACATCTGCTATTTCACATTTCTCTGCCTGGATTAAAAAAACATGATGCAACTATTAAGGTTGGTGCAACATACTCACCAACACAAAGATTTAAGAATTACTGTGCTGAAGTCTGTAGCTGACTATAAATAGAATTAGTAGCAAAAAGAAAGCAACCTTGAAGTAATCAGTAACTGTGTAAGAGACAGCATACAGACAAAAAAACCCTTATCATTTACCCTTGAGCATCACTTCTCAAACACGATTTGCAATAACTTGTTTAAAACTTAAACCATACAAAGCATCTAGATGGTCCACAAATTGAAGCTTTCTGAATTTTAAGCAGCAGACTGATGACAAGATCTTTCGACAAGCCCTGCCAGCTGTCCCCTTCTCTTGTACAGAAATCTCTTCACCTGTTAGCAGTGGGCTAGGCATGATATGTGGCACCACTTTAACTGGCATAAAGTTGTTACAGACAGTTTGATTTATGAGTCACATGCTACTCTGCTAATTATTATGTCATAAATTTCTGTTTAAAAACCATATTGCTATGAGATTAGACTCTTGGATCAAAAAATCAAAGGAACACCAATGCTAGAAGATTTTCTACTTGTATTGGTGATGACATTTTATTAGCAAAAGAAATAAGCCCTTGGCTACGTTTGCACAGGAATTTAATTCAAAATTTCTCTTGTTCTGTAAAGGGAATATAGCCCTGTAGATGACACAGAAGTGGCAGAAGAAAGTTTTGCAAAGAATGAGCCATATGAGGAAATAACGTGTCTTCTGCTTAGCATTTCAGAGTACTCTGACACAGGTGATATTTAGGAAGTAGAATTAGACTTCTTGCTTAGAACATCTTGGACAACAATCTTCCAGATGAAGCCTCACTGCCAGTTACTAAGCTGTGATCCATTGCTTGTAATGTTACAGTTTCACTCTTGACAAGATCCACTGCTACAAGCTGATGGTGACTGAACCTTTGTCTTCTGTGACTTGGGGTAAGCAACAAAGGACCTGCCTCAAGGCAGGCTCCCACATCTCTGTCTTCAGAGTGGATGTGAGATGCAAAGACAAGTCAGGGGAAGGGCCAACACAGAGCACTGCTGTTGGAATGCTCAACAAAAAAAGATTACTTTTTTCGTGGGATGGTGGAGCTGAACTGATCTTCTTGTTCTAATGAAATTCATCCACATTCTGATTAGCTATGTAGGACAGTGGAAACAAAAGTTTCTTTTATTTTTGAAAAAATGTGCCTAGGAATAACTTATGATTCTGCTACTATGGGTGTTCTTTCATTCAAGTGTATTTTCTGTCTTTCTTGTAACATTGACATTCATACTGCACAGTAACCTGGAATTTATCTTTCCATTATTATCTAAATATAAAACATAAATATATTTCATTAACGAAGGGATCTGTACAGAAATGCTGTTTGTGTTCTCATTTTCACCTACAAATTATTCTTTTGATAAAATGTCTTTGTAAGAAGAAAATGTGCTTCAGATCTTGTGAATTGATTACACTGTAACAGAAACTTTATTACCGTATTTTAATCACATCATCTCCAGAAATTAAAGCTACTCCAACACATTCTGTTATGATTGAAGAATTCAAACTTCTTGGTAATTTTATGTGGCGAATACATTTAGTCTATGTTCATCTCCAAATAGAGCTCCAACTAACTTTCTTCCATGTACAAATAATTAAAATGATAAAGCTTCCTTACAAAAAGAACAAAAATACTTTGGTAAATGACAGTGAGTAATAAAGATCACCTATGAAAAGGCAGAAAAACCTCAATGGACAAATTCAGTCCTAAAATAGTTACAATCTCTATAGCTAATTAAATTGCCATAGAAATCTTCACCAGATTTTGCTGAAGCTATCATTCAGATTGGTTAGGTCAGTCTTCTCCAAGGTCCTTTACAAGGGTGTTCAGGGGATCCCATTTCACTTACTGACCTTAAGAGTTACAGAAAATTACAGTCAACTAGAACATACAGGGAACACAATTTTCTAACTAAGAATAAAGCAACAAATTGTCAAGCACAGCTGTAGTATCTGGATATCTGAAACTGCTAAAAAAAGTATAGGAAGGAAATGCTCAAATAATTTTAGCACTCCAGGAAAGTACAGCTGATACAAAATAATAACAAATAGAATTTTAAAACAATGCTCATACTTCTGGCTGCAACACTGAGCACATAGAGACAGAGAATTAGAGAAAATAATTTTGATATTCAATTAACCAACTAGCCAGTATCTGAAGAATTCACTAGTCAAACAGAACCAGCAGCCAAATAAAGACTAAGATAAAAAAAAAAGTATACTTGGAATAATGGAATAAGCTTCACACTGGCTTTTTTTGTTACTGAATTTACTGGGAATATACTGTTTCAGTCAAACAGTACTTTTTAGGGTCAATCAAAAAAATCACTCTGATGTCAGGACAACTTCTTATAGGAAGAATCAACTTCAAATCCATGTTACATATGAACATTTTCATGGTTAAGAAGCAGAGACTAAATCCATTTGGATTCTCTACTAATTTCAAAAGCTTGCTGGGCCCTATCTTTCAAGACCCAAGAGGATACGAAGGAAATAAATGAATTGGACAGAATTCCTTTCATTGAAAAACTGAAATACAATCTAGAATGAGACAGGAAACAAAGCAATTTAACTCCACCAAACAGAAAGTATAAATTTATAAAACACACAAAATCTTCTGTAATTAACCCCATTGAAGTCACCTGGACAGGTCTAGGATTTTGTTCTGCAGAATTAGATAAGAAGAACTAAGCTGGCTACTAGGAGTTTATTGCAGCAGTATAGCATGCATTCATTCAGAATTACTACACACAGAAAAATTATAAATGTACAGTTGTAGCTACTAATTTTACGATATAAACGGAGGCACAGAGTAGTCTAGGCAGTTATCTGTCTTTCAACAAGAGCAACGTTACCATAAAATCCTTAGATGCAAGCAAGGTTCTTGTTAAAGGGTTAACATTTTTCAGAAAGTAGTCCAGAAAAAAAACCCCTTAAACATGAACACCTTCTCATATCTAAAACAGATCTCAAGCTTTTGAATTTATCTTAGCACTGCTACACCTTATCTAAAAAGCTTAACTGCTCATGCAGCAAAATCACTATATACATTCATTAAAAGTCTCAAGATACCTGGATTTACAGAAGTCAATATACTGCCTTATACTTCACTCATTTGACCCAACTTATATATATAGCAAAATGAAAACGCAGATCTGACTATGGTAGCCAACATACAAAACAATTCATCATCAGTAGACAACACATCTCAAAAACTTCACTGCTGACACTTGAAAGTCCTTCAAAGACTGACACTGAGAATGTATAAAAGTTTGAAAATTTGTAGAAACATAAACAAAACTGGAACACACAGCTTACAATGTTTTCATGTGAAGAACAACTCAAAATATACACAAGGAAAAAAGGAACATCAGAATAGGTTATTTTAGACACATTGCTCTAAATTATGCAAAATGAATTGCAAATTATTTTTGTGGTAAAGCACTGTTTGAGATCAGAACATATATCCCCTTTTTTAAAAGTTCAATAGATTTCTAATACTGCCCACTACTATTAACATGTTAGTTAAAGATGGTTTTATTTTTTATTATCTATACAGACAGTAAGAAAGGATACTACTTCCTACTTTGCATCTAGTAAAACAGTGGGGGAAAAAAAAGGAGAAACTATCAAAATAATCTAACTAGACTTCAGCAGAGGACATATCTCACACAAGAGCATCCCACGTAATTCCGGACTCTCAAGTGAGGTCTTGGAAACTTTCCAAAGTCAGCTACTAATTTTAATTTCCTTAATGTGGGCAGCATCCTATGTCCTAGTTTAGCAGAATGGAAAAAGTATTTTCTAATGAGGAAACGTAACAGGCAAATACAAAAGACCCAATACAGTGAAGCAGACAATGCGAACCAATGCCCTTTAGTTTGGTTGTGCTGGGCTGGCTGCCTCCTTAATGTAAGTTTGTAGCTGATAAACTGTGATCATTGTTAGATGTATTATTTATCTCAGTTCTTCAGGCAAAAGCAGGGCATGTTTGGAGCCACAAAGCTCACTTCCACATTGTTCAAAGACCTGCCTATCTTAAAAAGAATAAAACTTGTTAGGCTGCATACTTTTCATTTTATGGCTTTCAATGGGAGGCTAGAACTTTATTTTGGGTCTTAAAGGATGGAAGCAAAAGCCCTCAAGCAGAAGATCCAACATAAAGCCCTTGCGGAGCATACAACCAGCACAAATACTTAAGACTGCACATGACAAATTCAAGTCCTCTAGCACCTGACATTTTGTTACTAAAAAGTTCTTAGCTCTCATTCTGCAGATAAACCCTCAAAAGTAATAAAATTTAACTGATGGAGACAACTTGAAAGAAAAACTCAATGATGCAAAACCCGCCCTTCTTAAGCCTGAGTGCAGTCTTAATTCTGAAGTCCATCACTGTCAACTTTAGTCACTTAACCACGGATCATTTAGTGGATACATGGGGTATGAAATGGCAACAAAAACAGACTCAGCTGGGAACTGGAGATGCAGCTGGGAAGAAAATGCAAAGAAAAGTACAAAGATGTGTCAAAAAACAACTACCAATGAGAGAAACATTAACATTTCTTCATAGCAGTTGGTATGTGGCTGTGCTCTGTATTTTTGGCCAAAACAGTGCTGGTAACACACCAGTGTTTTGGCTGTTGCTGAACAGTGCTTGCACAGTGACAATGCTTCCTTTCTTCCCACTAGTGCAAGTAGGCTGCTGGTGGGCTTGAGGCTGGGAGTGGATATAGCCAAGACAGCTGACTCATACCACAGGGTGTCACACTTGGCAATAAATCTTCAGAGAGATGAGGAGGAAAGTGGGATGTTTGTGGTTATGACATTTCTCTGTGCAAGCAACCATTATGTGTGATGAGGCCCTGCTTCCCAGGAAGCAGCTGGACATCTGCCTGCTGATAGGAAGGAATGAATAAATTCCTCTTTTTGCTTTGGTTGTGCACACAGCTTTTACTTTCCATATTAAACTGTCACTATCTTGATTCATGAGTCTTCTCACCTTCCTTCTATTTCACCCATGACCCTGTGAATGAGTGTGCAAGAGGCTGGATGGGTGTCTGGCTGCTGACCACAATCAGTCCACCACAGCCTTGAAGATACTGAGCAGATACTACTAAATAAGTGTTCAATTATTCTTCCAAAGACTTTATCTTGTCAGGAATAAAGAAGCATACAGACCACAAAATAATTTTCTTTAAAAAAGAAAAAAAAAAATCAAACAAAACCCAAGTCATATGTTGCATAATTGTGGAGGATAATTATACAATTAAAGAATACAAGAAAACATAAATTTTGCTCTGTGTACTAAAGTAAAAGATGTACACAAGTTTTTACTAGTTCTTCAGCCTGCAATCACAGTGCATTCGCACCACTCCTTACATTACTGTATGTAAACTTGGAGATTCAACAGCCATTTTTTAAATGCCAGAAGAGACCACTTCATATTAAGTGCTTTAAAATATTATTTTAAAAGATCTTGTAAGAAGCCTAAGGCAGTAATAAAATATAATAAAATCCAGTTAGATCTTACTCCTATAATTTTTACACAAAACATCATCGTAAGCCCCACTAAATGCTGTTCTTAATTCAGTATCTCATACGCATAATCATCCACCTTTAAAAACAAGAAGAAATTGTGAAAACTATTATTTTGCACAATATTTGCACAGCTGCAGTAGAAAACTACAGAGTTAAGCTGTACTTCCACATTCAGGGAAAGACAGACTGAAATGACATACTATACAAATGTAATTTTGATAAGTGATAGAAAGCAGCAGGTGTTAACTCCTGAGTATAAAGAATGCTTTATTATTTCCAAGTAGTTCTAATATAATTTCAGATTAGTTGAAACTATGTATCGACTGAGTATTAATTTGCTAAACAAAAATAAAGTTCATATAACATCTCACTTTACAATGTGTGTTCCCATTTCAAAATATACAAGCTTACTAGACAAGGCTTTATATAATCAATATAAAATGCTGGCATAAAGATGTCAATAGACAACATTCACATCAGCTTTTGAAAAGATTAGACAGCATCTAAGAAAGTTATTGAAAGATGTAGAATTAGTTTAATTTGCAAAATCAAAATACTACTTCTACCTTATTACCAGTTCTAAAAGGGTCAAAGCATTTGATACTGTCCTACACAACATCCTTGTCTTCAAAATTGAGAGACATGGATTTAACAGACAGACCACTCAGTGGATAACGAATTGGTTGGATGGTCGCACTCAAAGAGTTGTGGTCAACAACTCGTTGTCCAAGTGGAGAACAGTGACGAGTGGTGTTCCTCAGGGGTTAGTGCTGGGACCAGTATTATTCACCATCTTTATCAGGGACATGGACAGAGGGATTGAGTGCACCCTCAGCAAATTTGCTGATCACACCAAGCTGTGTGGTGTGGTCAACATTGTCATGGTTTGAGGTCATAGTGCAACTGAGCACCACGCAGCCGCTCACTCCCTCCATCCCCCCCCCGTGCTGAGAAGGGGAAAATAAGCAAAGATGCCGTTCACTCACCCCTTCCCCCCCAGCGCTGAGAAAGTGGGAAGCAAAAGACCCAGGAACTTGAGATAAGGACAAGGCGGGGTAACATCATCCTTTAAGGCACAGACAAAAAATGGACTCATTAGGGGAAGGAAAAAAAGAACATAAAATTTATTACAGACACTAACAACAACACGTAACAAGAGTAGGACTGTGAGAAGCATTACCAGATTCTGGAAACACCCTGCCCCACCCCTCCCTTCTTCCTGGGCTCAGCTTTGCTGCTGGTTTCTCTACCTCCTCACATCCAGCAGTGCAGGGGGCAGGGAATGGGGGGTGCAGTCAGTCCCACCACTTCTTTCACCTTGGGGCAGGGGCAAACTTCTGGCATTCCTCCCCTGTTCCAGCGCAGTCCCCCTCTCACAGGAAACAGTCTTCCACAAACTCTCCGACATGAGTCACTCCCACAGGCATGTGGGTCACCCTCACGTGTTGCAACCTCTGAACTCTAACAGCGGGGCCTTCTTCCATGGGGTCCCGGCATTCTTTGGGCACAGTCACCTGTGTCAGCGTGGGGCCCCTCACAGGCTGCAAATCTGTATCTGCTCCACCGTACACCCCCTGGTGGGCAGCGGGGGGAGGCGGCCCTGCCGTCTTCCCACAGGATATAGGGGAGTCTCTGCTCCAGTGAACCTCCCCCTCTTCTCCTCCTTTATTCCACTGACCTCAGTGCTCACACAGATGTTCTCACAACTCCTCACAAATCCTACCACTCCTCCCAGGTTCCCCTTCTTAAATACAACACATTGCCGCAGAGGAGCAGCTAATTGGCCTGGCCTTGGTGCAAAGGTGGGTCCAACATGGAGCCAGAGGAGATTCAAGAAGGTACTTATAGGGGGCCACCGCTGTAGCCCCCTCCCCTGCTACCAAAAAACCCCTGCCACTCACTCAAACCAGGACAGACACGCTGGGGGGAAGGGATGTGCCATCCAGAGGGACCTTGACAGGCTTGAGAGGTGGGCCCATGCAAACCTCATGAAGTTCAACAAGGCCAAGTGCAAGGTCAGGGCAACTCCAAATATGGATATAGGCTGGGCCATGAGTGGATTGAGATCAGCCCTGCAGAGAAGGACTTAGGGGTATTAGTGGATGGAAAACTGACTATGAACCAGCAGTGTGCGCTCGCAGCCCAGAAAGCCAACCGTATTCTGGGCTGCATTAAGAGAAGTGTGGCCAGGAGTTTGGGGGAAGTGATTCTGCCCTTCCTCTCCATTCTGCTGAGACCCCACCTGGAGTACTGCATCCAGCTCTGGGGCCCAACTGAAGAAAGACATGGGCCTGTCAGAGCAAGTCCAGAGGATGCCATGAAAATGTTCATGGGGCTGGAGCACCTCCCTTATGAGGACAGTCTGAGAGAGTTGGGGTTGTTCAGCCTGGAGAAAAGAAGGCTTCAGAGAGACCTTACAGTGGCCTTCCAGTACTTAAAGGGGCCCTATAGGAAAGTTGAGGAGGGACTGTTTATCAGGGAGTGTAGGGATAGGATGAGGGATAATGGTTTTAAACTGGAAGAGGGTAGATTTAGGTTAGATATAAGGAAGAAATTCTTTCCTGTGAGGGTGGTGAGACACTGGAACAGGTTGCCCAGAGAAGCTGTGGCTGCCCCCTCCCTGGAAGTGTTCAAGGCCAGGTTGGACGGGGCTTTGGGCAACCTGGTCTAGTGGAAGGTGTCCCTGCCCATGGCAGGGGGGCTGGAACTAGATATTCATTGTAGTACCTTCCAATCCAAAGCATTCTATGATTCTATGAAATGATACTGTATCTTACCTGTGACAAGTGCTTAGAAGCACTTCATTCTGAATATATATATTAATTATGAAAGAATTAGCTTACAGGTAGGAGAACAGATATTAAAGAATAGTTAAGCAAAAAAAAATATTTTCGCAGGACGAACTGTGGTATATGGGAAAGGGGAGAATGACACATACTCTACTATACAACTTCAGGTTTGCATCCCAAATATCATCCCATATTCTCAGGCCATACTCTTAGACATTCATACCTACTCATAGTTTTATGCTGTAAAAATCACCACACTGGTACACTGCAGGATATATAGCCACTTTGACCTGACAAAGGAGACATCCAAGACTTGATTACATCTTGAGACTGCAGGGCACCACCTGGGGCTCTGATCCAGAGCCAAGTGATTTGCAGGATGGACACAACTAGTATGCTCTGGGGGGAGTGAGCTCTAAGCAGAGTGACAGGACCAGGGCCACCAGGCTTCAGGTCAGAGGATGACTCCTTGGACCTCTTTCAACAATTACAAATGTACCCAGTATGTATAAGTGTCTGACCTAGATCTATTAGAACCAATGCAGAGTGGAAATATGATCTGCAGTGGCTAAAAGGTCTTAGAATTACACAAAATAGGACCAAAAGAGCCTCTGAATCACTGAGCCCAGTACTCTAAAACTATGAGTGGTAAGACTGGATGCTGTGCCTTCTCCACAGTCACAGATCCTAAACCCCATTCCAGCACCCTGAAACAAGTTTTAGATTTGTACCAAAAGCCAAAAGCAAAACCAACAATCTAGCAAACAAAGAGGAAGGAAATCAATGACACATAATATTGGGAAGGAAACTATGAACTCGTCCAGAGGTCTGTACTACATACCTGATTTCACCAGTTTAACCTGTATGAAAAATTTCTTCCTGGCACCAAATCTCGACATTAGGCTATTCCTGAGAGGCAAAGCTGACCCATCAAACCAGAATCTGAGAAATTAATGCCAAAACATTCTTCCTACCTTATATCTAGGTGTCATAGATTTCCAGTGATTGGTGATTTTCTAAGTGCTTAAGTGCAGTACAAACAGACAAATCCAATGGTATAAAAACCAAATCTTTCCTACCTCTGCCATGGTAGGACTGATACTTTGAAAAGAAAGGAGCTCAGACATTGCCTTTGACAAAAGGTTTCTTTAGAATATAACTTCGGTCTTATTTTTCACAAAAAGAACATTTAATTTTCGGTGTTTACAAGATAAGCACATAATCTGAAAACCTGAAAGATACACTTTTCTAGGTCTGTATTTCAAAAGGACAATCTTCCAGAAGTTTAAAAGGTACACACACTAACTCGAAACAGATGCTGGTGTCTCATTTTCTCTTTACACTCATTTACAGAACAGATACCATCATTTAGCTCTTCACTTGTATCAGATGAGGTTACGGGTCATGATCCTGAACTTTATAATGGAAAAAAACCCTCAGCTATTGATTTCACAAAATGTGTAGCTGTACACATTATAATTGCCATATGGCAACCTAATATAGTTCCTTGTAATATAGCTGGAATTCTTTTCAGAATCCAGAGGCTAACATGATTGTTAAAACAACTATTTCAGTTAAAATTTGGAACAATTTTTACAAGGCATCAAGATATCCTGGTCAAAAATCCAGGAAAAGTCTTCAGAGAACACAATAATTAGCTCTACTCTTCCGGGTCTGAATATACCCATTTTAACCTCAGTTTTCAGTATAACAAAAGGAATGTATGTTACCATCAGAAACTGCATTTTCTAGAGAGCTGCTGCAAAGTGTGAATCCATTTTACACACTTTGACAAATTGTTGCCAATTAGTTAAAGCTTCAAACAAAATGAGTTATTCCAAAGCAATCTGCAAGTTAGCCAGCAAACAACTCATCTCTTAAAATGGGAAACCTATTAGCTAAACTAAAGCCTCCTAAGTACTTCTGATTTCTATAAAAGACTGTTTTCAAAGAACTGTCCTTTTGTCAAATATGTATTTTTAGTTTCAGATTATGCTTTGTTTTTGAGCATACTAATTTATGCTTACTCAACATTAAATATTCATTAATATCTTTAAAATGCAGATAACAGCTCTGTGAAAGCACATATACATAATCAATTAAAAACTATTTTACCTGTCAAATGAAACTAAATAATTCAGACTGCTCCATAATACCACAATCAGTGCAGCAGCTTTTAACCCAACTGAGAAAAATACTTCACAAGATTATGGTCTTTAAATTAGAGATGATTTGTGATTTGCACTTACTTACATATATACATACATATTTATATGTAAAAGAAAATTCTTGCAGTTGGGTAAGATGGTCATTTAAGAAAACAAGAATATCCCAAATGCCCTGCAAAGCAAACACCATTGCTTGCTGAAATTTAACCTTTTGTAACATTGTAATACCAGAAATACCTTGTGAAAAATCACTAGCCACAGTCTGCTGTGATTCTGATAGACACTAATGTAGACTTTGTCTACCTTGACTTCAGTAAGGCCTTTGACACCATTTCCCACAGCATTCTCCTGGCAAAACTGGCTGCTCAAGGCTTGGATGGGCACACGCTTTGCTGGGTAAAAAACTGGCTGGATGGCCGGGCCCAAAGAGTTGTGGTGAATGGAGTTAAATCCAGTTGGTGGCCGGTCACGAGTGGTGTCCCCCAGGGCTCAGTTTTGGGGCCACTCCTGTTTAACATCTTTATTGATGATCTAGACGAGGGGATCGAGTGCACCTTCAGTAAGTTTGCAGATGACACCAAGTTGGGTGGGAGTGATGATCTGCTCGAGGGTAGGGAGGCTCTGCAGAGAGATCTGGACAGGCTGGAGCGATGGGCTGAGGCCAACTGGAGGAGTTTCAATAAGGCCAAATGCCGGGTGCTGCACTTGGGCCACAACAACCCCCAGCAGCGCTACAGGCTTGGGGAGGAGTGGCTGGAGAGCTGCCAGTCAGAGAGGGACCTGGGGGTGTTGATTGACAGCCGGCTGAACAGGAGCCAGCAGTGTGCCCAGGTGGCCAAGAAGGCCAATGGCATCCTGGCCTGTATCAGAAATAGCGTGGCCAGCAGGGACAGGGAAGTGATCCTGCCCCTGGACTCGGCACTGGTGAGGCTGCACCTCGATTCCTGTGTTCAGTTTTGGGCCCCTCACTACAAAAAGGACATTGAATTACTCGAGCGTGTCCAGAGAAGGGCAACGAAGCTGGTGCAGGGTCTGGAGCACATGTCGTACGAGGAGCGGCTGAGGGAACTGGGGTTGTTTAGTCTGGAGAAGAGGAGGCTGAGGGGAGACCTCATCGCCCTCTACAACTACCTGAAAGGAGGTTGCAGAGAGCTGGGGATGAGTCTCTTTAACCAAGTGATAAGCGATAGGACAACAGGTAATGGCCTCAAGTTGCGCCAGGGAAGGTTTAGACTGGATATTAGGAAGCATTTCTTTACAGAATGGGTTGTTAGGCGTTGGAAGGGGCTGCCCAGGGAGGTGGTGGAGTCCCCATCCCTGAAGGGGTTTAAGAGTTGGGTTGACATAGTGCTTAGGGCTATGGTGTAGTTGGGATCTGTCAGTGTTAGGCTGATGGTTGGACTGGATGATCTTCAAGGTCCCTTCCAACCTAGATGATTCTGTGATTCTGTAATCTTGCATTCTGAATGGGGAACTATCTCTTTTTGGGACATCTGTTTGGGTTGTGATTAACTGTCATCAATGCAAAGACAGCTGTCTCTTTGCAGTCATTTGTATCTGGCAGGTCTGATAGGAAAGATCCAGGATCACATGAAGGCTGATCTTAAGCTTTCAGTAACAGATAAAGGAGCAGTCTAGCTACTTTCATACAGTGTAAAGAAATAAATATAGTACATCAGAGACACTTCTGCGCAATGTTAGCTCAAATTTGCATTATGAACTCAAAACCAGGAATGTATGGTACTGCATCATGCTCTTTCTTGACAGTGCAAACCATGGAAACAATTTGTATGTAGCCCTCTGTACATTCATGCTAATCATCCTGCAAGGCTGGAGAGGACAGCAAAGGAACTCAGGAACACCTGCAGAATTCAGCTTGATCCCCAAGACAGGCTTATCAGACACAAGTTCAGCACTGACTAGACCAGATCCAGAATGATCTCATGTGCAACAACTGAAGTGCCTTTTCAGCATGGTTGAAGAATCCTTTTTTCTTGGATTTTTCATTTCCAGCCCTTGAAATACCCCAGGATTCCTAGTACTCCAGATGAAATACCTACACTGTGCTCAGTATTTTCAAAGAAAAAACTCTGCCTGGAAAATGTGACATGCTTAGTTTTGCATCAGATCAAATTTAAATTTGAATTAGCATACATAATCTACCTTATCTCACAGGTAGATATCTTATCTTACAGCCCCTGCTCTGTCAGTGTTTCTAGCCTCACCATAGCATGCCTTTTTTCTCCCACAAGGCTCTAAAAACTTTTTCTCCCACTGTAACCTCCCTGAACTCTCTAACCACTAGTCTCCATAGCACCTATTTCTGCCATAGAATACACTATTTATTTCTAATTTTGTTAATTAAATTCAGTTGGTCATGTGCTTCTTCATACGCAAGGTGCTGTTGAGCATTTCATTTTATTTCTCCAGTTTTTATTCTTTACTTCAGCTGATCTTCACCCTTCTAGTTGGTTGTTCTCTTCCACTGAATCATTACTGAAAGTAAACTGCATGCCCTTGAGGCAGGGATTATTGAGTTTACCTACACTGAAAAACATCTAACACTTCTGAAGTTCTCGGAAACAAATAAAGGTGCTAGGCTGCTCTACCTCCTAAATGTTTCATTGAAAATGCTATAAATCACTTCTACAGAAAAGCTATACACTAAACAAAATGTTGCTTACAAACCAAATGGTTTAGTACGAATTTAGCAATATTTAAAACAAACAGTATAGCAGTTTTTATGGGGAGCTCTTACAGTTCTTATGCTCTTAGGCACCATCACTGTGTATTTAGTGTAACTGCACACTGGTACATTTCTACATCTAACTTAATTTCTGTCCTTCCAAAATGTGATGTTCTTTCTTCCAAGTTGTGACTAGCATAAGCAAGTTTATGTACCTTTAGAAGTAATATAATCTGTGGGCCACAAATAATTTGTGATGACTGCTATTGTTTAGATATAGAGCAGTCTTCTTCAAAACAACACTACTGGAAAGAAAAATATAAAAAAATTTCTATAGGCTTTGGAAGGAATGTCTAATGCAATATGATGAAGCTAAGCTAAACCAAGTCCTCCTTAGGGAGAGAATGAATCAAGCACAATAATTAGCCTTAATATACTGGCAAACCTTTTACTTTCAATCATGTAATTGTTGGTAGCCACATATTTGGCACAATTATAATTTGGCATTATTGCTAGAGCAATATTTTAGGGTAACTCTGCAGTGTTGAAAAATACCTTTTACTAATTTATCAATGTGCTTGCTGCAGTGGATCATGTTTAGGAAATATTTTATTCCTAAGAAAAAAACAACAGCAGGAAAAACTTATCTCGATGCTTGATAGAATACAAGAGTACAGCATGCTACTATGTAATATAATTGTTATTAATGAGGCAGTACAATAGCTAAAGCTATGATAGTATTCCCAGAACACATTCTCTTTTTCAGAGCATATTTTTCTTTTCAGAAATTCTGACATGGCATTAAAAATCTTCTACAGAGGAAAAATTAAAATGCCACCGACTGAAGTTATCTAAAACATGGCTGGACCTGTTTTCTCCTATAAAATGATAAAAATATAGTGATTTCTGCAATTTCAGGTTAGTCTTAAAAATACTTGTAGAGAGTAGTTAATTGTAACTATGTTTATGATGTACTGCCATGTCCACTCAGGCTACAATTAGCACAAAAGTAAGGAGCCAGACATGAGAGTGAGTATCTGTCTTTCCTAGAATCAAATGAGGACTAAGTTCGACCTCAGGGTATACCATCAGACTTTGGTTATCCAATGTTATCAGCATGCAGGTCACCCAGGCACAATTACTAGGTAGGATGCTCCTATTCATTGTTCTTGCATTACTGGGTGGAAATTAAAATGTACCCCACAGAACTAGATATGTTAGTTTCTTAGGAAACACAGGAATCACCAGATACATAGTTTGCATTGTACTTTTGCTATTTGTTACCATGCCCATTTTTTAACCCAAGAATATGCTCAGTGCCTTGTGGAAAGAGGGCTGTACATAACTAGATGAGCAGGGTGGTTTTGCACTGTAAAATGATCACTGTCAATTACATTTCATTACAAAAATGGAACAGACAGCTAAACTGGGGTCTCAGATTTGCCCATTCAGAATTAAACAAATAAATATTTCTATTAATATATCTTAAAAATTCCCCCACATAAATGACACTGCATAATTGCTGAAGCTGATCTCAGTTAAATAAGAATCAATACAGGCTTCTTTCCATGGTACTGGTCCTCTGCATCCCAGCCCCCCCCGATATGAAGATTTATATCACCTAGGAGGACATTTATTTTCACAGTTAATTTTTTTAATAATGTTTCAGATTCTGTCGCTGAAAAAGTAGTCCTTCTCAAAAAAAAATCCTAAACCCAGTAATATCTATAGGAGTATAAAAATGCTATAGACCCAAAATACAAACTCCCTGACTATACTGCAAAGCAATGTATCAGTGGACATGTCACGTTAGAATAATTCATGATTTAAGTATGGATTATTAAATACATTATATATATAAGGCTACAAAAGCTCCAAGGCAGATACAAAAATCCATGTTAAAAATTTATGAAGATAAAAGATGGATCAGTTTTTATATACACATTATAGAGTCAGGGTATCAATACACTGTGATTATGCACTAGCCCTCAACTTAATTTCATTTGCAGCAAATCAGTTCTGGATAATGTCTCATACATTTCTACTGAGAATAATTACATTGCTATAGCCATCATAAGAAACATCCATCAAGTGACGATGATTTGCTGATAGGAAACAGCATGACTGCAAATGACCAAAACTCTAATATTGCCACATTTTCTAGCAGAATTGTTAGAATATGAAACAAATGAATATTCATCAAAAATAACATGTATAAAGCCATGCTTTCATGTTATAGCTCAGCTGATCTATCTACTAACATTTCTTTACCTCCAACCACACAGTTCCAACTATACCCTTACAGTGGTTGCAGCAACCTATGGAACCCAGCACGAGCTGATGCGGCAGAAAAATCAATAGAGAACTATTTAGTTTTTGCCTTTTTTTCCTCTCTGGATCGGGGCACTGTGGAGTCAGACAAGACAAGAGAAGTAGACAGTTGTGGCCAGAATTGTATGGGGATTCCTTTTCACCCACTGTAACATGAAACCACTGCCTACGCTGCCGACCCACACTATCATTTAAACTAAAAAGATAATTAGATACTGGCATATTTTGGCACTGCCATGTGATTCTATGTTGGTACTTCAAACAAAGAACTATGCAAATTGCCCAGAAAGTCATTCATAATACTATGTCGCAATAGCATATGACTGTCATGGTGAGTCATATACCTTCCTTGCTGCTCATGCTTGGCAAATGAATAATGTAATTCCTGAAAAGTTCTGGTTCAGTCAGAAATCCACTGTGCCAATCCACCATCTGACAGGCCAGCATTCTTAGACAGCCCAAACAAAGTTGCTGAAAAATTAAGATTCAGCATAGTACAAGCATCATACCTTTTGCTCTGTTTTGTGCCAAAAACTTAGATTAGTTGGTATGCTTGTCAAAAGGTCTGTCCTGTAAAGTAGCAGGTACCTTGAACTCCTAGTGAGCTTCTAGAAGAATGTCCCATAGAGCCACCAACAGGCTTTAAATCAGGAAAGGTGAGCTATTGGCACTGATAAGAAGTTTGCACTTCAGCATAAATTTTTGTGAAACAAAATTTCAACAAAGCGCTCGGTTTTTCTTAATAAATTTGACACTAAACACAAAAATTTCATAAACACAAAAAAGTTCAACATTATGGCTCTATACTAAACTAGGGGCGGTTTCCTTCGAGAAATTCCTAAGATCACAGGAAAATACAGAGGTGTTCTTGCATAAACCACAGAAATGGCCTCAATTTGCTTTTTACTAATATGTCTTAACTTACCTCTTTCTTAAAAGTAGAAACATGGAGCCAAGTGAATGTTTAACACACACTCCATTCTGTGTGTTACACATTCCCCCACAAGTTCCTGGCCTCTTTCTTCTACATCCAAATATAAGTGTGAATTGACAGGTACCACTCTTTGTCTCTATTTGCTACTTCTTAGATTTCACTTCTGTGTATGCAAGAAGTCATAGCCTCTGGAGAGCCTGCTCCGCTTCAACCCACTCCTGTTTATTCTTTGTAGTTCAGCTTCAAAACAAAGCACAGTAGAAGCAGGGAAGGTGTATGCATTTGCACTCCAGCTCTGCTACCTTTTGTTCTTCTTCTTCCACCTCCAGCTGCAGTTCTATCCAACACAGTAGGAACATGACAAGAGACAGCTGAAGAAAAAAACCTGTATTTCCTCTACTTTCTTAAGCTAAGCGGTCTCACTCTTGGACTCTAGATTTGCAGTTTGTCAGCAAACATCCAGCTAGCTCTGTCTGTGCCCAGTCTCTTCCCTCTCCACACACAAAAGGATCCCTTACAAACTAGTATCTGGGGCACAAAGGACTACTGCAGAAGGTGACATGTGAGCTACATCTGGGCCACAGTTTACTAGTTGAGGGGTCTTCCTGCAGAGGTTTCAATACCTATGGCACTAAAATACCATTTTAGTGCATATTTCATGTATCATCTATATGGCTAGGAAAACACTGACAAACATTTTTTACCGTATCTGTTTTGAGGTGTAAGAATTGTTTTTTTCCACTCTGCCCAAAATCCCATGTTCTGCCTGCTTTTCATGAAGAATTATTTGAACAACTGAACTCTACTTGCAATAAATTATGATAAAAAGCATACTGATGCAAAATTAAAGCAAGTCTGTTCCCACAAAATGTGCACACCCATATCTGAAAAATGACTGAAGACCAGTGGGAGACAAGTAGGAAAAAAACTTGTCTTAAAGCTCAAATAAAAAATTGAAGATAAGATGATGAGAAAATGCACATGAGACTTCAAAAAAGCAACTGTGGTGGTCCAAAGCCTTTTGATATGGTGCCATGTGTAGCACAGTGAAGGGCAAAAAGAGACAAACTGCTGTCAAGAGCACAGGGAGAAGATTAGATAGAGAAATTTAGGACAGATAAACAGACATCCTGAATCTCATCTAACCAGATTGCTGGATTTGTTGAGATTCAAAATGCTGAACAAAATCTGTGTTAGAAGAAAGAGAAAAATGCATCTTTGTAGCTGAAGGTGATGAAATAGTGGTATAGATAAAGTGAAACAGAGAATTCATAAAACCTGCTGCTAGAGATAAAAATAAGATCTTCCACTGTAACTGTCCAAGACAGGTTTTACTAAAGTTTAATCTAGAGAACATGTGGAGAAAAACTGGGAGCCCATTTCAGCACTCTGGCTGAGCAACCACCTCCTACCGTGGCTCTCCATTAAAAAGTGAGATTATATTTTACTAATAGTGGATCAAGTTAATCCCAGAAGATCCTCATCACATTCTGTACCCACTGTGGTGGGTCACATATTGTACGTTCCAGCATATGTCACTAAAATTCAGTACTGCTCACGTATTTTTATAAAAATAGTTTCAGTGCACTAGTCAATGCTACATTTATACTTAAGCTAAAGGGAATTGGGATACTCTAAGAACAAAAGAAATCCAGAAGACAGACATCCACACAGTTAATACCATTCTAAATACAGATATATTCCATAGATTAACAGATTTTAATCCAAAAATACTCATCTAGTAGTATTTCTAATACATTATTTATATCCTCCTAAAACAGCTTACCTTTAGAAACCAGATTAGTCTGTTGTGCTGTGCTGCAGAGGGAAACAACAACATATTGCCACAGCAACTACAAAAATGGTGTTCTGCTTTTTAGTTTAGTAGTTCCCTGTAGAAGAGATTTGATCATCCAGAAGAAATCTGTTTCTGCTCAGCATTTTTCTAATGTATAAAATCAAAATTCAGTTTGCTGGTATACCAAAATCAGTATTCCTCTTTACTGTAACATAATTAACATACTCATTTCAGTCTGGATTTTGGACCCACATCAAGGGGAGTATTACTTAACAGTACAAGCTGTGTCATTACGCAGCCAAGATGAACTACCAGGTTTGCCTGTATTGAATCTTCAAACAATCTCTTTACATATCTTTTCATACAACCTTGCCTGTTTTGTAGCAAGTAAGATTGAATACCAAACCCACTTAACACCTGGAAAAGGCAAAGAATGAAAACCATATACAATTGCCCATATGCAATGCTACATTCCTCTCTTTGCTGTTCTAGAGTCCCACTTTTCCAATGTTGTCAATAAAACAAACAAGTAGTTCTCTAAACCACAGAAAATCTGTCAACTCTGCTGCTAACAGGGAATAATATACTTTAGTATCTGCTACTGTAAGGTGTAAGATGTGATCTTAACAGGTATGATAAATTAAGTATATTTGGTATGCATCACACTTGACGAATATAAGGAAATTAATCTGACTGAAGGACAGCAGGTCCTATATAGGACATGCTGCTTCTGGACGTGCCAGTGCTGGCAGGTCTGCTACCATGGGGATTTTTGGTTTATGACTGGTACTTCTTCCTTTTGTAAAGTTCATGTACATCATTTCCCACATTAGAACATGTGGGAAATGTCTCTTATGTTTACCTACCTTCCTAAAATTTCCTAAATAATCAGTTACATAAAGATAAAACTTACCATATCATAAATTGTGGCTGAAAGGAACAACGAGGGTAAAAAATATGGAGGAAACACACAAAAAAGAAAAACGTAAGTTTGTTTCTGTATGAATGACTGGCACCCAGTTTTTACCTTTTTCCAGAATCCAGGTGTAAGGTTTTGTTCTAATCACATACACCTTTTTTTTTCTTTTTTTTACAACAAACCCTCGCTATATCCAATTGGAAAACAGAATGCTCCAAAATCATCTATTTCCAATTCAGGGAGCCCACTGAATGTAACACTCCACATTGCACGGTTTCTTTCACTATTTAATGTTTTTTCAACATGTCTGCAATTCAAGCCCTTTTTCGTGTTTTAACGAATGTTGTTTGCTTTGTTTCTTATGAATTAAATATTGTCTATGACTTATTTTCTTAACACGTGGATTGCTTTGCATGAAAATGAACATGACAAGAATAATAGTGGAGTAAGCACATAGTTGGAGTTTTGGTTTTCCAGTAAAGTGCATTTCAGAATTGGACCGTAATTCTAGCTCTCCTCTTCCTGAGACATACTAATTTTAATCTGTAAATGGAAGCTGAGATATTCTAAATTAGATCTATTTCGATGTTCTAATTTTACTTTTAAGAAAAATCCATGGAATTGTTTTTTCTTACCCCTATTTTTTTGTTAGATATTTCTTCATTTTCTATACAGCTTTTACCAAACCATGAATTAAAATTTTTGCATTTATGGAAGAATTAGAGAATCATCATTCTTTACCAGTTATTTCTGCTCAGTCTACCTTAGCTAAGATCACATTTTAGTTCTCAAGCTACTAGCTAATTACTTGCAATTTGTTTCAGATTCTGTATAAGCAGTGCACTTTAGCAAAAAGACTAAAGCACAATCAAAACTCAAAATGGCTTTTAAAAGCTATTGAACAAAATATAAATGAAATAGATAATGCCATTAAAAGTTGGGAGAAGCATCAAATTATTGATTTTTTTGAGTGTTTATAATGTCAAATATTTATTTGATTCTACATAGTTTTACTAATCATTCAAAATTGATTAGTAAAAGAAGTGCAAGCTTTCCTTACTCTGTACATAGAAGAAAATGAGATATACAAAATATGAAAATAAGATTACTTAAAATTTTTCAACTTATTGTGCTACAAAAGATTAAGATTTGGATTTCTTTTGTAAAGACTATGGGGAGGAAGCCTTACTTAATGAAGATGAATATATTTCTTTCTGACTGATGGCATTTTCAAAAATGTTAGAATATTACTGAATCAGAACATTTCTTTTCTTCATGTTCACTATGTCCAAACCTCTTCTTGTTCATATTCCAGTCTGCAGTCATTAGAAAGAAAACATCAAATCTTCTAATGAAACATGAAATAATTTTAATTAGAAACTTAATTGCAAATTACCAATAATGGGAACTGACAGGTTTCTAGCATCTTTACAAAAAGCAGATATACTCTTGAAAGAAAATTAAAAAAGAAAACCCACATAGACATTCCACCCCACATAATTCTAAATTGTATTAAACATGAAGCATGTTTCTAGCTAAGTCATCTGTAAATTAAACCTTTACCTTCTGATGTGTAATCATTTTACTTTAGGTGTTGATAGAAAGCATTAGGGAAGCAGATGATATGAGAAAAAGCACTGTATCAATAAAATCTTGGCAATAGGTAACTTTTAAAAACTATATCTTGTCACAGCTTTACAGCCATAAGGGTGTTAGACCATAACACAGGAAACTTTTATTTTGTTTTACTTATTGGTTTAAGCTTGTACTTTGGATGTGAAAAAGACATCCATATGCCCAAAAAACTGCCAACTTCTTCAGCTGTAACAGTAGATGCTGTCTTTCCTTACATTTAATTCTGCAATGCAGCTACCATACAACACCTCTTCAATATTTTGCGGTACTATATACAATAATTCATTTCACTAATTTGCTAATTTAGTTTTTCCATTTCCTACTAGAATCACTGATTGCTTATCAACTTCAGAAACAGTAAGTTTGTATGAAATCTATTCTGTTCTATTCTGTTTGTGTGACATCTTTTTGATGCATACAATGACTTCTCAGTGACTGCCTGTAGTTTTACCTAAAATAATGGCAGAAATGTAAAGAAAAAAAAATATTTTCAGATAGCATTATTTTCTCTGAAATGCAGATATGAGGAAAATAAATGCTTAGAAGTTGGATACCTTAAAATTTAAAGGGGAGTCATGGATGAGAAGCATTCATAGATACATTGACCACTACAAAGCATGAAGAAATAGTTCTTTTAAAAAAAGGTGGGGAGTTTTAATTCTCCCAGATGTTAGCAATTTCTTCTTTCCTGAAAAAAAAATTTTTTTGAAGAACCAAGCCCTGTACTCTACTTAAATCTCCGTGCAAGCAGTATTTAATTTACCTCAGTTTATATGTATTCTGAGAGTTTAGTACCAGGAAAACCAAGCAGAAATATAAAACTTACTCAAATTCTTAGTCACTGAGTCAGTAACAATTTGTAGAAGTGAACAACTACAATCCTCTTAAAATTCTATAAAATTTTTAACAATACATTCTTTTCTTATGCAATGTCTCATCTTAAACTCTCTTCTTACCGTGTATTTGATGAGGTCCTTCTGGTAATACACAGTAAATCTCATAAATATGAAAGAATTCTTGTATTCTTGTTCATTGTTCAACCATTGTTGAACTTTAATTTTTATCTGCCATGACTCATATAACTGCAATTTAGTCTGCTCTTCACTCTATCTATGTAGTAAGAATCCATGCTGAAATTATGGGATGCACCTAACTGCACACCACTGCTACCTAACTCAGTGAACAGGTCATTGTCTTTCTTAGCTGAGGGACAGGAAGTCTCATAAATTGTTATGACCTAAGCTGTCTGTGGGCTTCCAGAAAAACTAAAATAATAGTTTATAATACTTACAGTTTATACAAGAAAAAAGCATCCAGTATTTCTATAGTTGTAGGCTGTTCGTTAATATTTTCTTGGAATGGCAATCAATATAACCTTGAAACGGCAGCAATGATCCGTATGTTATTCATCAAAAAGCAGCACTTTTTTGGCAGACAGTCAACAATAAAATACGTAACTTACTTCACTGGGCTCAGTTTCTTTCCTGTGTTGCTTTTGTCCAGCAAGATGCAATGTCTGCAAGGATGGATTGGGATCTTATCCATGGCATAGCACATTACACCAGCTGATTGTTGATCCTTAGGTTTGTAGCACTACCAATACAACATTACTATTTCTACCTGGAAACTATTTCTACCCGGAAACTATTTCTACCCGAAAACATTAATATTTCAGGTAGAGGTGGCTGCATTTGGAGACTTTGTGTGTCTCTCTTCAGAAAAACTACACATTACCAAGGGCGCTGGAGAAGCACAAAAAGGTCACTTCTTAGCACACTAACCACCAAAGGTGGCCTAGCACATGAACTAGCAGATTTAACAAACGTAAGTCATGCATTTGGGCATGAATCCATCATTCTTAAAACCTTCTTGCTAATCCAGTTTATGATCAGTGACAGAATTAATCTTCTAATTACAAAAATCACCATGCAGTAACAATAGTTAACAACCAAAGCAAAAGCAAAGATAGACAAGCTTTGGCTCAGAAGCTCCTCCTGTCCAAAATTTCTCCCCTCCATGTATTAGCTAGTTAAAAAAGATACTGCTTCTTACTTTTAACCACGTAGCCCTGTAATGCAGTATCACTGCTGCTAGGATCAGTCAAAAGCTTTCTACTGAACTTGCCAGGCCTCAGGGCTGAGGCTGGCCACACTTGCTCTGGCTGAACTTCCCTTGCCCTGCCTGCCACTTGGTTTTACTTGGTTTAGCTGTGACAGCAATTTCTTTAACTGACCAGATGTCTGTGGCTAACGTGTTTTACTTTTGTTATCTTTGTACTGTACAACCACTGACAGTGGTTTTTCCATGTAGAATGAGATATTTACAACTCTAATACAATGATGCAGTGTAAAGAAATACAGGTCTGCTAAAGATAACAGAGGCCTTGAGAAATGGAGACCCAGGATGCAACATGGAGGAATACAGGCATGGGATCACATGAGATGGGGCACTGGGTTGGTACTGGAGACCACAACAGCTGTGAGCAACTTCCCAGGGCTCTGTTACAGAAATGCAGACTTGGGCCTGGACAGAATTGGTTTTAAGGGTAACAGAACAAAGAAACTGCATCTTACATATCTAAAAGGCACCACATAAGGTAATTTGGATGTAGCATGAAGCTGCAGACCAGTGAAGAAAGAGCAAATGTATAAAAGTGTGTTACCAAACACACAAATTCAAGTGGATTCTGGAGTAAAGAAAATGAAACCATTAACATGAACGTTACATTGCTTGCAGTGGACTCCAGATGCTGGTAAGCTGCAGTAACATGGCTCACCACCAGACCCCAAGGTCTGCTGCCAGCCCACAGATCCCAAAGCATAGTGCCATGGGCAGAACCACAGGAAGCAAGGAGGAACAACTGAGTGCATGTAACAGTCTCAATGGCAATGTTATTCTTTCCTTTTTAACAGTTAAATCTGGACTAACAATAATCACACTCTTAGACTTCAGTTATATGAAGAACAAATTCTTGGCTTTGTATACACAATGTGTATTTCTTCTTTGCCCATAAACAAGATGCGAGTGTAACACCCTGTGGCCTTGCTGCTCAATGTCTCTTAAACCATTAATGCTATAGCACCATCAGTGCAATACCACTATTTCAGAAAGAGTAAATCATAAATGTATCAGGGACTGTGAACCCTGTAACTGCATGTTAACACAGAAGCATTTCAGTCATCTGTATCTCAAAGCTTACTGTGCTTTAAATGTAAGTACAACCAGTTAAGTACAGAACTTAAAAACTGCTATGTTATATTGAGAACTTATCCAGAGCAGGAGTGGTTTTGAACACTGAAATCAGAGTTCCCACCTTTCCCAAGTTGGAAAGGTTTATAGTAATATTTGATCTTCATTTCTCTTACAGTCACTTGAGGAAGTGAATGAGAAAGCTGGTGTAGATACAGTACAAGCTGCTCAAAGTCAAAAGGCTCTCCCACTACTGCATCCCTTAATCTTAATTTTGGGGATTCATAGCTTGTCAGTCACTGCAACTGAATATTACTTCATATTAAATCCACTATCTTTCGGTAGACATTTCAGCGTACGGGCTTAGGACTTTTTCCCTGTGTTTCTTCTTTCCTTACTTTAAGCAGCTCCTCCAGGGCCTCATATTTCCCTAACAAATGTCACAATTGAGATTTTGTAGTTACTGCTTGCCTCTTCCAGCTGTGATTTCACTTCCTTTGCTTCTTGCTTTACTTTGGTACCAACACTAAATAATGCTTTTAGCTCTCCAACAGCCAGTTGAGGAATCCATAAGCAGTCTGAGGATAATTCTTGTTACGAGTATCATCATAGAGTGACTGAAATCCAAGTGCATAAACATATGACAAGACACCTGAAGGACTTACAGTTTAAATGCAAACATGACAGTGCAAGAATTATAAACCAATGTACACACGAAAAAGAGACAAGCATAGATTAAGTGAACTAAGGTCACTAAGGTGAACTAAGTTAAACCTTTGAAGCCTAGTGCCTTCACTACAAGACAGTCAGTTGCTAGAGAACATCAGTATGGACTTGAAAACTCAAGGCTGCAGGGCAAGATAACAGCACCTGGCAGTGTGGATAAACAATGCAGTATCTCACCCACCTGTTTATCCTGAGTTCAGATTAACATTAGGAGTATGAAAGCAAACTCACTTCATGGAAACTGACCACCAGTCACCTTTATAAGACAAAACTTTCGTGTTTTAAAAAAGATACAAAAGAACTGGTGATGTGTCAAGTTATAAAATGAAGCAAAAAGGCCAATAATAATTTTTCCAATGGATCAGGATCATTTCCAAGAGGATACTGCATTTTGAAGCTTACGACACAATC
The DNA here is from genome assembly GCF_031877795.1 of Strix aluco. NCBI lineage: Eukaryota > Metazoa > Chordata > Aves > Strigiformes > Strigidae > Strix > Strix aluco. The sequence goes on along the minus strand of NC_133971.1, from coordinate 12,521,397 downwards.
CTCCTCTATGTAAAATGATTGTGAAGAGAAATGAAATAAAATTGGAGGAACTACAAATAGTATTTCTGTCTGAGATCTTTCAGAAAATTATTATAAGCTTCAGACATTAGAAAACAATGCAAACATATAACAAGATATACACAAAAGGGAATTTATAACATAAATACTTAATCTTCTTAGTGATAGCAGTAACAAGGACCATACTGGCAATTCCTAGACTTAAGTGGTTATTATCATACCCTAACAATATACCAGAAACCTAAAAATCTGCCATGAACACAAGAGTGTGCGTGCACACACAAAATGCAAGTATCCCCCTCACGGGCATTAAGAGCTTTCCCACGTACGGCAGACAGAGGAAGCTTGGGTCCCTCTGCTGTTAGCAGGCTAGCTCAGTCCCACACCCCAGAGCCTGCATCAGCACAGGCCTCCAGGCCCAAGTGCAGATCAGAAGCTCACAGAACTGCTCCTATTTACAATCCAAGGTTTATATACTTCAACTTAATAATAGAGTGCATTCTGCCATAACACAACTTTTATGAGCACATTTCAGCTTAGTGCAAGACAGAAAAAATGTTTGACAGATAAAGTTATCACCTTACATAATAAACTTAGAGAAGCTGCCTCTGCATTTACAGAGAAATTTCAAAGACTGAACAGGTCCATTCTCTTGAACAGCTCTCCAGAAAAGCTTTAATTAAAGATAAAAATGAGATGCACAGTACCTTTAACTGAGAGAGCTTAGAAGAGATTCACCTCACATCAGGGTTCTGCTGCACTGAAGTACTTCTTAGAAGACCACTTAAATGAAATACTTCCCACTGTCATTTATCAAAATTCTTTCACTCCATCCAGTCAGACAGTTATGTTTTTTTCTCTTTGTGAACTTTTACTATCTGATGCTTAAGCATACGTTGTAAATATGCTGGAAATCATGGTTACAAAGTACCATGAATCAGCTTCCACTTTTAAGTACCACTGTAACAAAATGCACATATTTACAAGGAGAGGTGTCAGAATGCTGACGAAAAAGACCACCAAGTGGAACTCACAAGAAAAGGAAGGCTACCTAGACTGGCACATGGGAGTGTGCGGCAGAGGAGCATCCCCTTTTGCAACATTCAGACTGTACAGAGGATGTGATTTTCTAGATCCACATTTTCCTGAGAAGATACCACAGTGATGGGAAACACAGCTGCACTAGCCACACGTGCTGCTTGACACAGTCTGAGAAGCGGGCCTGTTCAAATATTCCGTGCCACGAACACAGACTTTCACCAAAGTTACAGAAATCAGTGCAAAACCAAAATATCTTCCCCTCAAAACTACTACTCAAAACCAGGTGATTTTACATACTTATTTTTGAATTTTTTGTATTTTGTAAACCATATGCTTACTGATTAGACATACTAGATTTAACAACTGTGTATCATTTGCTATATGAAACTTACAAAATAATGTAGGAATTGGTTAAGCATGGTTTAAGAAGAAAACGATCTGAAAGGGTATTTTTCTTTCTTGGCTATCACAAATTTGGAATATTTGCACAAGATTTTATTCTTGAAAGTAGCATCTAACAAAGATTAAAGTGGCTGGAGAGGCTGCAGATGACACGACTGTGCAGATGCTCATATACTGTGCTTTCGCATCATCATTTCAGTTAACAGAAACAATGAGACCTGGAATTTTAAAAGTCATTTTATGGACTCAGACACCTAAGAATCTTTAGACCTAACTAGAAAACAACTATTCAATATTAAAACACCCAGATTCAGAAAGATTCTTTGCTCTCAGTCTCAGAAAAACATTTTACAAAATAAGAACAAGTTTTCAATATATCACAATGCCAATTCAAATCTTTCTCTAAACAAAACAAAAAACCTTCCCAAAGATGAAAGAATATATACACACACCATACTGAAAATTCTCATAATATGTCCCAGACTCATTGTATTTTGAAGGTGGTTCTTATATTTAATTTAGAGACAACCTCTACGTACCTTTGGGTACCTTTGTATTTTGGGGAGGAGTGGCTGGAGAGCTGCCAGTCAGAGAGGGATCTGGGGGTGTTGATTGACAGCCGGCTGAACATGAGCCAGCAGTGTGCCCAGGTGGCCAAGAAGGCCAGTGGTATCCTGGCTTGTATCAGAAATAATGTGGCCAGCAGGGACAGGGAAGTGATCCTGTCCCTGGACTCGGCACTGGTGAGGCTGCACCTCGATGACTGTGCTCAGTTTTGGGCCCCTCACTACAAAAAGGACATTGAATGACTCGAGCGTGTCCAGAGAAGGGCAACGAAGCTGGTGCAGGGTCTGGAGCACATGTCGTACGAGGAGCGGCTGAGGGAACTGGGGTTGTTTAGTCTGGAGAAGAGGAGGCTGAGGGGAGACCTCATCGCCCTCTACAACTACCTGAAAGGAGGTTGCAGAGAGCTGGGGATGAGCCTCTTTAATCAAGTAATAAGTGATAGGACAAGAGGTAATGGCCTCAAGTTGCGCCAGGGAAGGTTCAGACTGGATATTAGGAAGTATTTCTTTACAGAATGGGTTGTTAGGCTTTGGAATGGGCTGCCCAGGGAGGTGGTGGACTCCCCATCCCTGGAGGTGTTCAAGAGGCGGGTTGACATAGCACTTAGGGATATGGTGTAGTTGAGAACTGCCAATGTTAGGTTAATGGTTGGACTGGATGATCTTCAAGGTCCCTTCCAACCTAGATGATTCTGTGATTCTGTGATACCTCTCTCCTGATTGTGAATTCACTGCTCTGCTTCAATTCTGTACTGTATTCTAATGGCTCTGTTGACTGTATGTTGGAAAGAGCTCAAGTCATTTGGTGCCTGAGCAGAGTGGAACTGTAAAGGACAGCAGAATATTAAGGGTGAAAATCATTTTGGTACAAAGGACTAAGGAAAGATCCATACGTGAACTATTGGTCTTCTATATCCTATTGCATTAAATGTAAACCAATGAAAACAATTTAATAGCTAACCTAAGCATAGACCATTCAAATAAGCTTAGTATTTCTCAATAAGGCATAAATATTAAATTAGACTTGTCTACTATGAAATGTAAAGCAAATCACATTTAAAAAAAAAATTCGTGAGATAAGGTTTACATGAGCTTTACATGTCACTGCACTTCATCTGTGGAATATTCTCAGATTATCACAATGACATACCTACCCAAAGCGAGAACGATTTCTTGAGTAGAAACTATACTGATGAGAGTTAGTATGTTTGCTCTTGCTGGCCCCACAGTATTTTGTAGCAGAAATTATCTGATGAGAAATTTTCTTTTGAAGGCATACATATCATTAGCCTTTCCACTGAATTTCAGAGCAAACAAAAACTTGGTAATTAATTTTAAGGTACAGTCCTGATCTTTCTCCCCTCACTGCCACCAAAAATTGCATGACCATCTATGGTCTTTAATTCTGTTCTGCTTTCAATAGTTTAAAGAAGGAAACCATGGTTGTGTAAGAATACATAACGTTTCTGTGACATCTGTAGACAAAATATTTACCTACTAAAGACTAATATTTTAAATAGCAACAATCAATTCTTTACTTAAATAAAAAATATTTGTGTTACAATAAATAATAAATACAATCACCTTTTAAAATATAAATTTTTCTTAACTGTAAAGTTAATTCAAAATGCCATTACTTAAAAGTTAGAAAATCCTGAAATGCTAGGGTTTCTCATTTAGAAGATTTGAATGTTTAGTTTTCCTTTAATCACATTGATTAAATTTTACTGTATTTTTTCCCACTTCAAATCTATTATTACATCACAAAACAATAAGGCGGCCAACAGAAACTAGTTATATATACCCACCAAGGTTTGAATTTACCCAGAAAAACTGATTGAGTTGAATTAGAAAACTACAGGTAGGAAGAGGTCATAAATCCTTGTTTGCAGGATATCTGACTCCCGACAGTACCATGTTAAACCAGTCTTAAGAGACAGCATAAAAAAAGTCAGAATGATTTATAAAAGCAAGCCAAACTTTACAAAAAAAGTAGATAATTAATTTTAAACACGTACTTGCTTCTGTAGCCACCGTTCTCGCCTTCTTTGTTTTCTCCTCAAGCTTTTCAACTTGTTTCTTTCTCTCTTATTCAGCTTTTGGTTGAAGGAAATACTCGTAGGCTGCACAAGACCAACAGGTGCGATGTACTGTTCCTCTTCTACAGCACTTGTAGGTGAAGAAAGGTTCATCACAAAAGGTAACCCATCAGCAATGGCACTCCCAGAAGATTGTCCAGTAGCTTCAAAATCACATTCACTTTCTGTTTCTCTGTGTAGTAATGTGGTGAAGGAAGTAACTCGAAACCTTTTTTGTAGTTTGTCAGCACTGGAACTATATAGGCCCTCAAAAGAATTACCATCTTTCCTATTGGACTCTAATTGCAATCCACCTCGTGTGTAAACAGGTGGATTTTCATTTCGGCCATGGTAAATTGTTTCCATACTGCAAGTTTCATATAATGCAGGTAACAAAACAAGTCTCTCTGCAACATTTAAATCCAAACTACGTGATCTTCTGTGAAAAGGTTTTACAGTGCATGCATCACTCATAGGATAGGAAGCAGAAAGATTTCTTTCTTGATTTAATACATTTAAGGGAAGTCTTTTACTTTTAATCTCAAATCTGGGAGCTCTTACTTCTAGACAAAGTGCTTCTGTTAATCTTCCAGTACCATTATTATTTCTGGCCATGTATGAAAGCCCTTGATTTTTGATTTTCAAAGTTGCAGTTACCAATTCATGACATGTATCCTTGCTAAAACCAGACTGAATTTTGAGGAGAGGTAAGTGTTTTCCTGATGATTTTTCCAATTTAACAGACAAAGCTGGCTGATAGTCAGTTTGACTTTTGCAGAAATGTATATTTACTAACTGTCCACTGGAACATTTTGTGTTGCAAACAAAGTTAAAGCCCCCTAAGCAGGCCTCGCAGAATGGACAGTGAAGTTTTCCAATTGTCCAATGTGCCTATTGACAAGAAAAGAAAAAAACCCCAACACATTCATTGTAAATAGATGATTAAGAAATCATTACTTTTCTCCTTTAATAAAAGGGTTTACTTTTTGTTTTTCAAACACAATAAAAGAGACTTCACAGCAGAAAGAAAATCCATCATTAATAATGTTCTGGTCAAAACTGTTTGCTGCAGTGATAACTAATTCTAAGAAGTCTAGAATACACATTTCAAAATGTAGGTGCTTTGAAATATGTTTTAAATTTGTACATAGATAGAATAATATTGCAATACTAACAAAAACATTAGATCGTTTAAAGCAGTGAAATCAATTTACCATGTTAATCTGGAACTGGCGAGCACAGTTTCTCAGCTGAGTCTTCCGAGTGCTGATACATTTCTTGCATACTAAGTACAGTGGAAGGATAGTTCTTACAAACAGCATATAGCTTTTTACTTTGCTTACCCAATGAAAACTTGAAATGGTACTTGTATGTTGGTGTACATAGCATTACAACATAATCTGTGTGCAGATACTATGACAAATCCTTACTACTCTATAAGGAGACAGTTTTTTTCATTATTTGTAATTTATGAATTTCATTTCAATCCTAAAGGCACTTTTTCAAAAGAAAATACGTATCAAAGATCTATAAACTCCTACATATTTGCACAACTATTAGTATTTTCAGTAAATATATTCATCTGTCAGCAGAAACATTTTTGAAGATTAAAGTTATTCAAGAGTTTGTAGGATCAAAGCCCAGATGAGGAACATTATCAACTCCAGTCACACATTACTCACTAGTGTGCCTGAAGTGGGTTTGAGCCAGGAATACAGAAACTGCCCAACATTTCTAGTTAAAGTATTGCTTTCAGTTGCAAATGTCTTTCAAGGTAGTTTGGGAAGAGGATTCCATGACTGAGGTTTGTCTGATTGAAAGCTTCAGAGATTTTAGTAAAACCAAATGTGCAGTTTCAGAAAAAAACACTTGTGAGGAAAAAAAGGTTATTGTTCACATGAAATGCTAGAAAAAGTTTTGGAAACACTTCTTTGAGAACTTACTCCTGCCTCGTGGGTTAAAACCTCAAAATTTCACAAAGTATCAAAGATATGCTTTTCATCGCACTTACAAGAATTTGTTTAAATCTAGACATGATTTTAATTTAAGAGAAAAAAATATCTCAGTTTACATATGCCCAAATGCATTCAGATTCCCGAAAATCCCTTGAATGTGCACAGTCTCTCTGTTTATAAGGCTGACCAACATACGCACATGCCATTCCCAAAGAAGAATTAAGCTGGTTCAGAGATTTACCTTAAGTCTCCCACTCTCCATTTTCCAGATGCCATGGGCTAGGCACTAAAATTCAGGGAAAAGCACTTTCTAGTGCCTTTAGTGAATCTTTCTGACACCGAGGCACTATGGAATAGTAACCTGGATCTCCAATTGTAGAGGAGGAGGGGTACATGACGGTTAGGGAAGAAGGTAGGGAACCTGGCAAAATGGGAATGCAAGAGATTGAGGGAAGAAAAAGCACATCTCTGTGTCCTATGTGCACAGAGACTGAGAGATGAGGTGCAGGACAAGGGAGTCCGGGACTGATTTAGCATGAGTTTGGCAACGGACTGTGGAAGCATTGACTCAGTAGAAGAAGTAACAGCCTACTAGTGGAGGAGGTGGTAGGGGAAAATCAGCAAGATCTGAAAAGGAGCTGAGGGTACACAGATTTAATGATGGACTGCATAAAGAGGAAAAACTGGGAAGGGTTAGCCAAAGAAGCTAAAACAAGTGATGAGTGATGGGGAAATGAAAATGAGGTCAATAAAGGTCACTAGAAGCACCAGCTGGATATTTATAATTATTGAAGATAAACTATACATTAATGTGTGTAAGAAACCCAATGAGATTGATTAAGAACAGGGACAGATGGCAAAAAAGAACTGGCTGGGAAGTAGTGGGTTTTTACAGCCTGCAAATAGACTTTGTGCTTATGTAAAATGATTTAGCCTTTGATTCAGGAGTCATACAGGAGAAAATAACACATGATCACAAAATTATTCAGAGCCCAGAAGGATCTGGGGATAAGTCAGAATTATTTAAAAAACCCACACATTTAACCATAAACCCATACGATCTTTCCAGAGAAGTCAGAAGTGAATGAGGGAAGAGTTCCCAGGATATTAAAGGACAAAATGGACACTAAGATACTGAAGGTGTTCATAAAGAATTAAATTCTCTGCTTCTGCCACCAGTGGAGCATTGCTTCTCTGCAATCTTGAGCAAGTATGGTAAGCCTTTTCTGAGCAGTCTACGGGTTTTGTATTTCCCAGGTATCCAACCTGACCCTCTAGGCTTTCAAATGCAGAAGGCTGACCATTTACAGCTAAAGGTGAAAAGAACATTAGAATCAATATTTAAACCAAATTTACTGAAATAATATAACACGCAAAGTACTGTAAAAGACTGCATCCTTATGATCAGGCATTCAAGATTAGGCAATTCTGTGGAGAAATACCTCATCACTCCTAATTTCCCCCGCTCCCTCAAGATCTATGTTTCTGAAACAGATACACTATTCTGTCATGGACTATTGAAGTATAAGAGAGCATTAATTTTAAAAAGAGTTTATTTAATGTCTAACAAAATAAAACATAGAGCAAAACAATGAAGTAAGATTAAATAAATTTTCTTAATTTTTTAATATTTAGTTTAGTTTTTTTTGGTTTTGTCACAACAACTTTTTCTTTGTGTATCATTTTCAGGGTATATTTGCTTAGATCAGAAGTTACTTCCAATATAGTAAAACTTAGACACTGAAGTTCAAGCAGGAAGGAAGGCAGATATTTGCCTCTCTCAAATTGAAAGAACACTCATCAGAGAAAAACTGTAGGGTCAAAGTCAAGCACTGTTTCTGCTTATTATATCAATGCAACAACATTGACTTCTAGACCTAAAATAATTTAATGAAAATACTCAACTGAAGCAGTCAGTACAACAGGAAAGTTATGAGATGGTTTGTAATTTCAAATGGGCAGTTAAAATTCAAAAGCAGTGACACTGGCTTGTCATCAGACCTTTGAATTCGCAGGAAGGAAACTACTTTCTATTCGTATGACATATTACCACATTAAATATAAAAGACATCACATCATATTCCAACAACAGATCTCTTAACAACCCTTCAGTCGAGTGTTATGGAGAAACATGTTTCTTCCTGTCACTGTCAACATATGCATTAGTACTGCAAGATACGATGATCAAGACAAACCAAACCCCAAAGCCTCTATAATAAATATAATTTTAAGCATTGACAAAATATGCAGAGGTGCCCATGACAATTATTTGGACAAACATAAATATAGTCATCTATACATGGGCAGGAACAGAATTTATCATTGTAGGTTTTGTGCATACTTAAAAAAACCTAATTTAACAGGGAAAAAAGCCTCTGTAAATGGTAATGATAGAAGTTACTGAGAAAAAAATCTGTCAGAAGATATCTGTAATATACATGGACCCTGGCAGAAAAGTGCCCTTGAAATGTGTTCCCCTTATTTATTTCACCTTTTGAATGATAAAGATGCAAGCAAAAAAAGATCTACCTTTTCAATGACACATTTCACCCACTCTGGAATGGCTTCTAAGTTCACATGCCACACATTGCAAGACTCCTGAACAGCAGCTGAAAGTTGTGATGTCTGTTAGAAAAAGAATTATTGTATTGATATTCAACATTCATGTAAGCTTTTTTTGTTTGAATATAGCCAGAAGTCAGCTTCCCAAATTCAGTAAATATTTTATTAACAAATGATAAAACTCAAAGATGTTGGTACATTCTTTAAGCTAAAAATCAGGTAGATGCTGTCAATAATCTTCTATTTCTGAATCTAAGGACATTGGACAGACTCCACTGTGGAGATGGTGGTGTTTTGTTTTGTTTACAAGAACAGAAAGTATGCAATCGTTGATCTTCCAACGATATTCAGAAATTGATTTCAGAAGCGCTATCAGCTGGCACAATTTTCTAGTAAAGGCACGAAAATCTAAGTTCTAGTTTGTATGAAGACTGTGGTCAGCACTGCATAACTATGCCACAAATAGTTTTAAATTAATTTTCTAATGCTTCTTAGAATAGCAGAGAAATCACGGACTCTTAGCAACTTCTGAATTTTTATGTTAAAGTCTTAAAATCAGTTGTTAAAATTTATGAATATGGAAAATCACTGACTCGTATGTTATGAAACTCATGGGAATAAAAGTTTCATTACGCTAAAAATTGAAAGTGGGGCTATACACAGAAGACAGAAGCTTTTAGAAATTCTTCAAGTAATTACAGCAGACAAGATAGATCCATTTGCTATGTCTATGCTATCATCTTCCTCCTATCTGTGGAGAGTTCCTGTATTTCAACTTGGGTATAATTCTGATTTAAACTGTTCACACTGCATTCATAATATCAACATCTGGTTTTAAGATTTGTTCTAAGATTTTTCTTTTTTACTCATATTTCACCTGTGTCTTTGACTGAAGGTCTAAAATTCATCAGGGAAAACTGACATACTGAAAACATTATTACTCTCATCACAATACAATCTTTGCCTCCCAATGTCTTAGGAAGTAGCGTTAAATTGAGTTTTTCTACCTGCTGTCTACATAAATAGAGAAGGAGCTTCTTCAGTCTTGTGCACAATCATGGTGGATCTCCATTAGCCATTAAAAGCTCCACCATGGGGTACAGACACAGATACCTCCTCCTTTTCACTATATTTTTTCCATGAAAGGAGTTGAAACTTCTCCATTCCCAAAAAACACTTCAAGCCATGCACAAAATAAAAACTCCTCAAGTATAAAGCATGAAAAATATTCCAGAATCTCAAGTTCTGTAAGCAGAGTGATTAAAATGGGGCTTATTAATAATACTAATTATATCAGGATCTTAAAAATTAACAACTTTGTTTCTAACTCTATTGGTTATACCCTTCTCCACTGCCAAAAATAATGTTGTTGCATTTCTAGTGCATTAATAAAAAAGATCAACACCTTTCATTCTATTTGCTTTTTTACTTAGATTCAAGATCATAAGATGTCAGCAGTCTTCTTGGCATATTTGGAAAGACTCTAATTCTTTATGATTACTAACTGCCATTATACAGCAGCAGAAAAGCCTCTGTCATTGTCTTATTCTGTATGATTATTTTTCTGTTTATTTTAATAAAGATGATGTATATTACTAAATGGTATTTTAGCCTGGCAGAGCATCCCCCAGCTCAGGGCAGTCTAATAATCTGAACTATTTTTGTGCACAGATTATTCCCCACTTTTTCAAAATAAGAGCAAAAGTTTCTGATGTAGGAATATTTGGCACACAGTTAACTACTGCAGTGGAAATTAGTATCAGTATTTAAAACACACCTTAGAGTTCTCTGTTAAGAGACATTAAAACAAAAAGTAACTACATTAGAACTGTCAAAAACAGACACCAGTTTTATAGGAAGAATGGTAACACTATATACTCTACACAAGGTAGTAGTCAAACATATCATGAATAACAGCCTTCATGTCACAGAACGCAAAGGTGATCGCTGCATACTCGGCTTCACTAGCATTACTGCTTACATTACTCTCTATGGAATGGTCCCTACTTTAGTACTTATCTCCACAGGAGATTAATTAGTAATGGAGGGCAAGTCTAATACTTCTCCTTTATTTAAAACCAATGGCACTGGAAAAAGTTACAAACTCCCTCCATATGCTATACCTACTTCAGATGGTTCTTTTCCATGACATTTTGCAAGGCAAACAGAATTTGCTATATATTTTCTACATCTCCAGCAACGTAGAACATCAGCCTCCTGGCTGCTCATTTCAACTTCTGATTCTTCAACTCTGTATGTCTATCTGTAAAGACCACAAAACACAATTCAGTCACCTGTTGAAACCACACATACCTTCCTCTTTCAACACAGAAGTCTATCAGTAATCTTTTCACTATAGAGGAGATGAATACTTTATTTACAAACACTCTCTCGTCTCGTGCAGCATGTCACCTAGACATTTTAAATAGTAAAGTGAAACAGTTTTTTTTTATTTCCAGGTTGCATACAGGACTAGAAAGCAACAACAACAACAACAAAACAAAATATAAAAAAACCCCACAACTTCCTCAATGTTTAGACAAAAGAGAACTCCACTTTTCCCACAATATGTCCATAGAAATAAGGCATTGCTATCCTACATATTAAATACACACACACACACATATGTAATGCCACATAACAAAAATAAATGCCAACATAAAACCACAGATGACAAAGACTGTTTTCTTAGTGTGCCCCTGGAAGCTTGCTCCCTTACATCTTGTGCGGGAGGATCAGTACTACTGGTGCAACAGAGTTTTTCACAGACCTGAATCGACCTCCTTGTAAAAGAGACCTAAATTAAGACAAGCACAAGAACAAGACAAGTGTTTTTCTTTGTGCCTTGCTGTGTTCTGATGTCTCTCTAGTCTTCTCTGTTTCCAAAGCCTTCCCTTTTTGCCATGCTTTCTCCAAAGGTCCTCCAACTGTTCTACCTGCTTCTGTTTTTATCTGCTTGTGCTAGCTCTAGGAAAAAAATAAGAGAATTTTTTACATCTACACACTCAACTCAAGCACTATGCTAGGGTTATGCCTAACTCACAGTGCTAATGTGAAAGGGAAGCTGGGGCATAAAACTTAAAAGAATCTCTGTTATCCCACATTCCAAACGTGATTTTGCAATTCTTCCAATAATTTAATTTTTATGTTGTTTTCACTAACTAAAGAAACTCTGAGGTCCTCAGTATAGGCTGCCTGAAGAGCAATTTGGCTTATTGAGCCGTACAGACTTCTGCATTTTCCCTATTTCTACCTTTGCCTTTTCTGACTTGTTTTCTGAATTAATCAAAGACTATGAAACACACACACAGAGGTTATTAATGATTTTTCATTTATATCTGAGGTCTTCTTTCAGCAGATTTCTTTTTCTACATATGTAAAGAGTCTGAAACAGTTTGACAAGGAGGAACAGAAACAAAGTGTGCATACATTAGACTCCTAGCTCAAGTGTACATGAAGCTTTTAATAACCAGATCCATGCTAAGCTTAGAAAGTGAAATTAAGGCAAACATTAAATCTTTTCTTGCAATGTCAAAATAAATTAAAATGAGTTTTTCTTGGGATGCCATTAACATATTTTAATGTAAGTTAAGATGGCCAAGCAAAAAATCATGGAAGACACACTTACAGAAAAAGCAGAATTTACACTGGAAACCTGTATTGTTCATGACAAAAATGTGATGATTCAAATGCCTTGACTTAGGCAGAATCTCTCTCAAGTATTTACCAACCTAGCTATGTCAGTGCTGCTACGTTCTGTACCAGATGCATTTCAAAAGTGGAATGTATAAAAATGCTAGACCTCTCTCCTTTTTTTAAAAAAACAAGGAAATTCAGACTCTGAAGGATTTTTACAACCAGTGTGTATCACTTTGCTGTGACAAATGCAACACCAGACTTCACAGGGTATTGAAAGAATGATTACCAGTTATGAATTTGTTTGTATCACTCAAACACCTTAAATCTTAATTAATTTATTCTTCACAATTTCGTAACACACTTCTAGGATGAATTTAATCTTACAACAGCTCAGTGAGAACCGCAAATCTAAGACCAACCAGGAAGGACTGAAAGACTTTTTGCATAAGGCTAGCTCAGACCTGTTTTTCAGGTACAGCCATATCCTCATCTACCAAAATACATTCTTGAAATGTAATACAGCTAGTGGTACATATCTTGCACACCTTATAAACTGTATCTGAGTATTCAAATGGTATATATTTATGTCTCTGTATACATTCTGTTCTCCTTTTGTTAATTGTTGTTGAAAAAGCTGGTTTGCTAACTGTTGAACAGCTGCTTCATTTGAGGCTGGTGATGCTGGAGTGGGGTATAAAACAATTGGTGACAGACATCTGAACCAACAGATAAAGGACTCACGGATAAAGGCACTTGCTGTATTTAAAAGACAAGATTCAAGTCATGCAAACAAAGCCTGTCTAAGGATCACTGGCATTTGAGGGGATGTAAACATCCCCCTCGCCTGAACAATATCTAGTAAGCAAGCACTGTTTTATTGCAAAATAAAAGGTCTTTTTTTTTTTAGTTTATACACTTCAAAAGTTTCTTCTTAATTCTGCATACACTTCTCATTTAAAAATACACAAAATAAGAGAAATGAATGTATAATATATAATATGTAATAATCGGCACAGCACAGGTTGTATTTTGTGTAACCAAGAAAGCTGATAGTGGACTACATGGAAAAAAAAATCTCAAAAGTGCAAATACTTTTTAAGACTATATTACAGTAGGCTGAAGTGTTCTTCTGGCCTAGCAGAATTTAAAAAGGAAAATTTCTGTAGGTCTGTTAAAAATCTGCATGTATGTGCCTTCTGCAGTTCTTACACAGGACAGAAGAAATGCTACAAATACACATTAACCCATTGCAGAGGTTTCTACATGTGTCATGATAGAACCATTTTTATTTTGATTTGCACATAACTTCAACTAGAACTCAAATAAAAGCATACAAAGACAGGTTTTTGAAGTGGTTTTATAGTTAAATGCAGCTTAACCATAGCATTCTGAGCATATTTTAATACGTTTTTACTTGTTTTGCATCTAAAACTATTAAAAGGCATCTTGTTCTCACCTTGCTTTGTCTTTCAGAAAAAAAAATGCCAACATAAAGATAAAAGACTCCAATTTGGCACTGAGAAACTATATAGTGTCACTCTCAGTGGGCCTTTTCAGTGTGGCACTGGGTCACGTTTGTTGTGCTGTACTGCTTTCAGATCAGTTGCTTTGTGTGAGCTCATGTTTGCCTCTAAAATAGCATGTAGTCATTTCTGAGTGTTAAAAAGTCTGTGCTCCTCTATGACTCTTGTTTTATGTCCTTCAAACGTTTTTCTATGACTCAGCCTCAAAAAGACAGGAGCAGAGGGTCCTAAGGCTTCCTTCCCAAGGCAGGGTCTCAGTTCCCTTTCTTGAAAACCATTTGTCTAACCTTTGATGGAGATTCCACAGCCTTCCCAAACTATTTAATTACCTTCTCATCTTCTATTATTTTAAATTTTCCCCTAACATCTAACCCGAATTATCTGGCAATTTCCCTTATTTGCTGTGAATAAGAGAACTTCTGTGCAAGAACATTTTACAACTTTAAACACTTATTATATATTAGCTCCCCTTCAAACTTGTCTTTGGGCTAAATAAATCCAGTTCTTCCCCTCTTTCCTCACAGATCATACTTTCTTGATCTCCAACTGCCACTGCTATTTTGTGAACTCTTTCAAATGGGTCAGCTGTTTTTGCACAGCAGTGTTCAAATCTGGATGCAGAACTCAAAATGAAGTTTTACCAGCACTGAGTAGACTAGAGAAATTATATAAATTTTCAAGAGAAAAAAAAAAAAGAATAGAGAATGCCTTACTAGGGTGGAAACTAATACAAGCTTCACTAGATACATTTGAAAACGTTTCTTACATTTATAAGGGCAGGAAACACTGGAAGATTAAATAACAACTCCCCAGCAGCAAACAATTTTTAAGTAATTTCAACAAGTGATCCTTAAGATTTTCAGGCTCTTACATGCTCATCAATATGTTAAGGGAAGAGGAAACAGGAATTGTATTTTTTCCCTTCCTCCCACTCTGTCTGGAAAACCTATGAGCAACACCACAGAAAGCTAGTGGAGCTATTCATGAAGAAAACAACAAAAAATAGGTGAAGGATCAAGCTGCAGACATAGCAGCCAGAAAAATGGTACAGAGTTGCTGATAAACTTCCTGTTTATTCATCACTCCTTGAATGGGACACTTTCCCTCCTGGCATCCTCTCACTAGTAGGAAGTCCCCTTTGATATGTATATCTAAGTTTCTTATACAATCAGAATTGTATAATGTATTAAGCTTTGGCCACCTCTGCTTCAAAAAGATTTCTAGAAAACAAGATGTAAAACCCCAATAAAAAATTCTCAAATGTTCAAAGTTAAGAACTAAACACAAAAACCTAAATTTCTGTTGAAAACCTGGTGTAAATTTCTTTTTCAACTAGCTTGCCCCTCACCTCCAAATGCATAAAAATAAGAAAATTAGTACAGCAGGACAAGTGGTTCTCAATGTCTTTTTGTTCAAAAGTCACCTGTGATCCCTTCAGAACACTGCAGTCATAAAGATTACAATAATAATTAGGTTGCAACAAGAAATTAGGGCAGAGAAACTTGAGCAATAGTTACTGGGAGTCTTGAAAAAATATTAGATGAGTGGCGGCTTTGAAGGATGATGATGGCGAGAAGCTGGATGAGCTGTCCTGGCCAACAAGTGTCCCTGCCAGAAGTTCCTGCTCCCAGAAAGGGAGGAACTGACAGTTTGCTGGACAGAGAAACAGTCATGGAAGGCATTCAGGTACACATAAAAGCTTGCTGCTACCTTCTGATCTCCAAAGTATTTCTGCTTAAAGAGACCCTTTTAAAAGCATACTTAACCAGTGTTTCTCAAATAAAGTAGCACTTAGATTGGAAGACAGAACAGAAAGTTTAAAGAACTGCCTCCAGGCTGCCAGAGAAGCAAAGCAGCAAGGTGAGTAAAGGGCTGTGCCATCTGCTCCTGTGCCAGCTCCTGCTTGATTATGAAATGTTCTACCAGCTCAGCTATTGTGCGATCAGCTTCTCTGTCATGGGCCACTGGTTGATGAGAGAGGGTGGCCAGCGTGTGATACTCTCTCATGTAGCAAGAGTAGCCCATGCAATTAAAAGGTAGTTAACATAAAAACGGGAGTGTTACTTGCAACGTATTACTTAATTTGCTAAAAAATCCTACTGCATGCTGCTGAAGTCAACAGGTCTACCACATATAGCAAGAGAACGTAAGGCGTTTAGATCACTTGGACCTAACAGCTCAATGGAAAACCTCGGATCAGCGCGTAACCTCTTTCTTGCTCGAGATCCCGCTGACCAGTACTGCCTGTTTCATGCTCTTGCACGTACCATTCATTAGCTGTTCCACAAAATAAAGGACTGAACAAGCAGGAATACTGTGCCCGCGTCCCAACGCACCGCGAGCTGCTGACCGCAAGTCACCGGGCAGCTGGGCCGCAGCAGCGGCTCCCGGCCGCCCCCGCCGGTGCCTGGAGACCTCCCGCCCCGCCCGGGCCCCGCCGCAGGGCAGCGGCGCCACCGCGGGTGCGCCCGGCGGCCGGGCACCGACCGCCTCCCGGCCGCGCCTCCGGCTGGGCGGGAGGGGGCCGCGGCGGGCCCGGCAGCCGCCCCCAGGGCGGGCTGGGCTGGGCTGGCAGCACGGTGCCCCGCCCGCCCCGCCCGACGGTGGGCTCCCGGGGCGTTCCGGGCGCTGACAGCCGGCGGCGGCGGCAGCGCTAAGTTAACTCCGAGAAGTCGGGGCTGTCGCCGCCGCGCGCCGACGCCCCCTCAGGCAGGCGCCGGGCGCGCCCCGGGACGGGCAGCCCCGCCGCCCCCCAGCTCCAGGCAGGTGTCCGCACCTCCGCGCTCACCCTGCGCCCCCGACGCCCCGCGGCCCCCCCACCCCCTCCCCAGCCCAGGGCCCGGCTCGGCCCACCGGGCGGCGGCGGCGCCTCCCGCCGCGTCCCCCGGCCCCGCTCAGCTTACCGGGCCGCGCCGCGCGAGGCTGGGAGGAGGAGGCGACGCCGCTGGGGCGAGCGGGCGGGCGGGGAGGGGGTTGCGCAGCAGCAGCTGCTCCTGCGAACGGGAAGAGACGGGAGACAAACGGCGTCGGAAAGCGCTCCGCTAGCGCGCCGCCTGCCCGGCGCGGCCCGGCCGGCCGTGGAAGTCAGCCCGGGGCGGGCCAGTCCTCTCCGGCGGCTGCTGCGCCTCTCGTCCCCGCGGGAGGCCGGGGCCCTCGCCGGCTGCGGGGCCAGCGCTGCTGTCGCCGGGGGAGAGGGCGGCGGCCGCGCCAGCCTGCGCCGTGCCTAGGCCTGAGGGTGGCACGGCCTCTCGTCTTCTGACTGACAGAGATGTAGCCGGGGTGGGGTCGGCCCCGGCGGGAAGATGTGACCAGGGTGACGAGGTGCGGTAGCGAATTACGGGGAACTGAATGAAAACTTTTCACTAAAACTGGGATAAAACCCACATGTTCCTCCACGCCCGAGGAACAAGCCCAGACCCAGAGAGCTTCCAGTCAAAGCGTGAGGCCAGGGACATCAAAGGGACCGACAAGTGCCGGCAAGCAATCCATACTGGGTGGGGTGTCATCAGTAGCCCCTGAGTACTCTATTAGGCAGCATGAGCAAAGAGGAAGCTTTAAATGAAATATGGGGGGAAAAAAACCCCAAACTTTTGAACCTTTGTAGGGAATTGTTGCATATCATGCAGGGCTGCATGGGAGAAAAGGCGGTCATAACGCTCTGAAGATTCCGGGCAGCAGAGAGCAGCATTGGGGGCCCTTTGCTGATGAGCGTCTATGCCTCCGTAGTGAATAAAAGCTGATCAACTAGATGGGCTGTGTTTCCACCTCAGCAGTCTTTTGACCTTTTTTTGATGATACTCTGACTTGTAGCTGACAATCTGCTAATAATAGTTGCTCCACTTCGAACACAGGAAGGGACCAGAGTTATTAAAGCAGTGTGAATGTAAGAGGCTGGAAGATTGCTGAGGAAAAAAAAAATTAGAATCTGCCCATTTTCCGGTCTGTGGAGGTGGTTTGAAACACTGAAACCTCCATTTCACTGTTTCTCCTGCGATTATTTAATTTATGTGATTTTTCTTGTGTTTCAACGTACATTCCCAGTAGGTCAAGTCAAGGTTTTGTTATCAGCCAGCTTATCTTGGACGATGTAACACTCACCGTAAGATACGGGCTCTCATGGATGCAGAAGTACACTACCGCAATTTTTTTTCCCAGTGCTCTCAGTTATCTGAATTTTTTGCTAATATTTGCTCTTCGCTACCCTGTTATTATTCTAACAGGCTGCCTTGTCACAGTAGAGTTACTTAGTCTGTTTTTTCTTGGGAGGGAGTATAGGTTTATTCAGTTCCTGCTATTTAGAGCCCTATTCATGTGAAAAGTTTTTAAAAACAGTGTGATGCAGACAGTTTAAATAACAGTATAACGTCTAACAGAAAGTGTTTTTCTGGCAGAGGATGAGGACAGGGCAGCTGGCCTCTCCAAGGTTAAGAGTGGGTAAAGTGATCACTAAGAAGGTAAATGGATATTGCTTGTGCTGTGGCTTTGGGATACATGACAGCATGGCACAGAAGTTGATTCCAAGAGAGAATATATATGAAGTGCTTTTTACTGGGATAGCCCCTTGAATCTATGGTGAGCAGTCCCAGGATCACTGCCAAAGTGACACACCAGAAACCATACAGTATTTTTGACTTGCTGTTCTGAGGCAAAGATGGTATAGCAGGAAGACTCTGTTGAAGGCTCTATGCAGTACAACATGAACACTGAAACACACTGCAGTAGTGTAGTGATTTGTGCATAGACAGTGGCACACACCGTTTTCATGTCCATGGCACGTGGATAGTATATCCAGTTCACAGGTGCTCCATGAACACTTCTAACAATGGTGATGTATTCCAATAGCCACAGCAGGGACATGTTGTTTTCCTTGCCAATGGTGTTGGTGAAGCTGGAAAAAATAATCCTTAGCTGCCTAGGAAAATGGATGACCTGACTTTCACTCCTGTAGAGTTGCTTTGTTTACCAAAATACATCTTCTCCAACAGAAGAAATTACATTTTCTCCAGATATTCCATAGTGCACTAATGACTACCCTAGGCATTAACCCAGCTCTGTAATCCCTGGTCCTTTGACCCAGTGGGCTGTCCCCATCAGCTGGGGTCATCTCCAAGACCTGCATATCTATTATTTGATCATCTGTGCTGGAGGAAAGTATTTTAGAAAACGGCCAGAGCGGGAGCATTAGGAGAAATGAATGAAGAAATGGAAGCTGTTGGCTAGAACTTTCAGGACTAGATACTGAGCACAGGGGAAGTTTATTGTTGCCATTGCCTGTTTGTTTTCTAAGAAGCTTGCACACTTGAAGAGCCTTGTAACAGGAGAAACCCAATGAGCAACACTGGCCTGTTTCACCCTTCACTATAGGATTCATTGTTGGAAAACCTTTGGTAACACTAGGCATTACAATAACCATAAAATAAAACGTTTCACTGTATGGAGATTACCATCTTTTTGCATTTTATTGGCCTTTCAAAAATACACCTGATTTTCAATTTAACTTATCACTGAAGAGCTTTTCTTATTACAAAGCAAATTGCAAGAAAATGACATTTCTTTCCCTTGAAGATAATGTTTTTTTTATCTGCAGTTAGGTTTCCAAATCTGATTTGTAAAGCTCATCATACTCCAGTAAGAAATCTAAAGCCTATGCCAAATATCCATCAGTTAACGAATCATTTGCTTTCCTTTTGCTTATTTTTAAAAAACAATCTAATCAGTCTAAAATTGCTGTATATGGTCATTGGCTCTAGTAGGGAAAACATTTTTTAAGTCACTTGGAACTAGATCTAATAAAGTAAATCTTAATACTATTTTCTTTACTTGTGGTCACTTGTTCCTTGGAATGGAATCCAGAACTGTGTTAAACTCAGGGATCCTCTCTGTGCTTCAGAATTCTGCTGATCAAGGAATCCTGCTATCTTGAGGTAGGATAAAAGAAAATCCTGTAAAGAAGACACGTTCTACAAAGGTCAGTGAAGTTTTTTATATGTGTTCTAGAACTAGTTCTAGAAACTAGTTCACCTGTTGGGAACTAGTTTCTAGAAGTGAAAGTATTTATGCAGAAAAGAGACCTAAGGTCACTTTTCTGTACAACTTGTTTATTCATCCCACATTTCCCATAACTTGGGAGAACATACTAGTTACCCAGCTAAAGGTAATAGCACGTTTTCTTTTTCTCCATGATGGCACAGCTTCAAAAAATTTATGATCTGTGGGACTAAAGTTATGGAAGAGAATGTGCCTGTGCTCAAAGAACTGGACAAATCACATGGGAAAGGGAATTTCAGGGATCTTCAAGGACCAACCTGAGTGTTTTACACTAAGCAGACTTGTAAAAATGCATTAACAGCCCTTTGAAGAGGGTTTTGTACTATTTTATATTTAGTTTGGGTAAATAATAAGGAGATTACAGTAAAACTATTCATTGTACATTTTGATCAGGGCTTTTGATTAAGTTGATTCAGTTTAATTAAGTGGAAAGACAAACAAAGGATGGCTTCAGGTAAAGTGCTTGACTTGGAAGAGTGAGTTTAGATAAGCTAGAGAAACTGCAGTGATAACTCAGCCAGTCTGAACTGCTCAGGAATTTGAATGGAGAGGATATCTGAAATGGAAGTTAAATTTGTTTAAAATACTAAGAATTTATATCTGAGCAAGGAAGAGACTTTCAGAAATAACGCCAGACCTAAATGGATAGTTACTTAAAGAGGGATTTTAGAAATACATGAACACCTACAAGGAATAGAAAAGAACAGAAAGGAATTAAAAAATACTGATCAGCAAATAAAGTTATTTCTTAAAATGTAGAGCAGGAGTAAAAACTGTTTAAACTGAAGCTGAATTAGAACTTGCAAGGAATACTAAGAAAGAATTTTACAACCTTGGCTATTAAGGAAGTGGAAAACTAATGAGATTCAGGTGAATAATGTGCAAGGTTATGGACTTGGAGACTGCTGACAAGAATTTCTGCTATCAGCGGAGGAATCATCTAATGGAAGCAATAAAGAGGAGGAGTACTGGAGTATACTAATTGGTCACAGGATGTCTGTGCATTGACAATGTGATATAGCTCTGAAAAGACAAATTGTGATCTGGACTGTGGGTGTATTTCCAGTACATACAGGGGAATATCGATGCGCTGGTAATTCTTTATTTGAAATAATACAGATAGTTGTAGTAATCTATTTTTCAAGAAAGAAATTTGGGCTAGAGTAGGCACAAAGAAGTTGTACTATGATAATAAAATGGATAGAGACTGCCTTATGGGAAGACAGAAAGAGCTTTGCTTACTCAGTTAAACAAAACAAATGCTGAGAAAAGTCTTTCTTGATAGGTATTCAGTGAGGCAATAAAAGATTATGACAGCCTTATATAGCCTAGAAGATGTGTGTAAAAAAAGTAGGTACGAATTGGCCATTAAGAAATTTAGCGTGAAAATTGAAGAGTTGTAGTTGTTCCACCAGGGAGATTACTGGAAGAGCTTCCTAAGTATTGGAGAAAAACACCAAGTAACTTGAAGATGAAGTACAGCTGTATGATATGAAGCTTACAGCAGTTGGTGGTGGGATTTGAAGATCTGGAAGGTTCTTTCCAGTCCTCTCTTACTATACTCCCAGCAGGTTTTGGCTTTTTTTTTTTTTTTTAATCTTACACTTTCTGGGGAAAGGAGATTATCCTTGGTAATTTGCTACTGTGTGACTGAGCGTATCTCTGTGTGCTTAGTCCTGATTTTCCTGTCTCATGAGAGGCACTGCCTTGTCAGTGCTTAATATGTATATAAAATAAGATTTCCTAAGAAGTGTAAAAATATCTTTTATATCCTTCAGAAGGGATATGAAGAAGTTTGGTTTTTTTCAATGCTGCTGTCATTCAGACATTCTGAACAGCTCTGCACAGTAATTTCTATTTGGTGAAGTTTTAGCTTTCATAAGACTCCAGTATCATCTGCTGTTTTACCATTGTCTAAATTAAATCTGCAAATATTTTTTTAATTCTAGTGTTATATAGTTTATGAGAGCAGCCTGAAATGAATTAACTTTTTCAGTAGGAATTGGTAGAAAGCAGTGAAAGTTTCTTTCACTCAGTGGTAATGCCTGCGTTTAACAGGCTTGTTCTCAGGATGATACAAATGAACTAATTATCCTGTTAAACTGAAAATTGGTTTTAGTGTATAGGATCATTAAATCAGTTTAGCTTTTAAGCAGTGTTTTTCTTTTATATAAATATATGTGTGCCTTATATATGCAATCTTATATTTCACAAATATTAGAGAGGAAGTAGAGAGAATAAGCAACTTGTCTGACTGCCGAAGAAAACAATGTAATCTGTTTTTCATTTTAGAAGACACCCTAGGTTAAGGTATCTCATTGTCCTTGAGAGCAGATCAAAATATTAATTTTATAAAACCTGTTTAAGTGGACATATACTATGAATGAGGTGTTTTTGTATAAAAAATGATTTACACAGATTTTGCAGTTGTAGTAAATTATTTTTTATTTTCTATTAATGACATTCTGAACTCTTTTTAGCCTCTTAAATAGCTGGAATTTATCAGCTAAAAAGCTTGGTATATAATAAATCACTCAGCAATAAATTAATCTCTAAATTACTTTGGAGTTAGCTTTTTAGGTACGCATTCCAGTGTAAGTTATGTAATTAAAATATACAATTATGAAAAACTTATCATATGCTCGGAGGATGATATCCTTATTCAGATATCAATTTCAGTTGAGAAGATAAATAATTTGGAAGTAATTTCTAGCTTTACTTTTTTTTTGAAAATTATGTTAATTATTTATATTTCACAGTTTCTGAATTGAGGATTGTGGTCTGACAAATGCTATGTTGGTATTTGCAATTTGATGGCATAAAAAAAACAAAACAGAGGACTGAAGCTTTATTTTTCTAACATGATACTGTGTTCAAATAGTCTTTTGCTGGAGTTGAAAGAACCTCCAGTCATGCTTGATTATGTGTATTTTTACTATTACTGAAATATGTCTATGAATCTTCCTGCCAGATGTCACAGAGATCCAAAATTCTCCTCTTATGGTATAATCACCTAAAATGCGTAATAAGACACTACAGTAAACAATGTTTTCACTTTAGTTATTTATCTGTTACCAGATTGTATATAAATTGGGTGTTATCTCACTGCTTTTGCCATGAAAGCCTTTCTGTAACCCTTAAAAGTAAGCTTTCGTTTATCCCAAAAAAGTGACCTGTTAAAGTGACCATTTTGGTTGCCAAAACTGAGAACTGATGGGCTGTTGTGTGCCCTGTAGAGTCAGTGAAGAATGAGATTCTTTAAAGGATGATTCTCTGTTCCACCATTGAGCAGAATGCCGTCAGAGCTAGTGAGCAAGAATGTGCACCTGTGTAATCATGAAGCTGAACTCTCTTTAAGTAGAAGTACTGATGCTATAGACTAACAGAGCAGTTGCTTTTATGGCCTTTGACATGGTTTAGTCACATCTTTCACGAAAGCCCACTTTATGCTTCACTTTTTGAAAACTGAAAAAATTGTGAAATAGTTATTTTGAGGTTTCCTGTACTAGTTACTGGGACTTGTGTTATCCTTATACATTACGAGGAAATACCTTACTGTAATTAAGCTACCTTAGAATTTTCCACCTCTCTGTAATTGGTGTAATAAAAGGTTGTGATGGTGTTGTCCATCTTGGTGAGAAAGTGCTGTATTCCTGCAGAGTGTAGCTCCAGCCAGGGCCTGAAGGCATAAGAACAACCAGAAATGAAAGATTCTTCATTCCTACACATGGTTCATCAGATTTTCTGTGAGGGATTGGCTTGAGAATTATCATGAAGTTTTATCCCTTTGAAAACTTTGTCTGCTTAGGTCAGTATAACATAGAATATTCTTGCTGATTAAAATGCACAGTGAACTGTAGGTATGGTTCTGAACAGGGAGTGGGGTGCAAGGTGCACTGCTCAAAAAGAGTTCTTTTGAAGGTGGTTCTCTCACATAGGGATTTCTCCTGGTGTCTTCACCAGTTCCCTGCTGAGTAAGGGGTTGGTGTTGCTATTAGTGCCTTTTCATTGATCATGCCAAAACCTTCCTTCTGCCAAGTCTCCGTTTAACTCACCAAGTGTGAAAACTTCAACTAGAAACAAACCTTTTAAATGCCTTTCATTTTCATAAGACCTGACACATTTCAGGGGCAATGGGTATAAAGCAAGCTGCCTTTTACATGTTGTGGGATATATCACTTTCTGGAAATAGTTATTGTGGAGCTGTTCAGGTTAGTGAGACCTTTAGAGTCAAATAACCTTCTGACTCAGCTCTGCCAGAGATGAGCACCACGGCCAGACCGTCCTGATGGGACTCTGGGAAGTCACAGCAGAGGCCTCGATGACTGGTGTGAAACAATGATGGCAAGCAAAAGATAAAAGATGAGGGGAGGGAGTGGAAAGTGGGATTGCAGTAGCCCCAGATGTCTGGGGTCTTGTTCCAACCTGGCTGCAGAAAAACTGCACAGTTCACAAAAGTGATGGAAGTAACTGTACCATCATCTGGTCTGTCCCCTGTGCCATCCCCCAAAGGCCTGATGTCTTCCCTGCCTGCTTTCTCATCAGGACTGAGAGCACAGTAATACTGTCTTCCCACTTTGGAGCGAACGACTATCACATAATTTCTGGAAGAAGGTGTCAAAGATCCACCTTTAGATCAACAAATCTGTAAAAACTGCTGTTTTGAAACCTAAGTCACCAAGTGGCCAAGTATGTCAGGATGTACTTGGGAACAACATGAACTCTTTCCTGGGACTCTTATACCCAGAGACAACTTCCAGCAGTTACAAAGATGATGCAGAACTTGTAATGCAGTTTGATATCATATGCAACTTCCCTCTTTTGTGTATATAATAAAAAATATGCCCATTAATTGAATCATGAAAGTTATATTATGCTGAATCTATGAACTTTGCTTAGTGTCAAAATTTCTAATGAGTAACAAGACACTGAAAAAATAACTGCTTTTAATAGTGGGGAAAAAAAACGCAGATAAAAATCATTCCACAGAAGATAATGAGAGTGTGATCATGCAGACAACTGTTCTGTCAGATAACAGTTGTCTGCAGTTAAGTTTATTTCCATCTGCCTTCACTCCCCTGACTGCTGGTCGCATTGCCAAACCCAGACGTAAAATGTACTCAGCATCCTGATGTTAAACAGCTTTCATTAGCCTAGCAGAGTTGACTGACTCTTCATATGCATATTTATGTTCCACATTGTGATAAATGTGCTCTCCTGTAAGTCTCTCAGGACACAGGTACTGCTGAATGAGCCCAAAATAAATAGTAATCACTTATAATGACTTAAACACAAGACTTTGAAAATACAAAAAATACGTCAGGGTTTATAGTGAGCTCAAGTGATAAATATTTCACACTGTTCAGCAGAATCTTTAAAAGATATGAGGAAGACTGAATTTTGAGAAACCTTGCCTGTCTTTCCCCATTCTGTATGAAACTTGACCTAATTATAATGATTACCTTAAAATAAATGAATTTAAAAAATGGAGAGGAGTAAGAAAAGGAAAAGAAGGAATATGAGAGGAAAAAGGAAAGGGAGAAGGAGGAGGGGAAGGAAAAAGGGAAAGGAAACAATTTCTGCAATCTCTATATGTGGTAGCAAGGCATATTCTCACATCCTGGCATAAAAAATGGTTTTGTATGTGGTTTGTATGGGGACAAAGAACAATTTTTTGAACTTTCAAATATGGAAACTGCTACAGAGAGGTGAACATTGGTACAAAGGAAACATCCAGGCACTCTAGCTTCCCTTAAAAATTACTATATTTCTGAAGCCTAAAGATCAGAGATATGCTCATTATTTTAAAAAATTGTCTTGCTTTTACATTGGGATTTTCTACTGGAAAAAAGAAGATTTAAACTCAGAGTCTTGCTTATAAAACATCTGTATTTCTAAAAAGATTTTTCTTTTCACAATAATCAGCCAAAGACCTCACTGAATTCTACCTTGGGAAACCAAATCCATCAGGCAAACTTGTTAGCACATCTGGTAACAATGGTTGAGGAGATAGCTGAGGTACTCAACAACATTTTGGCCTCAGTCTTCACAGGCAACTTTTCTTCCCACACCTCTTGAGTGGATGGACCACAAGACGGGGACCAGGGAAGCCAAGTCCTTCCCACTGTAAGAGAAAATCAGGTTTGTGACCAGCTGAAGAATCCAAGCATACATACATCTATGGGACCTGATGAGATACATCCCAGACTCCTGAGGGAATTGGCTGATGTAGTTGCCAAGCCACTCTCTGTGATGTTTGAAAAGTCATGGCAGTCAGGTGAAGTCCCCGGTGACTGGAAAAAGGGAAACATTGCACCCATTTTTAAACAGGGTAGAAAGGAGGACCCTGGGAACTACCAATCTGTCAGCCTCACCTCTGTGCCTGGGAAGACCATGGAACGGATCCTCCTAGAAGCTGTGCTGAGGCACATGGAGGACAGGGAGATGATTCGAGACAGCCAGCATGGCTTCACCAAGGGCAAGTCCTGCCTGACCAAACTACTGGCCTTCTGTGATGGAGTGACTACATCAGTGGACAAGGGAAGAGATACAGATGTCATCTATCTGGGCTTCTGCAAGGCCTTTGACAAGGTCCCCCACAACATCCTTCTCTCTAAATTGGAGAGACATGGATTTGATGGGTGGACAGTTCAGTGGATAAGGAACTGACTGGATGGTCACATCCAGAGGGTAGTGCTCAACGACTCAGTATCCAGGTGATGAGTGGTGTCCCTCAGGGGTCTGTACTGGGACTTGTACTGTTTAATATCTTCATTGATGACATAAACAGTGGAACTGCATGCACCCTCAGCAAGTTTGCAGATGTCACCAAGCTGAGTGGTGTGGTTGATATGCCTGAGGGTCGAGATGCCATCCAGAGGGACCTGGACAAGCTTGAAAAGTGGGCCCATGTGAATCTCAGGAGGGTCAACAAGGCCAAGTGCAAGGTCCTGCACATGATTTGGAGCAACCCTCAATATCAATACAGGCTGGGGGATGAAGGGGTTGAGAGCAGTCCTGCAGAAAAGGACTTGGGGGTACTGGTGAACGAAAAACTGAATATGAGCCAGCAATGTGCAATTGCAGCCCAGAAACCCAACCATATCCTTGGATGCATCAAAAGAAGTGTGGCCAGCAGGTCAAGGTTGGTGATTCTGCCCCTTTACTCCGCTCTCATGGGACCCCACCTGGAGTACTGCATCCAGCTCTGGAGTCCTCAGCATAAGAAAAACATGAACCTGTTGGGTCCAGAGGAGAGCCACAATAATGATCAGAGGGATGAGACACCTCTCCTATGAGGACAGGCTGAGAAAGTTGGGGTTGTTCAGCCTGGAGAAGAGAAGGCTCTGGGAAGACCTTACTGTGGCCTTTCAGTATTAAAAGGGGGCTTAGAAGAAAGATGGGGACAGACTTTTTAGTAGGGCCTGTTGCAATAGGACAAGGGGTAATGGTTTTAAACTAAAAGAGGGTAGATTCAGACTAGATACAAGGAAGAAATTTTTTAGAATGAGGATTATTAAACACTGGGACAGGTTTCCCAGAGAGGTGGTAGATGTCCCATCCCTGGAAACATTCAAGGTCAGGTTGGACGGGGCTCTGAGCACCCTGATCTGGTTGATGTCCCTCCTTGTTGCAAGAGGGTTGGTCTAGATGACCTTTAAAGGTCCCTTCCAACCCAAACTATTCTATGATTCTATGATTTAGACAAATTAAATTCATCCATTTGAGTTCATAAATACCAGGTACAAATAAAAGGTGGGAAACTGAGTCTTTTCTCATTAAGAATTTGAATTTATTAAAATAATCAAGCTTAAAAGAATTATTCATTGACGCCTAAAGCATGAGAGGTTAGCCAGTTAATTAAAAGGATATTTTCTTCCTTTCAATTGTTCCCATAGTTTTTCCCTCTTGATAAATTTGCTGCTGAGTTGTCTTATTTTAACCAAACTAAAAATGACAGAATTTCTTTTGTCACCGAGGATGTCCACTCAGTCAAGATATAGCAAAAGTAACATGAAATATAAAATCTTCACAACATAGTTTTTACAGTCAACATCATCTGTGCACTCTTTATAACCTAATAGTATGTGCAGCTCCCGCTTCCCACATCCACTGAGCTGGTCCACTCACATTACTCAAGCTGAAAATCCTCAGGGCAGGTACAGTGATTTTTTGGGGGGTACGTCTTCATGGCTGAGCATGACAGAGACTGGATCTGTGACTGGTACTCTTAAATGATGCTACTGTATAACAGTGGCAATGCAATATACAGTTGGCATGTAATAATAATTTTATATTAAATGGCCAATGCTTTGTCCTTTGGTCCATGATACCACTGTTTCAGAATGTGCCAGATACTTGCTATAGCACCTCTTTTTGTCTGCTGCAGGAATCTAAGATCTAATTGTGTCTGTTTCAGGTTTTTTGTTTTGATGCACTTTTTTTTCTCCATTTGGTTAGATTATTAATATTAATGATATATGAGAAACAGTATTTGTTGATTTATGTATTAACGGTGTTATGCTTTACAAGAGAGCCTGTGGTTCCTCTTGCTG
Source organism: Strix aluco (assembly GCF_031877795.1). Lineage (NCBI taxonomy): Eukaryota > Metazoa > Chordata > Aves > Strigiformes > Strigidae > Strix > Strix aluco. Next base: position 12,493,010 of record NC_133971.1, on the reverse strand, counting down.
AGTGCAGCACAGCAAAATCATTGTAAATTAATATGCAATGTAAAAAATAAGGATTATAAGAAGCTCTTCTTTAATTTTAATGGAGTAGTAAAATCCTTCCATAGCATTAGCAGGCTCGTGCCCATAACTATGTTCGCACATCTTCTAACCTGAGAAATCACATGTGTGCTTTGGCATCTTTTTAACATAATATATTTAAAATAAAGTAGAAGTGTTGGGAAAATTGTGTTTTCTGCTATCCATAATCTTCCAAGAGGTTGAATTGTCAATGATCAGGAGCAGTACAGCCCTGATCTAAACTGATGGTCCTGCACAGTTACGATCCTACACTACACAGGGTACAGTTTCTCACACTGCCTGGTAGAAAGTACATGCTTGGCGTAGCCACAGAATCCAGCTCTGGGTATCTGCCTGTGGTTTTTTATATTTTCCATGTTTCTCCTACAGCATTTTTTTATGCACTTTTTGATACCTGCCTAACCTGTGTATTTTTTTGTAGTAATAGTTTTAAAACATTCCCTTTGTCCCCTTTGCAATCTTTTGCATCTCTTATCTTGTCAAGGTACTACTCTTGTATTCTGATTTTTATCTGCCCTTATTTGCATTCACTATTCTTTATCTGCCCCTACTTTTCTTCTTTTACTTGTTTACCAAGTATCTCCCCTTTCCATGAAATCTATCTTAATTTTCAGAGCTCAACAGAAACAAGCAGACGGTATCCCTTGCTCACTATAAAAATACATATGAAGTTGCTTTATGTAAACCACTGACTGTGCTTCCAGACAGTGGGCCACCAAACAAATAGGAGGAGAGAAAATCGTAGATTAGATCCATCTGGAAAATGCTGCGTTGAGATTGTAAATTGTAAAAGCAAGAGGGTCGAGTGACCAGCAGAGGGAGTGATTTCCACAGCCAATACCCCTCTATTAGGAATGCCGACTCCAGCCCTAAAGAGTGTCAGCAGAGGCACAAGCGTTGAGCTGGTGAGATGCCTAAAGCAAAATATGTAAACTACCTGAACAAAAAGCACTATCTTGAAATGGCTGCAATTCTTACTTAGCTAGCAAAAAGTTTGAGGAATTTAGGAGGTAAGAATATAGAAATAATGGCTAGCAGACTAGAAGTATGAGACATTACTGAGGAAATAATTGTTATTAATGGTAGTGATATTTATCTTCATGATTGCTACAAATCAATTATTGATGAAGTAAGATTAAGTCTTTAATAGGGAAATGTATTTCATTACTGGAACATGTAATTTTTCATATCAGTTCATTAGAGTGTAAACTGAAATGATACGTCTTGCCGAAATGCTTATTGGTTAACAAAAATTTTACCACTAACTATGGAAATGATGTAAACAAATTATAAACCCAAACAACTCATAAAAGCCAACCTATACAATGAGTAATTAATTCACTAGTAGTGCCTGGAACATTATGAATCTCATTTTGATCAGTACATTCTGAGCAAGTAACAAGGTAAAAATCTCTAGATGTTTTTGCAGAATGTTTGTTCTTAATGTTTCTAAAGATTTTCCTGAAGTACATTCCTGGGAATGAATGGGAAAGGTAGGTTGATTTATCCATGAGCCGTCAGTAATTTGCAAGCAGTCATTGATCTCTAGGAGTAGTGAGTTCTAAGAAAGGTGTGGACTGTGCTAAAGTATTTAGCTATTGGTTTATCTTGGTTTTTACTGGAAAGAGAGAAAGGTGAATAGAGATGAGATACAAAGTGGAGTGACCTGAATGACAGCCCAGCAATTAAACTGACCCAAAACAGCTAGCAATTATGTTTGATATCCTCTTTTCTTTCCATAATTTACTGAAATTAATTTTCAGTTCTATTAAAAATAGAGGTGCTGGGCAACAACCCTCTTGTACCTCTAGATTAGAAACAAAATTAATGGTCTTGGTTATTATGAGCTAAAGCATAATTACTGAAACTAATTGTGGGGAGGTAAGTGTTAGGATTCCGCAAAAAGTCAGTATTAGGAACAATATCATTCAATGTGCCTTGTTAATTATTCAAATAACATTTTAATATATGGATTGGCAATGTTCTAGGACACCATTTTAGATCAAAGCACAAGATAAATGGAAATTATAGAATAGTGTGTAGTTTTCAGAAAGCACACTGTAACAAAGTTTATTAACAATAAGCAATACTAAATCACAACCTAACACACACCCAATGGAGCTCTGGGTGAGTAATCCGATCTGTAGTATGTACAGATTGGTTGAAACATGGGTGAATTAAGGAGGTTTACTGTTGTTGACCTTTAGGTCGTGCCAAATGCCAAAATAATATTTACCTAGATTGTTGTCATTGGGATGGGTAGTGAAAGGATATTTTTCTTTGTTGAGGGGTGTTACTTTATTTTGATAGCATTTTCTCAATATATCAAAGCGGTATTATAAACTGTTCACATAAATTACTCATTTAATACATGGAAATACTTGTAAAATTCAATATAAAGAAACTGAAACCCCCCAACAAATCCATCTGAAAATTGCTTAATTACTTACTATATATTTGCCCAGCACCTGCCACAGTAGAACTCAACATGGCTTTGGTCATTAAGAGCTACTTTAAAGATATCTAGTAATAACATTCAAAGGGAGAATACACAAACATGTTGCTCACCATAATTAATTGCAAAATATTATAGTAATTTCACAGCCACAGCTGACAGAGGGAGGCCTGTTGTGCTTGGTTGAGACAGAATGCTTCGCCTAAAAAACTCGTCTCAAGCTGGGAACCATCAAAGAGCAAAATCCTACAGGTATTGTCATCTAATGAAATAGAAGCATTAAATCAAATGATAGACACCTGTGACTTATTTTAACAGTCTGTTGCACTCTGAAAAGAAGACTCAGATTTAGAAGTTTGATAACAGCAGCCTAATTTGTATTCCCCTCATAAAGGGATGCGATACTAGGTAATGTTTTCATCTTAATTTCTTTTCTTGACTAGCATACATGTAATTCAGTTCTTAATAGAAAATTAAAATTTCAAAAGGTAAAGAAGATTGAAGTTCTTAGCCAGGGAAAACATTAAAACTGAAGTATTAAGGGATGACAAAGGCTCTGCTCTGGCACTCTCAAAAGAACATGAAGATTAACATAAAGATTTCTACATTTGTCATTGAGTCTAGCCAACATGGAACATCCACAAGAGCAAACTTAAATAATGACAGGGAGATGGCTGGTGGGTGACCCACTAGCTATTTCTGGCTCTAGCTGCTGTGATTATTTTAATCTAGAATTAAGGAAGACAATTCTTGTGAATTGTTTGTATAGATATGGGGTTTGAAAGACATGATATTATATATGAATATGTGAATGAGTATTCCTGACAGGCTGAGTGTTCAGAAGTGTTTTGCTAGCAAGTGTAATTTTTAGTATTTTTTTAATTTGAGACAGTTCCTTCTCTTTGGGGGGTAACAGGTTTCTAGGGAGGGTTAATAGCTTATTTTAGACTGACTGGTGTGATCAGAAAAACATCAAGGAGTGTTTCAGAAGGCTGACCTTCTTTAAAAAGAGACATCATCAGACTGCAGACAAAATCCCAGTATCATGATATAAATGGCCTCAGTATTTGCAAGAACAAGATCGAGACAGACTTTATTCAGACAAGTTGCCATATTCACTTACTTCATCTTCACCTGCAGCCATATTTTCATCAATGATAGGAACTTTCACTGATTTTGGGGCATCAAAAAGCATCTTCTACATGTGCCATCCCAAGGTTAATTAACTTTTAGATAATTGTCTAATGAAATATCTTTTTTTTTTTATGTGAGATGTATCAATGACACTTTAATCATGTATGTTAACTCTCACCATTGTCTCACCATCAAACTGTCTCCAAAATATTCTCTAAAATATGAAGTTCACCTGGTATTATTTGTATTACAGGGATACTTTTTCCAAGGAAAGAGTGGTGGAAGAGACAGCTAATGCAAATTGACTATTGTATGTCTTCAAAAGGGCATCAGGTTTGCAATAGCAGAACAATTGAAATGACTGGCACATTGTTTTTTCTCTGATTTGTCTGGGAATCAATAACTTAACATTTGGTAGATGCTTTTGGCAGGCTTCAAAAGAGGTTGGAACCTGTTGAAAGAAATGGGGAAACAGTATTTATAATTAGATCTTCGCAAGAGCAGCTACTGCTAGTAAAAAGAGGTATTTTCCTTTGGCAGAGGTGTAATTTCACCATTACTCCTCCCCAAAGAGCCTTCCTTGCTCTAGCATGCATTGTTCTAGACATTCACCTAGAGTATCTTGGGTTCATTTGTTGTTACTGCTTCTGTAGTCACCATTGTATATTTGGTATAATTAACTGTCAGCTCACTACCAGTAGTATTTACCTTGAAAAGAACTTGAAGTAGCTTGAAAAGATGAAAGTGAATGTTATTGCTTGTTTTGTATGTTGAATCCCCCAGGAACCCACTGTTAGTCGGAGTGTCATGTGGTAGCAATGTGTTTGCCAAAGTACAGTAATTGTGTAGTTTCTAAAAGCTCTAAGGGAGCAATGTTTAAGAAAGTGAGGTCCAATATTTGAGAGAAACCATGAAGGTATGAATATATGCTTAATAAACGTTTGCACACAGAGATACCAATTAAATAAAGTCTTATATTCCAATGTAAAGATGTGATGAGGGTTGGCACTCAGGTTTCTCCTTTTCATAACTGGTTCAGAAGGTAATTTGTCTCCTCTCCCAGATCAGGCAGGATCTTTTACTCAGTATACTCTCCAGGTCACATGGGGGTGCTTTTCTACAGGCTATTAAAGATTATGACTTGCTCTAACCTATAGAGGTATACCAGACCTGGCCTGAGAATCAAGAGCTGTCCACTTAAAGCAGCATTGAGTTAAGAACTGGTATTTCCCAGGTTAAATCTAGCTTCTGCTGAGCTGTGTGACTGTGGCTAGACTGTCAAAGGTTCCCCAGCTAGATGCTTTAAAGTTAGCATGATGATTGCTAGTACTGGTGCTGAATGGTACTGAGTATGAGCAGACATGTATACTTAAGGGTTTCTCAAACGTAGTTGCAGTAGGCTTTCACTGTGAAATGTGGTTTCATTTCTGTTATTGTAATTTGTTTAAAAGTTACCTTTATTTATAAAGTGCCTTGATAGGAGGTAACTGAATTTTAGGTGAGGCCTTGTGTTTCAGACTGATTTTTGTCAGAATTTACCCTGTGGCATAGCAGGTCTTTTGGCACCCTTTGCTATCTAGTGTGTCTCTTTATTTTAAATACAAACTGTAATGAGTGTCAGTAATGGATGCTCTGAGTGGGGATTTACGGATTCTTATTGGCTCTGCCAAGTTTCGTCTGTAAAGTATATACAGATTTGAGCTGGCTGTGATTGCCCTTTTCAGCATGTCTGCCATAACTTTAGTATTTATATCAAATTAAACAAACAGAACAAATAAATACAAAGCTGTTTGATTATTAGCTGTCCTAGGCTGTCCAGAAGTCACATATTTTTCGCTGAATAGAAAAAGACCATGATGAGACATCACTAATGTGCAGTGAACCTTCATTCCAGAATATTAATGGAGGAGAAAACCCAAAATACATCCTTGAAAAGGTGGATTCCCCTTTTCCTCAACCAAACTAAACCAAGTAAAAACTAGGAAAGATGATGGTTTTTATGGGTCGGCATAAGGCACTTCATAGCTCAACACAGGTAGCACCACAACCATGGTTGCTTTGAAGGGCTAGATGCTGGCCATCTTTTTCCTCATTATAAAAGTATGAAGGAGAACACTGAGCCATGGGATGTCAAACAGATCCTCTTCTCAAACTGAAATCACAGATTTCTTCTGGGCTGCTTTTATTGTGAAAATATTTCTGACTTTCAGTGAGATACACTAATTCTCTTTCTTACTCTGCAACTCAGTGACAGGCCCTTACTTCTTCAGGGAAATAAAGGTACATTTGACTTCATCTTTGTCTGAATGGTTTTACCTTTTGGCTGCTCCTTTCCCATCTGTTGAATGGACCTGAAATGGGAGAAAGAGGGAGAGGACCTGAAATGAAGAAAGAGACAGACAAGAATGGTTTGAGGGGATGGAGGAAGAATGGAGTAATAGTACTGCAGCTTTGAATGAAGAGACACAGAGGAGACACTTGTCTAGCAGTCCACTCAAGAAGCCTTCCAGAAGTTGCCAGCTGCCTTATGGATTTGGGTGTGTGACTAAATGCTAATACTAATGCTAATTAATGCTAATTTAGCATGAATGTTCTTAAAAGCTTATGGTGGCCTTCTTTGGAGAATTCAAATCCCAGGGTACAGCATATAAAAAACTAGATAACTAAATCAATTTGATAATTTCTTTCATATAATTTTAACTTTTGATCTGGTACCATCTTTACATTAAGGATGAGTGTACTGCTTGTTGCTCTTTTGGAACCTGATGGATTCATTACACTGAACTCTTAATCCTTCTTGCATTCAAATAGAGTTGTATCAGTAATCAAAACAGAAAGATGGTAAAATAGAACTAGCACATATGGTAATAAATCCCATGAAAAGAACACAGACTGTAGCATAAATCTACCATCTGCTCTAAGATATACAGACTCCCTTTTTGCTTACTAGATGACAAACAGATAGATTACCCACCCTGTTAGCCCACGCTGAAAGGGATTTTTCCAATGTCTAGTAACAAAATTAGCTAGGCTGAAATTTGCCTTGTACCTAGGCTTGCCCTTGGTGTATGGAAGAAGTCTAAGGTGTTAGTTCTAGAAAGCAATCTCCCCTCCTGCAAGGTGTTGGTCAAGAGTCATTGGAACAGCTAGTGGTTTCTCAAAGCATGGTGAAAGGGAGAGGCAGAAGTTTCTACTAATAAGGCAAATAAACTGTAAACCCACTTTTACAATTTAGAAAGGCAACAGAATGAAAGCACAGCACTGTCTTCTTTAGCTAATACTTCACTTTACCAGGGCTATTTTTTGCACCTGGGATGTCTGCACAATGGGGCCCTTTTCTTCCAGATGTTATCCAGCAACCTTAGTTGCTTGTATGTATAAGTAAGGCTTACCTGTTCAAAAGTAGGTCAATTCAGTGCTTTGTACTTTCCAAAACTGTTGAAGTTCCTTACTTCTGAACTGGAGTTCCATGCAGCAGAACAAGACTGAAAGGGAGCTATTTTCCACCTCTTCAGAAGTGGCAGTGATTTGCTTGCCTTGAACAGAATCCTGCTCCACACCCATGCATTTCCTGCCAGGACTGCTGGAAACATGTGGAAGAATCTCAGTTTCTGCAGAAGCAGTCTGAATCAGTATCTCTGAAGTTTAACTCTTCTCTTTCTACCCTCTGCTAACTGTGATGAATTAACTGGACGACAGGAGTCCCCTGTGGTGAGCAAGTACAACGGTGTAACAACTACACAGCCTTAAGTCCTGGAACTGGCAATTGTGCTCTTAGTGAGGCATAACACCCTCAAGCCCTAATGCTTCATCATAACCCTGAAATGTCTTTTCATATTAATTTTTCACCTCTGAATATAGCATACTTGACAGTATTAGTATTTCAAATGTCTACATTTAACTCCAGAGTTAAGACCTCAGACATAAATGAGGCACTTCAACTCTATTCTCTGAACACTTATTCCACATCACTGATCTGCATTCTCATTTGGATCACACATAGGTTTCAAATACAGAGCCACAGCTGCAGATAGAGGAAGTAGAATGTGAAAGGCCCAATCTGCAAAACTGCAAAGCACACAAAATTTAAGCAAGTCCTGATAGAAATCTTTGAAACTCAAAAAACATAGAGAGATTTGTTCACCTTCAGTAAGAAAACAAACAAACAAAAAACCAAAATGGAAAAGAGAAAGATAGAAGGTTTACGTACTAGGTAAAATTTTAAGAGATATTAAAAATGCACAGATAGACAATTAATCTGCTTGATTGAACTGTATTTCCATAATGTTTTATGCTTATCTTTCTTAGAGTGTTTTCTCATTGGTTGAGAAGTCTGTACACTTCCAAACTGAGAGCATCTTAAGTAAGACAGTGTTTTATTTGTTCTTCTGCATCCTTGAAGGTTTCTGCTAGAAAGCTCATTTGTTCTACTTTTTCCTTGTTTGAGATTTCTTAGGCTCATATGAAATGAGGAGACACTCTAGAAGGTGGATGGAAATAAAAATTTTCCGTTCTGAGTACATCCTTTTCATATCTAAGATACTTCAATTTTTTTAAAATGCAGCTTAAGCAGCAATGCCCCAAATGCTTTTAACTTTTAGATAAGCAGCAAGGGCGTGGATCATAAAGACATATTAAGTCAGTTAGCCTTCTCTAATATCAGCCATTTTATTTTGGTCAGAATTTCTTTGAGAATTCATCATGGTTCAGATTAGGCTTTTTTCCTCTTCTGTCTTCTGCAAATTTTGAAGAAACTCTTGAGATCATTTGCTGCATCAGAGACTGGCTGGCTCTCTGGAACTCTTGACAAGTATGAACAGGAATGTTGGAAAAAAACTTTTGATACTGTTTACCATGTAGCTATTATTATTATTGTACAGAAATGGTGCAGAATTGTCATGCAGGGATTGAAATTATAGATATATATTACTTTCTTGCAGAGAAAAACAATGAGCAATTCCATCTTTATTTCAGTGTGATGACTACCTAGCTATTACACTTCATGTACACAGACACTGACATCACTGTCTAGATTATACCAATGCTTAACCGAGCAAACTACCTCAAACAGTTCTAAGGCAAAAGAACCTCACTTATCAATTGTCTTTTTGAAACCTACTAGTAAATTGAACAGTGCAAGGGAATGCTCCTGAGCACTGAAATTTCATTGCACATGTTGTGAAATTCTTAGTGTGGTTCCTAGTATATTTTTGGCCCGTGTGAGCTTGCGCTGTTCCAAATACACTACCAAGCCAGGCTTGTGATAAACTACAGATCATTTCCACTAGACAGTTTGTATGTGCCCGTGTTGCTTTAGAGGCTAACATAATTAGTAGTGTGGAAGTGAGCTGTACTCTCCTGGTTGGCGTCAGCAACTGGTACGCAGGCCCGCAACTAAAGTTATGATATATCAAGTGACACAAAAGAGACTACATAAGTTTTTTCATTGGCATAATGAGGGCCTAGTAAAATCTCACTTTGTAAGGCTCACTTACTCCCCCTTTCACAGTAGCCATCTAGAATGACCTTGACTCCTTGACATCTGGCTGAGTGTCCTAAGACCAGCTGATAAATGAATCTGCTTACCTCCTTCCCTCAAATCTCAACCAGAAGTGGTGATGCTCACTGTAACAAAATCTTTGCATACTAATGCACAGAAAGTGTTGCCAACTCTCAGTCACAGATTTACTTGTGTGAAAGCATTGATCCTGTTTCTTAAAATGCATCTGTGAGTGCATTTTCTCACTCAAACTAGGCAATAAAAAATAAGCTAAAAGTGCAAATGCACACTAAAAGTCACAGATAATATACATTAATGCAGGAAACTTCATAAGACATTATGGTATAAGAGAGAAATGCCAAAGACAGAAATCAGGCAGTGTACAAGCTATGTGTCTGAATATCACTCTTAACAGGTGCTTGCTCTGCGTCTACCCATCCAGTTTAGGCCAACTAGTACAGATGCTAAAAGTGCAGACTCTGACTGAAGGTACTGTGAGAAGATAATGTAGCTTTACTTGAAAACAATTGGTAATACAGTGATGTAGCTGAATGAAAATAATTAACGCATATTCTCTAGGGCAATTTTCTACTTGTTTAAAGATATCAAAGAAACTCCTGAACACATATAAGGCAAAAGATTTAATTTTTAATCACACCTGTCTAAGTTAAATAGATTCTGCAGAAGTCTGAGATAAGTAGTCAAACATATCATGTCCTCACTAGTGATGTAACTGGAATTCCGTCTTTAAGACCAGTTGAAGTCTGTTTTGCTTCGAATCCTAAATGACACTGAAGCGCTGACTGAAGTCTTGAGTTTCGTATCGTTATTGCTAATTGTTAAGGCATCCTTTATCCATGACCCTGATGTCTTCCTACATTCTGGAGCAGTCTCATTCTTCTTCCTGGATAACACAGTATTCTGCTTGTCACAAACTATGTCTGTGGTGCTGCAGATTCTAGCTGAAAGAGTCAGAGACAAATAATGAACATACAGAACCAAGAGTAGCTGAAAGTTTATTACCACAAATGTGGGAAGACTAAGTATTTTTGAACAGTATTTCTTACTCTTGACTGGAAAACAGCTTTGAAGACTTCAGTAATTTCAAGGATTATCTGTTTGAAGAGTTCAGTTTCAGAGTTATCTTTCCTTCCCTCTAAAGGTCATTAGCATAAGATATAAATAAATCTTGAATGGTGGTTACATATTTGTGTAGCGTCTGTCCATTGACAATATCTGTGTTAGATTTTAAGCTGTTTAATATTTTTAAAGCTGCGCATATTTCCTTCACATACCTTATGACTAAAGTCATACTAAAATTGCACAGGGATGAGATATTAAAAACAGCTGTGCAATACAATTAATGCTTGCAGATTTGATAGGAGAAGAGGCAAAAATGCCATGATTCTTTAGACTACAAGTCATGTATTCCACAAATTATAATGAACACCTCAGAAAAAGAGTACAGCCCCTTTTGTTAAGCAAACAGCCTTGTGTTTTCCATAGCTGCTGTTGCAAACTTTTCTCAGTTATATTCCATCACTCCCAGGCTAGTGTACCCTGAATAGAACCTATGAGCAGATTAGAATAGAAGCAGTTGGAGTCACAGATAGGAAAGACTTTTGAGATTTGGAGCATAAGGCGAGCTCTGTTGCTCTTTCCCCTCATGTAAAGTGAGCTGTACAGCTCGGGAGACATGCACAGGAAGCTGACTGATCACCACAAGTTCAAAGCATTAGTAAGAAGTGTGAGAATCCCCAGACTAAGAACTTTCATTTCAAACATACAAAAAAGACAGTGGATGAGGAAAGTGAATGCAGTATGTAGTCACAAATTCTAATTTCTGTGTATGGCTGTATGGATTATGAATCATAATAAGGCATCTAGAAGGTTTGTCTCACTGCTGATTTTCGCTGGACTCTTGACAGCTGAGCTTGGTCATGGCTTTTTTGTTACTGACATCCATGGGAGTCAGGCTGTATATATTGTCTATGAATTCTAATGAAAACAAACCCAAACATCCTTCCTTGCTTTTAAAATAAGGAAACACTAGCTTAGCAGAATCCTAATAATTGTGTACTCCACTCTCATATAGAGTAGCAACAAGAGCAGACCTTTAATAACAGTAGTATTTTGGTGACTCTCTTGGAGTTGAGCTGTAACTTTGTACATGAACTCTGATATTTTTGATTTTTTTATTTCTGATTTCCAGAGTGGACCTTTCTGGCAATTAAATCAGGGGACTGCATTATGGCCACAAATAAGCTGAGCAACAGAGATACAGGCAAAACATTCTTATGAGGACACTCTTCAGAATAACAATAAACCAGATTTTGTATGACAGCCTTGACTTTGAACTATCTGTCTTATCTAATAGCTCCTTTGAAGGTCAGATTTACTCATGAAGTCACAGGTAAAAAGAAATCCCTTCTCACCAGTTTGCTTACAGTCCCAGTGTGTTGGCATGGAAATGCCCTTTTTGTTATTCCTTTTAAAAGATTATCTGTGAGGACCAGAGTTCATATTTTCCAAATGGTCCATCAATGTTGCTAATTTCTGATGAAGTGACTGTGAAGGACATAGAAAAGTAGTGTGGAATGAAACAAGTCGTTTGAAGGATAATCTCTAGGTGATATAGCTGGCAAAAATGGCAACCATCCAAAATGAAAAATGGTGTGGGAAAAATAAACTATCAACAATCTGTCAGTTTACATCAGTTAATTATAAATGCTTCTCTGTATCAATCCCAACTTATTTTTTAACAGTTGCTTCATTGTTAAACATGTTCAGGTTTCTCTTCTTCATCCTCATCTGATGGAGTTTTGCTCCTTTTTCTGCTTCTACAGATTTCACCTGGTCTCACAGTTGAGTTGTAGACAGTAAAGTGGCCAGCCCTTTTGGACTTTGAACATCATTAAATTCTCCTAGTTGGGCTAAAGACTTGGATTCCACATGTTTTCTTCATACTATTTTAATATCAAGTTCCTATAAGTATAGTAAGCATAATTATATAATTAACATTTATGATTCAAGGCATGAAAGTTCTATTTCAGTAGAGAATTAGTTGTCACAGAATCACAGAATTACAGAATTGCAGAATGGCTGAGATTGGAAGGGAAATCTGGAAGTCATCCTGTCCAACCCTACTGCTCAGGCAGGGTCACCTAGCTGCTTGCCCTGGATCGTGTCCAGACAGCTTTTGAATAAAATAGAATCATAGAACCATTTAGGTTGGAAAAGACCCTTAAGATCATCAAGTCCACCCATAAACCTAACACTGCCAAGTCCACCACTAAACCATGTCCCTAAGCACCACATCTACATGTCTTTTAAATACCTCCAGGGATAGTGAGTCAACCACTTACATGAGCAATCCATTCCAATGCTTGATAATCCTTTCAGTGAAGAAATTTTTCCTAATATCCGATCTAAACCTCACCTGGTGCAGCTTGAAGCCATTTCTTCTCCTCCTATCACTTGTTACTTGGGAAAAGAGACCAACACCCACCTTGCTACAACCTCCTTTCAGGTAGCTGTAGAGAGTGATAAGGTCCCTCTGAGCCTCCTTTTCTCCAGGCTAAACAACCCCAGTTCCCTCAGCCACTCCTCATAAGACTTGTTTTCTAGACTTTCACCAGCTCTGTTGCCCTTCTTTGGACACACTCCAGCACCTCGATGTCTCTCTTGAAGTGAGGGGCCCAAAACTGAAAACAGTATTTGAGGTGCAGTCTCAATATCTGCAAGGAGGGATACTCCACAATCTCTCTGGGCAATCTGTGCAAGTGCTCAATCACCCTCACAGTGAAAAAGTGTTTCCTGATGTTCAGAGGGAGCCTCCTGTGTTTCTGTTTGTGCCCATTGCCCCTTGTCCTGTCATTGGGCACCACTGGAAAGAGCCTGGCTCTGTCCTCTTTGCGCCCTCCCTTCAGATATCTATATACATTGATAAGATTCCCCCTGAGCCTTCTCCTTTCCAGGCTGAACAGTCCCATTGTCATTGTAAGCAATCACACACTTAGGATCATGAGGTCATGTTGCTGTTTTCTGAATTTTTTTTCTTATGACAGGTTTAATTAGAGGAGTGCAAGTTTTTAGAGAAGACATTTATGTGTGGGATTTTTGACAGCATTGATTAATCTGCTTTCTATTGATTTCAGTGTGAGTTACTACAAACCATCTTTCCCTTTTCAAAAAAATTATACATTAGAATTTGCACTTCTCACAATAAAATTAACCTGTGATTATTTTCTCTTTCTTTAGAATTTTCTTTGCAGCAATGTGATTGAACTCAGAGTAATAAACAAAAATTGGATTTAAGATGTTCTTGAGTCCTCAAATATGTATTATGAGAGACCTGTTCAATATCATAATTCAACAAACTTTCCACTGGCTAGAGTAATTTTTTTGTTAGACAACCTGTGCATGCCAGCTCAGGTGTGTAGAGTATTGCATATTTTTTCAGACTGTTTTGCAAAAGTTCACATTGCCATACAAAAATCTGATAGCAATTGTGAAATATATTACTTTTGTTGGTAGAATACACTGTGTTCAATGCACTGTTATTTCAAGTATCACAATGAGTTCTTGATCACGGACATGTCTGTAAAAATATCATAGTTATTTCTGTATCAAATCTCTTTATTTTCCTTTTCTTTTTTTTTTTTTTTTTTTTTACTATCTTTATGTGCAGACAAACTGGGATCAGAAAATCAAAGTGTATTATTTTCTTCCAGTGTTTGGTAAAGATGTAGTTCTGCATATGTCATATTTGACTGATAAGGAGTTAAATCTTTCTTTCTCCTCTGTAGCTGAGCAGCTCTCTTGCACTAATAGACACAGGAGAGACTTACTAACCTTTACTTTATGTCAGATTTTCCTATACTTCGGTGAACACGACCCTGTACAGTGAGGGCAGAATTTAAATCTCAGACTAATAAAACTAGTGGATTGTACACATCAAACACTGAAGGAGCTATGTTCTTTTATCAGGATTGAAACAATACAAAATAGTAGTAGACTGCAGTCTGTGGTCCAATACAGTAGTCTTCTTCCAGCATCTTTCTGCAAAGCTGCCCTGAAAGAAGACATAGCTTTTGAATGTTTCAGTTGTGTTGGTACCATGCTCCACCAAGCTTTTGCATGGAGCCTAGTTAAGGCATTGAGGATTGATTAGATCCAAGAGTGATGCCAATGCTGGGTAGAGGGTACACTAGGCTGCATGGACACACTTTCTTTAGTCCCCATATGTGTAAAATGAGAAAAAAAACCCCAAAACCAAAAAGCTGTTTTGAGGACTAAGAAACAAAAAAATAGTTTCACAGTGTCTCCTAAACTAAGAACATGTCTTATGGGAACAGGAGACACATTAGTACGTAATCATCCTGCTTCTACACAGAACTTCAAATATCTGTACCGTTAATATTAAATAATCTGGATTTTTTACTTTTAAAAAGTTGTAACATGTTTTAAGCTCACAGGTTGCTATTTTAACAGTCCTGTACTTAAGCCATGCTTCATCAACAGCCATGAAGAAATACCCAAATTAAGAGAAGAGAATTTTTCCCGACTGAGATTGGGTCAGGTTACAACTAGACTGAGATATCTGCATGAAGAAAACTGTTGAATAGGGCTTTTGTGAGGATCTTTACTGAATATTTGAACATCACTTGTCTATTTGGCAAGATGTATGAGCAAAATAAAAATTGCTGAATTTGTCTCTTCCACTAAAATGACTATGAAATGAGAGGATTGTCATGTCATCTATTCAAGTTTCCACTCTTTACAAATAGTTTTGAGGGATTTTCCTCTTTTTAATGTATCAACTGGCTGGATGGCTGGGCCCAAAGAGTTGTGGTGAATGGAGTTAAATCCAGTTGGCAGCCAGTCATGAGTGGTGTCCCCCAGGGCTTGGTTTTGGGGCCACTCCTGTTTAACATCTTTATTGGTGATCTAGACGAGGGGATCGAGTGCACCCTCAGTAAGTTTGCAGATGACACCAAGATGGGTGGGAGTGTTGATCTGCTCGAGGGTAGGGAGGATCTGCAGAGAGACCTGGACAGGCTGGAGCGATGGGCTGAGGCCAACTGTAGGAGTTTCGATAAGGCCAAATGATAAGGTTCTACACTTGGGCCACAACAACCCCCAGCAGCGCTACAGGCTTGGGGAGGAGTGGCTGGAGAGCTGCCAGTCAGAGAGGGACCTGGGGGTGTTGATTGACAGCCGGCTGAACATGAGCCAGCAGTGTGCCCAGGTGGTCAAGAAGGCCAATGGAATCCTGGCTTGCATCAGAAATAGCGTGGCCAGCAGGGACAGGGAAGGGATCTTACCCCTGTACTCGGCACTGGTGAGGCTGCACCTTGATAACTGTGTTCAGTTTTGGGCCCCTCACTACAAAAAGGACATTGAATTACTTGAGCGTGTCCAAAGAAGGGCAACGAAGCTGGTAAAGGGTCTGGAGCACATGTCGTACGAGGAGCGGCTGAGGGAACTGGGGGTGTTTAGTCTGGAGAAGAGGAAGCTGAGGGGAGACCTCATCGCCCTCTACAACTGCCTGAAAGGAGGTTGCAGAGAGCTGGGAATGAGTCTCTTTAACCAAGTGATAAGCGATAGGACAAGAGGTAATGGCCTCAAGTTGCACCAGGGAAGGTTTAGACTGGATATTAGGAAGCATTTCTTTACAGAACGGGTTGTTAGGCATTGGAATGGGCTGCCCAGGGAGGTGGTGGACTCCCCATCCCTGGAGGTGTTTAAGAGTAGGGTCGACATAGCGCTAGGGATATGGTGTAGTTCAGAACTGTTAATGTTGGGTTGATGGTTGGACTGGATGATCGTCAAGGTCTTTTCCAACCTAGATAATTCTGTGATTCTGTGAACTGGTTCTACTCAATAAAATTTATTAAAATTTATTCTGATAGAATTTGCTCTGTTACTAAACTGGTCATTCTGTCTGCATACTTCTCTTCAAGAAGATACAAAAGGTGCCCAAGAGAGATAGCCAACATTCAAAGTTCTGCAGTTGAGAATATTTCTTAATTCCATCAACAGGGGATTTTCCATGTATGGGAGAGCATTTAGCAATAGATTTGCCTGGCTGGGTGTGTCAGTGGACATGACATACAAGAGGCTGTCTCATGAAAATTATAACCTGTATAATTTCCCTATAAAAACATCGACCTTTCCTGCCAACTTGCTTATACAACATTGCATAATCTTGACTATAAGCTTGTCTAGGTGTTCAAATTTCCTCTTCATGCTTATCCCTTCAAATCATTGAGTCATGAGTCCTTAGTTCAAACTGCAGCAACATTGATTCTTCCAGTTACAAAGGTCCCCCATTTTGTCCTTGTTTGTTGAACAGGAGGCAGCCTTTACAAATGGAGATCCCTTTGGGTTGCCCACATATGTAAGAAGTTGCAGTAGCATAAACTGAAGCAGCTTACATAAAGCAGTTCAAAGGCCTAAAAAAATATGCTTGATCTATTTAAATTATTGTTTAAGTGAATTAACTTGATTCAGTAAGTTACCTGTGCAAAATAGACATAAACAAGAGTTCAACTAATTTAAGTGTCTCTTCTATAAGGGCCTTTTCATAGGTTCTCTTCCCAGTGTACATCTCCCTCCAGGTAAAACTGGGATTTTTTTGTTTGCTTTTTAACATTAACTAGTATCTTTAAAATAGTATTTTAAAAATCTAGCACAGACATTGTATTTTGAATGTGTTAGGTAGTCAAGATAAACTCTTATCTCAAGAATTTGATTCATCCAGAGTTTATTTTGACAAAATATGTTAGATTATAATTTGCCTTTAAAAAGTGACAGATTTAACAAGTGTTAGCTAGCACCCTGGTAAAGAAGAACAAACACTGCCTGTGGTGCTCTGAGGTGGTTGTTTCATGGTTGCTTTAATCTAACCTAAATGCTCTTTTCTCTACCTGCAGCCACTTGTTCCTATTTCCTTTCTTATGCAGGTCTTAGTGTTGAGGTGAGTGAGCTGGGCCCGGGAAATGATCCAGCTAGAAAAAAATAGCTTAAAAGATTAATTTTCAGCTGTATCAGTTTCCAGTTCTGTTTCATCAAGTGACCAAAGAAATGTTCATGTGTGTGCTGTGAGTGTGCTGATGAGGGTTATGTAGATGATGTAAATCACCTCCTTCAGTAGCAGCCTGCATTTATGTTGGGATTAAAGTAATATAAAACCACATTCTGAATGCACCCAGCAGTGGTCTTAGCCAGAAATGACAGACATCTGGTTCCACTGACAATTCTTTAGAAGTCATCCTAGTTACATTTTATCTTATAATACTTTCAAGATTGTTCAGTAGATCTAAAATGATAGCGTCTTAAGCAAGTCTATCTGCCTTGTATCCAGTCATAAAGTTTTCACAGAAGGATAACAACTGTATTGCAGTTGCTGAGTTTGAAAGATACTCAGGAAAGAAAACCAGGGTGTGAGAATAAGCAGTAAGAAATACTGAAAATTCTGTACATGGCTACACATAATAATTTTTAAAAACTTCATTTGTCATAGACAGGGACAAATTTTAAGTGTAGCAGTGCTCAACTGGTTAAGTAAACCAGTGCTTCTGGGTTTTCAGTTTTCTTGTGACCAAATGCTAGTAGTCATTTGAAACATGCCTTCTATTTAGCTTCAGAAAAAATCCAGTTAGAATTTCTACATCATGGTATCTGAAGGGTTGTTCAGTTCTGCATAACCTTTAGCTCAACGGGTAAAAGAAGGAATTCTTTGCATTTCATTATGAATTTGATATCAGATTTTGATAATAATTATTAACTATTTTTTCAATAACAAATTTTATTTATGTGAAGGGAAAAAAAAAAAGTATTGACATCTATCAGTGTTGGAAAGGTAATCATTCTCTTTCTTCCATAGACAGGAAAACCTGAAATACAGAAAATGAAGTTATTCAAATTTACACACTCATTCAAAGGCTGCTGATGGATTTTGTATTCTAGTATCAGCTACTGCATTATCCTCAAGATTACATTTTACCGTGTCAGGCAAATTTGGGTGGCTACAGAAAATAAAATTTACACCTTTCTTGTCTTCCTGGTAAAATCTGTGCTTTAATCAGGAACAGCTTAATTCAGACTCAATTCACTGTAGTGGTTTGAGGCTTAATTCATTGCAGCAGTTTGAGGCTTGCTCTCTACTACCTAAGTCTAAACCTAGCTTTAGGCAGGTGTAACTAGTACAATTGTATCAGATCCTATGCTCAGAAGTAATCCCTGCCCATTTGCTACACCAACAAGATCTAGGTGGGAGGTGGGTTGTTGATTATAAGATTTTATGAGAAAATTTGCCAGACTTCTCCTCAGAAAAAGAGACTACCTTATATTTAAAATTAATTGAGCAATTTTTTTTTTTCACACTAGACGCAAGAGCTGTATAGTAAAATCACCAAATGCTATGTTTAGCACTTAAAAATAATTACATCGAATTTGCTGTTGCATTGATGTTTCCACCTTTCTCGGCATTTTAGCATTCTTAACAAGAAGCAGGACTAGTCTAAAGCTCTAGTGTGTGGTACATATAGCATGAGATATGCCATCAGAGTCTGCAAATCACATGAGCATTATATAATGTGACAAAACTGGATTCGTCCATAAAAGGAAGAGATTTTCTCTTTGGCTATTCCCTCTTCAGCTTCCTCTCCCTGTTCTCTGTTTTTTCCAGCACTGGCTCTGTGTTGTTTCTATTACATTTTTACAAAATTATGGAATATGACACAGATGATTCAGCCTTGCCGGATGTGTTTGTTCTAGTTATCCGATATAAACACCATGTACAGATTCTCAAAGGAATCACCACCATAGTGAATACAAAAGCTCATAGAAACATTGTATCAGCTTTTCCTGACCTATTCCCAGCTCCCCTTGGAGGTGAAATTATAAAAAAATGGCATCCTGGTGCTGCCCTTGTGTTGCAGTAGTTTTTTATGTGATCATAAGCTCTAACCACTAGGAAAATTGGTCAGTTAGCAAATAGAGTTTTGGTGTTGTGGTGGGTTGACCCTGGCTGGATGCCAGGTGCCACCAAAGCTGCTCTATCACTCCCCTGCTCAGCTGGACAGGAGAGAGAAAATATAATGAAAGGCTCGTGGGTTGACATAAGGACAGGAGATCACTCAGAAATAACTGTCATGGGCAAAACAGACTTGACTTGGGGAAATTAGTTTAATTTATTGCCAGTCACATCAGAGTAGGATAATGAGAAATAAAACCAAATTTTAAAACACCTTCCCTACCACTCCTCCCTTCTTCCCAGGTTTAACTTCACTCCTAATTTCTCTACCTCCTCTGCTCAAGTGGCACAGGGGGACAGGGAATGGAGGTTGCAGTTGGTTCGTCATATGTTGTCTCTGCCTCTCCTTCCTCCTTAGATGGAGGACTCCTCACACTCCTCCCCTGCTCCAGTGTGGGGTCCCTCCCACAGCAGACAGTCCTCCATGAACTTCTCCAATGTGAGTCCTTCCCACAGGCTGCAGTTCTTCATGAGCTGCTCCAGTGAAGTTCTTCAGGAACAGACTGCTCCAGCGTGGGTCCCCCATGGGGTCACAAGTCCTGCCAGCAAACCTGCTCCAGTGTGGGCTCTCCACAGCTTCCTTCGGGCATTCATTTGCTCTGAGTGGGGTCCTCCACGGGCTGCAAGTGGATATCTGCTCCACTGTGGACCTCCATGGGCTGCAAGGGAATCTCTGCTCTGGTGCCTGGAGCACCTCCTACCCCTCCTCACTGGCCTTGGTGTCTGCAGAGTTGTTCCTCTCGCATATTCTCACTCCTCCCTCTGACTGCCATTGTGCAGTTTTTTCCCCTTCTTAAATAAGTTATCACAGAGGTGCTACCACTGTTGCTGATGGGCTCAGTCTTGGCCAGCATCGGATCCTCTTGGAGCCGGCTGGCATTGGCTCTGTTGGACATAGGGGAAGCTTCTAGCAGCTTCTCACAGAAGCCACTCCTGTAGCACCCCCGCTACCAAAACCTTGCCACGCAAACCCAATAGAAGTGTTTCCAGTAAGAGTTAACATCTCTCTGAATGTTTTCTGCAAAACACTTTTTCCAGATTCGGTATTTTTGTGAGATAGATTTGCCCTTGGTAAATACCACTTCTGATATATTTTCTTTTAAAACAATTAAGTATCCTGAGCAATAGATTTTCAGAGGGACTTTTCTGGATGAAAAAAATGAAAAGGAAATATTTAAATGTAATAGAATGGAAATATAAAATCTCTGAAAGTCTGGCCAAGGAAAATATGTTAAATGTTGTTATACTCACATTATTATGTGATTTGCTCTCGGGTATACTCGGCCCCTGAGTTTCAACATGTTCCTCTAGCTATTAGGAAAAAGGTGTTATTACTCTTCAATCTGCTCTCAAGTCCCAAACCAAGAACCTCTATTCTAGTACATGGGAAAACTGAGTGTTGTGGTTTGAGCCCAGAGGGCAACTGAGCACCATGCAGCCGTTCACTCACTCCTTCCTCCAAAGCACTGGGAAGGAGAAAAATGAAGCAAAAAGCTCAGGAATGGAGATAAGGACAGCACCCATTAACGGTTACAGGCAAAAGACAGACTCGTTAGGGGAAGAAAAAGGATGTCACTTTAATTCAAAACACTAATGATAATGACACTGAACAGACAGAATGGGACAGTGAGAAGTGTTACTGTATCTTAAAAAAAAACCACCTCCCACTGCCTGTTCCTTCTTCCTGGACTCAGTTTTGTTCCCAATATCTCTACTTCCTCCCCCAGCAGTGCAGGGGCAGGGAATGGGGGGTGCAGTCACTCCACTGCTTCTTCCTCCAAGGTGGGGGGGGAATCACTCTTCTGCATTCTTGCCCCTGCTCCACGTGGAGTCCCTCTCATGAGAGACAGTCCTCCACAAACTCTCCCCAACATGAGTCCTCCCCACGGGATGCATTCTTCTCAAGATGCTCCAGCATGGGTCACCTCCACGTGTGCAGTCCTCCCAGCACTGAACTGTAACAGTGGGGGCTGCTTCTTCCCACAGAGTCCGGGGTCCTCCACAGGTGAATCTCTGCTCCTTTGGTGACCTCCATGGGTGGCAGGGGGGGCAGCGCTGCCCTCTCAGCATGGGGTACGGGGAGGGGTCTCTGCTCTGGTGCACCTCCCTACCTTCCTCCTCCTTCCTTCCACTGACCTCAGTGTTTGCATCAGTGTCCTTCTCATAACTCATCCTCCAAGTCCCCACCCCCTCTCAGATTCCCTTCTTAAATACGTTATCACAGAGGCACAGCTACTGTCCATTTGTCCCAATTGTTCCAGCCTTGGCCAGAGGTGGGTTTGACTTGGAGCAGGGGGTAGATTTTGAGTAGCTTCTCACAGGGGTCAACTGCTGTAGCCCCCTCCCTCGCTACCAAAAGCCTGCCACTCAAACCCAGTACACTGAGGTATACAAAAAGGGTAAAATTTTACAACAATAGAATTAGTTCCTGGTGTTATGGAAGACAGTACCTTTCTGCTACCATTTGTTATATATTCAACTGCCAGGTGGATTTAAACTCCTCCTACTTCTTTTTTTAAAAGGTTTATATCAAGTTAACTTATCATAACGTCAGATTCTATTAGCTTTTTCAGAAGTAACATTTATGGGGGAAGTATTCACAGAACTTGACAGAAAAATGATTGCGTTATAGAGGTTTTTAATAATCATCCAAGAGCATACAATTATTTGAATAAAATCCTTTTGGAGGGATGTCTTTCTTGAGTACAAATCATAGCTTGTTTGAGTAATTTCCGCAATCTGATTTTCTAATTTCACCCTTGATTTCTTCTCTTTTGCATTCTGTAGGAATTTCCCAGGGTACTTGCTATTACTCTAAACAACTACTTCCACCATGAATCGTAACAGATGTCTGAATATTGAAAAACTGGGTTTTGCTACAAGAGATAAGAATCTGTTGGATATAGAAGACTGTGCAACTTTAGCCAGGCTTAATGCTAATGTCAGGATTTTTTTCTCTTTTCCTTAAGCCTAAACAGTAAATATATAACTTTTTTTTGAGACACTGTGGACTCCGTATTTTCTAACTGTCTAGATAGTCAGGTTATAGATACACAGAAAACTTGCTTCTTATAGAACTCTGCTACAGTATGTTTGTTATGGGACTTTATGAGCAAGAAAATGGACCAATACCTTTGAGGGCATCAGTTGATTTAGATTTACCAAATTGTAGTTGTCTAAAGGTGACTGGATTTTGAAAGTAACAAAACTGTGGTAAATGTTTAAAACAGAAACATTGGGGGGAAGTTTCCACAGTTGTACTAGGAAAGCAGAGGGAAATCAAAGGAAAGACCTGTTTTCAAAGGACAACCCAATCTTGCTCTGTAATTTTATGATTCTCTGCCAATGAACAGCATAGGAGAGATCAGGTTGGATAAAATGGAGGTGAAGAAAACAACAACATATATCAGCCATGAATTTCAATCAAATAAAGGAAAAATATGCAGAATCTCATTTCTGTTAATGCATATGAGAATTTAGTAATGATGGGAAAGTTTACTCAGCTGTGATCTAAGGAGAATAAAATTTGTTGCTGTGGATATACAGATAAAAGTGTGAAAATACACAATATTTTCATTGCTAGGACTATAAGCAAGTCCTACTTTGAGCAGAAAGTCCTTAATTATTTTCACTGTTGAGAACTGCATACAGAGAAACTGCAACTGCTCTTTTTTTTTAATGTTCTCTAATTTTATCTATGCTTGACTGTCCAAGTTTCAGTGCATTCTGTCTGCTCTTTCAGGCTTTGGGAAAATATTTCCTGTATATATTTCACTGAAATCTCTTGTCCTTCATGCCAGACCCTTGCCCTCTTATGCACTAGTGGTGTAAAAATTTACTTGTTAGCATTTGCTGATGTTACAAAATCTACCTAGTTCGGTGGCAAATGCTGAGAGGGAGGTCTCTTGACTGGAGGAAAAACAGACCCCGAAGTTGTCATGGGAAGAGTAGATGAAACATATTAGCATGCAGGCATTAACCTACTTCTCAGATCACAGATAATACTGAAAGTTTTGTTCCTACAAGACTATGCCACAAACATGCTTGTGTAGGCCATTGTGAATGCAAAAATTTGGGCTTTCAAAGTGAGTTACATTTCTTGAGTTATAATTGTATAAAGTTGACAATATGGCTGTGGTAAATGTCAAAATTAAGGACACAGGGAGAAGACTGAAAGAACATAGCAGTCCAGGGGTGGAAAGGGAAGAGAAGGCAAGCATATTCCTATAGATTAAATAATTTAATTTGAGCTGGTTTGATTAAACATGGAATTAGCACCTGTGATGACAGGATTTTTTCTGAAATGGCCATGTGACTTGTGTCTGCTCCTCAGAACAGATGCTAAGAAGAAGAAACACAAGATGTCATCTCCGGGAGTTAGTTAAGCCACCAAAAATCACCAAATATACTCTTGGGTACTGGAAGGAAAAAATAGCTATTCAACAGGAGTAGGTATGACCTGTAAGATTCATACTCAGACTGCCTTGTGAAGATATGCTGGAGTTAGCAGATTCCTTCTGAATTTACACCTGACAAATGTTAATGACCAGGGGAAGGGTTTCTCCCACAGGCCTAAGCTACTGCATTTGGATTATGTAGGCCTCATGGGAATAGGCCTTGGGAAAATGCTAATACCACGAGTGGAGACCTGTGAATGAATGAGTCCTGCCAGACATTTGGGTCCAGCACTCCCAAAGGAACTACAATCCACCTGTGGCATCAGCATGGTCTTTGAGATCGTGCCTGCAGAAATGGAATGGCTCCTTTGTTGAAGGAAAACATACTGCATATGGTACAGATTTACTGAGAAGGGAATAGGAGCAGTGTAAGGGGTTTCTCCTCCCCTATTAATAGAACTGATTTCTAACAAGCTTGAGGATCACTAATGGAAAGAGAGGGCTTTTTTTATGTTGTATGTCTGGCTGTGTTTGCTGTGTCTCTGGCTGTATAAAGTCTATTATAGTTTTGAGAAGCTGTACCTGCCTTATTCTTTCTGCTAGCCTGCTGAGTCAGAAAAATATGGAGAAACAATAAGACAAATAAATCTTTGGTATTATATTATTATATATTATATATTATATAATTATATACAATATATTATATAATTATATACAATAATATATTATATTATTGCCTTAAGTTTCAATCTTGACTAATTAATTTATTATTTTAGTAATTTCATGCAGATACAGATGGTTCCATTAGAAAGTGATTCATCACTGAACGTGATTTTGATTGCAGAGACTATTGCACAATGGCTCAATAAATCTGTTTTAAAGAATACACACTCCCTGCCATGTGATGCATGGTATGCAGCTGTATATTACTTTTATAATCAGTAAATACTACAGGGATGCTTCTAGAAGATTAGATGCCTCTAAAAGGCATTGCTGACAGCCTTTAAGTGTTGCATAGCAGGAGTGATTCACAGCCTTTAGACAGACAAAAACTACAAACTCTGAGTGTCGTTCTTCTATTCACATTTAAGAAATGGTGAAATAGAAACTTCTTCTTTATTATTACATTTTATATGAAGATTAGGTCCTTAAAAGAGTAATTCTCTACTACCCTACATGATGTGGTGTGCATCAAAGCAAAATGAACACAAATAACTGTCATCTGATCTTGGCAGCATTTTAACATTTGCTGTGTATTATTGTAAAATAAAGAATTTTATAGGTAATAAAGGAGGAAATCATCCACAAACCAGAAACAAGTTCTGTATAGTACAGACTTACGTGTATGACGTGGTTAATATTATATGTTTACTTTTGTAATATTTGAGCACAAGTCTGTACATTCTTCCCTGTTACACTGGACATGTATGATTTACGTAGCATGAAGACAAAACATAACAGTATAAAATCTTGTGTTCATCTTTTTAACATTAGCAGAACCCAGAAACCCTCAGGGAGAGATAAGTAGCGTTTTAAGCTTTCACCAACCGGCCTGTCTTGGAGGTGAGGTAAAACTTGGGTGCTGGTAATGTTCAAACTAGTTTTGCAGAAGACATATATATATATATATATGGATTTTTCAGCAAATCTAGTGCTAACTAAAATCCTAATCTAATGGCTCCATATAGCTGAAATGTATAGTAGTCCTGAGCAAGTTGTCACTGTTGACTTCCTTTGGTCATTTTGCGATGTGTGTTGTCAGAGCAAAGCCAGAAATCTTACTACCCTAACCTTTCTGCCTACCTCCTTGATATCACTGCCACCTCTGTAACAAACCCACCTGATCACTCATGAATCGGCTCAGGTTTTACTCAGCCTACCAAATTAAGCCTCACTTCACACAAATGCAAGCAGATGGACATGAAAAATATTGCCTATGTCAGACACCACACAAGAGCATCTTACCAATCAGTCGTATGATTGTTTACCTAATTTGTAGCATAATGCATAAGTTAATTAGTAAGACTAATTAGTAAGACTACAGATCCATTACCTTTTGGCTGGAAACACCTGTGTTTGCTTGAGATAGGAGAAAATATAATTTCTTCTCACTTGATTTGTTTTCTTCCAACACATGATCCTGAATGAATTTGAAATGGTGGCTGGAGTCTTACCTAGGAGAAACCAATAGATCATTAGAAAAAAAAAATAGTAGGAGGTGTTTATTAATATGCTATATCAGAGAACTAATGGAAATAACAATACTATTGAAGAAAATGAAAATTCTTTAGAGAACAGAAATTACTAAATAGTAAGTAGAAACTGTTTAGATTTGCATATTTAGTAGTCATAACCATGCATGCAGAAGTAAGAGTACAAAGGCAGGTATAAAAAAGCCTCCATTACTTTGGGAATTGGGAGTACTTTAATAGAGAACAGAATTCAGCTGTTCTGTTCCCGAAAGGAGGCCTGAATGAATGCAAAGAACTGGTCAGGTGGGGTATTACAGCAATCATTTCAAGGAATATGTGAGAGGAAGTAATTAGTGAAAGAAACTTTATTGAAATCATAATGGCAAACTGACCTGCTGTGGAGAAAAAAATTGGATAACACAGAAAGGGAGAAAGATGGCTCTGTCTGCCATTCTTTAATGAACAAGCAAGCACAGGTATAGAAGGACAAAATTAAAAGGCTGAACTTGAGAGTAAATGACACCAAAAACCATCAAGAAACAGACATTCTTCTGTAAGAGAGAGGAACAGATAGGCCTATTCTGCACAGGGGAGCAGTGGTTAAATAATCATGGGTGCACAAAAGGATGAAACAATCTGTCAGTCATTTATTACCACTTGTTTAATGAACATTTCTTTACAAGGATAAACAGATCATAACACAAAGGCAAAGCATATGTATATGCTGTATGACTACAGCTCAAAAGGGCTGGTGAAACTCAGTTTGGTTTGTTGAAGAAATCCTGAACAACCTTGGAATCAGTAGAGATTATCACTTTGAATCTGGAACAGATAAGGCAAATATGTCACATACCTTGAAAATGAGCAAGGAAGGACTTGGCGAATTATAGGTATATCAGCCTAATGTCAGTATTGGTTAAAGTGCTAGAACAATCAATTTTCCAAGCACCTGTGGAATAACAATGCCGATTAAAATATCCAGTGTAGATTTGTCAAGATCAAATAGTGGAAGCCAATGTAATTTCCTCTTCTGGTAGGAGAACCAGTCTAGTAAATGAGGGAGAAGCAGATTACATGATGGGAGGAGTGGGAGTCCTTCCCATTCCTGAGGGGGGAGGGGGGAGCAGCATCTTTGTGGTGTTCAGTTGCCCTCTTGGCTCAAACCACAACAGTCCTTTGTCCTTTGTGGCACCCAGTGTGGGGCAGAGGAATGTGAGAGGTAACAGGTAAAACACAGACTGAACCCTGTTAGCAGAATAATCATAGGAACTTTTGTTGTAATTTGTGTGGAGGGACGAAGGGTGTGTTGTGTGGATTGTGTTTTGGTATTTTTATTTTAACATGGGGAAGTTTTTTTGGTTTTATGTTGATGTGAGTGAAGTTGCTGAATGTTGTCTTGTGTAATGAATGTGGATTTTAATGATAATTATTAAATATGTGATTCACAGAGTTGAGGGGTGGAATGTGTTGGGTTTGTGTGTGGCAGGGTTTTGGTCGTGGGGGAGGAGACTACAGCAGTGACCCCCTGTGAGAAGCTTCTTGAAGCTCCCCCAGCTCCAAGTTGAACCTGCCTCTGGCCAAGGCCAAGATGATTAGCAATGGTGGCTGTGCCTCTGTGATAACTTGTTTAAGAAGGGAAACCTGGGAGGAGGAGTTGAAGTTGTGAGGAGCTGTGAAAGAGACACCTATGCAAACACCAAGGTCAGTGGAAGAAAGGAGGAGGGGGAGGTTCACCAAAGCAGAGACCCCCCTTGCAGCCCGTGGTGAGAGGGCAGGCTGTGCCCCTGGAGCCCATGGAGGACCCCACACTGGAGCAAGTGGTTGCACCCAAAGAAGGTCAGGACTCTGTGATAAGAAGACCCTGCTGTTGTAGTTTGGTGCTGGGAGGACTGCAATACACAGGAGGGACCCACGTTGGAGCAGTTCAGGAAGAGCTGTAGCCTGTGGGAAGGACTTATGTTGAAGAAAGTTTGTGGAAAACTGTCTCCCATGAGAGGGACCCCATGCTGGAGCAGAAGTGTGAAGCTGGAGTATGAGAAGTCCTCCCCCTGATGCAGAGAAATGATTACTTGTTTTAAGAGTTATTTATTTATAGAAAACTGCTTAGCAACTTATTTACTTACTTCTAGCAAGTTATAGTATTACTTATAGTATTTTTTAATATTGCTAAGAATCCTGCTTGCCCAGACTATTCTGTGGAATTTTACCAAGGACTACTGTGTCCATCAAAACAAAGCAGTTTACTGTGAAAATCTACCAAGAACTGCAGTGTTCAGCAAAACATCATGTTTTTGTCCTTGAGGAACAGGTGTGCTCTAACTAGTTGGGCCTCGGTAATGAGTAAAGATAGCCATATATGGATTGTAGAAGTTTCATTGGTTCCCTTAAGATAGGATGAGTAAACTGGCTGAAAAACATTTTTGTTGTTCAAGAAATTGGCTAAGAGAATCTGCGCATGCTCCAGGGAAAAAACAAGATGAGAAAGACTACGAGCCTTCCTCCCAAAGATCCCTGAAGACGCCCACCAGGAGGCAATGCGCAGGTGCAAAGAGAACATAAATTGTTGACATCAGCCTTTCGAACTAACCCAGCCTTACTTATGCATATGGATACTTGTATTATGTAATCCAATGAATATGTATATCCACACTCTCTAAGTTTTTGGTAAAATGTGCGATGGGTGTGCAAGCTTTGTGGAGAAATACCCTTGCACCCCGGCGCCAGAGTAAACATACCTGCTTTATAACTCTATTTGAGTTGTAGAGTCTGTTTTCCGCAAATCACCCCTGAGGAGGAAGAAGTGGTGGGACTGACCATAAGCTTCATCCCCTGCCCCTTTGAGCTTCTGGGATGGAGGAGATAGAGAATTTGGGAAGAAAGCTGAGCCCTGGAAGAAGGGAGGGGTGAGGAGAAAGTGTTTTTAACATGTGGTAATGCTTCTCACTGTCCTATACTGTTTTTCCTTTGTGTTTTTTCTCTGCAGAAAAGGACTGCAGAAATGGACTGTGAACTTTTCTCCAGCTGTATGACTGGAAACCTTCCTTTCAACCACTGTGCAACACTCCTCTTTCATGAATAATGAAGTATATGCATGTGTATGTAGGAGAAAGGTGATTTTGACTCGACCACCACTCTGCAGTCCTAAATTCTATGTAATGGGATCTTTTTCCAGCTTTTGCTGGAAATTCACATCAGATATCAAAGTTAGAAAAATAGTGAGATAATTGTACCACTGACACCTCTTTAATGGCTGTTGTTTTAGACTGTCTCACTCCAGAATGAGGCCATAGTTTCACAGTCATCAATACCAAATTAACACATTGTTGAATCACTCATTTACAAGAAACTGGTCTCCAAATCAAGCATACAGTTTATGGCTGTGTTTCTGTTGCTTTAGCTGGAGCATACTGTGAAATTCATGACTGGTTTTATGCCAAAAGCCAGATACAGAGGGTCAGATGATACTTTTCTCATGGTACAGAGTCAGCCCATCAAAACGTGTGAAAACATCTCAAGCTGCAATGAATTTGTGCTAGATCAGTGCTTTTGTGTCATGGTGGTAATGATTTTGATCTGGTACTGGGAGCCCTTAAAGCTACACTCAGTGTGTGATGGAACTGCGAACTGATGGCATAGTTGTTATTTTCCCAAGTATATCCCAGCTTCTATAAAAATTTCCCTCTGCTTTGCTTGTGGATGTGTGTTCTTATTTCTACATTGCAGTTGGTCATCACCTCACTTTTACCAGTGCCAGAATGCATGAGCTGTGCTGCACTCTGGGCCATGGGAAGGAAATTTCCCACAAAATGTTGTTGCTTGTTTATTCTTTTTTAGGCTGGGCGATCTCAGTGATTCAGTGATTCAGTTTGCAGTGGGACTGCACTAAGCTGTTCAAAACCAGCTGAGGAGTGATGCCTTCTGACATAAGGTAGGAATGAGTAGTCAGAGACAGGAGTCACTTAGGTTAGCTTTGTCACAGGGAAATGTGCATAAAACATCACCCACAATAAAACTAAGGTGGTCTTCTGGACAAAACAAAAAGGTTTCATCTGGGGGAGGGGGCAAAACCATATATGACAGCTGAAATCACCATGGAAAGAAAAAAGAAAGGGGCAGTGTAACATTCTACTGAGCCTGACTGCAGCCAAATCCTCAGCTTTGCCCTGAGCCTACCAGTTCTTGAATTGTCTCAAATGGCCAGTGCTCTGCAGATGACCCAAAAGCCTCTGCTTTGCAGTGGAATCAGCATAACTGAATTACTGATCATTACAGTTGTTTTGTTTAGATATTTGGAGAAGCGCTATGTATTAAATATGCATTTATTATACCTAGCCATTATGAATATCATTGACAACTGATGATAGCATCACAGACTGGAAAAGGCTTTGTTAAGGTTGAAAATATACTATGTCTTAATTTTCCTTTAAAAGAAAAAGTGATTTTGAATGTTTTTATTTTCAGAATGACTGAGTGCTTTAGTGTTCAAAAAATGAATCAGGGGAAGCAGCAGAGTCCTTATGAACAGATGTAGAAATACCTCCAAAGTGGCTAGTGAATATGACTCTGAAATGGAGAAGTATAGTGAAAAATTATAACACAGACTTTTAAAGAGTTTTTCCAAACTGAGAGAGATGATTACTCTGAAAGTTACTGCAATTCTTTCCTTTTTTTTTTTTCTTTGAAATATCCTACAACTAAAAACTCTCTTCCCTGACTGTAGAGAAAAAGAATATTATTAAGAAGTGTAATTGCTGTAAATTAGAACTGGAAGCTGGAATGAGACTAATTTAAACTGGATGTTAAGCATGGGCTTTAACAATGAAGGTGTAAAATGTTGGAACAAACTACCAGTCTTTTTTTTAATGACCAAATAACTTCAAATCAAAATTGGATAATATATTATTTCGATAAGTATAGGGGTAATTGGCAGAAATAAAATAGCCTGTAGAAGAGCAGGCTAAATGATCAGAAATTCCTTCAGGACTTAATTTTATCAATCTGTGGAAAAATTCTTTCTTTACTACTGACAAACCTGCCTGTTTGCTAGCTGAGGATCCTGCAAAACCCACTGTTGTACATTGTCTCATTTTATGAATATTGCTAATTTCAGCAATATCTGTTTCAGCAATCTTATGCCAAAGGCTAATAACTGCAGTCTAGTTCAGTGCCAGCATCAAATAAAATGAACAGAAGAAAATCTGGGTGTGGAAGCAAAGTACATTACCAAAATTTAGAATTATATGAAATTTGTATCTGTATAGATAAAGGAGCAGTCCTTGCTCTTCTAGAGTCTGGGCAGTTTATCACAGAAGATTCTTCAGGTGTGCAATTGTAAATGTTCAGGTTTGCACATCATGTGTTTATGTTTGTGTGTGAGAGAGAGATCAGACATCAAATTATAAGTGTAACAGTACACCTTAATTCTGCGACTACATCTACCACTGCAGTTTACATCTTCCCAAATTGCTAAGCAGTAGCCCAAACATGCCCATGGCCCAGAATATCTTCCCTTGTACTGCATGAGTTTTCCCTGGGGTGCCTTCAGCTCCAGTAATTTGCCACTTCCAGTCAATTCCTGTGCCTTCTCTGGGACGGTTTGTAAAAGAAATATTGCACACAACTACCATCCTCTGCGTGCTAAGAGAGTTTGTTAGCATAGCCGTGGGCCTTTTCACACATTTCACTTCAGTGCCAAGAGCATTCCCATTTAATTGACCGGACAGAGAGTGAGCTGCCTGCCTTGTTTTTTACTGTATGTGGTTGCAGAACTGGGTGCTGTCAATGGCTGATGCTCCCCAAGCTGTTTAATTTATTAATAGCAAATAATAACTGAAAGAGTAATTAAATTTATTCAAATGTCTACTTGTTCTATGACTACTTTCTTTCCATTAGGGAAACACTTTCAAATGTAATTTTTTCCCCCCTGACATCCATGAAATTCCCAGTCCATAAATATGCAGCATCTACAAAAATGTGTTTTACTTTATATCAAGTATGACCCCATATTTCAGAGTGATAAATAGTGGATATGTGTAGCCAGAAAGAGATCAGACATATTTCTGTCCAATTTCTGTCCATTTACTAAAATCAGTCTGGCTTGCGGAGGGAAGACAATCCTGGAGAGTACACGTATATGTGAGCTTGCTGTCCCTTGGTCCCCCCACATAGCCAGACTCTACAGTGTTTGACCTCTATGCCTATGGGAATGAGAAATGTACTAAGTGTGAGAAGAAAGAGTTTCTGGAGGAGAGATTGCTAAATGGCTATGGTTTGTCTGCTTTTTCCTCACAGGCTCCAATACTTGCGTATATACCGTATGACCGCTGTAGCCTCAGTAGAGTCATTCCATTATTTCCTCTTTAAACTATCACTTTCTTTTATAGTGGATTATATTCATTCCAGCCAATATTTTTTATTGTACTTCTTTCAACTCTAGCTATAAAAAGCATATAACATAAAACCTTGACCGGGGTGTTAAAAGTTGAGCTACCGATGATTTGGTGACAAAGTTCTCCCCAGCTTCATTCTGTTATGCTAAAAGACTTCTTTGCATAAGACATTCATGTCATAATAGCTTATATTTGTTCATTCTTTTTTTTTTTTTTTTTCAGCATTTCCACCCTGTTTTTATGAGGAACATTTGGCAGGTTCCCAGCTAAACGATGACTTTTAGCAGCTCAAGTCAGCCAGAACAGTGACTTGTTTCATTTGAGTGCTGATGAGTTGTTTCTTCTACAGTGTGAAAACTGTTCTTTTTCTTTCTACTGTCTTTGCACAATTGACTTCCTGAGGTCTGTAATTAGTTGGTTAGGTTCCTCTTTAAATGTTTACTAAGCTATATTCCCCTAGTCCCATATCCATTACTTCCAAATATATTTGTTACTTCATCACCAGAAAAATCCCCCTCCAAGTCCCAAACAAGGAAAAGGTGCCTGGAGAATATGATATAAACTGAACTAATTTGATGTTTAGAGCTATTGCAATGTATTTCACAGGTACTGTATTTCTTGGATCACTTCTGTTAAAACTAAAACAGTGTATGAAATTTCCCACATCAATTTCTACCCCGTTAGGTTTTTTCAAGTGCACATGAGGGTATTGGCAGTATTTCTGGCAATTCTTTATACATCACTGCAGCCCAGGCAGCAGCTGAGATCTGGTTTAATCTTAGGATTGCTAACGTGAACTGGAATGACGACTAAGAGCCAGCAAGCTCTATAGGAAGCTTATAAAATGCTATTTGCCAGGCTCAAAACTGAGTGGTTTCATCCTGGAACTGCTGAGGATTATGTATTACATACTCTAAAGCTTCTTGCATTTTATCTATTAACTGATTCCTAATCACACGTGGCTGAAAGAAAAATTCAGAGGTACCTGTCTGGAGTACCATCACATGATGGTTCAGTCTGATGACGGCTTGTACACATATATGTAAAGGGCATTCTCACCTACCCATGGTTTAAGACTGTGTGCTCTAGTAATTCCCTCTTCTGTCCATATCACCATTTGATGTGTTGATCTGATTTAGAGATTTGACAGATTTATCTGCTTCCCTGAGGCAGAAACACCACTGAAATGAATAAAGGGTACTGACCTGTGTCCTTAAGCTAACATGCAGCTATGTGTTTTTATTCAGCGGCACTGAAGAATGTAGATTCCTGCAAGTTTCAACATTTTTTCAAGTATTTTCCTGAAGTCAGGAGTTACATCGAAGCATGCAAATAGTCCCACTGAGGCCCCTGGAATCACTAGAAGTTAAAGGATGTGCCTTGCTTCTGTAATTGTGGGCTTTAAACTCTTACAGAAAGACTTGCCAAAAGCATAACATTTACCAGTCCACTTTAATCTGCATATTATCCCATTTTAATGAGAACTGGTATAGCTTTTACCACTTCTTTGCTCTTTTTCATACCTATTAGCTGACTTCTGAATGGAATTCTCAAAATTTGGATTGCCTTCTTGCAGATGAGTTATATTCAAAAATTAGTCAGACTAGCAGTTCCTGATTGCGAGCTAAAATGCCTTTAAGCACATTTTCATTTAATTTCAAAAGAAGGAGATTTTTCTTCCAGATTGTTACCTAATGCATTCCACCAGTCTAGTCTCTTTCCAGCAAATAAAATATATTTTATCTTTCTAAAGATAGGCATTGATTTATTTTACTGTGTTCATGTTTGAAATCGTGTCTGGCTCTGGCTAGGAAAGCTGCTCTTGTCTGTATTTGGTGCAGAATTTTCACCTAGTGAAAGTGGATGGGAACTTTGAATTTTGGTGGAACCAGGATTTTATTCACAAGTTTCAAACTCTTATCTATGAGATTTATTTTATTTTCATGGTTCTAAGTAATTTCTTATTTCATTTCTCTGACTTTTCCAGATGCTGTGAGCGTGGTTTTCATCACCTTGTTCTAGTCTAGGAGAAAATACATTGAATTATACTGGAGTGAATCTGGTGCACAAGAAAGAAGAAAATTCCTAGTGACTGTTAGACTATCTATGGCTGAAAGCCTCTAGAGACTTGACAGAGACTGTGCTCCTAGGAATTCATTTTTGGGACTGAGAATTTATAGGACAAGCTATGGGCTGCATCTTGATTTTTGAAAAATACCTATCCAGGTACAGTTAATATCCTGTGCACAGACACAGAGCCATGACCACATACCTGCACTTAGGGAGTATTAGCCATTTGGTCCAATTAAGAATCCTGTTGTGAAAGAAGAAGATCCAGCCTACAGGTATCCAAAGCTTCTGGTCTCTTACACAGCTCATGGTTTGTCAGTCTAAAATCTTGAATGTGGAGACAAGTGCTCATCCTTGGCATTTGGAACCAAACTGTTACTGTGACAAATTCAGACAGGTGTTGAATTACCAAATATGCAACCAAATCTGAGGCTACCAGGAAGGAAATACCTGTCTAGCCTGGATTATTTTAGTTTTTTGGGAAAACTCCCTCCTGGTGCAAAAATGCAATTGACTGATTAATCCAGAGCCTGAAAAGAGACCTCTAATCTCAGTTCAGCAACTAACAGTCTGGCCTTGAAAGATGGTATACTGCTTGATAGTCAAATAAACTGCCATGAAGATGTGGAAGACCTATGGCTAGCGAGAAAAAAAGTCATTACCCATGGCTACTATGAATAGCAATTATCTGCGATAACTACCAATTTTTTCAGCTTGAAAAATGTTATATCTCTACGTGCTTTGCTGTTAAGCTAGAAGTTATTAGGGTTGAAATTTAAAGGAGTTGAATTTCCATGACAGTCTTTAGTAAACTCTCTCAGACACCAAGACTAAAACATATGACATTGGGGGAAAAATACTGACACCAAGAATAATTTTGTTCCAGCATAGATGTACAAATTTAGGGCTAATATCTGTAGGAAGGACAGTAATATTTAAATTAAATTAGTTTTCCTCAGAAAAGGTCTGAAACTGAGAAATATCATAACTGACAGCTGGATCATTAGGATACATCCCTAAAGTCTTGAACATGTGGACTGAATTCCTCCAAACTGTTTGATTTATAGGAGAACTTGAACTTAGGTCTTCTCCATGCTCAGAAGGCATTCTGGCCATGAGGCTGTTGGCTATGCTGAAGTAAGGCACTTTTCATCTCATGGTGGAGATATTCAGCAGCTTGTTAGAGCTGTGTCACTTTCTGTAAACAATTAACTTGGGCGATAGGGATCTGAAACCACTCTATGGCTATATGCACCAAGCCACTGAATCATTCTCCCTGTGGACTAATGGTTATTTATTTATTTACAGAAAGTAAAATAGTTTTAATCAAGAGAGAATTAGAGAGGCAAATATTGACTCTATATATTGACTCCCTTGTTAACATTCTACCGTTTAGGAAATGAACAATCAGCTAGTATCAACAGTACCTTAACAGAAGCATCATTATTTGAATTATGGTGACTACTGGGTCTCATTTTCTTTTAGATTTAGTCAAATGTGATATTTGCTGTTAATATTAGTCATTAATATTAATTTTTATTAAGAGGTTTTGAATTGGGAATTTTGATGTTCTGGGAAAATAAAAGAGAATCTGTTCCAACAGATAATAAACGTGAAAAGAAATTGTTGAAGGAAACCCTGTCCTCACTGAAGACAACGGAAAGAACTTCAGTGTAAAAACATCTTGCTTTTAACGTGGCCAGAGCTTCATCCATTGTTTCCTGCTGAATTCTGAATATTTGTGGGGTAGTTTGATTGCCCATGTATGCCAGTGGGGCATACCCATACAAACAGGCCTATATATGTTCGCTAAGCATCGCATATGTGCTTAAAATACTTTGTAAAAGCTGCACCTTCAGCTCCCTCTGGCTGAAATTAATTCAAGTCATGAGCAGAAGAAAATATTTTGTTGTTTGAACAAAGACTCTTATGCCAAGAGGCCATTTATGAATGGATTTTTGCTTGCCATAATCTTTATTTTCACATAGTTATAAAGAAAAATGGTATTGTGACGCTGTCCATATATACTTGGCAAACATGTAGCCTTTATGATTGCAGCAGTTCCATTAAAATCACTGGGGAATTTCCTGAGGCAAGAGCTGCTTTAACGTCTGACTAACTGTCTTCATTCTGTGTCCGTTCTGGGAACATCATCCTATGGATAAATGGAACATCCACCTCAGATATGAAGGGAACCAGAAGCCTAGTATAACCGTAGAAGAAAGAAACTGATAAAGATCTATCATCAGTGAACCTCAACAGAAGACAAAAAATGGGAAAAGGAGTTAGGAAAAGTGACATGTACATACCAGAACCTCTCTTAAGGTGGTCTTTGTTACAATGACCCCCATTGCAGGCCTGTACTCCCAATACAGGCAAACAGAGTTGCTGTACAGGTGACAGCTATTATAGAGAGAGCGTTTGTTAAAGGCTGATTCAGAATAACATGACAAACATTACAGCAAAAATTTGGCAGATACAGTCAGGAATGAGCCTTAACAGCAATGATCCTGTAGATGAAGCATGATGGGTGCAGACTTACAGCCATCATGCAGCAGAGCAGATACACCAGCACTGTCTCGTAGAACAGTTTACAGTTATTTTCATGGTCTTGGATGTATGCATTTCTATACTGCCTGTATTTTAAAGGAATGACACATTTGCATCAAGTTCCTTCCATCTGATGATATCACCCTCATTTACATCTCACTAAGAAAGGTGGAACATGTTTTATGCAACTATTATTGTGGTACAGAGTAACCAAGAAACAATTTCCTTTCAACAGCAAATTTTTCAGTCCATCTTCTTTCCCCCATTCATCTACCTTAAAAACGTGGAATAATGGAATATAATTTACAGCAGCCAAGATCTTTAACCTACACTTGGTGACCCAGTGCAATGGAAACCAGTGTGACATTTTGTCTGTGCTCATGTGACAGAGGATATTGTATTTTAGCTGTCACAGACTTCTTTGAATCTTACTATGTTCTCAGTTTTTACTATAATTTGTGGCTATTGATAATTTTGATTTAACTATCCTGATATACAGCAGCAGGGAAACCAAACCCACATCTCTTAAAAATGACATTTATTCTAACCTATTTCCACTGTTCTTAACCCAGGAACTTTAGACTTTTTAATTTAAATACTGATTACTAATTTCTATCTGCACTCATGATTGATAATATGGCCAATGCTACTACTTAATGAAAGGCTATTTCTCTATCTAACCATCAGACAGATGGATGCGAGAGGAACCAAGTATTATACAGAAGTAGGAGTTTGCTCCAAAGTATATATGCGTTGAGTAAGGTAGTTCAAGGAGAGAGAAGAGCTGTTTATAGAGCTAGTTACTGATAACGCTCTTCTGAAAATTGAGACTAGAAGCAATAATTAAATTAGTTTCTCAGATGAAAATTTCACATTTGCTGAAGTGAGTCCTCTCAGGAAAAAGAACTTTACAGGCTCTCTTCTCCTGGGACAATGCTTCCAAGAGACATAACAGGCACTCCAGTTTTGGGAATAGCTTAGAGAACTAGAAAAGCTTCCCTATAATGTGAAGAGACTGGATTAATTCTGTTCAGACAGAAACTTATTAGAAAGTTATATATGAGGTAGATAAAATAAGAATATAAAAGGTATTTCAGGCTTTTCTTAATACACATATAGAAGGCTTCCTAATAAAAAGGTAAAAATCCATTTATAATCCTTTGCACAACATATAATTAAACTGTTCAGCTCAGTGCCAAATATGAAATAAGGGCCAAGAGCAAAATATGCTTTCTTTTTGAACCTGACATTTTTATGACCATAATTACATTACGGTAAAAATGAATGTAAACAGATATGAAGAGATTCCCTCTTGGGTTTGAACATACATTATTCATTAACTGTGTGGGACTGCAAAATCTTTTAGTAATTTCTCCAATAGATATATTGTGCACAATTGTCCAGTGAGGGTTTATGCTTCCTCTGAAACTCCAGTTTGTGTTCACTGACAGATAAAGATGCATGACTTGTCTCAATGAGTGGAACTTCTCCCGGCTGCAGGCTGCGCTTAGCCTACATGACTTCAGAATAAAAGGGGTGAGACCAAATCTCCCTCTGAGTTATCCTGACAAAGCTGCTTGGACTTCAGAAATTTCAATCGAATCAACTTGACTTTTTGTAGATTAATAGAAAAAAAAAAATTCACTGAAGTATAGAGAAAAGCCAGAAACAGTGTCCTGACACCACAAGACTTAAAAGGCAGGATTTCTGATGACAGAAATGAAGGACAGGCATCTCTCCCTTTTTGAACGTTATGCACTTACCTACACTCTGTGAATCATAGAATCATAGAATGGTTTGAGCTGGAAGGGTCCTTAAAGATCATCTAGTTCCAACCCCCCTGCCATGGACAGGGACACCTTCCACTAGACCAGGTTGCTCAAAGCCCCGTCCAACCTGGCCTTGGACACTTCCAGGGAGGGGGCAGCCACAGCTTCTCTGGGTAACCTGTGCCAGTGTCCCACCACCCTCACAGGAAAGACTTCTTCCTTAGATCTAATCTAAATCTACCCTCTTTCAGTTTAAAACATTTACTCCTTGTCCTATCACTACACTCTCTGATAAAGAGTCCCTCTCCATCCTTCCTGTATGTCTCCTTTAACTGAAGGCCACTGTAAGGTCTCCCTGGAGCTTTCTCTTCTCCAGGCTGAACAATCCCAACTCTCTCAGGCTGTCCTCATAGGGAAGGTGCTCCAACCCTCTGATCATCTTCATGGCCTCCTCTGGACTCGCTGAAGCAGGTCCATGTCTTTCTTACACTTTAGGCCCCAGAGCTGGATGCAGTACTCCACGTGGGAGGTCTCACGAGAGCAGACTAGAGGGGGAGAATCACCTCCCTCAACCTGCTGGCCACAATTCTCTTGATGCAGCCCAGGATATGGTTGGCTTTCTGGGCTGTGAGCACACCTTACCAGCTCATGTTGAGCTTGTGTTCACCCAACACCCCCAAGTCCTTCTCTGCAGGACTATTCTCAATTCACTCATCACCCAGCCTGTATTTGTGCTTGGGATTGCCTCAACCCAGGTGCAAGACCTTGCACTTGGCCTTGTTGAACGTCGTGAGATTTGCATGGGCTCACCTCTCAAGTCTGTCAAGATCCCTCTGGATGGCATCCCTCCCCTCCAGCATGTTGACCACACTGCACAGCTTGGTGTCATCGGCAAACTTACTGTGGATGCACTCAATCCCACTGTCCATATCTCCACCAACAAAGATGTTAAGCAGCACTGGTTCAAGTACCGACTCCTGAGGAATGCCACTTGTTGCTACTCTCCACTTGGACATCGAGCCATTGACTGCAACAATTTGAGTGAGATCATCCAGCCAATTCCTTATCCGCCAAGTGGTCCATCAGTCAAATCCATGTGTCTCCAATTCAGAGACAAAGATGTCATTCAGGACAGTGTCAAATGCTTTGCACAAGTCCAGGTAGACGACATCAGTTGCTCTTCCCTTATCCGCCATCGCTGTAACCCTGTAGTAGAAGGCCACCAGATTTGTCAGGCACGATTTGCCCTTAGTGAAGCCATGTTGGCTGTCACCAATCACCTCCTTATTTCCCATGTGCCCTAGCATAGTTTCCAGGAGGATCTGCTTCATGATCTTGTCAGGCACAGATGTAAGACTGACTGGTCTGTAGTGCCGCAGGTCTTTCTCTTTTGCCTCCTTAAAAATGGGGGTTATGTTTCCCCTTTTCCGGTCATCAGGAACTTAACTGGACTGCCATGACTTCTCAAATATGATGGAGAGTGGCTTAGCCACTTTGTCCGCCAGTTCCCTCAGAACCTGTGGATGCATCTCATCAGGTCCCATGGACTCATGCACCATCAGGTTCCTTAGATGGTATCAAACATGATCTTCTCCTACAGTGGGCAGTTCTTCATTTTCCCAGTTCCCACCTTTGTCTTCTGCATTTTGAGTGGTGTGGCTGGAGCCCTTGCTGGTGAAGACTGAGGCAAAAAAGTTGTTGACTACGTCAGCTTTTTCCATATCCTGGGTAACCAAGTCTCCTGTTTCGTTCTGGAGAGGGCCCACATTTTCCCTAGTCTTCCTTTTATCACCAACATGCCTGTAGAATCTTTTTTTGTTGCCCTTGGTGTTCCTGGCCAGATTTAATTCTGTCAGGGCTTTTGCCTTCTTAACCTGATCCCTGGATACCCAGACAATTTCTCTGTATCCCTCCCAGGCTACCCATCCTTGCTTCCACCCTCTGTAGGCTTCCTTTTTATGTTTGAGTTTGTCCAGGAAGTCCTTGTTCATCCATGCAGGCCTCCTGGCGTTCTTACCTGACTTCCTTACCTGACTTGTGTGATCATATAGAAGTCCCCACAGTGGAGGCTGCAGCCACAGTTTAAAATATGAATTCCTAAATGAACATCCAGGATTTGATCTGTATAAGGAATAGAATGGGTAATTATTTTCTTCCTGTGATCTTCTGTTGTGTGGTTTAAAGCCAGATAGATTATTAACGTTAATGATATTGCAGACACAAAGAGTCATAAATACCATCTTGCTCAGCTCTAGTCTATCTCATTGTCTTGTAATAATCAGTACAATAAATTTATCCCTGTGATGGCAATTTTACTCTGACATCAAGATAAACAAAAACAGATATGTGCATTTATGCAGAAAACAATTTACTCCCTTTTTTGTTTGAAAAGCCTTAGCCAGCATAATTACTTACCAAAGTCCTGCAGAAACACAAATGGAGAATAAGCAAAATGCAATTGAATTCAAGTGTGGTACCATAATATTGATTTCTTACTAAAAGTGGAATATGATGCAGAAGAGGACTGATACAAAATGAACAGATACATGATGTATGGCGGCAGTGTTAATTTTCATGGAACTGCCTTTAGAAAAATCTAAGAATAACTTTGTTCATTTAGTGAATAAACTATGTTGTTTCATGGTTCACATAATCAGAGTGTTAGATGGGGGGAAGGACAATACCCCGCAGGTATTCAGACATGGAGGAAGAAAGAGTTTTTTGCCATATTCCTTATTCTTCTAAAGGAGATGGACAGAAACAGGTAACAACTGACAGTTTAATCTCCCCTCTGGACAAGTGGAAAGGAGGAAATTAATTGCTCCTCACAGAGGCATAATTCTATGCTTCTTTACAGTAATTCAGTTATGCATTGCACCAGTGTACAGGTGAAAGAAAGCTTATCTAGCCTTTCATGACTAACATAAAATGTCCCCTAGCAAGAACTGTGAGGACATAAAACATATTGTGACTCTTTTGTATGAACAGTCATGAATATAAAATTATTAGAGACAATGGAGGGGAAGGGTCTGGTTTGTTAGAATTTTCTTAACATCTTGTTGTCAGATTTTGTTTTATAGTGATAAAGATACTGGTGCTTACAATGCTGAGATCTTGTATATAAGTAATTGGAGATAGCATCTAACAAAAGTAGTAAGGGCTAGTTTTGCAACTAAGTTCATTACTGTA
The DNA here is from genome assembly GCF_031877795.1 of Strix aluco. NCBI lineage: Eukaryota > Metazoa > Chordata > Aves > Strigiformes > Strigidae > Strix > Strix aluco. Next base: position 12,451,245 of record NC_133971.1, on the reverse strand, counting down.
ACATGTGCCTATAGGCAAAATTTTGATCCTCATAAAGCCTGCTTGTAGATGAAGATTCCTAAAAGTTATAGCAGGACACTGTGTACTACAGTTACACTTTACAGTCTCCATGGTTGTAATGTGCCATTCAGATAGATTTGAGGGCCTCAAAATCTGTTCCCATTTAGTCAGATGAGATTAAAAATGAGGAACTGATAACTAGGTGATCTCAGGACAAACAAACCCCCCATTTTTAGTTATTTTGAACCTAACTGAGTGATAACAGAAACTGTGGATACGAAGTTCAGATGACCGTTGCAGCTAGAAAAGGAATGTTGAGTGTCCATGACAGATGTGGTGAAGCTCCCAAGAGTACAGAAATTTTGCCTAGCACTTATGATCTTATAAAGAGTGCTCAATGGGATAGGAGAGCAGAGAAGAAAAAAACATTGGGAAAGAACTAATGTCATCAATGAACAGCACCAGCACCCAAGAAATAACACAAAAACCGCATACTCCTAAGGTGATGTTTAAGATCTGATCAAATCTCACGAAACTGTGGCCTTGTTAGCTTTGTTTCTTTGTAGTAGACTGGGTCTGTTTGGCTTACCCATAGGTTATATAATATGTTACTGTCTTTGTGTTTCTAAGTATTTGTAAGTCTTTCTATGTGTTTTTATGTGTTTCTAAGCTGTGCTTAGCTAAAATATCTATTTGTCCTCATTGTATGTTTTCCCCTGCTGGCCTCCTTTAAGAATCATCTGGTGAATGGACTGAAAGTGAGGTGGGGTGCAGTGGGTGGCACTACTCATCTGTATCCTGTACTTTTCCACTGGTCTATTTTCCACTGGTGACTTCCCTGGTCAGCTTAAGAGAGCCCACATTGTTGCTGTGATGAATACACAGAACTGATTATTTCCTGGCAACACCAAGCTCACATCTAAACTCTGGCTGGATTCATAGACTGTGATCTCTGTTCAGCAGGTTTATTTTAAACTGGCCTAACCCCATACAGACATAACCAAGAGGAGGTAGCAGTGGTGCTTCCCATCATCTTAAACCCAAAAACTCAGGACTTTTTAAATGATTTGGAAATAGACAACAACTTCCTGAGTTTTCTAGCTCTGCTGATGGAATTAGGTATCTGAACTACGTTGATAAGAAGAGGTTAAGTAACACTCTTCTCCTTAGGATTTGCTATTGGAAGGATTAAGAGACTGTATGCTCAATGTGCCAACTTTTGTGGATCTGGTTTTTGGGGATTTCTGAACTCTGTTTGTTACACAGGAATTCTGAGTGATTAACTTAACCCAAACCCTGCTAGTTAGTTGGACGCTTAAAAGTAATGAGCAGCAGCAGTGAGTCAACCATTATAAACTGACATCAAGTATGGGATGCTGCTAAAAAGGGTGTTTCTGCCTTACACTGTATCCTTGGCCATATACACCAGCTGTCTTAAGCACTAGCATTTGTGCATGGTACAGTGATTGTACTAGGAAAACTCATAAAGAAAAAGAAGGGGATTGCAGCTGGGTAATTCCTCAAGAGAACATTTACTTCCAGCAAGAAAACAATACAACCTTCCTCCATGAGCAAGGTCCCAGGTTCCTGTGAAGACATGGTGGTTTAGTACTGTGCCTACTAATGCCCTAAGTAAAGGAGATTAATAGATCAGGAAAGGCAATATCCTTATAGCCCTTGTCAAGGTCACTCTAAATGCAGAGTCTGTGTGGGCCTCTATGACTAGATGTGACTCGTCTCTGTGTAGATAAAATATATTTTGTTTTCATTTAAAAGGGTAAAGTTAATCTGCAAAGACAAGATCTTCCTAAAATTTAATGTCTACGCATCAGCCTTGGTTTTTCCAAATTGTATTTTTAAAAATAATATTATTATATTCATTTTAATGTAAAGAAATTATCTTTTAAAAAATGCATTTGGATTAATAAACTATTGAACTGCAGTCAATACTGTTGGGCTCCAGTCAGTGTGCATAAAACAGGAGAGTTTATATCTTTATAAGCAATGATGTTGAAACTCTAGCTGCCATCTTTATTGATTAAGGAGACAATGATGCTATTTTACCTTTAATCTCTAGTGTAGTATTGAAGCTCTGACATGGTAAGAGCAGAGGAAGTCATCAGCTGCTACACCTGCAACCCAATTGTAAGATTTAAGTACCTTAACTTTACTTTGGAAGTTATTGATAAACTCATTTAGATTGGCCTGATATTTAAAGCTGAGACCTGCAGAAGTTTAGTTAGAGAAATGAGATGTTTTTTCATAACTTGCTGTTATTTGAGAATAATTTGTCTCTTACTTTGTCTCCTCTGAAGTGAAATAATGTGTGTATATAAAAGGGGCAAAAATGGCCCTTGCAATAAAAAACATTGGAGCATAAATCTCCTTAAGCAAAAATTTATTTGAAAGTCTTTTAATGCTCATTGTATAAAATTCCTTGTCATCTAGAAGCTAGTCCATATTTTGGGGGGGATGGAGGGGGGTGGGGAGAACAAAACAAAAAAGGCTTGAATGTGTCCACTAAAATGTATCCATAAATAAAGTAACTAACAAGTGAAACAATAAAAATGTTTACAAAGCTTGGAGTATATAGTCAGTCCTTGTTTAAACAATAATGGAAATATTGTTTAATACCTGGGAAAAATGCTTAAGGTCTAGAATACTACTGGAGTCTGGTATGTATTGTCAGCAAATGCTTTAAGCCAGTGCGTGTTTTGCTATAAGATGAATGTGAACGTTAGGTAAATAGATGGAATAATCTTAATTAGCTACAAGAAAAAGTCTGATTTAACCAAGAAGCTATTCAGTGCTTGTCAGCAATTTTAGAATTGTTATTAAGATGATTTATTTTGCAAACTTCAGTTAAGAAAAAATTACTTGTGAGCTAGTATTTGTAATTAAATCACAAATACCAGATTTAGTTTTTAAGAAAACATTTAGTCATATTCTGGATTCTTGGGACTGCATTGCACCACACAGGTGATTCTTAACCAGCTACAGAATCTTTCTTCGCAGAGACCAGCTCCTAATGCACCAGCTCTGTGTATTGCTCTCCCTTGTCTCTGACACAGGAGATGTGCTGATAAAAACCTCAGTGTAGCTGGAACATTGTGTTGTTCTCCACAGCATGATTAGAGTTGACTAAGTAGATTTTCCCAGAGTTTCTCTGGGATCAAATCCATGCTTAGCAGCTTAAGTATCAAGAAAATGCACAAATGGTTAAGAGACAATCTTCTAGCTCTTTCTGCATCACAGCTGCACTGTGTACAGAAGGAGCAACACAAAAATTTTAGTTTTAAAGTTGAGTTTTCCCAGAATGTCAAAATCATGAGAAGTTTCTATAAACTTATGAAAACTTATGTTTGAACGAATATGCTTGAAAGTCTCTTTCCTTCACAGAGGAATAATATTAAAGTGAACATCTTTCAAAATTCATCTTAAACTCCTAGACTCGCATAAAAGCTGCCCCATGATTTTGATAGCAGGCATCACTAGTAACAGTTTCACCTCAGTTATGTTGCTTGAGTATACATAACATTTATTAATTTTGGATGAAATATTTACCTACTCTTCTATTACTTCTAAGAATGTGAGGTGGAATGAATTGTCCCCTTTTGTGGGTTATGCTGAGTGATGCTCTAATTTTAGTTACTACTGTAAGCTCTTGGCAGAGAAAGGCAGAAGTAGCAAATAAATACTTGTGTATCTAAAAAATTTATTTCTGGTCTTAATAAAAATGATGAACATGAGAGTTGTGATAAGGCAGCTGAATAGAATGAGGACAGTGGAACTTGTAGTCATCTCACCATTGTCTAGGATGATGGTGGCAACTGGGATATCTCAGGCAATGGAAATTATGGTTAATAACATAGTAGACAGGCACTCCAGCATTCTGAGATGGTGGTTATTCCTGCATTTTCCAGGTTATTCCTCTGGGTTATTGAGCCCAGATTATTGATCTGGCTCTAACTATGCAATGAAGAGAGAACAGAAAACTCAGTGGGTTCAGTGCAGAGCCACCAGAAGCTGAATTAGCAACATGTGAACCCAGCTGTACCACTGCCAAGACCCTTTAAAGCCATGAAGCATCAATGCTGCTTTGGCATGATTGGCACCAGAGCTAGCAGATCTTTACAGGCCTGACCTTGGGTGTAACTGTTCTGTGTTTGCAGGATGGGGAGTGTTAAGGAGCCGGTTAAGAGACACCGCAGTACCTTGCAGGATCTAACTCAGCCCTGAAGGTGAGTGCTGTGCTGATGTTACCTCTGTTAGACCTGAGATAATTCTTACAGAGCAACTGTCTCAGTGCTACACCGCTCCTAGTGGGCCACTGCTCGCCAGCTCTGAGCTGGCTGAATAGGACTAGCCAGCCCACCTCTGTGCCCCAAAAGGGAAAAAATACTGAAGTGGCACAAAGGTAATCCAGAAGTTGGAAATTTAGGCTTCCTTATTGTGATATTGCACTGAATTTTTAGTGTCTTGATTCTGAGCAGACTAATTGTAGGATTGAAGAGGGATTTCCCCCCCTCTTCATATATATGGGTTGGATGTGTGGGGCTTCGCAAACTGGCCATAGTTAGAGGTAGGACACAGGGAACAGTTCTGCTACTAGTACTGAAAGTCACCTAGATTCCTGGCTGGTTCATCTTGTCCACAAAGCAGGGCTAAACAGACTGCCAAATTTGGACTCATTTTGATTCAGAGCAGTTTGGCTGAGAGCTATGCAGCTACAACAGTAGCAATGGCCTTAACATTTCTGTCCATTCCCCCCCCACCCCCTTTTTTTTTTTTTTTGTTAATAGTACAAAGCTTAAATTTGTTAAAGTGCTATGAAACATTGTGCTTTATAAAAGGTGGGAGCAGTTATCCTGAAGTGGATCTCATAGTTAAATGCGTGTGCATGTGCGAAAAGGATGTGTTTCAATGATACAGTCACTTCAGTCATGAAATTCTTGTTTGTTTTTCTGTGTTTTAAAGTTACAGCTGCTCTTCAGAAGGTTTTGAACAGAGTAGTGTTAATTCCTTTTGGCTTTATTTCCAAGATGCCTAATGAGAAAATTCAAGAAGGCTGCAGTTGGAAGGTTGTCTCCTGGCACATCTTTCTTCCACCTGTTTGGAACTTCTCCCACAGAAAACTGCACATACTGGATCAGTTTCAGTGAACTGAAATCGTTAATTTCCTTAGTTCCCTACTAAAGCCCATTCATTTTGAAACCATTACTGGAATATAATTTCTCGAATAACACAAATGCTGCATCTTATTCTGGTGAATAGTGAAAAAAACCCAAGACCCAAATCCTTTTCAAACCAAATGTAATATGCAAACACATGAACAAAATGCTGCAATCAAATTGTAGCATTTCTGTTTTACTTTGGCAAATATACAATACAGTCATAATCTGAGAGCATCAAGAATATGTAGCTCTCCCTTTTTTTGAAATGTGTAGAATGAAACTGCTCAGGAAAGCATCTTCTGCCAGTTGTTAATGCTTTTTCTTTTCGTACTTACTGAGGAACCTCTTTGCTGCAGCTGTGTCATAACTGAATAACATTAATATTTTAATTGGACTTTTTAAGGTTGTGCGGTGTTAAGGTTTCATTTACTCTCAAGTCAGCTTGGATTTTATGAGGCTATGGCTTTTCTTAAAGAATTTCCCTAGGTACTTCACTTAGGTTATCTAAAGACATTAGCACATCATTTAGTTGCTTGAAAGTTTAACCGGCATTTTGCTGTTTAAATGCTTAGTAGGATTAAAGACACTATCACATCAAAAGAGTTGAGTTTTCCGTTTCTCTACATCTTCCACCTCCTACTCTCTCCCTTCCCTCCATGGTTGCCTAAATTGCTTCTCAATTTAATTGAGTGAAATGACTTTCAGTCTCTGAACAAAAAATAAATTCAAAAAATAAAGCCGATTTAAAAGATTTCAATTGAAGAAGGACCCTGACGACTTTTCCCCACTGGAATTTCTCGGGAAAAAAGCGTCTGGGATCGACTTCCCTTGGCCCTATGAGCGCAAAACACCTCTGGAAACATTCTTCCCAAGAGTCCTTCGTGAACTCCTAAAATCCGCATCCCCCGTGTCTTTGAAACTCTAATTTCAATCTAATCTAATCTAATTAGGCTAATGACTTGCCCACCACCATGCAAGAAAGCTGGGACAATCTCCTTGAGATTTCCCTACCTCCCAGACTTACACTTTCTTCATTGCATCAGGCTGGCTCTAAACTGCAAGAAGCACAAACTTTGATTTCACTGAAGGGAAAGGATCTTTAGATAGGCAGCTGCTTAGAAGCCAACCGTGCCGTGCATTTGAGGAGACATTAAAAATATACTAGGTTTTGATAGTGAAGGTACAAAGCATACTTAAATATCGATCACGTTTTGTTTTGGTTGTGTGTCAACGGTGTAAGTCTTCATTCAATAGGGCACAGAGAATGTAAATGTTAGTACCATCGACAAACACAATGCGCTTGCAGGGATGCAGCTCTTCTCCGCTTACCCAGCGCATCTCTGCGCCTTGATCATTTGTAGTAAAGATCACAAGCCTAGAGGCAGAGAAATATAGCCTGGTCCCCTCGTAAAGAGGAACAGGCTGAAATCTGTCCAAATGTTGTGAAGTTGTGAACTCAGCCTTATTTTTAAGTGCTGACTGAGAGAAGATGAGGATCCTGAGCGCGCGCAAGCCAGGCTCTGTGAACCTCATCTCAAGTTTGATTAAGGTAGAATCTGGCAAATCTTCCTGTTAAGCAATTACTTATTTGGCTTTCTGTGTTTTCTGAGCTTGCATGGCACAATTACAAAGCAAGGTGAAAGATCTCACATCGTTAAAAGTACTGAGCCACAAGATAGTAGAAAGCCTACCACAGAAGTTATGTCAGAGGACTTCCTTTTACCTTTCACGGACAGAGTTAAGCCTGTCAATAACACCGTGTTTTGTTTTGGTTTTTTCTTTAAATGACAGATGCTTCCCAGGTTTGAGATTGTTTGTTCTATTTCCTGGGTATTAACTGATTTAATTATGATTTGCCAATCTGACATTTTTTTATTCAAGATTGTTCCCAGATACATTTTTCTCATTTCACTTTCAGACTCGGCCTTTCCCCCTCCTGTCAGAAGGAACTGTAACGCGGTTTATTTCTCTTTTTTTCCTTTTTGTTGTTGTCTCGAGAGGACAGTGATTTCAGTGGCGTGTTGAGCTGTCATTCCCGCCTCGGGAGGGCTGGGGGGCGATGCCCGTCTTTCCTTCTGCGGGGAACTGGACAGCGGGGAGCCGCGCACTGGCGCGGAGCCCCCGACGGCAGCGGCCGTCCTCCCCGCGGCAGGACGCCGGGGCGAGGGCACGAATCATCACGGACGGGACTGTCACCGCCGCAGCACTTCTCAGCGACTGAGCGGGAGCCCTGCCCAGCACGGGGCTGTGCAGCAGCCCCTCCCGAAACACCCGTGGGAGACACCGCTGCTCCGCGGGCAACCCCGGCGGCACGGTGCTCGCTGGGGCCGGCGCGGCGGCCGGACAGGGGGCGGGGATGCAGACCCGCAGAAAGTCCCGCCGGCCCCGCGGCCAGGGGTGCCCGGCCGAACCTCCCCCCACCGAGCGCCGCGTCCTCGGGCCGCCGCCGCCTGCCTGCAGGTGGCGATAAGCACCCCCGGACCCCCCCGTCCGCCGGCAGCCCCGGGGTGTGAGGTGCCACCCGCCCCAGCCCGTCAGTGCCCGGCCACTGGAAGCCCCCCGCCCCGGCCTCGCACACGCCGCACAAGCTCCTGGCGCCGCTCCCGAGGGGAAGCCCAAAGCCCCCGCTGCCCGGGGCGGAGCTGCGGGGAGGAGATTTGGAGGGGGAGGGGGGAGTCCTGGTGGGTTTCTCTGCGGTGTCGTCCCAGCGGTGAGGGGGCGGCGGGCGGTGACGGACACCGGCGCCCGCCCGCCCGGTCTGCCAGCGGCGCCGGGGGACGATGGCGACCCAGCGAGGACTCCCCCCCCCTCCCCCCCGCCGCCGCGGAAGGCGGGATGAAGGGGGGGACGGAAGGGGAGGGGAAGGAGGGAGGGAGAAAGTGAGGGGAGAGCGGAGAGGCAGAGCAGGAAGGAGCGGCGCGGGAGAGCGGCGGAGCGAGGGGCAGCAGCTCGGCGAGCGGCGGCGGGAGGGCCGCCCCCGCCGCCCGGGGCTGCGCGCTGGGCAGAGGCGGCGGGGATGGGCGGGCGCGGGGCGGCTCCGCCAGCCGCCGTCCTCCGAGCCTCGGCCGCCCCCCGCCGCGCTATATAGGGGAGGGAGGGGTGGCGGAGCGGGGGGGTGCCCGGCGTGGCCAAAGCGCACGGGGCGGCGATGCCTCCTGCCAGGGGAGCGCACAAGTGACCGGCGCCTCTTCCCATGCCCGTCTCCTGAAGAGACCCCCCCCCCCGCCCGGCATGGATGTGGCCAACAACACTACCTCCCCAGAGCGGTCCCCCGAGGGGGCAGGCGGCCCCGGCCTCGCCGAGGTGACCCTGGGCTACCAGCTGCTCACCTCCCTGCTCCTGGGCACGCTCATCCTGTGCGCCGTGAGTGGCAACGCCTGCGTGATCGCGGCCATCGCCCTGGAGCGCTCCCTGCAAACCGTGGCCAACTATCTCATCGGCTCGCTGGCCGTCACCGACCTCATGGTGTCCGTGCTGGTGCTGCCCATGGCGGCTCTCTACCAGGTGCTGAACAAGTGGACGCTGGGGCAAGTCACCTGCGACATCTTCATCTCGCTGGACGTGCTGTGCTGCACCTCTTCCATCCTGCACCTGTGCGCCATCGCCTTGGACAGGTACTGGGCCATCACGGACCCCATCGACTATGTCAACAAGCGGACTCCCCGGCGGGCCGCCGCGCTTATCAGCCTGACCTGGCTCATCGGCTTCTTGATATCCATCCCGCCTATGCTGGGCTGGAGAACGCCCGAGGACCGCTCGGACCCCGACGCCTGCACCATCAGCAAGGACCACGGGTACACCATCTACTCCACCTTCGGCGCCTTCTACATCCCGCTTCTCCTCATGCTGGTGCTCTACGGCCGCATCTTCAAGGCGGCCCGCTTCAGGATCCGCAAGACGGTCAAGAAAGTGGAGAAAAAGAAAATCGCCGACACCTGCCTCACTCTCTCCCCGGCCGCCCTGCAGAAGAAAAGCAACGGGGAGCCCGGCAAGGGCTGGCGGCGGACTGTGGAGCCCAAGCCCGGTGCCTGTGTCAACGGCGCGGTGCGGCAGGGCGAGGACGGGGCCGCCCTGGAGATCATCGAGGTCCAGCGCTGCCACAGCTCCTCCAAGACGCATCTGCCGCTGCCCAGCGAGGCGTGCGGCTCCCCGCCACCCCCCTCCTTCGAAAGGCGCAACGAGAAGAACACGGAGGCCAAGCGGAGGATGGCTCTGTCCCGGGAGAGGAAGACTGTCAAGACCCTGGGCATCATTATGGGCACCTTCATCCTCTGCTGGCTGCCGTTCTTCATCGTGGCGCTGGTCCTGCCCTTTTGTGACAGTAAGTGCTACATGCCCGAGTGGCTGGGGGCAGTCATCAACTGGCTGGGCTACTCCAACTCCCTCCTCAACCCCATCATCTATGCCTATTTCAACAAAGACTTCCAAAGTGCTTTTAAGAAAATTATCAAGTGCAAATTTTGCAGGCAGTGAAGCCCGCCGCTGCCGGACGGGGCAGCGGGGTCCTGCCACTCGCTCCATCCGCCTGGCCCCCGCCGCAGTGTCCCCCCCGCCCGGCAGAAGGGCGGGGGGCTCGGGGACCCTCCTCCGCAGAGCGCCCGAGTCTCTCGCTCCTTCGCCTGTCGGACAAGCCCCGCGGGGGGAGGCAGGGCAGGGCAGGGCAGGGCTCCAGGGGATGGCGGGGGGACGCCCAGCCCGGGAGGGCTCCGCGGCCCCCGTCGCCTCGCCTGGCCTCGCCGGGGCTCCGCTGCCGGGCGCCGGCGCTCCCGCCGCCGTCCCTTCCTCCCTTCCTCCCCCCCTTCCATCGTTCCGGGTAGATTTAGGGTTTGCAGATCGTTGCTTGTGGTCACTGTAAACCACAGTGTCTGCCCGAGTAGCATCGGTAAAAATAAACCACCCTATGCAGAAAACCGCCGTGCCGGGGGTTCTCCTTGGATTTACAAGGAGACGGCGAGGGGCTCAGAGTCCGACCTCCGCCCGGCAGCGTGAGTATGGAGGCTGAAGGCGACGCCCCGAGCGGAGGAAGGGGCTTTGAGCTCGTCGCTTCCCGGGCTGTGAAACCACAAAGGGGATTTTCTTCGGGGAAAAGCGACCGTGTGGTACCTTGCAAGGTACCTACAGCAGCATCCCCGTCTGCATTACGTGTGTCTAACAGCTCTCCTGCTATGCTAGGACCTTCCAGTTCATCTGGCTTCCCTTCCTGGCAGCGCAGGGAGGTGATGGGGCTTAAACCCCAACCGCACGCCTCATTATATGGAGATACATATTTTTAAAATGCCTTTGACCGAGGGTTTCCCACCAAGGAAAGGCTCGGCGCTGTGCGACTGTCCCTGAGTTCACCGCGCACGCAGCGGCACAGGGAGTTTAAGCAGTCTGCGAAGTAGCGTTTTTTTTTTTGTTTTGTTTTGTTTTTTTTTCCTAAGCCGCTTGAAAGTTTCTCCGGAGACCTTGCGGTTGCTTCGGAGGCAGCCAGCCGCGGCACATTTTGCTCGGGAAACAACAAACAAACAACAAAAACCGCAAACAACAGCAAAACGAACCAAACCGATCAACCAAAACATTGCCATGTGCTCCGTGGCAGAAGGGGAGGGGCCGAGAGCATCCTCCGGCGGCAGCCGCAGGTGGCGAAAACGGCATCTGGGCGCAGGCTGGGAACGGGCAGGCTCCCTTCTCCCCCGGGCCAACCCCGGCGAGGGGAAGCACGACCCTTCTCGCAAGCTGAGAGCTGCGGCCAGAAGCAGGCAGTGTAACTGCGATGCCATGGGCAGGGAGAGCCAAGCATGGCCTGGCTGGTCCCCGCGGCGGCTCCGCAAGCCTTCTCCCCGCAGAGGGTCCCTCCTCTCCCGTCAATTCCAGCTGCTTGGCCCCAGGAAACCCGGTGTGCTTCTCCTTCCCCGCCCAGCCCGGGACTGGAGCAGGGCAGCAGCACAGCCTTGCCCGCCGCGCAGCCCCCCTGCCCCTTGCCCGCCGTGCCCCGGGCTCTCCCGCCGGCCGCGGCCGGGGCCTGGGGCCGCTCTCGGGCCGGGGAGGGATGGCGCCGGGCCGGCCAGGCACTGGCACTGGGCCGGCTGCCGCGTACCTCTGCGACAGGCAGCCTGAAATGAATGCTTGACCAAATATATATATATATTTTCCTGTTTATTTTTGTGTAATCTGTGTTACCTGTAGGTAAAAGGGAATGTTAACTCTGTGCGTCACGTGAATGTAAGTGCCCAGTCATTTCTGAACTTCAACCGCTTACATTAAATGACAATAGTGCTTTTAACAGCCTCAGATACATAGCTGATTTTCTGAAAGTTGTCTTTGACCTCATTTTCGCAATTAAAGTGATCTTTGATCTTATCTCCTCTTTGATCACTCCTAACCACGTGTGTCCTATATAGTCCTGAAGTGCCGGAGTGTCAGAAGAGCCAGCCTGCAGCGATTAGGGAGCCGAAACGTCTCCCGAATGCTCGGATATCCCGTGACTTTGGGAACCCCACCCGCCGGGGGTGCAGGCTGGGCAGAGCCGCCGGGCACCCCGGGGCCGGGGCGGGAGCGGGGCCGGACCGCAGAGCGCGGCCGCGCCGGTAGGGGACGACGCGCCTCGGTGCGGAGCAGAGCTGCCGCGCAGCGGCGTTTGCTCCTCTCGCCGTCTCCTCCCCCTCCTCCCGCCGACTCCTGCAAGTGCGTTTCTGCACGTTTTGCCCTTTTAATTTTTTTTTTTTTTTTTTTTTTTTTCCTTTGCGAACCTTCCTGCAAACTCCCCGCTGGGGAAGCCTGGCCGCCCTCCGGCCCCGCACGGCAGACCGGGCGGGGTCCGTCCCTGCGCCCCGGGGGGATGGAGCGTGACTGCGGGACAGGGGCAGCCCGACTCCGCCAAGAGCCCCGGCACCTCGAGGCAGGGCCCACCCAGAGCCGCATCAGCAAGCCGGCAAGAGGGGTGCAGCTCCCATGGCCCCTCCATCCGCCTCCCGCCGCCGCCCTGCAGGGCGAGGGGTGGCGGGAGCAGAGGGGCTCAGCCCCCGAGCCCGCGTCGGGGGCTGCGAGGTGCCGCAGCCGCCCCGTGTCGGTGCCGCCTGCGGCGGGAGCGGCGGGAACTTCGGGAGCGCAAATCCCCGCGGCGGGCACGGGGTGGCGAGACGCGCCCTTCCCCGCCCGGCCCCGCCGGTGCTTCCCCGGGCGGGCGCAGTCCCGGACCCCCGGACCCCCGGCGCCCCGGTGCCCCCCAGCGCCAGCCTGCCCGCCTCTCCGCGGCAGGGAGAAGGGCTCTCCGCGGCTCCCTCGCCCGCGACGCTGCCAAACGGGCCGGACCCCGGGGGCGGCTACGCCGGGCCGGCAGCCGCGGTGCCCCGGGCGCTCCCAGCGCACCCCCGGCCCGGGCTGCTCCCCGGCGCCGCGCAAGCCGCGACGGGAATGTCGCCCCTGGCCTCAGTGGAGGCAGTGTTTCTCTGAACAGTTTTACACGTCTCACTCCCTCTGTTGTCTCTTTTATCACTTGTATTAAGTTCTGCAATGTGGAGGAAACGGCCTGCTTTAAAAGATGGGGCTTTGTTTCCGTGCTGTAGTTTTCAAATTCCTGGTTTGATTTCCACTAAGATTACCAATATCCCAGCCAAACAGGGGATTTAATGTTTTTTAAAGGAGAAATCGATTCTATGTTAAGTCAGTATTTGTGGTTGGTTGCAGTATTGTATTTGCTCCACTAACAAGCAATCTGCTCACAGTTTAGAGAGCTTCATTTCAGTTTTAAAGGACCTCAGGAAGCTCAAGCAATGAATAAAGAAAAATCCAAATAGAAAGCAAAAGGTTTTATGTTTTAAACAGAACTGCAGAAAATTTGAGTTTTAACAACTTGGGTCAATTGTGAATGCCAAAGACGGGCAGAGATAAAAAGGCTTTAACCTTTTCTTCCTTTAAAAATGCCTCTTTAGACTGCTGTAAAACAAGAAGAAAATTTCATAACTTTGAATTTTCTCTGCTCTGTGGCTCCAGTCCAGGCTTCATTTGGGTCTGAATCCACATCTGACAAGGAGTACTGGCAGAGGAATCCAAGCACACTTACACTGGCCAACTGTACTTACGGTTGGGGCTGGGGAGACAAAGAGGTAGAAAAAAGGGAAAAATGTGCTGGCATAATCTATATTGGATCAAACTGCACAATGGATTTTGTGACCATGCAATTTCATCTGTTTAAATAGAAATCTTCCCCATAAAATGTTTAAGACCACCTACTTTTCCCTAACGTTCGCATCCTGACAGAAACATGATGTAGGTCTGGTAGATACAACAACCCCCTACCCCAGCAAATGTCCCGCATTCTCCTCATAGTTAAAAATCTGGTCTTTAGAATCTGCAGTTTCAAACATTGCTCAGGGCAACGTTGTGAAACTTACATTAAAACACATAACCAAGAAATTCATCCCTCAGAGAGAAGAAACAGAGGAGAATGCTTGGAGTGAATTTCTGTTTCTCAGCTGCTTAGAGAAGCATTTTTAAGAGTACAGGTGAGTGTTCAGATATGGTTGGAGAAAATCCAAAATGGCTGTCACATAGCATGTGAACAGTCCTAGTGGGGGTCTGCAAAATCTGAAACTATCACGCCTCTCATACTGGCAAAAAATACTGTATCATCTGTATTTCTGGATCTCAGCCCAGGTCACCCTGCTTGGGTATATGTTGCTGTGAGCCTCACTTTATCTTGCAGCTGAGCTCCTGTTCTATCTGAGTAGCCAGCGTAACTTCCAGCCACAAAGAGGGGTAACTCTGCAGCGTGAGATTCTTTGTTGGACTGGAAGCAAAAAACTTTTGGTTCATGACCCTTTACATAGCAAGAATGTAGTCTAAACTATTTGACTTAATGAATGGGGTGGCTTCTTGACTTGGGCAGTGAGTGACAGGAGATTTGTTGGTGTTTTCATACCTCTCTCAATTAAGAGAAAAGGCAAATGCTCAGGCACACAAAGGACTGGAGATTCAAACTCCTTACAGACACTTACATGTGGCCACAAATCCCAGCCTTGCAGATGTCTCTGCCAAGTTAATCTGGCAGGCTGTCAGCCTTGTCCTGCAGAATGTAGATGAGGGATGGGAAACAGATGCATTATAAAATATTTTTAAAATTACTAAACCTGAACAAAATTTGATAGGACTATAAAAAAAAAAAAAAAAAAAAAGACACATGACCATCCAGATGGTTCTCACAAACTTCACAACCCTGTTGAAAATTGTGGGGATATTAAAAAAGAAAAAACCATATTATTTCAAACAAACAAACTGACAGACAAATGAAAAAGGCCCAAGTCTTGTAATAAAAATACTGACCAGCATAAGTAGAGGTCAGTATCTTCTCCTGCTGTAATAACATCTTGCTTTATTGTTTGTACTAAACACCACTTGAAGCGTCTTTTGCTATTAGACAGAGTCAATATAATCCTTCCAAATCAATTTTCCTATTTCTGAGGTATTTACACCCACTCTGCTGAACCATAACTTACACACAGAAGCGATGGGGATGATGTAAGCTAAAGGTGATATAAGGACTATTTTAACTTGTACCTTCTTCCTACTTCTTAGCATTCCCACTGTGGTTGGTTTGGTGGGTGGAAGTAGGCCTAAGACAGTTTGTACAGAATGGACTGGAGGAAATATCATACAGTATATGCTATACAGTTTCACACATATCCTGACTAGGGAATATCATTCAAAATCTGATCTTTAAACTGAAATCTGCTTGGTAAGATGCAGTTGACTTACACTGCAGTATTTTGTTCAAGTGGCTCAGAAGGAAAATGTAATTTTTCAGTTTGATATCTAAGAGGTTGGTTATGATTTTAGGCTATCCAGTGACAAATGAAAATAGATACATCCTCTGCTTGAACTGCTATGGACCAAGTATAAGTCTTTTGAACTGAAGTGAATTGTGAAATATTTGGGAAACTATTAAATTTGACATATAAACTTCATGTCTTTGAAGTCAAGATCTCAGTAGATGTTCGCTTCTAGGAGGGCTTTGGAAGAATGCTGCCAGGTTAAGTGAAGCTGGCTTGGGTTTGAAGACAGACACGCAAACTATCAGATACAGAATGTGGACCACACTCAGAGGTGTTGCCTGGACTCAGGTTTGGCTGGCTGCCTGTTGCCCAGATGCTGATCTCAGTCAGAGTTTGTGGAAAAGGTATTTCTAGGGTAGATGAAATGCCAGACTGGGTGTTTCCTTCAAATTGTTGGCTCTTCGGCTTCCATCACCTTCCGGACTCTTTCTCTAGCTTTCCATATGCGATGAATAACATGGGCAATTCATGTGGGACTGTGCAGGCAAAGGCCTTGGAGGGGAGCTGCCTGTGATAGTCTTTGGGGTTTGTCCTGGAGGAGTTTTTTGTCACTTGGAGTCTCTTGAAGGCAGAAAAGGAGCAGTCAGCAAGTCAGAGCATTCACAACAGAGAATCCGCTCACCCTGCTTTTGGAGAGGAGTCCTGATGCTGAATAGAAATATTCCTCCTGAATATTTCTCATCTCATTTCTCATCTCCTCCTGAAATGGAGATGACTGCTCTTATCACATGAGGCAGATTATTGTAAACCTCAAGCCGGGCCAGTGCTGAGCCAAAGAAGGCCTGATCTGGTCGAACTGCCTGTTGAAAATTGTCTCCAGCACACTTTGCTCTTTGCCTTTATTGTACCCAGTCCTAAGAGTTACTGTCAGCTTTGTCCAAGCCAGGCAGGTGGCTTTTCCACCTCCCTTTGAATGCTCATCCATGGGCTCTCTGCCAGCCTTGGGCTTGAGCCTTAGAACTGATGCTACTGAATTAGTGGCACACACCTGTGAGGGGTCATCTTTTTGTCCAAAACAGCCTTGACTGTCTGGAGTCCCTGGATTGCTTACGGTTCTGGCCAAGTGTCATGGTTTCGGAGGGCAACTGAGGTTCAGAGGTGTCAGAGGGCAACTGAGCACCACACAACTGCTCACTCCCCCCATCCCCCCCAGTGCTGAGAAGGGGAAAATAAGCAAAAGCACTGGTCACTCTCCCCCCCTTCCCCATAAGTGCTGGGAAGGAGGAAAGCAAAGCACCCGGAAAATTGAGATAAGGACAGGGAGGGATTATGTGATCCTTTAAGACAGGCAAAACCCAGACTCGTTAGGGGAAATACAAAAAGAACATAAATTTACTTCAAACACTAACAACAACAATGCTTAACAGACAGAGCAGGACCATGAGAAGCATTACCATCTTGAAAACACCTCCCCCCACCCCTCCCTTCTTCCCGGGCTCAGCTTTGCTCCCAATATCTCTACCTCCTCCACCCTGAGCAGCACAGGAGGCAGGGAAAGGGGATGTGGTCAGTCCTGCCACTTCTGCCACCTTGGAGGGGGGGTAAACTTCTGGCATTCCTCCCCTGTTCCAGCGCAGTTCCCCTCTCACAGGAAACAGTCCTCCACAAACTCTCTGACATGAGTCACTCCCACAGGCATGTGGGTCACCCCCACATGTTGCAATCTCCCAGTGCTGACCTACAACAGTGGGGCCTTCTTCCATGGGGTCCCGGCCTTTTTCGGGTGCAGTCACTTGGGTTGGTGTGGGGCCCCCCACAGGCTGCAAATCTACATCTGCTCCACCATAGACCCCCATGGGTGGCAGTGGGGGCAGGGGGTGGGAGGGCGGCCCTGCCATCTCACCATGGGATACAGGGGAGTCTCTACTCCAGCGCACCTCCCCCCCCTCCTCCTTTCTTCCACTGACCTCGGTGTTCACACAGATGTTCTCACAACTCCTCACAACTCCCACCACTCCTCCCAGGTTCCCCTTCTTAAATATGTTACCGCAGAGGAGCAGCCACCATCGTTAATAGACTCAGCCTTGGCCTGATGTGGGTCTGACTTGGAGCCTGGGGAGCTTCAAGAAGCTTCTCACAGGGGGCCACTCCTGTAGCCCCCTCCCCTGCTACCAAAAAACCCCTGCCGCTCACTCAAACCAGGACACCAAGGAGACCTGAAAACTGCTGGTTGTATCCATCAATGTCATCATACTTTCAAGAGAGCTAACGTAGGCAGGACAGTAACACACTTTTGGGTTGGGCTTGATTTACTACTTTTTATATCCAAGAGTGTGCAATGTTTATAGACTCTGGCTTTTTCTTACACTTTAGAAGGGGAAACTGTCTGTAACAAATCCTCAAAGCCCATTTAACTATAAAACAGATGCAGAGATTGTCCTTTTTGATAGGAGTTATATTTAGGATACACAGCTATTTTCTTTAATATCACATCTGTCTTTGTTCCTGTGATGTGCATTTGTGGTTAGACGGGAATAGACTTGGAGGTAAAACTGGGAATTCCCAGGTTCAAAGCTCTCCTTACAAAACCTTGTTTTATCCATCTCATGTGCAAAGGAAAAAAATCCAGATAGAGGGGAAAAAAAAGGTGCAGGAAACTCATTGGATCAAGTACATCCCTTGAAGAATACTGCTGTTTTCAGAAAAATTGCAGAAGGCATGAATTTAGTTTATTATGTCTTGAGCCAGCTGATACGCTACCTTATTTTGTTATAGTTCAGTGCACGCGCATTTAATCAAAACACCATACAGGTCAAAGAGGCAATTTTCCCCACTGTACTTCAATTACAGACACCTATTGTGAAAATCCTTGGGCTAGTTGCCTGAAAATGTCATTTTCAGTAGCCCTCAGATTTATTTCCCCCCTTTCCTGTGGGCAAGTTAGCCAATTGCTCAAAATTGCTGGGTAAAAATTCTCTAGTTTTTCAAAACTGCTGCAGTGAAATTACTGTGAGATCTGTCTTTGAAGTCTCGTTTTCTTCTGCAGTTCCATAAAAAAAATTTAAAAATCAGAGTTGCACAAATTGTAGTCTGGCTTCAGCAAGGAAAACAGAGGCTAACAAGCACTGCCTGTCTCTGCATGAACCCCCCACCACAACTGTGGCTTTTTTAGTAGACACAGGCAAAACAATGCTTCCCTATGGAATTTAAATGTGTATGGCATGTTTTTGAGGATGTTAGAAGTTTTCACAGCATCACAATAGAATGTGATCTGTTGTAGAGAACACTGTAACAATATAAAAAGAATATAAAAGTTATTAAAATGAAAGACAGGTAACATCTTGTCTTACCTAGATTTAATCGTCTCCTTTATGACCCACTCAGTGGAGAAAAATGTTTCAAGCAATGTAAAGTAGCAGCTTGTTTAGTAATTTATGACATAGACACTGTTTATGTCCTATAATATATTTCTAATATTGACATATTGGAATTATGTGAAGATAGCCATGTAAAAGACACTAGCCACATTCAGAATTGAAATAATTTACCAATGCTCTAGAATTTTACAGCATCTCATTAAAAAAATAATGTATTTTATATAAAAATTGTGTTTTGGCTAAATGGTTTTCTCCCCATCAAATTACTGCCCAAGCACAAGAGTTTCTGAGGTAGCAGTGTCATTTACAGGAGAGATGAGTGCTTACAGATGTGTCTCTCCACTGCCCACCCCTGAAGCACATGGGGGCTAGACCCCTGCCTTTGCAGGGATATCACCTTGGGCATGGGCAGCTGTGTAAGGGACCTGCTTCGAGAGCACGGTTTCTTGTGCAGTTCCCAGCTGCCAGTATGATACTGCAGTACTTACCCACTGCTAAACATCGGTGTTGTGATGCTGTCCACAGAAAACTGCATCACTCCCACTACAAAGAAAGAGATTTACATATCTGTACATGAAATTGTAATAAGTGACAGTATTTATGAAAAACATGTGAAGAATAAATAAATAAATTACATTTGGAATTAAAGTCTTGTGTAAATAAAAAATTAGTAGGACTTCTTTCATTTTAGTTTATTTTTAGTTTTTTATTTATTTGCAATGTCCAAATCCGTCTAGTGCTAGGGAACTAGGGAACATTACTAGGTTGCTGAAGACCAAGAGAGAAACTTGATAAGAGAGAAAACTAGCAGTGGATTATGGGGTAATCAGAAATGCACCTGCATGGCAACGAGAACTTCAACAGCCCTTCACACAGACCTCTTTTTGTTTCACTCAAATGTCAAAAGTCCCAATCATGACTCACCTCTCCAGTCTGGAAACATTCAGTAGCTGTATTTTACCAAAAAAGAAAAAGCAAAGAATAGTGACATATGCCTTGGAAAGAGAAAAAAATTACATTTCATTCTAAGAACTTCCTTCAGATTTTGATAAATAAAGAGAGGGAAAAAAAAGTGATGTAATTTTGCTCATAATTCAGTTAACTTTTACTGCTGTGTTTCAACAACTAATGATGGTTATGGCTGGCACTCTCCTTGCATGGAAAGCTTCCTGTTTATTGAGCAATTGCATTTTTTCCTTTCCTTTCCTCGGTGGATTTTAGGATTTATTGTATGCAGAAGATTAGTAGCAGTAATAGTAATGTGAAATAATGTAATACAGAGTACATTACAATATAGAACAAAATAATTCACATATATAATCTCCAGTAGAAGTCTTTACAACCAGAATAAAGATTTGCATTTTTTTCCCTTTTGTTTGATTTGTAAAATGTACTTGTAGAGTTTTACCATTTTAGTCTTGTGTTGTAAAGTAGCCTGGTAAATCTACATTTCTAAAGCCAGTTATTGTGATTATTATTCTGTAAGGTTACTGCGTTTTGGCATCACTGCTTATGAATAGGGACAGTAGTTGCTGTAATGAAATTTTGTCAGTAAGATTGTAAAGTGGATCCATACCACATGCTGCTTATTATAAACTTGATGTGTTATATCTTCTGGATGTCATTCCCCAGGAAAGTATTCACAAACATGCCAACCTCTCCAAGGGATGTAACCTTGTCTCTGTTGTATTAGAGCCCCAAAGAAACCACTTTAATTTAAAGAGATTGCGTCTGAAACCAAGCACATTTTATGCCTCCCAGAGTGTCACACACAGAGTGCAACTCATCATTGTACTTATAGTTGCTACATCCTGGGCCAGAATGTCCTGCTCTTGAGCTCAAGACACTGATAGCTGCACAGCTGGCTGCCATTTTCCTGCAAGGTAGATTTTAAATAAAACCACAACATAAGAGCTATTCAGATTAAGACATAGGTATGACAGCTGGAGCACCTACAGTGTGCCTTTAAATGGAAGAGGAAGGGAGAAAACAAAATGTTTTTCCTTCCTTGCGACGTCACCCTTCTTTTCCTGAGGAAGCAGGTAAAAAGCAAAGAGGCATCATGTCAGAGGAACCCTGAATTCAAAATCTAAAAGGGGCTACTTCTGTTGTATATTGAAATTGTAATTTGAAATTTAAAAATATGTATTTAATTCAGCCATTTTAAAAAAAGTATTTGCATAACTTAAAAAAAAAATCAGCTTCTTCTAATCGAGATATTACTTCATCACAAGCAGGGTAGCACTCTGGGTCCTTGTTGGTGAATGGTGTTTGACTGTGCTGTGGGGCCGGTTAGACGCTCATCGGAAGGCAGGCAGAAGGGTGTAAGACCTGAAGCAGTTTCAGTAGAAAATGGGTTTTGGCTTGAACTTACTTGAAAGCCTAAAAGACTGATAAAAAGAGTGTTGTTCCTGAAGCCTGAAGATATCCTTGTGATCAGAATCATAAGGCACAGCAAGTCATATTTAATCCTTTGATACCGGTAATGGCCAGGACAGTCCATGCAGCCTTCTTCCCTTCCTTCTATTTTACCATCAAAATAGAAAGATTGACAGGAATCACAATTCCTCTGGGTTTTTTTTTTTTTGTTTTTGTTTGTTTTTCAATGCATACAAGAACAGCAGGAAGAAATAAAAGAGAATATCAGCACTTAATCCCTCTCCCCAACCAGACAAGAGTTTAATAAAAAATGTATTGCAGCAGGATGAAATTCAAATGTTAAACAAGCCTGGGATATAGTCAGTCTCTGGAAGAAGGAAGAATGAGGAGGTGTTGGGAACTCCCCTGCTGCACTCAGCACCAGCATTAGATGAAGTAAGTATCAGTTATCAGACACATCATTCATGATGGCATTTCTAAAAATCAGATAGAATTAATTTTTTAAAAACGTTTGGACAGTGTCCTTCTACTATTGGTTTTGTATGTTAAAGATATAAGTTAAGAAAAATTGGGAAGTTAATCCTAGTGTGCATGAGAGGTCTCAATAGTGATGCTCGAGGCAAAATGCCTGTGACTCAGTCCCATTGTAGATGTACAAATTTGTATACAGTAACTTTTGATGAGAAGCCCCAGGGGGCAAGATGGAGCAGGACACACTGGAAAAAAGAATCGAATCCCTTCCCCAGAGCAAGATCTTTCATTTTAACATTTATGGCCATCATGAGTGGCAGAAGATTTAAAATACCAGGAGGAAGGCTGTTCTTACTCTGTTGCTAAATGTTAGGGAAGGAATTATTCAGGTGCAGTGCCCAGTCTTCAGTCAAGAGAGAGTCACATAGTTTAGTTAAGTGCCAAAGACTGGGAACTGGACTATCTGTCTGCACTGAACCAGGAGCCTGTGGCTCTTCGGTTCCTCTCTTTCTACTTGTCAGTCTCATCCTGGTAACCTGTTTTACACAGCTATTTCTACCAACAGACCTGGGCTATCTCTCAATCATTGTGTTGGTGAAGAGGAAGCATTGTAAAATCATCCATCTATAAGCATTTCAGATTGCTGTGTACGGCAATTGTTATAGATGTTCATGCTTCAGTTCTCTGTGGGTGTGATATCCTGCAGGTTGGAATACATCCCTTAGAGATGAATGGTTTGTATCTGGAGCTGGATCCAGTTAGTCTTTTCCACTTATCCCAGTTTCGATGAAGGCTTATGACTTCAAGACTTGGCAGACAGACAGTCAGAGCACATTAATTCAAATGGGTTCAATATAAGGTTGGCTGAACTGCATGGCTATCTGTATGCCAGCAGATGCAGACTCTGATGAATGTGCTACACTGCCCGGCTTTGAAGTCTTACATTTTTAGTACAAAACTCCTCTAGCTGTAAATTGCGCAAGTCAGAAGCTGAATCTAAAGGAGTTGTCTGAAAAAGAAACAACCAAGGGGAATATTTTTCCACCTAGAATGGCAGATAAATGTAGACCTCTCTAGGTTGTATTTTAGCATTTATTTGCCCGGGAAGTCAAGGCACCACATTCAAGTAGCTGCTTCACATTGCTGTATCTGGATTTTCTCTAGTGTGTTGCAGCTGCATAATTTAAAAGTTTAACATTAGTTAAACTTCCGTGTCCCTCCGTTTTAATCCTTGGTAAGACTACTTTACAGTTCAGTGAAGTTCCTGCGTATGGGATTTGCAGTGCTGTGTAATCAGGAGTCATTTGCAAACAGTATTCCCTATAC
Organism: Strix aluco; assembly: GCF_031877795.1. Lineage (NCBI taxonomy): Eukaryota > Metazoa > Chordata > Aves > Strigiformes > Strigidae > Strix > Strix aluco. The sequence goes on along the minus strand of NC_133971.1, from coordinate 12,428,766 downwards.
AGGACGACTGCTAAATGGCCCGACAGTATTTCCTCTAGGAACGCTTTGCCAAATCTGGCTCTCCCAGGCAGTGGTGTATCAAAAGTGCCCTCCTATAAAATTCTGAGAGAGGTCAGTTAAAATAGGCCACTTCAGTGAAAGCTGGTCAGAGCACAGGTCTCTTCATCTGTGTTTTGCTACTTGCAGCTTAGGGGTGGAGGGGTAGTTTCCAGAGCAGGATGGTATGGAAAATGAGCACTTGTAGTACTTGCTTTCCTTATGCGCTTTCATACAGGGGTTGAAGTGGAGAAACGTGTATTACTGGGAAGCAAAGCTGAACTGGTCATTGTGAACTAACTATTGAGAATTTTTTAGTTATTTTTTCTGCTCCCAAGATATTAATGAACATACTCCGCGCCATTTTGACACCCACCTCTCTCTGCTGCCGTAGAATTGCCACTGGCTTTGGACAGTCACATTAGGCACTTTCCCCCAAGTGTTTGGTGTACACAATCTGGTTTTGGATGTTCATGAACACAGCATTACCTATTCTTCATCTGTGGGTGCAGCTGATTGCTCATGTCATTTGGTATAGGCTTTGCTTCAGGACTGTTTAGCAGCAGCAGAGGGATGCGAGCAGCAGATGGGCTGTTGTGGATGGACATGCTCTCTCCTCAGGTGTAGTGCCTACTGTTGGGGGAGGAATTGCCCTTTGCCAAATGGTCAAGCAAAAGCTCTGCTGACGGAGATGTTCACAGGAGCTGGTTAAGACTGGTGTTAAAAGCTGCAGTTCAGGGCATGACTATTTGTAAAAAATGTATTTGCAGAATTAACTAGCTCTATGCTTCATATGACTCCTTATTTATATGTCATCTTTTTGCTAAATAAAACATACTTAAAATGAATGTTACATTTCTGTATGAGCAAAACTAACAGAACAAACAATGGAGTTAGTCATGTTTAATTATTGTTTATAGGTATATTATCTATAAATACCTGATACCTTAATGCATGTGATGTTGAAAAGCCTGTTAATGGTTTCCTTTAATCAAATGAAGATATTTGCACATGAATAAATAAGTATTTATCTTAATTTAGTCTCTTTTCCTGTTTACAAGGCCTTGTGGTTTGCACTGTAAAAAATTTAAGAGCTTTCAGAATGGGGGAGCAAGGACAACTGTTACCACTGCTATAAAATTGTACAAACTTTCTCTGAACTTTTTTATTAATGAGATCTTATTAGAAATACACAAATAGAAGTAAATAAGAAAAGGGAACAAAAGCTTCTCTTACTCTCTTGCTTATGCAAATGTTGGATTTTGTTTTCAGGTACACATATGTTTGCCCAACTATTCCATCCCTTTCTGTGAGTATTGTCAAGGGCTACTAATAGCCCTTTCAGTCAGCTAAAATAAACTGTGACATAATGAGGGCAGACCAGTACAGAGAACAAGTAAATTCAGCAGCTCTATCTTTAACAGTCTGTCCTTTAATGTATGCCTCTCACCCGAGCATCAAGTGTCTGTGTTAGGCACAACAGTATCTGAACGAAGCAAACACCTGAGCACACCTGGTCAGAGTTACCCTTTGCCTTTGTGTTTGGTCTGCTCAAGTCAAGGTTGTGATATCTATTGGTGCTCCAGAGCCTTTATCAATGAAAGGCCCACCTAAGACTTACAAAATCAGCTGAGATGGTCTAATTATTTTGAAAATAATCCACATACCATTTTTCCAGTTTTCACACTGCAGTGTTCGTTTTCAACCAAATATAAGCTGGCACGTTTTCGATGTTTATTATTTTTCATCTTCCCCAATTTTACTCCTTTCCCATTCACAGGGAGGTTTTTGGTTTTCATAATGTTCTGCAGTTGTAGCATTTCATAATTTATAGCCCATCAGTGATTCACTGCACACAGATTGATAAATTGCTAGACAGGGACAATATAGGGGACATTCAGTCTTGGTTTTTTGTATTCTCGTGAATATATTACTTTGGCTTTCAGAAATGTGTGGCCATTATAATTAATTATTAAAAAAGTAATAGCCTTTACTCTCTCTGTAGATTTCTGAATACCGAATACAGAGGTATTTTGACTTGTTTTTCCTGAACAAAGTCAACTGCTTTCTGCCATAAGCATTAACTGACAAAATGAAGCAATTTCTCTTCTATGAAAGAAAGCATAAAACAAATAAGAAAATCGGTGGTATCTAATATAGCAGGAGAAACTCATCTAGCAGCATAGTTACAGTCCCTGATGTCAGATGAGATCATTGTTGATATGAAGACAATGAAGCTTATTTAATGATGCCAATCTACTTTCATTTTTTTGCAAGAAGGTTATGTACAGTGTGGAAGCTTACTCACTTTGCATAATACAAACAGAACAGGCTATCGTCAGGAAAAAGTGTGACAAAAATTGACTAGTGCAAACCATGTAATTCTCATGCTGCAGGTATACAGTGACTTGAACAAACATATTAGCTTCATACACTGCAGTTGCTATAAAATTGGTGACCAAGGTGATTCGTGATTGTTAAAAGAACTGCTCAAGAAAACTGACCTTTTGTTCCCCTTTTTTCTTGACTATTTCTCTTTTAGAAGAGATTTGTGCAATGACAGCAGTGCCTGGACTGGCTGTGTGTGACCCCAGGCACCTGCTGGCTGCCCACCAGCAATCCCTCCTGCAGTTACAAGGGTCAGAGCATGGGCATTTTTTGGGCAAGGCAGGTAGCCTGGCAGGGCCAGGAATTTTGCTTAGCTTTTGCCAATTGCATTGATATGCGTTGCTCTAACTCAACAAACATGAAGAGACAGCATTAAAACAGTGTTGCAAAAGGTAAAACAGTTTTAGAGATAGATGTTTCTCTTGTCTTGGGTTGGGAAGGGGGTTTTTTGTATCGTTTTGTCTTTTAAATAGAAGCAAAAAAGTGAATTGTCCAGATGAGTTAGACTTCCCTGTAGCTGGTTAGAAATGGTCAGGTCACTGCTGTAAGCCACATATTAATCTGTTTGAATCAAAGCAGTACTGTAAATGGTCATTTCCACCTATGCCTGTTATTTAGTCTTGCTGTCATTTGTATTTCCAGGTACCTCATATAGTAAAAAAAATCAGCAACCCTTTCATGGGTTTAACAGGGGAAGTAGGGACTTTTTCCAGGCTTTGTGACCCAGAAGTTGAACCAATATTCCTCTAAAGTCTTTGTACCATGATTTCTGAGCGTTTACTGAAAACACAGTTTATGGAGGTAAAGCAGAAAGCTGCAATCTACACATATGATATTTAAAAAATACAAATGCTTCATTTTAAAATATCCTGTCTGAAATGTTTTTACTTACAGCTGCTGCTGCTTGTCTCCCTCAGTACTTTCTATAGAATAATTAGCTGCATCCTCTATCTTTTGCTACTCCTTTTTCTCTTGCCCAAATTCATAATAAATCTGTTGTTTGGCTGCAGGGCAACAGACCAAGTTAAAGAGAACTTTTGTAAAGCATTTAATGGGTACCATCTGACATACCCCTCGACAGGTATGCATTTGGTCTCCAGCTGGGCATTCTTTGCACAGCTAAAATGTTCTACCAGATTGACAAAGAAAAGCAAAGTGGTCTCATACACTTGCCTGCTCCATTTCACCAACAGCCTGGATTTCATCAGTTACAGGTTTTAGTAGAAAGAGAAACTTCTGAATGATGCATTAGATTTTAGCTATATTTTTGATATGGCTATCTAGCAGACTCCTAATTATTTTTCTTTAAGAAAACTAAGGTCAGCTTTTCTCCCCGTCTAGTGAATCTCCAAAAGTCATACATTAATTGAAAGGTCTCCCTGGTTAAACAGTTATAATGCATGTTCTGTTCTAGCTTTTGCCAAGCCAGCTATAAAATGTAATTGTACCTGCAGGAGTGGGACTAAATAAAAGCAAATCTTAATTTAGGTTAGCAGCTTTCAGTTGTTTATCTATGAAAAGGCAGACATGCATATTATTAAATGACCATAACTGACTCTTCCAATTATATCTGTCTTAAATACTTCCTATGGATTCTTTAATACCATTGAAGCCATTTAGAAAAGACCTTAGCAGTAGATGGACAGTGAATCAGGTAATGTGAATATTTTTGGTTTTGTTTTGAAAGACTGAATTCAAGGAGGGAGAGATTATGCCAAAAATAGGAGGCAATTTATATTTAGTGCAAAGCTTATAAATATAAAGACAATTTATGGTTAACAACCATCCATTCCCAGAGGATTAAGGACATAGTACAGTAGCTTTTGAGATAAGACTAAAAAAATGAAGCAGAGTGTTGATGCATGACCCCATTTTCCCTTTTTAAAATCAGTATCTTAACAATCTACTGTACATTGCAGATTTAGCATAGACAAAACCTTCTTCACTGATGAAAAACAAAGAACCTCTTAGAAAACTCAGGGCTGAGGTAGAGCTTTGGGTGGATTATCCATGAAGGAAAAGACTTAAAGTTAAATGAAGGGGAAATAATAACAACTTTTTAGGTGGAAATATGTTCAAAAGGAAAAAATATCAACAAATCGACTAACAAATGATACCACTAAGTGAAACTTTTCTGGAAGAAAAGGGTTTGAAGAGAAAGGGACTTTTGGAAAGTTCTGTCATAATTGATCTACTTTTGACATGTGTATACATTTCCTAAGTCTAGGCTTAATTATGAGCTAGTTAAGAGCAAATGGGTGGGACATTCCAGGTGACTCAATTTGATTCAATTGATTTCAAACCACTTGCTTAAACCATGACTGAAAATCAACATGTATAATCCCTAAAACTGGTATAATGATTTTTCATCTTTCAAATATATATTTTGATAATTTATTATTTACTTTATAAATAAGTATTTTGTGAAAAACATCCTTTTAAGACATAACTAAACATATTTTACATGCAGTTTGACATTTTTTAAGTAATGAGAAAATATTTTGTTTTTAAAATTAATCAATTTATTCTACAAGGAAAATTACATATGTGAACCAAACAATTCCAGTCATCACATCCTTCAGGATTTTAGACTGGAAAATGTACTTCCCTGTCATCTCATTCATGCAGTATAAAAGGTAAATGTGCTGTATTTTCTTCCTTCAGCTCCTGATAAGTTCTCAATTTTAAATGACCCAGCTGTTGAGACGGACTTTAAAATAAACTAAAATCAAGAAAATATCTGCTTTGAACTTGTAGAACTAGGTGTTAATGACCCGAAACCCATAGGATTTTACGTTTTATCAAGCTGCAGCGGTAGGCTGTTGGCTAGAAATTTCCATCAGTCCAATAAGATGAAATTCTTCAAGTCTTCTTTGATAGTGTTTTTTAAGTAGGTTTAATAAGATTTAGAATTAGGTCTCATAGTGGGTGATCAGTATTTTTAATGTAAATTATGAATAGAATGCAAGGAAGCAACTTTTTTAAGGCTCTCAAGGCACTGTTACTGAAATGTCTTATGGAAGTACTCAGTGGTTTGTCTGGAGCATCACATTAAAACTCTGTAAAAAATATTTGAGGCAAAATGAGGAAATAATGGAAACCCTGCTATTCTAGTTACTGTGTCTTATCCATCAGTATTGCTTCTGGGGTACCCAGACCACAAGACCTCAAGGATTTTGGAGACTTTAAACCTGAATGGGGGCACAGAATCAATAAAGAATCAGAGAGGTCATACAGGCAGGGGAATGAAGCACTGGCTTCACAAGGGACTTCAAGGAAGAAGTGGATATAGACGTAAGAAATTAAAGTTATACAAGGTGTTCTCTACATAAAACTGAAGGAAGTGTAGGAAGGTAAAAAGTGGAAGAAACAGGAGCTCTGTGCACCTGGCTTTCACATCCCAGCAAGCTGAAAAAGGCTTCATCCTAGCGTGGTATTTTTCTCAAACAGCCAGACTTTTGTCCCTCCCAAGGTCTGTGTATTTCTGCTCCTGCCTTATGATGTCTTGCAGGTGGCAATGTCTGACTCTTGCTTAGGTTTTTCTTGTTTATGCACAAGAGAAAGACTTTTAAAATTTTTTTAAAATATATCACTTTTGGGCCACATCTCACCTCCCAGTTCTGCGCTGTCTGTGACTGCCACAGAGTCCTTTACAGCCATGTTGCATCTTCCTCAGCCCTGTGCTAACACAAAAAGCCACCATCTCCTGGAAAGAGTAAATAATTTACTGTGTCTTGGAAGATGGCAAGAAGGAAGGTTCCTGGAGCCCCCTGCTCCTGCTGGATGCATCCACCTCAGCCCAAGGGGCCACGGTCAGCACCACTTGCTTGCCCAAGAGAGACTCCCCTCCTTCCCCACCAGAGTAATCACCACGGAATGCACTTCCAAAAGGCAACCTTGCTTTTATAAAGAGCTGGCATCTGCTATTTTAAATACTCGTTCTAATTAACACAACAGGAAACAGTTACATTTTTTAGATTCCTCAAAAGCAGAATATCCCCAGGCCTCAGAGCTGTTCTGGTCTTCTTCCAGCCCCAGCTGAACCTGCCAAACAAAACATCACTAACTCTAACTGTGAGGTTCATTTTCTAAATCAACACTTACCCAGCAGAAACTGGACTTGCATCCCTGGTTCATCTGCATTTTTTGTATTTTAAACCAGTGTCTGCTCGTATGACAGCCCTTCATCTTGGATAACTAACAGTGATGCCTTACTGCTTTCCAGGCTGGCATTTATCTACCTCTCCTCCCTACCCTTACTTCAGATACTAATTTTTTGGTAGGAGAAGCAAGAGGAAGTATTTGAAGGATGGTGGAGGAGAAACACAGCGAAGGAAGGGCATAGCTCAACTGTGCATCAGGGAATTGGGGCAGTCATTGACGCTGTCATTGCTTTGAGGAGAAAACAATGCCTCATGAGGTATGTGGCTCCAGCCTGCTGCGTTATCCTGCAGCCTGTCCATGACCTGAGCGGGCACATACCGGGACAAATGCATCTGAGCCTGGCCCGATTTGGAACCTCTCTAGGACATTCTCTAAGTAAAATTCTCATAAACAGTGAAGGGTCAGAAAGCATGAATAATACAATCTGCCCTTCCAGAAGTCAAGGGCACACTTGCCATGAGTCATCACAATTAAAGAGGAAATGGTCAGAGACCTGCTACACCACTTGGATGCACACAAGTCTGTGGGACCGGATGGGTTACACCCAAGGGTGCTGAAAGAGTTGACAGATCTGCTTGCCAAGCCTCTTTCCATGATTTACCTGAAGTCATGGCTAACTGGGGAGGTCCCACTGGACTGGAGGGTGGCAAATGTGACACCCATCTACAAGAGAGGCAGAAAGGAGGATCCAGGAAACTATAGACCTGTCAGTCTGACCTCAGTGCCAGGGAAGGTCATGGAGCAGATCATCTTGAGTGCCATCACAAGTCATATAATGGACAACCAGGGGATCAGGCCCAGTCAGCATGGGTTTATGAAAGGCAGGTCCTGCCTGACAAACCTGATCTCCTTCTATGACAAGATGACCCGACTATTGGATGAGGGAAAAGCTGTGGATATTGTCTACCTGGGTTTTTGAAAAGCATTTGACACAGTTCCCCATAGAATTCTCATAGAAAAAGTAGCTGCTCATGGCCTGGATGAGGGAACGGTCTGCTGGGTCAAGCACTGGCTGGATGGACGGTCCCAGAGAGTGGTGGTCAATGGAGCTAAATCCGGTCACAAGTGGTGTTCCTCAGGGCTCAGTGTTGGGACCGTTTCTGTTCAACATCTTTATTGATGATCTTGATAAGGACATAGAGTGTATCATCAGTAAGTTCACAGATGTCACCAAGTTAAGCGGGAGTGTTGATCTGCATGAGGATAGGGAGGCTCTACAGAGAGACTTGGATAGATTGGATCGGTGGTCCAACGTTAGTGGGATAAGCTTCAACAAGGCCAAGTGCCAGGTCCTGCACTTGGGCCACAACAACCCCTTGCATGGCTACAGGCTTGGGGAGGTGTGGCTGGAGAGCTGTCTGGAAGAGAAGGATCTCGGGGTTCTAACTGACAAGCAGCTGAACATGAGCCGGCAGTGTGCCCAGGTGGCCAAGAAAGCCAACGGCATCCTGGCTTGTATTAGAAATAGTGTGACCAGCAGAAGTAGGGAGGTGATAGTCCCCCTGTACTCTGCACTGGTGAGGCCACACCTGGAGTATTGTGTCCAGTTTTGGGCACCTCGATATGAGAGAGATCTCGAGGTGCTGGAGCGAGTGCAGAGGAGGGCAATGAAGCTGGTGAAGGGCCTGGAGAACAAATCCTGTGAGGAGCGATTGAAGGAGCTGGGACTGTTTAGTTTGAGGAAGAGAAAGCTGAGGGGAGACCTCATCACTCTCTACAGCTACCTGAAAGGACATTGTAGAGAGGTTGGTGCTGGTCTCTTCTCACAGGTGATTAGTGACAGAACAAGGGGGAATGGCTTTAAACTGCAACAGGGGAGGTTTAGACTGGACATTAGGAAAAAAAATTTCACAGAAAGAGTGGTCAGACAGTGGAATAGGCTGCCCAGGAAGGTGGTGGAGTCACCATCCCTGGATGTGTTTAAGGGTCGTGTAGATGAGATGTTGGGGGATATGGTGTAGGGGAGAACTCTGTAGAGTAGGGCTGATGGTTGGACTTGATGATCCCAAGGGTCTTTTCCAACCTGAATGATTCTGTGATTCTGCGATCTGTGGTGTGCATAGCTTCCCTGCCATGTGTAAATGTGCTGTGAAACAGCATGGACAGGTGCTGTCAGGGAGCTGCTTTTTCAACTTGCCATGCAGTAAGCAGCATGTGTTTCTCCCCAGCACCATTGCCGAGAAATATTTTAAAGCCTCTTCTACATTTTGATGGATACTTTTTCCCCAGTCAGAAGCAACAAGCATCCAGGTCAAAATTAGTCGCATTTTTGTTTTCTCTGTTCTTTGAAAAGTGATCATTGAAGTATTGCTGCTGCATTGTGGGCAGAGGGAGCACATTGTTATGGCAGCTTTCATTCAACTACAACCATTATATTAGCAAATCATCTCTCTGCTCTCATTGAATTTGTTCTCTGCAGCCCTATAGTTCAGGGAAATCTGTACCAAAAATGCGTGAAACACTCAAAAGCAAGAAGCCATTTAAAACAGAAGCAGCAATGGAAAATAATTGACCAGAGCCCTCAAAGCCCTGTATTAAATTACCCGTGATAGATCAAAGGACAACTGCACATCTTTGAATAATGGAGCCTTGCATCTTTCTCTGACATTCAGACCAAGATTTGATTTAAAAATTGAGGTGTACAATCCCTGCTAATGGCACGTTTGAAAAACTCCAGCTTCATTCACTCTACAGTCCAAGGGAATAAAAACCTCTTCTTTTTCCTAAAAAACATCTGAGGTCAGCAATTAGCATAAGCATTTAAACATAAAATTCAGAATACTCAGTCTTAGTATTGTTGAGTATTGGAGGATGAATGAAACCCCATTTGAACTGGGGTTGTTTAGTCTGGAGAAGAGGAGGCTGAGGGGAGACCTCATCGCCCTCTACAGCTACCTGAAAGGAGGTTGCAGAGAGCTGGGGATGAGTCTCTTTAAGAAAGTAATAAGGGATAGGACAAGAGGTAATGGCCTCAAGTTGCACCAGGGAAGGTTTAGACTGGATATTAGAAAGTATTTCTTTACAGAACGAGTAGTCAGGCATTGGAATGGGCTGCCCAGAGAAGTGGTGGAGTCCCCATCCCTGGAGGTGTTCAAGAGGCAGGTTGACATAGCACTTAGGGATATGGTGTAGTTGGGATCTGTCAGTGCTACGTTAACGGTTGGACTAGATGATCTTCAAGGTCCCTTCCAACCTAGATGATTCTGTGATTCTGTTCTTTGCCACAATGAAGAAAATAGGAAAAAAAAAAAAGAGAGGAAATTGCTATAATTTCAGCTATCTCAACTCTCTACCTTCCAGCATGGAGACTGGTGTCCCCTTTCAGATGCAGCAGCACAAAGACTCATGTCAGTGAAGGGAGGCATTAGCAGTGGTTTTATGCCAAGAAGAAAACCCAGAGCATTCCCTGGCTTCCACCTTCTACAATTCATCTGAACCACATCCACCATGGCCCTAGAGTGCTATCATAGCTTCAGAGTGCTGGAAGGAGTCTCTTCCACCCTTTGTGACTGGAGGAATGGTAACGAAATTGCTGCATTGAGGAGAGCATAGCAGTTGTCTCCTTCTTAAGCCTGAGAGGAATGTGGAGGAAGATATATGGAGTAGGGGAAGTATTGATTAATGGTCAGTGAGCATATTCTGCACCCAAAAAAGAGATTAAATATTACTGGAGAAAAAAAAGTCAATTTGTGCAACCACACTACAGTTCTTTCAGAAAAAGTGTATAGTACAAACTTGACACAGTCCTTTAACTGAGACTTGCTAGTATTTGGTTTTTTAGCTCCTCATCTTCCCTACTTCAAAACCCAAACGAGATCCTTTGGTGCTGGAGTTTGGCACAGTTCCATTAATTTCAGCAGTTGTGACAGTTCATGCCAGAGGATGACCTGCTCTCAGGACTAATAAATGCTGCTATCGTTGCTGCAGGATCTGAATGTCAAAGCTTCCTCCTGGCCCATCAAATGCTTAGCACCGCTGATCTTAAAAAAAGTATGTGCCAGCAGCCTTCCTGAGATCCTGGCTTCTGCTTGAGAACTGATAGCCCTTGGCATCAAGTACCTTGATTGCTGTGCTCTCAAGACTACCTATCAGTGAACATTTCAGCTAGGACTTTTTTATTTATATTCTAGATGTTCTCTGTTTCTAGAAAAATTGCTGCCATTATGGTCACAGAATCACAGAATGGTCGAGGTTGGGAAGGCTGGCATTATTAATCATTAGAAGCAGTTTCGCTCCTGCACATAAAGAACAGATGCTTAAGTAAAGCTTTAAAGTCACTGAACTAATTCCTTTCCTGAAAGCTTTTTTTTTCTTTTTTTCTTGGATACTTGAAAATTGTGCAGAAAGGAAAGGTTAAAATAATACTATATTTTAGACCATATAGGTTTACAGAAAATCCACAGTAAATGATATTCTGTGAGTATAAATCTCAATGTATTATATACATGTGACTATGTGATAGATTTATATAAACCAGCATTTTGCTATTTCTGAATACATGTTTGAATAAGGACCACATGCATATATATAGCCATATAAAACATGCCTGTAGCATCAGTTAGCTGAGTAAACAGAGCTTGGTTTTGGGTCTCTACTTCATTACTTTTAAGTAGGCAGTCCAGAGCTATGGGATGTGCATCAAGAGAAAAAAAACTTGTTACTGAAGTCTCTAAATCAAATTCTATAGTCTTTCTACTACACTTTTTCATTTTTTTTCGGTGTGTGTTCCTGTCAACTCTGTGTACCTCTGCATGGCCATAGCATAAAGCAAAAACATTTGTTGGTGCTGGGCATTTTCTCTCAGCAGCCAAAATATGTGTTTTTCTGATTACTGAGGAAGGCTTTGGCTGATGTGAGATTAACAGACAAAATAAAGGTTCTCTCCATCTGCATAGTAGAGATTTCATTACTATTTTTCAGTTTTATTTCAAAAGAAATATGGATATTTATTTTAATACATAACCTATTCTTACCCTGTAGACATGAAAATTATTTCAGGAAGGAGGAAAAGGAGTTTAGCTTATTTACAGCAGGAAAATATTTTTAGACAAATATTCAGCAAAGTAGACAGACACACCATAATATCTGAGTACACAGTGTATTTAGGAGAAAAGATTTGCTGTGTCAAATTTCATGGATTTATCCAAATCTGGATAGGTTTAACTTTCAACATATGATAGATTCATCATAGACTAAATAGATCTGTCAAAGGAAATAAGATAGATAAGTCCTTGAATAAAGGTAAAAGAATAAAGCTGCAATTTTTGCTTGAAACTTTAAACAAACAAACAAAAGATTTCCCATTGGCTGGATATTTTGATATTTTTTTCTCATTTAAAGAAACCTGTGATCATAAGAAGAAGCAGATAGATCAGATAGATAAACTGTTCCAAGGAAACTAAATACGAAGGGTTATTTATTAGATGTGGAGCACCAAGACTCATGGCTGTATGGAGAGAGCTCCAATTGAAAAGAAACTCATTTCTGATCTGCTTTCTTTCCGATATACTGTAATTGGGGGCTGATTGAATATGAGGAGACTTTCATTCTTTTCTACCCAGTCTGACCTGGCAGCCCTGGTCATTTCCTGTCAGAGGCTGGAATAGACTTTCCGAATCACTAGCAAAATGCATTTAGCTTGCTGAGAAAAAGCACTTGTATAGTATCTTGAAACACTTCTCATTTACTAAGCAAAATGGAATGCAGCACATGAGGGAAGCATTTGAATGGAGGACCAGCATTTTAAATAAGGATTCAGAAGCAGATTGTCAACTAATCAGTGGTGCTTATTTGATTATTTTTCCAATCTCTCGTGCAAACGCTCTCCCAAAGTCCTTCAACACCGTTGATGGCAGGATCCTTCACAACCATGTCTCTCACTGTCAAGGCATACCAAGCAGCTCTGCATAGGCTTCTTGTATCATGTAAATACAGCTGAAGAAACTAAACAGTAAAAATGCAAGTTTTGCATTGGGTTTGCTCCTGGACTTTGCTCCCATCCCGGTTTAAAGGCTGATGGGGAATTTCAGCTCTACCCCATCCCAGGCAACGCTAGGCTTTGAGCCACGGCCCAAGACATACTGGGGCTTCAGGAAGGCCTTTGCACTGGGCAGATAACCAGGTGCAACACCAATATGGCTTGCCTACTGGCTGCCAGCAGCCAAGAGGAAGCAATGCTGTAACAGGAGAGGCAGAACCACACAGGTCACTAAGGAAGTATGCACTGATGCTAAGCTCCATCTGTTGTGGTCCTGCTCTGGTTACACAGCCCGCTCTCCCCACACTCTTGATCCTGAAGTGTGCTGCAAGTACTTAACCTTTTTTTCATGTTTCATGGATGTGTCTTCACCCCATACTGTAACATAAGAATAAGTGCTTCCATCCTTTGGAAGAGAAACACAACTGAACAGACTTTATGATGTCTTAAAGTCCGTTGGAAAGTACACAGAGTCCTCCTATGATGTCCAGGACTGGGATTTTGTAAATAATCTTCTGAGTTAATCAGGTCTTCCTTCAACATGAAAAACAACATGTTGAAGACAGGAGAGACAAGTGGCATTAGGGTCTCAGGACACACAGCAATGTGCACTGCCACTACCAAAAGAAGTAATTGTGGGGATTTTTGTCTATACCTTTGGAGACTGCAGCTGAGCTCAAGCTCTCTCTTGCTAGTTTTGAATTCCTGAGAGGTAGTACAGCAGTTTAAGTTTTACTGTCCTTTTTTGAATATTGTTTTTAATAACATTACTCTTGTTGGATGTCCTGATCTGTGGAGGGTCTTGGATACTTGTTTTGTAAAGTGACCTGATCTGCAGAGGATCCAGGTTGGAATAAAGTTTTGATTGTAACAATTTTCTTGTGTCATCGTTCCACCGAGGACTGCCAAAGAATCTGTCTCTCTCCATAGATGTGGTTGGATGGCACCATGTCTCCTGCTTCCTCTTCACTCTCCTTTATTTGTTCTTTTTGAGCCCATTCCAATATCTGGTAAACCCACAGCACTATTTCTTTTTACTTCACATAGCTTTGCATTAAAACTTCTATAAACTCTTAACTGCTTCACTCATGCCTTTCTCATGGTTGGGAGTTCCTGCCATGTAAAATACACTGCTGTTCTGTCAAAAACACTTGCAAATATACATCTATTCTGTAAAGAAACCCATTATCATTAAACACTGTACTTTCTTGCTCTGCCCTGTTATTAAGGAGACTGTATTATACAAGCTTTATCCTTAGATCAAAGGGAGAGGCTTATTGTATTTGCCTTCCATTTTCCATCTCCAGCAAAGCATCATGTGTGCTTATGTTGCCCATAAATACCATGTAATACAATTTTCTTTAGCAACGCTTTATAGTGACTAATTGGGAAAGTAATTACTCAAACTCTGTGAGAAGAGATTGAACTGTGGCAATTTATTCACATCTTTATGCATAGCAGATAATACTTGAGCCTCCATTAGCTGCAGGAGCACAAAGAATTTTAGTTGTGTGTATTGTTCACTTAGACTTGAGACTGAGTCATAAAAACATGCATTTTGAAGAGGAGGTATCTGATTAAGCTGAAGGGATGATCTATATGTTTAATCAGCTTGCTCTATTCTAATAAATGTCACATTGTAGTGTACAATAATGTGTAAATTTATTCAAAGCTGTAAGAAAGTTGGAAGAGATGGACCTAGATTCCCTGTTATTGATAGGTCTGGGTTTTAGGATTAAGAATGCATTGAGATACCTCAAAAGAAAACTGGATAAATATTTCCTGACACTGAACAACATATGGTCTGTGTAAAGCTTAATATCACTAGTATGCATGGAGGGAGGGAGTGGAAGAAGGTAGAAAGGGTGCTGGATGCTTGCTTCTTCTTTTGTGTTTTAGAAATCAGACAGATCAAACTATTCTCTTGAGATACCTGATAAGGAGAAAATTCACAGTTCAACAACATTCTCTTACAATGAAAATTTGATATGAAAATTTTGTTTTCTTAAAATTTATAATTTGTTGCTAAGATGTGCATGTTAAAAACATACCATAGTTCAAACATGAACATTAAGTCAGAAATAGAAAATATAAATCTGTAGTTCAAAGTTATTTGTGTATGTGTATGACTATTTGGCCTTTCAAGTCTGCCTGCTTGTCTCTGGGCTGCCTTTCCAATAATTAACACCTGGTAATGCTGTCTTCTGAGTAAGAATCATTCTGACAGGGATACATACAAGGACAGGAAAATCAGAAGCAATTAAAACGCTCATTTTTACTATCAGTAGCTCCATGCGAGATCAATCTGAAGGTCAGCCCAGGCTGACCTCATCACCTCTGAAGTTTTCACTAACTTCACCAGAAAACATGTATACTTATCCACTCTGTAATATTCTTATATGAAAACACCCGAGGCTTTATCACGCAAAAAAATCCAGGACAAAAAAAAAAGAATCACGCTCCTCATCAATTCTTTGGACAAAATGTAGAGCTAAAAAAAGGGATAAAAAAGATGTAACTGTCACATCACTACTCCAGTATATGATGAAAGAAAAATGTGGAAAGAGGGATAAAGAGAAAGTCTGAGCAGAAGGTGGTGGTGCTGAGAATTATGTGCATAAAACTAAGATTACCTCCCAAAGCAGCACAGCTATCGAGGACAAAACAGACCACCAATTAAACAAAATTACCTGTACAGGCAATAAAGCAAGATTAAAAGCATGGCTTGTCTCTAGGCAGGAAAGTGAATAAACATATATCTCAGAAGGCCAGAGGTACAGATAAAACCTAGGCTTTCCTCAAGACATGCTTCAGATCCATTCAGCCCAAACCTGCAG
Source organism: Strix aluco (assembly GCF_031877795.1). Classification (NCBI taxonomy): domain Eukaryota; kingdom Metazoa; phylum Chordata; class Aves; order Strigiformes; family Strigidae; genus Strix; species Strix aluco. Next base: position 12,413,364 of record NC_133971.1, on the reverse strand, counting down.
CCTTTTTCCTAGCAGTGCCTCCCTTGCCCTGATACTCTTTCTTTCCAAGAGCATCATTTAGCCCCACGAATATATGTTCTACTCCAAGAAGTTGATCTTATTTATCGTTTTTACAATGAATTGTGAGCACTGTGTTTTCATACAAAGGATGTGAGGAACCTTGCTGTTTAAGACTCTTAGTAGTTCAGCATTAAGAAATTGATTCCTGTTCTGATCCAGCTGCTTCTCAGTGGCTGACTGCCCTTTGCTGTGGTGGAACAATAGATCAAGACAGTCACACATCTACAGTTGAATTTCTTTCAACCAAACAGTGTCAGCTTACGAAAAAGCTGATACCACTGTTATTTAATGCCTCATACCCCTTCATTTAAAATGTATTGTGCAGCTGCCAGAATTGTGGTCTAAAATAGATTGACAACAGCAAAAAAAAATTTTGAGTTCTTCTCACTTTTCTTGTTATAGAAACCTGACTTTGAGGTGAACAATGGCAGAAAACCAGGCCATTTTTAGCTAGTGATTTTCCATTTGGTATAACTTGAGTGTATCATTTGGTCTATTATTAAACTAATTTTTAACTTTAAACTTCTAAATAAAAGAGGTTGTTAGGTACATACTACCATAGAGGAAGTCACCATTAAAGCTTAAATCCACTTAAACGTCAGTTATGTTACTGCTATACTGCTTAGCTGAAACCAGTATTTTATCTGTATGTATTTCCTGATGTTGAACCTTGTTATCAAAAGAACTTCTGGTCCATTATTCACAGGTCATGCTCATGTTTCTGCATAACAGGAACACAGTGTAACAAACTACAGACAGTTTCTGAGATTTATGTTTGATTTTCCTTGCTATAGCCAGCGTAAGTTAGATCCACAAACCAGTTACTCTAACATATGTGTCATGCTTTCCCAGTCTGGTGGGTGATCCTTTTCTATACCACTTATGATGGGAGTGGAATGACAAGAAAAGTTGTAGCTCCAGAATGAACATATGTATTAGTAAAGTTGTATGAAATATACATATTTCTTCACAAACATGTTTCATAATATAATGTGGGTTTTTTTTTTCTGTAAATACAGCATATTTTACTGTACATAAGAAGTTTTTTGGGTGGGAGAGTATGATGGAAAGCTATCTCCATATTAGCTGTCATTTCAAAATGATGCTAAAAAGCAATCCCTTAAATCTCCAATGATATCTTTCTGACAGGCTTATAATCTCTGCAAATTGTTGGTAAAAGCAGCAAGCGAACCTGTCAGCAATTCTGGCTCTCACTGCTCTAATTTGAAGGAATGTGCAATGTGCTGGAGGAAACTAGGAAGCTGCAAATAGCTTGTTAGGTGCAACTGATAAAATACAGACTGTGGTGATGCACAAGTGTCTGCCAGAGCTTAACACTGCCTGTGACTGAGGTTAGACAATTTTGCTGCTAGAAGTGCCTCAGTATCTTATGAAAATTGGAACAGTCACTGCAAAAGAAATGGAGGACCTGTGCAAACAGCACTGATGCTACTGACCTTTGAGCCCTGAGAAATTCCCTTGGTCCTGCTGTGGAGGTGGAGTGACTGTGTGGCTATGGGTGGAGACTGTATTGCCTGCAAGGACTTCTCTTCACCCAAGGGTCTGCTGTGTGCCATGGTCCTTGCCTCCCCAGTGGAAGCACCGTGCATTAGACCCCATCCTGCTCTGGCTCTGTGCAGCAGGCATAGCCCCTGGTAGGTTGTCAATGAAGCAAGAGACCTAGAGATAATTTGTGAGATCCTAGATGGAGGCTACTGCACCCTGGTAGGTCTGAGAGTTGCAGGTATCCTGGCAGGGGACCAAGTAATCAAGAAGAAATCAAATGCAGCAAATCTGAGTACAGAGTACAGCCCACAGTAATCTGCATAGATGTCATTAAGAAGTTTATCCATTTAATACCTCTGGGTAAGTTTCAGAAGTTAGAGAAATCTGCAGTAATTTTTAAACCCAATATCAGAATTCTCAACGCATTTGCTTAAAAAAAAAAATCTACAGGACAAAACCTAAAGGCCTTTTAAAGCTCCATATAAACAAAAAGAAGGCAATCTCCAGTGCCTGGGACCTGAGAGCTGCTGTATGCTAATGGCCCTGAGGAGTCTCCATCCTAAGCCTCAAGTCAAGCTCCATGCCCCTGGGTCTGGGATCCCAATTTCAGCTCAGGTCTGGGAACCCAGTCTGTGTCTGAGCTGCGTTAGGGATGTCCCTGTCTTCCTCCTGCATAGGTCTTGGCCACGCTTGTGGGTAGTGTCCTGGATGGACCCCAGGCATATGTTGTAGCTTGTCTCCAGTTTTGCCTTTGGCCCTGTTGGTAGGATGAACTTTGAACCCATGTTGCGGCCTTGCCTTGCCTTGCCTTCAGTTCTGTCTGTGACATCATCTCCTTTTGCTCCTGACCATGTCTGGGACTGTTGATGGACCCTGTCACTAGCACCCAGCTCTGCATGGTGTGCACAGGCCCTGTGGGACTGTGCCACATGGATGAGGGTACATCCTGTGATGGGATTGCCCTTAGCTTCTGACTTGCATGAATTTAGGGAGCAGCAGTCCTTGCTGCTCCTGGCCATAAAACTTCAAAGCTTTGTATAGATTGTAAGTGAGGCGTATGTCTTGAGTCTGCATACACAACTAGTCTGATAGCAAACAGCCAGTTAGAAATGTAAGCCAGCCATCTGAATGTGCCAATAACCAGTCATTGTGTGCAACATTCAGCAGTCTGGAGGAGATCTGCCAATGTCTTTGAGACTTGAACAGTGGAGATAACCATGTCTGTTGTCTCTGTTGAATGTGGAAGGTGGAATACTTCCTTTCAGTAGTGACCATTTTCCCCTTTCAGACTTCACCCTGTTGTTATTTTTATGTTGGAACACTGCAAGGTTTAGTGTATTAGCTGTAGTCCCCACAGTACCAGGCTTTATCTCTTTCCCATGGCAGTACTCTGATATTTGCAATCAGCAGGCACTATTACAATCAGCTGAGCTGTTTGAACTAAAAAGCTTCTCATAAACAGAGTGAGCTTGTCTGCTGCTTAAGACAGTCGTGGGCTCCAGACTGTGTCAGGATTTATTCATGCAAATTAAGAGATCGCACCACAGTGGGTGGTAGACAGCATGGGAATTGTCTCTTTAAATTTTGAAAAGCAAAACAGAGCAAGGAAGGGCTCTAGATGGAAATTATACAAAGACCTAAAGGAATAAAACTGCTTTCTTTAACTTTGTAAGTGTTTTACTTAATTTCAGGCTAAAATAACATTCCCTGCAGTTTCTTGGCACCCTCACATGACAGCATTTGAGTGTTTGGTATTTCAATAACTGAAGGAGGTTTGAGAACAAATTAATTGCCTTCAAGAAATATATTGAGTGTTTGGAACTTTCTCTGTCCACATGCTTTTGTGACAGAAAATTCAGTTTCTAACCATAATTCTTTCTTCTATCAGCCTCCAGCCTAGAAAATTTAAGTGCTGTCAAAAATTTCAATTTTCTGTTATAAAATGTTGAACAAAGCTCAGTTCTGAGAAACATTTTGTTTGAGTCAGAGTAGTTTGCTGTGTAGAAGACCCTGACGTGGGCGTGGTCTGTAATCCTTACTCTCATTGCAGCCTCCATCTCAGTGCAGCAGGGCTCTGGGCTGCCAAATTTACATCGCTTCTTCTCAGTGTTTCTTGGTTTCCTCTGTCCCCTTGTGAGTGGAGTTCCCCAGTTCTCCACTCTGACTAGGTTGTCTTCTGTAGCCCTATGGACCAGCTCCTGGACTGACTTTGAAGGGCAGCCCCACCTTGGCTGGGCAAAGGCAAATAATTTGGCTGCAGCCGCCTGCATAAGGACAAACCTTTGCGGGTACATGTGACCAGCAGCTGATCAGACAAACTTGGGCAACTGTTTCTGAGAGTCCTTATGAACCATTAATCCTGATAGCAAATAGTGGGCAAAAATGTTAATAAAAAGATGAAATCCATGTGCTCTGAGTTTGCCTGCAATTCAGGAGTTTCCTGAGACTCAATCCAGCAAGTCCAGTTGTCTCAGGAAACTAATATACCTGGAGGTATCGCTGAAGAGCACTTCTTCTTAGGTGTGTAGTGACAGACTGTTATTGTAAGCAGCTAGGTCTGGAAAATTTGGAGCAAATGTTAATTTTTTTTATCTTAGCTCAACTCATCGCTGAGAGTTGCATTGCAGGAATGAGGAGCAAACTGGGAAAATCCAATTTAGAGCTTGATTTCAAGGGATTCATGAAACAAGAATGATCAATACTGATGAGGTATTATAGTTTTCACATATTCTCTCATTCTTTTTCACCAGACACTTTTTTTCACCAGCAAGCCTTCTGTTTGTAAGAAAACTCAGAACAATGCCGAAGCAAGTCAACAGGAAGGAGTAAGTATTCTGCAGTAATCTGGTAACTTTTCTGTTTCTTTTGTGGGGAGAAAATTCCCTTACCATAGAACATTACTGATTTTATCCAAGCAAGATTCACACCCCCACCCCCTTTTATTTTGATATTGTTTGAAGGATTTATACAGCTTCTTTTATAAAGCTTCTCTTTTGGAGGGGGGACCAGGGCGTCAAATCAGGGTAAAGATGATGTTAAATTGCCTCTCTTAACTCTTGGAAAGATACTGTCTGTGTCTAAGCCATAGATTGCAAGCCATTTATCTAGGAACATCTGGTCTTCAGTCCTGTAAAAGCCTGAAACTAGTGCTGGTGCCTGCAGAGTAATAAATCTGAATCACTGGAAATTTGTTTCTCATCCAGGTTGTACCTTGATATTGAAGAATTATTCCACTATTATAAATGATGCTTTGAAAGGCAGAATTGTTAATTCATTTCCTTAGAGCCAAGGTTTTCTTGTTTTCCTGAGATATGCAGAAATCCCTCATCAAGAGAATTTGTTTAGTCAGCAACAACTGGTCTGATCTAGTGTTTGTGGTAATGTTTGAGTAGCAACTGACCTAGGTGACCTTTAGAGGTCCTTCCTTAATGCTTCTATGATATTCTGCTATACTAGTGTTTTAAAAGGAATTTACTACATCTCTTCAACATAAGTTAGTCAGTCAGTCATCTTCCGTGCACTATCCCAGCTGTCTCCTTCTCACATCTTATGCCATTCTTTTTCAAAGAATCATACAATAGTTTGCGTTGAAGGAGACCCTTAAAGGTCATCTAGTCCACCCATCCCTGCAATGAGCAGGGACATCTTCAACTAGATCAGGTTGTTCAGAGCTCTGTCCAACATGACCTTGAATGTTTCCAGGGATGGCACATCTACCACCTTTCTGGAAACTTCCAGTGTTTTACCACCTTCATTGTAAAAAAAGTCTTCGTTATATCTACTCTAAATCTATCCTTTTTTAGTTTAAAACCATTACTTTTTGTCCTATTGCAACAGGCCCTGCTAAAAAGTCTGTCCCCATCTTTCTTATACTACTAAGTACTGAAACACTGCAATAAGGTGTCCCTGGATTATTCTCTTCTCCAGGCTGAACAAGCCCAACTCTCTCAGCCTTTCCTCATAGGAGAGGTGTTCCATCCCTCTGATCATTTTTGTGGCCTCCTCTGGACCTGCTCCAACAGGTCCAAGTCTTTCTTCAGGACTTCAGAGCTGGACACATTACTCCAGGTGAGGTTTCATCAGAGCAGAGGGAGAGAATAACCTCCCTCGACATGCTGACCATTGATGCAGCCAATGATATGGTTGACCTTCACCACAAAAAGGACATTGAATTACTCGAGCGTGTCCAAAGAAGGGCAACGAAGCTGGTGAAGGATCTGGAGCACATGTCGTATGAGGAGCGGCTGAGGGAACTGGGGTTGTTTAGTCTGGAGAAGAGGAAGCTGAGGGGAGACCTCATTGCCCTCTGCAACTACCTGAAAGGAGGTTGCAGAGAGCTGGGGATGAGACTCTTTAACCAAGTAATAAGCGATAGGACAAGAGGGAATGGCTTCAGGTTGCACCGGGGAAGGTTTAGACTGGATATTAGGAAGTATTTCTTTACAGAATGGGTTGTTAGGTGTTGGAATGGGCTGCCCAGGGAGGTGGTGGAGTCCCCATCCCTGGAGGTGTTCAAGAGGCAGGTTGACATAGCACTTAGGGATATGGTGTAGTTGAGAACTGTCAATGTTAGGTTAATGGTTGGACTCCATGATCTTCAAGGTCTTTTCCAACCTAGATGATTCTGTGATTCTGTGATTCTGTGACTTTCTGGGCTGCAGATACACATTGCCAGCTCACGTCGAGCTTCTCATCCACCAGTACCCCCAAGTCCTTCTCTGTAGAGCTGCTCTCAATCCTTTCATCCCCCACCCTGTTTTGATTGTTGCCTGGTGTCCTGACAGGTGCAGGACCTCGCACTTGACCTTGTTGAACCTTGTGATGTTCACATGGGCCCACTTCTCAAGCTTGTCTAGGTCCCTCTGGATGGCATCCCATCACTCAGACGTGTCAACTGCACTATTCAGCTTGGTGTCATCTCCAAATTTTCTGAGGACACAATTGATTTTGTTGTCTGTGTCACTGATGAAGATATTAAACAGTACAGACCCCTGAGGGACACCACTTATCACCGATCTCCATCTGGACGTCGAGTCATTGACCACTACCCTCTGGATGTGACCATCCAGTCAATTCCTTATCCACTGAACAGTCCACCCATCAAATCCATATCTCTCCAATTTAGAGAGAGGATGTTGTCAGGGACCATGTCAAAGGCCTTACAGAAGCCCAGATAGATGACATCTGTAGCTCTTCCTTGTTCACTGATGTAGTCACTCCATCACAGAAGGCCACTAGGTTGGTCAGGCAGGACTTGCCCTTGGTGAAGCCATGCTGGCTGTCTCGAATCACCTCCCTGTCCTCCATATGCCTCAGCACAGCTTCTATGAGGATCTGTTCCATGGTCCTCCCAGGCACTGAGGTGAGACTGTGTCCTGGTTTAGCTAGGATAGGGTTAAGTTTCCCCAGCAGTGGGGGGGAAGCTCTAGCCGGATTATTCAATACCATGCTGACGTCACATCCTGGTGCCCAAGAGCGGGAGCATCGGTGAACGCGTGTGTTATGCGATTTCTCTGCTCTCACTACTGTATTGGTAGATATTTTGCTCTGTTCATTGTTATTACTGTTATTGTTATCGTTATTGTTATAATTATTGTTATTGTTATTGTTGTTATTTGTTTTGTTGCTGTTGCACTGTTGTATTAAACCTCTCCTTATCTCAGCCCAGGGGCTTTGTATTTCACTCCCATTGTGGGGGAGGGGCAGCGGCCACGTGGTCTCAGACCCCAGCAGGGACTAAACCACTACAGGCTGACTGGTTGGTAGTTCCCAGGGTCCTCCTTTCTACCCTGTTTAAAAATGGGTGCAATGTTTCCCTTTCTCCAGTCACTGAGGACTTCACCAGAAAGAAGTCATGACTGCCATGACTTTTCTGCTGGTACTGGGGAGCTTACTTATGCACAGCATTTGGTGCAGTTTTGCAGCCTCCCTAGTGTGGTGAACTTGCATTTATCCATGGCAGCTTTACCCATTTTTTAATGCCAGCTTCATCTTCCCTCTCAAATGGCTCTTCTTTTCGTTTGTGTTTATTCATTCAATGCACTTACAGACATGTGAGCTTTTTTCCCTCAGCCTTCAGTCTAGCAGATCAAGTGGTCCAGCTTCATTTAGTCTTAGCTGCATGCCGGTGACCTTTCACAGTACCTTTCTTAGCTTGAGTTAATCTTCATGTTTATGGCAATACTGTAGACAGTATTCAAGAAGTGCTGCAGTCAATGTCTGTTACAATGGCACTAATAATTCTCTTAGGAAATATATATGCTGTTGTATCCTATGGGAGCATTTGCTTTGTTTGTAGCTGAATTACACTGATGCTATAATAGAGAGTCTGACATCAGCTAACGTGTCTTTGTCATTTCCATATGATTTTCTTCGAGCTTATAGGAGAAGTTCTAAGCATTTCTTACATTTACATTATTTTGCACCTTGTAAGAATTCATTTAATCAATCTCTATTACCCCTGACCTTGAGGTCATCTAGTAATTTCTGCATGATATTTCAATCTTTCTGCATTGATAATGGCTCCTAATATTATATCATCTGTACTTCTCATTAGCAGACCTATGCTCTCAGCTGAGGCCTATATTGACCTTGTATTTTCTAGTTGTTCTCACTCATTTCTTACTCAGTATTTCTTGCAAACACTTTGATGGCCACTTTTTTTTTGCCTCACTTCTAATGTGCATCTTTCTCCCTTCTATTTGCAAACAGATTATCTTTATGACCCTCTGCTGGTGGGCTACCATCTGTTCAGATGTGCCCTCCAGGCAATTTCCAATTGAGGAAATAGTGTTAATAGCAGAGGAGAAAAGTTGAGAAAGCAAGCAGAAACCTTCCCTTCCCCTTCCTTCACTTCAACAGCCAGGCAAGAAGTGTTAAAAGGCAGCTTTGTGGTCACATGCTTGTGTATGGTCAGGGGCCTGTTTAAGAAGCAAAGAGAAAGAATGGCAGAAAAAAGAAAGTGATACTGGTGATCTTCCATTGTGTTTAGCCTGTTTATCTGCTGTATCCATTTCTTCCAACACTTGGCCTAAGCCACACAGTTCACAAGCTGCTTGAGATGGAAACATCTTTTACTGTTAGTGCCTGTGTTTATGTGTTTATTTATCACGGTCTTGAGGACTCTCTTCTGAAGATACCAGAATGCAAATTACAAAATATCTCTCTCCTTTTTGCCACCCCTCAACTGTTTAAAAAAAACTTCCTTAGAGCAGGTCACAGTATATGCACCAGACGCAGAGTGCTTGGAGCAGGAAACCTGCTTTGATTCTGGTACCTAGGCCGAAGGTGGTCCTCTGGAGTCAGTGTGTCTGGAATACTGTATTGAGAGGTTATCTTTTCTCTTAGGGCCTGACTATGGTGAGGTGATGAAGAAATTAATCCAGTGTATGTGTGCGCTAGTATCCATGTTAATTAAACTGTAATAGAGAGTGAATTCTTAGTTTTATTTTAGAGTTTCAGTGAGATCAACAAAGCAAGTAAAACAATAATTAAAAAGTACACCCTCTGCACTGCTACCAAATTGCTCTGGATTTTTGCTTGTTTTTCACAGAAACATTCAGACTGCAAGGGAAAATGTGAATACAAAGGTTGCATATGACTGAGAATTCATATATGTAACATATATACTGTAGCATGCTCTCATCAAAATGTATCAAATGCATTTTCAGATAGAACTTAATTACTTGGGAGAAGCTAGAAACAACAATTTTTATTTTTTTCCTCCTAACTGTTTATAGATGGAGGAACTTCTACCAGCACAGTAGTGCTGACAAACAGTAGGCTAAATTGGACATGTCCCCTAACTTGGGTTTAGGTGGTTCCCTTGGAGAATGGGACAATTTTTGTGTTTATAGGAAACCTTTCATCCTGAAACACTTGTAAAATTCTTGTTGAGAAGTTTCATATGACAAATTTTAAAAGGCTCGGTCTATCTTCCTTAAGGACGAAATATGGCTTCTTCTTTATTAGGACAGAATCTTTTGCTGCAGGGAGCCTTGGTGAAACTGATGCTAACTTTCATTGTTTTCATTCTACAGAAAGGAAACATCACTGATGTTTCACATCAATGATTCAGTCCTTCTGTAAATTTCAAACACAACCAATGAGCTATCATGTTAAATAGTTCAACAAAGGAACATGTGTGCTATTAGACATCCATAGGGAATGCCTCTGTGAAGCATGCCTAGTGTTATTTGAAATATGGTGGGGGTCACCTCTGCCTGCTGCCCTGGAAGGAGGAGAGAGCACTGACCACGGTCCAGGGCCAGATGGGCAAGGCTGCCCAGGAGCCTCTCTGCTCCATACAAACCTAGACCAGGCTCACTGCACCCTCACAGGGATTCTGGCAACTTGAAAGCACCACTCATTGCTAACCCAGCAGCAGGACGGCAGAGGGAGCTTACAGGGAGCTGAACTTGTAATTAGTCCATGAGAAGCATGCTGTACTGGCAGCTTCTTCCTATTGGAGAAAAGAGGGTGCTTTTTCCCTCTGCACTGGCCTGTGAAAGAAGTGCACTGCTTTTCCTAAAGAGGCACATCAGTTCTGTGCCAGCTCTCACACCTGTGAGTGTATTACTCACTGAAATCCAGCTCTGGGTCTCTAGTCAATTTTCCTTTTTTTTTTTTTTCCCCCCCTAGTTTGTTGACTGGAAGCTGCTGTCCTTTACCACATCGAGCAGTACTTGTTATTTATCAGCAGGACTGCATGAACCTTAAGACCATTCAGACCACACAACTTCTTTCTGGTGGGTTGCAGCTATGCCACAGCCACCATTGCTGTAGAATTCTTGAGTATATCCTTTCATTTCATTAACTCAAGACAGAGAAGAGTGATGTAACTGTTGTGATTTGCTTTAAACTGTAGGATTATTCTGAGAGTCATTACAAGTTTTCCTTCCAGCTACTCATGTGAAGGCAATTTGGGCAAAGCTTTGAAAAATGAGAAGGCAGTATAGCACAGAAGGAACAGAGCAAGGTTATGTACATAAGCACTAAACAGTTCAAATTAAATTTTCAAGGAGGTTAATGCATCTAGCCAAAGACAATCTTCTATCCTTCATGTTTTCTTCCATTGCTGATGATTAGAGTATAGGGTGAATTCAGAATTCAGGTGAGGTGAACCTTATTATATTAACTTTGTAACTAAACATGGTTAATGGATTAAAACTGTTTTGAGGAACCAATATGTATTTGGATGGATAATTCATACACCATAAAACTATTAGTCTGCCTAACAGAATTTACAATTGATAAGATTCAGGACCTCATTCTACTTGTATTAAATCAATTATAAATCTATCCTGGACTTCAGTGGGAGTTGAATCGGGACATTACTCATGAATATTGCAGTCTGAAATGAAAGATTTTTAAAACTAGGAATGAGGCAGTGCAAGACAGACTGATAGCCTGTGGTCTGGGCCATTAAACGGGCTCCTCTGCATCATTCTGATCCAAAGGTGACAGGCTTTGTATTGGGAAAAGTCACTTGCACTATTTCCCATGACCAGACTTTCTGATGGGTGAGCTTTCTTCTCTAAGTATCAAAGAAACACTTTATAGCCTTACCTTTCAGGGATTATTGAGCATTTAGGAGAAAGGTGAAACAGCCAAAGAGTGTCTTGATGGTTTTAAATCCAGAAGAATATATTTTGCAAAGGATTTGTTAAAAAAAGACACAGAGACAACATTACTGTGTCTTCAGGCCTGAAATCAGCAACCTAAAGCCAGTTCAAGAGCTGACAGACACTTGCTGCAGAAATACCCCAGTACTTCTGTCAGGGATACAAAGATATGCAAGTGGAATGAGTGTTTGCTAGAGATGGGAGCCCTGGCATACGGCCCCCTAGGCTTGCTTCAAAATGCTTGCAGATCCATCTGCATGAGGATGAAAAGCAAGCCTGCAAGCTGTTTGCTATTTGATTCACTTGTTTTATCTGTCAGCTATCCTTTAGGGAAAAGAGAAAAAAAAAAGACTTTTATAAACCTGGTATAAAAACTCCTCTGTTTAGCAACGCTTTCTCTCCATTTCTCTAATTGTTTTATTTAAAGCCCTCTCTGGACCAAGAATGTTTTCTAAAAGTCTCAAATCACCTATCCAAATAGGATTTATCTGATGTGCAGGGCACTCTTTGAGTAGGACAACGGAGAAAGTGCCAGCAGAAATAAATGTACAATCTTGACTTTCACACAGCTGAAGGCAAAAAACTCCCAAAGGATTTTGTTTAAAAATATTTTCAAAAAATAATGAGAAATAGAAAGAATGCACAGGAAGACACAGAGTGCCAATTAATTTAATAGTTTTAGCAAGTTTAGTTTGCACTAAATAGCACTTGCATGCTAAAAGCTACTCAGAGGCATTGGTTTACTTTAATGTATGGGAGAAAGTGACTCTAAAGCCTCTGTATTTTAGAAGAGAGTATCTGCCAAGAGTTTACATCTCTCACCAAAGTGGCAGAGAAGGAAAAGCAATGTGGTTTTGCTTATAAACAATCTGGAAACAGAGGGGCAGTTAAAAGAATAAATAGGAGAACTTGGAAGTGTCATTTAAAACTTAAGTAGCCATACTGTGTCAAGATAAGGGTTTTTAAAAATTCACTAAATGATTGCCAAAGGGAAAAGTCAATTACAGCAAAAGTGTAAAAGGACAGATTGTTTAGCAAAGAAGTGACCAGACTTTGTGCATTTTTCAATCAGGTCCCAGGGACATATTATGATAGTCTAAAACAAATGAAGCAGCTCTTAATTGTAGTATTGGATGGTATTTGAAAGCTCCAACTCTGAAATCCAGGGGACAAAAAACTCACAGTGAAACAAACACCCTCAGCATACTTCTTCCAGAAAAATCCCTGCAAAGTAGGGAAAACAGATAAGCACAGAAGTTCAATACAATACTTTAGGAAAATAAGACAACTTTGTGACCATTTTTGGAGGATATTCTGTGTAAAAGAAGAAGCTCTGAAAAAGCTCAGAGCCACTGCTGTGGGAAACACCCAGGCTTGTTTTGTTCTGTGGGAATCTCTGGAGATGGAAACGTTTCAGAGCTTCGCATCTGTATTCTGTTCTGGGACAGGGATTCCTCATGCCAGGAGAACAGGTGTTAACAGAATGGCTCTATGCTCAGGTCCTCTCTCCTCCATGGCCTGGGCCCAAGGGAGGAGTTCAGGACTGGGTGTAGGAGAGGAGGCACTGTCGATCCTGCTTCCTATCAAGCAGCTTTTGTACCTTTTTAAATGCATTGGTCTTTTGTAAATGCAGTAAGACTAGAACAAAATTTGAGTCTAAACTCAGATTATTAAAAATGAAAATGGGAAAGGCAACAACATTCATAGATCTAGATGAACAATGTCAACATACATGATTTTGAATTGGTCTCTTCAATTTACTTCATCTTAATATCTGACTGCCCCACAGTACTACCGAGAAATAGGGACATGTATCCACTTTACAAATACTTTTTGTATTAAGTAGCTATTCCATTCTTTAATCTGAACAAGTTTCTTAAATCTCTCTTGTAAATTATGTATGTTGGTGCAGTTGCAGGTCAAGAATTAATTTCCTACATACAGATCAGAGGTCTCAATCCAGCTCTATATTAGAAATGTTTATAGGTATAAAGTATAGCATGTTTTCCATAGCAACCAGAGAAATTTAAATCCATATGCTACATACTTCTATAATGTCTCTTCAAGCAGTTTAACATATCTGTTAGTTGTGTGTGATTTACCTGGTTAGCCTTCACAGTTCTTATAATTTTCCTGGTAGGATAGCAGATTATTAAAATTTATTTCTGCTACTGGCATTTAAAATGTTTTCTCCTTTATTTCAGAAGTAGCTTTAACATTTATTTTATCACTTAGAAGAGCCTTATAAGTCCAGCAGTGATTTTAAGTGTAACGTCCAAAAACATCAACTGTAGCTATATTGACAAGTGTTACAATGCAGTCTTCTGTTCATTTTGCCTAATTTTATTACCCATTTTAATAGAAAATGATGTTTTTGCATGTAAATGTAAAATAATCACAGAGATCAACCAAGTAGAACAGAGTGTAAAGGGACCAATCACACTACATATTGACCAAGGAAGAAAATTATGAGCTGCTAAGAAAACAAATCTTTTATAGCAATTATGCTGCACAAAAAGATGGAAAACCTGATTACAGTCTTGCTTCTTCCAGTAGAATCCCTGAGCCTGAGAAAGGCATGGAACTGATGTAAGACCACAATCGCATCCAAAGGAGAGTTCAATATGGATTGATAACAGAACCTAAAACAAGTCAGAGAAAGTAATATAAAGTGATTATCACATCCAGTGGATTATTTGTGTTCATTATCTATTTTTTCTGTACAAGAAGCATCAAGTCAAACACTTTAATAAAAAAGAATAAAGACATTCTAATTCTACAGAACACTTCCAGTGAAGATACACATTATTTAAAGCTTATGTATACTGAAACTATTATGTGCCTCAATAAATAAACATTTTACCTTAAGTGAATATTTTATTTTGCAGGCTGTTTTCTTTGAGACCAGAAGAAGCCAAGCATACATATTTAAAGTTATACAAAAGTGCTAGGAAGCACTGGCACTGCTGTTAAATCTGTAGAGCCTCACCCATTGCCATGTCCCATAGCACCCTCCCGTTGAGAATTAAGGAGATGACAGATGAGGGCTTGAAGGTATTTTTCGCAAATTCATGTTTGCTATGTTCCATGTGAGTGGTCACTGTATGCATTCAGTTCCTTCCTCTTGGCTGAAGAAAGCCACTTCAACATGATACCATAGAGCCTCAAATTCTCACAAGTGTGTCCCATGGGCTCAGGAGAAGGAAAGGTGAGTGAAAACATTTTGGAGAGGAGGGAAAATTTGCCAGGAGGAAGAGGCATGAGAAAGCCACATTTTAGTCCCTCATTGGGAATGAGCTCTTTGTGTTAAAGTCTTTAGGTTATATTTTTCAGGCTTCAAAGACAATTAAAAACTTTTTCTACTTATATTTTCTTAGGAAAAGTAATGGTCCTTTGTGTTCAAACATACTATTTTTTGGTGGGCTCCTAATTACTGTGACATTCAGCCCATCAGTGATTTTATGACTCTATGACCCACATTTGTATTGTCATAATCCTGCAGAAAATTTTGAAATTAACCAGTTTTCACTTTCTTTCCTTTATATTTCTGGGATACCATTCTAGGGCCAAGACAGTGAATTTACATATAGAGTACCATGCAAGGCAATATATTGAAATTTATGCAAAAAGAATGCCAATCAACACTGCAGTCATCAGCTTTCCACCTATCAATGCCACTTAAATGTAATAGAGAATGTATAAAGTCCTCTTTTGGAATGGGCTAACCTGATTATTCATGGGAGGAAGATTCAGCACAGTGATACCACTACCTGGATTTTCAGACTTGTGTAATTTGCATAGAAATCCTTGCTCTGCCCCTTGCCTTGATTTTCTATTAAAATATTGTGGTTTAGAACATGCTAATTATCTGTTTCTATGGGCTAGTTAAAAATTAGTTATTGTACTAAACCAGCAAGATCCTACTGAAAATAGTTACCAGAGTTTAGGCAGACCAGGCTGGCAGGATGCTGCTCTGGGATGCCTGACTCTGCTCTCTCTAGGCCAACAACCACACAAGCAGTATATAATCGATTTTTTTTTTTTCCAAATTACTGAGGTAACAAATTGCATAACACTGCACACACACCCCTGAAGGAATGCGCCTTTAAACATGATCCCTCAAAGGACCAAACAAACACCTTTTGAACAGCAATTACAAAGAAAAAACACTTTTTATCACGGAAAACTTCCATTTACCTCCTAATAAGAAACAAGGAAATACTTTTCTGGGAATAATTTGTCTGACAAGAAAACATCTTTTCCTGGCTACAAGAAGCTATGATAGAAGCTCCAGTGCCTCTCTGTTATTAATTTATTGCATTCTAGATTACTTGGACTTTTGTTTTTAAGTCACTGTGACACATTTTCTGTGGGAATGGGATGATCAGAATTGTATTGCTAATTGTGAAGCTAACAGATATTTGCGTGAAACTTCCAAAGTTTGTAGACATGCTCAACATTGGACACAGGTATGAAAGTTGTAACATGGTATCTGTTATTGTACTCCATTAAAGAGTTCAGTAAGATTTCTGTAATTAAACGCGGAGAGCTAAATTTCTGCAGTTTCACAGTAAATATTCACTATTAAAATTTTTTTAACCTTCCAGTAAGAAGAAGAAAAAAATTTTTAAAAAATTGCATTCCAATGCAAAATTTTCAGCAGGCCTTTCTACTTAACAATGCCTTTATTTTCTTTCCTTTAGCTGTAAACAATTTTAATATGGAAAAACAAACCAACCATTTGTCAG
The DNA here is from genome assembly GCF_031877795.1 of Strix aluco. Taxonomy (NCBI): domain Eukaryota; kingdom Metazoa; phylum Chordata; class Aves; order Strigiformes; family Strigidae; genus Strix; species Strix aluco. The sequence goes on along the minus strand of NC_133971.1, from coordinate 12,397,427 downwards.
GTTTTCATACAGAACAAAAATAAAAATAGCTAGGGTTTTGGATAAAAAAGAAAAAGTTGACTGAGGTGAACAGCATCCTTGAAAACAGAACAAGAAAACCACCCACAAAGTGAAGAGAAAAGGTACCTTAACCAACAGACTTTCTTGGATTATCTCTACCGTTTGCTGTGGCAAACAAAGGTGTTCTGCTCCTTAGTTGTCTCCCCTGTCCCTCTCTCTGAGGCAGAAGGAAATATGCACTTGCATCTTATGCCCTCCCCAAATACAGTCCTGTGTTCCAGCTCTGACCCAGTTTTATCATCAGTTTAAGCTAAGAAGGCAGGCTGACATGCATACATACACACACACATTTCTTCAGCTGTGTCTGCTGTGTGAGAAGTAATTCTGGTAAAAGCACAGGATGAGTAACTGGGAGTGGTAATAAGCCAATGCTGAGCAACTTTGGAAGACAAATTCATTAAGTATTTGCATTAATCACACATTTGTGAGGCCAGAGACTTACAAAAAACTATCCAAGGGGCAAAATGTAAGATTTCTTGTTAGAAATGAGATCTTAGAGTATTACTAAAATCTAGCAAGACCATATCAGGACACTGTAGCTTTGAACTGTAAATTAATTTAAAGAATTTTAGCTGTGACCTGCAAATGATAGCTTTGTGTAGGAATAACATCATGTGTAGCTTCAGGGCATTCAGAGCAACTGATTGAGCTGTGGCCTTAATTTTTTTAAGGTAAGGATTTCCTAGTGGGAACATGTATTACCAGAAATGTGCAAGATATTTCAAACTGCACAGGAACTAACACAGAGAGGGAAACAGCTATGATCAATAATGGTGACAATCAACACCTTTGGTGTTGCTGGTAGTGCTGTTGCTACAATAAAAAGATGGTAAGAAAAAATGTGAATCTCAGCTCTAATGAAAATACTGTCACTCTAATTACCACTTGCATAAAGTCCCTGGCCTTATAATGTGACCCTCAAGTAAAAAATACAGCCTTTTATATGGAGTGTTACTGCATTAAGTATAAAAGTAGTTTCCAAATATGTTCCAATACTTGCATTTAGAAGAAAACTTCCTTAATCATCCCTTTGGTAATTCACCCTTTGCTTCAACCAAGACTGGGACCCCAGGGAGCTGTAAAGGTTTTGTGATCCCCTCAGGTTAAATTATGGTGAAAATACACCAAATAGTCAGTTAAATGATTTACTTGCTGTAGAAACAGCTTAAACTTGGAAAAGGATAGTAAACAATGTGGTCTCCTATTGATAAATCTATAAGTAAGAAAAGAAAGGAAAAAAAAAAAAAAAGAAGGGAGAGAAAGAGACTCAAAGAGTCTGGATCAGCACCCCAGGTTCTAGTGTTTTCTCAGGCCCAGTAATCTTGGATGATGGGTGCACATCCAGCAAAGTTTTCTGTCACCTTTTTAAGTTCATTTTATCGGCTGATCAGCATACTAGACAAAGAGAGGCAGGTATTCCACGAACTCATTTGTATGAGAGATGAGGACAAGGTGGAGCATGGGTTCTGTGTGTGCATTGAGGGGGAATGGGGTACATTAACCCTTTTGTCCAATTGAGTCAGTGGTTGTGATCTCCCCCTACCACCTTTACCTTTTCCTCAGTTTTTGTTTCTTGGGCAATTATCCAGCCATTAGCTCCATCTGGGGTTGGGTGTTTTCTCTCTTATCAAACTTTTAGCTCTTCTTCAAGGCAATAGTCATAAATTAAAGTGTAGGCATTAACCCAAACATATGGTTTTACTCAGCCTACGTCTCCCCACTTTGAGGCTTATGTAGGAAATTTGACTACACAACTGTAAGGGAGAAGAGCCATGCACTCTTCGATACTCTCTGTGCTTCCCTAGGCAGATAATTCATACCTTAGACTAACCACAAAGGCCACAATTTGTCCTTGATGCTTTCTATGTTGATGAATATTTGAGGCATTAACTCCTTCAGTTCCTCACACCCTTCAAAACCTGCATCTAGATCTCCCTGCCTCTGAGTTTGTTTCTTTTTTTAATAGGGCAAAAATCTTGAACTTCTTACCTGCAAAGGAAAAATATGTCTCTTGACCCTGAAAAGGGAATTAACACTGTAAATCAAGTGTCCTCTGTCCTCAGTCTATTAACTCTTTCCAGATCTAAGACAGATATTTCAACAACTGGTAGCCAATTATCATCCAATGTTGCTTTCAAAAGAATCAGGAAATAAGTAACAGTATCAGTACCATCGCCTTCCTTATCATTTGTACTGAAAATAATTAACAGCTCTAGAGTTCTACTATTTCTAATCTTTTTGGAACAAGTAGGCACTCTCTTATTTACCTTACATTTTTGTTGTAAAAGAAAAGTTTTATTTTCAGTGTTCATCTAGTAACCAGAGCTGCTTTAGTTCTACTATCCTGTAGCATTCAGGTTTTTCTCCAACTTTTCAATCAGATGTTTTGAAGACTGGTGAAGTTGCCACTGACTGGAAAAGGGGAAACATAACCCCCATTTTCCTCCTGGAAACTATGCTAGGACACATGGGAAATAAGGAGGTGATTGGTGACAGCCAACATGGCTTCACTAAGGACAAATTGTGCCTGACAAATTTGGTGGCCTTCTATGACGGGATTATAGCATTGGTGGATAAGGGAAGAGTAACTGTTGTCATCTACCTGGACTTGTGCAAAACATTTGATGCTGTCCTGCACGACATCCTTGTCTCTAAATTGAAGAGACATGGATTTGACAGACAGACCACTTGGTGCATAAGGAATTGGCTGGATGGTCACACTCAGGGAGTTGTGGTCAATGGCTCAACGTCCATGTGGAGAGCAGTGATGAGTGGCATTCCTCAGGGGTTGTTGTTGTTGTTGTTTAACATCTTTGTTGGCAACATAGACAGTGGGATTGAGTACACCCTCAGCAAGTTTGCCGATGACACCAAGCTGTGTGGTGCGGTTGACACGCTGGAGGGAAGGGATGTGCCATCCAGAGGGACCTGGACAGGCTTGAGAGGTGGGCCTGTGCAAACCTCATGAAGTTCAGCAAGGCCAAGAACAAGGTTTTGCACATGGGATGGGGCAATCACAAGCACAAATAAGGCTGGGCAATGAGTGGATTGAGAGCAGCCCTGCAAAGAAGGACTTGGGGGTGTAGGTCGACAAAAAGCTCAATATGACCTGGGAGTGTGCGCTCGCAGCCCAGAAAGCCAACTGTATCCTGGGCTGCATCAAAAGAAATTTGACCAGCAGGTCAAGGAAGATGATTTCCTCCTCTACTCTGCTCTCATGAGACCCCATGGAGTACTGCATCCAGTTCTGGAGTCCTCAACACGGAAAAGACTGTTGGAGCAAGTCCAGAGGAGGGCCACGAAGATGGTCAGGGAGCTGGAGTACCTCCATTATGAGGACAGTCTGAGAGATTTGGGCTTGTTGAGCCTGAAGAAGAGAAGACTCTGGTGAGACCTCATAGAGGCTTTCTAGTACTTAAAGGGGACCTATAGGAAGGATGGAGAGGGAGTCTTTATCAGAGAGTGTAGTGATAGGACAAGGCATAAATGTTTTAAACTGAAAGAGGGGAGATTTAGATTAGATATTAGGACAAAATTCTTTCCTGTGAGGATGGTGAGACACTGGAACAGGTTTCCCAGAGAAGTTGTGGATGTCCCCTTCCTGGAAGTGTTCAAGGCCAGGTTGGACGGGGCTTTGAGCAACCTGGTCTAGTGGAAGGTGTCCCTGCCCATGCCATGCTCTGATCCCTGGATTATAAAGTCCAATCTCACTAATTTTCACCCTCTCTCTGTTTCATCTCAAAGAGGACTTAATAGAAATATAGCTGAGATAACATCTATGTATTTGATAAAAGCAGTTATGTAACACTAGGAAATTATTTATGATTCTGTTGCAATATATTATAACTCAAAGTTAATTGTGCCTGTGTTATTTATGGGCATTGTATACTCTCATGCAGTATCCTTGTCTTTGTAATGTCTTTTAACTACTCACAGTGGGTTTCCTGGTCACTTGATCTAACTTTGTTTCTTTCTGAGTAACTTGTTAGACTATGACCTTAAAGCAAGGATTTCCAAGGAACTTCATACTACCAGCAGGATGTGACCCAGTGAATAAACAGGTACTACTGCTAGAAGACCCTATAGTATTTCAGATCATGACAGCAAGTACTGAGTGAATGAGATCCTCTGGAATTCTAAACTTATGGATTCCTTGAATCGCCTTATAAGTTAGAGAGCTCCAGTTTTCTTCTGCAGCATAGCAGATGTTGAGCCAGCTCACAGAGGTACACTTCATGTTATGAACCAAGGAGAAAGGTTCTAGTTGGGGAGTACCAGGCAGATAAACCAGAAGGCAGAAGTCAGCTCCCACTGAGTGCTCTTCTAAGCAAGGGCAGCATAAAGTTGTCCCGCACTGTGCTCCTGCTCTAACTCATAGGAACCAGGAAGAACAATCACCAGACAGCTGTTTCTCAGGGAAGTTGTAAAGTGGTGGGTTTCCCTACACATTCATGACAGCTGGTCTGTTGGATATGCTCTGCTCTTCTCAAGGTCCCCTCAACCCTCCCTTTTCATCAGCTGCTTCTCATCAGTACACCTATTACCTGTGAGATGGTGTGTCTATTTATTAGCAGGCTCAGGGGAAGAGAGGTGCTTTTCCCTTAAGTAGCTTGCCTTTTTCTGATGATGGCTACAGATGGAGGGACTCCTGACAGGCTCAAAGTTCTCCCCAGTGTAGGCAGACCGAGGCTGCTTTCTACCTTCTTTTTCTAAAGCAAGCTATTGACCCCTTTTACTCTGATCCATTTATAATGTCATAGTGCTGAACAAGATAGTAGGAGGCTTGTTTCTCAATATGCTTTTTTTCCATCAATTGTTAAGTCCTTTTCAGGCTAATGGTGCCGTTACATATGGAAATCCTTCACAAACCCCAAAATTTGTTCTAAGAAGTAAACAAAGAAAAAGACAAAAGGGGAGGGAAGGATCCCCCCCCCCCCCCCCCCCAAGTAAGTTAGTCTTGTTAACCAAGTTTTATTCCTGTGAATAACAGTCATTCTTTTGTTATGGATGCAGATGTTGTTCTCCCTTGTGGAGAAAGGAAAGGGTGATCTGTAGGCCAAAGTGTCAAGCCTTTACTATATACAGGGTCTTGCCTGTAAAATATAGTCTGGTTTGTGTTTTCTTTTCTCCATAAATCAATACACCTACTTTGATTAATAATGGTCCTTACAGAGAGTGCTGTTTGAGACATATAAAGAGTAGTTCCACTGAGTTATGTCGTCTTAATTTCCTTACCTGTATTAGTATATTAACTTGTAGTTAGCTCCTCTGCACCTAGCATTACAAATGTTAAATGGATGATTTTTCAAATATTTCCTTCCACCTTCTCTCTCTCTCCCAATTATCATGTTCTTATTCACAGTGTAATAAAGATAATGGCATAAATCTTGAGGAATTATTTTTACTGAGGGGTTTTTCTGTTTACTTGGTATTTTTAAATGGCTTGCCCACCTGCCATCACTTTATACATAGTCATTTTGGCTGATTATTACATATACTGTACTACATTTAGAAAAACTCCCCTGTAACCATGGTAACTACTTTTGCTTAGGCACAGTTGAGCACGTGGGTTCATTTTAATTTAGCTGAAAAAATAGAGAAATACTCTTGAAAGCTCCTGAAATCATTTGTGTTATTATTGGCTTTCATTTCAGGTTCAACAGAGAGAGAATTGCTCATCACCTCTCTCCTTCTTGCTTTCAATGATTATTTTCTTTTCTTTTTTTTTTTTTTTTAAACTTAATAGGTGTGGTCTGTAAAGGGTTTATATAAAAGTTTTGTGAGGTTTTTCATGGGCAGCTTGCCTTCCTGAAGGTAAAAATGTATTTATGATAAGATTAGCTTAACCAGGAGCAACACTGCAACATTCTTGTCTTCTCGGTTATAGCAGAGATAATGTGGTCCCCTGTAATCCAATTTCCTTATACACTGTGCCGACTTGACCCAAAGTCTTTGCAAAGCTACATGGGATTAGGCTATAAGAACCTGAAGAAGAGCCAAGAGGACCAAAGGGACAAGAAGTACTGGTACCACTTAATTGTCCCTTTAGCTTTATGGAGACTTTGAAGAACATTTCCTGATGTCCAGCTGTGCAAAGTGTTTTCTAGGACAGGCATATCCAGAAAGCAGTCTTGAAAGAATTTCCTTGGCAGATGTCTCTGCTCTGTTGATACTGTGGTAGTACTGCCTTCCGAGTTATCAGAGAGAGAATAGCAAATACCCATTTCCTTCTGAAATTACTGGTTCAGCATGAAAACAGGAACTGACATAATTTCATTCTGATCCAAAGTTCAGAAAAACTCTTGGAAAGAGAGAGAAAACTGAACCCTTAAGATCATCTTTGTTGCAGGAGAGTAAAAGCTGTTCCCTGGTGACATCCTTGGGAGACCTGTGTGCATTCAGTGCTCTAGTTCTCATTCAGGACAAAGCTTGGGACTCCAAGTTACAGCTCACAATCACAAATTTTTATTTTCCTATGATTCAGAAATCAGAGAGCAAGCTAATCAACATCCAGCTGACCAGAGCCTGCCAGCTGGGATGGTAACCAGAACAAAGTAATCTGAAATACTCCTGTCTGGTGGTGAGCCCAGTGCATGGGACCTGATAGTCTTCCTTATCAGAGCAATCAGGCTTGAGTTCCACGGGTTTCTCCTCAGTAATTATGCGACACAATGTTGGTATCATTACCATAATTAGCTGAATAACATTTGGGAAATCTGTCAATATTTCTTGCTCACCAATTGACAAAGCATGTGCAGTGATTTGACTGCTTCTGCAGATGGTTGTACAGCATGTTTTATAAATGTTCTGGTTTGTTGGGAATTTTTTGTCTGTCAGAGCATTATTTATTCAGTCAGTCTTTTCAGTGTTCAAATGAATCTAATTATTATTCCAAGAGTTAATAACAATATCTCTTTCTTGCTGTCTGTTGCAAAGGACAGTGCTGCATATCAACCCCGGTAATGCCTAATGTTGAGCTTTTTATATCAATAGGAATTTTACTGTAGAGATAAAGGCACTCCTCTGCAGTAAGATGATGTCTTAAGACAGCTTAAGGCTGGTTTGGCCTCATGCTGTGGTTAGCAGTGACCAGTTGAGGCCTTTAATCAGTAGTCCCTAATTTCTGCTATTGTTTCATTGCCTGTGGTGCCTGTAAAACACTAACTGTCTCAGAGAAGTCCTCCCTCTGCCTTCTTGCCTTTAGATACTTCAAATAGCTGCTGCCTTGCAAAGGGTGGGGAGAAATCAACAACCCTTCACTCAGTTGTGACTACTTTGCTTCTTCTGAGTGACAAGTGATTGATTTGCTTCATCTCCCACTCAAAGGCAGCCACAGCTTTTCTATTCATATCGTACAAAGGGAAAAGAAGAGAGAAAAGTGTTATATGAGAGGCAAATTTGAGGGCACATGTCAATCTGCATAGTTCATCACTCAAATTAGCTGATGCTTTAATGAGGATGTTTAAGAAGCTACCAAGGAACACAACCCATACTGTTAGCTACGGAGCTTTGTCACCAGATGTTTATTTTACCTGTGCTGAAATGAGTATTCATTCTCTTTTATCAAAGACTATAACTCCATTGAAAGGATTCATAAGTCTAATTTATATTAGTTACTGGATTCCCTCCACTCATTAGTTCAGGAGGACAAGGTAATTGTCAACACATTTAAGAGAATGGAACACTTGCCTGGAAGTGGAGAGGCATTTCTCTTTATTAAAAAGTACAGGTTGAAGACAAAACCAATATTATATCTATTGCAAGTGCTACATATTGTGCTTTTTGGAAGCTGTGTTTTGCTTATCTTAATAACATACTGCAAGGTGGTTTTTTGTATCATCCTTTAATTAAACAGTTGAGTAAGGTGTTGTTATTAGGATTATACAGAAGAACAACTAGGGAGAATTTTTGTCTGGATCTAAAGACAGAGAAAAGTCATAACAGATTGGAGTACTACTTAAGTTTATTACTGTACTTTATCAGAGACTGATTGTCCTGGTTTCAGCTGGGATAGAATTAATTTTTTTGAGCTGGGAGAGAGCATAGCCAGAGCCGAGTGCCTGACCCGGATTTCAGCCAGGATGGAGTTAACTTTCCCTGAGCTGGGAGGGAGCACAGCTGAAGTGCCGGGCCTGGGTTGGCCATTGGATATCATGTGATGTCATGCTCATTATATAAAGGAGGTGGGTTTTCTCTCTCTCTTCTCTTGCTGCCAGGGGTGGGTTGGGTGTCGGTTGGTGGGTAGTGGGCAAGCTCATTGTGTGTTACCCATTTCGGCTTTCCGTTATTGTTTTGTTACATTACAATCACTAATTTTTATTATTTTTTTTTTAATTTCAACCTACGAAGTTTTTTTCCTTTTTGTCCCTCCCCTATTTCCCCAGGCAGGGGAAAAGGGTGAGTGAGCAGCTGTGTGGTGTTTGGCTGCTGGCTGAGTTCAAACCATAACAGTCTTCTGGTGCTCAGCGTGGGGCTTGAGGATTGAGATAACGACAGATTGGGTCATAATGTCAATCGGTTGGATCCTTAAGATTTTATCTCCTCATTTGCTGTTTGTAGTCCCCATGCTGTTGCTCACTACACATGAGAGTTGGATTAAGATTTTGTTTTTGCTGTACTATGTAACACTGATTTATGGCATGATGAAGTCATCAGTCCTGGGACTATTTACAATTGTGTTTTAGAATTTTGGGAATTTCAAATGTCATTGGAATGTTTACATTAACTTGGATGTCTTACTGCTGGGAGTCAGCATGTTCCTGCATGTGTTTCAGGCTTTGTTCAGGGTTAAGCAACTATTTAAGAGTGTCACCTGGAGATCTACACCAAGATTGGAGAATTATGAGTGGCTGGGGTGTGGGATAGCATGGGCAAGAACCTAAAACAGTGGGCACCTCCTGTGTATTGGAACTTCACTCCTGCACAGGTACAGAATCCTGAAGAACTAGTAGAATATCTGGAAAAAGTATGTTGTCACCCGGGTAATTCCAGAGAGGCACAGCTCACTGCAATGTGCTGGGGCTTAGACCACGCTTACCGAGTGCTATTGAACAGTGTTCAGCACCCTCAAAGGGAAGAGAAGGGCTCTGGATCTGGTAACAAAATGACAGTCGTTGCAGCTACTCCAAAGCCACAACAGAAACTGCAGTCACTACAACCTCTGGCAGAACAGTATTGCAGCTAATCCAACCCCGACAACAGGCGTTGCAGCTGAACCAGAGGACCAACCAGTGATGGTGTCAGTTGCTCCTGTACATAAGAAGAAAACCACAAGAAAATCCTCTTGTAATGTGAAGGATGGACCAGGCCCATCACAAGGACAGGAGGAGGAGGAGGCAGAACCAGTGGTAATTACCCAATCCTTATCCTTGAGTGAGCTGCGAGACATGTGAAAGGATTTCAGCCGCCATCTAGGTGAACATCTCATTACCTGGCTGCTCTGATGCTGGGATAGCAGGGCCAGTAGTGTGGAATTAGATGTCAGGGAGGCCAGGCAGCTGGGATCCCTGTCTAAGGAAGGGGACATTGAGAAAAAAATTGGAAAAAGGACACAAAATCTCAGTCTCTGGAGCTGACTCCTGTCAAGTGTGAGGGAGAGGTATCCCTTCAAGGAAGATGTTATGAGTCATCCAAGTAAGTGGACCACTATGGAGAGACGTATTCAATACTTGAGGGAGCTAGCCATGGACTATGACCCAGATGATGCACGGCTACCCACAGATCCAAATGAAGTCCAATGCACCCAGTCCATGTGGCAGAAGTTTGTATGGAGCACACCATCATCATATGCCAATGCATTAACAGTAATGGACTGGAGAGATGAAGAGAGATCAACAGTGGATGAACTGGCTCGCTGACTCCAACAATATGAAGAAAGTGTCTCTTCCTTCCTCTTTGCGGCTGTGGAGAAACTGTCTCAAGAACTCCAGCAATTTAAAGAGGATATGTCCTACTTCCCACCTGCATGGACTAGGATCTTGGCTATTAAGAGCAGTCATTTCCCTACTTGAGAGAACAGGTATACACCATGGGGGAACCTGTGGTATTGCCTGCATGACCATGGAGAAGACATGAAATGGGAAGGAAAACCTACCTACCTCCTAGAAGAGTGGGTACATGAGTTGGAAGGGAGAACAATGAATTCGGGTTCTTTCAGGAGAAATGCTGCTCCAGTTTCCAGGAATCACTTGCCCAAACAAAGCAGAAAGGTCAAATTTGCTCACAATGTTATGAGAAGAACTTCTTATTTATATTCACAAGAAGTAAGTGACCAAGATGAGACTGAAACCTGTGCATACCACACTAACCCATTCATCAATAGTGGATATTATGACCAACATTAGAGGGCCTCTGCCTGCAGCCAGGTGGGGACAGGGACAATCGAGTTTATTGGACTGTGTGACTTCAATGGCCTGGCACGTCTGACCCCCAGCAGTATAAGGCTCTAGTGGACACTGGTGCCCAATGCACCATAATGCCGTCAAATTTTAGAGGAGCAGAATCCACTTGTATTTCAGGAGTGACACTGGGGTCTCAACAGTTGACTGTATTGGAGGCTGAGGTGACCCTAACTGGGAATGAGAGGGAAAAGCACCCATTGTGACTGGCCCAGAAGCTCCATGTATTCTTGGTATAGAATATCTCAAGAGAAGGTATTTTAAGAACCCAAAAGGGTATTGGTGGGTTTTCAATATAGCTGCCTTGGAGACAGAAGAATTAAACAGCTGTCTGTGTTACCTGGTCTCTCAGAGGGCCCTTCTGGTGTGGAATTGCTGAGGGTCAAAGAACAACAGGTGCCAATTGCCACTACAATAGTGCACTGACAGCAATATTATACCAACCAAGACTCTAATTCCTATCCATGAACTGATTCATCAACTAGAGAGCCAAGGAGTCATCAGCAAGACTCGCTCACACTTTAACAACCCCATATGGCCAGTGCAAAAGTCTAATGGAGAGTGGAGATTGACAATAGACTATTGTGCCCTGAATGAAGTCACGCCACCACTGAGTGCTGCCATGTCAGATATGCTAGAACTTCAATATGAGCTAGAGTTGAAGGAAGCCAAGTGGTACACCATGATTGATATTGCTAACAACCTTCTTCTCCATCCATTTGGCAGTAGAGTCAGGCCACAGTTTGCTTTCACCTGGAGGGGTGTCCAATACACCTGGAATCGACTGCCCCAGGGATGGAAACAAGCCCCACCATTTGCCACTGATCCAGACTGCACTGGAACAGGGTGAAGCCCCAGAACACCTGCAATACATCGATGACATCATTGTATGGGATAATACAACAGGAGAAGTTTTTGAGAAAGGGGAGAAAAGAATCCAAATTCTTCTGAGAGCCAGTTTTGCCATAAAGCGTGGTAAGGTCAAGGGACCTGCACAAGAGATTCAGTTTTTAGCAATAAAATGGCAAGATGGACGTTGTCAGATTCCAATGGAGGTGATTAATAAAATAACAGCTATGTCCCTACTGACTAACAAAAAGGAAATGCAAGCTTTCTTGGGTGTTGTGGGTTTCTGGAGACTGCACATTCCAAATTACAGTCAGATTGTCAGCCCTCTCTATCAAGTGATCTGGAAAAAGAATGATTTTGTATGGGGCCCAGAGCAACACAAGCTTTTGAACAAATTAAACAGGAAATAGTTCATGCAGTAGCCCTCGGGTCAGTTTGGGCAGGACAATATGTTAAAAATGTGCTCTACACTGCAAATGGGGAAAATGGCCCTACCTGGAGTGTCTGGCAGAGAGCACCAGGGGAGACTCAGGGTTGACCCCTAGGGTTTTGGAGTCGGGGATACAGAGGATCCAAGGCTCACTATACTCCAACTGAAAAAGAGATTTTGGCAACATATGAAGGAGTTCAAGATGCTTCCCAACTGCCGGTGCTGGGCTGGATGTTCAAATGGAGTGTCCCCTCTACACACCATGCAACCGATGCCATGTGGAGTAAATGAGTTGCACTGATCACACAATGGGCTTGAATAGGGAGCCCCAGCTGTTCAGGAATACTGGAAGTGATTACAAATTGTCAAGAAGGTAAAGATTTTGGAATGGTGCCAGAGGAAGTGGTAACACGTGCTGAAGAGGCCCCACCATATAATAAACTACTGGATAATGAGAAGTGATATGTCCTGTTTACCGACGGGTCCAGTCACATTGTGAGGAAACATTGAAGTTGGAAGGTGACTGTGTGGAGCCCCACACGATGGGTTGCTGAAGCTGCTGAAGGAGAAGCTTAATCAAGTCAGTTCACAGAGGTGAAAGCCATCCAGCTGGCCTTGGATATCGCTGAGCGAGAAAAGTGGCCAGTGCTCTACCTCTATACTGACTCATGGATGGTGGCAAATGTGCTGTGGGGGTGGTGACAGCAGTGGAAACGGAGCGACTGGCAGCACAGAGGCAAACTCATCTGGGCTGCTGAATTATGGCAAGATATGGCTGCTCGGGTAGAAAATCTGGTTGTGAAAGTACGCCATGTAGATGCTCATGTACCCAAGAGTCAGGCCAATGAAGAACATCAGAACAACCAACAGGGGGATCAAGCTGCTAAGATTAAGGTGACTCAAATAGATCTGAACTGGCAACACAATGGTGAACAATTTATGGCTCGCTGGGCCCATGACCCCTCAGGCCATCAGGGAAGAGATGCAATATATAGATGGGCTTGTGACCGAGGGGTGGACTTAACCATGGATGCTATTGCACAGATAATCCATGAATGTGAGACATGTGCTGCAATCAAGCAAGCCAAATGGTTAAAGCCTGCTTGGTGTGGAGGATGATGGTTAAAATATAAATATGGGGAGGCCTGGCAGATTGATTATATCACACTCTCACAGACTTGGTACGGCAAACGCTATGTGCTTACAATGGTGGAAGCAGCCACTGGATGGTTGGAAACATAGGCTGTGCCCCATGATACTGCCTGGAACACTATTTCAGGCCTTGAGAAGCAAGTCTTGTGGCAGCATGACACCCCAGAAAGAACTGAATCGGATAAGGGGACTCATTTCCAAAATAATCTTGTAGACACTTGGGCCAAAGAGCATGGCACTGAGTGGGTATATCATATCCCCTACCACGCACCAGCCTCTGAGAAAATTGAGCAATACGATGGGTTGCTAAAAACTACACTGAGAGCAATGGGTGGTGGAACTTTCAAACACCGGGACATGCATTTAGCAAAAGCCACCTGGTTAGTCAATACCAGAGGATGTGCCAACCAAGCTGGCCGTGCCAAATCAAACTACTACATACTGTAGATAGGGATAAAGTCCCCATAGTGCGCATTAAAAATACGCTGGGGCCCTGGGTAAAGGTAAACCCATGAGTGAGATTACTTTTGCCCAAGGACCTGGGTGCGCTTGGTGGGCAATGCAGAAAAATGGAGAAGTCCGATGTATGCCTCAAGGGGATTTGATTTTAGGTGAAAATAGCCAATGAAATTAACTGTCAGATAACCCTGTTACTGCAATTAGTGCCCCACAACATCCTCCTGCCACACCCAAGGCCACCTGCTCTACTGACTGAGCCAACTCTGCCTCATTCCTCCAGCCTTAAGGATTGTCGTGACAGATGGAACTTGGTGGACTAAATGAACCCAGTAGACATTTCCCATAGACTAAGGGAATGATATCTGTGAGACCAAGGAAAGGGGTGGTGTTTCCTTAGAATGTATTTGGAACCTGAGCATAATGTTAATGGTGTGGAATAAGGGGTGGAGACTGTCCTGGTTTCAGCAGGGATAGAGTTAATTTTCTTGAGCTGAGAGGGAGTGTAGCCAGAGTGTCTAACCTGGATTTCAGCCAGGATAGAGTTAACTTTCCTTGAGCTGGGAGGGAACACAGCTGGAGTGCCAGGCCTGGATTGGCCATTGGAGCATTCCATATCATTTGACATCATGATCGGTATATGAAGGAGGTGGATTCTCTCTCGCTTCTTGTAGGCGCAGTGAGATCTTCATTCTGTTAGGATCACTGCTGGGCATGGACTGGGTGTTGGTCAGCAGATGGTGAGTAAGTGCCTTGTGTGTTACCTGTTTGGGTTATTGTTTTGTTACATTACAAACACTAATTTTTTGGTTGTTGTGGGTTTTTTCTTTTTGTTTTTTTTTTTTTGTTTTTTTATTTCAACCTAAGAGGTTTTTTTTCCTTTTTGTCTCTCCCCTATTTCCTCGGGTGGGGGAAAAGGATGGGTAAACGGCTGCATGGTGTTTGGCTGCTGACTGAGTTCAAACCACGACACTGATGTTGCCCATAAAACTAACAGCATCTTTTGGTACCTATTTTTAATGTTCTAACGCTGTCTGATTCTGTAGTGGTATGTTTTTTAAAAAAAGGGAGGCTAAATCTTTATATCTGGTAATATGATTCTAGGTATTAAGACAGAAAATAAACAAAAGGATAAATCTTAGTAGCAGAACTAAAGAAAAGCCTATTTTTATATGCTGATAAAATCACAGGGAACTGAAAGAAGTCAGATGCAAGCAGTGTGAGATTATATTAATTTTCATTAGGATTCTAAGCTGTCAATATATAATTTTCTGGGAAGTGCAACAGTCCAAAACAAAACAGTTTAATTTTGTTAGAGATGATTGGACTATTCATACTTTTGTACAGTGAATCATTTACTGGTACATTTTTAGAGTTATCTTAAATTGTATGTAAACACAGTGCAACTAGGGAATGTTTCAAGCATACTACTTTTACTCTAAGATTTTTCTTGTGTGATGTTCCTATGACTTTCACACTCAATATTGTATTTGTATGGCTGTAGTGAATGACGATGCCACCATTTTAATCAGGGTGTGCTCACTCTGCAGGACAGCAGGCCTTGTGCCAGGGAGCTCGGAGTGTAGTGAGACAAGAGGTACAAACCGTTCATTGTTTGCATGATGCTTGTGATGTTTCCTATTATTGCTGGCATAGTGGCAACTGAACCAGAGAATTAGTCTTTAACATAGGCTCCTGCAACAGGGAAAAGTCACTAAATGCGCTGTACTCTTCCGTCAATTTCTTGTCATTTTCTTGCTAGCACTCTCTCACTCTCATGTCTTATAAACTCTCTGTGTCCCATAGTCAAGTTGTCCATGGTCTCCTGAGTATGCTGTCAGTAATGTACTAAGGGGTATGTCAGAGGCCATCCACTGCTCAGGAATGGATTATCAGTATGGTCTTTCTGATGGCAGGCCCCCTCTTGGGCCTGGTTGGGTTAAGGCCCTACTACATATGATGAGTGGGGCCAATGACATCCTGGTCCTTCTCCCTGAATGTGCCATGGGATAAGGCAATGAACATTGCATCTGCCCAGTTTCTCTGTGGGGCCTGATGTAGCCTTATGTTGTGCAGAACTTTCTCTATTTGTTTCAAAAAAACCTGCTTCTGTCTCCTTATTTTTAACAGCTCAACATTTTCTGTGGATTGGGCAGACAAAAGGGCATGTTAGCAAACAGTTGTAAGTATGTTCCAAAGAAACCTTTCCAGGATCTTCCCCTTCCCTCAGCAAAGAGAAACAGTGAGGTGAAAGCACACATGGACTAGGAAAATGTTGGCCCCCTCTGGAAGGAAATGGAAGACCTTGTTACCTGGCATGTGGAAGAAAGCTGAGGTATTCAATAACTTCTTTGCCTCAGTCTTCACTGGCAAGGGCTCTGAGCCACACCGCCCAAGTTGCAGAAGGCAAAGGCTGGTAGAATGAAGAACTGCCCACTGTAGGGGAATGTGGCAATTGAGGCACGGACTCTCCATGAAGTGCAGAAGGAAAGACCCTTTATTATTACAATAGTACATATTTATGCTATGGTTAAAGCTCTTACTTCATAATCAGCAATTAGACAGCTATCTACCTTTTCTCCTATCAGCATAAGACTACTCTAACATGTGCTGTGCAGACCAATCAACTTCTTGTTCACATGCTGTTCACGCGGTGGTAACTTCTCACAGTTCAGTACTTTTCCACATTTCAGTGTTGCAGCTGTCCATTGTTTTTCCCTGCCACCTCGGTACAACTCGGCAGTTTCTTATCTTTCTCCCAAGGCCTGTTTCTCATCAAAGCCTTGCTGCTTCTCAGGGGCTTCACAGAGCTGACAGATTGATGTCGACTTGCCTCTCTCCCACATGGGAAGATCACGTTTAAGACCATGTCAGAAACCTCATGGTGCACAAGTCCATAGGACCTGAGGAGATGCATCTGCAGGTTCTGAGGGAACTGGCGTATGAAGTGGCTAAGCCACTATCCATCACATTTGAGAAGTCATGGCAGTCCAGTCCTCTGACTGCAAAAGGGGAAACACAACTCCCATTTTTGAAAAGGGACAAAAGGAAGACCTGGGGATCTACAGACCAGTCAGTCTCACTCTGTACCTGGCAAGATCATGGAGTGGACCCTCCTGGAAATGATGCTAAGGCACATGGGAAATAGGAGGTGATTGGTCACAGTCAGCATGGTTTCACTAAGGGCAAATTGTGCCTGACAAATCTGGTGGCCTTCTACGACAGGGTTACAGCAATGGCGGATAAGGGAAAAACAACTGATGTCATCTACCTGGACTTGTGCCATGTATTTGACACTGTCCTGAATGACATCTTTGTCTCTGAATTGGAGACACATGGATTTGTCAGATGGACCACTTAGTGGGTAAGAAACCAACTCAAAAAGTTGTGGTCAACAGCTTGATGTCCAAATGGAGAGTAGTGATGAGTGGCATTCCTCAGGGTCAGTGTTGGGACCAGCGTTATTTAAAATCTTTGTTGGTGACATGGACAGTGGAGTTGAGTGCACCATCAGCAAGTCTGCCAATGACACCAAGCTGTGTGGTGCGGTCAATACACTGGAGGGAAGGGACGTGCCATCCAGAGAGACCTGGACAGGCTTGAGAGGTGGGCCCATGAGAACATCATGAAGTTCAGCAAGGACAAGTGTAAGGTCCTGCACATATTTCAGGGCAAGCCCAAGCACAAATACAGGCTGGGCAATGAGTGGATTGACAGCAGCCCTGCGGAGAAGGACTTGGGGGTGTTGGCTGATGAGAAGTTCAACATAAGCCAGCAAGGTGCATTTGCAGCCTAGAAAGCCAACTGTATCCTGCACTGCATCAAGAGAAGTGTGTCCAGCAGGTTGAGAGAAGTGATTCTCTCTATTCTACTCTACTGTCTTGAGAGTCCATGTAAAGTACTGCATTCAGCTCTGGGGCCCACAGTATAAGAATGACACAGACCTGCTCAAGTGAGTCCAGAGAAGGGTCACAAAGATGACTGGGGAGCTCAAGCACCTCCCCCATGAGGACAGTCTGAGAGAGTTGGGGTTGTTCAGCCTGGAGAAGAGAAGGTTCCGGGGAGGGCTTATAGTGACCTTCCAGTACTTAAAGGGGGCTACAGGAAAGATGGAGAGGGACTCTTTGTCAGGGAGTGTAGTGATAGGATGAGGGGTAACAGTTTTACACTGAAAGAGGGTAGATTTAGATTGCTAGAAGGAAGAAATTCTTTCCTGTGAGGGCGGTGAGACGCTGGAACAGGTTGCCCAGAGAATTGGTTGCCCGCTCCCTGGAATTGTTCGAGGCCAGGTTGGACGGGGCTTTGAGCAACCTGGTCTAGTGGAAAGTATCTCTGCCCATGGTTGGGGTTGGAACTAGATGATCTTTAAGGTCCCTTTAAGGAACCCAATCCATTCTATGATTCTATAATTTTATTTGAAGGCCTTAGTGACTAGCTTCTTGCATTTTTCAGTCATCTCTGCAGGTTATAAAATTCAAGTGGTACAGACTGAGGGTAAGAGTGATAGAAATACCAGCCTAAGGCATGCAAGACAGTTTTGTTTCCCTGTGTGACCATGGGTTTCATCACATCACCCTGCTACCTTCAGTTTCCCATTGCTTCTGGTCTTTGGAAGGATATTATGAGGGTAAATTCTCTGCAATATATTGAGCGCTTACAGTAGAAAGGAATATTCACAGTGTAGGTATTAATACCTTAATGACATTATTATTTACTTCTGTGTATTTGCTTTTTTGATAATTATCATACTGATATGAATGGTGCTGAGATTTCTAGGAAAAGAATCCCATAGGAATTCAAAAGTAATTTACCTGTCATTGGGACTGTTTTTCAAATGTTACAGTTTAGGTGTTTGTGTAGGTTTTTTGGGATTTGTCTTGTCCAATTGCAGTAGAAACCATTCCTTCAAGACCCAATTGAAAAGTTTCTTAATTCAATAGGACTAATTACTTTGTTTTCAGTGGTCACTGAAACAGGCCTTTGGGAAGAGATGTCAGGTATTAACAACTGTCAATACTGAAAACTGATATTTACCAGGCATGAACTTTATGAACGCTTAATAGAAATAAATACCATCAATATTGATAACTGGTTGTCTCAATCTGTACTAATAAGCCTTGGTGGACAAAATGCTGCCTCTGAACTCTCCTGCTCACCTCAGGTGAGAGCATGGTACCAGCTGTACCAGCAGCTGAGAGCATGGTACAGTGTGGGTAACAAATGCCTTCTGGCATTGTCCTGACTTCTGCACCTGCAGGAGCAGCTGCTGAGCTACAGTGAGGACAAGCTAAATGAAATAAAACTTGGCTGGAATCAGCTGCTAATAGCTACTGCCTTTGGCTCTTCTCCTATTTCTCTTGAAAATTCAGTGGTTTTTCATCCTATGGCCCACAGATCCCATCAGAGGAAGCATCCCTGTTGCAGTGCTAATGAGTCAGGGAAAAGCAATTAAGGAAAGAGTCTAATGACATTGCCTGTGTGAGTTCCTGGCACTTGCTAAGTGGTGGCCTCCAGTTCATGGGAAAACTTTAAGGTGTCCACAAATCAGTAGATGTTGTAAATGCTTTGTAAATCACTAGCAAAACTCTCCCAAGTCAGAGCATGCAGCCACAGGTTCTCCTTCTGATGAACCTGACCATTCTTTTTTTGTATTTTATAGAATTGCTTCTACCGTAAGAGAAAGCCACAACAGTGCTCAGAGTCACAGAAGACAGCTGGCTACCAGCTTGTTGTGCTCTTGCATGGTGTTGCCAAACTTGGAATTGTCTTACACCCCTTTGATTCTCCTCTGTATGGACATGCCTTTTTGGTTAAGGTGACACACAAACTGTATATTTAGACACCAGTTCTGCACTAGTGTAGTGGCTGGATCCCATTTAATTCAGTGTGCTCAGGACCTGGTCTTTATTCCACTTTATGCTGTAACAGCTGGGAACATAAAACTAGTTCTCTGGTGGTGCATATATTTTATAAATATTTAATATGGAAAATAATTCCCTTCTCAATAGCAAGAATAAGGGAATCAGTGTGTGGGTACATCAGATATGGTCTTCTTTTTGAGAAATAGCTTTTCTGAGTGCCAATTTAAATTTTATCTACTTTGTAAAGCACTGCTGAAAAGCAGCAGATTTAACAGTTTACCACTATGCATATAATAAAGTGGAAACAATCTTAATGTTGATTTGGGATAGTTGTCCATCTAATAACTTTAAAAAAATCACTGTTTGATGTGACTACAGAATTGACCACAAGGAATGTGGATTGCAGAAGTTATT
The DNA here is from genome assembly GCF_031877795.1 of Strix aluco. Classification (NCBI taxonomy): domain Eukaryota; kingdom Metazoa; phylum Chordata; class Aves; order Strigiformes; family Strigidae; genus Strix; species Strix aluco. Next base: position 12,377,808 of record NC_133971.1, on the reverse strand, counting down.
AAGGTCAGACACATATTTTGCTTGAGTCATGAGAGGGAGTATTTGTTTCAGAAGTTTCATGTTCAAAACATGGAGAAGTAATCCCTGGCAATTCTCATCAGCGTCAAGTTTGAGGTTGCATCTGTAACAAAATTCTGCTGTCTGAACCTTTGTGTTGGACCTTCCTGTGTGATGAACTATGAAATTTCCTCTGAAAAATAACTCTTGTTCCTGCAAAGACATATCTCCAGAAAAGAACTGGTCAAGCTTTCATATTTTAGCACCAGAAAAATATTGCTCTGCCTCTGAAATTCCTACTTGGTTAAGTTTTAGTTGGGACACGTTGTGAAGGCTGCAATTTCAGCAGGAAATGACTAGATGAGGGACTATAAGACCGCAGTGCAGCTGAGCTGGGGGAAAGAAAAATGTTAAGGACTGTTTGCTGTCCTTAAAGCTTCCTAAAGAAATATGAGAATGTGAAAAGGCTGCTTTTTTATCTCATAGAAATTTTTTTTTACACTCGAAGGACAACACAGACATTTCTAGGTGAAACACCCTGTCTCCTTTTGAACAATGTCTCATGATGACATTTCAGAAGGAGAAAAAAACTACTTTATACATTTACAGTGATGGGGCTACGAATGGGTTGTTTTCTTCTAATTGAAGCATCTGCATTATCAGTGTGTGTATCATAAACTGGTATCTCTTATACACTTCTATTAAGTATACTAAATAACTAGTGATGAACACCTTATTTTAACGTAAAAAGTTTTTAGAGAGTGACATGAGCTCTAATACACAGACTTTGGCCAGATACTCCATGTGCTGCTGCAGGTCTGATTTATTATGCTTGACCTTTTAGTGAATTATGTTCAGATAAGTGGGATATCACAAGTATCTTGCTCATAAGTAGTCTATGGAGTCTATGAGTCTAGGAACTGGTAAACGTCCATATTATATTAATTGGAGTACCTTCATTTCTGCAAATAGACCTCTTCAGTCCTTGCTAGGAATAATTCAATCAAATATCATGCTCAGGTGCACATTTCCTCACAGAAATGTTTCTTTCTAACCTCTTCATATCTTATTCTTTCCTATATGAAAACTGGCTCTGATTAGGGCAAAAAAATCTGACAACCAGGATGAAAGAGGTATTTCTAGGGCCTTCACAAACTTGCTTACTTGCTAAACTTCAGGATTTTTCAGTTCCATGACTGGTCTTAAATTTTAGTGTTGGGTGCAGGGCCTCACATGAAGGACAGGGTAATTTTTTTTCTTCTGTGTAATGAAATATTTTTATTTAATCTTGACCTGGGTTTTAGTTGAAGTACTACCTTGTACTCATACAAAGTTTGCTAAGATTATTGCACAGACAATATTGCAGGCAGAGAACATCTTTTTCTTATACTAATGTACACATAGACAAAAGATTATTTATTTCCCTCAGGTTAGCCTCAGCAAAAATAAGTTTTTACAGGACCGCTCTCCAAAGGTTTTGCTTAATAAAAAATTTGTTGGGGGAAAAACAAAAAGAATTCCAGAGAGTAAAGAAAGATCAGATTTTAAATGGCAGAAATTTTAGGCATTATGTAAGAATATCAGATTAATATATACAGGGAAGTTAAGACTGTTACAGATTTTTGTCAGGTGTGATCACACAGCCAGGGGCTTGTTGAGCCACATTTTCTCCACATTATCTGTAAGGCAGGGAATTTGTGGGAGTCTTTTAAACTCTGCCCTGATTTAAACCTGCTGAGCAATGAGGAGATCTGCTTTCTGCATTGCACATCTTGAAAAGAGGTGATGATGACGAGAGCTGGTATGTTGATCCATGAATTAATAGGACAAATCGAATAGTGAAGAAAATAAATCCTTATCACCAGCTACATCTCAGCTTTGTCTCAGGTATCCTGAGTCCCTTCAAACAGGACCTCACTTGTACTCAGAGCTGCAAACAAAACTGTGTTTTAATGTATGTGATGCACTTTTGGACTGGGCTGCAGAGAACTTCTGGACAGATTCACAGGTAAGCTGAAATGAATCTCAACCCAAAGGGTCTGGATGCATTTGAGGAGCCAAGACTGAATGGTTGAATTTGGACTTCAGTGTGCTCAGCACAGCTTTTGTAACAGCAGCTCTGGCACCTGTGCTGCATCTGGAAAGAGCAGAACAACAGTTGTTTTTAAAGCATCTGTAAATCTTTGCTCTTATCAGGCATCCTGCCTCCAGTCACCTGGGGGGGTGGTGGGGAGGACAAAACATTGCTTTTGTGAAATATGTTCCAGCAAATGTATTGGGGAATAATGTTAGTCATACAGCAGGCATTTTGGAACTACAGGCACGAAGAATATAAAGCCTCTTTGCTTTCAAACCTCTCTCTAAAAGCACTTTTACTGGATTTTTTTTACTCTGGACTTATTGTGTGCATTATACAGACCTTAGCTCCCATTTGATGCATTCTCACAGAATAAAAATGGTCAGTGCCGAAAATGAACAATAACAGCTTCTTCTGTGGAGTTGACTCACAATAGTGTCACACTTCTTTTCTGTGAGCTTGGCCCTCTTGAATGTAAATGCCGTGTATTTTTGTTCGTGTGCTTGCATACATACACATACATTACAAAGAATGGTTGTAGAGTAACTTTCAAACACTAGCAACCACATTGCATATTAACACCCTTGGAGCAGGATGTACATCAGAGCACATCAGAAGTGGCTGATGTGCTAAGGCAAACAAAATACTGTGAACTAGGACAGCTATTTCCAGCAAGCTGGAAAGGGAATAATGTTGTTCTTGCTCCTTCCCAGCCCAGCGTGGGATGTTCCTCTGAAATGTTCCCCTCAAGCTGGTCTGTGTGCTGTTGGAGAGAGGAGGGTGTTGACTGACTCAGCGATGAGCATGTTGCCTGTCTCTTCTCCAGGTGATATCTGGGGCTCTTTTATTGTGTCTTGGCAGAGTAAGGGACAAAAGGAGTAGCAGCAGCACCCAGCTCTGGTGAGCACGTTGCTAAAATGGTGGCAGCTTTGAGCTGGTAGTGTGAAGGACGAAGGCCTCCACGCTGAAGAGGGTCTCACAGAGGAGAAGCAGATGAAAGTGCCTGGGGGTGTTGATGTGGAAGGAAGAAAAGAGGGTGGACTAGAGGGTGGAGAGAGCATGAGCAGCAGGATTTGCATGTCTTGTGGGAGAACCGGTGAAGGAGACGGGGAAGGGCAGGCATGAGTTTGAATGTGTCAGCAGGAGAGAGAGGTGGATCTTCCCATCTTAACTTCTTCCCATCCTCCTCCAATTTCAGGCTCTGATGATTTTCTTCACCTAGACACCAGAAGATGACTATTTAATCACGTTTTTATTTAATCACTTATCTTATTAGTGTTTGGAGTGGTTAGTTTATATTTATTATAACATTTGCTGCAGCCTCTGCTCTAGGATATTCACACATAGACAAGCTTTAAATAACCTTAAGTCCCTAGTGAAATGGCAGTATAATGCTCTGAGAGCTTTACAGTCACAGATGGTGCTGAGGAAATATTTCACAATGAATAATTTATCCAACAGACAAATGTAATGTTCCCAGCTAGTTCATGAACAGATCATGAAATTATTTGTTATTCAAAATTATTCATGATTTTTTCCCAGCAAATGGTCCTCTGCATCTGGTACATTACCAGTTTCTTCCAATAATTGTGATATGCATTTTTTGCTCCATTGGGAGTTTCATAAAATACTAACTGCTCTCTCTGTTCTCAGACAGTTGGGTGGTGTATTTACTGCCTTGAAATATACTGTATGGAGAACCAGTCTACATCATATGGCTAGCTGACAGGAAGATTAGATCGGTATGACTAAAAAGAGGAAATGAAAGAAAAACCCACAATACAAATGGTGATATTATTTCCTAAAATGTTAGGTAAGCATGATTTTAAAAACAGATTTTGTTTTCATAATGCACTATGTAAGAAAAATAAGTAGCCCCCAGTCTTTTCAAAATGAGGAGCATTGTTGAACCAGATCATTATTTATTAAGACAGATTATCTCAGTTTCCAGAAAATTATTGATAGGCTCAAAGTAATGCTATGCATGTCTGTCTTCATAAGGGAAATCTATTCAGAGTAAAAGACTTATTTCAAAATGGGGCTCCCAGGAGTACAATTTGTATTCTAAGAGCAATATTCTATTTCACTGACTACAATAGTAGTAATCTGTTAACCTCTGAGGCAGCACAGCAGCGGTGCGTCATAAATAAAGCTGCAAAAATTGATGAAAACATATAAAAATAATAAAAGCCTCAGAGCCACTGCTGAAGAATTTGTTCAGGAAATGGAAAGCTCTTTTCAAGGGATGTGAAGTGGCAGATAATGAAGCTTGAGTTTTTGTATAAATACAGAATAAAACCATACATTGAAAGGGAATTGGTGAAAGCTATAAACCAACATACCTTAAATGATATCTGGGACTATGTTTTAGTAAACCATGGCAGCTTCAGTCTGTCTCAGTCACAGAATCTGTCAGATCCCCCAGCAAGACCAAAGTATATACTTTTGAAGTGGTTTATTGTCACTGTAAGGTTATCGCACTCTCTTGTTTGAATGCTGTCTCTAATGAACCCTCTGCTCCATCACACAAATCCATGGGAATGTGGTACTACTCTGTATCTGGTTGAGCTGCTTTGTTTAAGATTTTAATCTTAGCTACTTAACTTCAAGTGTTAGCTAGTCCACTTTCTTGGCTAGGAACCTAGATATTGCCCTTCAGCTGTAGTTCCCTTAGTTCCTCTGTGTGTCAAAGAGTGGAGATATTCTTGCACCATTTGACCGAGATTAGAGGGGCTCTGCTTCACACCACTGTGGAGGTAGAGCCGAGGAAGTCCTTATGCTTTATGGGTATGGGAGTCCTCTGGGTATTTCTGCACCCAGATAAGCTGTGCAATGAAAGCATGTTCCATGAAGTCAATGTTTCTCACAGAGGATTTGTTCCAGCTGTATTTACTCACTGAGACCAAACTGAGCCCTCCTAGCTGATGGCAGAATGAGAGTGAGGTATCCGGTTGTGGCAGTGAGAATCTCCCAGGTAGTTTCCACTGCTTCAGCTGCTGTACGCAGCTAGAAACAAGCTCTGTGAGCTGGGAAAAATCCCAGCCAAGTGGTAATACATCAGCATACACATTCGTATACAGAATGCAAAGGAAGCTGTTTAGAAGGAGAAGCACGTAAGTCTCCCAGTGGATAATAGTCATATCTGGCACATGGAGACCAAATAGTTTTCTCAGTTGGTTCCTAACAAAGATTTTAGTAAGGTAGAATTAGGAGAGGACTCTAACTGATGACTGTCTCTTCTAGCCACATTACAGAAAAGAAAGGTTATCATTTGAAACCTCTTCTGCAGAGATCATCTCCAACGTAACCCAGTTGATTTCAGTAATGTTTGGACTACCTGAACAGAAATTTAATAGGTTAAAGCAACAGTTTTGTTAGAAAAAGGTATTTCTAAAATGTACCCCGTTTCAAAAGAGCTGAGTCTGGAGGGGGAGCATCTCTTGGCATGTCTTTTGAAAAAAGTTTTATTTCCCTGTCAAAATTTGTGGAAGACAAAGCCCCACAGTCTCATGCAAAAGGTCTGGTCTACCTGCTTCTTTGTACTTCAGAACATGAGTTTGTGGTCTAGATTTATTAAAAACAATTCCAGAGCAATGACACCTTTGAGAAATGTGAAGAAACAATACATGGTAGACTGGGGCAGTAGGTAATATCAAAGCATCCAAAACTGTAACTTAGTTTGATCTGAGGGGCAGGGAGGGTGCAGTATTGGGAGAAAAAGAAAGAAAAAAAAGCAATTCCCAGGTAGGTTGGAACTGATTTTAGGGTAGAAAAAAACCAGTGCTAAGTACAAAATGGTCATTAATGAAGTAAAGCAGAAATGACAGAAGACAACAAAAGAAAATGGCATTTCTAATTTGGGGACATGCACATTTGTATTTTCCATTAGGGAGTTCATTTACGATTTCTTACAAAACTGCTGAGCTCTGGTCTGTTTGGAAGCCCAGCGTGGAACAACCAAAAACAGATTAGGAAGAGACTGACATTTCATCACTGCTATGATACAGGACACAACTGTACAGAAAAGGTAACAACCTTGTAGTCTTTGGCAATTTAAGCTGATTCCACTCTCTGGCTGAGGGACATTATGTGTGTACACATCTGGACATACATCTGCACACCAGAACTGCATCTAGCCTAGTTTTAGCCTTGTAACCTGGTAAATATGGTATCGCTATCACTAGTAAAGAGGTAGCGGGGTTCAAGCTAACCTGCAAGGTCACAAAATTGTCAGCCTTTGTCAGAGTTTGGGGTGTCCGGAGCTTTGCTTGAGCTTGTTTAGCTGTAGCTGCAATTTTTTTCTAATTGTCAGGTGGCTATTGACTAATTTTTTACTTTTTTTTATAACTATTTGATGTAATCATAATTTTTATATGTCTAGTAACAAGTAGTATTTTTTGTAGAATGAAATATTTATGTCCGTAGCATTATGATAGTATATAGAGGAGTTACAGGTATGGTGTGATAGCAAATACCTTGCAAGCGGGGACACAGTGGAAACAGCCTGTGTGTGTGGGGTGAAGTGATGGGATGATAACCAAGGAAGCACAGCAAAGAAGTGAAGTCCAGGTTTCTTTTTTCTTTTTCTGAAATAGTTAGATCTAGATTAGTAATTCTTTGAGTCAGTTATTCAGCTGGTTAAATTACATGAACAATAAATTTTTGACTTGGTGTTTCATTTTCGCTCATGACAATAATTTGAGTGTAGCAAAGTAGCTATGTCTAAACCTGAGAAGAGCTTAACTGTGCCACTGAATTTAAGCTATTTTTAATTCATCTCTCCACTTACGTCTCTCTTCAACTACAACCCCAATACTTTGTCAGCAGGGCTCAGTCCAGGCTCATTAGTTCTGCTGTGCCACTTTGCTCCTTCCCTGACAGGATTTTCAGGCTGCTGTGATTTGGACACATTGAAGGGGTGCAGGGTAGGAAGTGACAGGGGCAGGAGGCTACTGGGGTGACATGATGAGCTGGTAATAAGCATGACCCTGCCTGGGATCCTTGTAGAAACAAAGGTCAATGTTTTAACCTTTCCCACCCAAAAATGCAGAGCTCCTTTTTTGGCAAGTACATATCTCACTTCAAATTTGAGTTGGAGCGAGGAGGTGGAGGGCAGCAGGTGTGGGTGACAGGGTCATTTGGGTTTGAACATCTGTACCTGTATTAGCATGATAGTGAAGATGTAATATATGGGCCCATTTTGCCAATCCTACCTAGAACACGTCACAGACTCTTACCAGAAACAACTTAAAGAGACTGAGTTCACTGGCTTTGGATTAGGAGCTAGATGACTTTGTTTTGAGCCACGCTGGTGAGAATGCATCATTGCAACTGCAAATGTATAAAAGAGTAATTCAGACCAAGAGACTGCTCCCAGAAAGGCAAAGCAAAAGTTCCTTCTAACTTCTGTGGGTATACGGTTAAGCTCAATAGCCTAGCAGATGTTGCTATGCTATTAACGTGTTCTAGATGCACATACACATCCTGATTGTATTCCTAACAGGAATTCTTCAGGAACTACTTTACATGTGAAAGTGGTTCACACATTTACTGAGTGACATGAAATAGTACAGTGTACTTTGGGTACCGAAGCACAAAAACCTCAACATCATTGTGAGGAAAATAATTCCTGTAACTGGAAAGACATAAGGAGAGAATAATGAAATTCTGCAGTTTGCCTGCTGGTCAGCTTACAAATGAGAAGCTTTGTCAAGGGTTATCATCTCAAGCACTGTAGTATAATGGGGGAGAAAATAGTTTTACTGACCTGTGAAGAGTAATCAGAACACGGTAACAGAAATAGGTCGTCATACATAGAAGCCCCCATATTTACTTGCTCTATACAAAACATACAAAATTAGATCTATATTTAGATAATTGCTCTTGATTATGTGTTATGAAGAATTGCTAAGTAGGCGAAAGAAATGCAAGTCAGACATAAAATTTTATTACCTGAACTTTAGTCTTCTGTTTATAAAGCTCACTAGAATGAAGTTTTATTGTGGAAAGTGCTGGAGTAGAACATGTCTGGGGTAAATGAACTGGTGATTTATTTATAGAGGAGACCAATGGATTTGTGACATGAAGTAGTCTTATTCAGCGCTTTTGCAGTGAATCTTCTCAGTTAATTTTTTACTTCTATTACCTTAGAAAAAGAAAAATCTGAAAATCAACTATTTTTCTTTCCCCTTATTAAAATATTTAAATATTTGCATCTTTATGAAACTGGGATATCAATCTTCACAAATTTCAGATTCTTTACAGCACATTTGATTTAAGCATATTCTGTGGGATTTTTTTCTTCATTTCGTAGCCACAATTCCAAATGTGCATGGATATTCTCAGATAACTTCTCTACTTTGGAACACATCAAACTTCAATATCAGCATTAGAGTTGGGATCACTGATCTTGGGCAGTTGTGTGTTCACCTTCCTGAAGTAAGAGTACCACGTGTGCTGTTTCTGAGCAACCAAGCCCCTCATCCCATTTTACCTTTCAACATAGAATCATAGAATGGTTTGGGTTGGAAGGGACCCTAAAGATCATCTAGCTCCAACCCCCTCCCCTGGGCAGGGACACCTTCCACTAGACCAGGTTGCCCAAAGCCCCATCCAACCCGGCCTTGGACACTTCCAGGGAGGGGGCAGCCACAGCTTCTCTGGGCAACCTGTTCCAGTGTCTCACCACCCTCACAGGAAAAAATTGCTTCCTTAGATCTAATCTGAATCTACCCTCTTTCAGTTTAAAACATTTACGCCTTGTTCTATCACTACACTCCCTGATAAAGAGTCCCTCTCCATCCTCTCTGTAGGTCCCCTTTAACTGAAGACCACTGTAAGGTGTCCCTGGAACCTTCTTTTCTCCAGGCTGAACAACCCCAACTCACTCAGCCTGTTCTCATAGGAGAGGTGCTCCAACCCTCTGATCACCCTTGTGGCCCTCCTCTGGACTCACTGGAGCAGGTCTGTGTCATTCTTATACTGTGGGCCCCAGAGCTGAACACAGGACTCCAGGTGGGGTCTCACGAGAGCAGAGTAGAGGGGCAGAATCACCTCCCTCGACCTGCTAGCCACACGTCTCTTGATGCAGCCCAGGATACAGTTGGCTTTCTGGGCTGTGAATGCACATTACTGTCTCATAGTCAGTTTTCCATCTACTAATACCCCCAGGTCTTTCTCTGCAGGGCTGCTCTCAATTCACTCATTGCCCAGCCTGTACCTGTGCATGGGATCACCCTGACACACGTGCAGGACCTTGCATATGGCTTGTTGAACTTCACAAGTTTTGCATGGGTCCACCTCTGAAGCCTGTCCAGGTCCCTCTGGATGCCATCCCTTCCCTTCAGCGTGTCGACCGCACCACTCAGCTTGGTGTCATCGACAAACTGCTGAGGGTACACTCGATCTCCATGTTGCCAACAAAAAGAGACCTCAACTGTTCACCTCTCCTGCACCATGTAGGAGGGACACACTTCTCTTGACTTCTGCAAATAATGCATTCATGCCTTTGGCTATGCAAACTGATTGTTTTTATCATTACCTTTCGCTACTTTCAGAGTGTTTAGATGGATGGCAGATTTATCTATCACACATAAACCCATAAGCATCAACAACTAAGCAGGTAAGTGAATTGAACAAAAAACTGAGCCTCTAAAATACCTGCAAGTCATAATTCACCCCACAGGTGAACCCTTGGCTTATTGGAAGGAATGAGCTTTGCCATCACTTTCAACACCTGACAGCTCTCCTTTTGGGAGTATCATTGCCTTCCAGCAGCCTCCAGACAGCCATTTGTCCCATGCACACATCGATATCCTGCTTGGCCTCATCCTGCTCTCTTCTTCTTGGTGTGGCTCCCCACTAAAATGAAGGTTCTAGCCAGTCTCTGGCAAATTTCTCCAGATGATAGCACATGTACTGTCTGGGAATCCTGGATATGCGTCTAATTTATATAGCTTACATGGGATAAGGCCTTTTTCTTTTTGCCTTCACTGTGGGTTTTACCTCCTCCAGTGAGATCAGGCTGGCACAGCAAATTAGTAGATGCTGCAATTGCAGGTTGATTTTGCTGGATGCACATAGCTTTGTGCCTGAGGCTGTATAGTGCAGGAGTTACTGGGTTCTGCATACTGAGCCCTCATCCCCAGAGGCAGAAAGACTTTGACAGTCGAGCAAAGAGGAATATGCACATCCTTTACGGTGAGTCAGGACCTGTCTGGCAAAGGACAAATCATTACCAGGGCCTGATTTTCAGCAGTGAGTGCTCAGTGCTTCCTGAAGGCAGGTGTCTATACAGTACCTCAAACTGGGCAAGGTAAAAGAAGAGAAAGACAGACTGCTTTCATAACTTTACCCTGCCATTGTTCAGCACATCTTCCGATGAGGGTTTAGACTATTTCACAATCTTCAGTGTTATGGTTTCTGAGTTAGCAGTTTCATTTCCATCTGAAGTGTACAATTGTTCGTAAAGGGATGAGAGTAGTAGATTTGTTTTATGGCATCCATTTCTCCAGCTGAAGTATGGACAGAATGACAGACCTATAAAGCCCCAGTGGCTTTACAGCATTTGCATGTGATGACCAGACTGGCTTATAGAGAGTATCAGGTTTGGCCTCATGGACAGCTCTAGTTTCTTCAGAACAGTCACTGCTTCTCACCTAGACCACACATCCACTTTACAGAGTGAATATGCCACTACTATTTATTGTATTTTGTCAATGGTTTTGGGCAATCATTCTGGACCAAGAACTTCTTTTGTTGTTTGTACTGGGTCTGGCTGAGCTGGAATTGGTTTTCCCCTGTAGCAGCCCTCATGGTGCTGTGTTTTATGTTGGGAGCTGGAAGGGTGTTGATAGCACACTGGTGTTGTGGCTACTGCTGATAGTGCTTACACAGCACCAAGGCTCTTTCTGACATGTTCATTCCCCAGTGGGATGGGGTGGGCAAGATCTTGGGAGGGGACACAACCAGGACAGCTGACCCAAACTGACCAAAGGGATCACAGAATCACAGAATTGTCTAGGTTGGAGAAGACCTTGACAATCACCTAGTCCAACCATTGACCTAACACTGACAGTTCCCAACTACACCATATCCCTAAACGCTATTGTCGACCCTACTCTGAAACACCTCCAGGGATGGGGACTCCACCACTGCCCTGGGCAGCCCATTCCAATGCCTAACAATCTGTTCTGTAAAGAAATGCTTCCTAATATCTAGTCTAAATCTTCCCTGGCACAACTTGAGGCCATTACCTCTTGTCCTATCGCTTATTACTTGATTAAAGAGACTCATCCCCAGCTCTCTGCAACCTCCTTTCAGGTAGTTGTAGGGGGCGATGAGGTCTCCCCTCAGCCTCCTCTTCTCCAGACTAAACAACCCCAGTTCCCTCAGCCGCTCCTCGTACGACATGTGCTGCAGACCCTTCACCAGCTTCGTTGCCCTTCTCTGGACACGCTCGAGTAATTCAATGTCCTTTTTGTAGTGAGGGGCCCAAAACTGAACACAGTCATCGAGGTGCGGCCTCACCAGTGCCGAGTACAGGGGTAAGATCACTTCCCTGTCCCTGCTGGCCACGCTATTTCTGATGCAAGCCAGGATGCCATTGGCCTTCTTGGCCACCTGGGCACACTGCTGGCTCATGTTCAGCTGGCTGTCAATCAACACCCCCAGGTCCCTCTCTGACTGGCAGCTCTCCAGCCACTCCTCCCCAAGCCTGTAGCGCTGCTGGGGGTTGTTGTGGCCCAAGTGCAGCACCCGGCATTTGGCCTTATTGAAACTCCTACAGTTGGCCTCAGCCCATCGCTCCAGCCTGTCCAGGTCTCTCTGCAGAGCCTCCCTACCCTCGAGCAGATCAACACTCCCACCCAACTTGGTGTCATCTGCAAACTTACTGAGGGTGCACTCGATCCCCTCGTCTAGATCATCAATAAAGATGTTAAACAGGAGTGGCCCCAAAAGCGAGCCCTGGGGGACACCACTCGTGACCAGCCGCCAACTGGATTTAACTCCGTTCACCACAACTCTTTGGGCCCGACTATCCAGCCAGGTTTTTACCCAGTGAAGCGAACGCCCATCCAAGCCACGAGCAGCCAGTTTCGCCAGGAGAATGTTGTGGGAAACGGTGTCAAAGGCCTTACTAAAGTCAAGATAGACAACATCCACAGCCTTTCCCTCATCCAATAAGCAGGTTGCCCTGTCGTAGAAGGAGATCAGGTTTGTCAAGCAGGACCTGCCTTTCATAAACCCATGCTGACTGGGCCTGATCATGTGGTTGTCCCGCAGGTGTTGTATGATGGTACTCAGGATGAGCTGCTCCATCAGCTTCCTGGGCACTGAAGTCAAGCTGACAGGCCTGTAATTTCCCAGATCATCCTTCTGACCCTTCTTATATATGGGCGTCACATTGGCCAATTTCCAATCTGTTGGGACCTCCCTAGTCAGCCAGGACTGCTGGTAAATGATGGAAAGCGGCTTGGCGAGCACGCCAGCCAGCTCCTTCAGCACCCTCGGGTGTATCCCGTCTGGTCCCATAGAATTGTATATGTCTATGTGATGCAGTAGGTCAATGACTGTCTCCTCCTGGAATGTGGGGGGTGTGTGTGTGTCATTCTCCCAGTCTCTGTCTTCTGGCTGAGGAGGCTGGATTCCCTCAATACAACTTGTCTTGTTATTAAAGACTGAGGAAAAGAAGGCATTAAGGACCTCAGCCTTTTGCTCATCACTTGTTACCATGTTTCCTCCTGTGTCTAGTAGGGGATGGAGGCTCTCCCTGGTCTTTCTTTTGCTGCTGACATACTTATAGAAACATTTCTTGTTGTCCTTGATTGCTGAAGCCGGATTAATTTCTAGCTGGGCTTTAGACCTCCTGATTTCTGCCCTGCACAGCCTCACAGCATCTTTGTAATCACTGTGAGTGGCTAGTCCCTTCTTCCAAAGGCTGTAAAGTCTCCTTTTCTCCCTGAGTTGCAGTAGTCTTCTCTGCTGCCGGCTTCTCTTACAGCACCTGGGGACAGCCTGCTCCTGAGCCATTAAGACTTCCTTCTTAAAGAGTCCAGCCATCCTGAACCCCTATACCCTTCAGGATCGTCTCCCAAGGGATCCTGTCAAGCAGGTGCCTAAACAAGACAAAGTCAGCCCTTTGGAAGTCCAGGATATCAATTCTGCTGCCCCCTCTCCTGGCCTCTCTAAGAATAGAGAACTCTATTATTTCGTGATCGGTGTGCCCTAGTCGTCCTCCAACAGCCACATCATCCACCAGTCCTTCTCTTTTCACAAAGAGGAGATCCAGCGGGGCAGCTTCTCTGGTCAGTTCACTCACCAGCTCTGTCCGGAAGTTGTCTCCCACACATTCCAGGAATCTCCAGGACTGGTCCCACTCTGCTGTGTTGTATTTCCAGCAGATGTCTGGGAAGTTAAGGTCTCCCACAAGAACAAGGGCAAGTGATCGTGAGATTTCTCCTAAATGCCTATAGAATATTTCATCCGCCTCTCTGTCCTGGGTGGGTGGCCTATAGTAGACTCCTACTACAACATCTGCCCTGTTGGCCTTCCCCCTGATTCTAACGCAAAGACACTCCACCCTGTCTTCACTACACTTGTACTCAAAGCAATCATAACAGTCCCTAACATACAGTGCCACCCCACCACCTCTCCTTCCTTGTCTATCCCCCCTAAAGAGCTTGTAGCCATCAACTGGCACACTCCAGTCATGGGAGACATCCCACCATGTTTCTGTAACAGCCACTACATGTAATTTTCCTGTTTCATCATGGCTTCAAGCTCCTCCTGTTTGTTACCCATGCTGTGTGCATTGGTATACATGCACTTCAGATGGGCTGATGTCTTGCCCCCTTCACCCTTCAAATCTAGTTTAAGGCTCTCTCAATGAGCCCAGCTAACTCCTGCCCCAAGATCCTCTTCCCCCTCTGAGAGAGGTGCATCCCATCTAATGTCAAAAGTATCCTGTATACCAACCCATGATTGAAAAATCTGAAGCCCTGCCGGTAACACCAGTCTTGGAACCACAAGTTCATCTGCTGAGTTCTCCTGTATTCTTCTTCATCCATCCCCACAACTGAAGGGATGGAGGAGAATACATTTTGTGCCTCTGACCCCTTAATCAGTTTCCCCAAGGCCCTGAAATCTCTCTTCATTGCTTTAGGACTTCTCCTGGTAATATTATTGCTACCTACCTGAAAAACCAAGAGAGGGCAGTAGTCCCTGGGTCTTACTAGAGTGAGGAGTTTTGCCGTGATGTCCTTGACCTGGGCCCTAGGGAGGGAGCAGACTTCCCTATGAAGTGGATCTGTCTGCATATTGGGCCTTCGACACCCCTCAGAATGGAGTCACCCACTACAATGACTCTTCTGGGGTTCTTTTTAGAACTGGTTTTAATACCTATTCCAGAACGACCCGGCCTTGGTGGACCTTGGTCTTCCTCCTTGTTTGTCTCATTCTCTTCCTCCTTCTCTTCTTCATTCAAAAGTTCCAGGGCCCCAAATCTATTGTGAAGGGACACCATGAAGGGTGAGAGAGGTCGGGAGAGGATTTTCGTGCCTCCCTGAGCGGGGACCTGTTTCCAGCATCCCCCTTATCTCTCAGGTCCCCTCTTTCTGCCTGGTAGCAAGAGGATGAGCTATCGCCTGCCTTGTTTGGCGACTCCATTTGCTTCTGTTGCTTCATGAGCGCCAAGGTGCTACTCCACCAATCAATCTCCCCTTCACACTTCCTAATACTTCTTAATCTTGTGACCTCTTCTTTGAGTTCTGCCACCAGGCTGAGCAGGTCATCCAGCTGACCACAGCACACACAGGTGCTGTCACTGCTGCCCTCTGGCAGAATTGATGGGCTCAGGCCTCCCTGCAGCCCGGGACCTGGATCATATGGGATATTCCATAGCATATGACATCTGCTTGAGTATAAATCTGGGAAAAAGGAAGAAGGGGGGGCATCACCCTTGGTCCTCCAAGGCAACCACTATGTGTATCAGAGCCCTGTTTCCTGCGAAGGCCCGGCATCGCCTGTTAATGGGAAGTAGAGAATAAATCTGTTTTCTTTTTGTTTCTGCACATGGACCTTTGCTTCACTTTGCTTACATTAAAACTGATTTTGTTTTACCCACAAGGGTTGTTCTTTTTTCCTATCTTATTTTCTTTCCCCTTTTTGCCCTGTTGAGAAAAAAAGGGGGAAGGGGGGGGGAAGTGATAGAGCAACTTGTTGGGTACCTGGCATTTAGCCAAAGTCAAACCACCACATTGTTATACAAACAAAGAAGGCAATTCTGATTCCATTGCACCCCAAAATCTTGCAGTTGAAATAGCAAATGAGGTAACAGATGGAGACCAGATAGTTGTGGGTGTGCAAGGAAGCAATGAAACAGTATTAGGCAGCATGATAAATAGCCTAATCATTAAAGGGTTTTTATGTGGAAATAATGGAAAAGAGGAGGAGGGGTTTGAAGAAGATTAATGAGTTAATTTTAGCATCTCTTTATAGAAGCTTCTCCTAAGTATGTGAAGCAGTTTTGGAGAAAGGACAAAGGGCTTCAGGAAACACAGTAAGTGACAGGTAGTGGCTGACATTTTTGGCCTTTGAGTAGAAATGAGGAGAGAGCTGGCCTTGTGATATAAAACAGGTGATGACTAGGGGACTAACTACCTAAAAAGGGGCTCGAACACAACCAGAAACACCATTCATGTGACAAAAAAGAAGGAATAATGGAGATATGCAAAGGCACAGTCAAGGCAACGGACCATTGCAACAGTGTTCAGAGTAGACATTAACAAAGCAAAGGTACATCTGTCAAGGTCAGGGAAAAGGTTGCTGCAGAACTCAAAAGGCAATTAGTATCAGCTATCCGCTTGCACCAGTTATATCTGTACGGGTGGAGAGAAAAGGTATATGCAGAAATAAAATGCAAGGCTTATAGATATCTGGGAAATGAGAGTAACATGGAGAGAGCTCTGAGTCAAGGAAGACATAGTTTATGGACCTGACAATAAGCAGGACTGCAGCATTGCCCTGAAGCAGCAGAGTGGATTGAAAAGATATTAAAGGCTGTCCCTTAGCTGCATGCTCTTCAAACTGGCAACCAGGTATCCATGAGAAGTGTCAGAGGCAGACCAGGATTTCAGTCTGTGCTGAAGGGAACAGGTGAGGAGTGGAGAGGTAGATCCGTGAACTGTCTGCTTGAGATGAGAGCATTCCTGAGATAAACACAGGGGAGAGAAGGGTGGCAGGGACAGGACAGAGCTCCCACAGAAAGCTGAAAAGAGACAAAGAAGAGCCTCTGAATAACATGTCACAGGAGCAAATGAGGAGGTGGGAGGAAAACCAGAAGAAGACAGAATATTGGGCACTAAATAAAAATAGGATCCGAGGAGCTTGGCTGCTATTGTTGCAGGCAGACAGCTCAAGGTCAATGAAGACAGTGTACTTGTGGAAAAAGAAGTCATTAGGGCTCTTCTGTTGATACCTGTTATACCCAAGTACAGAGGAAAAAATTTGGCTTTGCAGCAGGCCTGAAGTTATACCATTACATTCCTTGATGTGTCAAAATTATCACTGAGACCAGGTGCTTTATAAGTATATCACAAACTGACTTCTTTACAAATCTTAATTTCCATCTTTTGTAGGACACTTCCCACACTTCCCAATTTTATGCAACATTTTACGTGGGAATATAATTTTTGTTTCTGACTCTACAGTGATCATATGCATTAAATATTCATCATAGAACAGTAATTAAAGTGAATAATCCCCCCAGAAAATGTTTATAACTATTTTAAATACTCAGAACTTAATTAAAAAAGTTAGAGGATTAAAGGATTAAAATAAAGTTTTATGGTGTGGCCAAAGGGTAAAATTGTAAGAACAAAATCATCTTAAGCTTTGACAGTGTTAAGGCCAGGAGAAAAATATATTGGTAAAAATAGAGAAAAAAGACTAACTAAAAATAAAATGTCAGGTTAACATAGAAATAATGTGCTATTTATTGGCAGACTGTATTTGACTATTTAGACATGTCTTGGTTGTGAGAGTAGTATTTTCAGGGAGGTACACCCATGTAGCTTGAGCTGATGCTGTCTGCATTACCCTAGCACTGAAAAAGTTTATGAAAAACCTTTTGCAGTTAGAAATCATGGTTATATTTTGATTGAATGGTGAGATGTGTATGCAGGGCTCTGTAGGAAGAATACACTAGGAGTTATGGATTTTGTTTATCATGTTATTCAAGATGAATCCATGATTCCAATACATCAGTGGCAAGCCTGTCACTGAATCATCATGGACAAGAATTCATTGTCCAAAAATACTGTTTGTTATGATTAACTTCATGCTTATGCTAAATGCTCGTAACTGTTTAACATACAATTTCTGCTGCTGTTTCTAAATAACTAGCATTTAGTGAGCCCCTAAGGTTTAGCTCAGTGTTTGGCACTTGTAAAATTTTCTTAGAACTCCTGAAAATACGCATTGCAGAAGTAAAGACTTCACTGAAGAGGTTAGTCATGGAAGCATATGGAGCAACAGTTTTTCTTATTTATCCTTGTTAGAATACCAGAAAGAAATAAGGCTTGTCCAGAAACCCACTTGCTATTGACAAAGAGCTGCACTGTTGCTCGCTTGAGTTGACCTGCACAACTCTAGAAAGGCAAAACTTTGGTCACTGTAATCTCACCTTGAAAACAATCATCCTCCAGTCCCTCAAGAGAGCCCTAAACTATGTTTTACAATCTAATGAGCCAGGAGTTGCTTAACCTCTGTGTTATTTTGTTTGTACCTTTAATAAATATGAGACTTCCAAGCCTCACTTCCTTGTACTGAAGAAATCTGATACAGTGTATCTTTGTACATAGAAATTCTTGTCAATTCCATTTTCCACTAAAATCAGTGCCAAGACTCTTAACAAAAATAATGCAATGGTTTTGAAGCCATGATTTTATGTAATACTGTTCCTTTACATCAGTTACATCTCCTACTTTGCCTGAGCTGCCTCTTCCCCCAGTGAAAATCCCACACATCAGGACTTAAGTAATATGATTCAAATTGTTCAAACTATTAAATGACAGTGAAGTTTACAGATAAACACTGTACAAATGACAGCAGATTCTGGCCTTCAGTTTTTGCAATACAGCTCTATTTGAGTCAAAAGGCAATTTTTAGAGCTCAAAGCTGTACTGTCAGATAATGGCCGAACAGTTTTCACGTATTCACACCAGTGCTCCCAGAAGGGTTTTAAGATGGGGAACTTATTGTAAGCTGCTTTATTGAAAGGATGTGGAAAAATAACAGCAAACAAAACAACAGCAGGGCTATCTGAGCAAGACGTGTTGCACAGCCCCCTCAGCTGTATGAACACAGCTGCCTGCTCCTGTTGTAGCTGAATCTGAGAAAAGATCACTAAATAGCTGAGCACTAATGTGTCTTGAATATATAGTATGCTTCTTTGGAAAAGCTCATATGAATTCTCTGACATAATAGATGTTCCTTGTGGTAAGTAAATAGTTTCAATTAATGAAGCTTTCAGTGCTTTCGCATATTTTTAATTTTTTTTTTTTTTGTGAGCTCCTATTGAGAATATTGGGAAATCATGTGTGTAATATTCTTCTAGTTGAAAAGATTTATGTGGTTTGGGTTTTAAAAGTTAGATTAAAATCAGTTTGGTTTTATTGGAATTACAGTTCTTCAAAGTCAAGTGCTTCCTTTAGACTTAGAAGGAATAAGGACACATTTTAGCTATGGCATGCAGCACTTGAAACACGGGCTCTATTTATTCTGTCATCATTACAGGCATATAGTTTCTATTAGGTTCAATAAGATTGATGTGTTTCCATCACAGGAAATAGTTTCTTTATAATGTTGCCTTAAATAACTTGGAAGTTAATATTGGAAGAGATATCTGATGCCTCCTGTCCTTAGAAACTGATGTCAAGCCTCAATAAATGTCTAAGAAAGCTTGCTGGGCATGATACAGAACATGTCCTGGCTCTATAACATCTAGGAAAAGCACCATGACTCTGGAAAGGGACTAATTTTCCAAGTGGATTGTCCCTGTAGGCTGCTGGTTCCTTGAGGCCTGACTCAAATTCTTTTGTGACACAGTTTATATGCTGTCTAAGATCAAAACTGTTTCTCCTCGTTTGCACAAATGATGTAACCTATCTTTGTGTGAAGTGAAACAAACCAAATTTCGTGCTGCGTGGGAAAATTTGAGTTATGTGCTGTGACCACTCCTTCCCCCAAGTCCAAATGACCAAGGAGATAAAGACTCATTTCTACTTCTATTGTGTTCAGTTATTGGATTGAACTGGAAGTAACTGCAATACTTTGCTGATGAATCTGGGAATTGCATTGACATTTGTGGGTCCTTAGCATATCTTAAGATGAGGTCAGGGTTTTTTGTAGGACACATGAAACCAGAATCCAAACTGTAATGGATCCTTTATCAGATATTCTTCCTCTCTTCTATGTCTATTGAAAAATCTTGGACTGCTAAGAATTTCTGGGCCAGCATCTGCAGTCTTCAGTCAAGAAAACTACAGTAGACTTACTGAAAAATTGTCTACAAAAAGACTCAGTTGAAGCCAGAGGCATGAGCACTGCACTGGAGGCACAGGCTTTGGTTGTGAATCTGATTAAAGTGCTGAGTTGCTAAAGTAATCTTTCTATAGAAGAAAATAATGGTTTTATACTCTATATGATGCATATTTAGAGAGTGGTCCTCTGTTGCTTTACTTTGAATATGGTGAGTTCGGTTGTACCTTGGAGGACTTTTCAGCATGGAAAAGTCTATTCAGATAATAACACACTGCAGAGGGCAAGTGAAACCAGAATCTGAGTGTTTCATAGAACCAATATGTCATACATAGAATGAATAATGTTTTGTCAAGGTTGTGATTACTTATGAACCTTGTTCCTGATTTGGCACAGAAACAGAATTCTGGGTGAATTTATGCTGATGATGCTATTTTTTAAAATCACACCTCAGTTTTGACTTATCAGTTTCTCTCATGGTAAATTAATATTACAGGCTACAGACTTAAGGCCCTGGCTCTTTTATTTATATAGCTTCAGACCAACCTTCAGATCAAGATCAGTTCAATGGAATTAATTGTGTATTTCAGTGGAAAGCTGACATAAGAGAGAGGAGGAAGAGATGTGTTAGTAAACTACAAAAGAAAATACATTCTTAGTAACTCTGGTCTGCTTTTGCAACTCATAGTTGCATAATTTTGATTAGTACTTCAGTATTCCTGGTTTGATGTAGTGGAAGCTGCCTTTAAATTTTGGAAAATATTTAAGATTTTCTTGTAGAACCATTTCTGTGTCAACCAAAGCATACTCACCAAAATATCTTTGAGCCCATTAATGTTGAAAAGACATGAAAGAGAAAGCAGAGCAGTTTCAGATCCATGAACCTTGGTGAGGTTGTGATTTTTCATTAGACCAATGTTGCTCAGACTACCTTTTCTCTTATTACCTTACATGTAGGTAATAATATCATCAGTATCTGCCAAGAGTGTAACAGCCCCAAGTTCTGAAGGTCTGTGGTGGTCATCAAACACAAAATCTGATCTGTGGCTTTATACCCATATGTTTCTGTCAAATCAATGCAGTCAGCCACCATGGTGGAGAAGTGCTATGCCACCTGGGAGAGGCTCACAGGGTTGCACCAGCTTCGGTTGTCACCTCTTGGGGAAAACCCTATATATAAACTAAATCAAGACACAACTATCTTTTTCCTTAAAACATTTTCTCAGTTCTCTTGTTTGTGCAGAAATGTTGTTTAATTCTGATATGCTGAAGTTATGTAAACTTTTAAATGGAGGGCTAAAGAACTCAAACCCTGAGCTTCTCTGGGTCTGTCCAGGGTTACATCGTGGCATAATAGTCTGAAATCATAGCAAATACCAAAACATTTTACTTAGCTCAAAGCAAAACTACTCCTGAATGCCATCTAGTGAACCAGACTGGTACACTCCCTACTACATTAGTACCGCTCTGATTATTTCCTATCTATAAAAACACAAAGAGATGAAATGTGTCTCCCCCCTCTATGCAGCCAACAAAATCCAGGCAGAAGAACCTCAGTCTCCCCATCAGGGGATGAGGAACAAAGGGGAAGAGAATCAGGGTCATGACGCTGCACTACTTATGAACAAAACCACAGAGAAGGACAAATATTGGCAAGCACCTCATTCCGTACATATATGCGGTGTGGAGCATATTGCCCTTTGTGCCAGGACTGTCTTTAAATAGAACTGGCTGAAACATTTTCACTGTATGTGGACACTATTGACTTTTAATGGTAACTACCTTTTTGAAGCTGAAAGCTCTATGACCCCTAACAATTTCTTTTGCAGACAAATTCTTCCTTCTTCTTTTGCAATATGTGTTTAAAGAAAGTAGAGTTTTTTTCATAGAAATTTGCACATCAGTCTTAAGCCTTCACAAGTCCTTAGTTGGTCTTGCCCACAGTCAATCATTTCCTTTCATTGCTAGTTCAAGACACAGCACAGTCTAGGAAAGATTATTCCCTCTTATGCATTTATCTCCAGGGTTCCTAATTCATTCATTGAATCATACTGTGAACTCAGAATAATGAGGATTTAAATGTATTTCAAAAGCTTGTTTCTCTGTGATGTGGAGACCAACCTATCATTTTTGGATAGATTGGGTCACATTAGTCACAAACAAGGAGAACAAACAACTTCTTCAAAGTCATGATTCTGTTTCTAAACGAGCTGAAGTCAACCCACGTGCTGTGACATGTATGCTCAGTTATCAGACTGTCTTGAGGCACTGCGCTCCAAGGTAAGTCACCAGAAATAAAATATGACTTCCCCCCTCCCCCCCCCCCAAATACTCCAAAGAGATTAAGCAATATATTATGCAAAACTTTATTATAGCTTTAGGCAAAGTAACTTCTGTCTCCTAGAATCTGGGCTGATTTTTGAGGCTATTTTCCAGCTTTCGTTTGACATTCCACAAGTCTTTTTTACTCAAGATACCACCACTTATGCTTGCAGTGACGTCTCTGCCCATATTTGTTGTTGTCTTGAGACTGAAATAGTCATGGGGCTACTCAGTCTGAATAATGGTTGCAAGCGTGGGAAGCTGTGATTCAGCTTATATGGTGATGATAGTTTATAAGTCAATAGGACTAATTAAGATAGGTAAACTTTATTAACCTATTATTTTTAACCATAAATGATGAAGCAGCAACTAACACCTAAAGAGGCAGAACCCTTGACTCTCTGGAGGAGGAGGACTAGATTCTGGTTTTCTGCAAATCCATGGTAACATGGTCAGTTGCTGTAAAGTTACCCCGACTCATAAAAAGTAAAGATCTGCTCACACTACTGCAGAAATGTTCTGCAGTAACAGGAATGGAGCCAAAGTCTCCTTGACATCAAAGCTAAGTCACCTCAATGTCCTGAAGAGACTGTGAAGGGTGTAAGCAGGCAGAAACTGAGCCACAGAGTGGTTAGGAACAGAATAATAAAAAAGATGCCAAACCTGAAAATATTTGGGCTTGGTCACTGTAAGCACTGACAGAACAGGTGGATGTTGAACTGCTAGGTGATAACAGTGTGACCTGGGTCCTTGCCAGAGTCCCATATGGATGCTTGCTGCTGTTTCTGCCACCACAGGGAGAGAAATGGGGTGAGGCTCTGTGTATGTGTGTATTTGAGAAAAGCAGCTTTGGGGAGCTGCAAGATGACCCTGTTCAGCTGTTTCTCCGGAGACAGCTGAATCCTTTGTAGAGCAGAGGCATCATTTGAATGGATGCAATCTATCCTGCTTATGGATGAGCCTGAAACTCTTGGGTAGATTTCAGGAGGGAAATAGGAAGAAATAGGCATTTGATGAATCTCTAAAAATAAATAAAATATACCTTCAGTTATGGTTAGAGGCACGAGTAGAGAGGCGAAGGGGAATTACTTCTAACAGTTAGCTTGTGCTGGAGGCCAGCAAAAAATACATATAACTAGCAAATGCCTTTGGGAGGAGGCTGGCGCTGACATTACTCATGAGCACTCGCAGAGACTGATTTAGATTATCTTCTGGCCAAAGAGTTCAAACCTGCCAGTGTTAGTCAGACTTGTACAGTGTTTCAGCCTTACGTACATGCCTCTGGGCATGAACTCAGTGATTTCTGCTCTGCGCTCTGGTCAGAGGGAGGGGTGACTTGGAAAAAAGCACCCTGAGCAGAGGACAGGATTGATGTGCCCCAGCTTAGGCATAGCTAGTTTAAATCTCTTTATGGGTAAAGTGAGGATTAGATGGGCAAGGTGAACCCCATTTTATCTGTTTGCAGAGCCACAAACATAGCAGTTGTTATTTGAGCTGCTTGGATATTCAAGTATTAGCAGACACTCTATAACAACAATTTGCTGTGCAGGGAAAAAGTTGGTTAGTCAGCTTTTGAGTGCTGCTTCACAGCCTGCGTACAAGAAAAAAGCCAACAGTGTCTTCCAGCAAAACAAACAGGAAAAAGGGCTTCTTTTTAAACACACAAACCAGCAGGGAGCCAAGTGCACACAGAGAGGGAAAGTGGAGGGAAAGGACCAGGCTATCATTCAGCTTCTCCTTCTGCTTGAAGCCTGATGATGGAGGCAGAGTTCCTCAACAGGTGTAAGCAGCATTAACTTGTTCCCTTCAGGGCAGGTAGAGCCATTTTTCGTAAGCTCTTTGTGTTTTTTCTCCCTAACTAGTATTTTAATTGCAGGTATGCTAACTCTGATGTAGTTAGCACCTGCTTTTCCCTCACAGTACCAGGAAAATGCCTGCTGTGGCCTTAATGATTCATTTATACTCACTGCTGAGAGAAGTCCTGGTTTCTGTTGTAAAGTCATAGTGTGCATGTGTGTGTGTGTCAGATTGTACTGGGGTACAAGATGATACAATTTTACTTGATAAAATAAGCAGAATTTGCAAAGTCTGGGAGATGATTCGTGTCAGAGTGGTTTGGGTAATGATCCTGCTTCTCTGCATTATAGTAAGTGCCTTTGGTTTATAATATAAATAGAACAACTTCATGTTAAAAATTAAAGCATTTCCTTTGCTGGAGGGAGTGCTGCAGTTTATTCAAAGGAAACCTCAATGCTTCTTCTGTAAGTGTGCGTTTGGAAAGTCTTAATGCAATTAAGGTTTGTTCATTCATAATAATGTAATGACCTGCAGTATAAAAACAGTTTCTTACCCTGAATGCAGTAGAGAATCACAGAAATCACTCTTGCAAATGAAATAAAACCAGAAGCACATTCTCTCAAATGTGGTTTTAAACAATTTCTACTGGATCTGAGAAGAAATTCAGACCCATCTGCTACTGGTACAACTGGAAGAGCTATTCTCATTTCCACAGGTGATGCTGTAGCTTCCAAAGGTGCCTGAACAGGTTAAGTCTATTCTTTTTTATGGCATTTAGGTGCATAACAGCTTGAGACACCCTCAAGCTAGACATTAAGCACCTAAGTGCCTCCTCATTGTAGGCAGAGTGAGCCTATTTTCTGAAGTGACAAGCAGCTCACTTCTCTTCTGGAGGTGCACACTGTCTCTCTGTGCTTAGGAACCATGACTTCAGGCACCCAAGTTTGAAGATGTCAGTATGGATCTTTAAGTCACCTCATAAAATTGCTAACTCTTCCTCTTTTGTAAGGCATAGGGGGCTTAAGGGGCAGCCTGGTTCTGTCAGTCTCACTTGCTCCCCTCTCAGTATCTCAGCTCTTCCTGGCCCCAGCTTCTGCTAAGGCTCCCGAGGGTCCCTGTCACTGACAACAACAGTGGATCATGTGATACACCAGCCCTCACCATGACCAGGAGGGAAGCTGCTTGTCTTGATGCATATTTTTTCTTGAAAATAACAGTGGCACCCTTTTTAGCCTTCAGGATATTTCTTGGATCTTGGGCATTAAATGAAATCCAATCTCCAGCTTCAGTGTTCTGAAATGTGCACTACTTTCACAGTATGATGAGAGCAAAATTCAGTCTTTTGCCTTGTTGACACACAGACTAGGTGGGGTTTTTTGTGTTTGGCTTCCCCCCCCCCCCCCCCCCCCCCGGCTGTTTGTTTAAGATCATCAGTTTTTCTAAGAAGAGGGACAAAGCCTCAGCACACATCACTGCAAGGGCATTATCTCTTTATTTGCACAGTATACTATTGTATTTATGGGCTTTTGCATAACAGTTTCTGAAAGATGGTAAAATAGAGAAATCATCCGGTAGGTTGTCATGTTCTTCTGCACTGCTGCACACCTGAACGTGCAATGACAAACCTTTCCCATTGGATCAATAATCTAAAGGTTTCTAAATCACCATGATCCTTCTTCATAATCTGCCTGTTTTCTTCTTCTGAAGTGTGGTGCCGTGTTATCCCGGGCATTTCAGTTGCAGGTGAACTACTGCCAGGAGCAACTACCAGTGCAAAAAGGAAGTATTTCCAGCTATCTTGGTAAAGGAGTCAGGATAAGAAGGAAAGGTTATAAAGATTAGGTCAACAAGATTTTGGCTTCCATTTCTGGCTTCTATTACTGCTTACCAAGAACCCAATAAAAAACTCCAAACAAACAAAAAACCCCCACCAAACATCAACAAAAAGAACAACCCACAAAGAAGGACATGCACCTGAAATATTACAGTGGATTTGCCATGCATATAAATCAAGCTCTTCAGCTTTAGTTTTTCTCCTCAAACTGCTTGGAAAGTAACACTATAAATCAGAAATCAACATACTGGCTGAGATGATAATACCTTTTATCTAGACTTATTGAATAGGTCTGCCAAGTGGCTGAGACAGCCAGCATTGACAATATAAGCAGTCATTGGCCTCAACCTTGAAAGCACAGGACATCTACTCTGAGTGCAGCGCTGCCTGAGCTGAAGGCTGAAGCATTGTTCAATTGTCTGTCTGTTGTCTACTGAGGACTCCAAGAGAGCTTGCAACACTACAGGTGGGTTTGGGTCATAGCCACTGCTCAGTCTTCATAGAAGATAAGTCTGTCCATGAAGTCTTTTGTTCCTCATAGATCTATTTACCTACAAAATAATTATTATGTAATATGTTACAGTAGCATTCTGGCAGAAAACAATGCGAGAAGCCTTGTTTGCTCTTCAGCTTATAGCTTTCCATACTTTCTGGGTCTAAAAACTATTTTTTGGTGTGTATCATTTCATGAGCTCTATGGCACACACTGCTTCCTCCTCATATGAGCTCTTAGCACTCTGTGTCATTAGTCAATACATTCACCATTGCTCAATGTTAAAGCTTCTGTGCAACTATTCTTATAAATTTTATTTCTGTGATTCTTCTCCTCTGAAAGCAAGGTGTAAATACACAGCTCTCAGATCTGCAACATACAGTGCATCCACATCAGCTTGAAAAATAACTGGCAGATGCTGAGGAAGGCTGTTGAAAGGAGACATGACCATTGCTTTTCTGGTCACTTTACATTGGGAAAGGATTGAGACTTCTGAGTGCAGAACTTAGAGGGGAATAATAGTTACCAAGTGGCAAACCCAGAGTTAATATCACCACTTCTCCACTTGTGAAAAATTAACCTCTGTATTCAAACGTATCAGCTAGAAGTGAAGAAATGTAGGTTCCCTAGAGATGATTTACTGACTTCTCTCATTAGTAATATTGTGGTAATATGTAAATGAAATTACTGGAAATCATGGAGTTTAGCAATGAAATGGGCTGTCAGTTTTCCCAGATTTTCAAGTTTTGCCCCCTGATTTTCCCCTTGCAATAACGGCAGCCCCACATCATCACCAACTTCTCTGTTGCAGCTGTCCTTTGTTCTCTCTGCATCCCCAACTTCACTGCTTCTTCAGTACAACAAAGGATGCCTTTCCTTCACCCAGATCACCAATCTTCACAAAACTCCAGTGAACATAATGTCATGAAGACTCTACATCACTCCATCAAATTTGAATTAAATTGGCCAACAGATTAAAAAACTGTTGGAAAGGACTGGCAAACAGACAGCATGATTGCACAAACCTAATTTTCTTAGGACACCAGGCTAGAAGGCAGTGATATATCAAAGACAGATAGTTGGTCTAAATATTAGACCATAATAAATTATTCTGAACATTGCAAATATACCAACAGAGATTTATTCTTCTTAAGAACTTATGCCAGTAGATGGAAACAAAATTTTATATAGCCAAACAAGCTTGTAGGCAAACCTAGGCGGGATCAGACAGAATGTTGGTTACAGCCAGTGGGAATCTTTCTCAGAAAATCTGAAAGACTGTAGAGAATAACATCAGCATTTATGAATGTTAAGGAAAAATAGACAGGGACTAAAGTGGCAGTGTTCTCAAGAGTCATTAGCCTTATGCAAGTATGAAATTAAGCTTATATCATTTGACATAAACAAAAAAAGGCATTTAACACAGCTAAAAAGAGACAAGTTTTTTTCCAGGTATATAGTTTAATGTCATCTACATTACTGTGGTTAGTGTTTTTCCCTTCTTAAAGGCAGTATATTATTACAGTACCATCAGATTAATACTAGGCTTTAATGATATCCTTTGAAAAAGAAGGCTAAACACATAAATGTTGGGTGTGTTTCAGAATGAAAAATATACTCTCAGCAATCTAACTAAGCACAAGAAAGTGTGACTATAATAACAACACTATGTAAAAATGGTAGTAACATCTGATTTAACAGTTCATCTCCCTATGGGCCAAATCCTGATCTGATGATACAGTCAAAAAATACTGTACTAACATGTAAATTTTGAAAGGACTATGATCAATCTCTTCTGAATACTTGCATAATGTAAGTCATCAAATCTTACTCAGTAACTCCTGCAGAGAAGGTGATTATTTTCTGTGCTATGTAATTGAAAACAATCAGCTTCAATAATTTGTGTCTGAGTTATAGCATATCTTTCATAAGGACATCCAATTTAAAGCTGATGACTAATGAACCACTTCCCTTGTGTTCCAGTGATTTGTTACAGTCACTGTTAAGGAGTTGGATTATATTTGCAATTTATTTTTATTTCAATCTTCATTTTTAGTCACTGGTTCTTGGGACATATTTGCCTGCCTGTTTAGAAAGTTCTCTAAAGTTGGACACCTGTGCAGTTATTTGGAAACTGCATTCAAATTGTCTGCTAGTCTTCTTCAGCCACTGGTTTCAGAAAGAACATGGTTTCATAGTCTAGGTGTTTTGAGCTGTGCTTAGCTCAAAGTAGGCTTGGCTGAGCTGTGCTTAGCTGAAAATAGAAAGGAATAAACCAATACAGACTCTTCTTTACTTCTCAGAGTTCCATAAAGCCAAATTCTGCTGTTTTCCTTACAGGTTATGTTGCATGTGAAAAAAAAGGTCCAGCTTAAAAATTCAAATCAAACTCCAAGTTCTCAAGCTAGTGGCTAGTTTTCATATGAAGGACTACTTTGATGTAGAAATGTACAACTTTACATTCACAGGTAATGTCTTAGAGTATTACTAACAGATGAGAAATTTGCTGGCAGTATTTCACATAAGGAATAGAATTTTAAAGCTTAATAAATACTAGAAAGTACTTTCTATGCATATTCAAGACTGATTTTTTTGATCCATCTACTACTGTGAATCTTGTGTGTTCTGCTTCTGAGAATACTGGCATAATCAAGCATTGCTGTGCAAATACTGGGAACGTATACTTTTTTAAGCTTAAATGTGTCAATATTTGCTGAAAGCAAATTTTAACAAGAATATTGTAGAGTGAAGTTCTCTACAGAATTTTCTTAGGCCAAGCCCTTTAAAAAGAAGAGTATATTTCTAAGGCACTAACACACAGAGGGCAGATTACCTACTGAATTTTCATTTTATTATACACTGCAGTTAGAGGCCTCACGTATGATCAAGTCTAAAATGAAAACTGTGAATCAGAATTGTGATCAGAATTCCCAGGGAGCTGGGGTAAAGGCTGTCTACTTGGGTTTTCTTCTTCTGGAGCTAAGGATGGCATCACCTAGGGCACAGAAAGAAAAGGTACAATTAAAATAGAGCAAGTTATGATATTTTATCCTACTTGTTTCATGTTCAAATACTATTTCTCATTCTAGAAGACAAAGAGTTCACTTCTGTGAGAAGTGTGAAGGGTAATGGTTTTGTGTCAGTCAGTCTTAGAAAACTCAAGTGCTCATTTCACTTTTGAAATCCCTAAACAAAACCATGTCAGATGTTTACATAAAGTTTATTTTTCCAACACACAAGAACAGAGTCATTAGGTCAAACAAAATACTCTTTTCTGAGATTCAATACATCCCGACCTAGTTAGATTTCACACAGTTAATCAAAACACCTCTTTCATACAGTGAAATAAGTTAAACCAGAAAGAAAAAATCATCCATCTGGGAGAATGAAGCACAAATTCTGTACAGTTCCTGTTGAAGTGGAAAGCATGATAAGGCCAGTGAGCTTCAGATCTTATTGCTTACTGTATGAAAGCATACCCGCAATATGCATCATGGATGAGTTTTTTTTAGAGTAAATTTTGTGACACAGGTATTTTAAAAATTGGAGGTATAAAGTTTGGCAAAATATACAGTTATACAGCAAACTGTTCTTTCTAGGGAAAACTTATCTTCATCTGTGAATTGCACTGTGATCTACAGAAAAAAGTTAAACATTAGTCGCTAGAGTAGTAAACTCCTCTTACTACAAAGATGTTTAATGCAATCCTGAACATTTTCTTCAGCCAAAATAGTTCTTTCCTACATTTTACCACCGAGGGCTAACAGCCCAATTAAAAACCAAGAACAAACCTGTGAAAATTAAGTATATATGCTAAATTAGCAAAACAAGAAAAACCTACAGGCCAGTCAGTCTCAGCTCTGTGCTTGGCAAGATCATGGAGCAAGTCCTCCTGGAAACTATGCTAGGGCACATGGAAAATAAGGAGGTGATTGGTGACAGCCAACATGGCTTCATTAAGGGCAAATCATGCCTGACAAATCTGGTGGCCTTCTATGATGGGATCATAGCATTGGTGGATAAGGGAAGAGCAACTGATGTCATCTACCTGGACTTGTGCAAAGCATTTGATGCTGTCCTGCATGACACCCTTGTCTCTAAATTGGAGAGACATGGATTTGATGGATGGACCACTTGTTGGGTAAGAAACTGGCTGGATGGTCACACTCAAAGAGCTGTGGTCAATCGCTTGGTGTCTGGGTGGACAGCAGTGCTGAATGACATTCCTCAGGCTCGGTGTTGGGACTAACATCTTTGTTGGCAGCATGGACAGTGGGATTGAGTGCATCCGCAGCAAGTTTGCTGATCACACCAAGCTGCATGGTGCGGTCGACATGCTGGAGGGAAGGGATGTGCCATCTAGAGGGACCTGGACAGGCTTGAGAGGTGGGCCTCTGAGAACATCATTGAAGTGCTAAGGCTTAGACAATAAACCCAAGCCAGAGTTGACCTATAGATGAATCCTGTATGTTTTATAACTGATAAGCATTGTACTAATAGGTATTATACTAAGTTATAGCAAACCACCTATCCTGATGTAAAAGGTGGGAATATTGAAACCTGAACTGAAATTGCTAACTCTGTATGTAGTCGTTAGTGAAATATGCATAGAAAATGTAGCTTAAACATCATAAAACATGTATCCTTCTTTGTGTGTGTAAGCAAGATAGGGCCACAAAGACAGTTGTCTGGCCCTGTGACCTGGTGTGTGACCTTGCTCATAAATCAATTAGATAAGCTGGGAAAACTCCCTTAGTTTTTCCCCTGAGCCCTGGCCAGGCTCTGGGAAAATCTAACGTGAGACTGACTCCAGGTATTTCCGCTTAAAACAAAAGGTGCCAGCTATTCTGGCTTACAGATTTTTAGATATATAAGGCTGGGCCCACTCACAGTGACTTTGGAAGCCTCACCTACGGGTGGACGCACTGGGTAGGATTTCCCACTTGCAGGGACAGGCTCTCCAAATCCTCGCTGTGACTGGGGCTCCCCAGCGACTGTGGATCTGGATGATGGTAAAGTATGCAAGTGGTGAGGTATCTTCTTAATCACTATTCTCTCTCTCAAGTAGTAATGATTTGATGCATTACCCTGTATTTTCTTATTTGTTTAAGTGCACTATTCTGTCTTTTCTTATTGTATGTTTTCTGTATTATTCTGTTATATTATTTTGTTATTTCTAGTAAAATACGCCTGCTCTTTTCACTCTGGTGTCTGAGTGTAATTGGTATCCCTAATGAGCAAAACAATCATGAAGTTCATCAAGGCCAAGTGCAAGGTCCTGCACATGGGTCAAAGCAATCCCAAGCACAAATACAGGGTGGGCGGAGAATGGATTGAGAGCAGCCCTGAGGAGAAGGACTTTGGGGTACTGGTTGATAAGAAGCTCAACATGAGCTGGCAATGTGCATCTACAGCCCCAAAAGCCAACTGTATCCTGGGCTGCATCAAGAGAAGTGTGGCCAGCAGGTCGAGGGAGGTGATTCTGCCTCTCTATTCTTCTCTTGTGAGACCCCACCTGGAGTCCTGTGTCCAGCTCTGGAGTCCTCAGCACAGGAAAGACATGGACCTGTTGAAGCAGGTCCACAGGAGGACCATGAAGATGATCAGGGGACTGGAACACCTCCCCTGTGAGGACAGTCTGAGAGAATTGGGGTTGTTCAGCCTGGAGAAGTGAAGGCTCCACAGAGATCTTATAGTGGCCATCCAGTACTTAAAGGGGGCTACAGGAAAGATGGGGAGGAACTCTTCATCAGTGAGTGTAGTTTTAGGATGAGGGGTAATGGTTTTACACTGAAAAAGGGTAGATTTAGATTAGATACAAGAAAGAAATTCTTTCCTGTGAGGGTGGTGAGACACTGGAACATGTTGCCCAGAGAAGTTGTGGCTGCCCCCTCCCTGGCAGTGTTCGAGGCCAGGTTGGACGGGGCTTTGAGCAACCTGGTCTAGTGGAAGGTGTCCCTGCCCATGGCAGGGGGTTGGAACTAGATGATCTTTAAGGTCCCTTCCAATCCAAACCATTCTATGATTCTATGAAATGGGAGAATCTTATTCTGAATGCTGTCATGTTTTCTGCCATTCTTCCAGGTACACTTGTGTTGCTGGTACCACCTAGAAAGATACTGTGAATGCCACAAAACTATTAATTAATTTCAAGGTATTTGTAAAAAAACTTTAATTGCAACCTCTGCATCTAAGCAGGTGTTGACATTTCATTTGATTGCTGTTTAATGCACACTAATGTAACTGATATAATCAGACCTTGAACTGTAGACATGCAGTTAAAAGTAATATTATTTTTAAGACAAATACTGTTGCTTCTCTGTTTGTATTATCCTAAGAACAATAAACATTTATTATCTGTTTTCTGTGGTAGAATTTGCTGCAATACTGACCATGTCAATATTTTCTTAAGTGAAAAGCTGCTATTTTCCACAATGAAAAAGAATCTTTGTCTCTTTCTTTTCATAAGGAAGAAAATTGCAGAGCCTAGTTTCTTAATGTATGCCTCATTTTCCTTTCACTTTCTTTTCCAGTGCCTGGCTCCCATCACAGCTGTGATCTCTTCCCCAAGGAAAGTCATTGCTTGCTGCAGGTAGTGTGGGGATAGGTGCGCTGATAAGACAGACGATGTTTATTAGTTGAGTGGCCATCAGCTACCGCCAAGTGTGTGCCACTGCTTGTTTTTCTCCCCTTTCCACCCTGAAACACAGATTTGGGTTTTTCTTTTCTGTCTGGGTACTTTTTTTTCACAGAACTCATGTGAAGTTAATAATTTTGGAAATCTCTCTCTTGTTCTTTCAAATTAACTTGAAAATGGTCAATTACTGCAAAAAAGAGTGAAGACAGGGTCAGCTAAAGCCATGAATGAGGTATGATTATGCAAACCAAATTTGTTTAGAAAGCCAGACTGAAAACCGTCAATCTATGTGTCATTGGTTTTTATCTTTCTATATACTTTCTTCCCCCCCCCCCGCCCCCCCCAGCTTTGATAACATTGCATCTTAGTTGATACACAATGAGGAACTAACTTTCAGAAAATTTTATCAACTAAACTTTATTTTTTGTCCTATTAACTACACAGATCTGTCTGAGCTTTTTAGTGCTTTATCAGTTTTCAGCCTATGAGAACATTTTCTGTTGTTCTTAATAAAAATTCTCTTTCTGCCTTCTATAATTTGTGCTGATGTTGAGATTTTTTTTTCCCCCATGCTTCTGGTAATAAATCAAAAATTTGAGTGGATTTCTTATTACTGTAAGCACTCTCCTAAATGAGCAGCTAAGTTTCACTTGTATGTGTTTTAATCTTTGGGTGCCTGGAACAGATGAGTGGAGCTGATGTGTTTGGGGAAGTTGATAACAATTTCTGTAGTAATTTGATGTGTATCACTCATAGAAGATGCCATTCTTGAAGTAATCCTAAAAATTGGCAGTATATTGCTGAACACTCTTTTTTTTGGCTCAGGATGTGAACATTGTGGGTATAAGTATACCCATTTTTAAGTCCCGAGGAGATCTTTGCTTGACTAAACATGTTGATATTCTACCCTGATTATATGATGTGCAAATGGTACCATGATGCTCAAGCTGAAAACACTTGTAGAATCTCACTTGTTATACTTTCAGATATAAATGAAGGAAAGGAAAAATGAACAAGTCTGTAGTCCTTCTTGAAGTGTTAGAGGAACAATTGTGATGTGGGCAGTGAACCTTATGAGCCTTGAAGCTGCCAAGGAATTTGCAAGCAGTGCAGAGGCAGAAGCAATAATAATATATTTCTCTGTCATGCTCTATTAACAAGATATGTTGGGTAAAAATTGCTATATACTTAATGGGAGGCTTGTGGCAGTAACTTGTACATGCTAGTGGAAGCATATCTCCTATTTCTTAATGCTTGCAATGTGAACTTAAAGATTTTTTCATCAAAACTAGTTGGCAATCTCTAAGTTCATAAATGGGACTCAATCAAATGGCTTTCCAGGGCATGCCACAGCTTGTGTACTTGACATGGCTGGAAGGCTATGTTATGACTTCCTTAGGGAATTAACAAATAGCTATCCCAGCAAGCTATGGCTGGGCTGTGTGAAACAGCCCAAACCATCCTTTGTTGAGTGATGAACTTGGAGGTTGAAGATGTAATGGGCACATCAGCTTGTTTTCCACAAGACCTTGATGGCACAGGAATGTTATCTTAGTTTGACTGAACAGTATTCAGAGCTGGATGCTAGTAGTTAAGCTTAAACCACAGCTACAGACATTTTCTTTTTAATTCCAAGAAAGTAATATGACGTTCTCAAGACTCAAACTGAGTCTTTCTGGGAACTTAGTTTTAAAAGTCAGTGTTGAACATATAGTATGTGGAAAGACCAGCTGCGATTCAAACTTTTTTTTGTTAAACTAACTTTTTGGAAGCACCAATTATTCCATTATGCCTGAGAAAATCTCAGCAAACCAGAACTGTAAGTACCAGTAAATTAGGCTTTATTGTGAAGCATTGTATTTGAAGTGACTCATCTGACTCATGGTGACTTCTAGCAAGTGTAGTACTAATTTAGTTCAGTAAAGTGACATGAAGTTTTGAGACTGGATTGTCCTTAACTGCTGCCCTAGTGTAGCTTTAACACACCAAATGACCCAAAAATCACAGAAGTGTTAAAAGCAGAATTAAAATGATATAAGCTGGAAAGCTTTTATTTACTGTATTTAGTAATGCAGGTCTCTTCTGTCTGTGCAACACAGGAACAAAGCTCCTGTTGCCACAGTGGAAAGCAAGGAGAGAGTTTCTAAATGAAAGACAATACTTTGGAAGGACTTTCAAGTTAGTAGTGTGTATAAAAAAAGCTATTGAAGGTTTTACTTGGGGAATTTTGCAAGTTCTCATTCTGTGCTTCTTTGTAAAATTTCTCACCCACTGTTCTCACACAGAGAGAAACCTTTAAGCTTGCTGCATCTAATGGCCTGTGTATCAAGACTAAGGTGACAGCACGACTGGGGTGACACAGTCAGACACTTGCAGGGTGTAGTTCTGCATTGATTTTCTGAGTTCTGCATTGCCACTCACCAGTAGCACGTTGTTCCCTCTGTGCTATGCTGGGAGCTATATCCTCAGTAAGGACTGGGTTTTGGACATAAAGACATTTCATATATTAAACTAAACCACTCAAGAATAATATCTACAAGCATGCTGATATGTCTACAGATGTGTAAGTGTGTCTGTAGGGGATTAGTTATTTCTACAAGCATGCAGGTGCATTGCAGGTAGTGAGGAACAAGGTAAGGTTGGATTCTCTTGGTGCAGAACAGGGAAATGAAACTGGTTGCTTTCCTTTAGAAACACTTTATCTGATCAGCTTCTATGGGTAGTTTGCAAATAAACAAGGGACTTGATGAACCCATATGTATTTAGTCCCTCTTTAGCCCTGGATACTTTTTAAAAGTGGAGACAATTTTGTGCCTCTGTACTTTGCCAGCCAGTCTCAGTGAGCAGCTGAGCCCAGGGGAGCTAAAGACATGGATGAGTAGAGGAGACTGGCTCTCCTAAATTAAGTTTCTTTCTGTAGAGTGGGATTATATGTGGATGTGAGATTTTTCAGTGGAGCTGCCATTTTCAGCAAGGTAGGTTATTAATCAGCTCCCTACTGCGTGCGGCTTTGTCTGAGCATTGCTGCCAAACCAGGCTCTCAGCCTGAGGGAAGACTTGACGTGAGCAAGCCACCACTCTGCCAAGCTGCTGTGACAGATACACTGAATCTGCCCCATGCAAGCATCACCTTTTCTGATTTCTGTCTCACTGAGAATAAACAGATCATACAAGGGAGTAGGCATTGCTTAAAACATGCTTGCTGATGTTCTGCATGACTGGCATCTTTGAGGCAGGAGCCATTCACACTTGGCTGGTTGCTATCTAAAAACTGCAAAATGTCAATGCTGAAGATGTAGAGACGCTGTATAGGGATCAGCTGGTTGCTACAGCTTTGATCCTGTATCAGCTGGTAAACGTTTGGCATGCCCACAGTAGCTAAGTACAGGGAAATGCTTCATTAAATTAAAGGCTGTGGTGCTTAGCTGCCCATGCAGCTTTGTAATTAATTGAAGAATCCTTCAACTATCACTCTAATGGTCCTACCCTTTTCTAATGGAGTGTCCTTTGCTACCATGCTTTTGCTCTGAAGATCATCCACATTGAGGTACAGTCTCCAGGTAGGTGTGTCTAGGGCCTCAAGTCCCTGATGCTCAGTCACCTGGCCCATCCAAATTTGGACCATGAAGGAAAGCTGTTATCCCACACTATGCTGGCAGAAAAGATCCAATGTCACCAGTGTTGTCACACTACAGGTCAGGTGACAAAGTGGAGGGATCAATGCTTTCCTTCTTCTCCTTCCTCTTCTGTCTTCTGGTTCCACATTTTAATTCATCTTCCTTTCCTTACATCTTCTCTCACAAACATTCCCACACTTTCCTCAGCACAGCAATCCTTCAGCCACCTGGAAATGCTGCTGCTTCTATGTGAGATGCTCTTCCTCTTGCGCAGTCACCGGTGAGCCAAACACATCATGCTGGTGGGTGTGTGACAGGTGCCTGGTCTGGAATGGAGGTTTCAAGATATTGCCTCCCAACTGTAACATGAGCTGAAAAATGACATTACAGCAGAAAACTTTCTCTAGTCAAAAGTAACTTAATGAAAACCTGAATTTGGGCTTTTCATTAGCAATTGCTGAAAAAATAAAACTCTTTATAAAGATGGTGGAGACTGTAAAATGCATGGAAGGAAAAAATGTTCATATCAGTCCCTTTGGGATACTATAGCGTGCATTTGCTCAAGTTTATAAACTACATCATGTGGGAGACATTGGCCTGTCAGTCTTGCACAACCTCTGAGAAGCAGCTAGGCTTTGATGAGAAACAGGCCTTGGGAGAAAGATAAGAAATTGCTGAGTTGTTCCAAGGCGGCAGGGAAAAACAATGGACAGCTGCAACACTGAACTGTGGAAAAGTACTGAACTGTGAGAAGTTACTGCGGCGAGAACAGCGCGTGAACAAGAGGGTGATTGGTCTGCACAGCGCGTGTTAGAGAGGTCTTATGCTGATAGGAGAAAAGGTGGATAACTGTCTAATTGCTGATTTGCTAATTATGCAGTAAGAGCTTTGGTGAGAGCATAAGTATGTACTAGAAAAATAAATGGCTTTGCTTGATATAACTGTCATAGAGTTGTGCAAGTCCGATATCCTCCCGCAGCACATCACACATCATTGATGTTGCTTCAGCGTACCCATTAAGCTAAAGACAATCATTGCTTTTACAGTTTTTTTCAAAAGAAGCTTAATTTATTCCTCAATTGGCTACTGACATTGGTGGAAAAAAAATAGCTTTGAATGTCTGTGTGAAAGACTTTCTGTAGTGAGATCAGGTTTCTTCTCCTGCTACCCTTCCAGTTTTGCACAGATTTGCCCTAGAGGCTACCTGCTCTCCATGCTAGTGTGAGTTACCAGTTACCACTGGTGTGGTACATCTCTAGCTATTTTCCTGAATTGTTTGTTCCTTTGGGTTTAGCCTATGCTATTTTAGCATGAAACAGAAACATACGAGCTTTTTATTTGACTCATCTGAATCAAAGTAATAACGCTCTGCGCCCAGTGTAAGCCAATCTGCAAGAGTATGGTAAACAACTATAAATGACTGTTGAACATAACTTCAAGTCATTACAA
Organism: Strix aluco; assembly: GCF_031877795.1. NCBI lineage: Eukaryota > Metazoa > Chordata > Aves > Strigiformes > Strigidae > Strix > Strix aluco. The sequence continues at coordinate 12,340,047 of NC_133971.1, read as the reverse complement.
AAGCATTATGAGGAGGTAACTAGTCACTACTACCCCCAAAGGCAATAGCTATGAACCAAACACTGTACAGAGGTATAAAGAATAGATGGCAGAGAACAGAAGAAATGTATGTTGCTTCCAGACCTCTTGTTTTTCTTCTGGTCTTGTCTGGCTAATGTCTGCCACCATTTATGAACTGATTGAGGTCAGGAAAAAGTCTCTAGACTTCAGACTAGTGATGTCTGTTATAATGTAGTTTTTGATGATCTTTTTCATCAAGGTGCCCTAGCCTGATTCTCACTGTGTAGCTGGCTCCCAGTCGTGATGCGAGTCAGCAGTTCTGTAAAAAGAGGCTTTCTATGATCTGGCCCTTCTGGACAAGACCCTCTTTGTCACAGGCATCAGTCCATGTAATCACTTCCAGCAATTTATTCTCCATTCTTTTGATCTTCCCTTTAGAATTTCTTCCAAGACTTTCCACGTAATGGTTTTGAGAGTTTATATAGATGCCTTCCATCACATTGTGGGTAAGTTCCAACAGTAAAATGCACTTAAACAGGAACAGTATCGCGGCCCTTGTAAGGAAGTAATTTGTGATTCAGATTTTGTAGTTCTACTTGTGCTAGGAAATTCTCTGGATCTACATATGCTGCATCTTTTGAAAAGTCAGCTTCAAAGACGTTCTTAAATCAGGGAGTGTTTTATGGGTAAATATCTAGTGGGAGCTAATGATAAGTTCATTTAAAAACATTTTATTTCTGCTGCAGTGCTGTGGGAATAGTTTCTCTGTTAGCGTTAACACTCATAATCTGAAAGACTGAGAAGGAACCTAATCCTTGTCATTTGTTAGGCACATTTGAGTGATCTAAAGGGATTGCAGAGATTATGATTTCTTTGTGTCATGCAAATCATGTCAATTAAATGAATTAGAAGTCTGAGCAACTCAAGTAAGGCTAGAAGGAGCCTGTCTGTGTACTTAAGATACAGTTATTTAGGGGGATGTACTTGCAGCACAAACAGTGTTAGTATGAGGAAGAGCAAGTTCCTGCTCATTGATTTGGACAACTCTGGACCAGACTGTGGACCCTGTATACCTGTAAATCAGGACATACTAGCACTAGTAGCTAATTGGCTAATATGTTTCTCTACATTTATATCTAATCACAACTTACAAAATAGTCTTTGAATAATCAAATATTGAAGTAATTAACTTTTTCTTTTTTTGAACTCTGTGGCCTCAAAAGATAAAAAGTTAGGGGCACAGGGCTATATTACAGCAAAAAGGTATCACATGGGTGAAATTTGCTGGACTGTAGATTCCAGCCCTTGCTACAACAGACATGACTTTATATGATTCTTTACGTAACTTTTTGTAGACATATCAGGAAACCATTTCTCACCTAGAGTATTCCTATTAGAAAGATATTCTTTCACCTTATTTCTCTGATGATTAGAAACGTTCCTCTAAATTTCGGACTAGATGTAGTCATACCCAACAAAAATTCTTATACCAGATTTCTCTCCTTTACCTTCTTTTATGTTTACCCCAAGGATGCTGTAACAGGCAACAATCACATCATCTCAGCCTCGCTCTTGCACGTTACAAAAGCTGGTGCCTCTAAGCACCTCATGGCAGCAGCACTTACTAATGTCCTGACCACTATATTGGCTCTTTCTGTTTGACTTATTTTCCCTAAAACAAGGATGAACTATTCTTCACCGGAAAACCCACACAAAGCATCTCTCCACTCAGGGTATGTACTTTGAAGCCACATGTGACTGTGGCAAATTCTGTAACCTCCATTATTTCTCCAGAAGTACTGTGGTCCCCTCTGATTCATGGCAGTGTGCATACTAGCACCTGTCTTTCCTTTGGACGTTAAAGGTGTAATTAATCTGAACCTATACAACACAGATGTCTATATAAACTATTCACCCCCATAGCCTGTAGGAAAAAACCAGGTATTTCTGGATATAATTTATTGTACTTAAAAGTAAATCTACAGTAAGAAAAATCATGTGACTATGATCTAATCGAGTAGCTCAAATGGAAATATCTACATTTGACCAGATGAAATTTATCGAAGGCCTTTGGTTTAATTTGCACCACAAGTCAAACCCTGAGCTCATAATCTAAAGACAGAAAGAATTATTTTAAGGCAAATGAAGATTTTCCTAAATATGACACACTACTTTTCCTTTCCTTACTGTTATGGCTTGCATTATTTCGATGGAGTCATATTTCCAACAGCATCTGGCATTTGGGAAAAAAACTGTACAATTTTGTTGCAAGCTAGAAGAGTTCTCCACAAGTTTTGTTAGTGTATTTAGAATGTCAAGGGGGGAACACAATATGGCTAAGAGTTAAGCCACAGCTAAGCTAATGGATTTCATGTAAGACTGTTCTGAGGAAGGTTAAAATAATATTTAAGTTTTGCTATATTAAATACTCAAAAAAGAGAAAGAAAGAGACAAGAAATAGCAAAACATGAGAAAGTATATATGTTAAATGTAGAGTTAAAATGTGCCCATGAGACATCAAAATGAAAACGTGCTTTTGAGTTTAGTTGGGTGACATGTAATATGTCAATATAATAGTTATGCAAAGCAGTAAGACAAGTTTCTAAGAGCAGTAAATACTCTGAGAACTCTTGAGATTCATAACTTTTTTATTTATGTTGGAAAACTGTGTATTAAAAACAAATGCATAAAAACATTCCCTCAAAAGACAGAATTTAACCCGCATGTCACAAAGCCTTTGAACTAGTAAGAGATTATGCTTAAGCCACTTCTCAGTCAATTTAGCATACTGCAAATGCTGAAACAAAATTGATTTTAAAAAGTTTAAATTTTTTGTCTTTACTCATACCTTTTAAAAATCTTTCCTAATCAATGTACCAAAAAGTGTCAAATGAAAGCAAAATATTTTTTGTTATGGTATGAATACATATGGAATCAAATCCCTAACAACTATGATGCATGTGGGAGTTAGGAGAAAGCTTATGAACTCACAAGTAATATTTTGGTGAACTTCACTTCCTTTGATGAAAATTTTATTACATTTGTTTAATGGAAATGCTAGATCTACTGGAGGCTCCTAAATGAAGACAGACATAAGAAAGGTAATTTTTCTTTCCTGTTTTCTTCAGCTGAATTTAACATATGTGGAAGGACCACACTGTGAAGTCAGGTACCTGAAATCCTCTTTAGCACAGATACTTCATGGGCAAAACAAATAGACTTTTTCCTGACAATTGTTCCTAGTCTGCCTTTTGGTGCAGAGGTAGAAGTATGTGCCAGGATCTACAGCCACCTACTTTTTGAATTTCATATTAAGATTAGTACCAAAGGTGCCAATTAGTGTTAACAACAGGCAGATTATCTAGTAGTCAGCAGCTAGCCTGAGATTACACACCTGGTCTGGGTTAAAAAAAAAAAAAATTAAAAGCTAAGTACAAGAGGTTTCCAGCCCTATTAGCAATCCTTTGTGGCAACTTGTCTTTCTGGTTTGGGATGGATATAATTCATTATGAGAGATATTAACTGAGTATTGTTAACCTGGAAATGTTGGACATCTGAATCTGCAAACCAGATGGCCTGTGTATTTGAGGTTTTAGTTCCCAAGTTAGGCCTTGAAATTTGGAATGTCTGGGACTGGGTTCTTTATTTTAGGGCAGATCTACAGAGCACATTTTAGGACATAAATAACTCCACATTGCAGTTGCTAGTACAGAATGCATCTACTGCTCATCTAAACAGCATCTTTGGAGATAAAAATACTTAGGGGTATAAAGAGAGGTTGAAATCTAAATCAGTCAACACTGCATCTTCATTTCTTTTTCTTTTTTGACAAACTAGATTATTAATAATACTAATTTCTTTTTATTTCCTCTTGATCCTTCAAGTTTCTCTTTCTCACTCTGTCCCATTTCCTTTCACTTGCTGTGCAATGTTCTATGCAGACACTTCACCTCTTTTTACATTTACCTGTCTTATGCTGAGAAGTCTGAACAGTGACTTGTTGACGCATTTTCAAGTTTCAATTCTCTCTTTGCAGTGGCATTCAGTGGATGTTATTCTTGGTGCCCCAAGATTCATTTGGTCTTTCAAAGGGACATCCCATTACTGAAAGCATTCTGTTCACTGGCTGCATAGCAGGAAAGGGAAGAAGCCTATTACAGTATGTTTTAACAGAAAAAGTTCTGACTAAATTAATAGCTGCAATAAGCATGTGGCAGTTCCTGTGAAGTTTCCAGCCCCATGGGATAATGTAGTCCATGTAAAGTTCTACGTGTCTGACTTTCTACTGTCTCTCAGAGATATTCCGGCCAGCAACAATGCTGATGTTTTTTTCCTGTGCACTCTTTGGAAGTGTTGTTAAATTGGATGGTAGTTCTAGCTAGCAAGTTGAGCGCTTGCTCTGTAGCATTGCAGTCAGGTGGCACTGTAAACAGAATGAACAATACGTTATATTCTCATTTGGGTACAGCAAAGGACTTGCTTACTATGTAATAAAACAAGAACCATTGAGGAAACAGGCAACATGAAAAATCTGCTAAAAGTGACCGTGAATAATGTAAAGGTATAAGATTTTAAAATAGTCATATAAACTATGTTTATTGTCAGCCTCAAATAGCTATTGAAAGTTATGAGAGAGGCATGATTTTCCTTTCAGGTAGCTGGTATATCCTGTTTCTAAGGATTAGCATATCCTCAACAACTGGTACTATTAGGTATGGCTAGAATATTAAAATACTGGGAGATGTTTATGGAAAGAAGAAAACTCTTGGTGGATGAGTGTCCATTTGTGTAGCTGAATGTATTTTCTTGAATAGAAAACTAAAATTTCTGCAGCTTTTAGAGATTTAAAGTCCTTCGGTCAGAACAGTTGGTCACCTTGTTCCTCCTGACAGTAAATGCAGAGAGTTCAACACTTTTATATCATTGAAAACTACCTCAATTACCTTGCATTTTTGCTGTTGAAAAAACACATGGTGCAGCAGTAAGGTAGACAGCCAAGCTCCCCTGTGTGTGAGACATCACACATTTGTAAATACAAGGCAGTTTGGGCTAGCTTAACCCCTGGTGAACTAAGACTGAGCTACATCATGGTTACAGCCGGTAAAAGCCTGCATGTGAGAGGTTAACACAGAGTAGGTAGTCTGAGATCTCATGGTACCTAGTTTGTGTTTTCATAATGAGTGTTAAAGGCTGCTTGATGGACCTAACAACATGGAAAGGATGCTTGACCTCTGCCAACTGCCACGAGGATGCCAATTGCCAAAAGTATTAATGAAATCAGAGTAGAATATCAAGACTTTAAACTTGGTTTAAGAAACTAGGAGATTGGCTGTGTTCAGAGGTGCCTGGTCACAACTGCTACACCCCATTCTTCACAAGTTGAGAAAGGAAGAGCTGAATGAGTGTTATATATGGGTCATGCAGTCAGCTCAGACCAGTATTCCCAGTGGTTTGTGGCTGTTGTAGCAAGGGTACAGCTTCATCAGCTGTGATGTGTGTTAATGCACAGCTCACTGAGCTGGACAAACGCAAAAAGACCTTTGGCAGACAAGTCAATGTGTCCCCTACCCTCTGCCAACAGTTCTAAGTGCAAAGGATAAAAAGTAACAGTACCTTAGGCATGAAATGAGATCCAGCCTACAATTTCAACCCTGTAGAGTACATGTGAATCATCCAATGTTGTCATCCAATGTAACCAACTAGTTACAATTTTTCATCAATTTATTCTTTATAATAAACTTTTATTATATTATTTATAATAAACTGATGAAAATAAGTGAGATATTATCTATAATAAATTGATTAAAATAAGAGAAATAACTGCTTTTTCAATACACCTTTGCTGAAACACATTGTTTAAATGTGTGTGAGGGAACATAGTTATTTTTTTATAATTCCCAAGACCTTTCAGAAATGATGTTTTTTTCCAAATCATTTTGTTTGTTTAATCTGAGTGGGAGTATACCTGTTTCACTTTTCCCTCTGCTTACTTTTGCCTAGTGAAAAACTTTTTTTCTTAAGAATCATGAACTATAAGATAAAATGAATGTTTTTTTCCAAATTCCAACAAAATTTATTTATTGACATGAAAAACAAGTTGGATTCTTAGTAATGCTGAAAAGGTGTTTTCTTCAACTTTAAGGATTTATTAACTTTCTTGGATACAGATCCTTTTTTTCAAATATGTAAATGAGAAAATTATTTTTAATTTTGGAACCAACAATAGTGCTTGAAAGAGAGACTCATACAGTTTCTTTGCACTTTTAATTCACAGAAAGAGGAAAGACGTAAAGGAGAAAAGTACATCACGAAATATGGCAGCTAAGAGAGACTGCAGGGAGGTAAGAACATCGCATAGACGCAATGGTCATAAAAGCAGACCATTGAAACACAAGAAATTAAGATTTTGGAACTGTATTGGGTCGGGCTGGGAAGGAGTTAGCATAGCTGTTACATACAGCACATTACTTTCTTTTATCTTTTTTTCCCCTTCACTTACTAAACTTTTTTTATCTTAATCCATGAGTTTTTCCGACTTTTGCCCTTCTGATTCTCCCTCCCATTCCACTGGGGAGTAGCTGAGTGAGCAACTGGTGGGTGCAGTTGTTGTCTGGGATCAGCTCACCACAGGAACAAAAAATCAATCAACAGTATAGTACTCAAGCTGCCAAGATGAGATGATATTAATCTAGCAGTTCTTAATGAATTTGAAATTGCTGATATACTAAATCTTTTGTGTAACCTATTGCTTCTAAGCCTCACATTAAAGGGGAGAAGGGTGCTCAGTAAGGAACCTGAGAATGACAAGTAACTTGCACTTATTTTGATGCCATATCCATCAAAATGCAATACTGATAATAAAACATTCATTAGTACACAGACAAATAAGTACACTATATTGTCTCTGTGCAGATTGGAGCACTACAAGATGTGTTTATAATACTATAGGGATTGGCCTAATGGTAAGATTCCTTGTCTCAGACCAAGTGATGGGGAATGGGGCAGGTCTACATTGCTGTCAGTTGTTGCAGTGATCCTGATGTAGCCTTTGGTCCAGGAAGTTCCTACAGCTTCTGCTGGAAGGTGTGGCTGGAGAGAATCAGTGTGTGCTGTGTTTCTTAAGTCAATCTATTAACCATTCACTATAGGGTTGGAAGGATGTGTGCCCTGACTGGGAACGGCTGGTCATTACATTCTTATACCTATTTCATCGCAGACCTATGTGTTCAACAATAGAAAGGAAGTGAGTACCAAAGTGGACAGAAAGAATATTAAGATAAACAGATTGCCTACAAGGAATGCATTAATGGATTAGTCAGCAAAAAGAAACTCATGTCAAAGAATGTGGCAGTGGGGTAAGAATGTCCCAATCCATCTGCTGTGGACAACACAGCAGGGCATAGCCAGTCCAGGAGGTTCCTGGAATGTGTTGATGATAACTTCCTTCTCCAAGTGACAGAAGAGCCAATGAGGAGAGATGCTATGCTGGACCAATGAGGACAGGCTGGTGGGGAATGTAAAGCTCAAGGGCAGCCTTGGCTGCTGTGACCATGAAATGGTGGAGTTCAAGACCCTTAGGACAGCAAAGAGGGCACACAGCAAGCTCGCTACCCTGGAGTTCAAGAGAGCGGACTTTGGCCTCTTCAAGGATCTGCTTGCTAGAGTAGCATGAGATAAAGGCCTGGAGGGAAGAGGGGCCCAAGAAAGCTGGTTGATATTCAAGGATCACCTCCTTCAAGCTCAGGAGTGATGCATCCCAACAAAGAGGAAGTCAGGTAAGAATTCCAGGAGACCTGCAGCATGGATGAACAAGGATCTACCGGACAAACCCAAACATGAAGAGGAAGCCTACAGAGGGTAGAAGCAAGGACAGGTAGCCTGGGAGGAATAGAGAGAAACTGAACAGCCAGGGATCAAGTTAAGAAAGCTAAAGCCCTGATAGAATTAAATCTGACCATGGACATCAAGGGCAACAAGAAAAGCTTCTATAGGTACATCAATCATAAAAGAAAGACTAGGAAAAATGTGGGCTCTCCCTGGAAGAAATGGGAGACCTGGTTATCCAGGATATGGACAAGGCTGAGGTACTCAGTGGCTTCTTTGACTCAGTCTTTACTGACAAAGGCTCCAAGCCACATCATCCAAGTTACAGAAGGCAAAGGTGGGAACTGGGACGAAGAAGAACTGTCCACCGTAGGAGAAGATCATATTTGAGACCATATCAAGTCCATAGGACCTGATGAGATTCATCCACAGGTCCTGTGGGAACTGGCGTATGAAGTAGTTAAGCCACTATTCATCACATTTGAGAAGCAGTGACAGTTCAGTGAAGTTCCTGCTGACTGGAAAAGAGAAAACACAAACCCCATTTTTAAAAAGGGAAAAAAGGAAGACCCAAGGACCTACAGGCCCATCAGTCTCAGCTCTGTGCTTGGCAAGATCATGGAGTGGATCCTCCTGGAAACTATGCTAGGGCAGATGGAAAATAAGGAGGTGATTGGTGACAGCCAACATGGCTTCATGAACGGCAAATCATGCTTGACAAATCTGGTGGCCTTCTGTGGTGGGATTGCAAATTTGGTGGGTAAGGGAAGAGCAACTGATGTCATCTACCTGGACTTGTGCAAAGCATCTGACATTGTCCCACATGACATCCTTGTCTCAAAATTGGAGAGATACGAATTTGATGAACGGACCACTTGGTGGATTAGAGTGGATGGTCGCACTCAAAGAGTTGTGGTCAATGGCATGATGTTCAGATGGAGAGCAGTGACGAATGGCGTTCCTCAGGGGTCAGTGTGGGAACTGGCGTTGTTTATAATTGTTGGCGACATGGACAGTGGGATCGAGTGCACCCTCAGCAAGTTTGCCGATGACACCAAGCTGCATGGTGCGGCTGATACACTGGGGGAAAGGCATGTGCCATCCAGAGGGACCTGGACAGGCTTGAGAGGTGAGCCTGTGAGAACATCATGAAGTTCAGCAAGGCCAAGTGCAAGGTCCTGCACATATTTCAGGGCAATCCCAAGCACAAATACAAGCTGGGTAAAGAGCGGCTTGAGAGCAGCCCTGCGAAGAAGGACTTGGGGATATTCGTGGATGAAAGACGGAATATGAGCTGGCAATGTGTGCTCGCAGCCCAGAAAACCAACCATATCCTGGGCTGCATCAAGAAGTGTGGCCAGCAGGTCAAAGGAGATGATTCTGCCCCTCTACTTTGCTCTGATGAGACCACACATGGAGTACTGTGTTCAGCTATATGACACCCACTATAAGAATGACAAAGACCTGCTCGAGTGAGTCCAGAGGAAGACCTCGAAGATGATCAGGGGTTTGTATCACCTCTCCTGTGAGAACAGACTGAGAGAGTTGGGATTGTTCAGCCTGGAGAAGTGAAGGCTCTGGGAAGGCCTTATAGCAGCCTTCCAGTACTTGAAGGGTGCCTACAGGAAATATGGGAAGGGACTCTTTATCAGAAGTGTAGTGATAGAAGGGGGTAATAGTTTTAAACTGAAAGAGGGTAGCTTTAGATTAGATATAAGGAAGAAATTATTTCCTGTGAGTGTGGTGAGACATTGGAACAGATTTCCCAGAGAAGTGGTGGCTGCCCCCTCCCTGGAAGTGTCCAAGGCCAGGTTGGACGGGGCTTTGAGCAACCTGGTCTAGTGGAAGGTGTCCCTGCCCAGGGGAGGGTGTTGGAACTAGATGATCTTTAAGGTCCCTTCCAACCCAAACAATTCTATGATTCTATGATTCTCTGTGCTGTCAGCTATCCAGAGACCTAGGGAACAAAATCTGCCCACATTTTCTTAAAATATTGGCCAACGAGGCACAGTTTTATTTTTATAGATGGTTACCTACATTTCAAAATCTTTCATCTTATTTTCACCTTTATTTTAATGTTTTTTGTCTTTGTTATTCTTAATATTCTGGGGTTTGAACATATTATTTCAGACTGACTTTTTTTGTTGGCCATACAATCGTTGTTACATTCTTCCTTGTTTCTCCTACACAGCACTTAACTAAGAAGGAAAGAGTCTCTCTCCAAGAGCTCAGGAAATAGGTATTGTAAAGTCAGATTTTTTTCCTGCAACAATATTGTGTTGGAATATTTGATCTGTTTGCTATGAAGAAAGTTTTTATGAAGGCAATCACATGACCGAAACACCACCACAACCACCCCTCTCACTGTTTACATTACTTTGGAGCACTAATCCATTTTTTAAGGAAAGAATAGTTTGCTGTCTAATAATCCCAGACTTGGGGCATGATTACTCATGATTCAACCTCAACATGAAATAGTGCAGAAGATACAGACTAAGCTATGCATGTTATTAAACTTCAGATATCAGCCCTTTATCCCCAGTAAGCAAGGATAAAAGCATAGTGATACCTGTCTTGGTTGTCATTAACATAGCTTCTGTGGGGGATATTCCTTCAAGAAGTAACAAATCCAATTAGCAGTAAAGGAAAAATTGGCTTCTGAACCACCACAGCTATACTGATGTTTGCAAAAGGTCCTACTGGACATACAGGGAAAGTCTGCAGAGCCTATAAAAGATAAGGGCCTGTGTCCAAAGCAAAGATGTCAGCATCTCTCTGAGATGGATTCAAGGGCAGAGTTGGGACTGTACTTAATTGGCACTATAAAATGTCCATCTCATTGGTGCAGAAAGATACAGGGCAGTGACATAGATTGTAATTGATATAGCAGCCCAATACCAGATATCTGATATGAAAGATAATCAGCTTTTGTCATGCCTCACATACTTCCTGCAGCTACTGGCATCATACACAGTGACTAATTGGAATGACAGAGAAGTAATTAAACACAAAGCGATTGTGGCAAATCTTTCTGCGGATGAATAGTATGGGAAAGGTAAGGTAAGACTTCCTTCACAGGCTTCTTTTCATCCTCAAAGGAGACAATGGAAAAAACTCCCTAGAATCACAGTTTCTGAGGGTATTTCTTGGGGCACAAGGCTCTTCAAAGAGCAGAGGCAGGGGACAGAACAAAGCAGATTCAGAATTGATCCTCAAATTTCTGCAAACCATGGTGTGCTGGGTTTGTGTGGTGGGGTTTTTGGTAGCAGGGGAGGGGGCTACAACAGTGGCCCCCTGTGAGAAGCTTCTCGAAATCTCCCCCCTGCTCCAAGTCGAACCCACCTCTGGCCAAGTCTGAGCCAATTAGTGATGGTGGCCACACCTCTGTGATAATATATTTAAGAAGGGGAACCTGAGAATGGTTTGGGACTTGTGAGGAGGAATTATGAGAAGGACACCAATGCGATCACATAGGTCAGTGTGAGAGAGGTGTGCTGGAGCAGAAAGCCCCCTGTATTGGATGTTGAGATGGCAGTGCCACCCTTCCTGCCACCCATGGATGTCACCAGAGGAGCAGAGATTCACCTGTGGAGGACTCCCAGGACTCTGTGGGAAGAAAAATTCCCCTGCTGTTGTAGTTTGGTGCTGGAAGGACTGCACACATGGAGGTGATCCACGCCGGAGCATCTCGAGAAGAATGCATCCCATGGGGAGGACTCATGGTGGGGAGAGTTTGTGGAGGAATCTCTCCTGTGAGAGGGACGCTGTGTGGAGCAAGGGAAGAATGCAGAGATGTGCTTCCCCCTGGGTTTCAAGAAGAATTGGTGGACTGACTGCACCCCCTCCTTCCCTCCTCTCCACACCATTAGGTGTGAAGGTAGAGATATTGGGAGAAAACTGAGCCCAGGAAAAAGGGAGGTGTGGGGGAAGGTGTTTTTAAGATATGGTAATGCTTCTCACTGTCCCATTCTGTTGGTTAAATGTTGTTATTATTAGTGTTTTGAATTAAAGTGATGTCCTTTTTCTTCCCCTAACAAGCCTGTCTTTTGCCCATGACTATAATGGGTGAGTCATCCCTCTCTGTCCTTATCTCCATTCCTCAGCCTTTTTCTTCATTTTTCTCCTTCCCAGCTTTGGAGAAAAGGGTGGGTGAACAACTGCATAGTGCTCAGTTTCCCTCTGGGCTCAAACCATGACACCATACAAAGAGGCTGGCATGGCCTGGGGAGATTTGAAAGGAGGACAAGGCAGACAAGTCCCCTCTGTAGGTTTGGCAGGTTTGAAAGTTATGCTCATGCTAGGAAGGTTCAGATCCCCAGAAATGCTGACATGAGCTATAGACTTTGATTGCTGCAATGATGAAGGGTAGCAGGAACACAGTGGCTGATTTTCAAGGACTGATGGAGCTGTAAGAAGTGTATAACGCCATGACCTGTTGCTGTCTGTAAAGATGAGATTGTTAATCTGACTGCAGTACAAACCCAGGACAGTACAATAGGCACACTGTCTGTACTCTGGTGATCCTGACCTTTGGTCTTACGTTCAGGACATTAGACAACAACAGCAGCAATACACAGCTGGAGATTTTTTGTTGTTGCTGTTGAAGTACTGCATGGTTTCTGGTTTTCTTTGGAACTCTGTTTTGGTTAGGGAAAGCCAGTATCCACCTGACTCCAGAAATGCTATCAGTGCAGCTCCTGAATTATTTTAGCATCAGGAGTCTCAAAACTCAATAGGTTGGCCATCTCTGAACCCAGAGCTCCTGCTGTGCCTTTGAGCTCTGCTCATTCTGGGATGAAAACTACAGAGCTGTCTCTACTGCAGCAACCCATAGATTAGTGTTCCTTTACAACCTTCAAGTATACTCTTGCTCAGGTACTCTGACAGGCAAGGTGACAGAGACACATCTCTCTGGTTTCATGAAACGCAGCGCAGCTGTTTCAACAACTCTTTTAAGATTTGTTCTTGCCAGGGTAATTTGAAATTCCTGAGGCATTTTAACTGTTTTGATGGTCAGTATGAGAGTGGTTGCTAGTATTTCATGGGTGACTGACAGTAAAGATCATCCCTCGGCGCTTCAAGTTGCCTCTTGATGGGTGTCTTTAAGTAGTATTTGAGCTTTGATGGTCCTTTGATATCTACTGCCCCCATAAATGCGTGCTGCTCTGTTCTGCTGCTTCTATTAAGTGCTCCTTTGGCTTTGTAAGGCTTTTAAAACTTCAGCATGCTCACTGTGCAGTGCCTACCTAGAAAGTTCATGAGCCCCATACTGTACTTCCATACAGTATTTCTTTCATTATGAGTAATTAGTGTTTGTGGAGCTCTTGGAGACCTGAAATGAATGTGTCCTTTCCATATAACACCGATAGATGATTGTGGAGCAAGACATTTCCATGAATATACATTCAGTCTTTAAACAAACCTGATTTATCAGTGTTCTTCCTGTTTCATGTTTGTTATTCATTAGAATTTGAAGTGAGTAAGTGAGATGCATGACAACAGATTTGTATCAAAGCATCTTCTTGGAAAACAAATATTTGACCCTTACATGTCAGCTTTCATGGCAAAAAGGAGAGAAACCTGGGTGACTTACACCTTTAAGTGAATATCAATTAAATTTCAAAGGTTCTCATGTATGTAATACACATAAATTTAACTTGGTCGCTAGAGACCACAGAACAGTCTAAAGATCTATATAAAGAAATTAAGTACAATTTATTTATAAGCTGGGACTAGCTTAATAATACTGCCATTTAGAAGCAAACTATTATAAATGTACTCTCTATAAACTAGAATAAAATTATTTATTATAGAACTAGGATACTAATGCTATTCCTAAAAAGCAACTGGACATGCTCCAGCCAAGGGCCAAAAATAACTTTAACTGCTCCAGATCAGAACCAGAAGAATGTCACTTCTCTGTACTATAGTCCTTCATATTGCCTGTGCAACTCTGGTGCAGTACAGGGGCTGAGGAGAGGAGATCCCTAGGTTGGCAGGGAGCAGAAGGTGGGAATGGAAAGCAACAGTGAATGTCAGGGGCTGCCAGCACTGAGTATTTGGAAAGGGAGGGAGATGGGAAAAAGACATGGCTGGGTGAACAGCTGAGGAGTGAGGAAAGGGAGGTTGGGGGAGGGACTCCATGGATAAAGTACATCTTTCATCCCTCCCTAGCACTCATCAATGCTGGGGTGCCGCAGTCTCCTGTTGAGACTGGCCACTCAGTAGCTTTAGAGGCAGCGTGAGGTGTGATGGACACAGAGGTCCAAAGACTGGTAGTGACTTTTGGGAGCCAATATGATATGCTCAAATAGGAAAGCTCAATATGAGCTTTCTGCTAGTATCTATGTTTTTAAAACAAAAACAAGTAGGAAGATATCCCCTTTAATCTGTGCTTATGTTGCTAGTAAGAGTGTAAAGCAATTTGGCCAAAGGTTACAAGAACTTCACTATTAAGACTGAAAGTGTGGCTGAGGTCTGCACTTTGTAAATGTTACCTAATTTAACATTTTTTTATGCTTATGCTTTTTCCTCATTAAGCCTTCTGTCACAGTGAGCATGAGTGAGGGGCTTGCTTTGCAGCCAAACAATGGCCACACAAGAGAGCAGGGAGAAACAGAATACCCTCCCTCACATGGCACAGGGTTGGGAAGGCAGCTGCTGAATGAGACAGCAGCTTTCAGGAAAATGAAGGCTGCCTCATGCAGCTGCTATTTGGAAGAAATGGCAGCTGCTTTGCCTTTGCCATGGACTCCTGATTTACTTCTACACTAGCTGACCAAACCCTTATCTTTGGTAGCTGTCAGCATTTTATGGATACTCAGTTCATCTCATGGGGTCTTATCTGCAGAACATCTGATAAGACCTAAACGTAACTGCAAATGAAATGATGGAGAGATGTTCTTTCTATACGTAGTGTGCTGCACAACACAAAACTCTCACAGAATAAGATCTCAGGTATCCACAGATAGTATACTTCAAATCAGTGAAATGTTTTGACCCTTTTTCTGTTTTCCATCTCTAAAATAATGGTAGCAATGTCACTTAGATCTAGGTACTTTATGAAATGTTAATATGATATACAAAGATCATCCCAGAGAATATGTCATTACTACTATTAATACAACTGGGTCTTAAGAGATAGATTCTGAGAATGACCGGTAATGAAGAGGAAAATCCGCTAGTATCGTCTGTTGGAAGCACTGAATGAGGCAGGAACCTTACAGAAGAAGATTCTATGTTTAAATAATAGATAGCAATTTCATAACATTGTTAAATATTAGTAAAAAATGTACTGTTATCAATGTTGAAAATGTTAGAAACATTCTTTAATCTATATGAATACACTGAGTGTTGAAATAGATTTACTTTTGATCATTAGAGATGTGCATTTTGTTACTCCTCTGGAGCTCTACTCAGACTGGGTCATGATATTAGTCTTCAAAAATTTTTTGATCATTGGAAGAATTCTTCAATTTGAACAGATAAAATCATCAGAACTACATACACATGCTACCTCAAATAAGACAAACCCAGAATAATACTGTTTTTAATAAATATATTTTAAAATTTATAATAATATTATAGCTATTGTTTCTAGTATATCCAGCTACAGAAGACAGTATTTCAGCTATGTTTAGATGACAGCTGTATTGTGAGAAACATTCAGCAGATCCTAATAAATGAATAAAGCTAATGGAATATTAACATCTATGTGTAACACTAAATTGCTTCTTGCTGCAAGAAACAAAGCTACTGTCTTCACTGGAAATATTTTTACTGTGAATAAACATTAACTTCCTTTTGACATTCTTTTACTAGTTAGGGCAAACATTAAATATTGATTTTGATTCACATCTCAAGCTATCTGATAAAATCTGATTTTTGTGCTTAAGTTTATTTGAAGAATACAATATCTGGGTTAAAAATAAGGCTTACAAATTAATGACCTGGAGGTCCTTTGAAGTTTTGCCAATTTTGAAATTATCCTTTTAGACAGAAATAAAACACTGTTGTTTGTTAGGTAATCCTACTGCCACATAAAAAAAATATCTACAGTATTTACTTTCAGGTGTGCAGTTTTACCTAGAGTTAGAAAAAATCAGTGAAATGGCTTTCTATAGGTACACTGTAAACAACATAAACTTATGGCTAGCTTAGTAAGAAAAGACTCCTAAAAGACTCAAAATCAAATGCTTTGCTGTTGAAAGGCTGTTAAAATCCAAACTGTTTCTTTAGGGTATCTCTAATCACAGGTACAGGCTGCAACTTCGGCCTCAAAGGGTGTGGGTTCCAAATCTGGAGTCTGGCTGCATTATCTGGATATTCAGAATTGCTTTCAGCCATTCATACATTTATTCTAATATTACATTTCCTGTTATAGTTCAAAGTTTCAAATCCTTAAAAAAATATTATTTTTGAGGCAGATTTTTTAACATGAAAATCCCCAGACAAATGTTAAGCCCTGAAAATAAATTTGCTACTATCTGACACACAAGTCTCATTTTGTATTCTCTCTTCAGTGACTGACTATTTTCCTGCAGAGAATAAAGAAGTCATTAATGTGTAATGAAAGAGACAGCTTTATTATTTTCTCTTTGAAAAATACATACTTAGCCATATGGGGCCTTTTGTATACAAGGATTTTTTCTTGCTAACAAGTTCAACATTAATGGTATGGTTACTTAACTATCACACCACTTACAGTTGTTAAATACCCTCTTGGATCTCAATCAGAAGGTCAAAGGTGAAGTGACATTTTGTTACCTCCAACACCAGAGTTCTCATGAATGCTCTGCTCCTGGTAGCAAGTGGCCACATTGACTGTGTGTGTTGTTAAATAGGCCTTTTTTGTTTATGGTAAGAAGCAAACTGACTGCTATAATAAAGCAATGTACACTTAAAATGATTTTCATCTAGTGCAGAATTCTCTCCGGGTAACAGCAGAAAAATACACATATTTACGTATAACCTAGCTGGAAAATGTATGTTCTCTGCATGTGGAAGGAAGCACATTGTTTTTCTGAATTGCTCATAGCCAGGCCAGCTGCTGCACTAGAAGCTACAGCTGATGCTGAGTAAAAGACAAGAATGAAAAAGCAACGCTTTCTCTTGCAAATCTCCCCGTTTGTGCTGACCGTCTCATCTCTGTGTTGAGAAAACATGACTCGCATAACTCTTCATTGTTTCATGTAGCTAATTTGTACCACCATAGTGATGGATTCCAAAATCATTGACTCAAGCAGGCTTCTGGAATAATGTAGGAACATAGAGTTGAGTTAAATCAACCCTTTTAAAGGTACTTGTATGGAGGGAATGGCAAAGGATAGTTGGGATAATTGTGAAGTTCTCAAGTTATTACAGTTGCATTTTCTGCTGATCTAAGCAACTCCTTAAGACTTTGTAGAGATGTCATCAATAAATAGATTGCTTCATGTCTTGTTTATTGTAAGGCACATTCCTCAAGGCAACATGATAAACTGAAAAATTAGTAAGTGAAAGGGGGGAGGTAGGTAAGAGTAATAATCAAATACTGCACCTGATGCTTAACTGAAAATTTGTGTTGGTTTAAAACTGTTTTCTCTCTCTCTTTTTTAATTTTTTTTTTTTAGTGTTTCCTTCATGATACCAGAATATAAAACGAGTAGTGAGAGCTGATGGTGTAACTGATGACCCAGCAGAGAGGAGCTGTGTTGGGGAAGTGGCTCTGGACCAAAGCAGCATGCCTTCTGCTCCCTTCTGGGCAGAGCCGTCAAAGATGAGACCTGCCGTCCCAGTTCTAGCCAAGCACACCCATGGACATGTGCTTTTTTTGATTGATGGTGCTCTTAATACCTGCCATTACATGCATTTTGGAAATCTGACCCTTACGCTGCTGATGACACATTTCTTATCAATCTCAAGGCCTCAGCAAACTCAAATTGACAGGCAAGGAAATAGTCTTGCCACTTAGTTTTATTGAGGGGACATCTGTCCTACATGATCTTCCTCAGTTCATCCAACTGTTATGCCTTTTTCCTCCATCAGCCCTCTCCATTCTGTTTGCTTAGACATCACTTTTTTGGGCAGTGGGTTGTCATTTACTATGTATGTGAATGATAATGATAATGTATGGCCTTTACAAAAATTTGAGCCAAAGGAATATTTAATTTAAAATCTACAATTTCTACTGTGCAGCACCAATTTCTAAAGCTGTGCTTTTGCCTTTGAGACCTTAGATATCATATATGTTTTGCAAGGTGTTTTACTGGTCAATATATTCTTTATATGACTTGTTTTATGATATCTTTTTCAGATATTTTTTATTTCTTGGGTTAGGGTAGTGGAATCAAATTTTATTCAGTGTAGGTTATGAATACTTATGTGAAACAAATTTATTTTATTCTACTGCATATCTAGTAACAACAAACTTTGCTGAGATTGCATGCACACATGGACCTAATTTTATTTATAAATCAGAAAAGTTTTGTCAGAAGGTGCTGATTCACCAGGTTGGGTTTTTGTGGAAGGCATCAGGTTTTACACATTTTTCATCTTGCAAAAATCACGTTAGGAATGATTAATTTTTATTTCCTCTTACAATACCTTTTAAACACTTCTTATACAAAACAACAGGAATTGGCCCTTTTGTCTTCTACACAGATGAGCAAGTAGAAAGCACAGATACATAAATATCACTTCTCAGAAAAACAGGCTTCAAAAAAAATCAGTGTTCTAGATTTGAATTGGCTTTGTTCTGAAATTTAAGCATCTCATCTCACAAATTTTCTGGAAATAGAAAGCTTCAAACTTTTCAAATAATTTTTTCTGAGATAATTTGCTAGAGCTTTTTTTAGGATTGTGGCTGTCCTCTTGCAATTCTGAATGACAAGGAAATGACACATCCCAAATCATCTTGGACTGGTACAGTTTTTTCTTAAGCTACTGGCAGGAGAAACCACCAAGAATTTCTGTTCTGTCCTTATTCTTGTACTGGCTTTGATAGCAGCTTTCTAAGTTGGTTCTGTTCTCAGGTGATGTGATTTGAAATTGTGCATTGCAAATGTGCTTGTTCACTTAATGTTATTTTTCTTCTTGTTTATTGGTTGTCATAATTTTAAACCTAGATGCCTAGTAATGACATTTCCCTCATTCTAGTCAACAAATGATTGTCCATCAAACACCAATGCCAGAGCTCATAGTACAGAACTTCCCTTCAAATGGCATACTGGATTGATTTTTTTGATGAGGAGCATTCACCTGTTTGTTGCTATTATGCAGTGGAAAGGTACAGCTTTCTCTTCTTGTTTAGAGTATTGCTGTGGTATGGTGATTTTGTATTTAAGACCCTGAGACCCAGCCCACTGGAATCCCAATGGAATGCCAATAGACTTTTGATCTGGCTGTAATTACTTCAGTTGATGTATTATTCCTGATATATTTAAACTAATCCTAAATTATAATTCTTACTGGTTTTTATCCTTTGGCTATCACTGCCTTCTTTCTAGGATGAGATGAAGTTATGTGTCGAGACCAGAACTCTCTTTGTCTTGTTATTTGTGCCTGTGTAGTTCTACCCCAGTCCTAGCGAGGCATGTCCTGTTGGTTTTTTGTTTGTTGTTTTTTTTTTCCTTCCCCACTATTTAGATTTACTGGACTTTACTTTAAAGTGTATGATGTTGTTCTTTAGTTTGGTAATGTCTACGGCAGTTACTTCCTCTTCTGATTTAAAAAAAAAAATTAGTGTTATTTAACAATTTTATAATCTGTTTCACTGTTCTCAGCATTTATGAATGCCAGTGTTAATGAAGCTTCTCCCAACCTTGCAATTGTATGATCTCTCTTGTATCCCTTACTCTGAAGGATATCAAAAAGAAGATAGCTGTTATTACCCATTCCAAGCAGGAAGAAGAAATAATTTGCAAATTACTTGATACAGATTAACTCTTTGCAGCAGAAGGGAAAGAGGCAGGCAGTGTTCATACAAGCTGTTTTAAGACTTTAAGGTAATATTCAGATATGTATATGTACTGTGCAACCACAAATTGTCATAAAAATGCTCAGAAAGCAGCAGTAATCCTAGCTGCCTCAGTTCTAGGAGAATTTTGGTAGCTCAGACCTTTGCAGGACATGGGGCCTCCAGTCAGGTCCTGAAGAACTTTTGGTGTCATTTTCATCAGATTTCAACAGCTTGGGGGATTGTACCAGGTTGGTTGTAAAACAGTGCCAAGCGTATATGTCTGTGTTGTTAAATAAACACTTGCAAGGAACTGAGCCAAGACGATGCTCAGTATTACTGTTGTTTCCTATTTCTATTTTAAAGAGGACAAACCCCACAGACAAGAATTAGTTGAGCACAGACACCACTCACCCCGTGCTTTAAAAAAGCTGAGTGGAAGATGCTGCTGTTTAAGACCTCAGAAGTTAGCGTGTATAGGGACAGCTGTGCCCTGGAGAAGCCCTGGTGATGAATCACTCCCTGAATATATCTTGTGCAGTTTCAAAGCACTTTGGGATCCTTTGTGATAAGTGTTATTACACAAGGGAGAATATATCTCTGAGGTTTATGACAGAAACCCTGGCCATGCTCCAGCTTACAGTGCTGTTGGCAGACATCACCACAGTGCTCTTCTGCTGACAGTAGAAAAATCCAGTCACTAAAAGCATGTCAGACTCAAAAAGCTTTCTGTTAATTTATGTTCCTTCCAGTACTAGCTACTAAGGAGGAAAGTTAATGACCAAATCTCTTCCACACTGATGTGGTGTCTGCAGAGTCGGCCTCTTTTTACCTGCCTCAGGCAGAGCTGCTGTGTGAACTGAGGCAGAGCATAGACAGACAATCAATCTGGTTTTCACACCATTGAGGGCCAACAAAATAAATAAACAAACTTCTCTTTATCTTGGACATAAGAAAGTTGGAACTCCTCTTGCAGACCAAGTGCCACATGTCATGTTTTACACAACCTGGTAAGAAAGCAACTGCAGAATCTATTGGCTGGGAGAACTGAGTGAGCAGTCATGGACTAAGGTGCAAAAATGCTCTTGGGGATTTGCTATTTAAGAAACCTGACTGGAGTTTTTCATCCCTTGCCACAGAAACTGGCTGTAAGAACCTTGGTGTTTTCAAGGGATCTGGAGGCAGTGTGCTTAACTGATTTCGATTGACAAAAGCATATAAAATGAAGAGAATCTATCCGAAAAATCTGTGTAATTAGGTTGTGCTTCAGGCATCAAAGTTGAATGTAATTATGTCCAGGACTGCAAATGAAATTAATATTCTTTCAGTTTTGTATGTTCCTTGCTAATGCTACTGCACTGCAACTATTAAAAATTCTTTATGAGTAAGTCACATGCCCATTTTTTCAAATGAATTTTTGAGCTAGAAGCTATTACTTTGTCAGGATAGCCACCACTGTTCTGTGGTTAAGCTTCCAGCCTTGTTTTCATTATAAATTAATTACATAAGTTTCTAACTCACTCAGCTAATATGTAAGTGAGCCATTGAGTTCAGGACTGTTTGTCTTAATCACAACAGCACTTGAGGACTTCCCCCACCCCAGACAGTACAGAGAAGGGAAAACTTACTGTAACAGAAGGCAGTGATAACTGAGCAAACACCCAATGACGCTGCAAGAAAAGATGTGCTGTCAGGTAGTCCCTATTTCAAATATGATGTTCAGACCAATTACAATGAGTAGGAAAGTAGTTTGGCACACTTGCTAGATTGCTTTGCCTAGGGCTTGTGCACAGAATGAGAAAGCCAGGTAGAGCATTCTAAAAAGGGTGAACATGGAGTAAACCTCATCCTTGAGTCACTCACTAAATGTAAAAGAGGCAGAACTGAGAAACAATCCCATTTACCTGATGGCCTAATTGCTGGACCATCCTTCCTATCTTATTCTGGTGTGTGTGCATCTTTATTCTCCTTTCAGGGAAACTGATTTTGGCACAACTTCCAGCAATATTTTTATAGTTTGCTAAAATAGAAATCCTTATCTATTACTTAAAAATCCTCATTTAGATATCTTAGCTATAGTAAAATGCCTAGCTCAATGCTGGAATTATAAATAGAAAAATCACTGTTCTGGTTGTTGCATGTTCAGTCCTGTCAGCCACAGAGGTTTGGATTTCTTTCTTTGTCCTTTCTTGTCCTCTAATAGAGGGTTTTAACTTCATAATAGTGGGCTGGAGGACAAGATGCTCAAAAACTAGTCATAAGGTATCTCAGCCCTCAGAGCTCATTCGTTAAGGTTTTCAGATATGTGTGTTACATAGATGCAGTATTAGATAGAAATAATTATGGTGTAATGTTATGGAATTAGGTTTTGAATATATTAGTTATATACTTAGGTAATGAATTCTAATGATAGATAATAAATACAGTCTTTGACCAATGTGAGCTGCAACTGCTACAACTACTAGCAGCATGTATGCTTCTACCAATGTTCAAATTCTTGCTCTGTGAAAATGTTGAAACATAACTACAATAGCCCCTGCTGATTGCTCCCATCAGTGGAGGAAAAACATCCTGCCTCCACTGCAAAAGACTGGGCTTTTAATATTCCCAAGGCCAGGGATGATTGAGCTTCAGCCAGTGCTTGTGGAGACCTTTGAACCAGAGAAGTCTTTGTACATCTCAAGTCCCTTTCTCGGTTTTCCCTGCAGGGATAGTGATGGGGGCTCAGACTGCAAGGGGGCTCCCCAGCCAGGAGTCAGGAGCCTCACATCCCTCATGCCTCCTTGCATTAAATCTCTTTAACTGCATATGCTACTTAATCATTGCTGATACTCTTTCAAATTCCTCTGTTTCTTCCTACTTAAGAAAGTTGAGATTTAACTTTAAAAGTCTCATAATACATTAATCCCTTGACCGAGCTGTCAGTTGCAAGTCAGTTCTTTGACATCCACAGGCTTCTGCTGCTTTGAGTCCTAGCAGTAAGAGAGCCCTGCAGCCTTGAAGTTCCCTTTCCTACCAGAAAATTGAATTTTCTACCCCTTCACCTTAGACGTACCTGCTCCAGTTCTCAACTGGGAGAGGGTAGAGGGAGTAATTTTTCAGTAAATCATAAAGATTTACCAAATGTTGCTTCTCCCTATAATATTTTGACTGAGATATTTTAAAATATTTTTTCCAGCTTTGCTACTTCCATGACCCCTGCCACAGAAAGTAGCCCAAAACAGATACATAATTTCTAGGATTTGCAAGTAGCTGCTGTAACTCTCATTTGCATTCACCAAGTGAATGTGTTTGGTCTCCTTTAAACTGATAAGTATCAAGTGTACTGCAAAAATCTTCTGATCAGTGCTTAGGAAGAGATGAATGAGTAAGAGAAGCAAGTGCAGAACAGTGACCTCATTGCAGTATTGGTCATATATGATGAATGCAACTACAGAATTGTCAGCAGGCACTGATAAGTCAATTCAGATTCAATTCACTGGGGTCTGATGAGAAAATCAAATAATTCTTGGGCTGTTTGAGAAGGTGTATGTGTAGTTTTGGGATCAAACATTTTTTAAATGTTTAAAATTATTTATAAGAAAACAGAAGTTAAATGTGGAAAATGTTATGAGTCAGTGAGCTGGGATTTGGACACACAAGATTAGACTCAGAGAAACATTTTAAAATATACGAGGTATGTATACATATGCAGCATTCATTATGGACCATATGATTCATCATATGATGTTCTCAGTCTGGTACTTGATGTGGAAAACCATGAACATTTTTTACAGTGTCTAAAGATGTAGGTGTGGGCCTCAGGTTTTAGATATCATCAGAACTGATGAATTAGGAATCAAGAACAAAATCTGTCATTAGTTACCTTTCTACTTTCAAAAATCCTAGTGCATGCCTCAGATCTTCTGGTATCTAAATACGTATGTGATTATGGCTTAAGATGTCACATGGGAAAATGGACAGTTGAGAACATCTCTTTAGATGATGACTGAGGTTTGCCATGTTGCTTAGCATTGTTCTGTGGTGGGAGAAACAAACCCATGTTACTATGTCTGTTAACAGAGAGAGGAGCTTGTAAGAAGGATAATAGCTGTCTTGGCTCATGCATCTTACACACTTGTTACTGTGTTAATGACTTCACTGATGTAGCATTCCCAAAAGGGACTGTTTTTTTAGAGAAAAAAACAGTGATCATTTTAGCCCTAATGAGCTTAAACTGAAGGAAGTTCTATAATGGCTTAAGAGGATGCACATCTAGAAATCAGGTTTAGATAATTCGTCAGGTGTCTGAAAATCAGGGGACTTCGTGGGAAAAAAAAATCTCTTAATGTTTATAAAGTTACAAGCCTTGGTTAACATTTTTTATTTTGAACAAAACTTCTAATATCTAGTTAAACTTGTCTGAAGCTCTTCTTGAATTTCCTGAAGTTCTTGCAGCAGCTTTAACTAGTTTGCATCTCCATAATGAGTTCTCTTGAGTGTCCTTCGGCTGCCTGAGCTTGGAGGCAGTTCTTGCCATTTCTGCTTTTATTCTTTTATTTTGCAGTACACTTCTGGCCAAAGGAGACATAACTTGCTCAGAAAAAGCATACCAGTAGAGGGTGTGTGTCTGAAAGCTGGAAAATTGGCAGTCCTTGTTTATAGCACAGGAAGAGCTGAGACAGTGCTGATAGGGGTTTTGGGGCATCATCCCTGCATTGTGAACCACATGCTGGTGTTGCCACAGTTCGAGGGAGAGCTGGAGCTGATTAGAAGGTGCATATGTACACCAAAGGCACAAATAAATAAAAGCATGACGAGACAGGGTACAAGTGTACAAGCCTCTGAAGAAGGCAGGTAGCTGGGACATGGTGGGAATTCATATCTGTTCCTGGAGAGCCATACAGAGACATGTCTGTGGACCCTCCTCAGTAAGAGCAGCTTAGGAAGCTCTTTGACAGTGCTGGTGGAGCACTGGTGTGGCTGTGCCTCCCTGACACCTCCTAGACAAACTACGTGATGCTACACCATTTTCAGTCTTGACGGATCTGGAAATTTTACTACTCTGAGCTGGACTTCCCGCAACCAGAAATAATACTAAGGGTGTCAGTGCCATTTCTACCAAGAGATTGAGCTACACAGGCTGAACAAACAGGGTCAGTTGCATTAGAAAAAGGCCAAGTGTTGAAATGATTTCATAAATTCACAATTAGGGAGCACTGAATTTACAGAAGCCCTTTATAAGTCAGAAGGAAATATCTTCTCTGATAAATGTAAAGTTTGCATTTATTAAAGAAAAAAAGAGATATCAAATGGCTGTTCACAAATCAATGCCCTGGGTGTCAAAAAGGCACATCCATAAGGCAGTGTCACAACAGTGCATTCAAATTCACAAATGAGAATGAAAAAGCCGGCTGTATATGGAACTGCTACGTTTGCTTATACTGTGACTGACCACATGCAGTATTGGGTGCATGTGTGCATTCAGTGCTCATGCAGACCC
Organism: Strix aluco; assembly: GCF_031877795.1. Classification (NCBI taxonomy): domain Eukaryota; kingdom Metazoa; phylum Chordata; class Aves; order Strigiformes; family Strigidae; genus Strix; species Strix aluco. The sequence continues at coordinate 12,314,806 of NC_133971.1, read as the reverse complement.
AGCCTTTGCGCTTTGGAAAACTTCCTGTGCAAGTTAATTAAAATACAGAGTCTGTATTAACCACTTTGTTTTCTATGGTAGCTACTAAAGGAAGTTACATTGCCTCCAGTGAATTGAGAGGAAGTGATCTTTTTCAGAATCTCTTATAAATGTCAAACACTGCATTATTGCAAGGTATAATTCCTTGTTTATCCACAAGTATAATATGTGGACATAGTGCAACAGACTTATTAATCATTCTTCAGATAGCCTGGTCTCTCTTCAGCTCCTTCTCCAGTCTTCAATTACGAGTTCAAATGTTGTGAATGATTCTGCTTACTAGTTCTTTAAAAGTTCCTGATTGCATTAACCAAAAAATGGAGTCCCACAAAAATCTTGGGATGGATATTAGGAAGATTAAAATGCTGCCTAATTCACCAATCATGATTAATAGATTTATTGAGTACGAACTGTACCTTTCAGATTTCACCTTGTATTGATTTCTCAAACAATTAAAAAGCTATTTAAAGTCTTTAATCAGCCACACTCTTCCTCCAGAATTGGAGACATCTATGCTGATCTTTATTCTGAATGACTGGAAATATTGAAAATTGATGTAGACGTGATCTTTCATTTTTTTATATTACTTGTGTCTACTGGAAACATGGTATATTCCTTTGGTGATGGTACAAAACAAGAAGGGTACAGGGAGAAACAGCTATCTATCTCTAGCATAACGTAGCAGTCTCTGTGGGGTCAGAGCCAGAAGGCAGACTACTACTGCAGAGACCTGAGGGAAGACGACCTCTGGAAGTGGGTCACAGATGAGTGAGTCCCAGTCTGTCATCCTGAGATATGGGTTGAGCATGCAGCTGGGGTGCCAACATTTCCCTGAGCTGGCCTTGATGCTTTGCTTTTTCCTGACACTAGGAAGTAGGAATTCCTTTGTGTTTGAGCATCATCACAGCCCTAGTTCTGTGATCTAGCTTTCTCCTGGGGACTGCACTTGAACTGTTAAGTAGACTCAGGGTATAGCAGCTCTGTATGAAGAGCTTCCCCATCTACCCTTCATCCCAGAGTATAGGAGAAACATATGCAAGGTAAGAAAAATATGTGAGCCAGACTAGCCTCTGTGAATGATGTGGTTATTTTATGCTGCTTAGCTTCTGGAATGTTGAACTACATGGAAGATGATAATTAGCAGGCAGAAGAGAAGTCAGACACATAGCTTTACAGCAAGCACAATTCATGGCACGTTGTCCTGGTTTAACCAAGATAGGGTTAAGTTTCCCCAGCAGTGGGGGGGGAGCTCTAGCCGGGTTATTCAGATACCATGCAGAAGTCACATCCTGGCAGGTCACATTTTTTCCTGGCACGGGAGCGTGGTGCACTCGTGGTTTTGTACACCGTGCTTCCCACTGCTTTATTTGGTAGCTATTTTGCTCTGTTCATTGCTATCACTATTACTGTTATTGTTATTGTTGTTGTTGGTTGTGTTGCTATTGCATTGTTGTATTAAACCTTTCCTTATTTCAGTCTTGGGGTTTTGTATTTCACTCCCTTTGTGGGGGAGGGGCAGCGGCCGCGTGGTCTCAGACCCCGGCAGGGGCTAAACCATCACACACGTACATCATGAGAATACAGAGAAAATGTCAGACGGGATACATTTGCTAGGGTTTCAGTGGGATTGTGTAAGAAATAACTCAGATTTGGGTTCTTTTGCTAGCTAATACCTTAAAGCAGTTTATGCCACATTTAGGCCTGGCAACCTGTTGTTTCAGGGAACAAGTGAATCACAAAAAATGATGGATATCCTAGCTACAGTCCTCTGAAAAATGCCCCCTTACCTGGTAGCTTGAATTTTGTGGTGAGTCACTAGCAGTTCTGGATTCCCCTTAGATGTCTCCAGAGGCATGACAGAGCTAGAAGGGACTGCTGTGATTTGTATGCGTATATGCTACAGAAAAGCTGACAACTCAGAAGAGAGGAGCTACCTAATTAAAAGAGATGTGCACTCTCAGGAAGGTAGTTTCCCTCTGAAAATGTCATTTATTACACTCCAATCCAGTTCACTTGTGTTGGTATTAAAGGCAGAAGAGTTTGAAAAGTATAAATGACACTAGCACCAAAAAAGATGGAAAGGTTATCTGACCATTGACATAAAGGACTGGCAGCAAAAGGAAAAAATACCCGAATGCTTAACATGTTCAGTCTGAAAGTTGCCCTTAAAATTGAAACTAGAACCCTACAACATTGTTCTCATAAAGTAAAATTTCATGTCAGAACTGCATTCCTTATTTTACCACCTCCTGTGTATGACTAACTATAAAGCCTTTAACTGCAGTGTCTCCTGCTATTATTTCCACAGGACTCATTCCCCATTTCTTCAAGCTGTATTAAACAGAGGTGGGCACATTTCTAGGAATATATTAGAAAAAAATTAAAGCAGTTGTTTCCAATATGTACTTTCTAGAAATCTTGAAAAATATAGCATATCCTAGAAGACATGCATATTTTAAAGGTGGAGGGAACAATTTAATACAATGCAAATAACTCAGTTTCATTTGTCCAGTCCTGATGCAGTTTTACTTGCAGCAGCTCTCTCTATACTGACTTAGGGCAGCCCGAAGGTAGATATAAACCCAAGTGGCTGACCACATGTAAATTATAGGGAACTGAGGCAGAGACATTCCTGCTGTTTGGCAACCCCTTTTACCTGCTGTGCTGCCATGGGGCATCCTGCCACTGAGATCCCCATTTCCCTGATATGATGTTGCTAGGGCTGCCTTTCAGGCAAGAATGGTGTTATGTTGACAAGAGGTGTACTGTGCTGGAAAAGCCAGTCCATAAACTAATTTTGCACCCCTACTCTCAGCATTGCCATCACATCTGAAGGATCATGTTCAATTTGCTTTACGTGATCCCTGCTTCCTTTACTCTACATTTCAGCTTGCTAGAAAACTTAACAATTTCCTTGTGCAGGTTCAATTTTCTTCTACTTATGTTGGTGTAATTCTGAAATAATTCAGTTGACTTCAGTGTAATGAATCCAGATTTACACCACTATGATAGTGATAACAATTTGGTCCAGAGTAAGAAAGGGCTTATGAACCTTAGCTTTGTTCGTTAATTGATTTTCATGGTTGATGAAAGGTGAATAAGGCACTTCTAATGGCATATTGAGATATAATTTAAAATGGTCTTCCATAATACAAAACATGTAACATGACATTATTCATCTATAAAATTAATTCCCTGTCCCTCACCTTCATTCTTTGAATTAATGTTTATAAAGGACATAGAGAATAAAGGGTCCAGAATCAAGGTGGTTCCTGGGCCATGTATGTAACTTTTAATCCATTTTTTAAAAAACAATAAATATATACGTGTATTTAAAATACCCAAGTGCCGTAATGGTTTTAAAGGTATGGAAATAGGGTGATATAAACTTAATAGTAATTTTTCCAGGGTTTTTGTTTTTATACTTTTGGAACCCGAATTTGAATAACTCTTGTAATCCTCAGGACTCTCATTCTGAAGGCTGATTGGTAATATTCTCTGGAGTATCCAGCATATGCTAATCCTTTTGTTTATGAAAGTAAATGCAATTAGACACTGTCAGTCACATGTTCCATCACCTCTTCTATGACATTTATGCACAAGGGTGAATAGAATTGTAGAATCATAGAATGATTTGGGTTGGAAGGGACCTTTAATGGTCATCTAGTGCAACCCCCCTGCAATGAGCAGGGACATCTTCAACTAGATCAGGTTGCTCAGAGCCCTGTCCGGTCTGACCTTGAATGTTTCCAGGGATGGGGCATCTACCATCTGTCTGGGAAACCTCTTCCAGTGTTTTACCACCCTCATCATAAGAAATGTCTTCCTTAAATCTAGTCTAAATCTATCCTCTTTTAGTTTAAAACCATTACCCCTTTTCCTACTAAAAAGTTTGTCCCCATCTTTCTTATAAGCTCCCTTCAAGTACTGAAAAGCTGCAATAAGGTCTTCCTGGAGCCTTCTGTTTGCTCTGAACAAGCCCAACTCTCTCAGCTTTTCCTCATAGGAGAAGTGTTCCATCCCTCTGATCATTTTTGTGACCCTCCTCTGGACCTGCTCCAACAGGTCCATGTCTTTCCTGTGCTGAGCGCTTCAGAATGCAGTACTCCAGGTTGGGTCTGACCAGAGCAGAGTAGAGGGGCAGAATCACCTCCCTTGATCTGCTGGCCACACTTCTTTTGATGCAGCCCAGGATACAACTGGCTTTCTGGGCTGTGAGCACACATTGTTGGTTCATAATCAGTTTTCCATCCACCACTACCCCCAAATCCTTCTCCACAGGGCTGCTCTCAATCCCTTCATCCCCCAGCCTGTATTGATATTGAGGATTGCCCCAAACCATGTGCAGAACCTTTCATTTGGCCTTGTTGAACCTTGTGATGTTCACATGGGCCCACTTCTCAAGCCTGTCAAGGTCCCTATGGATGGCATCCCATCCCTCAGGCATGTCAACTGCACCACTCAGCTTGGTGCCATCTACAAACTGGCTGAGGGTGCACTTGATTCCACTGTCTATGTCATTGATGAGGATATTAAACATTACTGGTCCCAATATGGACCCCTGAGGGACACCACTCATCACTGATCTCCACCTGGACCTCAAGCTGTTGACCGCTTCCCTCTGGATGTGACCATCCAGCCAATTCACCATCCATTGAACAGTCCATCTATCAAATCCATATCTCTCCAATTTAGAGAGAAGGATGTTGTGGGGAATCATGTCAAAGGCCTTACAGAAGCCCAGATAGATGAAACCTTTAACTCTTCCCTTGTCCACATATGTAGTCACTCCATCACAGAAGGCCAGTAGTTTGGTCAGGCAGGACTTGCCCTTGGTGAAGCCATGCTGGCTGTCTCGAATCACCTCCCTGTCCTCCATGTGCCTCAGCACAGCTTCTAGGAGGATCCGTTCCATGGTCTTCCCAGGCACAGAGGTGAGGCTGACAGATTGGTAGTTCCCAGGGTCCTCCTTTCTACCCTGTTTAAAAATGGGTGCAATGTTTCCCTTTTTCCAGTCACCGGGGACTTCACCTGACTGCCATGACTTTTCAAATATCACAGAGAGTGGCTTGGCAGCTACATCAGCCAATTCCCTCAGGAGTCTGGGATGCATCTCATCAGGTCCCATAGATGTATGTATGTTCAAGTTCTTCAGGTAGTCAGAAACCTGATCTGCTCTTACAGTGTAAGGGACTTGGCTCCCCCAGTCCCTGTCTTGTGGTCCATCCACTCAAGAAGTGTGGGAAGAGAGATTGCCAGTGGACTGAGGCAAAAATGTTGTTGAGTAGTAACTCAGCCTTCTCGCCATCTGTTGTTATGATTTTCTCAGTCTTGTTCACCATGGTGGGTATACTTTATTTGACCTTCCTTTTCTGGCTGACATACATATAGAAGCCCTTCCTATTATTCTTTGCATCCCTTGCCAAGTTCAGCTCCAGCTGCACCTTGGCCTTCCTGACCTCATCCCTACACAACTGGTCTGTGTCCCTATACTTTTCCCAAGATACCTGTCCCTGCTTCCACTACCTGCGCATTTCCTTCTTGCTTTTAAGTGTCATTCAAAGCACAATACATATTAGTTGTCTATTCTCATAAGAAAACAGTAAAGATTGTGACAACTTCCCTGGTGTTTATTGATTTATAAATACTGCACAGTGCATTACTCTGTGCAAAAATACTGCTGAAATTTTTTTAAAAAAAGGGTTTATGATGACCGTTCTTAACTCTGCTGCCTTTTAATCATAATTTATAAATGAATGAAAATCCCTTTTTCTTTCCTTGACTTAGTAGGACTGAAAATATACCAGAAAAAGGCCTAATTATGTTAAAAGGTAAATTTCCTGCAATGCTTTCCTGTTAAGTACCACCTTGTAATTTACTGAGAGCTGTTACTTATGAACATGCTATAGCAACCATAATGGGGTCCACACTCTAAATAAGAGGGATTATATGACAGGTATATAAAAGAACAAGAATAAACAGACTGACAAAACACAGGATTCTTTCAGCATCTCATGGATGAAACGAGGGATCTTAAACTGTGTGTGAGAGAAATAATAGAATCATAGAATAATTTAGGTTGGAAAAGACCCTTAAGATCATCAAGTCCAACCGTAAACCTAACACTGCCAAGTCCACCACTAAACTAGGTCCCTAAGGGCCATATCTACATGTCTTTTAAATACCTCCAGGAATAGTGACTCAACCACTTATGTGGAGAGCTTGTTTCAATGTTTGATAACTCTTTTGGTGAAGAAATTTTTTTCCTAATATCCAGTCTAAACCCTGGCACAACTTGAGGCCATTTCCTTTCATCCTATCACTTGCTAACTGGAAAAAGAGACCAACACACATCTTGCTACAACCTCCTTTCAGGTAGTTGTAGAAAGCGATAAGGTTTCCCCTCAACCTCTTTTTCTCCACACCAGTTCCCTTGGCCGCTTCTCATAAGACTTGTTCTCTAGACCCTTCATCAGCTTCGTTGCTCTTCCTTGGACTTGCTCCAGCACCTCAATGTCTTTCTTGTGGTGAGGGACCCAAAACTGAACATAGTATTTGAGGCGTGGCCTCACCAGTGCCAAGTATAAAGGGACAATCACTTCCTTAGTCCTGCTGGCCACGTTACTTCTGATACAAGCCAGGATGCTCTTGGCTTTCTTGGCCACCTGGGCACACTGCTGGCTCATATTCAGCCAGATGTTGGCAAACACTGCCAGGCCCTTTGCCACTGGGCAGCTTTCCAGCCACTCTTCCCCAAACCTGTAGTGTTGCATGAGATTGTTGTGACTCAAGTGCAGGACCCAGCACTCAGTCTTGTTGAACCTCATATGACTGGCCTCAGCCCATCGATCCAGCCTGTCCAGATCTCTGTGTAGAGCCTCCCTACCCTCAAGCAGATCAACACTCCCACCCAAGTTGGTGTCATCTGCAAACTTACTGAGGGTGCACTCCATCTCCTCATCCAGATCATTGATAAAGATATTGAACAGAACTGGCCCCAGTATGGAGCTCAGGGGAACACAACTTGTGACCAGCTTCCAACTGGGTTTAACTCCATTCACCAACACTCTTTGGGCCCAGTCACCTAGCCAGTTTTTTACCCAGGGAAGAGTACATCCGTCCAAGCCATGAGCAGCCAGTTTCTCCAGGAGAATGCTGTGGGAAATGGTGTCAAAGGCTTTACTAAAGTCCAGATAAACAACACCCACAGCTTTTTCCTCATCCACTGAGAGGTTCATCTTGTTATAGAAGGAGATCAGGTTGGTTAAACAGGGCCTGCTTTTTATAAACCCATGTAGACTGGGTCTGATCACCTTGTTGTCCTATACGCAGCAATGTTGAAGAATGTGGTTAAGTTGTTTAAGACGCTGAAGACTGCACTCTCAAAATTGATATGACTGATGAGGAAACACACAGAGGGATAAGCCTTGGCAGCATTATACAGAATCAAGTTATTTATGTGGATGGTCTATGTAAGCTGATGATTTAGACCTAACCAGATTTGCTTCCCGTTGTATCATGCAAGATTTAATGCCATTCAGGGTAAACTTCACATGGCGTTAATGGTAAAACAATTACAATCAACACCTGAAACAGACAGGGAGCCAGAGACTCACAACCTGTTTCTCATCACCGATAGGAAGGCATTAATGAAGCAGCGTAAGGCAGTGAGCTCTCCTCTCTGGGAAATTATGAAAGGCTCAGAGTTACTCTGGTTTATGATAAAAGACCATTCTGTACCATTAGGGTTTCAAGGTGCCCTGCAAAGACAGAGCTTCATTTATCACATATTCCAGATACTTGGTGTCTCCAAGGCTGTTCACCTTATATCCAGTCTCTCTCGTAGAGCTAAATTCACTGCTTTCATTTCTATGCTTGTAAAAGCAATCAGTTCATACTGTGTATATTGACCAGAATTACATGGTACAGGATGGCAATTGTATATTTTTTCTGAAGACATGAAAACTTTTGGTATCCATAACTTTCTTGAGGTGGAAAGTTTCACAGTTTATAAAAACCCTCGTTTTGTTTGCATTGGCTCCAGAGGGATCACAAGCCTCCCAAGTCATCTGTGAGCATTTAACCACTTTCTTATTGCTTAAAAGGCTGGCTGGGATCTCTATTGCCTTTCAAAAGGGCAGATAGAAGTGGGTCTGCTCTTTGTTACTGAGGTCTCTGCTGTTGTTGTGTGTAGAAGTGTTGTAACTGGATTTAACAAGTTGCCTCTCATGAGCCTTAGGTGAGGGTCCACCTAGTTTGTGTATACCAAGAAGGTTTACACAGGTGAAAGGTGTATAGTTGTTGAGTTGGAGCAGTTCTGCATGTGTGGAGAACACATAACTGAGGGTGCTTAGGGTACTTTCAGACTAAAAATGAGAGAAGCTATGGAGCCCAGTCATCTCCAGGGCCAGATGACTGCCAAGCTTGGAGACTGTACTTTGATGAGTTTTTTGATAGGTCCTTAAACTGTTGTTGTTTTGTGTTTGGTTTTTTTTTTTTTTAGGTTGGCCTTGAAACTTTTAAAATTCCTAGAGTTAAAACTGTCAACAGGAGAACAGTCATTGCACTTTGATTTTTATAGTGATACAGAAAGATCAAGAGATTTGAGTTAAGGTAAGTCACTCAACACTATATCCATCTTTGCTACACCAGCCATTCAGTTGCAGTTGGTATTTATTTGTCCATGGACAGTTGTCAGATACTACATAAAATGCCGAGAAACCAGTTGTTTCATAATTTGAGAACAATGAATTGAATTTTGTAGTTGGCTCAAGTTTTAGAGAGTTCTGATTTCATTTCATCTGGTCATTCAGTTCTGTTTGATTCACACACAAAGTAGGTATTTTTGTGAATATCGCAATGGGCTGGATGAGAAACCTGTGGTCATAGTGTATATGTTATGTCAGTGGCCTAGTATGAACTTTACCTATGTAAACCTGGTCTCCGGTTACTAAGTTGTTTGAGTGACAAGTTCTTTTATCTTCCATGTACATTACACATATTAGGGATCTAGAATACTTTTCGTAGATATGAATGCTGGCCTTTGTTTGGAGAAAGGTTTCAAAGCTACATTTCAATTTCATTCATAACCCAATCTATGGGACATTAGAAACACTAAAAAATTAAAATTGAATTCATCTGATGAAGTATTGGGATAGTGGCTGCACACATCTTGTTAAATCCAATCCATCCTGCTTATATTTATATAAAACCAGTGATATATGTCACAGATAGTTCTTTTCTGATGTAACAGTAACATTTATACAATTGCCTAGAGCTTGAATTTTTCTTCAGCCTTCCTGTGTGGATAAATTATTTGCTGACTTTTTACTGTGGCTATCAGCAAGCTGCACAACTTATCTTCTTTAAATGTGTGCTCTAGGCTTTCTGTACCTTTCTTCTGTAGAAAGACAGAGGATCATGCTAGCTGTTGGACGCCTATTTCTTATCTATGTTAATACAGCAGACCTAATTGTATCTGCTTACAGCAAATGCTTCCACTCAGGGACTTCTGGTCACAACACTGATTAGAGCAGCTCCAAACCAGCATCTTCAAGCCAAAACATCATTTATTTCTTTCCTCAATATATAAGGCTGGTAATGCAAGAAGTGGTTAAAAAAAGGCTTTATCTGGGTGTGTCACTCTCATTATTAGATGCAACAGAAACAACTAGTGAAAGTAAACTTCAGTAGTGCTTAGTGTGTTAGTGGTGACAAGCTGCATTGAGTGCATTGTTTCCTTTGCCATACAAGGAACATGATGTCTTTAAAATGTGTGCATCCCCACAGATGTTATCCACAGACAGAAAGTGCAAGGAACCCAGTTTGCAGACTAAGAATGCTGATTTTGAGGTGATAGGACTTCACATCACTTAAAGCCCTACAATTTTTATTCAGAGAAGAGCTAAAGCAAACATCTTGGGTCAGCTGTCCCCAGTGTGAACATGCATGCACATGCACTGCAACCTCTGGAGATGTGAGGAAAATGCAGCCAGTATCCTGCAGAAGTGCTGCAGTGAGACAGAGTTGGCCAGGCAGAAGCTGACAGCTTCACCTGAGGTCAGAGGAGCCCAACTTTCTGTACCTTCCTCCCTCCTTGCATGAAACATATTTTCCCACACCCTACACAGTGCTGCTCCATGGTGACACTGTGCCTTAAAGTACTCTGACTTTTCACATAAAAATTGTGATCCAAAAACCATAAAAGGAAGAAAGGAAATATCTTGTTGTAAATATGTAAGCTGCAAGAAAAAAATAAAAACTGAAGTTGTTTAACTGAAGATTTTCCCCCCAGTGTTTATTCTGACAAAACAATCAGCAAAAGCAGGTTTTGGTACTGAAAATATCAGTTTACAGGAGGTGTCACTGTTTGGCCTACCTCTCCCTCCTTCCAAAAACTTGTCAGTTGACATTATTTTTCTCTAGCTAAGACTGCCATTATTGTGAACTTCTGATATGCAAGGTATTTGCATAGAAATATATGGCTATATCTGCTTCAGGAAGATGGAATTTATAATTGTATTTATTCTTGCCTACTGGACCACCATTGAGATGGACAGAATATACTGACCCACTTTCTCAGTTTCATACTTTAAATCAAGGGGAAAAAAAAGTTTGCTCAGTTAAAATTCATGCTTTCAACTGGATACACAACAGGTAAAATACCATCCAAAGGTAAATGATCATATTTCAGTTTGAGAATTCAAACTGGAGATCACAAAATTATGACCTACAATGGAAAATTTAGACTATCTTCTCTTTTTGAATGCTGTAATTAACATTCTTTCTTTATCTTGTATACAAAGATACGGGAAAAAGAAAAAATTGAGGCTTACTTGCAATACTGTTCGTTTTAGACTGATCCTTAAGTTCCCTCAGCACTGGGCCAGGGGATGCCAGTTACCCACCCCAGGGCAGCTCAGTGGCTAAATTCTACTCTATGGCCTTTAACCATTGAGATTTTCAAGATAAACTTGCATATTTCTCAATGAAGAATTAATTAGTTCAGTTCAGACCTCTGATCTCTAGGAAATGTGGGGCCAGGATGCTTTGGAAAATAGAAGAATCAGAAAATTATAGGATCTCTTAGGATCTCCCAGAATCACAGAATCAGAATCATCTAGGTTGGAAAAGACCTTGAAGATCACCTAGTCCAACCATTAACCTCACACTGACCGTTCTATTCCTTTTTATGGCAACTACCGTGACAGAGATGTCCATAGTACATGTTAATATACAGCAGGGTTTGTTTCTTTGGGCACAGAGTTGTCTGTGTTGAGCATGAGTTGTATTTGAAAGCCAGCCCAAATTAATTGGTACCATGCTTTGAGGAGGGTGTATGAGCTCAGGAGTGGCACCAGAGGCACACGCAAAGTTATCAGTAACCTCAGGAACCATTGGAACAAGGGACCATGATCAAGACCTGGAAATGTCTACACAGGTCACTCAGGCAAATGCAGATTCACTCTTTTTGGGCTGACTGGACATTTCTGTTTGTCTCAGCTAACAAGTTCCGTGGTGACTGGACTGGCTGTGCTCCCAGTGAAGTACAGTGTCATTGCTGTACACTTGCTCTCAGTGACTGCAAACCAAGTACTATGCATGCAAAAAATGTAGAATTAACTGCATTTAAAAAATTCAGATCAAATCACTTTGAAGGGATCTGTGAGGCAAGTGTCACTTCTGATATGTTTCATCATTTTAATAAGGAGGTTAGTGAATGCAAACCCTGTGTTGATTCAATTGAAAAGACAGCCTTAATTCATGGTCTGAACTCTGTCAAGCTTTGAGGCACTTTATGCTTGATATAGACTTCCAGCTCCTTTTGATTGCAGGCGAAGTTAAGTTTCCTTTCCTGTTTTCTGATTGTCTTGTTGGTTGTGGATACAACTTACTAAATGCTTTCTATTTCCTATAGTCTTTTTGAAAGAGGAAACATATTTATTACTAACCAGACACCTAGATCACACATAAATAAAAGAGATCTTGAAACATTAAAGCACTGATGAATTTAAGACAAGTGATTTGGACTTTGCCTTCATAAAGATGAAAGGGCAGACTTTCCTTCATTCCTGGGCCCTTGTTCTTCCCGCTGTTTATAGGGTAGAGGAGCACGAGAATATCATTCTATGATCTCTGTTTCTTTTTAAAAAACACCTTGGTACTTGTGTCAGCATCTTGAAATGTAAGGGTGTCTTGAGCACGCCTTTGATCCTGACACCTCTTCCACTCCTGCTCACAAGGGAAAGTTACCGCTGCTGTAATTGTAGGTGATGATAAACCAGAAATGAACGTACACTCAGACCATTAGTACTATTTTTGCTTTGTGGTGAAGATGTGTCAGGTGACTTCTGCTAGAAGCATTTCTCATGGTCATCTGCACAGAGAAAAAGCATTCTCTGCAGGCTTTTGCTCTCTTTTAAATCCATTTTCAGCTGCCCCACCTCTACTCTCCAACAGAGATGACCTGCATGCATCATCATGGCAAAGAAATGTGGGGTGACCCTGCAGAAATACTCTCTGACCCTGAGATACAAGGGTATAGTTTACCTATACCGGATCCCACCCAGTATTTTCCTCTGGAAGAGCATCAGTCTGGTTTTATGACAGCAAAGTGAATGGCACTCTGAGAAGTAGTTACACAGTGTAGCTCAGATATGGAAAAATAACAGCTCTTCCAAACTGCACTACGCCACATATTTCTGTGAGGAGTCCTGTTAGAAATATGTGATAACAGTGTGTTAGTGCACATTTATATGAGTGTGACTGTGACATAAAGCCTAAGGGATTATATTTTTTAGCAGCAAAAGAACAAGTCTCCAGCACTGATGTTGCCACAATACTGAATGCTGTTCTAAGATCACGTCAGTTTTTAGACCTTACTTGTCTTCTCCTGTGGGTGTAATTTTCAAAGAAGATTATGGGAATGGACATACTTCCTCTAAAATTACTGGCAAAATTCCCACTGGCTTCAGTGGAAAGAAGATAAGACGTCATTTGTAAGACAGTGACTTTTCCCTATTGCAAATATCCCCTGTGATGCTCTGCAAGTCATTGCATTACAGATACACTGAGCTTTTGGATAGATAGTGAGTTGTCAAAACTTATCAAACTAAACCAGAAGAACGCATAGCATTTCTACAGTGTTTTTCATTATAGTTCTCAAAGTGCTTTATAAGTATATGTAAGTTTATCATCTCTCTGCTAGACAAAATCGGGTTCAAAGTAAAATAACCAAAGCAAAGTATTAAGAACATAGAAGGAACTAGTATGGAAGCAGCAATAAGGATGAGTTCTTTACTTCCATGGCTCCATATTTTTCACTGGGTATGAAGACTTTTTTTCTGTGTTATTCACAGAATCACAGAATCATCTAGGTTGGAAAGGACCTTGAAGATCGTCTCCAACCATTAACCTAGCACTGACAGTTTCCAACTACACCATATCCCTAAGCGCTATGTCATAGATGTGCATTAGCTGTGCTTTGGTGTTTTCTCTACCATTTAAAGTCAATTAGATGCAGAAGTAAATAGAAAAAACAACAAACAGTATGTCTGTGCTTTTCAGTGAAACCTAATACATTCAGGCCAGATGCTGAACACAAGCAAAGATTTTTAAAGTAATGAACCAGTTGGAGTTTTGACTGAGTACAGAGCATGAGACAGCCCCAGTCTGTGAGCCCTTCCACCAAGCTTGCATTAGCTCTATTTCCATCTCTTCAGTAGGCATTAATTTGACAAAATCTTTTTTTATAACCAAAGTAATCAGAACAACAAAGAAGTTCTGCAAGTGTTCCCCTCTGTGCTCACTCACTTGAATAAAAACCCCTGTTGTCATGAAAAGTACACCAAGGATACAGAAATACTTTTTAATGAACGAGTTATTGTGGCAGCATGGAGTCTGGGATTAGATATACAGTGCTATTAGTCTCATTTGTGTCTATCTAGTCAGTCTTCTGTTACTTTTATCTCTTTTTCATAAATGTTTAAGCTGGTAATGTAAATCATTCTCTTTATCTCTTGTAGTGCTGTGAGAAGCAAAAATAAAATAAAATAAAAAATCTTAAGATCCGATACTGATTTGCAGTCAAGTTCCAAGACTTCAGATTTCATCACATGATTCTGCCTAATGGTGATAAAGTGCTCCAGGAATGGGCTAAAGTTGTGAATTTTTTGCCAAGTGATCAACTGTTTGGAAAGGCTCTCTATAAAGAGTGACTGATGTGTGGGGTAAGTGTGATTTCCTAGGGAAGGCACCGCTTTTCAAACACATGTTTCCGGTAGCTTGTGTTATGCCTAGCTTTATGTTTGTTTGTGTTGTGCTCACATGAGCAATGCTTAGAAGATAAGACAGTGTATTAAAAGCTACGAGATAAGAGAAGCCTGTACAGGGACAGATCTGCCCTTTAGCACATAGCACTGCTAAGTGAATGTATGATCTGTATGATCAAAAAAGAACAGAGATTTGACATAGGCTTTTGAGCTATGCTTATGTTGGATAGAGCACTATGACATTTCTAGAATTAAGCGGCACAACTGAAAGGGTTTTACAGAACTAATATTATTCCTCACAAATTATGCACAGATTTCAAGAGTAGTGCTCACAGAAACGCATGGGCTTCATCCAAATTCAGTTTTCTAAGACAGTTTTGGCCTGATTTTGTGAATATAATTTAAATTTCTAGTTGTTGCCTTTTCTTAAACCAGTCTAAATTAACATGCATCACTAATGCTACTTTATTTCAAGCTTTCAGCACCAAGTCCCTAGAATATTTGGTTTAAAAAATTCAAAACAACATCAATATTGTTTAATGCTCTTTAAAGATGACTAAACATGTGTTCTGACCAGGAACATTGCCTGCTATGTGAAGTACTTTTTGTCAAATTTCCTTTGCACTTAGGCCAAGAGGGATGAGGATTTGTTTTAATGCATTTTTGGTGACCTCTGTAGGGAACTCACATTGTGACATTAATGAGGAAGAAGAGTTCAGCCCTCTTTGATCAATGGCAAGTGTAGAGCAAGCTACGATGCCTTTGACAAAGTCTGAAAAATCCCCTAAGATGAGTACAATTTGATACTTTCCCCAGTATTGTTACAGGCTTTCATACATTCCTGTTTTGATCTGATAGTATCATTTGGGAGCTTCTTTTCCTGATTGTGACTTTGCCATACACTCCCTGCCTAGAGGTACAGAACATAATCACCTCTGCCAGACTGCTGTTCTGTCTTTCACAAAGTTAAGCTGGTGATGTTCCCTACTGGCTTTTGAATCAGGTGCTTGCTCAGTCAAATGCAAGATTACGACATTCCCTCTGGACTCTTCTTTTCCCAGGCCAACTGCCTGGTAGACTCTCATCTGGAAATTCTTGACATTGCTTTTCTAAATCCTGCCTCTGGCTACAAAGACTTAAGATACTGTCTCATCAGTATGCAGATATACTTCACTGGTTCTGTTTAGATATTTTCTAAACACTGACTAATTAATTGCCAGTTTAAGACATACCTGATCAGAATATACAGCTGAAAAACAAAGTTAAATCTGAAAAATGTGTTAGCTAAAAATGTCTTGCTTTCCAAGAAAACAGAAGGGATGCGTTTTGTAATCAATTCTGTCTTCCATTTCACCTTTGCATCTGATGTCCTGGATGTCACTGCTGAACATAACACTTCTTGGACTCATTGGCTAGTTCCCCTACACATTTTACATAGGGCTCTGTGATGGGGATGAGGAAGGAGGGAAGGGGAGGAAGGGGGACACTGACTGGGGTCCTCTGCCTTCTTTGTTTTTCCCTTCTTCTTTCCATTGCTTATGTTTATGCTTTTGGTTAAATATGACTTCTGGTGTCTAGAAAAGTTCCACTCCTACTGGAATTTCTCCAATAGACCTCCCATACATGGTGAGCAGATCACTATCACTCCATGGTGGCTTTTCATAGAGGTTAAAGAATAACGAAAACGTTGACTGCATACGTAGAATCTGTCACAACACAATGTGTCTTATTTTTGAACTAAATTCTAGATCCTCAGCTCAAATGGAACCAAACTATTCATGTTTTCTTCTTCTGAAAAATAATTCTTGATTTTTTTGTAATTTCCCTAAATTGCTCCTCCACCTCTCAATTTTTTATTTAATTTCTAAATTGTCAGGTGAACTTGTTACTGAAAGCAGGAATTCTCTCTCATGTACAGCGCATTTCCTTTTTCATCTGAAAGGTGTCAATACAGTATGCATAAACTAAATACAAGATTTTCAAAGGCATAGAATTTAGGGAAAGTGGGAAAAGCTGTAAAAGAAAAGTACCAATTTCAGAAATGTCAAAGACTTTGTAAATTTGATGAGAGCAATATCTTTTCCATGAATCCTGTGAGGCTTCTTTTCAGTACAAGGCACTGCCGATTGCGCTGACTTCCATAGACCAACAACCACACAGACCCAGCACTCAACAGTCCTTGCAAGTGTAATCCCTCTTCAGCCATGTCTGCCAGGCAACATTTTTTCATTAATAATGTTATAGAAGCTTTTATTGAAAGATTGTGTCTAAGTAAGATTACTGTAAACAGTGATCTGGGAAATAATGAATAATCTACGAAGGATTTTACATAGTTCATTCCCTTGAACTTTCATAGGTCTGAACAGTAAGAGTGCCACGAGAACATGCAGAGGAACATATCTTAGAACCTTTTGCTTCTTGCCAAGAAAGTTGCAAGAGAGTTAGTCACTCAACTGGAAGACACCAGATTTCGCCTTACTATGAAAGGCAGAATTGGGTACAAGAAGACATGTCATTAAAAGGTGTACAGACTGCACATACACACAAACTTGACAGCATTTGGCCTTAGTTTTCTCATGCTGAACATGTCCTAACACAATAACTTTCCAAAGAAATATGTCACTGTATCTTGGTACCTAAAAATATGTTCCCTTTAACAATCACTGCCTTCATGTGCAGTCTACCTCCTTTTCTCCACCTCAGGGAGGTCTTAAGAAGAGAAAAAATGTTTTCTCCTTGTTAACTTCAGGATAGCAATGACAGAAACAGACCGTTTTGGGCATCTTGGGTGAATATAAATCTGAAAATCTGTGTAAGAACCCGCCTAGTACAAATGTCACTTTCAAATCACTGAAAAAAAAGATTCCTTGATAAAGTCCTCCATGTTCTGATGGATCAATGCTCTTAAAAACGGATTCAGGAAATACATAAGCCAATTTTTTATCTATCTCTATTACAAAGACAAAAATATGGATTAATTCTACTCATTTAGATAACATCACTGCATTTTTATGGAATAATCATCCCACCCAAATGCTTTTCCTGTAAGAGAGTGGTGACCAGACCCATCTGAAAGAACTGTCTCTTCTACAACATCAGGCTTCCAGATTGTTGGTCTTGCACTGCATACCAAACTACCCAACACTTTTCTTTGAATAAGCTACAGAAAAGAGTCCTTTGAAATTATCTTTGCAGACAGTCTGTCATTCTGCAACAAGAGGAGGAATGGTGGGACATGAGGTATGAAAACAGCATGTGTGCTAAAGCAAGAAAACCCAGAAGCCTGCAGATACAGCAATAAAGTTGGAGAACATTTGTGATGAAAGGTCTACTCTAGCTAGCCCAGGAGGAAGCTCTTGTTCCTGCATGGATGAGCTTTCCTATGTGCCCAAGGGATGGAGATGTTTACTGAGCGCCCTGACTGGACTTTGCAGTTTGTTTTAGACCTTGTAGTCCAGGTCACTGAACTAATGGAAGAAAAAAACTGATGAGCCGAGGGAGCAGCAGAATAGGGGATGAATGCAATGATGCATTGAGTACTGGCAAATCCCAGGATCAACAGTACTTGGTGGCATGCAAGAACAGTAAAGGCAAGCAGCAAATAGCTGGAACATCACTAAAAAATTAACCCTGTCACACTGACATCTCCTTCATCACAAGAGGCTTATGTTTCAGACACCTCCAGCTCAACTAGCCCTCAGTCCTTGTTGAACTGTGCAAAGAATGTACACTGGAAAGAGCCTGACTAAAATCCTCTCACTGGTTTTCCCTGTGTCTCATTCACTCATTTTGAAGGAAGGTTAAATGAGAAGGACCGTGACTAATTTTTTGAAAAGCTGCTGACAAGTGTAAGGGATCTGTGTGGGCACTTGGCTACTCTGTGTTGGTAATAAAATGAGTTGCTGCATGAGGCCAACCCAGCCTCTGTATCATTCTCACATTTATAGCTCAATTGAGATAGAGAAACAGATTCCAGCAATAAACTAGAATTGCCCTACTATAATCGTCTTTATTTGCAAAAGAAAGATTCAAGACAGGATAATAACTGGTTGACAGAAACCTTGTCAAACACTGTGAGGAATTCTGGAATCATGGGGGTTTTATATGGTTTTATTTACAAGCATGTTTTTTTGGGGTTTTTTTGGTTTTTTTTGTTTTTTTTTTTTTACTGCTATCATTGTTTATGCAGCACAGCTGAAAATTACGTGCATCAGTCTGTGATGGCTCAATGTGATTCTTTATGTGAATAAATTAGGTAGACTGGTCCTTCCAATGTCTACATATCCAGTCACAGGACATGTTTCAAAGGTACCATTGAGTGAGGAGAGAAAGACCAATACACATTTCTGGAAGCAGCTTTGAAGCCCTGGTTATAGCACTTTTATCAGGACTTACATGAACCTCCTTTCTTCTCCTGTCCATTAATGTCAGCAACACTAATATATCATCAATGGAAATTGCTGAACTTATGTTACTTAAATAACTGATAGCTATAGCCAGTCCAATTTTTAGCCAAAACATTTTCTGAAAAAACATTTATTTAATTGAAATCTACATATTTTTTCAGAACAGTTCCAATTCTAAAATATGTTTTTTTATTTTTAAATATTACATATATATAAATTATTTCCTGATGATGTAAGTAGCGTAGTACGCACCAATCTCTTCACTGTTACATTTTGTGAAGGGTGAGATATTCAGCCCATCCTATTTCTACTAACATAATAAAGTTCCTTTTAAAATCATTAATGGCAACACCTACTTAGTAGTGACACACAACTTCTCTAGAGCAAATATAATCATTTTTATGATTGAAATAAATTTGAATTATATACTTATATAAATATCAGAATCTAGACCGTAATCAATTAATTGGAAATTAGTTTAATGCTGCTCAGTATTTCTTGACATTTTTTTTTATGTCCCTACAACACCAAATGGAAACTTTCACAGAATATTCTAGCAACCTATGGACTCTGCATGACGTCAAGCAACAGATATCTGTTTTCTTTACAAGATGGTATGCTTGCTCTGTGGTAGCTTTAAATTGTACTATGTTAATGCAGATGGATATGAAATTGCTCTCTGCAAAAGATCAGTGGAAATTTTCTTGTGTCCCACATCAGGGAGCCAGCACAGTACTTTCTTGATGATTTAATTCTTCCCAGCTGAGAAGATTTCCCAGTGTAGAAACAACTATTTTAATCCAATGAGTGACTTGAAGATTATTGTAAACTTCACTGGCTATTGTTAACAAAATGTTCCCTAAACCTGATTCTGCCTGAAATCAGCCAAAGGGAACTTAGCACATAAAAGAAATGCAGGGACAGGACAGGATGTACTGGGTTACTCGTGGCAGCAATTCAATGAGCAGTGAAATTACAATTGCTAGAAATTCTTAAAAATCTACATGTTCTTAATACAAAAGGTAGCAGTCAACTTCTAAGTAAACCCAGAAAAACTGTGGTTCAGGTTTCCATTTAATGACAACCAAACTGCGGTGAAAAAGCATTATAAAGTAAACCACAGCTGACTAACCAATTCTCCACAGTGCACTGCACTCTCTGAGGCCTTAAATCATTACCAATCCTAGGAAATTGTGTGCACAGTTAAGAAAAACTTTGTGATGGTTGACAGGTATTATATACGATAAGTTTACAAGTTCACAGTAACCTTTCAGAATATGATGAAATTATTTCCTGAGTTTTCAGTATTTATTTAGTGCTGGAACTGTAAGGATATATTGTAAAAAGAAAGTCTTGCAAAATGTGTAACTTAAGTTTTGAGTCCCATGCTTCTCAACAGCTAAACTCCAAGTGATCTCAATGCCCTTCTGTCTGAACTTATGTCTACATCACAAACTTGAGAGAGCCTTGAAATGCTTAATGTCCTAAACAAAGTCTTTTCAGCTTCAAAAAACATATTAATTGTCACTAAGACAGGGATTTTATGAGACAAAACTTAGTCACAGAAAGGATTTTTATTGGGGATGGAAAGGAGATTTGTGTGCAATTTACATTGTCTTTTGTTGTTTCCCCCACCCCACTTTGTTACTGTTCTAACAATAAAAAAAAAAGCTAAGGCCAGAATGTCTTGCAGTAGCTTCTGAATATGGAAGCCCACAGTGAGCTTTCCACATAGTTTTTAAGTGAAGAAAACTGCTTATTATTGAGTTAGTCTGTAATCTTCAAAAGTGTTTTCTGAAGTCTCTGTCAGGGAAACATCATTAAAAATTCAGCACACAACTCGCTCATCTCATTTGTCCCCAAGTGTGCTGTGCATCTGCTGTTCTGGATAAATGAAAGTGTTTCAGTTCTTCAAAGAATGATCTTTGAAAAACACAGGACCAGTTGGTCAAAACTAGAAATATTGCTTTGGTTTAAAGAGATTAAGGAGTAAAAACCTGCTTTTTCTTTAAGTATCTCAGCCTCAAATGGTGGTGAGACTCTACAGGGTGTATGCAAATATAGAGGATAGTAAAACTACCATCAGGAAAATGATGTTCCTTTTCATCCTTAACGTGGCCATTTAATTATCTTGGTTATAGTGGTGCTTACTTGTTAGTGCCTCAGTGCTGTAATTTAAGAAACTGACAGTGTGTTCATTATAAATTCTTATTTTCAAAGATTTATAAATAAAGCTGAGCAGCAGCAGCAACAACAACAACAATAAAATATAAATTTACTTGGAAAGTGTGATGAGAGAGATATCGCTTGGGGATATTTCCAAACTCTCCAGCTCAAAGTTGACTTCAACTTGGCAAAGTTAAGAATTGTGCATGTTAGAGGAATTCTTCCAGTTTTAAAGTGTGGGGTTTTACAGCATTTGGGTTGTTCGGCATATGAAATACTTAAGCAAAACATAACACCGATGTATAGAAACAATATAACTGGTATAAATGAAAAGGTGGTTTGAGAAACAGAGGCTGCAGAACTGGTAAACATTTTCGAAATCATGTATTCAGGAAATGTTGGGGGGTTTTTTTGTATTTGTGGATTGTCAGTCTGTTATTCATGAGGAAATTATTGTCTAAAATATATTTAAATAAATTAATGTACCATAAGCTTACAAGCACAACGGGACCTATCTGTGTACACTTAGTACAAGCGAAGGAGATACAGTTAGCAGCGTTGGCTCAAAGGCAAAACTCATTTTTGCAGTGACAGCAGAAGGGATTTCAGTGGGAGAAGACTTTGGAAGCAGGACTGGGAAGAGTCTGCCGGAAGCTCAGAAGGTGAAGATGAGTGAGGAGGGGTGGAGGAGATAAAGGAGATTTTCAGGATTGTCATGGTTTACCTCAGCCAACAACTAAGCCCCACACAGCCACTCACTCACTCCCCTCACTGTGATTCCACTTTGGAGAGAATCAGAAGGGAGAGAGAATCAGAAAGGTAAGAGTGAGAAGACTCGTGGGTTGGAATAAAGAGAGTTTAACAGGTAAAGCAAAAGCTGTGCATGTAAACAAAGTAAAATAAGGAAACCATTTAATACTTCCATCAGCAGGGAGGTGTTCAGCTGTCTCCAGGAAAGCAGGGCTCCATCACGTGTAATGGTTACTTGGGAAGACAAATGACCTAACTCTGCATGTCGCCCCTTGCTTCTTCTTCCCCCAGCTTTATATGCTGAGCATGATGCCATATGGTATGGAATATCCTTTTGGTCAGTTGGGGTCAGCTGTCCCAGCTGTGTCCCCTCCCACCTTCTTGTGCACTCCCAGCCTACTCACTGGTAGAGTGGTGTGAGAAGCGGAAAAGGCCTTGACTCTGTGTAAGCACTGCTCAGCAATAACGAAAACATCTCAGTATTATCAACACTGTTTTCAGCAGAAATCCCACACAGTCCCATACTAGTTACTATAAAGAAAATTAACTCAATCCCAGGCAAAGCCAGCTCAAGGATTCAGGGTGGAGGTCCCCAAAAGATCAGAGGATTTCTGGGGTGGGGATGGACCAGTGGAGTTTGTGGAGGCAGTGAATGGGACCTGTCTTTTTTTTTTCCTCCTCCAATGAAACAGGACTTCTGGGGTCCCCTTCTCTGGTACCTTTGAGTATAATACTTGTAACCACGACCCCACCCTTCCTCAGCTGTTTACCTACTTCTAGTCCCTGAGAGGAGCTATGCAACCTCCACACATCAGTCCTCACTCATTTTCTTGTCACTCCTTTCTGGAAAAGAAGAAATGGGAACATTAGCCAAGGACATTGCCATGGGGAATGAAAAGGGAGAATCAGAGGAGAGTGCCCAAATGACAGGAGCTTTTATTTCTACACCCTCTCTCAGCAGCATCTGATGTTGAGAGGTAGAGATGAGGTGTTGAGCCAGATCAGCTAAACCTTGACAGTTCCAGCTCTCTACCCTCTGTCTGCAGCCTTTTGCCAGCTCTGTTGAAGTTGATGAAGGAATGAAGAGACATCTGTGTTAAATGACTGCATAATTGCAGCTTTAGATATACAAACTGGGTAGCTACCTGGTTTCCTTAAAAGCTCATCTTGCAATACTTCATGGGTAGAAGAGAATCAGACCATGTAATTTAATGGACCATTCAAGCCATAAGCAAGCTGCTGTAGATTGGACAGATGTGATGGCCTGTCCCAGAGGCACCAATGGTTTGCCTCATCACATCACATTCATGTGGTGTTCTAAAATTTCTTTTTAATTATTCCAGCCAAATGTATCATTTAAATGGAGATACACTACTGAACCCAAGACACATAAAGAGAAAACAAGTCTGTTATTCTCAGAAAAAGATTAATTTGCTTCCTGAGATAGTGGCAACTCTGCAAGCACTATGGCTATACATAGGTCTAATCCAAGAACCATATTCAGTGTTCATCAGCAAAGTTCAGGTTTTTGAGATTAACTGAGGTAGCCCACCTGGCAGTGAGAATGCTCACTCAGGATCATTTTGGGCAGACCCTAGAGTGAAGGCTGATTTCCACTGACACAATAAGGAGTACTGTCAGTTTAACTAAACAAACCCAAATCCCTGAATTTTATTTCCATTTGCAACTGTGCACATTAACTTTTGCAGAATCTCGATCTGCAGCTGGATACGCTTTGATACCTTATATTTTGACAATGTGTGGTGGTTTAGTCCCTGCCAGGGTCTGAGACCACGTGGCCGCTGCCCCTCCCCCACAAAGGGAGTGAAATACAAAGCCCCAGGGCTGAGATAAGGAAAGGTTTAATGCAACAGTGCAACAGCAACACAACAAACAACAACAACAGTAACAGTAATAACAATGAACATAGCAAGATATGTACCGATACAGCAGTGAGAGCAGAGCAATGGCATAACACATGCACTCACTGATTCTCCCGAGCTCCCACGCTTGGGTGCCAGGATGTGACATCAGCATGGTATTGAATAACCCAGCTAGAACTTCCCCCACTGCTGGGGAAACTTAACCCTATTCTAGCTAAACCAGGACACAGTGCTACTCTGATTTTCCCTCTTTAGTAAATGAAGTTTCAGTGGAGATCTTCTGACTTACACCAGCCTTGAAAGAAGTGTCTACAACTTTCACATTCTCAAGACAAATAATGAAAGAAGCCTAGAGGCTGATTCACATCAGCCTGGACATGATGAGGGAGGACTTAAAAACAGAGAAGACAGCATTTGATACAATGGCTTTCATCCTGTCAGCTGCAGTTACAGGAGGGCACATTCTTGTCCCTGAATAAAATACTGACAGGAAAATAGATAAGTATCCTTTGAAAACCAATTTTTGCTTTAAAGACACTACATATTTCCAGGAGATCTATACATAACATGGGGAATATAACTAGCATAAGCTTTTGTGGTGCACACTTGCTGAATATTTTATAATAGTCCTTCTTCCAAATTGAACAAGGTGCATGTAACTTGTTACCAAACTGATCTTTGACAGGAAGGGCAAAAGCTCTATGTCATGAGCAGTAATCACAAAGAGGCCTCCTACAGTGTAAAATCCCATGTCTTTCCCAAAAACTCTTTCTCTGTTATCTCTCTAGATTTTATCAACAACGTGACAGACAAACAGGCTGCTAATAATTTATTCTTCCACCCTCTAGTCCTCCTTTCAACTTTTTTTAAATTGCATGTGCAATTTCACAGTATCGGATGCTTAATATAATCTCTGTGCAACAGGAGTTACATTTTCTTCCTACTTACTGGAAGACGTGCTCATTTAACTGGCAGATGTTGTAAGAATTAAGAAAAACAAGGGCAGAGGAAAGAATGAATGGAAGTTATATACCAGAAATTAAGAAAATAAATTAACTTCTGATTTATGGACAGAAATATGCTGGTTATATGACAGAAATCAAACATTTGCTTCCCTTAATATTCCACCACCCACAAAGCATTCTCAAAAACTACTAGCTGGAGTAAGATTGAACTAATAACTACTTTTGATTGCAAGATCTGGTGAATGCATGGGAAAGTGAAAGCTTCTGTAAGCTAATGTAATGTTTTTAACAGAATTTTCATGGTCATGTACACTACTAATGCATGGACAGTCGTAAAGCTGCCATGCCAATGTGGACAAGGGATGAAGCAGAGTGTGAGAGCTCCAAGACAGAGCACTGCTATAATCTTGCTGCATTCATAGAACAGAGGAGATTAGGCAGTTCCCTTTGTCCTGTGGGATCAGCAAGCAGACTGGAAAGGCCAAATCCTTAGCTGACAGCTCTAGCATTTACAAACACAAATTCCAGCTTTCTCGGGTGCAAGCAGATAACGTTACAGTCATAACCTGCATGCTGTATACTGGGTAGAAGGGTGAGACAGTGATGACATGGGTTTGTTTGAATGCTTTCTCTGTATGTATATGTAAAAAGCAAAGCAGAAAATTTTGAAAGGCTTTGAAATACCAGGAAGACTCTTGAAATTACTAGACATCCACAGCAGCAGAATCTGAAGTTGTACAAAAAGCCTCTAATAAGGACTAACAATTTAAAATTATTCTCAGCATAAGAGCAGAGACTGAGAGGGTTGTTTGAAAGAGCTCAGCCACAGGAAAAAAACCACACTGCAGAAAAAAGTTTATTGCTGAGTTTGCTCCAAATAAAAAAACTGTTCCAGATACAGTTATAAAGAAAGAGAACAACATTCACCTGCCCTTTTCAAATATAAAATCAGGTTTTGTTTTCATCTGGAAAAAAACCCACTCCTATTTTCACAGACTAGACTCTGGATCTAGATTTACATAGTGGTTTTAAAGAGCTGGCCATGCTGAGAAGGCAGAAAAGTGGGGAGCTGCAAGAACCTTTGGCAGTGCTACATAGAGAGATCAGCAGAAAGCTGGCAGGAGCCACAGGAGGTGGCTGACTTAGGGTTCAGGGCACTGAAGCCTTCCTGACAACACTGCTGAAGTCCAAAGTTGGGTTAAGCAAACAAAGTTCAAAGCACTAGATCTTACATTTAAACCTTTCCTGTACCTGGTTGTTGCCTGGCAAAGCATATTCATGAAACAGTTTATGAAGAAGATAGGGTCAAGACAGCTTCTCCCCAACTTCTCTGTAAGGAAACACAGTGCTGGAGATTGTGAGGAGGTGGTCTGTAATATGGCACCTGCAAGTTCATTCTTTTAGTGTGAATTTTGTCTTGTCCTGAGAAACAAGGGTCACCTTAAATTTGGAGGCTTCTTATTGTTGGACTGGCATGGCACTTGGGCTATCTCCACTGGTGCTTATAGTAATCTCATGGTTGTGGATTTCATTGAAAGGTTAGAGGAAAGAGATGGAGAGCATTTGTGAATCCCAGAGACTACAGAGACTCTGGAGAAACATTTGATGTTAACCACCAGCTGTAGGTGGAAGTCTGTATAAGGGAGAGCAAGAGAGAGCTGAATGATCCTCTACTAACAGAGCTGAGGGCCCTTATAAAGTCCATGAAAATTATCATTCCTAAATGCTGCAACATCTGTATCGCTACAGACCCATTGGACCATGATGGAGTCTGTTGATGGTTATTCAGATATTGCTGGGTACAAAGGAGCCATGAGACATTTCTTATGCTAAGACTGAGCATTGCAATTCTTCCCAAGCTCTGAGGCTATCTTCACAAGGTGCAGCAGTGACACAGAAAAGGGCATGCACACAAGGGTCCAGTAACAAAATTAAATGTTTTACCCAAACTTCATACCCAGCAGTGGAAGAGAGGCAAACATCTGTCTGTGAAGAAACTGATGTGCTATTCAATTACATTATCTCTGAGAAGGGTTTAAAATAGTATCCCAAATATACTTTCAGCTTTGTATGTAGTCTGCACATAAGTAATTATCAGGTAAATATATGCCAATGTCTTCCTTAGGATCTAATGGAAAACTGTAACTCTTGCTCACATTTGGAATTCTGAATACCCTGTTAAATGTTTCCTTAAATGTTCTGGGCAGTCATACTATCACAAAAAATCATATGAAGATGCAGGAAGAGTGATCGTTGTAACATTTTGTACAGATTTTACTTTCAGTACTGATATACAATTGAGAAGTGCAGTAGTGGTATTTTACTCACATTTTACCCTGACAAAAACTGTGTTTATTCAACAGGAAAATAAGCCTTTATTACTATCTCCTCATATTATCTTCATTAAAGTGAACAGCAGCCAGAAATATGAATAACAATTTAAGACACTATATGTGACGGAGAGAGGAGAGTATAAAAGAAGGTCCAGGTATTACACAAGCTGTGAGACATAACCATGCAAATGTCAGCCCAAATCAGCAAGTCAGTATGTGTTTTTATAGCCCCGATCCATGAGGCATAGATTGTTATCCACTGCAGTGTTGAAATTTTCCCTACACTTCTGCTGTTTTGCTTACAGTACAAAGGAAGAAATTGAATGCTGTGTTTTTAAATAAATGTCCAGTATACACAGAGCTTGATATGGACACAGAAGAAAATTCCACTTGATTTATAAAATACAGTGTCCCAAACTCAAACCACACAAAATGGAAAGCCTGTCCAAATGATTTACAGTAATGACTTCAGTTAGTAAGATTAACTTCTGATGATTTGTGTGTAATGTGGGAAGGCAAACAGTGGATGCAATTCCTGTAACATGATACATGAATCCCAGCAATGCTGTACACTCTCCTAGCTGCAGACTACCAGACCACAGCAAACTCTGCCAATTTATACAGTCACACCAAGTTAAAATCTTCTTTTCCATATTAGAGAATAGGTAAGTGTATTGTGAGAGGAAGAAAGAATTGATAGTTCTTTGCATAGTCTTGACCTTTGGGTCAGGTTTGTGGGAGCGTAAGCACATAAGCCTGTTTAGGAGTGGTGGACTGGTAGAAGAGAGGATGGAGAGAGACTTCAATTTGCCTACTTTAAAATACTCACCTTGTGGGACACCTATACCAGTGGTCGCTGTAATTGACAATGCTTGATTTATTTGTCTGCAAGGGTTGTTAAGAAGACACTATTAGAATTTAAGGACAGATGGGTTTATTGTGTCCCCCTGTCAATCTGAGACTAACATCCCTCTATTAAAACACAGAATGGTTTTTTTTAACAGGCTTTTTAATGGACAACTTTCAAGATGGCTTCTAGGCTCGACTTCTCCAAATTGTGATGGAGATAAAACTCTATTTTACCTAAGTAAAAACTTTCTACAAGTTTTTAAGGAACTTTTCCTCAGTAGCTGAGAAGCCAGAATGGGTGATGGAAGCAGTCGTAAGACTGAAATAGGAAGTCTGAGATTCATCCAAGAACAGCACTAGAGAGATCACAGCAGAGCTGCAGTGGGGTTTGGGTCCATGGGAGCATCCAAAGCCCACCGCAGAAACCTGGTAAATGAGCAGTGGACTGGAGCTTTATGAGATAGGAGGTGAATAATGCCAGACTCATCAGTGAACTACTAAAATTTCCATCTAGCTATTACCTTCACTTCAGGTAATCTGAGTAAGGTAAGTGCTAGAGAAAGGACCAGATGGTCCTTTCACAGGCAGGTGAGTAAGGCAGATGAAAATGAGTCTTCAGAAACAAAGACTAAAAAATGCTGGGTTGGCAAACGTGGAATAACCAGTCTGCATTGTTGATAACTGGTCATTGGTTTGGTTTTCAAACTAAGGTTTGACCTCTTAGGAAGTAAAATAGAGCAGCAAATACAGCAAATGAGGATGTAGTAGGACACAAGAATATAAAAACCTGTGCTATGGCACCACTTGAGATGGATTGTACAGAACTGAATGTGATATTTTAATCAAGTTATTTACCAAATGCAAATAAAATATAGTATGCAGTTAGGTGACAAGAAATAATCATAAATACAGAAAGCACTTCTCTGGGAAACTGAGAGGGTTAGGTTTGTTTGCCTTGCAGTGGAGATTAATTACAGTTGTTGAATGTAATAAGTGCAAAAGAGGAAATAGATGAGGAAAGTATGTTTACCAACTCTTACAGCAAAAGAATAAAATCATACCTAGTAAAAATTAAAGCCAAAAAATGTAAGACTAATTACAGAGTTTATTTCATGAAATAACATGAAATTAGCCTCTGGAATCCATTGCCATGATATGTGAACTCAGTAAGATTTGGAAACGGAGATGCATATGGCTAATGAGAGTCTTCGCAGTCACAATAGATGCAAACCAAGGATAACTGGAGATACAAACCAAGGACATAATGGATAACTGGAATATTACATATGCAGTCAATCATGACCAAACTTTCCTTTGCCTTTTTGAATACCAGGCAGTGCTTCTGGTTCTTCAAGTAAGAAACAAAGTGTAAATCACATTGTTATATTCTATAAAAGGAGGGAATCTCCATCCTGGAGCATGTATAAAGGACATACAAACATAAGTGCACTGGAGAGTCCAAGGCACTTTGAAGGCCAAATGTGATTTTGCTAGTGAATGCTAAATATCAGGCAACCTGTCACAAATGAGGTTTGCAGCCCTAGACTAAAACACAGTGAATGCAAGCAGTTTGGAAGGTGGCTTTCTCTAAGCCTCTCTTCTTGTCTGTCACTCACTTGAAAGGCAGAGACTTCCCACTGTTATCCAGGCAGCTGGTGTTGACCAGGAGAGTATCAGACAACTGCTGAAATCTCCACTAAGCACCCGTGTTATTTAGGAGTGAGCACTCAGGAGTAGTAATATTTACAAAAGAGATGCATAGTAAGTAAAATGTGTCTATTTTGGAGAAAAAAAATTATACTCTTTAGGAATAAGAAGTAACTTGTTTTAAAAAACCTTCAGGCTAGGGATTTCAGTTCCCTCTGTGGTGAAAAACCAGATTTTGAACTGTGTCAAATATGCATACCAAGCATCTCAGTTGAGAAAACACAAAGTTTGTTGGTGAATTTTTAGGTATGATTTATACTAAATAGATTTAAGAAGGTAGAATAGAAGGTGGAAATGTTATTTCAGTAGAAAGAAACAAAACAGCAGGTGCTTTCTATTTTCCATTGTTGTGGTATATAAGAACCTCACAAACCATTAATAATTGTTCCTCATGACAACTGACATAGTAAAAATGAGAAAGGTGAATTACTTTAATTTGACTGACATGAACATGAGGTCTTCATGGTCATTTAGAGATCAAAGAATGTTCTTCAAATTCTATTACCGTTTCCATTTATTTACAAATGTAATAAATTTGATGAGATACAAAGAAAGATGCTAGAAATAGTTTGGAAGGAAGTGAATTATCAGAAGAACTCCATAACAGGATTCATTTCTACCAGATATTCAAAGCCTACTTGTAAGGAAAGAATATAATGAAGAGTTTAAGACAACTATAACCTGGCATTATCAGTAGAAATAGATCCAGTTCAGTGTTACTAGAAAAAGAGAAAAAATATGAAATTTGGTGATTCATTCAGTCCAAAATCTTTTGTGAGTATTTTGAAGGTGACTGTCACTCTTCCTCAAAGCCTATCTAAATGATTGAGAACCATTTTGTGCATTATTTTGTGTGTTCTTTTACATGGGAACCAAACACAACCAAGTGCCTGGGATCCATGAGAGAGAGACAAAGACGCAATAGTGTGTTATCGGCATGGCAGGAAATTAAAGAGGAAATATTACAAAGTACAGTCACAGTTGCAAAAATTATTATAGCGTTTTCTATATATTTGGCAGCCCTACAAAAATGACCATCAGTTTTGTGCAGACTGACTTGTACAGATTGCACATAGTAGTCCCCTGTGAAGTTCATGCCATTCAGCATAACCATGTCAGACTTCATTTGGATTCAGTGTACATGTGCCTGCACTTCCATCCAAATTTTCTCAGAATGATGGGAATCCCAACATAAGAGAAAGAGGATTTTTTATGGCTGAGCACAGTGAATTACTACTGTCACACTCGGTTCTATGGCTTGTTGCAGTGCAGGAAAGGAGCACCTACAACTGTCTCACTAGCACAAGCAAAGTCTAACCAGAGTTGTTTGTATACAGCGATATTTTTCAGGAGGATTCTACATGGGAAAATATATTACACTGAGAATAGATCTCTGTAGATGTGTTATTTGGTGCTGACAGAAGATTTCCACTTCTTTTTTTTTATATTTAACAACTTTAACACTTCAAAAACAGGGGCAGCTCAAAAGCTAGTGTTAAGAAGATAGGCATGAAATTAATCTTGCTTTGCTTCATTCAATGAAATGTTCATAAAGTTAGAGAGAGTCAAGTTAATGTATTGTATATTTTCATATATTCATACATATATTCATATTGTATATTTTCCTCTATCCTGCTGTATGAAAGATCTATGTATGAATAGTATACATAGTACCAAAAATTGCATCCACAAAATCCTGCATGTAGTACAAAACCAATGAACTAAAAAAAAGAAGGCAATTAAAAAAATAATCTAAATTTAATATTTTTTAGCATGGGTTGATAAGATTTTTTTTTTTGCATATGAATACATGAAATTACATGAAAATTAAACAGATCACCACCTAGAATAGACTCTAAACAGCTTTTTGTAAGCATTGCAATAAATCTTTCTTTTTAAAATGTAAAATTCTTTAGCAGAAATTCCTTAGCAGTTCCTTATTTTGGAGCATTAAGAAAAAAGCACACCTGTCATAAACAAAATATATGCAAGAAAAAGCTTTCAGAAATAAATGCAACGGTATGTTGTTTAACTAAAAAGATACTACTTATAAATTACTAAATGGGATTTTTTGAGAAGTATTGTAAACACGCCTGTTCGTACTACCAATACGCACACATTTTTACTCCTCACAACCAGAGGTGTTTTTGCCTTTGCAGTTTCAGGGTGAAGATGGCCTAGATCTATCACAGAGGCATGGCTTTTCCTGTGTGTTTAGGAGATGTAGAGGATCTTGGTGGTCTTTACCCAGTGATATGAGAATATCCCTTAGATGTTGCCTGCTGCCTGAAATGGCTCAGCTGGTGATCTAACATCATGTTCAAAACCTCAAGGAATTAAGTACTGCTAATAGTTAAATTTGATATTGGATACAACAGTCCTAAAGATGGGCTGTTTCTCAGCAAAGTGGAGAGGTATTTCTACTCCCATGCTTTTCAGTGCTCTGGCTACTATTGCTTTGATGTGCTGGTCCTTGAGGTGCAGGAAGAGTGACTGGTACATGCTTCACAGGAGTCAGGTTTCCAGCACAGTAAGGCTGTAGTTGGCCTCCTGGGCAAAGCAGGGAGCCTGAGGCTGTCCATGTGAAACAGGAGTGTGAAGCACGTGTGACAACAGACATGGGCAATGGCTTTACTTTCAGAAGTAGAAAGAGACTTCCCTTACATTTATCGAATAGGAGAAATGTCTAGGAGAAAGATGTCTATCACAAGCCCTGGCATGGGATATCTCTCTGCATTGGATTTGATTTGTAACATATAAAAGAAGTGCAGGTCATCACTGGCTCTGCAAGGCTAAACAAGATCTAACAGATACAGTGGGATAAAATCTCTTCAGACTTTTGCAGAGATTTCTCATGCATTTTTAAGAGGTCCTGGGGATGTAATATATGATAGAAACCAAATCCAGAGTGCTCCAACAAACTGCCCCAAGGCTGAGGTGTTTGTAGACTTAGCCATCAGACTCAAAAAGTTCAAAGTCCATCAAATGGTATGAAGAGGTCCTTGAAGTTTAGTTGTGTGAAGTCCTTCACTAAGGGAAAGGAATAGAGATCTCTCTACTGCATATGAGAAGTAACAAACATCACAAAGTCCTTTCTGAAGAGCCTGAAGGCCACGTGGAGTCCAAATAAGCAAAGCAAGGCTTATAATGAACTAGGGTTATTGCCTATGTAATGACTGAATCAACAATGCAAAAGTAAATATCTGAAGCCTGAAAGACTTTAACGAATTTTGCTTTTGGAAGCAATGTTATGATATCAGAAATGGTCATGTCTCCGAACTTGTAAAGACACAATTTCTGAGACCAAGATGGGTCTGGGATGTTTTTCTCCCAAAAAGATATAACTACCTGGAGAAATTCCGTGTCTCTCTGCCCACTCTCAAGTTCCCTTCCCCAATGACAGGATATAAAGAGTAGTTGAAGGAGCAGCATTTGGTCCCTTGCTGTGTTCTTCTCTGGGGGGCATTGGTACACAAGGCTGCTTTTCAACACTGAGAATAAGGATCTCAGTGCAGAGGTGAAGCATCTGAATGCAAGTTTCCTCTAACTGAATCTGGAAAGATTTGCAAGGTGCTCTCAGGTTGGGTAAACAGGCTAAGTACCTCATTTGAACTTGTTCCTCAAAACTCTGTGCCCCTCAGAAGACACATCTTCCACTTCACAATGCAAGCCTTGAGGCTTCCTAGTACTCTGCAATCAGGAAACATGCTGAGAAAAACTACAGAAGCAAGGTGAAGTTGTGTGTGTTATTTAAATGTAGAAGGAAGAGATCTTCAGACACTGAAGAGACAGCTGCACTGGGATGCCTTTTCTCATAGAGCAACACCTCAAGAAATATATCTCCAATTTTACTGTCATCACACAATAGGTGTTGACAGCTGGAGATGGCTTGTCTGAAATCACAGCATAGCAGAAAAGTAAAACTTTTTCCCCAGTGTTTCCAAACATTTATGGCCATAAATGGATCAAAATATTCTTAACTCCCTCGCCGGGACATCACCAGAACTGTATCTGCAAGCAAAGAAAAAGTCCAGAGCTTTCAGCAAGAGTGGATATTTTTTGTTATTACAATATCTAGTGACATTTTAAGAGGTTGGTGTCTGCCCAAATGTATGTGCTGTGTGCCACAAAAGACTACTGACAGATACAAATAAGTGTTTTCATAAGATGTCTCAAAAGGTAAGTCAAGGCCTCTGGAAAAATTCAAAAATCCTCTGCAGAACACCAGGATCTGGATGCAAAACTTCCTAACTCTGAAAGAGCCTTCTTCTCCCCTGTATCCCACCAATCCAAGGATGCTAATGACTTTTCTATGATTTATGTGCTGTGGGCACAGTGGGACAGAGTGAGGTCTGCGGCTAGTACCAAGGCTGAAATGACCCTCTTCTGAAGAGACTGAGGTTGTGCACACAACATGAATATAGTTAGGGAGGAGACAAAATTTGAAATGTCTCTGCCTTTAATGTTTTAAGAGCCAAATATGATCTCCTCCCAAGTTGATTTTCATGAGTCTATGTCTTTCTATACTGTGGAGTTGCCATCTAATTCTGAATGATTTAAAACTATTTGTTATAGTTTACAGTTTCAAAACATCTCTTTCCTTTAGTTTCCAAAAAGTACAGGAAAATGTGATTTTTTTACAATCTGTCTCTCTGCATGACACTTCCCTTTCTGAGTTTTTCTAGGGAATCACTGAGTCCAAGCTAAAACTCATTTTGTCAGCTCTTGAAAACAAAACCAGAAACTACCCTAAATATTTTGTCACAGTCATGCATTTGCATAGCAAAACACTGGCAACAAGATTAAATATTATTCTAAATTAAATGTCATGATTCAAAGATCACACTAGCAATAACATTCTTATTACAAAACTGAAATTGGGCTTCTGAACAAGAAGAGATGCCTTAGATAAGTCTGGTTAGTAAGACATTTGATTATTGACACTTTTTAATGTTTTGCCATGTCAAACTGTCAATGGCACCCACAATACTTTCACTGAAACTGATTTCAGATAATGTCAGTGTTATATAACTTCTCCCTCTGTAGGAATTTCATTGGAAAATATCCCAAGCCTTATGGCTACAGAAATCTTCACAGGAATTTTGTCTGCTGTTGGTATACATAGCAGAACTTCAGCCCTAGAAATTGTTAGGAGTTAACTGTGTTGTAGCATAGTCACACAAGGAGGAAAATTAGGTAGCTTGGGACCCATAATTCAGGCATTTCATGAGTCTGCAATGCTTGACTGTGCAACCAAAATGGTCTTTTAACAAGGATTTTGTATGCTTGGTATTGCCTATAGGTATGTGTATATATATGTGAATAAATAATTCCCTAAAAGAATGTTATTAAAATTTTGAAAGTCAGTACTCAACCAGTATGATATGCCAATATGTCTGTTCAGTCTTTCTTGACTTGTCTCGCACCATGATACATCCTCTAATTACATAATGACATGCCTAATTTTTGGTGTCTACTGGTTCACATTCCCAAAGTCCCTATGAAATCCATGTCCAACTTCCCTGCTGCCCTCCTCTTCTGGATCTTTATTCCCATCAGACCAACTATACATTACCAAATGAATGCCAGTTCCAGTCTGAAGTTTGAAAATGTTGAGGGAAGAACAGGAGATTTTATCTGGAAGACTAAGAGAGCATAAAATAAACATCAACCTGTTGTCGTGGTTTGAGCTCAGAGAGCAACTGAGCACCATGCAGACACTCATTCACTCCTTCCCCCCAGTGCTGGGAAGGAGAAAAATGAATCAAAAAGGCTCAGGAATGGAGATAAGGACAGAGAGGGATCGCTCACCCATTAATGGTCACATACAAAAGAAAGGCTCGTTAGGGGAAGAAAAAGAACATCAATTTAATTCAGACACTAGCAACAAAAACATTTAACAGTCAGAGTGGGACAGTGAGAAGCATTATCATATCTTAAAAACACCTCCACCCCCACCTTTCCCTTCTTCCCAGGCTCAGTTTTGCTCCCACTATCTCTACCTACACAGCCAGTGGTGCAGGGGGCAGGTCAGTCCTGTTGCTCCTTTCTCCTCAGCCTGGGGGGAGCTCCTCGATTACATCTCTGCTCCAGTGTGGTGTGCCTCTCACAGGAGACAGTCCTCCACAAACCAACTCCAACATGAGTCACTCCCACAGGTTGCAGTGTTTCCCAAGCTGCTCCAGAGTGGGTCACCCCTGCGTGTTGCAGTCCTCCCAGAGCCAAACTATAACAGCAGGGACTTCTTGTTCCCACAGGGCCTCAGCCTTCTTCCAGCACAGTCACCTGCTCCATTGTGGGGTCCTCCACAGGCTGCAGGTCTGCATCTGCTCCACTGTGGACCCCCTTGGGTGGCAGTGGGGGCAGCCCTGCTGTCTCATCACAGGATACAGGGGAATTTCTGCCTCAGCGCACCTCCCCCCCTTCTCCTCTTTTCTTCCATTGTCCTTGGTGTTCACACAGATGTTCTCCTCACAACTCGTCCTCACAACTCCCACAGCTCCTCCAAGGTTCCCCTTCTTAAATACGTTATCGCAGAGGCGTGGCCACCGTCATTAATTGACTCGGCCTTGGTGCAAAGACGGGTCCAACTTGGAGTAGGGGGAGCCTCAAGAAACTTCTCACAAAGGGCCACCACTATAGCCCTCTCTCCCACTACCAAAAATGCACCACACACACAGATTCAACATACCTGTAAAATCTGAGATTTTCTTTAATCTAACAGGAGGAACAGAGGGACAAGACTGTAAGTCTGCTCCCTGGATATATCACATACCTCTGATGCCACATTTTCAGAGATAGTCATTGGCGTGAACATTCCTGTTTACTATTATTTATATTTGTGTATGGAAATTAGGGTACATGAAAGATATTTAAAAGTGTTTAACAAAGATAACTTATGGTTTAAAAATCTGACCAAAGTAAGGGGCAAAATGAAAACTGCACTTGAACCTTCAATTTTGTGTTTTAGATTGCCAGCATTGAATTTCATATCTCAGACATGAATATAATGAACAGATATGAGACAGAAATGAATCAATTCATGAGGTAATGAAATATAACTGTCAGTCATGAGGAAAAATACATAGCAACATAAAACTGTAGGGCACAGGTAAAAACATTCAAGAGAGTACACAGAAATGGTTTATCTTTACATGGATAAGATACAGTCATGCTGACTGGAAACTCTTCAACAAGACCTACATCTTATAAAAATGCCACAGCCTCTGTATGGAAGTTTATTCTATGATTGGAAAAAGACTTATCTCTGATAGTTTTGATCTCAGCAGCTTGGGTCTGATGAACAGGAAAGCCATAACAACCTGGACTTCAGCCACTCATTGGATACCACAGTGCTCGAGTGAAGACATGATTTCATGATCTTCAGCACAGGCTTTATTACTGCTAGTACTGAAGTTAATTTGACTAGGCCTTCATGAACTACAAACCCTCTCTTCTCAGTTACAATATAGTAATTTTAAGATCGGTAAGTAGCTTGTGATCTCAGTTCTTCATCTCAGTCAAAACCTAACTTGAGTACTTTAGTACCCATCCATGTTTTGTTCCAGTACCTTTAAAACCAGAGTGATGAGGCAGTCATTTATATCAGTGCAGATGGGAAAATGCCACCTACTGGGTGATGCTAAGATTGCTTCTGCAGTCTGGTGGTTTCAACTGATATTTCAGTTTCAAAAGTGAAAACACATTATTCTACCTAGCCTGAAGAACGGGGAAGGCACAAACCGCAGCAAAATGTTTGCTATTGCACTAGCTGGACCTTAAATTTCAATGAGATGAGAAACAAGC
Organism: Strix aluco; assembly: GCF_031877795.1. Taxonomy (NCBI): domain Eukaryota; kingdom Metazoa; phylum Chordata; class Aves; order Strigiformes; family Strigidae; genus Strix; species Strix aluco. Next base: position 12,277,632 of record NC_133971.1, on the reverse strand, counting down.
TATAAACTTTACAATGGTTGATTTACAAGAAGACAACAATGAGTCATGAATCAAAGACTGTTTTAATTGATTTTGCATACATCATAAACTACAGAAAAGCTGATTAAATGGCTTGTAGAACACTTCATGAGTGATTTCCATTCCAGAGTTGTTCAATCCTCTATTAAGGGACAAAAAATATTTACAGAAGTGCATGGGGGATTGTTTATAAATTAAAAAAGAAAAGCAGTATTGGAGGTCCTACAGGTGGCAGGGATTTTAAGAGTCATCCTAAATGCAAGATAAAGAAACATGAAAAATTAGAGAAACCCATTAAATCTGGCACAGAGTTTTGGCAGAGGGAATCTTAGTACATTCATTTCAGTTGTCTGTCATTAAGACACCCAAGCATACTGTATTCTTATGACTTTTTCTTCAATCTTTTTGATTCCTCCTGGCTATTTCCTCTTTCATCTGTTCTCTGAACTCAGGAAAGGTGTATGAGCTCAATACCATCAAAGAATGTTAAAGATACAATGAAGGCTCAATGAAGACTCAACTCAGATGAGGCTTTAATGGCAGTTGACAGTTAATGGCAGTTTGTACCTATGCCAGTTAGAAGATACAACAAAGCCAAAAACCAGTCTGGATGCAGAGGAAATAAAAGCTTCACACAACATTTCAGAGTGTTCTTTGAAAAAGACTCTCTACTGACTCTTTGGCTTCCTAGTAAGAAGTGCAGTGTTTCTACCCCATTCCCAGGTGAATGTCTGGATCCATGGGTTCATCAGCTCTGAATTCATCTGCTCCTGGAAAATACTATTTTGTGATTAAAGATTATGAGAGAATAATCCTTTGCTTCAACCTGTATTTTAATGGTGCTGGATGACACTGTTTAAGAAGGAGATGTTAAATCACAGAGCAAATGTCAGAAGAATATGAAATTGGAAGGAGCATCCTGGGATATAGTATCCTGCCTTCTGTGACATTGTGCAAAGCTTGCTTTTCAGAAATGTTATCAAGCTACACCTTAAAAACATATTTCTTGTTCTACACAACTCGTGTCAGAAGACTGCCTTCAAATTGTACCTTGAAAAATTAAAACTTTATTGTAATTTCCAGCTTAAAATGTATTCTTGATAAAATTATTTCCAACTGTTGTAACATTAAGTTCTTTTTTTAGGATGTTTTCCAGAGTGATGGAGACTTGTGGGACTGGGCATTCTGTTTTGAATTGCTGGAGACTTTGAAGAAAATATGATGGGGGGGGTGGGGGGGGTGGGGGGCAAGGTGCTGTCTCACAGACAGCAGAGTCCTAATAGTCCTGTTAAAAAGACAACAGTTTGCTAGAGGTGAGAGACTCCTGCCACCACAGCCACCACAGAGGAAGCTCAGCCCTTTTTCACTGTGTTTGATATAAGCCTGTCAGCATGTCTACATTAATTGTAAAATGCTGCTTTTTGCCCACATGTCAGCAAGAATGTGTGTAAAACATATACGAGAGGATTGCAAGGTAATGGTGAGAGAGCTGGGCAATGGGTGAGAGAAGAAGGGGTGCAGAGGTAGGAAGAGGTAGAAAGACTGCAGTAGGACCTTCAGAAGATGTGATAGGAGGGAAAATTGAGGTATAGCAAGTGTGATATTTGTGGGTACTGCAAAAAGGAAACGGAAGAAAACAAACCTACAGGAGATGGTATTTCAATAACTCCTTTGCTCTTAGGGAAAATGTGCATCTTGAGCAGTCTCCCAAGCCTACCTAATCAATACACAGCAATCATGTCTATCCCTAGCTTTCATTTCTCTAGGTTCAATACAGAATGTTTCTGTCTTTAATAAGAGAGGATGTTTGTCCTTTGGCCATCATGCTGCTTTTATATTTATGATAGACTTCCAAAGGTTTTATAGCGCAGCAGGGGAGGTGGCAAATTTCCATCCTTTGGAGGTTGTATGATACTGGTAACCTAAGATGGGAAGAAGAGCAGACTTGGTCAAGCAGGGCTACCTACATGTGACATACACAGTTGACACAAACCAGAAAAGAGGGAAATGATGGATAGCAAGGGCTTACCCACAGACCCCGTATATTTTTAATTTGTAAATGCACACAGCAAAGTACCTGTAAGATGTGGGAAAAATTCTCATGCTCAGCTGAAGTCCCTGTTCCCTTGCAGAGCACTTCTTTGAGGTCTAATTGTCATTCATGTTTTCTGCTATTGAAGTAGGGCATGTTTCCCATCTTCTGTCCATCCTTCCTTTGAATCTTGAAAGAGTTCCTTAGCAGTTCAGGTGGGAATTGGTCATGTAAGGTTACTAGAGGGCACATCAAAAAAGTACCATAACACCCTGTGGTCTATCTTAGTGTAAATCGTATCCTCAGCAATATAGTTCTGTGTTAAAACTGTACAGTTAAAATCAAGATTTTTTTTTTTTTGCTATTGTATGTGTTTACTTCTTATTCGAGGGACCTGATTTTGTTCCAGGGCTATAGGACATTTTAAAATCAAGACCTTATAGTAAATATTCAATATCAAGTGTCTCAGCTAAAAAGATCTCTTGATTGATTGATTGATCAATCTATCTATAGATATACATTTCAGGTAATTCCTCTTAGTAGATAGGTGAAAGTCAGTATTTAGTGTAGCTGAAATGAAAAGTAATGTTTCCATTTACAGATAGAAGGGTGTTCCTTTCAAAGTTTTATTTCTACAGTGAAAGAGATTAACGTTAGTTCAGATTAATATGAAGTCAGCATGAAATATCTTTCCTTACAAAGATGACAGAAAGCAAAGCTAACTGTTCATCTCAGCCCTTAGCTGAATAAAACAGTATTTTAAGGCCCAAATTTGTACAGAAATCTGTAAATAAAAATACCAAAAAACTATTAAAAAGGGTAGGAAAGAATGAAGTAGTCCTTGGACAATGTTAGACTCAAATTGTTCACCTGCTCCAACCATTTAAAATTTACTTACTAGATTTTACAGAAGAGACTACTAGCACAAATGAAGGAATCATGTCTGCAAGTTGTTTTACAGGTGCCTTTTCTCTTGGGCCAAATCCCACAGAAAGGCAATATATTGTTAATTTGAACTAAATCTGGCTATTTCATTTACTAATTCTTTTTCTGAACTCAAAAGGCCTAGTTTAGTTTGATTACACATATGAGACCAGTTATTCAAGGAGTTCAGACCTGGAAACGAAATTAAGCCTGCTAGATGGATACTCACTGAAATAGATGCACACACATCTCTGACAGTGCAGCCTCTTCCCAGTCCAGCAACATAAGGACACTTAAGGGAACATAGAATGTTCTGCATGGTGTGATTTAACTACACAATCTCCATTAGCTTTAATGAGAGTTGCACAATTACATCTTCACACAATGTGCTAAAAATTACTCTTCCAATTTAGTGCATAAAATAATAGGTCTACTTTAAAAAGTGAAAGGATAGTGTAGGTGAATAATTTTTGGAAAATACATATGCCTTAGGTTATTAGGCACTTAAGAAGAGGGGATAAGTTAAATATATGGTATTGATCTTGTTGAATTAGTAATAAAAAAACCCACAAGATATGAAATGTTTGTATCAGGTAAATAACTAAGTTATTTCAACAGCCTGTGTAAAAGAATGTCTAATTAAGGTTTTAAGTATGCTTCCACCAATTAAATATACAATACACAAACCTTAAGAAACATAAAAGCCTCTTTACACACAGTCATCAATCTTCACAGTAGAACAAAAACAAGTGAACTTTTCTTCCCCTAACTTTTTTGCATACATCCCATTAGAAAAACCTTTGCCAGAAGAATAATTCTGACTTGTTCATTGGGGAACATGTTCAGGTTATTTTGGACAACTTGTGGAGGGGGAGTGAATTCCCATATTGATAAATCATCATTAAGGAACTTGTGAACAGCTCTCATATACCAGTAGAAAACAAATGCTTAAAACAGCTTTTCAAGTCCCTTTGAAGGCCGAAGCAGGCTGTGGATCACTAGTAATTTTGTCTCAAAACAGGAAATTCTACTTTACTAATGAACTGCTATATTCTGTGGAAACCTTTATCTCCCGACTGGGTTTCAAGTACAAGGAGTAATCACGACTATAGGTGTGGTTTTCTAAATGCAGCTCAATACTACATGTAATTATATACCAGGCTCCAATGTTTCACTGAGTGTATATTGACAGTTAACAGCTTCCCACACATGCTGTATTTACAGGCAAGCTGTATTTTTAAATATACAGCCATATGTATGTACAGCAAAGAGGCTTCACTGGTGCATTTATTCATGGCCAAAGTACAAACTTAACAATCACAACCCTTTTCTCCTGAGGTTGTAAGTGTTTGGAGACCACTCCAAATCTACATAGACTGCCCCTATATTTGAAGACTTAACACTTTTTTTTTCCTACAGTCTGAGCTTGTTCACTATCAAGAAATTTATGAAAGATAATTTAACACTCCTCCAGTGTTTCACTGTCCTAGAAAGTTAACCATACTTTATATGATGATATGAAAGCATGACATCCTGCCCATTCCTCTCAAAACCAGAGCTGAATAAGGAAGTATACAAATCACAAAATATATAGGCTTAGATATGATCATCATAATGAAAATACTTGTAGTATCATCTTTAGTATTTTTTTCTACAAGACAAGATCAATTTTGTTCTCTGCTCCCTCTCTAGATCATCACTCCTTACAATCTTCTTATTTCACAGCTCAGAAGCAAACATCTTGAGAACTTGTAAGTTCACAAATTTTTTCCAGATGGAATATATTCAGAATGGCACCCTTGTATGTAATGTAGTTAGCTGTCTTGGTAATCTGAAAGTCAAGATGTAAATACTCCTCCCTGGTATATGAAGTGGAATGATTTACCACCTGTGACCTGAGTGTCACCTGTTGCAATGGGATTTGTTGGATGTCTGTACTGAGATGTCCCTTTCCAACAACATCAACTGGGACATTAACACTTCAGCCTGCAGATGGCATTAAATGAGGCTGAGAAGTGATGAACAGCCATCAAATATGGATGGTTTTCCTGTGTTCATGCTCTCCTGTGAACTTCTTGAACTGGAATACAACACATAAAGATTGCCAATGTGCACCTTCATAGTCTCTCACTTGCAGGAGTGTACAAGAAATGGGTCATGAGATTTTCAGTCCTGTTTTTTCTCTAAGTACTCCAATTTTTGAAATACAGAATATTCTGAGTTGATTCCAAGTGAGATTAAGTGGTTGAAAAGTGGACAGCAGAGGTAAGTTTCAGGAAAGAGAAGAAAGTAATAAATGTAAATTACTATAAAATGAAGAATGTGGCCCATGCCAATAAGGTCACTGCAGTTAACTGATGAGCACTGAATCAGTGTAAAAGATTTTCTCAGAAATTTTTCTGGTGCCAAATGCAAATAAGAAACAGACAAAACTGAGTGCCAAAATTGCACACTTGGTCCCTTTTCTGTGGATTCTGAGAATTTGGAATTGGAGATATATTTGCGATGGGAAAATGGATATACCAACTGAAATGAAAAGCAAGAAATTTAAATGACAAGAGCAGAGACAGGAAAGCTTTTTCTCAACTTTGTCTGATAACTTTTGTACTACAAATGAGAGTTCAGAAATGGACTGATAACACCTGCTCACACTCTGAAGCAGCCATGGTCAGGCTAAATCTTGGTCCTTGGGAATGAAGTAAATGGTCAGGTGAAAATTCAGCTGCAGAACCTGAGCTGCCAGCTGGGGGTGGCCATAAGTCTCATGAGATACTGAAAATAGGATCCCCAGATGGAAAGCTCTGGAAGCACAATTTAAAAATACTTACTCACAGGAAAACAGTGCCTGTGAGTGTTACTTACAGTGGGTCACTCAGGACAGAGTTTAATGAAATGCACAGCTGGGAAAGAAAATGCTACCCTTTAAACATGTCCCTGTAAGACATTAGTCATGCTTCTCAGTCTTTATCATTGACATTCTCAAAGCAATAATAAAAGACAGAAAAGCCAAATAGAAAATGCTAATAAGATGTAGTATAGGCCATATTAAGACCAGAATAAGAATAATCGGGGGAAAAAATGTTTTTTTTTAACATGAAAGCTGGTCTGTGGAACCATTTTCCAGGGACAGACTCAATGGTGTTTGGATTTTCATGTGATGATTAAATGGCTGATGGATCAACTGCAGCTCAACAGCAGAGCTGAAGTTTATATCTAGTGTTCTGTGTCTTTCCTCAGACTCATGATTTTGGAGAATCCTTCAAATCTGATGATTTTGTGATGGTATTAATTCTGAAAGGCACTGAGATATGACTATATCTTGAGACATTATATGCTTATGAGATGAATTAGCTAACAATATTCTAAATCTATGTAGAAAATATAGCTCAAAAAGTAATCTTTAATCTAGTATTTCCTGAACTATTTGAATTAATCTTCCCTCAATGCCACAATATAGATATATTGGCCTTTTGTTCTGCATGGCACTTTCACCGCTTTCTCCTCTGGTATCAAGCGGACGACACAGTGCTCACAGCTACATTGCATGCCCTGCAACTATTCACAGAAATGGGGTTAACCCTAATAATGAGATTTGGAACAAGTCAGTGTCCTAATATGTCCTCTTCAAGCCTGTTAGAATCTGGAACAGAAGCTGCAACACGGAAACAAATAGAAGCAAAAAGCTCACGGTATCTATATTTTACTGACAGTGTATTACCACTTGTGTATCTGGAATAAACAATCATGTTCTCGGGCAATACTTTCCCAAATGATTCATTATTTGTGCCAGTGTCATGTGGTGCTAGGACAATGATTCTCTGTGTATGACCATACATGCACACACACGCCCATACACATATATACTCCCCTGAAAAGTTTTGCTCTCTTGCCCACTTCTACAACGCGGAGCAAATATCAGGGTGATCTAGCATTTGCACCTGAGCCAGGATCATCAGTCAGTCATTCACGTGAACTCTGTAGTAAAGATATGCAGTGCATTGCCCGCTGTGATCCCACCTTGGGCCATGAATGCCTCATTGTGATGATCTGACATCACAGCCCAAATAGCTTGTCTAAAGAAATCCTTAGTGATTTTTTATTTCAGACAGGCTTACTATTTCCAGTTCTGTGCTGTGGTGTTCATAGCATAGATCTGTGTAAAGATTTGTTTGTGAGAATGCATATTATGCAAAGGAAACCCTGGTCAGTAATCCATTTTTCCCACTGAAGCCATCCTCATTGTATTTAAATGCCTCTGAGCTGGCCACAAATCTGTTACAAAACAGTGAATGTTATCTATTTCTTTAATAAGTGAGGCATTTATAATGATTTCCACAGAACATTTTTCTTAATCTTTTATCACATTCTCCTTAGCAAGTAACTCTCCAGGGCCATTTCTCAGCTGTAGAAAGAATCCACCTCACATTGTATGTAGGGTTATTAAAAGCATTACTTTTGCTAGACACTGGTATATCGATGTCCTAAAGGCTCCTTCTCAGCACATCTTCTAGATGCTAGATGTCTAATTCATGTACAATGTCTCTCACACAACAAAAACATGTTTTCAGACCTAATTTCATGCTGACTGCTGCTTCTGCCACCTTATCTCTGATCCAGTTACCTATCTCTTTTTCAAGTGTGGAAAAAGTCTTTTGAAAACCTCTTAGGTTGAAGCACCAAAACATCACTGATGTTCATACTTCCAGCTTTGTTCTTTTAACAGTGGAATTTCCTTCATATGTTCCAGGTTAGGTTAAGTAAAGCTGATGCTTATTGATATGAAGGGATTGACCACAATATGTAGAGAAAAGCACTGTAAATCAGATTCTATAAAGTTTTCTATTCAGACATTTAATCTTGAATTGCAGTAACCGCTCGTATCCCATTATCCTGTTTTTTGGCTTCTCCTAAGCAGATATTTGCAACATGTTAAAATTGAGCTGAAATATCTATGCCCATTAACAATGAAGAGAGATGAGCACTCCACTGAATCCACTCTAAACTTAGCCTGACTGGGTACTAGTAAGCTGCAAAGGGAAGTTTCCTGCTGACAGGCACTCATCAGTCCAGCTCTATCATCTTTTCTGGACTAACTTTTCTTGGTGAATTCATCTGACAATTTAGATGACAAGTAACTGAAAGAAAAATAGCCCAAAGTTAATAAGAAATGTGTAAGATACTACAAACTTACTTTTCTCAGAAAGTCTTTAAAAGAAATATGTCACTGCTGTCAAAATAAACAGCTATAAACAACAATCAAAAAATATTTAATAGACTAAAAGTAATTCTGGAATGAAATACATGAAAATATCTTTTTGGATGCTGTTGCTGACAAATTTGCTGATGACAGTACTACAGCCTTTCCTCTGAACTCAATGATAATCTGCTGGTATAAGAACCACAAAGATTATTGGCAATAATATTTTGGTTGTAGATAGATATGCTGTGCTGAAGAAGCCTACTGATAATAAAGGTTTATCCCTCACAGAAGGGAACATTTTCTACTAGCAATATTATACATTTTTGAAAAGGTCATTAGTGTAAGAGATGATTTAACAGAACATGATCTTCTCATTTCATAAGAAGTAATAAAATATCTATTATCTGTATTCAGAGAATAACATTCTGCAACCAGACAGTTTTCCAGACATGGGGACTCTATCATTATGATCATCTATTAGGAACAAATACTTCAGCTTCCTGGCTTTTGAATTTTCAGCATATTTTCCTTCCCTGACTTCTCTGTTCACTCTTGCCAGTCATGCTAACAAACCTGTCTCCTTTATGCTGCTGCTGAAGTCTCTGTAAAGCTGGAATGATAGATTCAGCTTCCAGAGACTGGAAAAAGCTTGTAGGAAGAAGAAAAATCTCCCCAAGATACAAAGCAGAATAACCAAGATCCCAGAAGGAAGAACTCAACTGACCAACAAATGAAGCCATGTTTTTAGACAAAGACATGCAGGAGCAAAGTTAAACCTGCCAAATGTGAAGATTATGTTGATCTTGAGAAGGAAATTAAAACAGGTAGCAAAGGTTTTGTTGCCATCATAAATGAAAGGGGAACAAAATGGAGTGTAGGTACAGTGAGGTGGGATACAAGTTAAACACAGTCTAGATATGGTCCTGAGAAAAAAAATGCATTTTACACCAGTTTTCAACAAATACAGCGGTGCTGTGATGAAAGTAAGTTGGTAAATGTAGAGGGTATGACACTGGATTTTATCTCAGCTGAGAGGCATGTGAAACCAAAAGAAGATAATGTATTTGAGAGCTCTGGATTTTAAAAAGCTGATACCTGAATCAGAGGCACAGAAAAAAGTGTTTAAAAAAACTCTAGTGAGCAGAGTGTAAGATTGTTTTATTGCAAAATGACAATAAAATAGATGTATTTTAAAAGAGAAAGAGTATGAGGGAAAGAGATCCAAATAACTACTATAGATTTAGCCTGATCTCAATAGCATGTAAAGCATTAGGACTACTGAGGAGAATAATGGCTAAAGATATGTAAAATAACATAAAATACACATGAGCTGGTCAAAGGTAGACTGTGTCAGTATTGATCTTTCATAAGAAAATTAAAGCTTTTTCACAGAAAAGCAATCTGAATTTCTGTAAGCATCTGATACGAAGTCACATAGAAAGTATTAGCCAAACTAAAAGAAACAGGGATGAGAACTCGATAAAAACTAGAGTCCTGCTGTAAAGTAAGGCAAATTATCCTGAATTAGGCTGTGAGTTGCTTTTGTTTGACTGTTTCTTGTACCTGAGCTAACTTACAGACAGAATTTGCATACTTGCCTGCAGGCTGCACTCAATTGAAAATATTTCCAAAGACAGTGGCCTACTTGGTTTAGTGAAGAAAAAGCTAAGAGCAAACATGTAAATAAGCTAAGGTGGTAAGGATCTATAGGGAAAATTATTTCAGCTGAAAGAAAACACTAGCAAAAACCAGGTGAGAATTAACTGGCCATGACTAGGTATAAACTGGACAGTAGATGTTTCTAATTGGGAGAAAAGTGGCTTCCTAGTCAAATCTACCCATGACAAAATGCTACCTAATTTCAGGACAGGAGAGGAGGGATCCCATTGTTTTTATCTGCTACTGTATATGCCAAACAGTTTGTCACACCACCAAGTCACAGCCTTTAAATCATGCCACAGCACGCTTCTTCACTCTAGCTTTTTATTGCAAGGTGCATTACAGTAACACCAACATAGAATCATATAATCATAGAATAGTATGGGTTGGAAGGGACCTTCAGAGGTGACCTAGTCCAAGCCCTCTACAATGAGCAGGGACATCTTCGACTAGATCAGGTTGCTTACAGCACTGTCCAACCTGACCTTGAATGTTTCCAGGGATGGGGCATCTACAGCCTCCCTGGGCAACCTGTTCCATTGTTTTACCACTCTCATTGTAAAAAAAATTCTTCCTTGTATCTAGAATAACATGCAGTTATTCTTTCAATACAACCTCTTGTTTTGTGCAAGCGTACCATGCCACTACATTAGCTACACTTGTGCATACTCACCCCACTACACTTGAGACATATGGTAGAATATTATTGCCCTCCAAGTGACCATCTGTGGATTATAAAGGCAAGCATAATGCTGTTTTCTGCTGTGTGTGATACATGCAACTCCCACTGACTTCTGGTTAAACGATAGCTGTGGGAGTGTTGCATAGCAAGCACACACTGATAAACAAAGAGTAAACTTCTGCCTAGTGTGCAACACAAGGATGTATTTTTAAATGAGGTTTTCAGCCTTCTGTCTGAATTTGTCTTTGTGGCTTGTATGCAACCATTTCAAAATGGTGCTCTCCCCTATGATGTTTTCATACAGAAATAATAGAAATCATGTGGAAGACTAGCAGGTGGGGTAAATCCTATTTTGACATGACATTTTACCATGTAAGACTGACCAGATGTGGGTTTTGATTAAAGCTGAATTATTTACTACAGCTGTGGCAAAATAGTGTTTTCCACAGATAGTACCCTGTTGTGATTAGAATAGTGAGAGTAAGTACCTATATGTCATCCCTTTCATGATAAAATCATCAAATTACATTTTGGTTAAATTAAAAAAACTGAGAGTAGTTAAGTCTCTGTGCAGCTTACAAACTGTCCCTTCTGTTAACAACTTTGGCTCTCTGGAATATGCATAACACATGATATACTCACAAGTCCATAGGGAATGGGACCTTTTGCCGAGTACCTTTGTTTAGGACCGATTACTATGTCCCTGGTCATGTTATTCCAATGAGTGATTGTTCTTCCTGTAAGAAATGTCTTTCTTATATCAAGATGAAAACTCACCCAGATCCTCTAAGAAATTTCATTTTCTAGTGGACTGCAGCACAAAGAATTGATAAAGAAAGATGAGATGGCTCAGAGGTTTCTTTTTGCAAAGCAGGTATCAAGGTTTATCTAAGATACTTTGCTTTGCAGGGTGAGTTTGAGTTCTTAGGAGACAAGATTTCTCCTTAAGTCATGCAGGACTTCCTGATTTAGGTCAAACTCAACTTAGTAAAAAAAGAGTTTTTTGTATGGTTTAGAATATTTTAACAATATGGCAAAATACACATGAAAAATTGGAAACAGTGAAATAACAAAACCTTTTCAAGCCCTCAAAAATTAAGGAAAAATGGGAAAATATCTTTTCCCTCACTGTCATAAAAGTACAGCAGTGAATTTTTTTAAAATTAGCTGTGGGTTTTTTTTTTCACTTGAGCGCTCTTCCCACTTAACCACTCCAAGTATGTGATGAGCATTGGGAACAACCATCTTTTTTCAGAATGATCTTCTACCTATTCCACTGTCTAAAGTAATGTTTCTAATTAGCCTCCTCTTCTTTTTCAGACCTATAATCAAAGCTCTTTGCAACTTTATTTTTTTTTAAATTGAAATTCATAGCTACACTATAAATATGGTTTCACTGGTTCATATAAAGAGTCTGTGCTACTCAGGTTTCTGTCTCCAACAGTTGCCCTTAAATGTATGACCATGGGACCAGCATCAATGGTATTTTCCCCTAAGATTTTTCCAGCCTCCTGACTTTTTAATACAGTGAATTTTTTTAGCCTATTTTACTTTGTCTATTCAGTAACTCCCAATAGCTCTGTCTTCTAAGTACTTGCTCTGTCCTCACTTGAACTTATATGGCACAACATCCTACAGCAAGAAGACCACCAAACTGCCACCTATTCTGTGATGAACCACCTCCTCCTGTTTGTTTCAAATCCAGCTTTCTTTGACAGCTCCTATTTCTTGCCTTGGCAGAGACTAGGTGTGTTTTTCACTCTGTCTATCAGTTTAATTTATCTTTGTTGAATTTAGCCCTCATTTTAAATGTGAAGGTAGAAATGCTTTTCACTCCATAAATCAGTTTCCTTTATCCACACTGATTTTGTCCGCCTGTCCTGTGTCCTGTGATTTTTCAGTCTACCTCCAGTTTTATCATCAGTGAGCGTCATCACTTTACTGCTCATTTTTCTATGTCTTATGAGTTGAATGTGAAGCAACCATGGAAAAGGTTGTGGTAAAAACAGGCAAATGGTATCTATTTTCACTATTCATACCATAACTTCTTTCCTATTTGCATCCATTTCAGAAGAAAACCTCTGTTGTTCTTCTCCAGAAAAAGGTTTTATTTGGAAATCACCCAGTTTCTTCCACCATGAACACTGCAAAGAAATCCAGTCAGCATTTCTGCAGAGGTCTTGCTCTTGCTGGGTGCCCTCAAGGATGCCTTTAGTGGGTGCTCCTGAAGTGCTCTGGTTATGTGGTGCTTTAGGACTCTCTGAAGTGTGCCTTGTCCTGGATATTTTAATACCCCTGAAGGTTGCAATAATAGCTTTGATTCCCTAAGTTACTTGTTCTTCAAATTCTCTTCTGGCTTCTCTGAGAGTTTATTATCCTTTCTATCTTGAAAACTGTTTTAATTTTCTGAAGCATTCATTCTCAACTCCATAAAACTCCACTATGTAGGTGTTCAGTGACACTGGTATTCGTGTAGGGCTTTAAATGGAAGCACATGATGGTCATTGTTGTAAAGTGCTTTTTCAGCTGAAAAGTTTGGAGCCTGATACTGCATATTTCTCAGCTGCAGGTGGAGGGCTGCACTCCCTCTTGTGGGCTTGTTAATTGCCCGTTCCACAAAGCAGTCATGCCTGGTGCCCAAAAAAGTCCTCTCTGCTTCACGTCTGGGCATGAGTTTTACCCAATACACACAGGTAACTGAAGCTTTTAATACATTTGCATTCCTGCTCCTAAAACCTCTCTGATTTCTCTTAGTGCATCACGGGCAATGTTGTGGTCCTGTCTGGCAGGCAGTAACACAGACTCGGTACTGTATTCCTTCTATTTAGACACAGGTTTTAATCTGTTTCTTGGTTGTTGCCACATTGCTTGGTAATGTGGTCAGTTCATTAATTTGTTTTGATACTAGGGTTTATAACATATTGTATTGGTCGATTACTGGCATGACTTATGCGATATTTTCTGTATCTTTCACACCGTGATATTATTGTGTTGCGTTGACTGCCTTCCTTCCACTTTGTTTCTGAGGCTTCTGCTATGCCAATATCTTCATTTAAGGCCAGGCCTTCCAGTTCTCCCACCTAACCTCTTACACTGATTCAACATCAGTGTAGAAGCAATCATACTAATGTTTTGGTTTTCTTCATGGCTTCTGTGTAAAAGACAATCAATTTGTCTTCTATTTCTAATTCAGTTATTTCTATAAGAAATTCAGATATTTCTATCACCTATTTACAATAGTCTTTGAAATATATAAATATATAAATGATATATATAATAGTCTCAGAAAAACCACCTGTTTTGGTTGGAATCTTCATAAATGTGAACATTCATAAATATTTAAAAACTCTTGATATTGTTGCAAAGTGAATAAGTAAGTGACTAGTTTGATGGCTTGTTAACAGTATTAGGGATACCTTCATAGAAAAATAAAAAATAGAGAATAAAAGAATCTGAAAAATAACATAGTCCACGTTTATTGTTTGTAACATTTCTCTTCACAGTTTTCCTTTTATTTTTGGTCATGTGTGTTCCAAAACTAAATAGTAAAATGGAATTCTACTCTAACCTTAAGAGTGTGTAAGAGTTACATGAGATGTATGTATCTATCACACTCTTACCTGGTCAACACTGAGACACCTTCCAAGTCTCATCTCTCTCCAACATGACAGAGACAAGAAGTCATGATTCCCATTTTCCTTCCCATGGCCATGCTGTGTATTTCAGCCAGTTCAAGTCATTATTTCATATAGCAGCAATTCCCACAGCCATCTCTCTGCACCACTGCCCAGCAGTACTCAGGCAGCACGACTTGCTACTTTCTTATCATGAAAGCAAAGGGCTGAAACCACACAAATCTATGAGGTCAGATGCAGAGGTAAGAGGATAAGGACACTGCCAGAGTCTTACAGCCAGAAATCTCTTATGCTTCTCCCTTCCATTTACTGCAGCTCCATGTTGTAACGTGAAAGGTCATACTAGCTTAATACATACATAGACTTTCAGTGGCATTGAAGTTCATGTTTCAGTACAATGTTTGCCTCCAAGGTAAGCTGGTGAAACATTAAAATATTCCTTTCAACGGTTTTATTCCTCTAGTGGCAATATTTTTACCTTCCCTAGTCTTTTACTCCCATGACATATAATGCTACTATAAATTCAAAGAAAGAACAATAGCACAAAGATTTCTGATGAGTTCCTGAATGACTGTCATGGACATTTTGTCTTATCACTTGCTGTTGTCCTCTCTGGTGTCTGACATGAACAGATGTGTAGGATAAATACATATGCTATACCCCCACCCTTCTTTATTCACTAATAGTTCTTCTTAAATGCCTTTATTTTTCCTTTTTCATGGTAAATATCAATGCTAGTGCTTACCTTGACTTACCTGTCTGCTTCTGAAATCCTTGTGTATGCACCCTTTTCAGCCAGCTCTAGTCAAAAGCTGGTACTGCCATTCTGCAGAAACTCTCACCTTCTTTACTGTGGTTTCCATTCTTTCAACAGAATGACTGTTTTGTTATGGCCTTTCATTTTTAATTTTTTTTTTCAGAATTCTTTGTTGTCAAAATAAGGCTCTTCTAGTGTGGACTCATTCATTTTATTTCACCCAGAGTATCACAACGCTTGCTTTGCATATTAGTAGACACTATATTTTAAGATTATCAGAAGTGACTTAGAAGACCTGGGTTCTAAAGGCAGTCACTGCTAAGTCACTCTCTGTTCCTCTATTTTCTATTTTAAGTGAAGATAATATACATTTACAGCTGTAAATTGCTTTAACATCTGCAGTTAAAAGACACCTTTCCTTCTCTTAAAAAGTTTTGTCATTTCAACCATTCTGTTTCAGTTTAAACAATAGAGCCCCATATAGGAAACGTAATAAGATTTTTCTGTCTGTTCTAGTATAAGCTACTTTCATAACAAGGCTTCTGCTGATGTCGTTATCAGTTAAAAGATACAGTACCCCAAACAACATACCTATACAGGTGGACAGTCTGGAAGTAGACCATTGCTTATAGAATATCAAAGTTATTATATATTATATACATTCAGTGCAGAAAGGTCATGTAATGCTTTAATAAACTCATAGCTGGAAACACTGGCAAAAGGCAGCAGAAAAATATGATTGCTAAATCTGGGGCAAGACTATTTGAGTTTATAGAAGGCCATAAAATCTCAGGAACATTATGTTAAAGCATTACTACTAATCTAAGTAGAAAAAAAAAGTCATAGCTTTGAACCACTCATGTTATGAGATGTCATTGACTTCCTTTATTGGAGTCACATTAAAGCAAATCAATATGATGGAATTAGAATGGGCTAGTCATGTTCCCAGCTTGAGCTTTAAAAAATGCCCAACCCCCAAGTGAATACACACTCTGGTGAATAAGGGAAAGGGAGGATACAGTCTCTAAAGCAAATTTGCAAATGTGAAGATTTAGTAAGTTTCTAGGGGACAAAGTACTTTGATTTTGTCTATTTGTGACTAATCCACATGCTCTTGACAGTGATGTCAAGAGAAGATTGAAAGTGCTCAGAGCTATAAAAAGTACTGGACTGGATTAACTTTAAAGGACAACAAATGTTATGGATTTGGACAGTCTCCCTTATGGTAAGTCATATTTATTGATTCAAAGCAGAGATTTTTACCTATGGCAATAGATTTCTAATATATAAAGAATATTTGATTAGAAAACACTCAGGTAACACATTTTAATTTATTTCCTATCTGCAAATGTTTTTATTACTTCATATAAGAGGGCAGAATGTAGCACACACTATTCTGTGGTGTACCTTACACTGAGCATATGTTTTGGCCCAGGGAGTGTTTTCAAAGCAGCTCTCTATTCCACTAAAATCTGTGTTTCACTGTAAACATAAATGGGAATACCACATACACCAACACCAGTGCAAGACATTTCTAGGCACTTTATCATGCTCACATTGGAAATCTTTTCACAGGAGGAGTCACCAATTTACTCATAGAGAAGATTTTCTGAGGGAGCAGAGAATTTAAATCTCTGTTTTATAGGAGAGAGACGTATTCCATAAATCATTCAAGCTTCTAAGGAGTGTTGTCTACTTACAGCTCTACTTAGAAGCTAAAAGGACCATGTCTATTTAATATTTTTTACCTTAATTTAAATAAAAAGAGTCCACTTGGACTATGTGCATCTTTTATTACTTATTTTTTAACTAAAAATATCTGATATTGCCATGGTATACCAGGTATTCCTTGAGGTATATTCAATGTAGGAAATACCTGTAGAAATAATGTATATATAAGCATTTCTAAATTACATGAACCTTCAGCAAATGCAGAGAAGCAGTCTGCAGCAAAGTTTCTATTAGAAAGTACTTCAGAGTACAATAGTAATGAACTTTGGTTCCAAAGGACCAACCTATGACATTTGCTTACTTAACTAATTAATGTTACATTTTGCTTCATGTTGGCCTTGTAATCCACAGCATGAAAATGTCCAGGAGGAAGTAAAGTAGGAAATGCCATTACAAGGTCCCCGTCTTTTGCATTTTGAAGCTGAATGGCATCTAGACTTGTGAAAATTATAAAGAAGTGGGGGAGTGGAATAAGAAGGTTGATAGCTAGTGCCTCTAGAGTGGGAAAGGACTCAAGCAACTAGTCTGAGAGGTGCAAAAAAGATGGGAGGGCTATTAGCCATGATATCTACTGAGCTAACGAAAAGTGTAAGGAGAAATAAATCCCAAGCAGTAACTTTGAAAGCAGAATGAAACATCCATGACAATTTTACTTAGGTGAGCAGAGATCTCTCACCTTTAGGAATCACCATAATTTCTATGGCTTTTTACATGGGAATAACTCACTCTTCGGGGTCTAAAACCTTTGTTGAGTGAGGTCATGTTTTGCTTTTACCACTTCCCTTCCACCCTGCTAATTAATCTGCTTTTGACAGGCATTGTTATTCTGTCTCAAGGAACACTTTTATGTTTTACTTTTATGTTTCATATATGTTCCCCAGAGGCTTTAGATCCACAGTTCCAGTCTGAGGACAGCATCACTTTGAACAGCAGGTAGGGTGGAAGGTCACCCAATGGTGTCATTTTTTTTGCTGATGAAGTTGGTTCCTGGCTGACACATGTTGACAGATGGCTATCCTGTTGCACTCAGTCAGAGAGGAACCCATGCCAAACAGACATATGTGAGAAGTTTAGACTTTCCACTGTTTCAAGGAAACTAATAGGAAATTTTTTTGCAGTCTTTGAGCATTGGCTTAAATATAAAAGAGCTACTTTGCATGTAGTTTAATTTGAATGTATCCAGAAGTGCCTTTTAAAATTCTAAAAACCTTTAAAACCTATGAGATATTTTCAATTTATTTCTTATTCATTATACATGTTTTAGTACTATTGAAATGAAAATCTTCTAAAAATGAATTCAGAATAGTGTGTAGCACAAGCTTAACTGCACTGCTTATAGGATTAACAAAGCCTGCCACTTGCTAGGAAGAAATCCCTTTTTAGGTGCTTGTCTAGCTGCTGTAATGTTAAAAGATTCAAAAACTTGAGCTTCACTTTGTCACATACCCATGTCATACACATCTGGCCATTTTAACTGTTGTCCACTGGTCATTGTTCACTGATTTCTAGGTCAGGGTCTTCCAGACTTTGTCTGCTGGGCCTCACATTGGGACTTCAGCAATGTACTACCCGTAAGAAAAGTGGAGCTGCTCTTCCTCAGCCCCTAGATATTACTGTGCTGCCTTCTTTCTCTCACCTGTGGTCCACAGCAGCTACTGCCTGATGCCTCCTGTGGTCTCCCCTTTGCCTCAGCTTCCCAGTGACTGTTCTTCCCTCTCCACCAAATTTGTCAAGTTTTATGGATTTTTTCCACAGTAAAATGATTTTGGATGATGTGGGTCTAGGTACCTGAGTACCACAACATATTTAAGTTTCAGTTTCAGGTAAGCACTGAGATGGAGAACTCTATTTACACCTTTTTTCTTTTGGAAACTTTCATTTTATGTGTAAAACCTTTGAGTAACTGTGATGCTTTCTGGGCCACAGCATAGATGGCATTTTCATTTTCATTGCTGGAGCAGTTGTTGAATTTCTGCAGTGGATTCTGCATGTGATACAAGTGCAACTTATAACAATTCACACTGGGGACTCAAGACCGTCTACTTAGAGTTTGTCAAGACTACTTCACTTGCATTCCATTTTTTTAGTACTGAAAGTAAATGGGTTTGGAAACTTTTCCCACAAATGCTCATATGAAGTCATAATGAAATTGAAGTAGACATGTCATATACTTTTCATTAACAACAGTCTTAATTTTTAAGTGATAGGAGATTGAGTATGAAAGATGATTCATGGACTTCTTCATCCCATTGCTCATCAAGAATTCATGGTCCCAATGTTGATTGCTGAGTACCAGGAATGAAATACAACAGAACCTTACACTCTCAAGAATGTAGCAACTATACCCACAGTACCAATCTCTGACCTGATACATTACCACACCACAGTTGTGACTGTCCACTACACACATTTCTCTGTGACACTTCATGCTACACAAAAGATGACGCACCATTTTCACTCAAATTAGCTGGTTAACCAATGGGGAAACTCCTGCATGGGAACTGATGGAAGATAGCTTGGCATCTTGGTGACTCACTTGTGTCGTCAAAGACAGTGCATAGGGCTCTGAGAAAAGATTAATTTGTGAGGTACATTCAGTACATGGGGATATATTGCATCTTTTATCTGAAAACATGCTTCAGTTTTATGACCTCATTTTGAGAAATGCTGTCTTGGTCTGTGAGGCAGATCAACAACTAAGAAACAAAATTAAGAGACAATAAAAGAAAGGGACAAGAAAATCAAAAGACCAAAAAAGTCTATGCCAACCCCAAGAGGCCCAGAGGTATAATGAGCTAAAAAAAAAAAGATGAGAAAAAAAGATAGTTCGATATAAAGCTACAGAATCCTAGCTTTACTGGGAAGGTGATAAGCTAGTGTCCTCTAATGTTTACTTTCATGAACAACTCATGCATTTCAGTGCAAAGAAATTCTAATGAAATACTAGTTTAGCTGTACAAACACAGGTGTCTAGAACCACTTGAATTTACCAAGGTCATCTTCATGGGTCTTACAGCTATGACAGAAGATACATGGGAGACCCAAGTGCAAAGTCCTACACATGAGTGGAGGCAATCCCAAGCACAAATACAGGCTGGGAGATCAGTGGATTGAGAGCAGCCCTGTGGAGAAGGACTTGAGTGTGCCGATGGATGGAAAATTGAGTATGAGCCAACAATGGGAGCTCACAGCCCTGAAAGCCAACCATATCCTGGGCTGCATCAATAGAAGCAGGGTCAGGAGGTCAAGGGAGGTGACTCTTCCCCTCTACTCCACTCTTGTGAGACCTCACCTGGAGTACTGCATCCAGCTCTGGAGTCCTCAGTACAGGAAAGACATGGATCTGTTGGAGCAGGTCCAGAGGAGGCCACGAAGATGGTCGGAGAGATGGAACACCTCTCTATGAGGAAAGGCTGAGAGAGTTGGGGTTGTTCAGAGCAAAGAAAAGGCTCCAGGGAGACCTTATTGCATCCTTTCAATTCTTAAAGGGGCCTTATAAGAAAGATGGGGACAGAATTTTTAATAGGGTCTGCAGTGATAGGACAAGGAGTAATGGTTTTAAACTAAGAGGGTAGATTCAGACTAGATATAAGGAAGAACTTCTTACGATGAGGGTGGTGAAACACTGGAACATGTTTCCCACAGAGGTGGTAGATGCCCCATCCCTGGAAACATTCAAGATCAGGTTGGACAGAGCTCTGAGAAACTTGATCTAGTTGAAGATGGTCCTGTTCATTGCAGGGAAGGTTGGGCTAGATGACCCTTAAAGGTCCTTTCCAACCCAACCCATTCTATGATTTTGCAATTTGCATCCTTCTAGAGAGGCAGTCAGAGGCTAGGCAGCATACCATAAAGATCCTAAAAAGCTATTGCATGCAATGAATAAAAATCCTTGGATTAAGACAGCTGGCAGATGTGATACAGGACCCAGAGGTGATACAGGACCTTAACCTCTGATTTTTCAGAGGGGTGGCTGGAGGCCAGGTGAGTTATCTGAGGACATTTCAAATCCGCTAGACTTGTGTGTTCAACTGAACTGAGCCCAACATCTCCTTTGACTACCACGGGAGCTTTTACATACAGCTTATGTATCTACTGGAATACGTTTATATGGAAATGCAGGTGTCAGCTCCAAACTGAATCCCACCCTAAATGATGGGACTGGGGTTGGACAAGATGATGTCCAGAAGTCCCTTCCAACCTCAACCATTCTCTGGATCCAGCTGTTCAACATTACTATCTCTTTGCTCTCACTCCAGAGAAGTAGATGTAGACAATTCCCAGAAGCACTGTGAGGACAGGGGATGTTTTCAATCCATGTAAATAGAATGGTATGATTTTGTGGATGAATCAATATATTTATTGCAAACCACTCAATAAAAATACCTATAAGCTCCATGGTCAAATCAAGATGTATTGTTTATATGTACTGCAGACTGTAGCTGTAAAGAACATTACACAATTAGGAAGCATAAGAAAGACAGTGGATTATACTTATTGAAGTGAATGTTGATACTTTTGAACCATTTAAATGAGGCATAAAGGCACGTGGGTGTGCTGTTTGACATTTTAATCAGCTGCTATGCATACTAAGTTTTAACGGTTTCCTTGCTTGTGCCAATCAGAACAGCATTTCTGAAAGACACCTCTAGGATTGTCAAGATCATGTTACTTATTTTTTACTTTTTAATTAAGCTCTTACAGTCTGCAAGGATAGTATTCACAGAATGGACTGAAATGGGGCCTATCCAAATAATTTGACTCGTTTCTTTCTTGTATCCACTATAAATTCCCAAAGCTGTTTTGAATTCTCTCACCACCAGCATTGTTTCAATGGTTTCTACTGCAACCATTGGAGCTGCTCCAGAGTTTTACTGGTATAAAAAGTCAGAGGATGCTAATTTGGAAGGGATGCAAAGGCAAGGAATACAAGGTAGTCTCAAGCATACTTCTTTATCACTAAAATCCCCACTCACAAGACAATACAAAACCAAAAAAAGCTATTAATTTTCCTCCATGTCACCTCTTTTCATCCCATTGGGACCAAGATAAGTACTAATTAGGTGCCTTTTCCTATGAAAAGTCCTCCCATAACAGCATTTTTTTTACAACACAGCTCCCTAAAAGAACAGAGCTCCTGATTTATCATGACTAGTCACTAGCTTTTATTACATAAATTTGTTAAATTCTAATGACTGAAGGCAGTATGAATACAGTGTGCAATGCTGATACACAGACTGCAGAGTCAGTGGTGTTTAGATGTTTATTAAACAAACTACACCTCCACATTCAACTGTGTTATTGATAGATCAATTGTACTATAATAGATAAGGTATCTATGTTATAAGGATACAAATCACACTAGAAAAAATAATGGGCAGACTATACCCTGAAATGACCATAGTAGTTGCTGTGTGCTGGAGAGGGATTACTGCTTAGTGGCAACCAATTTATGAAGTCTAGGTAAAACAGAGAGGTTCTTTATTTTCAGATTGAGAGCAGATTTCATTCAAGAACAAAACAGCAAGGCTGACTGAACATAAAGTGGAATAGTTTAAACTGAAGAAACAGACTCACTACAGTTACAGTTCAAACATTCTTAGGTTTTAAACAAGCCATTTTTTCCTTAGGCCTTCTCTGAAAACTAACTCACAAACAGCTCAGGGTTTCCAGCAATCTCTTTAGGAGACAGACAACCTTTCTATCTATTATTCCTCTCTTCCTTGGTCACTGTAACCCTACAAAGCCAGTCTTATTTTACTGGGGGTCATTTTGGCCTCTGTGGGGTACCTCCTTGTATGTGAACACAGCTTGGAGATGTGAGTGCTCTCCCACTCACACTAGGTAGAGTTAACTAGAAGTAACTTCACTGGAACCTGTAACTTCATGAAAATCCCATTAGCAGAAAACTGATTTAAGAAAATAACTAGGCTCTATCTATAAAATTTAAAAACCTAGGCTTGAGAAATGCAGCCTGGAATTTTGCTGTCATGGTCCAGTCCTGGATCGCTGTAATGACTGTGTTTATCTGTAGCGGTCATGCTGTAGGAATGGGGCTTTCCCCAGCTAATGTGCAAAGTCAAGGGTACTGTGGGATAGGGATTATCTGCTGCAAAAGTCAGATTTATTGGTGAAATTGGTATGTTTTCCTCATGCACCAGGCTTTCACTTGGCAGTAGATGTGAAGTTAAGAAATACTTTTTTCCTAAAGGCAAATCTAGAACTTCTTTCCAATTTGCTCTCTGGTAGAGATGATCTCAACAAGTTCTTTGCTATTGTGGAGACCTGCAACAAAAGCAAGTCCTACAATTGCTTCCTGTGATACATGACTGTGATTCTCTCTTTTGTGTTTGACTGTGGGCCTTTTGACTGTTATGAAGTGCTGGAAAGTTCTGGAGTTTGTGAGGCACAGAAGCATGTGTGTTGTTTGTCCAGATCTAAGTATCTCTTCCATCATTGCTTCTCATCACGAGATATGGAGTTTATTGAACAATAATTATTCTTTCAGTTTTATATACTAATTGTTAGCAATCAGCTTATATATCGCCATGCCCTGTAGCCCAGCTTGAAACAGGAAACTCTGGTGGCCCTGATCTTGCAGTCGAGCTTTAATGGCCAAAATCCTTCACATTTTAACACATGGCTGAAAGGCAAGTCCTGCTTTCACTGAAGAGTTAGCATATTATTCCAACAGCAACATACTCCTGCATAAAATACTGACAAATCCATTTATCAAACTTACAAGAGAAACATGTTGTACCTAGGTAAGTGCAGCCTCCCTGTGCTGTATTATGAAAATTAAACATTTTTCCCAGTCATGAGGGGAGGTACAACTCCTACCCAGAACGACCTTCACAGCTGTGTTAATCTTACCTAAAGCTGAACAGTAACTCCCATCGTTACAACTAGACACTGCCACCAAGAGCAACTTCCAGCTATAATCTGACCACATCCTTCCTTGGGACTGATGCTGTTTGATGGTCTCTTTTGGCCTCACTGTCCCAAGTCAGTCACTCTATCTAGATATGTCTGCTTCTATCTATGCTATGGGCAGAAGGGAACATTCTCCCTCTAGGATGAGGAAGAGGAAAATTGGAAAAAGATTTCAAGTCAAAGAAATTGCAAGGATCCCTTGAAGAAAATGTTTAAATGTAACTTTCCTAGTTTGTGGTGTATTTCAGAAGGCCATAAAGAATTGTACCACCTTAAGTCTCATAACAAATCACATATCATTTCAATGATGACATTACATGCTCATTGCCTGATTATAGTGTATTAGTCACTGTAAACTCAGCAGTTTTGCTGATGGATTTTTTCAATAGCTGACTTCCTTTTCTCATTACAAAGCTTTTAGTTTAAATACATTACCTTATCCTGTAAAAACACTACCTGGCAATCACCTCTGATGCGTGTGGTAGGAGCATACCCCCTCAGAAATCTGATCTGTGCAGTGTGCACTGGTTGCAGAGAAACTTCTAGAAAGGTCTGAAAACTTCACAAGCCTCTACTGGAACAATCTTCTTTGACCCAATGTCCTGTGTCCAGACCTGCAAGCATGATAGCAAAGCTGACAATATAAGACCTGATTTATCTATAATAAGCATTGAAGACATCGGAAGTGGGAACACTTATCTCAGGAGAAATGGGCTGGCCAGGCTGCAGAAGCTATGTGTAACAGATTTCAATGCTATCACAATGAGGTATGGTAATTTTGTGGCTGGGCAAACCTAAGCTCTTTCTCTTGGTCAATAAAGATTTTGCTCTCTGAGACAAGTGGAAGACTTCTGGAGACTGAATTCCTCTGGTCTTCATGAGGTCATTCTGTTCAAATTTTTATGCACGCTTAGAGACTATGAGAGCAGATACAGTTTGAACCATTAACTAGATTCCATGTCATTGCGGTAAGCTCAACCCTGGCCCAGTCCCAGGCTGCAGATGGATGATCGGCTCCTTCCTCAACAGTCACCCTCTGTTGGCTCCCCTTTGTCTCCCTTACTCATATTTTCAAGGGAGACAAGTGAAGGACATACCAGTTCTATCAGAATTGATGATAAACTCCGTATTCATATCTGGATCATCTGACACTGTTTCTTTCACTGTCAAGATTTAGTGCTATTTCTGCCCAGTAAACAGGCTGGCCTTTTAGTCAAGTAGATAGGTAGCTGCACAAATAATTTTTTACAAAGCCACCAGAATACAATTGACCTCTCAAAAATAAGACAGAAACTCCAAAAAATGAGATCAGTTGCAGAACATGACTAGTGAGTAGGGTCATCTGAGCCTGTAAAGGTCTTGCATTTAAACATCACCCCTAATAATCTGTATTGCCAAAACTTAGTTGACCCGATGTTCTAAACAATCAGGTATCCCACTGGATTTGACTTTCATTCCATTAATATACAGACTATAATAATACAATCATAAAAGCCTAAATATTAAAAACTAAGTGGGTCTATCTTCAAATAGAAGGATCAACAATATAATTCAGAGACCCCAACAAATAGCAAATTCTCTAGAAAGAGAAGTTACCTCTTTCATATCCTTAACCAGAATGGCCTCTCTAATTCTTCATGGCTTCTTATGGCATGATGTTTCTGAATGCCTCCCTTAGCTTCGCTTTCCAGACAGAACTCACTAGTTGGGTATGTCTGTCTTGAATAGTAGCCAGGGTTCATGTCTCAGTAGGAGGACATCTCCTACTCATATGAGATTTTCAGAGTCCCATCTCATTCCTACTGAATATTAGAATTTACTTAATGTATTATGGAAACACACTTCCACAAAACCACCGGTTTTCACACAAAACAAGATTAAAAGAGCTAACAAAGGAGATACATATTGTAAAAATTAATCCCTTAAGTGCACACATTCTGCATAAACAGGGTGTCATTATTAGGGTATATTTCTCAAAGCAGATATAATAAACAAGATAATGTGGATAAATACCACAATGCTCTGCAGATAGTGTACCAGTAAGCAATAACTTTTAGCTGTAGTAAAATCTTCAGTGATGTCATCAGTAACCACTAGGACTTGCTGTCCACATGAAAGATAAAGGTCAGAATATACTTTAAAAATATTCCACTAAAAATGGAATCTATTGATTTGGCATGGTTTAAAATAACTTTCTCACTGACAGTGGCTCTTTATCATCAGGGTTGATTTTTATTCATGGTTTATTTGACATATTTGTGGGTCAGTTTCCTATTGGTTGAGATATTTTAAATGGGTTATGATAATTTGAAAACTTGATGTATCAGTTACATGATTTCATAATGATCATGTCATTAACCTCCCATTATTTGGGAGGTTATCTTTAGAACAGTTTGGTGCATTTAAAAGATAGGAAGACCATCAGCAGTAAATACAGGGCATCTCTTCATGGAAAAGATACCAGAGAGAAAACAGCACCACTTATAAACCTTCTAGCAAATGTAACTCCTACAGTCTTATCTGCATGTAAAATAAAATAGATTATTTCAAATAAATACTAATTAATCTTAAATAATTAAAGGATGAGGTACACAAAAACACTTGTGGTCATTTGTTTTTTCCCCAACACATATCATGTATAAACCTGGCTAACTTGTCATTTACACTGGATTTATGAGTGCTTGCATAAGTGGAGTGGCATGAAACAGATGGACTGTACTGATGAATGTTCACTGAAAGCTTTGCAGAGGTTTATTCTTTTCACTTACACGAAGATTTCTTCATTAATTTACTGACTTTAGTACAATTGCTCCTTATTGACATAAATTGAGAAGAGAATTGGGTGTCTGACAGGGGGAGGAATGACTATGAGGAACGGATGCGTTTGGACACACATCTGACTGCTTGACTATTCTAATGAAGGGGAGGAGAGAAGGAAAAAACAGAGAAGCAGACGCAGAGCTAGGAAACAGCTTAGCCTGAACAGGTGCTCAGATCCTGGGCCTTCAGTAATGCCGACTACTTATGAATTAATTACAACAGTAATCATCTCACAAATCCTCATTGTCATACCACTCGCTAACAGTTTACTTGCTAACAACAAACTAGCTAGTCACTGAACTGTGGCTGTCTAAAGGAGTTTTTAGATGGTTACTGTTTCCATGGTAAATGTCAACTGCCGAAAATGCCTCTGGTGTTGATCCATAATCTCTGCATCTTGTATTGGATGACCTGTGCTGAATCCCTCTCTCAGCACAGCCCTTTATGATCAGAAGTGTAGAACAGATCAGACTAAGTCGCTTTTGTTTTTTACCTCTGTAGGCTGCTACAGACACAGCCATCACAGTGGCTCCAAAGGGCATTTTTTCTGACAACACAGTGTAAAATAATCCTTGAAGGGTTAGAGATGCACCAAAAATCCTGAGACATATTTCCAGAAACCAGAGTTCTTGACACTAGAAATTGCACTCTAGTTTACCTTATGCATGATTAAGACTCTTCGGTACTCTGTTTATACTGCTTTCTTTTGAAGGCAGAATAATTACATGAAACTGATAACGATAACAACCTCATTTCCAATAACCACAGCTCTCTAAAAGGTGCTATAACCACTTCAAATACCCCACCTATGAAATATAGATACAGTAATTACTGCTCTGTCTTCTGTGGACACATGAACTATGAGACTTTGCTATATAATATTCCAAACATACATGCCTATATACAGTAAAAATAAGGCATTCAATATTACTATCAACAGATTTGAATGCTATTGTTAAAGTTCCTCATTGTGAAGATTACTCAAAAATAATGAAAGAATCCAGGCTCAACTTAAAGAAGTTAATGTAGAAAAGTCCATTTTTAACAGTGAATCTCTTTAAATACAGTGACTTTTGTTTTTTCTTATTAAACTCAGGTATGTAAGTGATTTGTATGCACACTATGTAATCCCACTTTAATTATGGTAGGTAAAACCTGTTAATTCAGTTCTAGTACAACCAAGACCACAGTCCATAGAAAATTTTCACTGCCTTCCATGGGCGAAGAAAGTCCTACAGTCTGCTTTGATGCTTATAGTGAGTTTTGTAATTTTTTTTCCTTCCCTTTTTTTTTTTTTTTTTTTTTTTTTTTTAACAGCCTATGTCCTGGGGAAGAATGACTTTGTGAGAACAGAAGTATTGTGGAAATCTGGGAAGATGACTGAAGGGAATCCTGGTGGCTCAAAAATGGAAGATAAAAACCCCATACTTTGTACATGTTTTCTTTACAGAATCGCATGAGGTGACAAGAATACCAGCTCTACAGTGCTGGAAACTTTCTCCTGTTCTGTGAGCCTTCCCCATCATATTGACCAGACAGATCTGTCATGTGATGCCCCAAATCACTAGAGGAACTCTAGCACTGCATGTGCAGAAGGACGACACACACATCAAGTGGCTGATACCTTTAATAGTTGAAACTTTATAGGTCCCAGCTGGAGGCTCATACCTATGGCAACATCTAACCTAGTGGACCTGAACACACGTCCAGGCTTCTTGACCTAAGCATGTACCTTCTCACATCTGGACCACAATGCAGTGAGAGTCAGGAATCCCTCTGGGCTTTGGTTTCTTCAGAAGAGACCTGGGTATCTAAGTCAGATGGAAGCCATAACATATTTTCAAAATATCCCCCACCTGAAAATCAGATGACCCTGGGATACACTACTGACTGCACCCACTCCTTAGTGTATGTGAAGATTAATCACCATTTTCTCTTTTCTTCTTACTCTGATAGCTCAGGCCAGGTATTTTGACAGATCTCCTTCTTTTGAGCAGGAGATCTGTCATTAATTTAGCTGGTGGCACTATCTCCCCTAACCCCTCTCTCTTTATCACAGACCTTAGAAATTTTGTTATTGTTTTGAAAAGAGTAGGTGAACACCTGAAAATATATAGCAATGTCCTATTACAAGCAGACATCAAAACCAAACTTGAGGATTAAAAATCTTTTTAACAAAAAGAAAGGACAAATAATTATGATAATGACAGTCTTCATAACCATTCCTTTTGTGATACTCAGATTCTGAAGCCTGAGTAATTTTTCTGCCTTGTAATTTTGAGATGATTAAAACTTCAGTACTGCAGCTGTTTTCTTCAAGAAAATCTGTGGCTGCAGAATTATAATACATATGGTAATAGTACATTAGTGTAGTATTATTTACATCACTATAGTTAAACTTGGGTCAGCACTTCCTTTTTAGACTCCTGCAAGTTAGGGTTTGTCCATGCACATTTCCTTTTAGTTGACTTGGAACATGATGCCTTAGTCTTATAGCTATATTTACTTTTTTTTTCCCCAATCCATTTGAAAAAGCTCTGCTCAGAAGCTCTTAATTGTATTGCTAACGTCTAAGTATTGCTATGTCTTATTTCAAAATATGTGGCATGTTTAATTGGCACTGAAATATTTTCCTGGTTTGTGGCATTAGAGCCAATATGTTACTGGAAATAAAATTGTCATGTAAGGATTTCTTCACTTAAATAATTCTGCATTGGCTTAGCTGCCCCTACAAATATACTGTGTTAATAGTCAAAGTGCTGGTGGAAGGTGAGGAACTCCGGTCTTCCTCTTAATCGTCTCTATTCTATTTAGCAACCTCCAAATCTAAACTCCTCTAAACAGGGGAAATGCAAATATTTGGTTATTGAATCCGTTAATTTAAATTTATCCATTGAAGTCTGTCTTACTCCATGAGATTTCTGAAATTCCAGAGTGGAAGCATAAGATAGTGTTTATAAAATTCCTCTTCTTCAAACACTTACAGCTTAATTTAGTAAAATTAAAATCCTATTTCCTTAAATAGCACACCTCAGTCTCATATCTTTCTACTTTTGAACTCACTGACTTGTTTTTCTATCATAAACAGCACTTGATACTTTCCTAAGCATCATCTCAGGAGTCAGCAAGGGAAGCCAGAGAAAGATGACCAGTGCATGATGGAAAGAAGAAAACATGCCCTTCACAAGCCAGGGTCTATTTGGGCCCCACAGTCATCGCCTACGCTTCATCCTGAGTAGCAAGTTTCTGTTCTTCTCTATTCATCACTCCCAACTGGAACAACTTTGAGAACATGGTTCAGAAATGCACTATATCCCAATGACCCCTAAATATGCCCCATGGTTGGGGCTAATAGAGAAGTACCTTGGAGCTGGCATGTGAACACTCTTCTGTAATGCTTTTCTCTGATAACTGTAATTAATTTGACCTGCTTCTTTGACTTTGAGTAACTTTATCTAGAAAAAAAGGAGTTGTAGAACAGCTATCTGTCCTGATCTTTTTGCTCTAGTGTCTAAATTGTATTCCCTCTTCTTTTCCTTCAAGTTGAAGAACTGGAAGGGCTTTTCTAAACACCTAAAATGTCAAGTATGGTGACTCATATGATCAGCTTACAGTAATAATAAACTCCTACTTTGTATTAATTGATCTCTTTCTTTGGACAGTCTGCATCTTCCAGACTATGAGCCTCCTCTGCTTACCTTTACTTGTGCCAGGTAGTTATAAAATAGCCCAGAATTCTCCATTGACATAAATATTTTACATAAAGCAGTACAGGGAGATCCATTTCTATCTGTTAAAAGACTTCATACATACCACAGTCACACAGAGGGATTTGGATTTCTGTGTTTTTGATGAAATGCCTTGTTTTAAAATCCCATTTTACCTAATGTGGAAAGATAATTTACTCTCAGATATTTTAGCATCTCTTTTTCCCTCATTAAAATGAACTTGAGTTCTCTCTCCTGCCCTGTCCCTTAAGACTAATGACTGTTGGTGGTGTTTCCACTTTGCAGTCTGCAGTCACTCTTCTGAAGAAATCCCATTGTTCCTAAGGCTTGGTTGCATCTGTTAATTGGTGTAGCTAATACATAACTGGTGAAAGAAAGCAGTACAAACAATGCAATAGCTGCAGAGCAGCAGGATTCGGAAAACTTGTCAAAGAAGACTACGCCTTTGGAGCAAGCATTCATTGATGCTTTATTTTTCTGAAGAAAGGAATCCTGGTTTTTCTACCAGCTTCAGAGGCTTCCCATCACTTTTATGCTTTCTCTGACAGGCAGCTGGATGCAGCTCCCATCAGCATACTCTGGGTATTGGCTGTGAAATTTCTTGAGTATAGATTTAATTGTGTCCACTATCAAAAGTGTTATGGATAAATATACTGCTTTTGGTTCAAGCAGAGCTCTGCTGCTTTCCATGTAAGATACAGAAAAACTCCCTGTGTATGTGTGCATGTGTGTGTGTAGGTAATCCATAAGATTTCCTACTGTCCCTTATGCACTCTTTTTCTCACATCTTTTTCAACTTGCTCAGACCTCTTTTTCCAAGCCTTACTTCTGCAGTCATTAATGTAGTTGAAAAATGGGTTTATAATATATTGTAAGATTGAATTCTACGTGATATATAGTAGGATTTTCTTTATACTTAATATAAGGGTTTAATTTTACACCCACACTGCGTAGTTGTAAAGACTACAACAAGTCTAAGGCAGAGGCTTTCAGCATCTATACTTCTGTCCCTTTATCTTGAACACTAAATTGTTAAACAGCATGTTTGTCTTCACATGAATTACTGTGATCTGCTGCCTGGCCTCCCCCACCCAGTTCTTCTCACTGCCTTTCTTGGTTGCTACTTTTGAGTTAGTGATGTCTTTCCTGTACAACTTGGCCTACAAGGGTTTATATCTACTAGGACTTGGTGTGGCCTCCATAACAAAATCCATGGTCTGAATTACATAATGAGGGCCTGGAATGGGTGAGAAGAGAGAACTGATATGCTGAGTGAAAGATACTTACAAGGACAATAGTCGATGGAAAAAACAAGAATTTGTCTCAAGATCTGCCTTACTTGGGGGCTTGAATACCTTATCCAGCAAGCAGGCAAGTACTCCTGCTCAGCAGTTGGACTTCCCAAACCTCTCCTACAGCAAGGTTGTTTTTCTGCAGACAAACTCTATGTCATTCTTTCCTTCAAGAACATGACTGGAAGTGCTATTACCCTCATTCATATATAATACCTCATTGGAGACATTTTGCATTAAATAGTTCAGAGTTGATGATATTTTTCACATAGATTAAACAGTCATTTGACCAGGTGTATAAACAAATCTTGAAAAACAGATCGGCTCCCTGCTTCCTATGCATAGGTGAGTCCTTTGAGTAGCAGGACCACAACAATATTCACTCTGCTCTGCTCTACATCCCAATTACTTTTGTAATTCTCCAAATTACAGGAGAAGAGATTCAACAGAAAGCTCAAAGGAGGCCCTACCCTGAGGCCTTAGAGCCAGCGGTTAGAGCAGTATCTGGAAACTGATCTGGAATGCAGAGTGACCAACGCTTCAGTGCAGTGATTCTCATCTCCCTCTTGGCTGAGCATTTGTCCTGGTTTAACCAGGATAGGGTTAAGTTTCCCCAGCAGTGGGGGAGGAAGCTCTAGCCGGGTTATTCATATGTCATGCTGACATCACATCCAGGCGCCAAGAATCGGTGATCATGTGGGGTTCGCGCCGGCGGGTTTTCTCTCACTGCTATATTGGTAGATATTTTGCCCTGTTCATTGTTATTACTATTATTCTTATTGTTATTGTTGTTGTTTGTTGTGTTGCTATTGTACTGTTGTATTAAACCTGTCCTTATCTCAGATCGGGGCTTTGTATTTCACTCCCTTTGTGGGGAAGGGGCAGCGGCCGCGTGGTCTCAGACCCCGGCAGGGCCTAAATCATTACAGCATTTCATGACGAAATGCTTTATGTTCTTGCCTTTGCTGGGACCAATTTGAAACAGATAGGAACCTCCAGCCTTGGCTTTCTCTCTCATTTGTGTGTACATATCTCTTTCAACACACTATTTTACACATGCAGCTGTGATAACAGTAAAGCCTTCTAAACAGAGGATTCTGCCCAGTGTTCATCTCCTGAAAACAGGTTTATATGTTCACAGCTGCTGGACAGCACATCCACAGGAGTTCTCTACTACTGCTGAGAAATGATGTGCATAGCACACAGGGTGCAGACACAGGTGGGCTGAGCACCTGACCTGTGCATACATAGCAGATGCATCCTGGTGTTCCGAACATACATCAGGCAGACAGCAATCCTGAACGTGAAATAACATCTCATCTGACAGTTACCAGATGTCCAGAACTTGAGGATATATGAAAAATCTGCAAAATCATTAGTGAAAAATTTCATTAAAAAAAAAAAAAAAAGACTTTTCTGAAAAAATTTACAGGTCAAATAGCACTACCAAACTGCAAAAATATTTCTCACTCAAATCTCTGTTACTCAGGGTAATTAATACAGTTCTAAGAGTACAGAGAACAACAATATTCAGAAATTCCAGGATATGTCCAAAAGCACCAGACATCAGAGAGGCCATCTTCTATTTAATACTGAGACTTTAATCAATAAGTCTAATCACAAACATGGTGGATGGGACCTTGTTAACAGTTCTCACTCCATGTTAGTTGAACAGACTGAACAGATTTTCTTGCTTCTAATGAAATCACTCACTCTAAGTTTACTATTAAATCAGTCCTGTCAGTTCTGATTTAATTCTTGGATCATCAGGTACTTATGCATACTGGTTTCCTATCTCAAGATACAAAACCAAATAACATCATGGTGTGAATAACACACAACAAACAATAAAAGCCCTTTAAGGAAATTATCATCAATTTTTCTTTAAACTGATGTTTCTTCTCCTGTTGAAGATGGCACAGGTCAGGCACTGGGTTGTACTATCAGAATGCAAATAAGATGAATTTGTTGAAAATATACTTGCCAAAGGGTGCTAGTCAACACAGTCCATGCAAAAAAGGGACAGATCCCTTTAGCTTTTTTTCCAGTGGTACATTTGATTACCATGGAGGAGGGGTAACTTTTAAAGAACACCTCTTCAAAGCTTTTCCATGGCATTATCTTCTCTGTCAAGTCTACATGTTGACTACCAAAGAGAAACCTCAAGATAATACAGCTGACAATAATATAAAGCCTACTGCTTCAACTAGAGAACATAAAAAGAGCATAAGAGGGCAGAAATCACAGGATTTGCAGCTGGAAGGACAATATGACTCTTGGTAAGCAACAAAAAATTGTGGAAATATTCCTTCTTATTCCCTGGCTCTTCAAATATTGATTAATCTTTCAGGTATTCAGAACTTGTCTGGATATGACCCTGAACAACACGATCTATCTTTGAAGCTGGACCTGACTTTGAAGCTGGCCCTGCTTTGAGCAGGAGATTGGACAAGATAACCTCATGATGTCCATTCCAAAACAAGTGATTCTATGATTACATGGTTCTACTTGTTGCTAGGAAAAAAAGCTCCTCATGCTGTAGAACTAACATATACATCTTATGAATGTCAGCAGGTGCTTTTCAGGGCTAAAAATAGTAAGACCAGACTGTCTTATTTGCACAGCAAATAAGACATATATGTGTTTGAATCAAATAGAACTAAAAGGACTTTATTAAGTATAGATTCTGGTTTCATTGGATATATGCAAAATTAGCTCTACTTCATCAGTTTGATCACCACTTTGATCTGGTACAAGGAACAGCAGATTGTATTCCTGGACTCAGTCTCTCAAGACTGAATAAGTATACACTCATCAGATCAAATTCATTTAGTTTAGGTTTGTTTGAAAATATTCCTAATATAGCTTTTGTAGGCTTAGCTATCCATCTTACAGTCATATGTGCTGAAGTTAAAAACACTAGTAATTTTTAAACTTCTCTTATGTAGGAAGATTCAGTATTAATAATAGTAACTCCCAGATGATATAGATATATTACTGTCATTTCTGAAATAAAGAAATGCCAGTAATATTTGCAAATTTCTGTTAACTGTTTAGAATGACAGAAAGAAAAGACTTTGCATTTAATCAGGAATTGATTCTTGCCAATGCTCCCAAAGCAAAAGGCTTTGTCACTTTAAAGGACATATTTTCAAAGGGAATAAAACATTATTTCTCTGTAATGTTTTCCCAGTGGTGATAACAGTGTATTTTTTAAACAGTAAGTTTTTTTGGAGGGACTTATGACTGAACTTCAGTGACCGATAACTTCAAGATCAGACACTGATTTCTTTCTTACCCTTTCTCTGTAAGCCAGACCAAAGGGGCCACGGAAGGTTCTCAAAGCGTCATCCGGACCACCCTTTTATCTGGAGATCTCACAGACCTTCTAAATAGGTTGAGATCCTATTGTTCTGTACTTTACATGTCCAGTTCTCCTTGTGGATTTTGTATACCACACTGCCATTTCCCAGAACCTGACATTTCGCTCTCATGATGCAGAGCCAAAATGCACTGAATAAAATCAGGGAACCTTCTGCGAGTGGGAAGGTGAGGCAATGCAGTGGATTGTATTCATTAAGTACTGCAACAAAAAGAATGTGGTATATACTCAATACATGATGTGTATAGATACATACATATATGTACACACATAAATAGGTAGGTAGGTATGTTGTAATACTAAATAAAAGAGAACCAAGGCAAGGACTTGGGCACCAGCCTGTCATCTGCCCATAGCAAAGTCACTGAGGCTGGTGCAGTGTCAATTCTTCCAGCCATTGTCTAAGCCCAGTCTGAACAACAGCATGTGCCAGGGGTTTTTCCTAGCAGACAGTTTGGACCCTGCCATTTGGAGGGGACAGGGGACAAAACATGCAGCAGTCCAAGCCCAATCTGGTTATGCCATTTGACATCAGGACTTCAGAATGGTCCCTGGGAAGTTTTATTTAGTCATAGAGTTTTAGCCAAGGAGACCAAATAAATTTTGTAACCCTTATTCTGACATAGACACAGCCTGATATTTAAGAGACCCCACACATGATATATAGATTTTGCTATGAAAATGCAAAAATTAAACAACTAACTGGTTTTGTCTTCTTTTCAAGTAATTTAAATGGCTTGGGTGCAGATTGGGTGTTTCATAAATGGACAATCGTCAACTGGAAGATATTTAATGCTCATACTCCAGGGTGTCCTCAGTCTTCCCTACCACCTCCCTCCCATTCCAACATCCAGCTCTGGGCTTGACAGTTCACCTAAAAAATGGTCCTCTCTACCCAAATCTCACTTACTGAGCATTCATCATCAGTGAAACTCCAGAAGTTTGATTTGCAAAATATTTGGTATGCCCGCACATGTTCCTAGCAGTATTCTCCGGGTGTGGAGCTAGAATGCAGCTTCAGAAGGGCTGGCCATGTCAGGAGCAGTCCAGAGAAACAAAGGCACATGGGTTTAGGGCTGCCAGAAACAGGTCAGCTTCTGCATAAGGAGACATAAGAGGGATACAGACTTGTTAGCAAGTATCTTCAAATGGCTTTATGAAAAAAATAATTCCAAAGATTTTTTCCACATAAAAAACCTTAATGGATGCTAAAAAGATTTTCTTGACTGCTTCCCACTGATTCCCACTGGGAAGAGTGACAGATAAATAGAAAGCTATTACCTCAATTTTAAATAAAGCCATCAACATTACTCTTGCCTTAGGTCTACACTTCTATTACATGAAGCTACTTACTTGATTTAAAAAACAAAACAAAACAAAATAAAACTCTTTTTCTTTTTCTGATTAAAATCCCTGTGGTTTATATACATTTAGTATACAAAATCAGGGAATTAAACCTGTCTTATTAACAAACTTGATTGTTGCAGAAAGCACATTCTAAATGTGAAACATTTAGAGATGTCCTTGAAGGGGCAGAAAAAAATACAATGGCTAAAGTGTAGTTATTTGGTAACTCAAGCTGGGTTAAACTCTAGTGACTGACAGGAAGTACTTGCTGCTTTCAGCCTTCAGGAAGCGCTACCAGTCAAAGGGATCACAGTGAAAGTTATTACCGGCCTTGTTGCAGTACTTAATCCTTTTTCTGAGACTGTAGATAACAGTCAATGTAATCTGTTGTGGAATAACCCAAATCAATATTCAATGAGCAGGTTATGCTACAAACAATTCTTTCTACTTTATGTTTAAATGCCAAACCAATGCAACTTAATGCCATACAGTAGTTAATGCTTACTATCTTCTGCAACAGAACTTAATTCCCATAAAAATACGATCTGCATTCAGCCTCCATTTTATTCATTCTACTCTCCACTAAAAAGACATGAATTCCACCATTTACCATTTAGTAACACCAAATTTCTTTTACATGAAATTCTCTCTAAACTGGTATTTTGAGATCATGAGGTCTAGAACTTAAAGTATAGATATTTGGGTGCATGGATATGTATTTACTGGAACATAAAACCTGTGAATATTGACCTATAAACTGAGAGAAGCCCACCTTTGGCCATATGAAATAATTTTGTCATTCCAGCACTGAATACAGAGCTGCCTGAAACACTGATATTTCAATTTTGTAAAACTTTATGATATTGCAAATTTTTTTATATTCTTCTTATTAGTGGAACCAAACCTTCATTCTCTACGAGCCAAAGAGAAGATTTTAGAAATACTAATACAAGAGATTTCCAAAATTCTCCTTGCATTTTTTCCCAGCTCTGTTAGCTGTGGTGGACCAATGTCTGCTGTGACACCAGGCCCATGGCTTCAGTGTAGCTCTGCCCTGTACAGCGCTACAGAAATGTCACACCTTGAGGCTAGCTGCTCCAAAAGATTTTCTGAAAGCCAGATGTCTTGCATGGTGGGAAGGTTTGGGTCCTTGGCCCTTGAGTAGTCTGTGTGGATGCGCCGATCTGAAAACACAAAACATCGGAATCCCAGCAGGGATCCCACAAAGCTTCTCTCCTCACCACTGCAGGACTCCAGGTTTAGCTTCTAGGCTTCAAATCTAGCCAAGACTTCTAGTTTCTCAGGTCTGTGCTGAGATATGAGCCAGGAAGACAAGAACAATCTTTCTCTAACCAGATATCTTCCTCTAATCTGTGCCTTAGTATCACCTTAGTATCACCACACTTTCTGGTGGAAACTTGACCTGTCAGGTGCTCAGGCTCCTAATATTATAACTGGGAACTTCGGGTGTCATCTTTGCCATAGAGAATTTGGTAGCACAGATCTGCAGAATAACTGCCAATATTTCCAGAATGTTCTGGACTTGACAAGATTTTGTGTAGGTGCAATTTTGGAACTAACTTTCAATATTTAATTTTTAATGAGGTATTTTTAAGCCTCTCCCCCCCTTTTTTTCTAAGAAGAACTTGATGTCTTTGCTATCTGAGTAACAGCTGGAGAAACAGAGTTTCTGTTGTGCATTTAATTTCAAGATGTCCCTGGAGGCAGTCTTGGCATGCTAGGTAGTGTGAGGTCACCTGCAGCCATCACTGCTTCTCTCTTAAGACTGAGCCTGTCACCTACTTTGCCTTTACCAGGCCTTGAGATTCTTGGTTACCCTTTTCAAGCCTGAACAATGGCCCAGAACTTTCCTGTTCCCTATGCCCCATCTGACCCTGAGGCCAGGCTGTACCTTCCCTTTCCCCCAGCCCTCACCTCCTGGTATTCTCCCTGTTTCCCTTCCAACCTTAAAATTGGGAATTGTGGTCTCTTTCTTGTCAGAGAACATGAGGGACCAGGCATGACCTGCACACAAGCAGGCTGTAGAGTGTAGCACTTGCACCCTGTCAGCAAATGGAAGGGGTGATGGGAATGACAGAATTAAAAGCTTTCCCAAATAACAAAATTGCAGGGGACGAATTCACTTACTAAGGCACAAACACAGGTGATTGTTGTAAAATATATAAAACCTCTTCCATTGCTAAGTGCAAGCAGACTATTGGTCTCCTGCTTGACCAACAGGCCAAAATCAAGCTATGAAAGCAAGCATTAGTCCAAGGAGTGCTTGCTGCACTGAGAGACTGAAGGACAGTCCCATTACTGGTAGGAGTATGCATTGGTTTACACTAGTAGCTGAAACTGTTTTCAGACTGTTAATGCTTGCTTGGGCCAAGAATGCCTCAGTGTCTGTATATGCTCTTGGCAGTAGCAGGACCATGTAGGTGGGCAGAGCATTGTTTCTACTCAAAATAGCTTATCAGAAGAAATCTAACTCACAGCTGCAATAACAAAGTAACTGCTGTAGAGCTAGGGTTTGCCTTTTAAGCAACAGCAGCTATTTTTATGATGTACTCAGACATCTATTTAGAGCTCTTTCACGCTATACCAACCTCAAGCATCTTTGGCACATTATTAAGAAAGGCTAAAGCCACAAATGCATTCTGCTTTTGACTCTTCAGGAAACTGTGAAAGAGTTCCCTGCAGCAACAATAACTGTATTTCAGCTGTAAACTAAAATAAGAACACTTTCTTTTTGTCATCCAGTTCTAGAGTATGTATTCAGCCCACAAACTTGTTAAAAATATACGTTATCATGGGCTATAGGGAACGTTATCTGAGCATTCCCAAATTCCCACTCCACAAAGGACAAAATCCAAAAAGATGAAAACAAAATACCTGAAAGTCAACATTGCAGCCTCAGCTGTCTTGTTTGTCTGCTCTGCCAGGCCCATGTTGAAAAGCGGTTTTGTTTTCCAAATTTCCTTTGATTCAGACCTTTGGGAAGACAAGAGAGTTATCTTCAGTGTCAGAGCAAGGGAGCTTGTGGTGGCAGCCTCTGGTCTGTACTTTGACCAGAGCCAATGTGGTGCAGTCACCCCCAGTTGGGCTGTGGAGATCCCTTGCAGGCTTGTTTCCATCTGCTAGGATTTCCAGCTACTTCACCACTGTTTTCCTCAGCCAAAAGGCCCTGGTGACATGATGTTTCCCAATGATTGTGATTACTCTGGAGCATTTATTACTGAATTAATTAACTCTGCTCAGTTATCCTCACTGTGGATTAGTTTCTCCATGGTCTGGTGTAACACAAGTAGATCTTTGCAATACGCAGAAAATTTTGGAACACCTAGGAGGCAGTACACCTTCTGCAGACTCATCTTCTACTGGAGAAGTACTCAGGAATTACAAAGTACATGATACTTATCACCCTCTGACTTGAACATCAAAACTTGGGGTAAAGGTGTCCTTTCCTAACAGATAAGAAAGCATATGTCTAATGTGATGGAGAGATCACAAAGGACAACAGATGAACAGAAAGAATTCACATATATGGCCTCTCACCTATGCATAAGGCTGCCATTACAATCCAATAGCAATATAATTATGTTGCACAAAGTTTTCAATACCTCCTTGAATAAGGAGGCTATCATGCCCCTGCCCTGCCCTCTCACTATGCTGCTACAACAACATGTCTAGCTCACCAGGCTTGGAGGTGTGTCTCGACTGTCTAGAGAGGCTCTGTGCTGGCCCACACTCTTCCCTACTTAAAAGGTCTAGAGGTAGATCCACCAAAACTCTGGCCCTGTTCATCACCAGATTTTGAAAAAGTTTGAAGACCACACAAGCAATTCATGCCCTTTTTCGTACTGGCTTGTGGGACTGTTCAAGCTTCATCAAGGGGCAGATGTCACCTTGCCTGGGGTGGAAGGCTGCAGCATACGAGTCTGTCAGTAGGAAAATGGTGATGTCTGACTGCCTGATTCAGACTCAGTGCTGGCAATGGAGCACATTTAAAGGGTAATGATAGATGCTAGATGCTAGAAAGAAGTGGAAGAGACCTAACTTATCTGATATCCAGTTCAGATCCAAGCACACTGGAAAGTGATGGCATCTTGTTGCTGAATGCCAATATATATTGAAGTGGTGGAATCCCTCCCAGAAGGAGCTAGTGGTTGTACTGTACTGTACTGGTGGTATGCAGGGGTTTTATGGTGTGTACATGCTTAGAGGAAAATCAAACCTATGAGAACCTGACAAAACATGCTGACCACCATATAAATATAGAGTCACAATCTGCTCCATAGTTATTCTTGGAATGTGAACCCTGGAAAGCTTCCACTTCCTCACCTCCACTAAAAATTGTGAAATACTTAAAAACCACAGTGTGGGTGAGTAGTACTGATGTATTGAAGATGTATGTTTTTCACTAAATTTGCATGAGTTCAGGCTAAGCTGCATAATGGAACAAGAGGTCATCTTGGTGAGAGGCAAGAGGTAACAGATTTCATTAAAGAATTTACTTCATGTCTCTTTTCAGATTAAAAAAGATTTGTTTTTTCACAAGGCATTGTGTTTAATTTTTTTGGTAGTGATGCTTCAGACAAATTATTTTTCAGTGAACATCACATAAAATTTTTGATATATTTTCCAATAAATTTTTTAAAAAGACTGAGCTGCTTAATTAAAAATAGTTATCTGTTACAGACATCAGGCCAGGTTCATATAATTTGATTGCTTCATCCAAAGAAGTAAATAAAAATTCAAGATAGTACATTTCAATTTTCTCCATAATGGGGAGCAAGATTTGGCTTACTCATATGATTCTAGTGACTCTCACATTTCTGCAGTAAAAGATTTATTGAACTTCTTGAAAATATGTACACTTGGAGCAAATTCATGAAAACTTGATTCTTCACTAACCAAAACTAGTATAAATCAGGTATCTCTGCTGAAATCAATGGACTTAAAATAATTGTAGACCAGTATAAACAGCTCCTGCCTGTCAGATTACATATTGCTTTTCCACGTGAGTGACCATATGAATGTCCTAATGAAAACCCAGTGAAGTTATTAAAATTGCCTAGGGCTACAGCAACCTTACTGCTCAAATAATGCAGAACTGGAGCTATGTTATGTCCATGTAATTCATATTAATCCAACCATGCAGTATCAGATAGCTTTACATTTTTTCAGGGATTGAAAAGACATTTTTTTTCCTGTGTAAATATAGAGACCATAAGTTTATTTAAAAAATTATTTGAACAAAAGATTAATTTAATTCTAGATTAATCGTAATAAATTGTGTTTAACATTACTTATTCCCTTATTTCAATTTCTGTACCAAGAAACAAAAGCAATACCATCTGACACTGGAAGAGACTGTCAGTACATTGCTTCTTCCGAGGAAATTCTAGATGAAAATATAATAATAAATTTAGTTTTCTCTAGAGTTCATTTTAGTCAAATTGTTACAGGTCATCATGAAGAACTACAATTTTTACAGGCATTTGACTGCCTCTCATAAATGTCACTGTGTCAACATTCATTTATTGGTTACAATAAGGTGTAAACAAGATATAATGAAAATGCTGTCATGTGCCAAAATTATATGAGTCTTGAGCATGCTAATGAAGTAATCAAATTTCTACAGAGTTGTAGAAACCTCTGTTAAATACATTTAGGGTAAATCCAACTCTGAATCTTGTGAGGCCTGATCATTTGAGGCTTCAGTGAGCTTGGTAACATTTCTGTAAGTGATGCCTTTAAGACAGTTGAAGGGTAAGTTTTTTAAAAAATCACAGAGATACAGACATTTCAAAGATATTTTCACTGAATAGAATGCAATCACAGTTACCCTCCCTGCCCCCCGCCCCGCCGTCCCTGTTTTTATGGATATAAAATGCTCCTACAGTACCTCGGTACTCTGTTTACCAAATCCTCTGAATCCAAGTTATTTCTGAATGTCTGAATCAAGCAACAAAAGGCTGTATCCCACAGAAAAGAACACTGTACAATGGGCTCAACTTTATATAGTCTTCTGGCTTCTAGCTTCTAGTATCAACTCCGTTCTGCTTAGGTTCAGTTTTAAACAGCTTCTCTTCTCTCCTGTTTTGATTCTCTCCATAAATGCAACACAGGGACAGTAGAGTTACAACTCTGGCAGATGAGAACTGTCACCTGTATGTCACTGGCAGCTGACCTGCTGACTGAATCATTGCATGCAGATGCTTTGTAGAAGTGGAGAGCTGATTGTTTTGGAGTTACAGGATGAATACTTCTTTGTGACAGCGGAGTTCTACACATTCGTTCAGTACATAATTCCGCATGAGTCTCAGCTTGAACACACTTCCTTTGCCTCTCCAACAGCTTTTGATGGAAAGAACTTACAAAGATTTTAAGGATTGAGTTTTCCAGAGGGCTATAACATGGCACTGGAACCAAAATTCCTAAAGTCTAGCTGTTTTTTGTGACTGTAAGTGAATCTCTTTTAACCCACTGGATCCGCTTTCTCCCCTTCTGCAAAAAGCAAAAGATGCTTGTTTTCTTTATAAAGCACTTTAATATCTGTGAATAGTTGTTCTATATGCTATAACTGGGGACAAGAGGAAAAGACTAGATGTCTGCCCACATCTGTGGGGTTGTTAAATCAAATTCCATCCCTGTCTGATCTGATACAGACTATGCAGTTATTCATTTGGGGATTTTCTTTACTACTATAAAACAAGCTAAAGACCTCGTGTTCAGTCTCTGGTTCATTTGTCTCAGTTTGCTACCACTACAGGTGTTCCTCTCCCATCTTCAAATTCTAGAATAACACATGCAGCAATATCAGATACTAGTTCTTGCCTTTGGAGTTCTCTCTTTACTAGGTATTTCCTGGGTTTTCTTTATATGTTATTAAAAATAAATATTTCTGAAAATAAAAAAGTCTGGAAGCACGACCAGTGAAAGAACTGCTTCAGTTGAATCAGCCCGAGTATCTCTGACAAGCAGAATTAAATCTTTATATTGGCAATTGTCATTGATGCTGCAACCCAGTTTTTTCCAGACTATGCAGGAATGATCTCAGAAAGAATAAAAGTTCTGGTTCTGATAGGAGAGAGTTCCATTTCACCAGAGCTATGTTGCAACTCAGAGAGGTGATTTGCTACTCCAAGGTAGTATTTACTGTATTTCTCAACCTATTTCTTCTATTACTTCTAAGGAACCACATGAAAAATTCTGACCTTTGTAACTGATGGCTTCCATTTCTCTTCTTATGTTCAGACTAAGCTTGAAGTGATGATCAACATGTTTCTGAAAGTAACAATGAATGTTTAAAATCAGTTTAGAGGAGCTTGGGTTTCTGAGAATTAAAGACAATATTCAATCCTTGCAATAACATGATTGTCACACAGAGTTAATCAGCTTCAAATACTGTAATACAAATTATAAATCAGATATATGACTCAGGATAACAAGTACATTTGGTTTA
This sequence comes from Strix aluco, assembly GCF_031877795.1. NCBI lineage: Eukaryota > Metazoa > Chordata > Aves > Strigiformes > Strigidae > Strix > Strix aluco. Next base: position 12,234,021 of record NC_133971.1, on the reverse strand, counting down.
TTTTTTCTTATAAATTTATAAATTTTAGCTTTTCTTCTTGCACTGAGAAACTAAATTACAAGATGATAACCCCAACTCTAAGAAAATTGTCCTCCCTTATAACAAATTTAGGGAGATAACCTGTATCAGTTAAAAATTTAGAGACAATTCAGTAAAATCAAGGGTACCATCAGTGTACTAGATAAACAATGGTTACCTGGACACAGAGGGCAGTTTTGACTATCGGATAAAGAGAAGCCTGATGTTGGGCTAAAAAGTAAATTGCAATCACTGGAAAACATCCTGGGAATAGAGAGTGGTCACTGTCTATTCTATAGTGGAAAAAAGTGCTACTTAGAAGTAAAGTATTTAGCACAGAATAAAAATAGAGACTGAGTAGAAAGCCAGGTAAGGAATGAAAGGTATATAAAACAACATTGACAGAAAACAGCTTGGGAACCACCTTCTCAGGGCATCTCAGAGACCTCTGTGATGATGATGATAACATGTCCTGTTTAAGATGTGTTCCCTATAGTTTCTCAGGACCTAAGTTTGGGTATTCTGTATTTTTCTCTGGAAGAAGAAAAGATTTTATACCTGCAAATGGTGCCTTTTGTAACACAGAAATGTCTTGGTGAAACATAGTTTGCAATTTATGAGTTAACCAGAATAATTTCCTCCCCCCTGCTTCCCCCTCACTTTCCCCAGTCCCAGAATTTTAGCAAAATTTCCTGACAAGAAAACATTCCCTCCTGGAAACTGCATACAGTATTAATGAAAACTTCTTATCTAGTTTCTTGAGGACTGTTTGAAGCAGGAGTTTGATTTGTAAAGCATTAACATTATTTGCTGTTATTGGTAGGCTTTAATCTTTGTCAAGGTTTTTAAAATTATATGCAGTCTAATTCTAATGTTGGAATAGATAGTAGACATTAGTCTGCAATAATTTACAGCTGAATTGTGTAAATTCTTAACTGGATTAATTTACAAATAATAAATTCTGGCATGCTTCCAACATTTTAGGAAATTTTCTTTATTGATCTGAATATTTAATTTTGTGGATGAATGTAGAATACAAACCCAGCTGTTGTGTGATCATGTTTTCATAATCATGTTCTTTTATTTGGTCATATAGCTGACCATCAACACTGGGACAGGTTTTGAGTGCTGGACTAGACCTCTGCTTTTGATTTTTTTTTTTCCAGTTGGATCCAGAGCTGATGTTATAGAGCTTCTACTGTATAAGTTAACAACGTAGCATAACCTTTCTTCAGCCTGTTTATAGGCTTCAGCTTAATCTTTATTTCCCTTATCAAAGAGGAAGAGATTGCCTCTACCCCCAGAAACACAAAACCCCATGAACTTAAATGCTAAATCTCCTTATTCTGGGCTACCCACAAGTTGTGAGAAATCAGAAATTACACTCTGGGGTGGTGGGGTTCAATTTGCATGCAGTTTGAAGACGTCACAAGGCTTCTGCACAGGTCAGATCTCCAGAGTAATGCCTGGGACATGTCTCAGTCTAGTTGCTAGACCTAAATAAGGCTGGTGTTACCAAGGTGAAAAAGTAATAATTTGTAGCTTCCAATCTTTTAATTAGAAATCTGATCTTGCTTTGCTGTATAATTATTACTTTATGTTTACTCATAAATTCAAACTACATTTGGGGTACCTGCTTGCATCAGGGACTCTTTGTCCAAACAGACTCATGTGTGCTGGCCCTCCTGTCTGCACTACTGCCCCACAATGATTGAGTCATATTTGTGTCTCAGTGTACAGTGCAGGGTTCAGATAGCAGCATCTGTCTCCAGGGCTTCCCTGTAGGGCCCATGCTTTAACCCCCAGCTTCTCATTCGGCTCCAGCTGAAGTATCTAATCTCCTAGATTACAGTACTTTGAATCCATCGAGTTCCAGTTTTGAAGTACATTAGTGGAGATCTTTCTAATATTGCTATTGAAATTTATTTTCATAAGCTTTACAGTGTTTTATGTGAATCAAGCTAATCACATATAGAATTTGTTCTTCCCTTCGGTATGAGAGCTTTCAGGCAGTTGTATCAGTGTAGCGAGCAATTCAGAGAACTCTCCTTATTTCATGTAGGAGGTTAAGGGCTGATATTCTCAGCCTGAGGACCCAAAATGTTATGGTATGGATGTAGTTATCAGACAAACATATAACAAGAAAAAAAGGTTTTAAATGTTTATTCTCCAAGGGTTCCTATGTTTAAGTTAACCCTCAAGCAAAGGAAATTACTTTCCCTGCCTCGGTGTGGCTGCTGGTCCAAGAAAAGAGTGGCAGGGTTGAACTGTGACTAAATGTCAGCTTCCACACCAGGTTTAATTTCAGAGTTGCTGTAACCACTATCTGACTCCTCCTGCACCAGAAACACCCAAGCAAATGTTAATACAGTTTAAAAAAAGACACTCAAGTTCAGATTTGACACTTGGGAGAAGATCAGTTATAAACTTGTAAAAGCTCAATATATTTTACTGAATTGTGCTTTTTATATCTATGATGAAACCATTTCTTGTTTCAGCTTTTTGGCAGAGAATACCACAAACATCAAATTAGTTTTTCAGACCACCCCTCTGTAATTACCTTATGTAATAAAAAATGACTGAACAAAATGTCATTTGACTCAGTATGTGTTAAGAATACAAATCATAAGAGGGTATATTTACTGTATCAGAATATTGTTCATTTGAATTTGTCACTGTTGTATCAATCTAGTTGTAACATCAGGAAAATGAGCAGATTTCAAATGGATAGCTATATATAAAAGGAGTTTGGAAGCTTGAAAAATGTATTATTGCATTGTTTAGCAAAAGATTAACATTTTCATTGGTCCATTATTCTCCATACAGGTCATTATCTTTTAAATCTATCCCTCAAAACTCAGAAAATGTGTTAGAGAGTAGCTGAATGGAAATGAAAGTATATTCTTATTGCAAAGTGCTTAAAAATACTTAGGTCTTATTTTTACAGAGTTTTGGTCAGACTTAACAATCCTCTTGAAACATAATCTATAGATTAAGTAAGCACTGGGCTACTGAGCTGAATAATAAATATTTGCTCCCCCGTGTGTGTGAATTGTTCCTCAGACTTTCAGAGGATCTCTTCTGTGTCTTTAATCAATGTTGAAGTAGCAGAAATTTAAACATTAAGGACCAATTCTGAAGGAATTTTACCAGCAATTCCACATAAATTATGTGCAATCAGAATAAAAGATAAAGCTTTTCATCAGCTTCATGAGCTCTAAGGCATAGACCTCTTGTACTTATGTGCCGGTTTGCCCTGGTGGTAGGTGATATTATGGAAATGAATGAATCCCTTTTTAGAATAGAAAAAGGATTCTGACATATCATCTACTTTCTTTCTTTTCTTTTTTTTTTTGATAAATGATTGTTTTTCATTGTCTGGAACTGTACCACAGATTTTGTGCCTTTCAGGCTACACACCAAGAAGTTTTGACTTTACCAGTGTCCAAATAACATGATTCCTCGGTTGTTTTATTTTCGTGTTAAAACTGTGTGAAGTGCCTTCCTTCTGCCCAGACCATAGCCATGGTTTCTGTGTGTTAACCACATTATATTAATTTTTGTTCTAGTGTAGTCTTTGCTTTAACAAAAATGTAAATCAGTCTTTTAACCTTCTAGTCTTCATTTTCTTTGACACTAGCATTTCTATTAAGTTAGAGAGCAAACACCAGGCTATTCCTTTCTTATGTGGGTTGGCACTTGACATTTTTGCACTAGAGGAATATATCTATTTTACCATGATATGCTTATTTTAAAACAGGAGATTTAAGGGCATACTGTGTCATAAATGTAACATACAAGAGGATCCTGAGACATCATGGCTTCAATTATTGCATCCTTGACGGTAATGAAGAGCCTGCCTGTGCTGTCATCTTCTAATTCTTGTGGTGCTCCTATTTTTAAGTTACAACAATTTGCTATAATGAAGTCTGGAAAGATTTTTCAAAGATCAATATTTGCTTTTAAAGCAATTGTGATGCATGGTCTCCTCCATTCTGATGCAGAAATGTGATGATAGTCCCCTACATATCAAGAAAGTCCCGTCCCTGTGTGCAGTTTCTGTGCCATGAAAGAGGAAAATAAATTGCAGCACTGCATTAACACTGCATTAATATCTCTCACGCAAAACAGTTATTATGTCTGCACATGAAAAATACATCCTTGATAAAGCTACTGAGAAGCTAGGAATACCCCACTCTCCTATGCCTGTGTAGGTTATATGTGAGACCATATCAATAACATTATGCTGTAGCTTTGTCGCGGAAAGCGAGTGATGCACTTCACTTGGAAGGGAGAAGCAACTATATATTTTATTGATATAAGACAGTGAGTTAACAAAGCTCAGTGGTGAATTTGACTGTGGTTTAACAAAATTCAATGGTAAGGTACATCTGAGAATTTGCTGCATAAAAGACAGGGTCAGACAAAACTATGAGGGAGACCCTCCCATTGAATCATGAGTTCAGAGAGAACTCCCTTGTGTTCTGAACGCCTTCCCAGAGAGGAGTCTATGTGAGGCTAGATGCAGGTGTAGTCCCAGGTTTGGTCAACAGTTTGTGTGTAACAGATTATATATGCATAATCAATTATTTATATCACTTAGCTAAGATTTCAAAGTTTCAATGTGCTTATTCCTAATTCACTTAATGAGTATTTGATGTGATAAGGATTGTCTCAACCTCAAGGAGTAATCTTGAGAGATATGCCCACTGTGCATCCTGGTGTGCAGCCTGCTGCTGTGCAGAACTCAACAGGCCCTGGGTTGTTTATGGAGTAAGATGATTGACTTATAGTCATATTTGCACACCAGCTGTATTTCATTTGGCACATGCTCAACCAAGCCTCAGCTGTTGAGTAAGATTTATAGCCCTTATTGTTATCTGTCTCCCCAGAGTCCACCTTAAGCTAGATGCAGCCATTGTGTCCTCCACTCGTGGCTATTGCTTAAGCAGAAAAGGTGAGGGGGAACACACCTCTACAAGCTTAAATTGTGATTTGAAATTTTCATGAAAATTTGAGCAAAATGCTTAATGCAACAGGAATAATTTCCCTTACAATGCATGGTACCTCATAGTGTAGGTGTGAACCTTGTGTCATGAACCAGATTTTGCATACCTGTGGAAACTGAAAAACCTCATACAGTTGTTTGTACCATCACTGTGTCTAAATTAATGTTTCTAATTTTGTTAGGCAAACTTAAAAGAAAAACAAGATTTAATCTAGTAGAGTAAAAGGTTTAATTATTTCAATGTTCAAAACAATTAAAGAAGGGAAGTTAGCCACAAGAAAGCTAAAATTTAAAGTACACTTGACATTGATCTCTGTTGGACTAATTACCATATAAAGCTTGTATAATGATCCTTGTGACTGCAGAAGAGAAAGAATAATTCCCAGTTCCAAAATACTTCATTACAGGGAGAAGCCCTGTCCCAGTTCCACTAAGCAAGTTACACAGGAGGTTATCTTGTGCTCTTAGGTGCCAATTAAAACAAATTTGGGATAAAATATCTTATTTAAAAATATCACAGCAAATCTGCCTCACTAGACAATCATGGTTATACCACCACCATTACAAGAAAAAGGAATTTGCCAGACAGTTCTTGAAGTTTTCTTTTTCTTCTTCAGCTTTAAAAATTTAATGTTTAAGGAAAACTAATGATATTGCAGACATGGGGTTTTTTGGGTGAGAAATCATATCAATCATTGCTTTAAGTCTGATTGATGCTGGGTAATTTTTGATATGCAAAGTTTCCTTACTATGTTGATGTTCCATTCTAGATTTGCCTGGTGGCTGAAGAAGCCACCTGAACTAAAATTTCCTACAATTCCTCCTTTTCAGACATCTGGTATTCCAACTTATTGCATCTTGTCCTGGTTTAACCAGGATAGGGTTAAGTTTCCCCAGCAGAGGGGGGGAGCTCTAGCCGGGTTATTCAGATACCATGCGGACGTCACATCCTGGCAGGTCACATTTTCCTGGCGCGGGAGCGCGGTGCACTCGTGGTTTTGTACATCGTGCTTCAAACTGCTGTATTTGGTAGCTATTTTGCTCTGTTCATTGCTATCACTATTACTGTTATTGTTATTGCTGTTGTTTGTTGTGTTGCTATTGCATTGTTGTATTAAACCTTTTCTTATTTCAGTCTTGGGGCTTTGTATTTCACTCCCTTTGTGGGGGAGGGGCAGCGGCCGCGTGGTCTCAGACCCCGGCAGGGGCTAAACCATCACAACTTTGGCGCCCAACGTGGGGCTGGAGAAGACTGAAATAAGGACAAAAGGAGAAGTGTGTTAGAGCAATCTGTTAGGTGTAATTTTTCTGTTTTACTTGTATTGTTTGATAAGAAATGTTTGCAATGCTGGGCAATTTGCTTGCGTGGTGGGGCTGGATTAATCCTCATGTCCACTCTGTGTTCCTAGTACTGGCATTTATTGTCGGTGGAAAATGTGTCAAGGGCTTTATTTTGCTATACTGGTTACTGTCTGCTTATAATGGGCTCGTTTCGCTGCTTGTGGGGGTGCACCGCTACCTGTTTGCTGCCTGGTCTTTTGTTTGGGGTCTCACCCCCTCTATGGGTGAGCCAGGGGAAGAGATTCTCTCGGTTTTTGAGAGTTTCAGCTATCCCTGGAGCCTCCTGGCCACTGTGTTCGCGGCACAATGCTTTCTAAATGTCTGCCAGATCTTGTTTTGGGCCATGCGGTACTTCTCCAACAATAGCACCACCCGGAAACCTGCCCCGGGGGCAGATAGTTATAAATGGCTAGGTATGTGGGAGAAGATGGGCAAGTACCTGAGTGAGTGGTCACCCCCAACGTTCTGGGATTTTACTCCCGAACAAGTGCAGAGTCCTGATAAACTGGTGGAGTGTTTGAAAAAGGTGTGCTGCCAATCTGACAAACCCCGGGAGATGCAGCTCGCTGCGATGTGCTGGGGGCTTGCCCATGCTTACCGCATCGCCCTTAACACTGATCACTGCCCTCAAGGGGGCGAAAGAGCTGCAGGGTCTGAAAGTGAGACTGCTGGTACAGCAGCTGGGCCAGGGGGACAGGCAGCGCCAGTACCGGTCGCCTCCACCAGCACAGCAGCTGAGCCAGAGGAACAAGCAGTGCCAGTATCAGTTGCCCCAATACGGAAAACCAAATATACCAAAAAATCCCCTCGCAGTGCACAGGGTGATAATGAACCAGGCCCATCACGAGAGCAGGAGGAAGAGCCGGAGGTAATCATCCGATCTCTATCCCTCAGTGAGTTGTGAGATATGCGGAAGGATTACAGCCGCAGTCCAGGCGAGCAAATTTGCACCTGGTTGCTCCGGTGCTGGGATACTGGAGCTGCTGGTTTGGAATTGGAGGGGAGAGAGGCCAAGCAGGTTGGACATTTAGCCAAGCAGGCTGGTATTGACAAGGCAATAGGGAAACAGGCTCAAACCCTCAGCCTTTGGAGGCGACTCCTGCTCGCTGTGAGGGAGAGGTACCCCTACAAGGATGATGCTCTATGTCGGTTGGGCAAGTGGACCGACATGGAGAAAGGCATCCAAAACCTCAGGGAAATGGCTGTGTTTGACATGATCTATGGTGATCTGAATGATGAGCAGTCACCATTGGATCCAGATCTGGTCCCTTGCACACAGCTGATGTGGCGGAAGTTCCTGCAAAGTGGACCAGAGGGACATTCCAAAGCATTAGCAGCAGCATCCTGGTGGCGAGACAATCAGACAGTGGATGAAGTGACTATGCAGCTCCGGCACTATGAGGGAAGTCTCCCTTCCTCCCAACATGCCTGGGTTTCAGCTGTAGAGGAACTGTCTCAGAGGCTCCAAAAAATGGAACAGGACATGTCCTATGTTTCACCTGCACGGGCCGATGTCTCAGCCATTAGAAGCAGGCGTTTCCCCACCCAAGAGAAGGGCGGTAGAAGGTACACACCACGGGGCACCCTGTGGTTCTTCCTCCGCGACAATGGGGAGAACATGAGAAGGTGGCATGGACAGCCCACTTCTGCCCTAGCTGCACGAGTACAGCAACTGAAAGGGAAGACCACCATGAAAGGGGAGTCTTCCAAGAGAGATGCAGCTACAGTGTCTAGTCAGAAATCCCCCAGACAGAATAGAATGGCCAGCAGTATGCTTGACCCTCTTGAGGGGACCAGGAAGTCATTCCTGCAGGAGTCACTCTTAGATCAAGTGAGTGATGGTGAGTAGGATTAGAGGGGCCCTGCCTCCAGCCAGGTGGAGGAAAGGGATAATCGGATTTACTGGAAGGTGTGGATCCGATGGCCTGGCACATCAGAACCACAAGAATATAAGGCCTTGGTAGACACTGGCGCACAGTGCACTCTGATGCCATCAAGCCACGGTGGGGTTGAATCCATCTGCATCTCCGGAGTGACAGGGGGGTCCCAACAGCTGACCCTATTAGAAGCTGAAGTAAGCTTAACTGGGAAGGACTGGCATAAGCACCCCATTGTGACTGGCCCAGATGCCCCGTGCATCCTAGGTATAGACTACCTCAGGAGAGGGTACTTTAAAGACCCAAAAGGGTACCGGTGGGCCTTTGGTATAGCTGCCCTGGAGGAGGTTGAGCAATTGTCCACTTCACCCGGCCTCTCAGAGGACCCCTCGGTGGTGGGGTCGCTTAAGGTCGAAGAGCGGCAAGTGCCAATTGCTACCAAGACGGTGCACCGGCGGCAGTACCGTACTAACCGAGATTCTCTAGTCCCCATCCATCAGCTGATCTGTCGACTAGAAAGCCAGGAGGTGATCAGCAAGACTCACTCACCTTTCAACAGCCCTATATGGCCAGTGAGAAAACCTAATGGCGAATGGAGACTGACCGTGGACTACCGTGGCCTGAATGAAGTTACGCCAGCAATGAGTGCTGCAGTGCCAGACATGCTAGAGCTCCAGTATGAGCTGGAGTCGAAGGCAGCCAAGTGGTACGCCACGATTGACATCGCTAACGCGTTTTTCTCCATTCCAATAGCACCAGAGTGCAGGCCACAGTTTGCGTTCACTTGGAGGGGTATCCAGTACACCTGGAATCGATTGCCCCAGGGGTGGAAACACAGCTCCACCATTTGCCATAGACTGGTCCATACTGCACTGGAGAAAGGTGGGGCTCCAGAACACCTGCAGTTCATTGATGATATCATTGTATGGGGGGACACAGCTGAGGAAGTCTTTGAGAAAGGAAAGAAGGTAATTGAAATCCTCCTGAAGGCCGGTTTTGCCATCAAGCGACAGAAAGTTAAGGGGCCTGGAAGGGAGATTCAGTTCCTAGGAATGAAATGGCAAGATGGGCGTCGCCACATCCCAATGGAGGTGATAAACAAGATAACAGCCATGGCCCCACCAACCACCAAAAAAGAGACTCAGTCTTTCCTGGGCGCTGTGGGGTTCTGGAGGATGCACATCCCAAACTACAGCCTGATTGTGAGCCCTCTCTACCACGTAACCCGCAAGAAGAACGATTTTAAATGGGGCCCAGAGCAACAACAAGCCTTTGAACAAATTAAGCAGGACATTACCCAGGCAGTGGCTCTCGGGCCAGTCCGGACAGGGCAGGAGATTAAGAACGTGCTCTGCACCGCAGCCGGGGAGAATGGCCCTTCCTGGAGCCTTTGGCAGAGAGCAGATGGGGAATCCCGAGGCCGACCTCTAGGCTTTTGGAGCCGGGGATACAAAGGCTCTGAAGCTAACTATACCCTGACTGAGAAGGAGATACTGGCAGCGTATGAAGGAATTCGAGCTGCCTCAGAAGTGGTCGGCACTGAGACACAGCTCCTCCTGGCACCTCGACTGCCGGCGCTGGGATGGATGTTCAAAGGAAAGGTTTCCTCCACACATCATGCAACAGATGCCATGTGGAGTAAATGGGTTGCGTTGATAACACAACGGGCTCGAATAGGGAACCACGACCCCCCAGGATTAGTGGAAATGATCATGAACTGGCCAGAGAGCAAGGATGCTGGGATGTCACCAGAACAAGAGGTGAAACGTGCTGAGGAGGCCCCACCATATAACGAGCTGCCAGAGGAAGAAAAACAATATGCCCTGTTCACTGATGGGTCTTGTCGCATTGTGGGAAAACATCGACGATGGAAGGCTGCAGTGTGGCATCCCACACGAGAAACCACTGAAGCTGTTGAGGGACAAGGTGAATCGAGCCAGTTCGCAGAGGTGAAAGCCATCCAATTGGCTTTGGAGATTGCTGAGTGAGAAAAGTGGCCGAGGCTCTATATCTACACTGACTCGTGGGTGATGGCAAGTGCCCTGTGGATGTGGTTGCAGCAATGGAAACAGAACAACTGGCAACGCAAGGGCAGACCCATCTGGGCCTCTGAAGTATGGCAGGACATTGCAGCCCGGGTGGAGAACCTCGTTGTGAAGGTGCGCCATGTGGACGCCTATATACCCAAGAGTCGGGCCACTGATGAACATCAACACAACCAGCAGGCAGACCAGGCTGCTAAGATCGAGGTGGCTCAGGTGGACTTGGACTGGCAGCGTAAAGGTGAACTGTTCATAGCCCGGTGGGCCCATGAGACCTCGGGCCACCAAGGCAGAGATGCAACATATAGGTGGGCTCGAGATCGAGGGGTGGACCTCACCATTGACACCATCGCAGAGATCATCCACGGATGTGAGATATGTGCTGCAATCAAACAAGCCAAACGGGTGAAGCCCCAGCGGAATGAAGATCGATGGATGAAATATAAATATGGAGAGGCCTGGCAGATCGACTACATCACACTGCCACAGACCCGCCGAGGCAAGCGCCACGTGCTCACAATGGTGGAAGCAACCACTGGGTGGCTCGAAACTTATCCAGTGTCCCACGCCACCGCCCGAAATACCATCCTGGGCCTTGAAGAGCGAGTCCTGTGGCGACACGGCACCCCAGAGAGGATTGAGTTGGACAACGGGACTCACTTCCAAAATAACCTCATAGATGCCTGGGCAGAAGAACACGGCATCGAGTGGGTCTACCACATCCCCTACCACGCACCAGCCTCTGGGAAGATCGAGCGCTACAATGGGCTGTTAAAAACTACATTGAGAGCAATGGGGGGTGGAACCTTCAAACACTGGGACACACATCGTGAACACAAGAGGATCTGCCAATCGAGATGGCCCGGCTCAGTCAAAACTTCCACGTGTTGTGGACGGGGATAGAGTCCCTGTGGTGCGCATGAGGGACCTGCTGGGAAAAATGGTCTGGGTTAGTCCTGCGCCGGGCAAAGGCAAACCCATCCACGGGATTGTTTTTGCTCAAGGACCTGGGTGCACCTGGTGGGTGATGCAGAAGGATGGAGAGGTCCGATGCGTAACCACAAGGGGACTTGATTGTGGGTGAAAACACACCATGAGTTATACTGTGCTTTTGTTAATTTTTCTTTGTCAATGCTCATTGCTAAGTGGCAGCTGGATGTGACGCACATGGTATAGAATAAAGGGGTGGATTATGTCCTGGTTTAACCAGGATAGGGTTAAGTTTCCCCAGCAGTGGGGGGGGAGCTCTAGCCGGGTTATTCAGATACCATGCGGATGTCACATCCTGGCAGGTCGCATTTTTCCTGGCGCGGGAGCGCGGTGCACTCGTGGTTTTGTACATCGTGCTTCAAACTGCTGTATTTGGTAGCTATTTTGCTCTGTTCATTGCTATCACTATTACTGTTATTGTTATTGCTGTTGTTTGTTGTGTTGCTATTGCATTGTTGTATTAAACCTTTCCTTATTTCAGTCTTGGGGCTTTGTATTTCACTCCCTTTGTGGGGGAGGGGCAGCGGCCGCGTGGTCTCAGACCCCGGCAGGGGCTAAACCACTACACATCTCTTTATGAATTACACATCACAATGAAATACACTCACAATTCATAACATATGAATGACTCCCTGTAGACAGTACATATGACATATTAATAGGTTACACAGATCAGTGGCAAGACATCATTAAAACAAAACTGTGAGTCATCAAAAGATGTGTGTTTACAGTGTAAAGAATAAAAAGAAATGAAAATCTGAAATGCTAATAACATGTATTTTTCTCTTAGTAAGAAAGACGGTACTTTAATTTTTCATGCTATTTTAAATTTACCATGTAACTTCTGTGCTTTAGATTTCATGCACCTCAGTTTAAAGACTAGAGTCATATTTCCCATTATTTTTGTTAATTCTGGTGATTATGGCTGTCCTGTGTTTTACCTCAAGTATTTAACTGTAACACAGATGTTGAATTATTAACAGGCATTGGAGAGGGTACAATCTGACTATACAAGTGAATGAACATACATTCAATTCATGTGACAATATTTAAATTCTTGATCACTTTATTTAATTAAGCATTAATTTCTCCGCTAGTGCTCTGAATTATCATTTTAAAAAAATAACAATATACCTAATGAAGCAGGAGCCTGCAATTTTCTTTTCTAATTAATTGTGTATAAAAATAAATCCTGATTAGAGAAGCACCAATAAAAACATAAACAGTCTGCGACAGAAGACTTACAAAGTCACTGAAGCAGAATGAAATAAGATAGAGTTGGTCTGCTTATGCTGAATATACAGTGCAGGATCTGAATAAGTATAAATAAAAGTTGCCTTTGAAATGGAAAACCAAAGTAGCAAGAAAGAAAAGGTATAATCTGCAGTAAGAAGGAATTTATTTTAATGCTATGTTCAAATAATGATCACTGATTAGACGCTGTGTGTTATTTAATATTCTTTGTACGTATCAAAATATACAAAATCAGCATAACAAAAAGAAAGTAGGACTGTAGTTGAAACAAGCACATCTATCTTGGAGTATTTCTTATGTTTCTGCTCCCTTTTTCACAGTGAAATTGAATTTATTAAATTTCAGACTGCCTTAAGGTATAGGTTTCATCAAAACTAGCTAGAAAGCAAGCATTTCATCTCATCAAAAATATCATGTCTTCAGCATTTAGCATGCTATTCTGAATCAAATGCAAAGAACAAAATCTGGCAGAAGAGTCAACCATAAAACCCCCCAGAATTAGATAGAACTGGGTCTTATACATGGTGAATGTCTTAATCACAAAAAATTCTGGAGCTGAGTTTTGTTGAAGCAGATATACTTCCTTGAAAGATAAAGGCTGGGCAACCTGAAATTTTCCCATAGAGAAAAAGTTTTATTGAAAAACTTCCAACTCCTTCAATTTCTCATTAAGGAATATATTGTTTTCAGTGAATCTTGTGTATCTGAATCACAGTTACAGGGAAAATCAAATTTCATTCTGAGCAATTATGTAATTTTTGAAAGCAGTATTCCAAAACACTGATTGATTTTGAGTTTAAAAGTATACTATCAGCAGTATTTACTTGAAAATTTAACATTCCTGTAAGCACTGATGGCAGTAATGCCATATATTTCTGGTGGTCTGAAATGTGCCAGAAGAGGTAGAGGTGTTTTACCAGTAGCTGGAGCACTATGAGGTAGTTAACCCTGTTTATATTCTTCTTATGATAGCTACTTGTGTGAAAAATGAAGGACAAAACAATTTCTGCATGGTATAAGGCTAGAAGTAAGTAATCAGAGCAAAGGAAGAGTAAGGAACCTGTAGTCCTGCTACTATGTTGTCTGGTAACAGATGCAGATGCTTGAAAGCTGCTTGGGGAAGAACATGGGATCCTGCTTTCTAAAGTCACAACTTTCCACGACCTTTCTCTCAGTCCCTCTCTCTGTGATGCATCCCATTTTCACCACTTACTTCCCCTTCAACGTCCTTCAAAGAAAGAAATAGCCTATGCTAGATTATGCCTTCATTATGAAGAATATTCTGAATTAGTCCACGACTGACACATGAGATCTCTCCCTAGTGCAGGAAGCCACATAGCATAGGAAGGATGCGTAGAATTTTACCACAGGGCAAGTGTTTGGATAGAAAAGCACATCTGACTTAGGCTCAAGACTGTCTAGAGGAAGGGAGGACTTTGCTGACATGAAACTAAATCACCTATCTGGGCTCAGGAGATGAGAATGTATGACAGAAAACTTAATATTGAATCCCAGATTTTTGTCTGCAGGAACAGAAGGACCAGTTCTCCCATCAAGCAGTTTTTCAAATATGAAAAAGAAATTCCATTTTACCTGTGATGACCAGCCAGCATACTTAGCGCTCTGCTGAAGTCATGTGGAGTAGAGAAAAATCTGAAAGATACTGCTCCATTAATGGTACTGATCCAGAATGAAGTGGCAGGACAATGTTTATTTAGCTCTGACTTGCAGAGGTCAGAATGATCTTCTTTCCTTTTCAGGACTAAAACCTCTCTCTACCTCCATGCTGTGTAGTGCCACAGCTCCTAATAAAGTAGATTATACACTCTATGCTTGAAAATGTTCTTGTGAAAGAGCTATCCATGAAGAATGATTAATTCCAGGACAGGAGCTAAGTAAATTAGAACATATAAGTGTTGATTACAATGTGCCTACTGTTTAAGCATCTCATTACCTGCTAGCAGGTATATCAGCCTTTCTGCACAATCAGAAAGTTGATGTAGTTGAGAATAAGAAAGGCCTATTCCTCTGAAGATGTCAGAGGCAGGAAGAGAAGTTCGCTTTATCCATTTTCTGGGGCACGGACATTCTGCAGAGAAAACTAACTAGTTCTAGATGCTATTATATTTTGATGGCCCTGAAACATTCCTGTATTTTTCAAATGCTAGCAGTGGGAATGTTGCAGAAGCTCTCAAAATAAAGAGTATGTAATTAAAAATAAAGTTTATTTTTAAAACGGTCAATTGACACTCCAGCAATTATTTATAAATGGCAGATCCAAATGTCTATGAGAGGAAAAAAATTATTACTGCACAATCAATTCAATAAACTCCTAGGATTTAATGACAATCCAAAATGCTCAATCATTCATCTAAAAAGTTAGGGCTCTCAACCTCAAGAAGTTTTCCTTGGGTGGTGTTCTGACCCAAGGGGAGAGTCCTCAACTACAGTGTGTTGTGCCAAGGGGGACTAGATTAAAATGTCTCCCTCAGTGGACTCCATTTATATCCAAACCAAATCTGATCTGTGGTCAATATCAGCCCTTACTGTCTAAGGGCCCCCATTACTGTAAAAATCTGAGAACAAGGGCATGAAAAAAGAAATGAGCAGCCACTATGTCTCAGCAGTTAAGAAACCCCATCTTCATGGGGGTGGGTGCACCTACCACAGCAAACACTATCTGCTTTTGTAGTCTCTGAAGTAAAAGCATGCAACATCCTCTAGGGTGTGAAGAGAAATAATTATCTAGAGATTCTGTGATGATCATGAAAATCATGAGCAATCATAGAAAGTTATTACACTAAATATGTTTTGTGAATGAAAAATCATCCCTCCCTTGCAACAAATCAACACAGATCAGGACGAGAAAGGGATCACAGAAGGTGAGGATAAAAGCTTTAGCAGTGAGTTGAAAAAACATCCAATACTGAGAGATATTTCATAATTATATTGATGTCTAAGCATGGTCTCATGATGTCTTTCCTGGTTGGAGGACCTTGCTGCAGAACACTTCCAATAAACAAGGGGTAGAAAAGTCAAAGGGCTCCTTCCTCCACTGAACTCAGAAGTTCATGCTAGCCAACTTTGTGTCAGGAGGGTGTTCAGGCAGAAGTAGTGAACTCTGGTGGCAGATTTGAGGTTGCCTGAGGAGGCTGTGGATTCTCATTTGAGATAATAAAATCTCAGGCCTCGAGCAACCTGATCTAACTGATCTTGCTCTGAGCAGGTAGTTGCAATAGAAAAAAAAATGTAGACAGTTTAGTACTTTAAAGAGAGGTTTGGATAAGTTGTTTCAGACAAAAATTATAATATAAACCAGTTTCTAAAAGCTGATGAGAATGTATTAAGATTTTATTTTTTAGCTGTGTTACACATTTAAAATAAGTTACAAAAATTATTCATACCATAGATTGTTATGTAACTTCTTATACACTTCATATATATTAAAATGTGTTCATTAGTCAAATGTGTGGCAAAAATATTCTTAAAACTTTTTCATTAAAATTGAGAGTTTGGAAGCAGCAGAATCCTTTGAAAATTCATGGTCTTTCTTTGAATTGTTTGTGGAAAAAAGTAACATTGCAAGGAACAAAAAATTTTAAGTCTGAAAAGTATTAACATTTTCCAAATTAAACAATTCATTTTTCTAATTTGAGGCAAGATTTCTACCCTTCTAAATGTGGTTTAACACAATGTTCAAAATCCACATGAACCATTTTATGCCAAATGAAGTGTTTCTTTCTATTTCAAATAATTTTCAACTTTATTTTGCTGAAATTATTTTGATTGACCTCAAATGGTCCTTTTGGAACTGCAAGAAAAATCAATCAGTCCAAAAGGAGAAACCTAAATATGCTTTAATCAAAACAGCATTAATCTTGCTCTGAGACCAAGACTAAAGTGAGCTGTGAAATGCTCTCTGATTTGCAGACTGAACAGTTAGAAGTACACATTCTGTATCTAACAGGCTGATATTAAATAGCTGAATTAAGCCATGAATAATCTAATCAAATACAGAACATACAGGAGCTACAATCTCAGAATCATCTTGCAAAACTTAAGGATTTGCCTTTCCCTTGGTTCCAGTAGCTCAAGTGGATAATAATTCTGAGCCTTGTCTGACCACCTCTGACTTTCTCAAAAACTCACTAATACCCTAGCTCTTTTATTCATCTTTGAGATTTATGAGCAATGAAGAATGCTTAGAGAAATATATCCAAAGGAAAGAACAAATGCAACTGAGAGAAATCTATATTTCTATGAAGGGACAAAAACATGGTGGCTGGTTTTTCCACTTGATTATTCTTCAGCAGTGAGCTTCCTTTAAGCTTTTCCAAATATTAATTTTACACAACATACAAATCTCCTTTCTTAAGAGAAATGGTACCCAAGAATCTTAAGTTTCACAGCTCAGTGGAACTGATAAATGAATAAGAGGAATGAAGTAACTGTAAGGAAAGAAGAGTATAAGATTACAATCTCAAAGAACGATTGAAAATGTTATGGAGCAATCCAAGGACCTTGTTTTCAGGTCTTGCTGAAGAACTTTAGGTGGCTTCAGTGGAACTTTTGAAGGCCAACAGTTCTGGATTGAAAAAGCCCACTTCTGTCTGTGTATGACCAGTTTATTGAACTCTAGGAAGAGCATACACTTCTTGAATGTCAAGCAGCACATAACAACCTGAGTGACTTGCCACTTGTACTGAGTGAATTCCTGAAAAGTATATTCCTGAGTCTTTTTGCACTAGCAAGAATGACCAGCCAGCCTTATTTTGCCTTTTATTCTTTTTTTTTTTTTTTTTTTTTTTTTTTTTTACCACAGCACTACTCCAAGGACAAGAGAGTTTCAACCATGCAAAGGAGTGTTGAAGTGAATCTCCAGCTTGAGTGCTACCACATAGATTGATATGAGAAAGCTGCACTTTCGTTTTGGTGGCAGGTCATATGAGTGTTTGCTGAGTGACAGGAAGAACCAGGTTGGGGCACTGATTCTAGGCAAAAATAAGATGGCCAGAAATGGCTTTCAGGTTATGCTCACTCCACATCCTGGTTCAGTACGCAGTAATGCAAGCATCTGAACTTGCTCAGCTGAAGGGACAGCAAGGAGGTGGAAAGGACATCAGAAGAAAAACAAAGAATCTCAAACCACAGACTTAGTGATTTCTGCTATGAAGCTCTGAGAGGAAAAGTGTGATGAAAATCATGAAAAGAGATTTTTCTTGACAAATCTCAATCGTCTCACAGAAGATATGAAAAAAAGTAATGAACTGAAGCAGGATTTTCTGTCCCATATGCTCAAAAAGTTATGGTTGCTTCAGCAAATAAAATGTGATTATCCTGGAATATCAAATTATGATTCACAGGGAAATGTTAATGGCACAGAGGTGAGTCCAATGACACATAAAGAGAGGTGTTATGCAGCAGAGTAATATATGAACAGTGTAACAACAGTACTATGAAAATAAAGAAAAAGAGCCACTTCACAAAACTAAATCTAAACTTTAAGATAAAAAATAACATGTGAAACGTCACAGTACTATAATACATGGTTGACATTGATGACTTCCAAATTATCAAGAAATCTTTCTATATTTTGCAGTTTTGAAATGAAAGTGAAGTATTCTTTCTCAAACACATTTGTCCATTTGCAGTCATTTTACTGGATTTTTTTAATAGGAAAAAGCATGGCTTTCAAGGTCAGAGAGAACATACATGTTTTCAAATTATGCTACTTGATGGCTAAGGCTGTCATTTATATTTTTCTGTAACTTTTAAGACTAAAAAGCTTAAGCACCAGATGAAAAAACACAAGTGCCAGGTGGTCAATACATTTCCTTTTCCAAGTTAGAGGTGACATTTATCTTTAGTGACTCTGGAGCAACGTACAGAGGAACAGAGGTAAAAACAGTAAGCCACAGAGAGAAAACAGAGTAACCTACAAATAATGTATCCTTTTCAGGATACATCCTGAAAATTGCAGGATACATCCTTTTCAGATGCAAAGTTTTCTTGTAGCATTTCATAGAAGTTCAGTGTATCAACTTGCCCATGTGTGGCTGTCAGTATTGCCTCATATACTAGATCTAATTTTTTTCTCATCAGAACAATGCGTATGTCAAAGGTAATACATTTTTTTCAAGAAAATCAGTAGCTCAGACCTTTTTTTCAATCAAACATTGCTTCAAGGATCCCCAAAGCAGATGAAAAAAACCCAGTTGGGTAAATGTATGAAGATGCAAATGTTAACTTAAGAAACTCAGTCACAACTACAACTCCTCTCTTGCTATGAACTCTAATGCTTTAACAACAACAAAAAACCCCACATGCTGTGAATGCTGAGAAATCATTTATCTGCTACTATGAAACAAGAATTCTCCATGCATTACATGGTAATTATCTTTCTTTAAATTCTTTTTCTTTCATCTTAAATGCCACACTCTTACTGTCAATTGAAATCTAACTATGAAAATGGCTGCAAACCCTTTCAAGCAGCAGGTTTCCATCGCTCCTTGTCATGTAATGGTCTGACAGAACAGGCCCAATTTAAACTGCTAGCATACACAATCCCACAGAGCTAAAGGAAACCCCACAGTAGTTTCTCTATATGAGACACAACATGTAAGAGTGGATGGGACTGCATCACGCAGAAAATGATGGACTCCAATCTTCTGAACCAGGTTGCAAAGTCACGATCTCCTCAAAAAGCATATCTTGCTGTCAGATCCCCGTTGATTTTTAAAGATCATCCCTGAACATATCTTTCAACATCAAAATGGAACGATATCATAGAATAAACTATCTCCAAGTAGGTTAAAATGATATTTCTAGCTCCCTGCAAAAGTCAGTAGAAATGAAAACCTCACTTTATTTTTCCAGTATAGTATATAAACTCTTTGAAATAGATATGATTTATTATAACATTTAGGCTTTCTAAGCCTTCTAGGTCACAGTGGTATTTTTAGAAGAACTCATCTATACACTCATTTCACTGGGATACAAAACAGATCATCAGAGTGCTTTTAAAAAGCTCATACAGGACAAACAACAGTGCATCTCTTAAAATACTAGTATTCCCATTTCATCAGCCACATACTTTGCACAGAGAGGAGTCCCACATCTGCAAACGTAATGGTTTTTAGATGCATAAAGATCTGTATTGCGCAATTTATCCTTTTGCACGTTACAAGTAAACTTTGTGGAATAATACTTCATAAGAAAACTATCTTTCTCTTTGTAGAGATAAAACACTCATACTGTAGGTACAGCTAAAGCAGAAGACTGTACATGGTACATATGAGTAAAATCTCCACTCTCAGCTCTGATTAAGGGAAGTCCACTGCTGCATTAACAGCTTGTATAACCTGTCAATGATCCACTCTAAACATGTCTGAGACTGCTCCTTGGACTGACACAGCTATGTTAGCTGAAGTCCATAGTCAGCTTGGGCTGCACTTGAAATCGTAAAGAGCCCCGAGACTGACTGCTGTAAAGCAGGATCCTATTCCCTAAAGTTAACAGAGTGATATATATACTAGTGTAAATAAAAGGATTATCAGGATAATAACTGATTTTTCCAAGCTTATTCCTGATTTATAAATGAGCTAATAGAAAATATAATGTTCCTCTGACTGCTTCTATTCTCATTTTGTCCACCAAATATTTGTTAAGTAAATAATTCTGCTGATCTGTAATACCTGATCTAAATTCTGGAGGCTAAAATTTGCACGGAAAAGCACACTGTGAGCATGTGCCAGCATACTGTGAGATTTTACTTTGTAAGAAGCCAGTTGGCTGCATTGCTTGCAGAACTCATAGAATAATAGAATCATAGAATGCTTTGGGTTGGAAGGGACCTTAAGACTCATCTAGTTCCAATGTCCCTGCCATGCGCAGGGACAATTTCCACTAGGCCAGGTTGCTCAAAGCCCCGTCCAACCTGGCCTTGAACCCTTCCAGGGAGGGGGCAGCCACAGCTTCTCTGGACAACCTGTTCCAGTGTCTCACCACCCTCACAGTGAAGAATTTCTTCCTTACATCTAGTCTAAATCTGCCCTCTTTTGGTTTAAAACTGATACTCCTCATCCTATCACTACACTCCCTGATAAAGTGTCCCTCCCCACCTTTCGTGTAGCCTCTTTAAGTACTGGAAGGCCACTCTAAGGTCTCCCTGGAGCCTTCTCTTCTCCGGGCTGAACAACCGCAAGTCTCTCAGCCTGTCCTTGTAAGGAAGGTGCTCCAGACCATCTTTGTGGCCTCCTCTGGACCTGCTCCAACAGGTCCATGTCCTTCTTATTTTGGGGGCCCCAGAGCTGGACACAGTACTCCAAGTGGGGTCTCACGAAAGCAGAGTAGAGGGGGAGAATCACTTCCCTCGACCTGCTGGCCACACTTCTTTTGATGCAGCCCAGGATATGGTTGGCTTTCTGGGCTGCAAGCCTCCACACAAAGGTATCTTTACAACAAAATGCCTTCTATTTCTAACTTTTAAATTTTTGGGTTTTTATCTTATTTCGTAAGAATGTCTATTAAAATAGACATGTAGGTGTAGATAACAGGATTCTCTATGGATAAACAAATAAAGGTTTAGAAGTGGAAAAAAAATATTGCACTACCACTACTGAAGTCACAATGTAAGGTAAATGCACACAACCTTTTGTAAGTAAATGGAAACTTGATGGACATCTGTCTGCAGTGGAGGTAAACATACTTTCAATATATGTACATCCATTAGATCTTATATGGGATGGATTATGCATATCTATTTAGAGACAGTTAAAAATTAGCTGACCTCCTCTGGCAGTAAAAGACCTGCTTGGAAGGACTACTACTTGTAAGCCGAACACAAAACCAGTCATTTGGCCTATTAAATGCAAGTACTTATACATCCCAGGAAAAGACAAAGACCTCAGAGTGGAAGGTTTGTGCTGGGAAATCAATAGTTCATATTGACTCCCTTCATGTTTCAGAAAATGGGTAGAGAGGTTGCTTGGTACAACGCTCAGCAGGAAGCCATTTCAGTGAGCAGAAGTGCTGAACAGTTTCTTTCTTCTGTTTCTTTACATCTACAGGAGAACTTGCTGAATCACATTCTGACTCTCTTGTTGCTATTCATGTAAACACCTTTTCAAATTAATTTAGTGACTCCAAAACAAATTTATTTAACCTGAAGCAGCCGGTGCCAAATGAAGTTTTGATTTTCTGTCAGCAGAGGCAGTATCAAGTCCTCCTCTTGAACACAGCATTTGAACAGGCAGCGAGAACGGCAAATATACTTTTTAGAAAGAATTCTACAGTACAGTACAGTGCATTTACTATCCTCCCATAGTAGGCAGGATATGTGCTTCTTTGAGGGTTTTCACCAAGGACGGAAAAAAGTGTCTGCATATTGCACTATGAACTATGGAACACAAACACTGACTGTTTCATTTTTGAACAGTTTATAATCTTTGAAAACCTGATTTCTGAAGCTCTTTTACAGATATAGGGCATTTTACTTTAATTTAGTAGTTCTGTAGAGCAGGATTTGAGGATATCTTACTGTGATGCAAAGTCCTGCACCTCATTTCTGCAGGTGTCAACTGCGTGCTACTGAGGCAGCTCTTTGAGCAAGGTTGGTAGATGCACCTGTGCAGGTCTGCAGGATAAGGACACAGTAGGGATTAACCGCTTGTGGCTCTTCTGTGTTAAAAGGAGTTTTCCTCTGCCTCAAAGATAATCTGTGCTCTGACACTCACCCTTACCAAGATCAATAGTGAGCCAAATGAAGAAAATACATTTGAGCTCAGAATGAGCTATACAAGTAATGATCTAGGACCTAAAGTGAAAAGATTGGGACAATAAGTTAATTCTACCAGACTAAGAATTACTGTCCTTAGGGTGTGCACTAAACATTCTGGGGAGTAGAGAACACTCTGGATGTCAATTTAGATTTCACAGATAAAAACACTAGAATTTCATTTTGCAGAAATATGTGAGTAAGAACCTAGTTGAAGCACAGGTTGGAGAGATTATTCTGTAAGCATCTAACATGTTTAAGAATCAAGTCTCTTCCCATATTCATCTTCCCAGGTTGTCTAACTGATTATGACTAATTTCTTCTTACTTATGGAGTTAAAACAATAGAAGGAAATAATTGTTGGAGATTTTATACTTTCCTTTAGCAGAGGAGAATACAGGCACCATTTTTTAATCTAATAAATGAGGCATGCAGTCAACAGTAAAAGAGGTGCCTCAGGACATCTCTTTTATATTGAAAATAATCTTTTATTGTGAAAACTCTCTTGCACCATTTGAATGCTATTTACCAATGCCATGTACGTAGGCATTGTTATTCAGCAGGCAGTGAAGCTGTTACCACTGGTTCCTTAGTTTGTGCTTTTGCACCAGCACTTTCCTCTGCAGTAGAAACTATAGTAGAATCTATGTCATAACTTTAGCAACATCAGGAAAGTTATGAAACACCTTTTCACATACAACACACAATAGGAAAACAACATGACACTGAGTTTATGGAATATATTCCTGTTGTCCTACTTTTTTCTCTAATCATGTACATGATATATTAATAGTCTGGTGCTATTTTTAAAACATTTTTATTTACTGATCACCATAAAAATATATGTATTTTTCAAGTGATAATTCATGAAGGAAAAGCCCTGTCCTAGAAGAGTTTCAACTAGCTGGCAGAGAAAGTGTTATTGGCTCAGGAACAAGTATGATGCAGGTCTATGTGACAAGGAAGTAAATGTTGCACAAATTTGCAAACGTGAAGGTTTTAAAAGAAAGAGGTGAAGAGAGGAAGGACATTTGCTACATAGACAGTGAAGAACTAATCTCTTTGCCTGGATCAGTAAAACACAACTTAGACTGATCAAAAGAGATATTTTACATCCTCACAGTGTTGCATTAAAAGAATTTAACACTGAAGTTAAATAACGAGGAATGTTGAGATAAAATGTTATTTGTGCCCAAAACCACCGTGCCCAACATTTTCAGGCAACAAGGGGATCTCTTCATATAGTTAATTGATTAAAGTAAGCTCCTCAGAAGGAGATGGAAGGAAAAGACAGAGAAGTTAAGTAAGACATGAACAGCTGCAGCCTTGGTCTGGTGGTACCCTGGCTTCCCTTCAAGACTATACCAAGGCAGAAGACAACTTCCTCCCACTCACACTTACTTGCAGCAGAAGCCTGGTGAAGGTTTTGTAGCACACCAGTGTGGTCTAAGGAAGCCTGCAACAATTGCCAGCTTTTAAGTCAAGCTGCTCGTGTGCTGGAGAACTGCTAGTTTGAGACTGGTGCTAGTAACCAACCTGAGGCCCAGGAAAAGAGCCAGAGGGTTTGTCTTGATAACATGGTATGGCAGCGTTCACAGCTCCTGCTTGACTCACCTGCCTTGCTCTCTGCCAACTTGAGAGTGGCAGATGTCTAAATGTGAACAGCATCTGGAAAGGGCAGGCAGATGAGTTACACCTAACAGAAACACTTCAGAAAGCTTGGCATGTGTGCAGCCCAGGCTAGTGGGAAAAGTGGTATCCTTGAGGTGGTAGAGAATAGGTGTTCATGTAGGGCTGTGCATGGGGTGCACGTGGTCATATTCCAAGAAGCATCTCTGGGATAGGACTTTGGAGAGCTCTGAGAAAGCGTGAATTCATAACAGGCTCTCTAACTTAGACTTTTTGTGTGGAAAGAAGAATAGACAGAATTGCAGTTATGGAGAACTTGAGAAACAGGGGATCGTAATAGGGTACTTCTGGAGATCAGAAAGGTAAGAGAAGTTATAGCTTGTGCTGGAGTCAGTAATGGGGGGCGATGCTTACTACTGAGCTCCTAACCTGGCAGATAAAGAGAAGAGCATGCTTTCCAATTCAGCTGTTTCAAAATGCACAAATTCATTTTAACTTTGGACATCTATTTTAACAGGGTGACATGCCTCACTTTGTGGGGAGTCAGCATGAAGATTATCCATCAACCAAGTTCTACTGAGCCCTACTTGCAATCAGTCCTTCAGTTTTGTGTAATCTTGATCAGGATGCTCTGACAGGATGGTCACTGCTGTTACACTGTTGATGCAGTGCCACAGTGGACATGCAGGGACACAGACAAGAGAATATGACAATAAAATTTATCCAGCTGCAGGCGGCAATCAGTTGATGGTTTCTTTTAAATAAAAATAAAAGACATTTGGGATAAAAACATGATTCTACCTCAATTGTTTCTATGGAAACCAGCTTCAAATAAGTTCTGTAACCAGACATTTATTTAGACAAAAATATTTCATAACTGAGGCATGGAATTACACACTATAAATGGGAGGCAGTTCTGAAGTGAAACGGGAAATTATAATTCAGAGTCACAACCTGAGGTTTGAACTAAATAAAGCTATACTTGTAGCTGACTTAAAATGAGAAAATATGATTGTTCCTACAGAAGTGTGACCATTTACTTGCTCTTGCAGTACATCAGAATTCAGAAACTTTGTGTTAGATGAATCATTAGATAACTCAGAATTAATAAATTTGTATGAAACTAAGAAGTAGTACTTCCTGAATTAAAACCAGACAGAAGCCACTCAGTATTACAGAGAACAGTGGGGAACACAAGTTACAGTGCACAATTACTTCCTTTTGCATTCTTCTGTTAAAAAAAACCCCAAAAAAACACAAAACAAACCTCATTTTTTGAACTGTAAATTCTTTATTAGTAAGACAGGTACAGTGTATCTCCCTAACAAAATTAACTGCACCCCATAGTTTAGAGAAACTACAATAATATCCTGGAATTGTTCAGCATCTTGATAGAAATTCTGAAAATAAAACCCTCTATTTTTATGTCACTGTATAATAATCCCGTTTGTATAATGTCCCTTGCTGTTTATAATGTTATTAATTCAATTTGTTTCTCACTATCCCTAGTTTTAGTTTTCAGTGAACTGAAGTTTTATGACCTGACAACTTAGTGGTAAAACATAATTAATTAAGTAAAGCTGGACAGTGACATCTCCCTTCCAGAATACAGATTTAAGCATAACTCAAGATTCAAAAAGCAGGAAATGAAGAATTAAGAAGATATTTGTTCCCTTAACCTTGACCCTGCCAGAGCTGGGAATTGCAAGTAGGAATGCCTACATCTGTTAGCAATTCAGCTGTGTTTACTGTGCTAGGTTTAGCTTCACAGAACTGACCTTGTGATCTGAGGTGGGTTGGGAAATCTAAAACTCTGAGTTTTCTAATTCTTAGAGTTCCGTTGAACCTGATGTTCTGCAAGAGCACAAGAAGCCCTCAGATAATTAACTCTAGCTTAACCAGGTGTTTTAATTCATTAATTTCTTACTAACTTTTCAATAAAAAGGAAACATTACTTACAGGGATTATAGACCTTTTAAACTCCCAGATTACTTACAAACCTATGAGAGGAGATGTTATTGGAATGTTAGAAATTGCATAGCATACTTGTGTGTTTTTGTTTTTCCTTTAGACTTCATTATGGTAGAACAAGAGTTAAAGTTCTACCTAAAAATCTTTGGAGTTCTCTGTGATGAAAAGGCTGGTTGCTGTTAAGGTCATGACTACATGAAAGGTGGACTGCTGTGGTGAGGAGCTGGAGGCAAAACCCTAATCATCTCAAGCAGAATGAGCACAAATGAACAGCTCTACTGAAGCTGCAGAGAAGAAGTGAGCCCATGAACAACATTGAAACAGGAGTAAGTTATGTATTGAAACCAGGTAAACTCCTAACTCTGAGATGTGGCATTTTTCTCAGGACAGCTGAGATTTTCTACCAGACAGTCAGTGTCCTAAAACCTGAGCCTGTTCTATTCAATGGTTGGTTTAGCAAATTTCATCACATGCATTAAAAGTGGTCCTAAAGTCCTCCTCTACCACTATTTCCATTTCATCTCCTCATTAAGATACTAGGTTGTCCAGATCTGAGCTCAGAGAGTAACTGTGGACCACGCAGCTGCTCCCCCACCCTTTTGTCCTCAGGAATGAGAAGGAGAAAATACAACAAAAGGCTAGGGAATCAAGATAAGGATAGGGAGGGATGTCTCACCCATAATGGTCATGGCCAAAAGACAGACTTGCTAGGGAAAGAAAAAAAAAAAAAAAAAAAAGAACAATTTAATTCAAACACTAACAACAACAACAATAACAGTTAACAGATAGAGTAAGACAGTGAGAAACATTACTGCACCATAAAACCACCTTCCCCCCACCCTTCCCTTCTTCATGGGCTTAGTTTTGCTCCAGATTACTCTACCTCCTTCCCCTGAGATGTGCAGGGGGCAGTGAATGATAGGGTGCCGTCGGTCCTGCCGCCCCTTCCTCCTCATGGGGAGGACTCCTCACACTCTTCATCTGATCCAGTGTGGCATCCCTCTCATGGGAGACAGTTCTGCATAAATTTTTTCTGATGTGAGTCCTTCCCATTTGTTGCAGCCTTTCCTGAGCTTCTCCTGCATGGATCCCTCCCATGTGTTGCAGTCCTCTAAGTGCTGAACTACAACAGCAGGGGCTTCTGCTTCTTACAGAGTCCCAGACCTCTTTGGGAGGTTACTTGCTACAGTGTGGGGCCCTCCATGGGCTGCAGGTGGGCATCTGCTCCACTAGTGACCTCCATGGGCTGCAGGACACATCCTGCCCTCTCACCATGGGCTGTGGTGGGGTCTGTGTTCTGGTGCACCTCCCTCTCTTCCTCCTCTTTTCCTCCACTGACCTCGGTGTTTGCATAGGTGTCCTCCTCACAACTCTCACTCCTCCTCCCAGATTCCCTTTCTTAAATACATCACCTCAGAGGCGTGGCCACCATCACTAGTTGGGTCAGTCTTGGCACAGAGGTGGGTCTGACTTGGAGCTGGGGAAGCTTTAAGAAACTTCTCACAGGAGGCCACCACTGTAGTCCCCTCCCTTGCTACTGAAATCCCCCCACAAACACACAAACCCAGCACATAGGTTCTTAGATGCTACTAGCATTTAAAAACTTGCTCCCTGAGATGTTTAATCCTGTGATGCAGATCAGAGGAAAGGGACTGAAATTACCATTCCCCCCAAAGGGAAGCATACAGAACTCAGCTGTTACTGCTCTATCTGGCAGGTCTTCCAGCCTCCTCTGTTTTATGTGTTAAGATTGTATCAGATGCACAGGAAGAATGAGAATTACTGAGGATACAGATGTGGTTAAGGAGAGGACAAGCACAAACCTAAAGGAAGTTACTCTGCTTTGGGTTTGGTTTTTTTTTAAAAAATTGTGCAGATTGTGCAAGTACAGACTTAGTCTGGTCAAGGGGAAGAATTATAAGTGAGAGAGTCATAGGCACTTGAAATACATTCTACTTCAGCAGGATGTCACTTCTGTACATTGGGAAGAGACCAGTGCTACTATGACCTCTGAGAAATTCAAACCACTTGCAAAATTAACAAAAGTTAAGTCTAGTATTTGTACCTTGACACATTTTGCCAAGTTCACATCTTCTACAATCTGTTTACAATTTGTTCTGTGGTCAAATATTTTTTCAAGGATATGATAAAACGAAGAGCTGATAATCAGTTCTACAGCCTCAGGCAGTAACAGTGATTGTACACAAAAGTGTATACACCAGCAAGCGTGCCCAGATTCTGAATGAATAAAAAGTGAGCCATCCTTTCTCCCTCAACCACTGCATGAATTTCTGACCATCCATTATATGAGATTATGCACATAATTGGGGTCGATGCCTCACCAGTTACTAGCTGATATAAACTAATAAATTCTTCTTCTGATTGAGCTGTTGAAATGTTTTGCAAGGTCTTACAAACTCTGGGAAGTCTTCAGCATACTCACGGTAAAACAGTCATAATCATCAGGAAATACCTACAATTTTCATCTGGCTGTTTAAGACATTCTAATTAAAAACAAATGTATTTTTGCTGTAGGTCAGGGAAATAGGACAGATAGCAATTGGAAAAAAAAAAGATGATGATTGAAATTGGAAGAGTGAAGTCACCAGTCTAAAATATAGTTGAGTTTTATTTAAGGAACTTAAATAGCAAATTCATGGCTCTGGAGCATGAATTGAATTATCATTTACTTCCATGTATTCCATGTATTAAGTATTTATTCTTTCCTTTCTGTGGCTTAGCCCTGGAGGACGGTCTCACAGTAGTATGTTAAAATATCTGACAGTAAGCATAAAATCAAAATTTTAAAGATATTTCAACATCCACTATTATGCAACTAGAGTTAGATGTGTACAAAAATTAATCATTCTGACCTCTCCCTACATTTTTTACAAGTGCAGATAAGCAATTCAGTGTTTAATCCTGACATTCTGTGTTAATAAAGCTATTTAACTCTGCTGTAAATCTAATGAGCTTTAAAGCAGTGCATCTTGCTTTCAAATTGCCTCACAGTGCATCTGAAATAAACACTCAGGTCTAAAGGAATAAACATTGCAACTATTTATGCTGCTTTTACTAACGGGAATTTTAAAAAGAGGATGTTCAATCATCACCAGCTGACGTTTTAAAAATTTGTTACTAAATTAAAATATGAAAAATTAGAAAGATTAGTAGAATTGTTTCCACTCTACTTAACTGCAACATTGCTGTTCAGTGGCTGAGGAAGAAGATACAGTGCTTGGGGGTGTGGAAGGAGTTAAGGAATGGCAGAAGAAGGAGGAATTCCCAATGAGAAAGGATACCAGCCCAGCAAGTAAGCAGACTTTATCAGCTCTGCCTTTCACTGTACCTGCCACCTGCAAAACTGGCTGTGTGTCTCCTCTGCTGCCTGGGGCCACAGGAATGAGTCAGTGCAACCTGCAACAGATTGGAGTATTTACAAATCTGAGCTGCTCACTTCTGGGTGAGCAAGAGGAGAACAGTGAAGCACAGATGGGAAGTGTGGAAAGAGAGGCAGCATACAGGGCAAGGAGTGGGGTACTGAAGGAAGCAAAATTAGACAAGGTCGAAGTTTCCTGTTTGTTATCTACTATTTTAGTGTACCTCAATATGCTGAATGGGCAATATTTGAACTTCCAGAAGTATGAGTTTTCTACGCACTTTTTGCCCCACAGAAGGAGGTGAATGTAGCATCACCATCTAAAATGAAAAGAACTTGACCCCTTAAATTAACTGAACAGCTCCTAAATATGGTCCATGGAAGTCAGCAGAGAGAAGTCTGTGTCAATTTTTCATAGTTTCAGATATTGAAAAAAACTCAAAGTAACTCAGCATGGTTTAAGAAAATATTTAGATATAGGCTTTCTAACACCTATGTTAAAAGCAGCTATGTTTCCAGACTTTGGTGGAACATTTAAACAAATGTTTTCCCATTAGATTCACAGAATCATAGAATGGTTTGGGTTGGAAGTGACCTTAAAGATCATCTGGTTCCAACCTCCCTGCCATGGGCAGAGACACCATCTGATAGACCAGGTTGTTCAAAGCCCCGTCCAACCTGGCCTCAAACACTTCCAGGGAGGGGGCAGCCACAGCTTCTCTGGGTAACCTCTTCTTGTGTCTCACCACCCTCACAGTGAAGAATTTCTTTCTTAGATCTAATCTAAATCTACCCTCTTTCAGTTTAAAACTGTTATCCCTTCTCCTATCACTACACGCCTTTGTAAAAAGTCCCTCTTCAGTTTTCTTGTAGGCTCTCTTTAGGTAATGGAGGCGCTATAGAGGCCTTCCCAGAGCATTCTCTTCTCCAGGCTAAGTAACCCCAAATCTCTCAGCCTGTCTTCATAGGAAAGGTGCTCCAACATCCCACCATATTCTTGGACCTCCTCTGGACCCACTCGAGCAGGTCTATGTCCTTCTTATTTTGGGGGCCCCAGAGCTGGACACAGTCCTCCAGATGGGGTCTCACCAGAGCAGAGTACAGGGACAGAATCACCTCCCTCGACCTGCTGGCCATACTTCTCTTGATGCAACCCAGGATACAGTTGGCTTTCTGGACTGTGAGCGCACATTCCCAGGTCATGTTGAGCTTCTTGTCAACAAGCACCCCCAAGTCCTTCTCTGCTGGGCTGCTCAATCCATTCTCATCCACCCTGTATTTGTGCTTGGAATTGCCCTGACCCATGTGCAGGACCTTGCACTTGGTCTTGTTGAACTTCATGAGGTTTGCATGGGCCCACCTCTCAGGCCTGTTCAGGTCCCTCTGGATGACATCCCTTCCCTCCAGCATGTCGACCACACCACACAGCTTGGTGTCATCATCAAACTTGCTGAGGCTGCGCTCCACCCCACTGTCCATGTCTTCAACAAAGATGTTAAACAATGTCGGTCCCAACACTGACCCCTGAGGAACGCCACTTGTCACTGCTCTCCACCCAGACATCAAGTCATTGACTGCAACACTTTGAGTGAGACCATCAGCCAATTCCTTATGCATCAAGTGGTCCATCAGTCAAATCCATGTGTCTCCAATTCAGAGACAAGGATGTCATGTGGTACAGTGTCAGATGCTTTGCACAAGTCCAGGTAGATGACGTCAGTTAATCTTGTCTTACCTATCAACTTTGAAGCTCCATCATAAAAGGCCACCAGATTTGTCAGGCACAGTTTGCCCTTAATGAAGCCATGTTGGGTGTCACTAAACATCTCCTTACTTCCCTTATGCCCTAGCATAGTTTCAAGGAAGATCTGCTCCATGATCTTGCCAAGCACAGAGCTGAGATTGACTGGTCTGTAGTTCCTCAGGTCTTCCTTATTTCCCTTTTTAAAAATGGGGGTTGTTCTTCCCCTTTTCCAGTCAGAGGGAACTTCACTGGACTGCCATGACTTCTCAAATATGATGGATAGTGGCTTCCCTCAGGACCCGTGGATGCATCTCATCAGATCCCATGGGATTTTACCTTCAGGTTCCTTAGACGGCCTTGAACCTGATCTCCAACAGTGGGCAGTTCTTCATTCTCCCAGTCCCTGCCTTTATCTTCTGCATCTTGGGCAGCATGGCTGGAGTCCTTGTCAATGAAGACAGAGGTAAAGAATTTGTTGAGTACCTCAGCCTTCTCCATATCCCGGGTAACCAAGTCTCCTGTTTCCTTCTGGAGAGGGCCCACATTTTCCCTAATCCTCCTATTATCACCAATATACTTATAAAAGTTTTTCTTGTTGCCCTTGATGCCCCTGGCCAGATTTAATTCTATCAGGGATTTAGCTTTCCTAACCTGATCCCTGGCTGCTCAGACAATTCCTCTGTATTCCTCCCAGCCTACCTGCCCTTGCTTCCACCCTCTGTAGGCTTCCTTTTTATGTTTGAGCTTGTCCAATAGGTCCTTGTTCATACATGCAGGCCTCCTGGAGTTTTTGCCTGACTTCCTCTGTGTCAGGATGCATCGCTCCTGAGCTTGGAGAAGGGGATCCTTAAATATTAACCAGTTTTCTTGAGCCCCTCTTCCCTCCAGGGCTTTATCCTGTGCCACTCTACCAAGCAGATCCATGAAGAGACCAGTGTCTGTTCTCCTGAAGTCCAGGGTAGGGAGCTTGTTGCGTGCCCTTCTCACCAGCTTCAGGATCTTGAACTCCACTATTTCATAGTCACTGTAGCCAAGGCTGTCCTTGAGCTTCACACTCTCCACCAGTCCCTCCTTGTGAATGTGAGCCTGTTCCTATCTGTCTATCGAAGGCCTCATCTACTTGGTCTTCCTGGTCAGGTGGCCTGTACCAGACCCCCACCGTAACATCTCCTGTTCCTGCCTCCCCCTTTAATCCTGACCCATAAGCTCTCTGTCAGCTCCTCATCCATCCCCAGATGGTCATTGACATAGAAGGTGACACCCTCTCCTTGTCTCCTCTGCCTATTCTTCCTAAACATCCTGTATCCTTACATTCCAACGCTCCAGTCATAGGAGCCATCCCACCACATCTCCATGATGCCGATAAGATCGTAGCCCTGCAGGTGTGCGTATGTCTCTAGCTCCTCTTGGTTATTCCCCATGCTATGTGCATTTGCATAGAGGCATTTAAATTGGGTCCTCGATGAAGTTGACTCACTGGCTGGAGTGGCTGGAATTCCTTTGTGCTGCTCTTCAGGTGCTCTCCTGCTGACCTGTGATCCCTCTCCAGGCTCTGGGCATCTATTGCTGACACTGGCATCAAACTGGACTGAGGTTCCCCTCCCCTTGCAACTTTAGTTTAAAACCCTCTTCACCAGCTTGGCAAGCCAAAGATGCTCCTCCTCTTCTCTGACAGATGGACTCCGGCAGTCCCCACTAGACCAGGCTTCTCAAAGTGAGTTCTGTGGTCTAAGTGTGGCACCAGTCCCGTAACCAGATTTGACTGGCTTTTTCAAACTCCTTCCCTCTGATTGAAAAAACTACCTGCTCTCCAGAGGCCCTCACTGCCACTCTCAGGGCCCTGTAATCCTTCTTGATACTCCTCAGACTGCTCCTGGCTGTATCACTGGTGCCCACGTGAAACAACAGCAGTGGGTAACAGTCAACGAGTGGACTGTATGAATTGTGGTAGTCTGTCGGTGACATCTCTGATTAGGGCCAGATGGGTGCCTCCGTACCTCTCAGAAGAGAGTCCCCTACCACTATCACCTGTCACCTCTTCTTAGTTGTGCTGGCTGTCACACGGGGAGCAGACCAGCCTGCCTTACTCAGCTCCAGGTCAGTCCTGATGTCATGGGTCTCTCCTCTTCAGTCTGTAGAGCAGTGAAATGTTTCTGCAAGAGCACTTCAGGTTTTGGGTGAAGTGTCTTCCTCCTGCAGATCCTGGCCATTGCAAGCTCCCATTCATCTGTAATATTGTCTCCCTACCTTCTGTGTTGGCCAGTGTGGGATTTTTTGTCTGTGTGACTGTGGGCTGTGGGTCCACTGCAGACTGCGCTTGGAACCAATAATACAAACTGGAATTCAAGCCTAGTAACAACTGAGCATTTCACCAAAAAAATGTCCCAGCTTCCATGTACCTTGGTCTGGGCCTGGGGGGATCCCCTCTGCTCTGGTTCTTGTTGCCGTGTCCCAGGGTAGCTCAGAGCCAGAGCAGATGAGGGCGGCTCCCATCCTACTGCAGACATGAGTCAGTACAATGGCAAAGCAGGATGACAGGCTCCCTCCCCAACTCTTTTACTGGAATGTTGAGGCATTAACTGTAAGGACAGAAGAGATATTTAATCTTTTAATACTTTATGATTCATATAATAAATACAATATATAATCTTTCTAGTTCCCTGCCAACAGCTAAAGCCACAGTCAGGCTAAACTTATCTTTTGCTTAGAATATCTACAATTTACATGAGAGACAATACTTAATTCTCTGAGACTTCTTCTGAACAATATAATATCTTTGAAGGAGAATATGGAGCTGACCAAATTTTTTTCAAAATGAAAAAAAATCTCTGTATATACATCCACACAAATGTATATATACAGACTAAAAGATGTATTATTTGTAGGTGTTTTCTCAATTATTGAGTTGAAAGTCCTTGGAACTTCTTTGAAAAGTATGACCCTTTCATTATTTGCACTTTGTGGTTGACCATCTGAGTTATGTGAACTCATTATTTTTAAGTGAATGTTGAGAAAATCATGGTGGCATCTAGCAGATAAAACATTAATGATCAGTAAACATTTACACAAATGCTGAGTAATCACTCTCTTTTCATCAAGCAGCAAAGAAATGACCTGGTAATTACAATAAACACCGTCCTGCTTTATGCAAAAGTGTCATTTGCTTTAGTTATTCAACTTGTATTTTTGTCCCCTCAGCATCAGGGCTGCTATTATTACGAGTTGATATGTGCAGCTGTTGCATGGGAAGAGAGACTAGAGATTTAGAGGGGAGGAAAAAATATAAAAAATTCAGTTTAGGACTTAAATACATCAGTGGAGTTACGATGATGAATTTAATGCTTTTTTGTTTGATTCTGAATGCATTTATGTTAATTAAAGATTAAAAGCACTATAAAAAACACCATTAGTATATGTGCTCTAACAGTGCATACTCCTGATAAGTACACGTATTTCGTAGTTTAAAATTTATCTAATAGATAAATGTACAAACACACACACACACACACACACACTTACACAGTCACTCTCATTTATTCCAAAGGCTTCTGAGGGAAGCTACCACTCACTCTTGACTGTCAGCTGGGTTTCCTACCTGTCCGTGCTATGGCCTGGTTTAGAAATGGCACTAAATAAACAACCTTGGCAGTAAAGAGCAGACTTAGTTTCTGTTTTCAGTCTATAGAAGAAGCTCCTCTAAGATCAGGTCTTATTTACAACAACAAACTTGATACGTCCATCCACCAAGATATACTAATTTGCCTGAGATATGCAGTACAGTTTTGTTATGTCCGGTAAAATTCAGTCAATAAAGTCTGGCAGCATATGTTACAATACATTATGTTTGTAATGTTATTTTGTGTCCAGTAAAGCCTGGCAGCTTGAATGTTTTCATCGAGGTGTTCTTTTGCCATAGTTCGTTTTCTGTTTCATTCTTGAAGCTGCACACAAGACCATGGAAAAGCAACTGCTCTTATAAAGCATCCATAACCAGACACAACATCCTGAACTTACTCATAGGTCAGTTATCATTAATCTAGACCTTACCTTAACAGATACGTAATAATATATACCTACAGCTAGATGAATGTACAGCTAAGATACATCAGAACGCTCTGCAGCTTTACATTGCTCCATGGATATAAAAAGCACAACACGCTTCAGTTAAACAGATATATATCTGTAGTTCCTCGGTGCCACTGGAGCAAAACAAAGTGTCCAGATAACCCACAATATAGGTCTTCCAGGTACCACTTTTCCTTAGCAAGTCTGGCCAAGATACCTTGTTAGAAGACTTCTTTAAACTGTATATAATCTAGAAAAAATATAACAACTCGTGCTGAAATATCATTACCTGCTGTGGGACAATTTTTTTTATACAGGGAAAGCTATACCACAAAGCACTGCTAAAGAGAAGCTGGGATCCTTTTTCTGTTGAAATACCAGTGCCTGGCCAAGGAGAGAGCACTGACACTGCAACCTGGAGGTGGGGTTCTGGAGATTGCCCATGCTGGGAGCTGACATGGGAAGAATCATAGAATAGAATCATAGAACCATTCAGGTTGCAGAAGACCCTTGTGATCATCAAGTTGAAGTGTAAATGCAACGATGTCAAGTCCACTACTAAACTGTGTCCCTAAGCACGACGCTAAGAGAAGCAGGGTGGATTGCCCCAGGACTGCCCGCAAGCACAGAAAGAGTAGTAGAAGAAATGCAAGGAGAAACAAGGCATTGAAAATACCAGAATAAGGCAAAAAGAAACAGGCAGAGGACAAGAATAGGGAAGGGATAGGACCGGCTAGAGACAGAATTGAGGAGGATGCACAGAAGTAGGCAAATGCAGTGGTAGGAGAAACAGAAAGAAAACCAGACAAGAGTCTGACTGTTACAGAATGTTTGTTTGGGTTTTTTTTCAAGAAGAAGTTGGATATAAGGAGGACATCAGACTCAACAAAGCAAATGGAAAAACATGCTGGAGCAGGAAGAAAATGACAGAAGGATGTGGGGAGCATACTCAGACATTGTAGAGTCCCAGGTCCCTCCAGAGAAATCTGTGAGGAAAGTGCTCGCTTCAGTGGTAGAGAAAAACCTACCATTGATTTCAGTTATGGTAGCAGCTCAACTGGCAGGCATCTACAGACAACAGATGGCTTTCAACATGATCATAAAATTTTTGTAAAATTTGTAGCAATTTTTTTTTTCAGTTTTCTTTTTAAAAAAGAAACAGGAAGTGACACACAAAACTGTTAAAGAGAACACAGCATTACCAAGTCAAATGCTTAGAAGCTGGAAAATGATAGAATTGAGGTTTATCATGTAAGTTTAGTTTGCCTCCTCTATGTAAATATATTATTTCACCATCCTCATGCACCTGATGATGACTCTTGCAAGGTTGATACCACCAGCATTCAAGATGGAGTAGCTTGACAGACAACTGTTTTGTTCTTCTCAATAAGGTAATTTATGAGCCTTATCTTACTTGTTAAGGAATCTGAAAGGCCTAGAAATGCAAAGGACACCTGCAATTAAAGCAGATGAATACAGACAATAGAAATATATCTTTGCAAAAGGTGGTGAGCGAATACTGACTTTTATCTCCTTTTGGGAATGCCTGTATGTCTTCTGTCTTCTACTGTGGAGTACAAATGAACATTGAGGACCTTCTTTCTACCAAGTATAAATGAATTTATAGACCAAATTAAGTGCATTATCTGGCTTTAATAAATGGCAAACCTTGTGAGAAATTCTTTGGAGTTTTAATCTTCAAAATAAGGGGTTATACATCAACATTTTTTTTTGTTTCAACATAAATTTGTATCTTGTCCATACCTATTCATTTTAAATTCAGTTCCACATGAGTTTAGTGCAAAGTGTTCACACAAGTTAGCCACAGTAATCCATGATTTCAGAGACATTAATAATTTCATGATGTTTATAAAACACATGACTGAGGATTTGTCTCAAAGAATTAAAACAAAGTTGAACTAGAACATTTGTAATGGGGGCTCTAGGGAAATACAGGACTTTTCAGTTCCTCTGGAACCACATGTAAAATAGAGCTTCTTTCAGTTGATTGAAAATTCAGTATGCATGCTACATTCAGACTACATTTTTTCCCAGTAGCAGTGGAGGAACAAATAACCTGGAGTAAAGGTTCACCAAGAGAAAAATCAGTCAGCTGCAAACCAAATGTTTGATGTTGCCATATTTAGAGCAACAAGAACACTGACAAAAATAAAAACAGCAGGCAAATCCACAGTGTGTAGGGATGATAAAAATCTGAGTTCCCAGAAAATGTGTTCCTGAGAAGAAGAGCTGCTAATGTGCTGAACAAACTGCCACTCCATCACAGCTCCTTTCCCATCTTCTAAGCTTTTTGACTTCATTAGCCAATATCCTCCTCCTTACATGCAGCAGTATGAAGAAAAAGAGGGAGTGGAGCAGAATCAGCCATTTCTGCTGATTCAGTTCTTCTGTTTTCTATTGTCCCTTCAAAACAGGCTCAAATATTGGTCTACAGATGAGTCTAGTACCAGTCGTCATGGTCATAGCAAGAACAAACTTGAAAACAGCTAGTATTAGAGCAAGCAACTGCAAGTTAATCATATTAATATTTAATATGATTATTTTAAATAATTTTAAATTATGAGAATAATTCAGAGCTAGAAATTAATCTGTACTAGTATTCATATTTTCTTTTAATACTTTGATCGATTTTGCACCATAGGAAAGATATAAGTTTTTAAAAGCATGACCAATTCTGTATGCTTTCCCACACAGCAGTTCATCACTCCTTACTATCATAACAGTAAACAAAATTAGTGAATGCTTTTGAAAATGTAAGGAAAAAATATTTTTGATGGTGCTTGATACAGAAAAAAGTAATACATAGATAAATATTAATCTCTTGACAATTATATCCATAATTACTCTTTTTATCAAATGTATATAATGTGATATTAAATCAACTATTTAGTTAAATTATACAAATCAGCTTAGGGGTTTTTTACAGTTTCTTAATTCAGCTTCTGAATAATCACATGCACATGTACAAAATTAATTTCTGCCAATGTGAGATGCAGTGATACATCATCATAAATAAAAACAGTGCTAAAATACTTCCATGGATTCACTGCAGTCTCAGCAGAGCACAATAAACATGCTTTCTACTTAACCAGGTTATAGTAAACTTATGAAGCCATATAATAATGTCAAGTGCATTAGACATCTTGCTAAAGATTTAATACTTAGTAGTATTGAAAATAAATATTTAGATTTATTACAGCAGCAAAATATATCATAAAATGCAATACATCTGTACGCATATATTATACTCACCATTCATTAGCCTTCAATCAGAAAAGCCTAAAGAATATTTTTCTGTTATTAGGCAAATCCACCTAACCATTCCTGAGGTGAACAGTGAATCTTATATTTCTTGTATCTTGACACAAAATTAGGTGACTCATGCCAGGATTCATTAAACAGTTATAAGATAAATTTTCATGGGAATTAGTACTCAAAAGGTGGAGCTTGTCAGTGGGCTTACCTGATAGCAAGATGCACCAAGCATGGCAACTCTGTTCTTCAAGGAAAATGATAGATCCTACTGAATAAGAACAAATGGTTTTGATTTTTCAATGCTGTAATAGGTTTATTTAATAGCAGTAATTTTATATCATGAGACTGTTGTAATTTTCAACTACTAAAAGCTGCAATAAGGACTCGGTACCATAAAGTTGTACTGTTATCATCAGAGCCAACTTTCTGGATTTAGACAGTATTGTGATGAGGTTTAACAATTTATTTCAGAACCTGTGTGCTAGTCAGGTATCCATTAAGAGTAACTTTTATTTGAAAATTCATAGTCTTCTAAAACAGCTGAGGTTCAGCATAATGCTATGCCAAGAGCTACTCATAAAATTAGGAAGAAGGATCAATATACGAATATTTTACTCACCCAGTATTGATAATTAGAGGAAAGTTCAAAGTTTCGCATAAGTTGCACAGCCTAGTTATTGCATTAAATATACCATCAACTGACAAACTGGCAACATATGTCGTATGAAAGTATTGAAGTAAAGCCAACTAAAATATTACTACTGTTATGGTTCAGAGATTTGAGAATCCATACAGTTACAATTATTATTTTATTCTTTTTTTAGTTTGGAATAAGAATTAGAAGTACTACTACTAAAAGTTCCATATAAAAAATAATTGATGAAGAACAGATTTTTTACTATCTCCAAACACAAGGAACCTCACTGAATTTGGTAGTTTTAGTGAACAGCATAAATAGCAACCCATGCTTTAGATACCAAAGAAAAATACAGTTAATATGTTGATGGTTTCTGTATGCTTCAGTCTGACCCAAATAGTCAATAGTCTGTTGCCAGATAAGAAGTGGGTGTTACATTCTGTGATTACATACTTCCTGCTGGCAGGGACAGAAGATCTACACAGATGAGTAGATCTGTACAAAACATGACAGATGTTGTTTCAAGAGATGCTTAGTAAAGTTTTCTATATTTGGTTCCCTAGCTTTAGGAGTAAATACAAAAACTGAATTTCTTCTCATCTGAGGCTAAAAGTGCTGAATGTTCTTCGTAAGGAGTCTGATACATACCATTCCTCCATGAAATAACCACTGGTAATAACTGTTATATTCCAGTTCTCACTTCTGTAGGAGAACTGAGGCATTCAACTCCCAATAAACTTTCCAAGAACTTAGAGACACAGCCCTTCTGCAGAGCTCTGATCCAGCTGGGAGTCTTGTACAAACAGATTATTTGTCTCCAGCATGGAAGAATCCTAATAGAAAACAGACCTGGACACTCATAAAGATCTACAAGGAAAAACTTTTTCCAAAGGAGGAAGACTGTGCTGACCATAACTTCTACAAAGAGACTTTTTCGTGTATTTTACTCATCTAAGTGGAGCTACAAAGCAGTATATTGAACTAGACTCTTTAATTCAGTGTCACAATTTGTGTTTAACAGTAATTTGCAAAGGCCAGAGGAGGGAAGAGCTAGAGCAAATAAAACGAAGAAGGTCATATCCTATTCTCCATATTTATGAGCAGGCAGGAATACCCTGCTCCAGGAATTGCATTTTAATTTTTCCTAGTCCTGACTAAGAACACTCTAATATGTGTCACTCAAGACTCTATCATATTCATATATTTTAAAATACGTAAGTAGTATTACTTCATGTAAATTAATTCGACTGAAAATATGTTCCAGAAAATACAAAAAAGAATAAATCTTAAGGTAGGAGGATTTGGAGTGTTTGGTAGTGTTTACTAGCAATAGTTTTGAAATGAAAAAACCAGCACCATGATTTACTTTAGATAAATGCTCCATCATAGAGACAAAAGGTGCTATGTTCCCAATTCACCCTCACACAGTGTTTTGACTTCTAAGTGCAACTCACTTCTAAACAATGTTTTGAAAGACATAAATCTTCAAGAAAAACATGCAGTAAATCCATCTTATTGCCAGAGTCAGCTTGTTCACTATGTGTTTGTTTACCAACTTCCAAGCTGCATAGCTAGCTGACAATTTACAACTTTATCAGATTCAAAAAGCAGCACAATTAACTTTTTATATTTTATATCATGATGAATATTGTTGCGACCACAGGCAAAGTAAATTATTTTCTTACCATGTAATAGAAATGGATTAATATTTTGGGTGACAGGCATTTTATTACTTACAATTCTGTGAACTGCAGGGGAATGTAAACTAGTAATGTAATTTAGACTTGGATTTTTCACATCATTTAAACTGAATCCTGAAGTTAGTCATGAGAGCTGGTTCTGTGCTCTTCTAGGGCAGTGTGACTTCACTGTAATATGTTTTTGCGGTACATCACTGTGTGGCACCAGTACCTAGGTGTCAGCACTGATTAATACATTTTTGTCAGGTCATACCCCATATATATCTGAGGCTGTTTAATCTAGATTTTCCCAAGGAAAGGGGTTTTTAGCCTGAATGCAGATTTGAACTCAGCTTTCAGATGTAGCTGTTGATGCCTGGAAAGGAGCATGTTATTGCAATTCTTTTCTTTGTAAAAGAAAATGTAAGCTGTGACTGCAGGTAGCTGGAACTGTTGCTAGATGCCAGCCTTTCTCTGAAGACAGCCTACCTGTAGAATGAATAATTTAAGACTAACTATGAAGAATATTGATGATATAGCATTGCATCACTGTAGACTCCCTTTATACCATGGAAAATCTGTAAAAGCCTCCCTTTTAATCTTGACCACTATTTACTGTGCTTTAAGGGTATTCAAGACTCATTTATATTGAAAATTAAGATCACAAACCCAAATTTTCCTCCTTTCCACACGTTTAACAAACCCAGCAACAAACACGTTTAACAAACCTTCATCTGGATCAGCAAGGAAGTTGAGTCTTCCTCAAGTCCACAAATGATGTGACTGTCTGTCTAATAGGTGAGACTAGCTGAAATATCCTCATCTCTATATAGGCCACTTCAGAATTTTTCTCTTCTTTGTTCTTGCAATTCTTATATACCCCAAGGTAACAGAAAGTCACACAGATTTAGTCCCCACTTCACAAAGTTGTCAAATGATTGTTGGAGTAATTAAAAAAAAGTTTCTGTAACATTTTCATTTCTATACTGCCTTGTGGGTAATTGAGAACAAAAGTGCAACTTTACCCTAGTTGAGTTTGCAAATGGGGAAAAACTCTCAGCAATAAGCAGATTCTTGCAGGTTACTTTGTTGGTATCTGTTCCAGAGTTTGCTATGAATCTTCTTTTTGAGTGCCAGGTCTGTAGTGTCATTTTAGTCAGAGAGAAATGACTAGATAAGTTTTGAGCTCTGACCTGACTCATGTTTCAGTGCAAGGAGACTCCAGGAATATACAGTAGTGAATGGAGATTACATTTTACCACCACAGAGGCCAGACT
The DNA here is from genome assembly GCF_031877795.1 of Strix aluco. NCBI lineage: Eukaryota > Metazoa > Chordata > Aves > Strigiformes > Strigidae > Strix > Strix aluco. The sequence continues at coordinate 12,192,059 of NC_133971.1, read as the reverse complement.
GAAAAAACGTACTATGTGAAAATATTAAATCACTGAAACGCAGAGATCATAGAATCCCCTACAGTACTCCACCAAAGCACAAGACCTCTCTTTGGATCCAAGGCATTCATTTTACCTTTTCAGAAGTAAGCAAGGCATTTAAGACGGGTAGTACCTACTGTTAAACGTGTACAACCTTATTCACCTCAGTGGTGTTAAAATGCTATGGCAGAACATTTGTGTATCTTTAAAAAGCCACAGTGCAAACCTGCATGTCTAATACTGAATCTCTTCTAATATCTCTGAGAAACAAAGTATTTGTTGTAGGGATGTCTGTGCTCCTTCTTTTACACTGCAATATGCAATATACAAGTATAAATAATACATTGTCATCATTTCACATAACCTATTTCTAATTGCTGTAACTACAAATTACTTGCAGTCCAGCAATATCATATGCTTCTAATATGTACTGCTGTGTATTGTAGTCAGTATCACAGTGCTTTGAAAGTCACTCATTGAAATGTAAATCGTGACTTAAACTGGCTTCTTTGGCTCTGATATGCCACCTCATCTCCAGTGTGACTCCATAAGAACAGAAAACAAGGCAGAAAGAGGACTTGTCTCTCTCTTGCAGGAAGGGTGCCACAAATGCAGCGTGCAACTTCATAGATTTCTGCTATGCAGTCCTCTAAATAGCATTCTGAAACAGCTGACAATAAAATATTTTTAAATGTTTCTAGTAAGCTGACTTCATTTTACTCACCATTTGAAAAAAATACCTGTCACAGATGACATAACTATTTATAGATTTATACAATTCAATTAATGGTTTAATGACCTGTCTTGGTTTTGGCTGGAACAGAGTTAATTTTCCTCCTAGTAACTGGTATAGTGCTGTGGTTTAGATTTCAGATGAGAATAATGTTGGTAACGCACTGATGTTTCAGTTGTTGCTGAGCAGTGCTTACACCAAGTCCAGAGCTTTTCAGCTTCTCATACTGCCCTGCCAGTGAGGAGGCTGACGGTACACAAGAAGCTGGGACACACCTGGGACAGATGACCCCAGCCAGCCAAAGAGATATTCTATACTATATATATGATGTCATGCTGAACAATAAAATTGGGGGGAGTTGCCCGGGGGGTGGTGACCCGCTGCTCAGGGAGCATCTGTTGGTGGGTGGTGAGCAATTGCATTGTCCGTCACTTGTTTCATATATTCTTTTAGCATTATCATTTTTTCCTTTCCTTTTTTGTCTTATTAAACTGTCTTTATCTCAACAAGTTTTACCTTTTTTCTGATTCTCTCCCCCCTTCCACTAGGGGTGGGGAGTGAGCAAACAGCTGTGTTGTTTAGCTGCCTGCCATTAAACCACAACATGACCTTTAGCTATGACTGCAGAAAAAGGCACATCTCTGCAGTATTCTGAATACGAAATATTTTGCATTTGGAATGCTCAGTTAGACCAAAATGTGTTAGTCTCTGTATCAAAGTCAGGTTTTAAATAAGAGTTGCAATATAGGAGGTCTTGTTTATTACTATAAATGTAAGGAAGATGTTAAGTCAAACTTTTAGCCTGTACAAATTATTTTCTCCCAGTAACCTCCACTTAGGGTATGTCCTAACTGACCTCAAGGACTGCATGAGAAGACACTATAGCATTAGGCAGAGGAGTAGAAGTCCTTCCTTGTAGGGAAATGTACAGTATCAGTGTAATCTGTATATAGGTTTTACAGACTACATAATATTTTGATTTTTTTTCTCTTGTTTTAATCTTTTAATAGTAGTTAGATGTTACTGTAAAAAATTACAGCTTTTGGAGCATTGTAACAACAAGCAGAAAAATGTTTTTGTAGAAGTTGTACCATGTCACCATTCCTTATTTTTGATGAGATAAAAAATCAGAATCAATATTTCACACAAATGGCAGGTAACAATGAGGAATTTTCAACACATTTTAAGTAAACACTTAAAGCAAGATGCTGTGACATGTAACTGAATTCACTAGAATTGTTCGTCTAGAAAAAAATCTGCTTCAACTTTTAGCTGTACAGCCTTTTAAGACACACTTATTTTTGACACAGAAAAAACCATCATGACTGCACAGAATACACCTCCAGAATGATATGTAAATTATATAGAGAACTGGCATACAGTACTTGCATGATGGCAGAGAAGTAGATGAAGGCCAATGTTGTGTCAGTTTCAATAAGGGAAATGATTGTCTGCTGAAAACTGTAGGGCTTTTAAGTCTAACACTTGTGCCAGAGAATGTTTTAGCACCTTTTACAAAAAGATGAACCGCTTAGTGCTTTAAGCACACATCACAGGTGTGTGATAACCAAGAGGAGTTTGAGGGCAGTGTATCTGATTGGACAAACTCTTTGATTGGATGAATCTAGATTGCAGGCAATTCAGCAGATTCCATTTGCACAATTTAGATTTTATTGTTTCTGAGGAACAGCTTCTTCAGGGATGAGAGCACTTTACCCCAAAAACCTTCTGTGTATGCCTCTCTGAAACTGCCATTAACAGGAATGCCCAAGCTAGGGTTGCCTGTCTTGCAAAGCAGACACTGAAAGTGCACCACACTAAAAGTGTCTAATGCTGCTTCTGTTGTCCTGATTTAGACATATGAAAAAGATCAGGTCATTGACATGGTGTGTTTTAGAAAATGAAGACAGAAAAACAAGAGATCTTTCCCGAATGCTGGTAACTTGGTGAGTGTCTGAGAAGATATGAATATAACCAGAAGAAACTTTTTGAAGGCATCTGTTTTAGTGGTCTTTACCTCGCTCATGATATTGCAGTAACCTTTATTTCCTTCAATAATCCTGCAGTGAAACAGAAGTACTTTGAACTAGGACAGATCCTCAATTTTCCTCCAAGACCCTTGCTTCTTCTTTCTGTACCTTGTTTTTGGCCAGGAGCATTATTCCCTCTGTAGAGTGAGCCTGGACAAACAGTTGATTGTTCCCAAGAGTTAAAGATCAGTCCAACAGGGAGAAGAATCAAAATGTCCAAACTGCTATTCACAACGATAAGGTTCCTGCTCTGTTTATGTGAGGTACACACTTAGGTCCATAAACATCTCCACCAGGGTACCCACTGAAGTGCTTGAAAAAGCAAGGCTTTTGGTTAGGGTGAGACACACTATGCATGAGGAAAAGAGGATGACTGGAATTTCCCTTTTAAACTGTTCTTTGTAGACAGCAAAGACAGTCAAAAAGAGGTATCTGCAGGATGGTAGAGTAATAGCTTTTACATGAACCTGTCACTATTTCTTTCAGTATTTTCATCTACAGCATTGCCTGGTCTCACAGGAAATGTACCTAAGGGCTTTTTAGCTTCAACACAGTGTAAAGAGATCTGAACATGTATACCTCCCTGAAGGAAACCTGTAGTTGTTATGTTAGTCCTAGGGTTTGAGAAGTGAAAGTATTGATCTCATATTTAATTTTCTATTTGCAACAGCTAATGGTTCACCAGAGTTGCAGCTGTTGAGTGTGTTTAGGGAGAAAATATTTTGGTCATTTCTTCCTAGTGCTCTCTTTTGGGATGTTGAAGGTCATGGTGGTAGAGGAAGTAACAACTTTCCTATCATGTTTAAATCCTTACATTGTTGTTGTCGTGTCCTTACTGCATGTTTTTTCTCTGGAAATTTTTATGAATAAAGACTGCTCCTACAAAGGTGGTGTTGAAGAGAAACTGAAGACTTATTAAACACCCACAGTAGCTACATTTCAAGGATGAGTATAGCAGCTGTTCAAAAAGAACATCAAAATTCCTTAATATCCTACTGTAGCAGGTGAATCTTTCTGATGACATATGGTAGCTTCAAAAGAAAGTGATTTTCTGCACTTGGAGATGAAAAGCAATCTTTCTGTCATGTTACTTAACACATCAATAGGATTTAACTTTTCACTCTTTCAATCTACTCATTCAGCTGCCTTTTTCTAGTTCCTTCACTGTTAATTGCGTTGAATCCACTAAATCACTAAATTTAAATCACTCTCTCCATAATTTTCACATTAGAGAGTTACCAGGTAGTGAAGTGAATCGGAACAGTAAAAACCAAATGCAAAATAAACTAATCAGACCAAACTGGATCAAGTTGCTGGATACAAACCTTCCAAGATTTACTGAATTTTGGCCAATCCAAGCCCTCAGTACTCTCTGTACTTTTCTGCATTGCCTTCTCAGTAGCAAATATATTCAGTTTCTGCTCCATGGCCACATTGATGATGCCACCTGTAACAGTTCCACATGTTCTTCTCTCTATACAGTAGCTTTTACTTGTTAGTAGCCCAAGGAAACAGACAAAACGTGGTTTCTTAATACCTTCATTGTGCCTTTTAATGGTTTGAAACAATTTTTCACTTCCAATTGTGAACAACAATACTTTTTCTGGAAAAAAAAAAAAGTGGGAAAAAATTCTCAGTAACTTTTTATCCTGCTTTTCTCCACTGCTAAAGGAATTATCAATTATCATCCAAAATTTCCCACAAGCCACTGGGTGGGGGGGGAGGGGAGGGGGGAATTGTTTGTCAGAGAGGGAAGATTTTTCCATAACCAGCCTTTTTAATATCAAAGAGGATACCACAAAAGCAAACCACTGAAGAATATGCTGGCAATCCGTGTTAGTGACTGTATTGCATGTATTTATAGCACACCTGGGAGTGGGTGATCAGGTCACTGACGAATTCTTGAGCAACATTGCCTTTTCCTCTCAGTTATAACAAAGGGGAATGCAGACTTCCATTCTGGAAGAAATGCAGTCGGTAGTTGCAATCTGTTCATTTACAACAAAAGCAGAGAGTTATGCTTGTAAAACAATTTTAAAGTAGATTGTCGTAAATGATACACCACTGTGTATTTCTAGTTTCTTCTGAACATTTTCAGATGTGGGTGTGAAACACAGAAGCCAATGATCCAAAGCATGTTTTCCAATGTATGATGTCCTAAGCTGACACACTTTGAAAATTAGGAAAATTTGGATTTAAATTTCATTATTTAGGACATTCTGTACAGAACAAAACTATAATCAGGGGTATAAATAAAAAATAATAATAAAAAAATCCTCAGTATTTTATTCAGGGGAAAAAATGTTAAGGAAACTTATTTCTTTGGTAATGGATGTTTGAGAGATACATTTTAATGAAAACAGCAGCAAAAGACAGAACAGCCTATCATATTTATGAATAATGTAGTTATTCAGTCCCCTGATCTTAGCTAGCTGAGTACATGAGGAGGGAAAGGCTTCCTGGGTGTTAGGAATGTATCCAGAATATGTTGCCACTAAATTGCTAAGTCTAGATCAGCTCACAGGTGGAACAGAAAGTTCATAACATCACAGGAAGATCAAATTTTGTGGTGAGGAGAGAAAGTGGTAGTTAAGAGAAACTAGAGAGTTAGTGCCTGGATAAGTAAGAATGAAATACAGGTACTCAAAACATGACATGCTGTTTTGGTGCGGAGAGATTTTAGCATAATAGTCATTCAGTATCCCTGCATTCTCACATTTTCAGTATCATCAGGGAGTACTGGTTTTAATGAACTATATGCCGCATTTCCTTAATGTGGCATATAAAGATGTCTCTAATCTCCGTCTATTTTAAGAGGAGAAGACTTAAACAGAGTCAATTCCTCAGTGAGCTTCCATACCTTTCTAATTAATAGTTTTTTCCTGCCACTGAAAGCTTTTTGGGACCATTACAATGTCTAAAGGCAGACAAATTCTCTAAGCAGGATGAGATCTCTTACCTCCTGTCTTTAGTTAACTGACCTATTCTACTGCTCATGCCCATTAAACTCTGGTTGAATGTTTCAATTAAGAAATAAAATGGAATTCATTGGCTTTTGCTCACGTACTTCAAATTAACTTTTTTTTTCTTTTCTAAAAAATCTAGTTTCATGTATAGGCAAGTATCCAGATGGTGAAAATACTTGCTACCATATCAGTACTGTAAAATCTTGGCTTTTGATGCTGCTTCAGAGTCCAAGAAAATATCTATTCTGACTGCCCAATTAGCCTAAGAGGTAGCTGAACAAAAAGCTGTCCTTTTGTAATGAATAATGACACCATATTTTTCTGACGATTGTAACTACGATCTAACTTCTATTGTATCAGGAGTCACAGATGTAAGCCACTGCTGGTTGGATGCCAGCAGCCTTTTTTGCTTTGAGTTAAAATATCTGTCAAAAAATAAATAAATGTTGCCAGTTTACTGCCTTGATCCACAGCTACATACTGTGCACAATGTTCTTCTGTGCATCTCAGAGGCTTCTGGAAGTTCTTTTGCTTTTCAGAAAAATCTCTATTTGGGACAACGTTCATACTCCAAGGCATTAAATATGCTGATAAAACACTCAGCTTGATACTCTAAAATAACAAAAAAACAGTTGAGATTTTAAAGTATAAGAGATCTAAGGGATGGTGCCTGAAATTTTCATGGGACCTTAATGCAAAGATGAATTTTTGTAGTAGAAGAATCTCCTTCAAGAATGAGGGACAGCTTCTGGTGTATATATTTTATAGTATTTTTCAGCTGCCTACTGTGTTGTCTAAATCCAGAAAACTCCTGAACACTTTTCCTTGGCTGGATTTTTTCATCAAACACTAGTCTCAGTTCTCAGACTGTGCCTGTCTTTGCCTCAGTTCTAGCAAGAACACATCATAAAAAATAAAGGAATAAGGACCCCATATTTTACATCACTGTCCTCCATGCCTTTGGATTGTCTTGCTTGCCAACACCTTAACACTACGGAACTCTTCATGATATTGAAGCAGAAAACAGACATTAAGCTGTGACCCATTAAAACCTCCGCAGAGAAAAAGGAGCACCCTAGGATGAAAGGGATAGTAAAACCCTCTGAACTCCTTCCAGATTGTCTAAGGTCATGAATACACATTTTGGAAAGGGTGAGTACTCCTTATTTTATATTCCTCTTGTACTCAGATGACTGACTCCACAGGAGTAAACAAAATTAAGCTGGAAATTTGAAAGCAGCTTCAAAGGAGTTCAGCAACTAATTCTATTGATGGCTCTTTTGAAGATGCAGACCTTCACCTCTGAAATAATCTACATCTTTTTAAAATGTTCTATTATTGCACAGACACTGAAAACTCAACATTTAAAAGCTTTCCAACTGAATGGTTTGAATTATTCTCCATTCCCAAGCTTTGGGATTATTCTAAATGCTCTGAAAAGAGCCTCTCTGATTGAGCATACTGGTTTATAATTAGTGCCACAAAACAATGTGTTTCAATATGTCAACATAAAGTCTAAGGTTATTAGAGGACAGAAAACAAACAGGGAAAGCTGGCTAGTAGGAGTGAAGCTAAAAGTCATTAGTAAAACTTAAGATTGTATACTAATTTAAAAGTAGAAAAACATAGTCTGTTTTGACTGAGTTTCTAAAAAAGAGTATATATTCCAGCAACAGCTCAGATAGCTCTAATAGTGCTCATGGTTTAATCTGCAGTAAGGTGAGTGGGACTTTGCTCACTGCAGACGTTACTCCTGCGATTTCAGACCTGTAGGTACATACAAGGAGGGGAACAGGAGCAAGAGCTATCAGCTCTGACACCTACAGTGAGAGTGACACAAGAAGCAGGTCTAAAGCCATTTCCCACACTGAGGACACAAAACACAATAACAGATTTGTCTTATTTTCCTCCACACCAAAACCCCAGGAGGTATTTTGGCATCCCCTGAGACTTCATCTCCTGGAGCTTGTACTGAATGAGAGTGCTTTATTTCTGCTCTAAATAAGTCACTGCACATATGGACAAATAAATCAAATATTCAGAAGAATCAAAAATGTCTATCTCCATACTAGTTTGTTACTGTCTTTCTACTGCTTTCTCAGTGAAAGTCATTCAAGCCACTTCATAAGTTTACCATGCAGTGCAAACGGGAAACAGATGATCAAATAAGAAATTTATCCTCCAGAAGAACTTTATGTGTATCTTAAGGAAAGAGTCCAAGAAAGCTTAATTGTGCCCAAAAGAATAATGGCTTAACTTCATCCCCAGCTAAAGTCATACACAAAGTTTCCTTTAAATTTGTGAGATCATAAAGCTAGCTAAGGCAAAAATTGTCCATAGCCAATTTAGGCAATATTTTGACTTTGAATTTAAAGGGCACTGGCTACCTTCACCTGTCATGGATGAAAGTATTAACACGGTAATGATTTAACAGAAAATCTAGATTTATTAATAACTAAGAGCACTTGATTATTACAAAATAATTCAGAAAATGTTATTAAAACAGCGACTTATTTACAGATTCTAAGATGACAAGATTCACACTAACTTAACTTATGGTATCTTAATTTATACATAAGTACATGCGCATACACAAACACAAAACCTACAAACACACACAGAGACAAAAGTATTCAGATCCAGTAGAATGAAGTATGTACTCACACACACCAGTAAGCAGAGAAAAAATGGGTGAAAGAGAAGCTAGCTCAAAGTAAAATTTCCCTCGTCTTGAGTTTAGAGTAAATACTCCCAATGCCTTGGCACTCCTCAATGGGCGATAATTGAGACTCGAGCGGGTGGACTTCACCCTGGCCTTCCGTCAGCTCTGGCAGCAGATGACACCTTAAGGGTTTTGATACCTGAGAGGCATCCCAGCTCAGGGGAGATGCTGGTCACAGGCCCACTCCAGTCCAGGAGAGCTCAAAGCGTCTCCCTTGTGGTTGCAATTTATAGGGTCCAAGATAATTGACTTGTCAGATCGTTTTGCTCACGCCCAGTTCCAACAATGAATTATACTGGTGTTCTCCAGCAGTTGCACAAGAACTTGATGAATGTGCAACTCTGTTATTGTTCCCATTTGACCACATCCCAGGCACAGGTGTGTCAGGCTGTTAGGAGATGATGGGCTGTTATAACCATTTCTGAGCAATCAGGAGGGCAGGACCCAGAAGCCAGGCTCATTAAGGGGGCACCTTAACATTAGCAGTCCTTATCTCCACAGATCAGTGTATAGCTCAGGGGAGGTGGGTGGAATCACACCTAGCACCAAGCAGCCCAATAAGGAGGGGTGAGAGGGGGTGAGAACTGCACCACCACATCACCTGCAAAAGCAAAGGATTATATATTGCCTATGCAATACTTTGGGTGTACATAAATGATTACTATACACTTCTTGTCAAAGAAATACATGGTGAAAAGAAAAGGAAATGTGAACAGTCAAATAAAATCAACCTTGCTTTTTGGATGTGGAGTGTAAATAGTTTTCCTTCTCAAGTTAGTTTAATGTATCAAACATAGTTTTATTCTGTAGCTTCAGTCCAATGACCTAGCATGTACCATGCCAGAAATAGATGCTACCAGGTTATTTATTTGCACTACTAAAGCAAAACTTATAAGGATAAAACCTAAAAGTAGATTCCACTCTTCTTTCTCAATATTTGAAAGGTCTATCACTTGCTGCTAGTCACAGTCAATTTTATTTTGATATTAATTATTGTCTTTAATAACAAACCTGAAGAAGCATTAAGCAAAGCTCCATAAGTCAATAGGATGTAGAAATGGACCACTGACTTAGGACAAAATCCCCATTCTTGTCATTTAATACATATGAGATTGACAACACATGAAGAATATAGTGCTGTATGAAAGGTACTTCATGTACTGTAGGAAAATATTTTTAATTGCATACTGTTAAAACTGAAATTAAAACATAAACCCCCATTAGGACTTGTAAAACAAGTCAAACACTGCAATTTCAGAATATGAAACTGCTTATTTTTCACACTTCACTGCGCTATTAGTTAATGTGCCTCCAATAAACTAATGTTAATTAAGAAAGGGATGTTTTAATTACCATATGGATTTCTGACAGAGTTGTAATCTACTATAACAGAATTCTGTAAGTATATAAATTTAAGTATGCTTATGCTCACTGATAAACTTATCAGGTATTCAGAACTTGTTGATGCAGTTTGTGGTTTCACAATTTGATAAACTTTTGTTAGAGGTGGGTTGAAAGAGTTCTCTTAAGTCAACACAAGAACAGATTCTGTGTTTTCTTAGTCCTTGATATGGTACATCGTTACTGAGTGAAGGGACATAACCCAGTTGATACTGCACTGTAAAGCTCCATCACTTAAGGAAACATGACTCCATTTGGCACATCTAGAAATAACACCAGAGCGCTAGATGAAATCTGCAAAATCATTTAGGTACACAGGTTCAGTTCTGCCATAGCTGAAAGGAATTAAAGAGTGTTTTATCAGAGATAGGCAGGACTTTTTTCTTTGGAAGAATGTTTTCAAGAATCTCAAAGGTCATAAAATTACTACGGTAATTTTCATTTCCCGAGTAAAGATCTTTATATAGACTGGATTTGTATTTATTAACTGAGAAGATGATTCTTTTGTCTGCTAAAAGTATGTGTGCAAGCTTTTTATTATCATTTATTAGTATTTCTTCAAATACTGTAAGTATTCCTGTCTGATCGTGGCTCAACCCAAAATCTTTAAAGTTTACAAATAAAGGCACAAACCAGAAGGCTAATGTCAGGTAGGGTGTACATAGGATGGCAGGATGGTGAGAAATAAGTAGTTAGGTTCTCTACTGTACAGATTTATAACCAATCTACATCTCACCCTATTATATGCCCTGGATTTATGTAACCAAATTTGTCAACAAGTCTCAAGGTTACTCTTGGAGTTATGAGGACATCTGAGACCATATGAACTTTCATAAATCTTGTTTTTGATGCACAGATGACAAGACCGATGTGTCTGGTCATTTCAAGTAATCTGTTGATCTTCCTGCTGTGGTCAGAAGGCAGTGATGACACCAGACCTTTAAGCATACTAACAAGTATGTAAATTTAGTTCCTATTTCATCATGAGTCTTCTTTAAGAAACAGTTATCAAAGAAAAGGATTTGCTTTTTTAACTTCTTTAGTAGCAAAGAGGAGATTCCTGGTTGTAAGTTGCAGAACATTTGGCACCAGGATGGAGATCCTAGAAGGAACGGCTTCCTTGTCAGGGAATGGAGAGATTTTCAGTTTGTCCAGGCACCTCTCTCTGATGTCAAGACCTTTCTGAACATGAGTGTTTAGGGTCAGTCCTACCTGGGATTTATCACTTGGCTTGACAGAATGTATAACATAAAAAACCAAACCAAACCAAACCAGCTGGTAAATGCAAAAGTGGGTGGGATAAAACCATTTTGCTGGTGCCCCTGTAGTTTCAAAATAATTTGTACTAAAGGATTCCCATGGAATTGATGACATGTGATGCTATGCAGGTTTTTAGGGCTGCCTACCACCCCCAGATAGTTTTACTTCCTTCTTCTTCTGGACTGGGTTCTGTTTCCTGTACTCATTTCCAGACTAGCAACAGTGTTTCCAAGCACTTTTCAATACCTTTTTTAACAGATCTGCAAATATTTTACATTTGCCTAATGCCTCAGGTTGCCAATAATTCCCTCTTCTTCCTCCCACATTCTTTCTTCATATTAAATATCTGATTTTTCCTTATTGCCAGTATTGTTAGGCTGTTTTATAGTTCAGATGAAGTTCCATGTGACTTGTAACAAAAGTGCTGTGCTTCACTTATTTTTCATGTGTTCCTAAGGATACCAAACATGTTTGAGAGCTGGGTCATACTGATTCAGTAGCTGTCACTGAAATAATGTGCAAACTTCTCTCATTTTCTTTTTCTTTTCCTAGTCTGCCTATCAACCCTACATTCATTTATTTACTTGTCGAATATTTTATCAATTTTTTATTAATTTTTTTTTCCTTGCCCATTAATACTTACCTTTAGCTATGTTGTTCTCAGTGACTTATTTTTCTTTTGCAGTCTTGGAAACCTAAATGTGTTGTAACCACATCAACATACTGAGTTTCAATGGTCTGAGCCATTACATACACTTTTCTGTTAATGCAAACCATACCTACATCAAAGTTTTGTTTAGGAGCTCGAGGAGTACCTGAAATACAAGCAGTCCAGACTCCTCTGTTCCTTTTCAGGTACTCTCCACAAAGTAATGGATGGTATGAACTAGTGTACTATTTACAAGGAACATTGGGAAACATACAGTACTTTCATAGTCTTTAGACATCATAAACTGTCAGGAAGGGTCCCTCTGATAGACTCTCTAGTACTGGACCATGAGGGTATAGCTGTGGTGTGGGTCTCAGGACTTTCAGAAACCCTTAAAGATACTTATGATTTGACAATTATCCCTGCACATAGTTTTTCTGTGACACTAGATCTTGTGCATTTGGCCACTAATCTTTGCTGCACCTAATTTCATGTTGTCTTGGTGTGAAAACTCAGGACATCTGCTGAATCTGCCTGTCACCAGCAAATTACTAGTGTTTGTTCCTCTGAAATGGCCAAGCATCTCCTGTGCAGCACCTACTCATGATCTTCTGCTGCAAAACACCTTTCCCTCTCTTAGCTAAGTCTTCCTGCAGAATGTGGAGATTACATTTCCTTCAACAATCTGCTGTATCCTAAAATTTGTAAGCTAAGACTTTTATGAATTTCAAATGCTCTATAGTTTTGGCATCTTAACAACCTTGATATTTATATTTCTGTGCATCTGATACCACCAAACTTTTTACAATTAGACTTCCACCCTCCCCCTTCATATCCTTACTAGCTTTATTTTACATGTATTTCTGTTAAACTCAAATTATGCCAGTACTGGGTGATGATTTTGCCATGACAGATTAGGAGGGCCATAATATTTGGCAAGACTCTGTCTGTCTATTGAGATTTCAGTTCCACACCAGTGTGATTTAGGCTTCCCTCCCATGTGCCTGGCAGATTCCAGGGCCATTCCTGCAGCCTCTCTCACTGTGCCAACAGGGAAAATGAGAACATCTGCACCACTGAAACTTATGTAAAAAGAAGAGTCTTCTCATCCCATAAAGTAATCCAGTAATCCTGACCTTGACTCTTAACAGGTTGTGTTGCAGCTACCCTTTTTGTCAAGCAGTAGGTGATCACTCCCTCAGACAGTAGCCTGAACAGCTATTAAGTACAGGATTATTAAAATAACCTAGAAAAAATGTCAGATATTCTTCCCATGCTAAGTGCAAGGAAGACAACGTGACCATGTTCATGGAGAAGAAAACTGAAGTTGTTCCATTAAAATCAGTAGACCTACACCACTCGACTTTGGTTCCTCAGTTGGGGGATTTACAGTCTAAAGTTTAGATTTGTAGCAATATATGAAAAGCTATTTCAGAGAATATTCAGGTTACATGGAAAAGCACTTCAAAACTTAGAAAGGAGGACTTTCTTTTTTGGTTTCTTCATTCTCTTCTTCTAAAATAAAAATACTTCACCCACGTCTACATAGCAAAGTCATAATGCTCTGGGTTTTGTAGTCACAGAATTTCATAGAGCACAAGATAACTCATAAACTGGTGTTGACAACAGGATATTTCCATGAAGATTTCCAGTGTCAAGTTGTTTTTAGTGTTATCAGTAGTCACTTGACTTGTTTCAGTAACCACTTTGATTAGTTTAATGGCTTCACTAGAAGATCTGATTACAATTGTTCATGAAAAACATAGAAAAAGACTTGGAAATATAACCATGATTGAAATCAGATTCCTTACTCTCATCTATTTTAGTGATCTTAAAAAATATTAAAAAGAAGCCTACGTCTCTCAAAGTTTTGTGAAACCTCCTCTGCTTCCTATAATTTGTCATTTCCTCATAAATTATCCATACTATCTGCTGACACAAGTTACAGACACCCATGTAAAACTACACTGACAGTTTTAACTGGATTATATAATTATGAAAGGTCTTTGGAACATCACTTGGAAAATACAAATCTACAATAAACAAAAGTATTTTGTGGATTTACTCATTGCTCCTCCATAATCTGAACAGCAAAATAATTATTGAATTAAGAACTTGATTATCAGGACGCAGTATACTTACTATGTGTTTGAAATATCAACCAAATACTGCAGTTTAATATGTAAAATTATTATAAGCTTACTGCATTTATTTAAAATTTTATTATGTTTTAAGAGTAATTTAAAAACCCCAAATTACCATAGAATCAAAGAATGGTTTGGGTTGGAAGGGACTTTAAAGATCATCTAGTTCCAACCCCCCTGACATGGGCAGGGACACCTTCCATTACATCAGGTTGCTCAAAGCCCTGTCCAACCTGAACTGGAACACTCCCAAAAAGGGGGCACCCACAGTTCTCTGGGTAACCTGTTCCAGTGCCTCATCATCCTCACAGTGAAGAATTTCTTCCTTCCTCTTGCAGTTTAAACCCCTCATCCTATCAGTACATGTCTTTGTAAAAAGTTCCTCTACAGCTTTCCTGTAGGCTCCCTTTAAGATCTGGAAAGGCTGCTATAATGCTTCCCTGAAGCCTTATCTTCTCTAGGCTAAATTACCCCAACTTTCCCAGCCTGTCCTCATAGGGGAGGTCCTCCAGTCCCATTGTCATCTTTGTGGCCTCCTCTGGACCTGTTCAAGCCTTTACCTTTAATGAAGCCATGTTGGCTCTCACTAACCACCTCTTTCTTTTTCATGTGACTTAGCATCGTTTCCAGGAGGATCTGTTCCATGATCTTGACAGGCACAGAGGGAACTTCACTGGACTGCCATTACTTCTCAAATATGATGGATAGTGGCTTAGCCACTTCATCCAAAAGTTCCCTCAGGACCCACAGATGCATCTCCTCAGGTCCCACGGACTTGTACACCTTCAGGTTCCTTAGATGGTCTTGAACCTGATCTTCTACAGTGGGCAGTTCTTCATTCTCCCAGTCCCTGCCTTTATCTTCTGCATCTTGGGCAGCATGGCTGGAGTCCTTGTTGATGAAGACTGAGGTAAAGAAGTCGATGAGTACCTCAACCTTCTCCATATCCTGGGTAACCAAATCTCCTGTTTCCTTCCAGAGAGGGCCCACATTTTCCCTAATTCTCCTATTATCATCGACATACCTATAGAAGCTTTTCTTGTTGCCCTTGATGTCCCTGGCCAGATTTAATTCTATCAGGGCTTTAGTTTTCCTAATCCGATCCTTGGGTGCTTGGACAGTTTCTCTGTATCCCTCCCAGGCTACCTCCCCTTGCTTCCACCCTCTGGAGGCTTCCTTGTTGTGTTTGAGTTTGTCCAGGAGCTCCTTGTTCATCCATGCAGGCCTCCTGATGTTCTTACCTGACTTCTTCTTTGTTGGGATGCATCGCTCCTGAGCTTGGCGGAGGTGATCCTTGGATATGAACCAGCTTATTTGGGCCCCTCTTCCCTCGAGGGCTTCATTCCATGCTACTCTGCCGAGCAGTGCCATGAAGAGACCAGTGTCTGTTCTCCTGAAGTCCAGGGTAGGGAGCTTGCTGCGTGCCCTTCTCACCACCTTCAGGATCTTGAACTCCACTATTTCATAGTCACTGTAGCCAAGGCTGTCCTTGAGCTTTACACTCCCCACCAGCCCCTCCTTGTTGTGAGAACAAGGTCCAGCATAGCACCTCTCCTCATTGGCTCCTGTGTCACTTGGATAAGGAAGTTATCATCAACACATTCCAGGACCGTCATGGATAGCTTATGCCCTGCTGTGTTGTCCCTCCAACAGCTACTGGAGTTGCTGAAGTCCCCCATGAGGACCAGGGCTTGTGAACGTGAAGCTGCTCTTATCTGTCTATCGAGGGCCTCATCTACTTGGTCTTCCTGGTCAGGTGGCCTGTACCAGACCCCCACTGTAACATCTCCTGTTCCTGCCTCCCCCTTTAATCCTGACCCATAAGCTCTCTGTCAGCTCCTCATCCATCCCCAGATGGTCATTGACATAGAAGGTGACACCCTCTCCTTGTCTCCTCTGCCTATTCTTCCTAAACATCCTGTATCCTTACATTCCAACGCTCCGGTCATAGGAGCCATCCCACCACATCTCCATGATGCCAATAAGATCGTAGCCCTGCAGGTGTGCATATGTCTCTAGCTCCTCTTGGTTATTCCCCATGCTATGTGCATTTGCATAGAGGCATTTAAATTGGGTCCTCGATGAAGTTGACTCACTGGCTGGAGTGACTGGAATTCCTTTGTGCTGCTCTTCAGGTGCTCTCCTGATGACCTGTGATCCCTCTCCAGGCTCTGGGCATCTATTGCTGACACTGGCATCAAACTGGTAGGAGTGGGATGGACTGAGGTTCCCCTCCCCTTGCAACTTTAGTTTAAAACCCTCTTCACCAGCTTGGCAAGCCAAAGATGCTCCTCCTCTTCTCTGACAGGTGGACTCCAGCAGTCCCCACTAGACCAGGTTTCTCAAAGTGAGTTCTGTGGTCTAAGTGTGGCACCAGTCCCGTAACCAGATTTGACTGGCTTTTTCAAACTCCTTCCCTCTGATTGAAAAAACTATCTGCTCTCCAGAGGCCCTCACTGCCACTCTCAGGGCCCTGTAATCCTTCTTGATACTCCTCAGACTGCTCCTGGCTGTATCACTGGTGCCCACGTGAAACAACAGCAGCAGGTAACAGTGAGTTGACTGTATGAATTGTGGTAGTCTGTCGGTGACATCTCTGATTTGAGCCCCCGGTAAGCAGCACACCTCTCTAGAGAGTGTGTCAGGTTGGCAGATGGGTGCCTCCGTACCTCTCAGAAGAGAGTCCCCTACCACTATCACCTGTCACCTCTACTTAGTTGTGCTGGCTGTCACACAGGGAGCAGACCAGCCTGCCTTACTCAGCTCCAGGTCAGTCCTGATGTGACGGGTCTCTGCTCTTCACTCTGCAGAGCGGTGAAGCAGCTCTGCAAGGGCACTTCGGGCTTCAGGAGAAGTCTCTTGCTCGTGCAGGTCCTTGCCTTTGCAAGCTTCCATTCTTCTGCATTACCGGCTCCCCTCCCTTCTGTGTGTGTTGGTGGGGAGCTGTTTGTGTCTGTGTGGCTGTGGGCTGTGGGTCCGCTGCAGACTGCGCTTGGAACCAGCTCTCTCACTGGGCTACGCAGCCTTCCCGCCGCCTCCTGCAGCTCAGCCCCTGCCGCAGGAGGTCCCCCCCGGGCACGCCTTCAGCAGGCAGCCTGCTGCCTGTCCCTGCCCCGGCAGAGAGGTCCAGGCCCTTCCTGCGGCCTGAGGCCTGCGCTGCAGCCTCTCCCTTCAGCCGCTCGTCTGGGGGGCGGCATCGGCCACTGCTGGGGTGGGTGGTGCAGGCCCCCAGCCGGAGCTGCAGCCTTTGCTCTCAGAGGAGCGCCCGCCATCCTGCCCTGAGGGTCAGGTGCGATGAGCGCCCTTGGCTGGGGACATGGTCACCGCATGGTGCCCCACTGCCAGCCCCCACCCCACCCCTGACCACTCGAACGTCCCTCCTTTGAAGAGCCGCCCTCCCCATGTGCCCTCCAGAGTCAAGTGATTTCTCCCAGCATGGTATTTTTAAGTTAAGTTACAAAAGGGAGTATTTATAGTCTGTTCGTTAAATCATTAAAGGATTTCCTGAGATGGAAATAATAGTGAAATTCCTGTCCATGCATTTGTTTCCCTCTTCTAAAAAAGTTAGCTGAAACTTAAACAGATTTAGATCTTGACCTTGCACTATGATCTGTTAACAGGGATACTTGCACCCCAGAAAGTTCTCCTGAAGCAAGAATTTATAGCAATAGATTGCACTGGAAGACATGAGTCTTGTTTTCTCATTCGCAATATATATGTCTTACATAAGCACTGCAGAATATAAAATCTAAAGGATAATTAATTTATAGGTTGGATTAGGGACCATTTTTTCCTTTCTGTAAAATTGCTGTTAGCCTCTCTTTCTCTCTTTCCCCTCCCACCCACTGTGCCAACATAAGAAATAAGAGTCCTGAAAATGTTATAAACTAAAAAAAATGTTGTATGAGGTAAGTGAAGTTATTTTTTGCCTGCCCCTTTCCTCCTTTTTATTTTTGCAGCACTAAGATCAGACTTAAATATTTTTTATACAAGAAAAATATAGAAGTTACATTCATATGTTGTCAAAATGTAAAGTTTCGGCTATGTCTGTACTTCACACAGGGAAATTACCTAATACCAACTGTTCTTCAAGCCATTAATTTTCAAATCTAGGATTTATCAGAATATAACTCTGACAAGACATTTCTTCAGGGCAACTATGCATATATCTGAGGAAGAAACTTTCCCCTGCTTCCCTGCAGGTGAGCGAGCACAGTGCAGCAACTGGTTATGTGCCAGAACATGCAAGCTGAGCTCTGAGTGCAGGGCCAGAGCCTGGGGAACTGGGAGTTGTGCGACTGGGAATGCTAAATGGGAATGGTGAGGATGACCTCTGGGAGTCAAGTCCTCACTAGGAAAAGTGGTATGTCAGGCAAGTGCTTGAGATTTCATCCCATGACAACACCTGCAATTTGGTTTTCTGGAATAAGTTAGGATCTGGTCTCCAAATTCTGTTTACTGTCTTACAAATGACTTCATCCTTGTACACTAATTTGATGTTTATGCAACTTTTGTTGGAGTAAAATGTTACCTGATCTGTTGCCTGTCCCACTGTCCATTTCCTGGGCTATAGTTGTTAATAAGGGCTTCTGAGGAAGCTGGCAGAGGGTTTCACTCCTCTATTGGTAAAACAGCATTACTATTAGAAGAAAAGGAGTGTGTTGCATTTAAGGTAATGAGATAATTTGGTAAGAGATTAATCCCCCTGCATTCTAGCCAGTCCTCAGAGATTAGAGGGGCTAGGGGTGGCTGCATTTATCTCTTAATAGGTATGCCAGTTATGACTGCAACTATAGGCCTGACACCAGATGCACAAACAGCCTGTATGCTGTAGGTCCGATTGCATTCAAGAGAAGCAGTCAGGTTCATTAATAGTACAGTTTATTCTTATGCAACATCTACAGATTCCTTAAGATTGCCTACGATAAATGCACAAACTGCAGGTTGATTATATAGCACTACACACAAAAAAAAATGATTGCAATCACACACACTTAATCCCTGAGTAATCACTTGGCGTAGCTGAGGGCCCAAATCTTACCAAAAGACATCCCTTCTGGGGGGGGCAAGGAGCACAAACCCGTGGATCTGTCCCTCTGATTTGGTATCAGATTATTGTCCCTCTGAGTTAGATACAAATTCGGGGAAATATTTATCTAAGTATGTATGTGTGAGTGGATGGGACTGTGGTCAAGCCATTGTTTCTTGAGTAACGACACAGCACATTCCTTGGTGCAAGGTGTGCACTGGTTTTTGTGGGAAAAGAGGAAGACTGAGAGATAAGGTCTGCAGACTACTGCAAAACAGTCCTTGAGAGAAGAGGAAGAGCAGGAGATAAATCTGCACAGTCATGTCAAATGTTCCTTAAGTGGAAGAATGGGACCATGCAGCCTCCACCTCACTTCGCATTCCTCCTTGGTGGCACGGCAACACAAGTCACTGGATCTCCATCCTGTCCTGTGTTTGTTCTGGGCACCATGTGTTAAGGAAATGTGCGTTTTGCAGATTTTTCGTTGTTTTGCTTTTCCCACACTTCCAACACTTCCACCCCGTGGCTACAGTCACACCCACACACTTGAATGTGGTCCTGAAGACCCTGGTCAGGACCAGGGACATCGATTGGGTTATCCTCCTCTAAAAGGATACAGTTAGTTCGTTAAATCATTTTTATGCTAACAGTTTTCATTATAGTTGATTTTATACAACTTATTGCTATACCTATGACAATTATAAACACAATGAACATTAACACATATTGTATCAAATTTTGGATCCAACCGGTAATACCAAGTCCAAACCAACTAAACACTTTTGAAAACCAGCTGTTATTCATTGACTCGCGTAGCTCGTGGGTGTCTTTTACTGCTTGCCGCATCTTGTCTAGTTGGATGTTGAGGTCCTGTGTAACATTAGGGATGTAAACACAGCAGTCAATACAGGAGAGGTTTAAATAGCCACAAAGTCCATTTTGGTGTATCAGCATTAAGTCTAGTGCCATGTGGTTCTGCAGAGCTAATTTTGAGGTAGCTTGTAATTGACTGTTGAGCAGGTGCAGGCTAGTGTTGGTAGCATTAGCTAATTTCTCTTCTTGATAAGCTAACTTGCTTAACCATATTCACGTTCACATAGTGGCAAATCCAAATGCCCGAAATCCTTCCAGTCCCCAGGCAAGTGGCTGCTCCTGGGTCTTGCCATCCCTCTACATCTCCATCTAGTGTTATTCTTGCCAGCTTCTTGTGAGCCAGCCAGTGGAGTTGGAGGGGAGTCCTTTTCCATGTAGGACACAAAGTCGGGATTCCTAAGCTGCATTGGAGTTCAGGCAACTCAGCCCATAAAGAGGTGTACATATTGCCATCGTTACAGGCCCAGATCAAACTGGCTGGAGCATCACCAGAGGCAATGCGGCAATCATTACGAGGTGCAAAATCTGCACAGACCTCTTTGTAAGCTGTACTATGATTTCAGCACAGAGAACCCATTTTTAGGGTGATGTAAACTGGCCAATAGTATTTAATCCAATCATGTTGTTTCCAGTTAAAACAATTTATTACATGTTGGCAAGACCACAATGCTGATTCATTTGATACTGAGACAAAAGAGAATTTCTGATCAAATGGTATATAACTTTGGAGGCCGTTATCAGACCCAAACAAAGAACAATCATGACTACAGCCTTTTCTTTTGGAGCAACTTTGCCCTTTACTCCACTGTATGCAGCAGGAGGTTTTTATAAGTTGTTTATATGTTGATTGCTCGTCCCCAGGGTCACAAATCTGTGGTACCCCATATGATCCAATTACAGGGGAGAGTTATTTTTTTATTTGCATAATATGTACAACTTTTTTTGTCAATGTAGAAAAATTAAATGGTTGATCAAGTTGCACAGCAACTTACTTTCTGTCTGAGGAATAAGCATTTATTATGTGAATGATACTACCTGTATTTCACAGTCTTAGCAGACTTCCTGCTATATCTGTGGGAAGAATACCCATGGGAAGGGGGTCTTCCACAGATTTGGGTAGGGGCAAGCAAGATTCATTGAGGGCAATTGCAAATCCCTTTATCAAGGTTAAGATTAGGTTATCCTCTAAACCATGAATGGTAGGTAAAGTTCACCTATTCTTATTCTGAGTACTTTCTTGATGCCAGTGGGGTGTCATCCATTACCATAATACATAAAAACATGTTAAACCAAAACATATCTTTCCAATACAGGTTATAAATGTCACGTTTGCTAATCCTAACTACAAACATTATCTAACTAAACATGTGAACGTGGAACTTTCAATTGACATCCTTGTTCACAATGAAAAGCTACATTCCCAAAAACATTTGGTTTACAAGCACATATACAAATGAAAGACCAAACATAAAAATTAATAATCCTTGTGGATACTGGAGATTATTATAAGGGAGTCCTTCACTCCAGGTGCAGTTGTCCAACATCTGGGATACTGGTAACCTGTAAAAACAAAAAGAAGAATCACTCAGCTTCTGTCTAACCAGCGCACAATGAGTTAGAAAGAGGGCATTATCCATCTGGTATTGGTTTGATGGATTTTTCCAGAACTATCCTTTGCTTCCCAAGCATAGAGATTCTTTCGAGTGGTTAGTACCATTGTTACCATTCCAATCTGTGGTACCTTGACTAACACATGTTGTCCTGCATAGAAACCCATAGGATATTCTCCAGGTTTCTTGTGCACTTGTGGTGCTATAGTTGTAGCAGTAACACAAAAAGCTTTCATCTTGGGACAGCCATTTCCACTCCATCTATTGTTTAATTGATAGATGGCATTGGAGAGTCATAAATGTCATCCAGTTTCATGGGTTTTAGCAAATCGCTTGACCAGGCCATTTGTTCGCTCAATGATACTGTTGACCTGGAGATAATATGGAGTATGAAATAACCAGCGGATACCTTCTTCTTTCACCCATTCTTGTACTGTTGCAGCAGAAAAGTGGGTTCCATTATCACTTTGAACATCTTCTGAAAGAGGTAGAGTACTAAACCATTCTCTCAGACTAGGACTGTGTTTTCTCCATTGGCAGCAGAAACAGCTGTGGCCATGGTAATTCCTGAAATAACCTCTACTGCTACCAGGATATCTTTTTCTCCACCTGAGGGTCGTAGAGGGCCTATGTAATCTATTTGCCAGGTGTGCCACAGCATTTTCCCATCCTGGATGTGTAGGGGAGGTGCTCTACCCAGATGATCTGTGCTGAGCCATAAGCGACAATGTGAACAGGCAGTGACTATTTGCTCACATAATTTTACAGAAACAGGCCATCCTTGGGCTATACCTTCCCGATATAAATCGGCTCGTCCAGTGTGGCCTCATTTTATGTGTAGCCACTCAACTGTTCCCATTCATGATCATCATTCACGATATCCACTTGTCGCAATCGGGTAAGGATATCAACTTGTTGATTAAATCGAGCAGCTATTGATGTTGATTGATCATGTCCACCCATCCAATATGTAATATTCGCTGTTCTCCTATTTCTAACAATTGTTTCCAGCTGTCAGTTTGCCAGACTGGGACTCTATTCACTTGCCAATTGTTAACTGCCCAGTGGCCTATCCACTCTGTTGTTCCTTTAAAGACTGCGTATGAGTCAGTATAGATATGGTTGGCACCATGCTGTGCTGTTAGTAGGACTGCACCAAGTTCACCTATTGTGCACTCCCCTTGCTTGTTTTGCTTAGCCTGTCCTCTGTAGCCACATTCAGTGCCACTGCTGTGTAATTCAACTCATTAATTTGTCAGTAAACCATACCATTTTAAGTTCGGTGCCCTCTTTTAATGGAGGTGTTTTAATGGGAGATGGTCTGCTTGGTGGGGTTTGAAATAGCAGATTGCTATCTATATCTTTTTGGAGTTTAGATATTTGATGTTACCCTCTGTAATAGTCATGCCCATTAATACTTTACAAATAAGCATACCATTTACAGACTGTTGGTTTCTGAGCAACGTCAGCGGATGGCGCTGCGCCTTTTCAGATTACATCTAGAAGACGGAAAGGTCCACTGATAATTATACTTTGTTCCCTTCTTATCTGTTCTCCTTGACTCAGGGCTCGTACCAGTGATAACAAACCCTTCTCGAGATCTGAATACCTGGTTTCAGTATCACTGAAGGAGCGAGAGACAACTTCTAACGGTCTCTCTGGTCCTTCTAGTCCTCATTGCCATAGATTACAATGGTAGCCATGTTCACTGAATCCCCCTTCTATGTGGATTGAATCAGCTGGGTGTACAGGGCCTAATTGCTGGAAAAGTCTTAATTCTTTAACCAGTAAATGTAATGTAATCTCATGTTGTTCAGTCCACTCCCATGATCTGCCCTTTTTGAGTAGGTTGTACAAAGGACGGGCAATAATAGAAAAGCCAGGGATGTGTTTGCACCAGTTGCTTAAAGTCCCTAAAACTTGTTGTAATTCCTTTTTACTAGCTGGATTCTGTCCATGTTCTATTTTTGCTAGGGTGTCAGGGGGAACAGAGGCAGCTCCTTTAATCCACCAGACTCCTAGGAACTTATCCTCTTGTGCTGGCCCTTGACATTTGGATGGTGGAATGTGCAGTCCTAAAGCTGTCATTTTTTGTTGTATATTTTCCATGGCATGCCTAACTTCTTTGGGTTTTTCACAGAATCACAGAATCATCTAGGTTGGAAAAGACCTTGAAGATCATCTAGTCCAACCATTAACCTCACACTGACTGTTCCCAACTACACCATATCCCTCAGCACTATGTCAGCCCGACTCTTAAACACCTCCAGGGATGGGGACTCCACTACACCCTTGGGCAGCCCATTCTAACGCCTAACAACCCGTTCTGTAAAGAAATGCTTCCTAATATCTAGTCTAAACCTTCTCTGGTGCAATTTGAGGCCATTACCTCTTGTCCTATCACTTGTTATTTTGTTAAAGAGACTCATCCCCAGCTCTCTGCAACCTCCTTTCAGGTAGTTGTAGAGGGCGATGAGGTCTCCCCTCAGCCTCCTCTTCTCCAGACTAAACACCCCCAGTTCCCTCAGCCGCTCCTCATAGGACATGTGCTCCAGACCCTTCACCAGCTTCTTTGCCCTTCTCTGGACATGCTCGAGTAATTCAATGTCCTTTTTGTAGTGAGGGGCCCAAAACTGAACACAGTCATCGAGGTGCGGCCTCACCAGTGCCGAGTACAGGGGTAAGATCACTTCCCTGTCCCTGCTGGCCGTGTTATTTCTGATACAAGCCAGGACACCATTGGCCTTCTTGGCCACCTGGGCACACTGCTGGCTCCTGTTCAGCTGGCTGTCAATCAACACCCCCAGGTCCCTCTCTGACTGGCAGCTCTCCAGCCACTCCTCCCCAAGCCTGTAGCGCTGCTGGGGGTTGTTGTGGCCCAAGTGCAGCACCCTGCATTTGGCCTTGTTGAAACTCCTCCAGTTGGCCTTAGCCCATCGCTCCAGCCTGTCCAGGTCTCTCTGCAGAGCCTCCCTACCCTCGAGCAGATCAACACTCCCACCCAACTTGGTGTTGTCTGCAAACTTACTGAGGGTGCACTCGATCCCCTCGTCTAGATCATCAATAAAGATGTTAAACAGGAGTGGCCCCAAAACTGAGCCCTGGGGGACACCAGTCATGACCGGCTGCCAACTGGATTTAACTCCATTCACCACAACTCTTTGGGCCCGGCCATCCAGCCAGTTTTTTTCCCAGCGAAGTGTGTGCCCATCCAAGCCGCAAGCAGCCAGTTTTGCCAGGAGAATGCTGTGGGAAACGGCGTCAAAGGCCTTACTGAAGTCAAGGTAAACTACATCCACAGCCTTTCCCTCATCCAATAAGCAGGTTGCCCTGTCGTAGAAGGAGATCAGGTTTGTCAAGCAGGACCTGCCTTTCATAAACCCATGCTGACTGGGCCTGATCATCTGGTTGTCCTGCATGTGTTGTGTGATGGTACTCAGGATGAGCTGCTCCATCAGCTTCCCGGGCACCAAGGAGCTTCCCCTCCTATTAGTATGTCATCAATGTACTGATACCCTGTAACACTTGGCAGATGAGAAATGTCTGCTAAAATTTTTGCCAAGGCACTGTGGGCAATGGTGGGGGAGTGTTTGTATCCTTGAGGTAACCTGTTAAAGGTATACTCTGTTTCTTTCCAAGTAAAGGCAAACTGATCCCTATCTTGTTCCTGAAGTGGGATCATGAAAAACATATCTTTATTATCTAGGATCGCCATCCAGAAATGAGATGCTCCCTGTATCTGAGTCACTAATTCTGCTATATTTGGCACAGCTGCTGTCAGTGGGACAGTGTTAGCATTCAGTCGTCTGTAATCTACTGTAAGTTGCCACTGTCCATTTGATTTTCTCACTGGCCACACTGGAGAGTTGTAGGGAGAATGTGTGTGAGTAATAATATCTCTTTTTTCTAGGTCTGCAACCACCCTGTCAATACTGGAGGGTGTAGCTGACAGCAGGGGATATTGTTTAACATTTGTAATTTTTGATGGGGTCAAAGGTATAGCTATTTCTAACAGATTGATACTTTTAGGTTCACCTCACCCAGTAAAACTCCATACTGACCCATCAGGGAGTTTCCAACTCTGCCATATAATAGGTTGAATCCTAGTATGTTACTGTTGGCAGGTCCTACCAGAACTTCAGCTCAGGTCAACCTTTTTTCCCCGGGGAGCCACAGAATAATTTTTGCAGTGGAACATCCTATGATGCCATCAATTCCTATACCAGCTACTTTGCGACAGCAAGGTTTCACATTTAAATATTTTTCAATTTCTTTATTAATTACTGACACTTGTGCACCTGTGTCAATAAGAAAATCTATACAAATTTTCTTTGGGCCAATCAGGATACTGATAATTGGGTCATGACATTTGTTCGAGAGCCACTGTAAAGCTAAAACCTGCCGGGTAGGGTGGCTCACTGCCCTTCCAGGGAATGCAAGTTTTTTGTTGGGGGATCTTTTAAATCAATCAAGTCCTGATGCAGGACTGAAGGTACAGCCCTGGCAGTCATGGACTTGCGTCCAGCCACATGGCTAGGTTTATTTCATTCTGGTTTTTGTTCTAATAATTGAACTAAACCTTGGAGGGCAGCTGTAGTCATACCATTCAAAAGGTGGTGCGATGCTCCTAAGGCTAGAGCTTATCGTCGTAAGGTATTTCGATCTGGATCAAATTGCTTTTTAGATTCTGGCCTCTGTGTGTCAGCCTGAATTTGATGGACTCATTGGGGAATTTCAGGTGGTTTCCCTGAGGTCGGTCCAATCCACCCCATGCAGCATCCGTAACTCACTAATTCCTGAACAAATTCACTCCAGGTAGGTATGTGAATTTGCTCTCTAGGTAGCTGGCCTGCTGCTGCAGCAGCATTCATGGCATGATGCACATATCACAGAATCACAGAATCACCTAGGTTGTAAAGGACCTTGAAGATCATCCAGTCCAACCGTTAACCTAGCACTGACAGTTCCCAACTACACCATATCCTTAAGCGCTATGTCAACCCACCTCTTGAACACCTCCAGGGATGGGGACTCCACCACCTCCCTGGGCAGCCCATTCCAATGCCTAACAACCCGTTCTGTAAAGAAATACTTCCTAATATCCAGTCTAAACCTTCTCTGGCGCAACTTGAGGCCATTCTCTCTTGTCCTATCGCTTGTTACTTCATTAAAAAGACTTCGTTAAAGAGACATGAATACTATCTTGGACATTTGATACATATATTTTTAGACTATCTGGAAGGCCATGAATGAGAGGGGTCAATCTGGTCAGATCAATAAGAGCTAGCATTGGGGATCAACATAATACATTCCTCTCATACATTGTTTGTATACATACTGCCTTTTGCACAGAGGCTGCTAGATCTGAAAATCCTGGAGTTGTAATCATGAGAGGATCTCCTCTCTCCTGCAGGTCTATACCTCCAGCCCAATAAACAGCTCAAGTAGTTATTGAATAATTGTGGTCACCTGGAGTGGTAGTTAGGAAAACTCCAAGTCCCCAGTAACGTTCTGCCTCTTCTTCACTTAACAAGACCTGATCTCTGCCCGTGAGGGAAACTTGCCTTACATACTCTGTTTCCGTTTTGTCTGGACATCTAGAATATTTTTCTTGTAATTTAGCTAATTTAGCAGGGGACCAGTGATTATGGTACTCATGGTAGTTTGAGCTTTCTGAAGTTTGTGCAGGCATGTGCATTTCACAGAGTTTATCTCCCTTCTCCAAGGTTAGTAAGCCAAATACCAAGAGTAGAGCACAACAACTCGTTGATCCAGGAAGATGTGATCATTTCAGACTCCCCATAAAATTACCCAACTGGATGTGCTGAAATAACAGAGCAGAAGTAGATAAGCACATGAAGCAAAGTGAGAGATAAGACAACTCCTCTCTGCACTGCTTGGCTATACCAGAAAGGGAAGGTGCACAGAAAAATCTGCTAGTACTGCTCCGTATTTACCTTGCTGGAGAGGAGAAATGGGGATGGGACTCTGCTGACAACCCCATCACTGTAGAGAGGGAAAAGAGTTTGGGAAGGCAGAAGTGTTGCAAAGAAGATGTAAATGAATTGTTTGTGGTGACAGGCAGATTTGGGAGTGCAGCAATACCAAAATCACTGTGTCTACTTGAGGTGATTAGCAATACAAGTTGTTTTGCATATGCACTAGGTATAAGGGTTTATGAAGATATTTAAAAATTTAAATAGAGATCAGTAACATGGTGTATACAGTCCTTAATCCTGATGAGAGCCTCTGAGACTTTCTTTCTGAGGTACCAAATTCAGCAATATTCAGTACATTCAATTAGCCTTGGGAATAATGGGCCTTGTAAAATTTCTCTCTATATATAGATTTTATGTTCCCAGAGGTAACTAGGCTGTGCCAAAACCAGAACATTTGTTAAACTAAATTTTCATGTGATCTGAGTATTCTCTTTGAGTCAAAACAGAGAGGAAAAAAAGAGACAAATATATTAGCAGACGCTAGCAAGAAACTGCTGCTATATTTTACCAGCCTAACTAATGACATAAACAACAATTCATACATAGGTCTTTGTATGATAATGGTCATACTTAAAAAAAATCAGTACAGGTGCTACCAGACATGTTTACCTAGCAAGCAAGAGTAAATACCAGAAAGTAATAAAAAAAAAATCAAATTACTTTAAGAAAATAATACATTCTCTAATCTTGCCATCTCTGTTTAAGAAGAGATTTCCTATTTCCAATATTTTCTATATAAATATGAAGTCTAGAAACTTTTTTCACTGAAAGCTATGATTCTTGTTCAGCTGCATGACTAAAGAAGCTGATGTTTAAAGGGAGAGAATTCAGCCTTCACAAGGCACATGGTACCATCAGAAAGCTGAGATAGTTCACGGAGACTATTCAGACTCTACAATACCAATGTGTAACAAGCATAATATTTTACTAACAGAACAAAGGAACTGTGGGGTTTTTTTCTATGTAAAAGATCAAGAGATTTTCAATTTTTCCAACATATATTTTATCCTATTACAGTAACAGTATAACTCAAGTTGTGGGTCAGCCAATATCCTGTCATTTAGCAATTCTAAAATAACACTATCTGTCTTTAACCTGAGCTGTCTTTTCTAATGTTTCTTGATCAGACAGACTAATGGCAAGAACAACTCTTGAAATCTGTCTAGCAACAAAGTTAACAAAAGATTAAGTTCAGGCCATACAAATACCCATTTAAAAATTGAGAATGTTCCATCTTTCTCAGCGTTTATACAGTATAAATCACCATGATATTCAAGTACATATTATGATGTCTGGCAGGATTCTGCATGAATTCCCATGAGACCTGGCAACAGGCTAGCATATTTAGAATACCTTGAAATGTTGAATTAGGAGGCATTAATTATGGTTCAATTTCTCTTGATAATGTTGCATCATCATATTTTTTCCTCAAATAATACAGTAATTCAGAAGAAATGTTTACTAGTCCTTATATAGTGAGTCACACTAAAAAGAAACTGAAATAATCTCTTTCTGTATTTGTGGGCAAAACTTTCATTTAGAATAATGTATTTTCTGAGAAGTTAGTGTTCTGGTTGAACAGTTGTGAACAGTTTCTCACCTCTGAATACATAAGGAAAGAAGTGGGTGGAGAGGCATTGTTGGTCCTCATTTTGACTGCCAGATGATCTGTGACTGTCTATTAATCATATGTAAGGAAAGCTGGAAATGGACTTTACTAGTTCAAAACTTCTACTTCTTATTAAACTGATATTCATGGAGTTTCCTAAGAGTTTCTCCCTATCATCACTCTCTTAGATTTTTTTAATGTAAGAAAAGAGGAAAAAAAAAAAAGGAAAGACTGTAAGGTGGAAACAATTCAAAAAAATTAAGAAAACCTGAAAGGAACTGACTTAAGGAATTTAATCCTTTTCTGCAAAGTGAGTTTTGCAGGTGCCCCACCTCTACTTCCATGAAACTTGGATGTTAATGAATGCAAATAGCTTAGCAGGTGTTTGAGTTTGTCTGTTTTGAACTCCACTACTGATGAGGATTTATTTTGTTCTTAATGACATATTTTTATGGTTTCAGAAGCTAAAAGTATTTCAAAATACACCTGCTGATGCTGGTGTTACTTTAATTGGGCTGATTTGATTGCTGTGTAGCTAGATTAGCTTTTGTAGTACATTATGTGGATCCACCTCACTTTCATAGACTTAATAGGACTCTCAGTCTTTTTGTTGGAGTCTGTGAAATGCAGCAGTAGTTCACAGTTGTTGAAACAAGAGTCTTTCCATCAGTTTCAATAGGGTTTGAATTAGGTTCAAAAGCTGGTATTTGCTATCCAGAGCAGCAGCAGTAGTTTGCATACTACTGCCACACCAGCTGCAGCAGGTCAGTTCTGCAAGTGAAGAAGCAACAGCTCTAATGAGAACTCTTCAGGGTTGGTACACTGGGACAGTGCTACAAATCACAAAGGTTTAAATTCGATTGAACTGTTACTCTTTGAATGAAATTTGCAGAAATGGAAAATGTCTCTTAAGATAATTCCCTACTTTGTTGTTACGAGCTATTTGAAGACTAATCACCATTCTCTGACATTAGGTCTCCCTGTTGGATCACTAGTGGTAAATGGATAGAAATGTGGAATTCTCTAAAGGGATTTTTAACTATGCAGTGGGTATACAGAAAGGCAGCACAGACACTGATCGACTATACAAGTAATTCTACAAACAGCCCGAAACTAAATGCACTGCAGGAAACCAAGGGTGAAGGGAGCGGGGAAAAGCCATGGTAATGGGGTTACAAAGAGGAAAGTTTTTTTTGGAGTCAGCATTCCCTAAGGAATGGAAAACACAGGTGAAGAGAACCTCTTTAGTTTTTACATTAGGAATCCCTGAAGCTTGCAAGCCAGATCCATCACCTGTTCTAACAGGAATGCTGACAGAATCTCTACCCAGAAGAGCAGTTTTGTCCCTATGGACAAAAAATTATATGCAACCTCCTTGTACCAAGAACCTTAATTGCAATATGGCACTTATGGTAAATGTTCTTCATGAGTTTAGTTTCTTTTGGGGACAGAAATTCCCTAGAGAACTGATCAGGAATTTGTTTTGAATATGACTGTAAAAATTATTATAGTTTATCTATAAATTATTATTTAATTTCCTTTTACTGTCTGTTTGTTGTCCTGTATGCTAAATAATCAAGCCCATCATCTGACAATGGGCAGCAATAACTCAGGAGTAGAAACTGCAATAAAAGCAGCCATATGTGAAAAAGTCTGACCAAGATAAGAATTCATCCTAATCCAGATGATGAGAAGCATGAAATTTCTAGAAGTCTTTGTTTACATCAAACATTCTGCTTATCTACTGTTTATACTGCTTCACTGGATGACTGTTTTCCTAAGGGATCTAATGAGTATGAAATAACACTTTCTGTTTAATTTTCCTATTTACAGAAAGTATTTCTGGTAAAAGTTTACCTTTTGGGATTCATTAATATTTAAAAAAAAAAAGCAGAGCCCTCCTCTGAATTCTCTCACATAACTTCAATGCCTCTGCAACATAGAACACAGTAATTGGATACTTTTATTAGCAGAAGAATACAGACCAATTATTTTCATTATACAACCTAGCTAGGTGCAGTGAAGACAACGATGACAACACTGAGACTATGATTACCGAGTTACAGCTCAGAGGTGAATCCTCACAAAGATATTTGGAGACGTAAAAAGAACACCCTGAGGTGCAGAAAAGAGGATAGGGAGTAGGGAAGAGAATGACTAAGAAGAAGGTTGTTGGAGATAAAATACGTAGTTCTTCTGGCCTCTAGGCAGTCTTCAGATTGTGTGGAATAAAAAGCTGTTTTCCCAACCATTGTGGAATTGCTTTGCTGCTGCACACAGGCCCTTCCAGCTTCCTCTGATGAAGGTGGTGCTGCTCATGTTCTCTTGGGAGGCAACATGCTCTGTTTATTGAGACAGCACAGCAGCTCTCTTCTCTGCTCAGAAGTGGTTTGAGTCTGGCTTCCTGATAAATGTATTTCTAGTCTACTACACTGGGGTATGGATTTAATTTGAAATAAAGGTCATTCAATTTCTTTCCAGTTTATCCTTTTATTTGTGTTTATTCTTACAAAAGAAAGTCACTGGACAATAGCTATTGATCTGTGGTGGTCCTCTTAGTAGCTGGAATGAGACAGCTGGTTACTTACAGCTGCTACAGCCCACTGTGATGACAGGCTCCTGTTTTTTCCCAGAGAGTGCGAATGTGACATATTCTTTAACTGGTAGATTAATTTTACATCAAATTTACAGCGTCAGTCTCCATAAAGCCTTTGAACTTAATAATTTAGTGAGACACTCAGAATCCATCTAATAAATATACACACCAAGGGAAAGATATGTTTAACCCTATGTCCTGCTAATCTGCAATGGTAAAGATTAAAATATCCAGCAGGTCAGCAGCAGTGCTGAACCCTGCTGTGCCTTCTCAGCAACTTGAGCCTACCTTCACTCTTACTATACAGCTTGCTCAATCAGTGATGTATAGCCATCTTCAGCAAGAAACTCTGGACTGCCCAGAATAAATCTGTATATTTATACAAGCATGTTCATAAAACTTTAAAAGATTTGGAACTATGTTATTCAAACTGTCAGACTACAAGAGTGTCCCTGACACATACTTAATCTGTGCCAAAGAACTTTTTCCCAAACACTTCGCAAGCTACAGTTTAGGAATTAGGAGGAGCTACAGACAATTTGCCCAGAACTATTCTTCTCTGGCAGGTAAAGGGATTTAATAATGTGGAAATGGGCTCTCTGAGGCACATGGCCAGGACCGGAGATGCTTTTCAGGCATACTTTAATTTACAGATATGGTTACAGCCAAAGAGAATAAGAAATGTTATTCTGAACACAGATACTGGGGATGGCTGTTTCTATGGCAAGCTCACACTCCTGCTGATGAGTCTGTCTGAGGTCTGCCAAACTGTTTTTCTCTTTTATACTTCTCTTCTTACCATGTTGCTCAGCATTGACCTGTCTCCCAGGTGATCTATACTCTTTCTTGCTCTTATTTCTACTGTCTTATTCAAATTTTCCCATACATCTTTCAAACTCTCATTTCCAGCTTCCACGTTCCTCAAAAATCAACCCTGATTTTTCCTGCCCATTTCTATCTTTTCTCCTTTTCTCTCCTTCCCGTTCTTTCAAAAATCCTTAATTATACTGCAAAATACAACAATTTTCTCCCTTTCATCTGTTTTGGGTGCCTTACAATATGGCTTTCTGTGTTTCCACACTGATACCATTCTCACTAGTGTTGCTAATGACAAATCCATTTCCAAAAACCTGCCACTTCTTTGTCCTCAACATCTCCACAGAACAATCTTTATAATCTTCATCCTTATGGCCAAACATCTCATTCAGGTCCTCATGCATGCTGCCTTGATTAGTAAAGGATTCTCCAAAATGCAGTGATTGCCTTTGTCAGCCCACACATCACCAGTTTTGATTTCATCTCCATTGTCTGCATGTTTGAATGTTAACTCCCCTCATCAGTTCTGCCCACTGGTTTCCTGTCCAAAATCTTTTTAACCCTGAAAACATGCTCAAACTCAATGGCACTCTGTGTCCTCTTCAGGCAGCAACCCTTTGTCATTAGCCTCTCCTGTTCCACTGTCTTGTCAGCCTGCTTCCTCCTTCTGCAGCTTCTCTCTACTCCTTGTCTCACTGGCCTCCTCTACAAGTTATGAGTGTTTTGATTTCATTGACAAACTCATCATCTCACCCACACATACTGCATTTTAAAGGCTTGCTTGTGGCCTATGGTAAATTAAGATGAATTTGCTTTCTCTTTTTCCCCTACTTTCAGTGTTCTTTTCTGCTCTGTCCTTTAACAGAAAGGTAATTATAGAATTTTGTGCATAAATTCACTGAGTTGAATGGCTCGGCATTGATCACCATACCACTACCTGGAAAAATGCCACTATTTGGTATCCAAATTAAAGTAGTCATAAATTTTTTAAAAGTAGTCAGATTTTCTGACATATCTTTTAATTTAAGAGGCAATAATGTATCTATTTTCATTATACTACTTGGAAACTTCCAAGCAAGAACATCATATTGTGACAGCTTTGGAAAAGACTATGCAGAAAGCAGAAGGTCTGTCCAATACTACATGAATAAGCAAACTAGGCTTAGTAAATGAATAAGTGAACTACAAAGTGAATAAGCAAACTATGCTCTGATACTATGATGAATAAGCAAACTTCATTATAGGACCTATTTTTTACCTTCTTCGTTTTATCACTGTCTTTAATTCTGACAGTTGCCACAGAGTCAATAGAAGAAGGACATTAAATTTTGAGCTTTCTCTATTTAGATGGAGCAATTGTGAAAAACATGAGATGGGTGCTTCTCAGGGAGAGTCAGCTTTTCAGGTCTCTACACTGTGTGTGTGCTCATAACCAAGGAAGAGTCCTCTTGAAAGAGCAGGAGTTTGCCATGACTCTGAAGATGGAGAAAACTGAAAGGCTATGAAGGGGGATGTGCTCATTTAGCTGGTGACCATTTTAACAGTTCAAGAGAATAACTTCAGTTTCAAGAATCTGATCACATAAGGGAGCCACACCTACCTGGTTACGACAGGCATGTTCATCTTTATTTCTAACGAACCATCTCCCCTTATGGTTCATGTGTTAAGACCAATGGAGTCTCCATTAATCCCTGTGGAAACCAGAAGTATTCGTCCTCAGCATCAAAGCTTGGATTGTCCCAGGCTAGGATTCTGGCAGACTGCACCTATACACCATAATGATCAATGGGAGGTAGGACCAGCATTAGCATCAAGGTTAGGCTTCAGTAAGGGAGGCTTGGCAGGATCTGCTTCTTGAAAGTGTCTGTGAGTGCTAAAATAAGAGTGATGTCTAGAGCCGGCTTAGATCCAGCTGCTTTATATATGTCAGATTGTTGTGGTTTAAGCCGAGGGCAAGAGCACCACATGGCCTCTTGCTCACTCCTCGCTGTGGTGGGATGAGGAGGAAAAAATATAAAAGGCTTAGGGATTGAGACAAAAACAGGGAGGGATGCCTCACCAGTTATGGTCACAGGCAACAGACAGACTCAACTTGGGAAAAAAGAACATCAATTTAATTTGAACATCACCACCACCACTAATTTACTAATCAAATCAGAGTAGGAGAGTGAGAAATAAAACCACATCTCAAAACCACCTTCCCCCCATCCCTCCTTTCTTCCTGGGCTCAACTTTGTTCCCACTTTCTCTACCTCCTCGTCCTGAGTGGCACAGGGGGATGGGGATGGGTGTTCTGGTCAGTTCATCACCCATTGTCTCTGCTGCTCCTTCCTCCTTATGGGGAGGACTCCTCACACTCTTCCCCTGCTCCAGCATGGGGTGCCTCCCATGGCAGACAGTCCTCCACGAACTCTTCATGTGAGTCCTTCCCACAGGGCTGCAGCTCTTCATGAACTGCCTCAGTGTGGGTCCCTTTTGTGGGCTGCAGTCCTCCCAGAAACAGACTGATCCAGTGTGGGCTTCCCTCAGAGTCCCGGCCTTCCTCAGGTGCATCCACCTGCTCTGAGTGGGGTCCTCCAGGGGCTGCAGGTGGAGATCTGCTCCCCCGTGGACCTCCATGGGCTGCAGGGGCACAGCCTGCCCCACCATGGGCTGCACCAGGGGCTGCAGGGGAATCTCTGCCCTGGTGCCTGGAGCACCTCCTCCCTCCTCTTCCTTTCTTCCACTGACCTTGGTGTCTGCGTAGGTATTTTGCTCACTCCTAGTCCTTCTCCACTGCAGGTTCTCCTTAAATATGTTATCACAGAGGTACTACCACTGTTGCTCATTGGCTCGGCCTTGGCCAGAGGTGGGTCTGACTTAGAGCTAGGGGACCTTCTAGCAGCTTCCTACAGAAGCCACCCCGGTAGCCCCTCCCCTGCTAACAAACCCCTGCCATGCACAAACCCAACACCCAGATCTAACAGAGATCTTTAGAATCTATTAGGCAGGGGGAAACTGTGCTAGATCTGTGACACAAAGGTTTTGTTTAGAAAAAAAACATGTGGCCTGTGATCAGGGATGAAGTCATATCTGTTTCAATGTTTTAGATGATATATCAAAATAAAATATTTCAACATGCAGATCAGTGTAAAACATTAAAAAAAAAAAAGCCTGAATTAACGAACTCTGTGTTCATATGTAAAGAAAACAAATGACAATGCTGGATGAAAGAATTAAATCTGAGTACTGTAAAAGAAGACAGTAAGCAGTTGGAAAGGAGTTAGGGAGGAAACAGGCTAATCCCTGATGACAGTGTTGGTCAGTCATTTAAAGATCACTGGATTTACATGACATGAGTAATTCTGAACATGGGTTCACAGCCTAGTTTATTGCATATACACAGGTGCCTCACATTAAGAGGTTAGAAAGCAGAAAGCCACAACACTGACTTTTTTTTTTTTTTTGTATCAAGCACAAGCTGAGGAGTCATTTATGTGATGTGGCCCTCCATACCTGGAATTCTGGAATACAGATATTATTAAAAGAAGGTATTTAACAGGATGCACAAGACTGGTTTAATATCATTGTTATCAGTGGAGAAACATTGCAAAATAATTTCAATCACTGATATTTACTGAATGCAAACGTAACATCTGAGGAAAACGCTTTTAGTGTACAGTAATTCCACCTACCTACGTGGATCTTTGTACTGCATCATACATTCTGTTATATTCCTCTTGTATCTCCATTGCAAAGCAAATAAATCCTCAAATTGTGCCCTCTCAGACTTCTCTGGCTCCATGACAGCGGTAAAAAAATCTGCTTTGAGTAGAAACTGAATATTGGAAATGACATGTGAAAACCAGGAACTTTTCTAGCTGGTGAGTTGTCTGAAGAGCAAAATGGTGGCACTGGTTTTATAACATGAATACATATCAGTAAATTTTAATTTTAATAAAACTCAGGAAGATTTATGTGGCATAGAGCAGACATGGTTGTATGGATGGCTTTTTACTATTGCTTTGGCATAAAGACCTTTTCTCCTTAGGGAACAATGAGGAATTCCAAGGCATGCAGACTTTTTAAAAGTCAGTCCAAATACATTATGCTTATGACCCAGACATAATTGCAGTCTGAAATGATCTATAAGGTAATAGATAAATATCTCCATGGCTTTTTTCCTCAGCTCTTTTGCTCTTCTGTGTTCTTTCTTACCAACTCCTGAGCAGACGTCCCACATCCTGTCATGTTTAAAGAAGCCAAGATCCTTGTGGATACACAGCACTAGGTTTTTAGCTCTATCCACAAATTGTTTTCACAAGTTGATAATTAAAGACATGGATCAACAAAATGAGTTTAGTATTTACAGCAGGTTTATATACACATTTAGTGCCCAAACCAAGGTTGACTACCAGAGCAATTTTTCTTTGGCTACAATCACACATACCAGGAAGATTTTCGAGGCTAAAAATACTCATTGGCTATTTCACATATTTACCATGAGACAGTCTTCTTCCCCACTCCTCAAGCAGTGTCACAAATGCTGTGATTGTCTGGATAGCAAGGAAGGTTATGACAACTGTCCTGAACCAAAATACTGAAGTAGATGTTTTTTAAGAAAGTTTGCCTTCTTTCAGTGTTACACATGGTGGGATAGGCCTCCCACTGAGGATATTCATGGTAGGTCAAATGGCCTTACCAAACTAGAAAACAGATTATATACCCTACATCAAGTCCCCATGCAGATCAACTTTACCTAAAATGTTTCATTTGTCTGAAAAACCCTAAATTATCCTAGGGAAGCCGTTTCTGAGCTTGACCACCCTTGAAGTTGGAAAGATTGTGGTGGGATTTCCTTTGCAGTTCAGTTTTTCTGGCATTTAAACATTTAATTATTTCTTGTCTTAAAAATGGTCCCTTATTTTGTAGAGTCATCCTGGTATATGGTGTCTCCTAAGCTGCCCCATGTTTCTAGCAATATTAAGCAGGTTTTTTCTTTCAAAAAATGATCAATAAGTGTATGGGTTTAAAGTACTCAGACTAACTCCATGCACGATCCTACAGTTTGGTCAGTGTCTGCTGACCTGTCATGTCCCTCATGGGCTGGCAGTGTTTTGCTTGACACCTAGTGTCAAAGCACTTGCGATCTTCATTCTACCATGTGCCCACCATTCCCAGTGCTGCAAAGTCAGCATGCTCTCCCTCATCCTGGGGCCACAGGGCCATGTCACAGGCTGAAATCCTACTGTAGGACAAGATAAGAAGGGAGACAAGTAGCAGAGCACAGCGCTATTGACCATGCAGGTGCTCTGGGGTATATTGCTGTGTGGAACAAAACTATCCGAACACAAAGAAAATATCTTCCCTTCCCCCAGGGAAGGCACATGTGTCTCAGGAAGTGCAGAACCTGACCCTGAGGTGCTGACACCATCCACAGCAACTCCTCCTTCCCTGCATGGACTCTGCTCAGGATCATGCCTTGCTGGGGCGTGGTCTACTATGAAAATAGTGTCTCTTTCTTAGATTTAAACATGTTAGAGACTAATTTCCCAGTTCCTCCCTTAACTGCTACAGTGCAAATATTCAGTCCTGCCTGCACTGGTTAAGAAAGCTATGTTGATATTTAATAAGCAGTAAAGCAAATATCCATGTCATTTTGGCCTATAGTTTGAGCCAGTTGCAACGGACAAGCGTTAAGTTAGGTAACGCATAAAGCTGTCAGGAGGAGGAGAAGATCACTTTGCTTCTCTGTGAGAGTTTCACAGAGTTAGGAGGGGACTGTGTGGTTTAGCTTTGAAATGGAGAGAAGAGGGGATAGAGAGAGATTCAAATTTCCAAGCACTGGCTGATGACATCTGTACACCAGACAGCAGCTAAAAATGCATTATGAGAAAAGCTATGTGCTAGTTTTTCTAAGCAGCTCTCATAACTGTGAGTGCTGGGCCACAATTTAATGTGCACATAGGCTCTTCTGCATAAGTCTAACTATTCTGTATTCTTAAAAGTCCATTTGCATTCATACATATGGGATTTGTAAGCAGAACTTGAACATACTTTTTTTCTAGGGTTTCACAGTTGAACTATCACATTCTTGTTAGGTATTTAGTCTGTGCTGCCATATCTGGCTATAAAAAGATATAGTATGTCAAAATACCTCTAGAGCATACGTTTTACATCAGAATAAGCTAAGGATGTGTGATGGTCCAATGAAACCATAGTTATATCTCAAACATCCATTAAAGAACTTTGGTAAAGGAAATGGTTTCTATGAAAACGCAGGGGTTTTTCAGGTAATAGCAGGAAGATGCAGTGAGAGGAGGAGGTCCCATGGAGGTGGGATCACACTTTTCTGGGGCTGAACTTCCCTGTCTCCATAAAGAGCCAATAGAGAAGCCATTTTCATGATGCATGCGCTGAAAGGAAAGCTTAGACAACAGTCTGCCTGCAGGGAGAGGGGAGTAACTCCCTAATGATCCCCAAGCCCACCGACCCATTTCCAGAAGAATCTGAAGGTATAAACTACACATGCACCAAAGCAAGAAGAATTCAAGAAGCACAGACTGTACATGATGCCTAATTAGCCTAATGATTCCAAGTGCCCACCTGAAGGGTGGGGCAAGGAATTATAAAAGGACACAAGTCAAAGCACTAGGTGGCCAGAACTGGACCCCTAGGCTGACTGGACCAGTGCTGGAACCAGGACTGGTGAAATCTTTCTTTTTTGTCTTTCTCTCTCATTCTCTCTTTCTCTCCTTTACTCTTCCATTCTCTATCCCTGTGTTCCTGCATATAAGTCAAGGCTTGTCGGAGCATGTTTAAGGCTTATCGGGGCATGTTATAAGATCTGCTGCTAGCCAGTGTAAGGTTTGAGGTTTGTCAGTGTATGTTATGAAGTTCACCACTTGCCACGGAGGTTGCAAGGCTTACTAATGAAGTTTCATACCAACATCTGTTGTGAGCAAATAAAAACTGAGTTTTGTGAATTGAAGAATCCTTGGTGTCATTTCACCTTGATCCTGACCTGGGAATCGGCGAATCTGAGTTGTTGTCCTGAGAAACTGGGATGTGACAGGATGGTAAATAAGGCTTCTTTGTTGATCCTCTTCCAGTTATAAAAGTTCCAGCATAAATACTGTTCCATGAGAAAAAAGTTTCCATCAATGATTTGAATACACCAGATCCAAGTTACCAGAATGTTATGAGAGCATGTGGAAAACTGCAGTTCAGACATTCTCCATTTTGGGGGAGATTCCACATTATAGTTTTTGTCATGCAAGATAGCATAGGATTTTGTCTTTCATCATTCACAGTTCTAAACCTACACAGAGTGCCAGACTATTTCTCACCACTTTCTGAGTTAGTGTCTTGAAACACAACAAAGCTCTGAGTGGTGTAATCCAGATATGGTGACAGCCAGAACCTTAATCCATGGATTTGAGATAAACATTCATGTTCATGTCTCAACAGACATGCTTAACGGTAGAATCACAGAAACTGCCATACCTGAGCAGCACAACACTATGTAATCCAATATAATAATGTCCATAAAGTCTAACCTGCCATTTCAGGGGAAGGGTTTGTAGTCCTTTAAGAAATAACTAGACTCTTTTCTTGTAATATAGTAGGTGAACCTTCACTAGTAGATGACTTAGGGCCTGCTCCAGGTCTTATTCTCTTCTGTTCATCATAAATGTGCTTGGTTTTCATTTCCACATTAATGTTTAATACTGGCCTAAATCTTTCCAAAGTAGTGGTCTCCCTGACATTCACAGATCTCATTCCCATAAGCAAATTGCTACTTTGAAGAAGTTATCTTTGAAAGATACTATCCTGTTATTTTCTTTCTCTGTATTACTATTTTATATCTGCTGGTTTCAAGTTAGCTAAATTTCCATTTTCAAAGGCAGTTTATGTGTCTTGAATAATTTAATACTTAGTCATTTAAGCCACAATACTTTTTCTGCTTGCAGGTTTGCTTAGGAGAAGGGGTGCTTTCTTTGACACCATTAAGGTAAAATAAATTGCTAATTAGAAGATAGTCTATTCTTCATTTCTTAACTTTATCATTTTTTTAACTAGTTTGCTATTATAAAGTGTATTGATAAAATGTTAGTTTTGGCACTCTGTATCCACTGTGGATGTTGTTTTTAGGAACTGTGCTTTATGGGTTTCATTACTCATTCAGTTGTGGTTACTTATTAATGCAACTGCTATGTGTAGCCAGATCATTTTTATTATTATTAATATTTTTTTAGAGTTGGTTTTGATTTCATCTGCTCCACACAGAGTATTTAATACAGTTTTATTGACAGTAAACTTGTACCTTAAAAATACTATTCTGTTTGCACTTAATGATAGGGAATATTTAAATTTTTTTACAAATATTGCCAGATGGATGTATCTAATTAGAAGCTATGAACCAGATTTACAACAGTGTTAAGTATCAAAGGTAGAAGCCTGTAGCATTTACAAAATTGTATGACACTTGCCAATTTTCAAACAGAAAACATGGTATCCAACCTGCTTAGGAGTGTGCTTATATGTCTGAATACATTTTGAGAATATATTCACATATCCCACAAGATCCTATTTCTGTCCTTGCATACTGTACTAGTGCATCAGCTGGTCCTGAACATGACAGAACGACCCAAAAAATGTGCATTTGGATATTTTTGACAGGATTGATTCTATCAATATTTCTTCCATTGCTAAACATCCCAATTAAACTTACTTCACTTTGCAGCTTCTCGCATTGACATTTAAATTAAGGTGCAAGTAAAAGAAGATCATGTTATTTTCATCCCCTCAGTATGAATTTTGTGATTAAAAAATAAAGTAAAACACTTCCAGGATAAGATTAATCTCTCTTAACTTTTGGGTACCTACATCTCATTTGGTGCTTTTGGTCCCTTTACTGTCAATAGAGTCTAGGAGGTGATGCATTTGACAATATATAGATGTTTGTTAGAGGATGAGAAGAATTATATATTATATTGTATTGACTGTTTAGACAAAATCCCCATCAACTATAATGGGATCGTAAGACTTGTCTCATATGAAGACACCTAGACATAGAAGAAATACTGTTTCTTTTAGTAGAAGATCTTGAAAAAAACAGCTTCAAGCTAATTTTGACTGGCACCTGTTAGACAATTTATGGATATCTTTTCTGTTCTCAGGCCTATTCAACAGATCTGGCAAGACTTTTCCCCCTTGAAAGATGATCTTATATTGCTAAGAAGTTGTCATAAAAATGAAGCACAAGAGTATTGCTTTTCTTATGGGTAAATGTTGTGTGGCAAGATCACGACCATAGCTGACTGTACTGGGTCTGACTGAGCCAGGATTGGTTTTCCCCTGTAGCAGCCCTCATGGTGCTGTGTTTTATGTTGGGAGCTGGCAGGGTGTTGATAGCACACTGGTGTTGTGGCTACTGCTGAGTAGCGCTTACACAGCACCAAGGCTCTTTCTGACATTTCCCCCCCCACAGTGGGACGGGGTGGGCAAGGTCTTGGGAGGGGACACAACCAGGACAGCTGACCCGAACTGACCAAAGGGATATTCCAGATCATATGACGTCTGTTCGAGTATAAAGCTGTGAAAAAGGAGGAAGGGGGGGGGTCGGGGGGTCACCCTTGGTCCTCTGAGGCAACCACTACGCGTATCAGAGCCCTGCTTCCTGAGAAGGCCCGACATCGCCTGTTAATAGGAAGTAGAGAATAAATCTGTTTGGGTTTTTTTTGGCTTCTGTGCGTGGACCTTTGCTTCACTTTGCTTATATTAAAACTGCTTTTGTTTTACCCACAAGGACTGGGTTTTTTTTTTTTTCCTATCTTATTTTCTTTCCCCCCTTTGCCCTGTTGAGAAAAAAAAGGGGGAAGGGGGGGGAAGTGATAGAGCGACTTGGTGGGTACCTGGCATTTAGCCAAGGTCAAACCACCACATTTACAAAATATTTTTTTTCTTTTTTTTTAAGAACAAATAAAAAAAAATGTTGACTTCCTTAATAGTACAAATAAAAACAACCTTACTGCAACATGCATGAAAACTAAATCAGGTATACTAGCAGTTTCTGAAGTGCTGAAGATTGTTGGGTTTTAGTCTAGAAAACTGATTTATCTAGACGGAAGGTCAGATGCCCAGGATAAAGGAAGTTGTGCAACAGGGATTTGTGAAGCAGTCTGAATCAGAAGAACCCATTATTTCCTGTGTTCTTTTCCAAGCCCTATTGTTTACAGACAGATCAGACCAGGCACACAGAAGTTGTGTGCTGAGGTGTTAGATACCCATCCCATCTAACATATGAGTCATGACAAAAAAAGTTCATACATATCATATACAAGAAACAAAATATACAAGAAAGCAAATTAAAACTATTCTCAAATGAAGACCGTTTCTACTAAGATGAGGGCAATAGCTTTTCTACGATTTCTTGGAGTGACAATAGTTTAAGTGTTAGACTGTATTATTTGGTTATTACTTTGCGAAAGAAAACAGCTATACTGTAAATACCTCATATACCACTGTTAAATTCTTTCATAGCTTCCATTCACACAAGCAATGAAGGAGTTATGTTTACAGTGGAGCAGCAGATATGCCACCCTGCTTTCCTTTGCCCAGTGAATACACATGCTTGGTTTCATCTCTGCAAAAACATTAACCTATTCATCATTGATACTGCTTTTGCAGCTAACGGTAAAGGCAGGCCATTTTTTCCCCAATAACTGTAATGACACACCAGTGAAAAAGCAGCACTCTACAAAATCTGAAGGAAATACCTTCATGTCTGCACTAGAGAGAAAGTGTTCAGAGTTCTTTGCATACTTCTACATTCGCAGTTTTCAGAAGTTTCATCTAGTTCAGAGATTACAGACACTGTTTGTGCCCAGAAGCACTAAATTTGCTTTGTACCAGCATGGGACCTTATCAGTTGCCACTGATAGACTTTCACTTTTTGTCTTGCCAGTCAGTTACCAACCAATGAAACAGCTTTCTTATTGTAACTTTATGGCTAATTTCCTTTTGAGTGTTTAAT
Source organism: Strix aluco (assembly GCF_031877795.1). Classification (NCBI taxonomy): domain Eukaryota; kingdom Metazoa; phylum Chordata; class Aves; order Strigiformes; family Strigidae; genus Strix; species Strix aluco. The sequence goes on along the minus strand of NC_133971.1, from coordinate 12,148,584 downwards.
CAGACTCCCATTCAAAACTGATCTGGAGATCTGAATACACATGTGAACCATATCAACTTTATCAGCATATCCAACAACACCTTTAAAGAGCTTCAGTAGTTTTGCTGATTCTTCCCATTACATTGGAATCAGCCCCACATCTGCTAATTCTATTTATTACAGTGTCTAGCACTTGACCAGACAAGTAGTTTTCTACAGTTTTTGAGTCTTCCCTGAAGCCATTTTTTAAAATTCCTTTCATATTGCCACTTTCCATTCCCCTAGTATAAAATAGTTTAGCCATCAGTTAACAGCTTAGTGCAATCACATTAGAATGCCTTCTGAGTAACTAAATGGACACTGAGTGGTTCTTTGGTCCTGCTAATGATAACTACACATTTTATGATTAGGTAATCATAAATTATTTTAAAAATGGTTTAAATGATATGTCTCAGAGATTTCCTCATAAACAGTGGTTCAGATACAGAACTCACCCGGTGGCCTTCCATAGTGACAAATAATTTATTTCCTTTCTCAGATACTGCTTTTTTCTTGTCACACATTGAACTTCATCAGCCCTTCACACTCAATCAGAGTTCTTGATTCCAATTCATTTGAAAAGGGGCTTTAGTCTTCGTTTTTAATTTACTCCCCTATCAAATTGTTCCTCAAAATCAGTCTGTATTTCTATATTGTTACCCTTTTTCAGAACAAAATATATTAGAAAGCTTCTATCTTTCCTGTTTCTATCAGTCTATTGTACATCCTGGCCACTGTTACTCTGTGGCTTTTTTATAATTACAGCCTTGCCCAGACCCTGTTCACTGATCAGGACTAAAGCAAATTTATCTCCGTATGTAAGTTTCTGACTAGATGGGCTTCCAAGAAGTAATAATTTCTACTGGCTAAACATAATTTTTTTATTGCTATAAAAGCAACCAGTTCATGAAGAATGAAGTTTCCCCCTGCTATGTTTTCTGCTCTCTTTCAACATGTTAATAACCATGCTGGCCAGTGTTTCCAGTAGACCATTACGACTCTTCCATTTAAAAATAACAGGTTTTTTCTTTATATAATATGTGGTTCTTGTTGATGCTTTTATCTATTTGCCTTATTTGGATCCAAACTTTTCTTAACGAGAATATGTCAGGAAGTGACACAAGAAGTGTCATTCTTCGGTTAATGTACTCTCTCAATACCATTTAGTCTGAATTTCTTTCTTTCATTCTTCCTTAAGTCTTTATTATATCAGTAACCCATTGAAAATCAAACATTACCGTTTACCACTCTTCCTAGATTCCTAATATTGTCACAGAGCTTTTATATTTAGTCTTTGTTTTGTTGTTTATTTTTTGGGGTGTGGTAGAACAGGACTTTACTTGTAGAAAATACTTTTTACCACTTTCCAACTAATATTTTTAACTTTTTTTTATAAGATCTGCCCTATATTTTTTGCATGACTCAGTATTCTTATATCTTCATCCCTACAGAATGTGTCATTCCAAACCGCATGCTCTTCCTTCCTTTTTCATCTTCCCTCAGTCTTCAATTCAAATAACTCTACTATCATTTTTTCAGTGTCACATGCCTGCTTCCATTTTGGTTCAGATGGAGCTAAGAAGAATGTCCCCAGCTATACCTGTAATTCATATCCAGTATAAGCCCCTCTTCCATGCATTTTTTCCCTCAACTATTCATCAGTCTCTCTGTTCGAGTTTTACTGTGAGCATTTCAGACTATGCTCCCACTAAGTTCAATAGTCTATTGCAGCTTAAACTAGGGAGTGTCTCCTCTTATCACTTTTTTATTAGCACTCATATAGGCCACAACAAAGGTTCCTACATGACTGTATTCTTGATGTCTTGGGCAGGCTGCTACATCTGCTCCAGCAGGCATGTAACCAGACTTCTGGAACATGCATGCCATGCATCCCTGGCATAACAGTCCTAAGTGTGCATACATCTGGCAAGAGAAATCTCCCCTCTCCCCATCCCACCAACCACTATAGACCACATCCTCCTATTGGAATTGCTGACAATGAAGCGGTATTCTGGGAACAGGAAAATGCAAGGCTGTTGCTTGGTGTGGAAGTCTCAGTGACTTGAATAGGATGATCATAAAATCCCTGAGTCTTATCCATAAAAGCTTCTTGCCAATGATCATCACTCTATAAGACCAAAGAGGACAAAAAATACAAGCTTCTTTAAATTTCTGTTGGAAGTAGATAAATGCAAGACCAAAATAAGAAGACAGAGTTGACGAGTATAATACTTTTCAGAAGCTTTTACAAAAAGGTAAGATGATATTTGACATAATAGCTAGGAGTACTTGCAGATTTTCTGTAGTCCCCCTACTATCCATCTTTGCTGTGCAGAATTTAACCTCATTCCATTACTTATTTTCATTGGCTTATGCATTGTTTAAATTTTTAAGAACTTCATTCACAAAATAAATGCTGACAAGATATGCTTTCATGCCCAAAAATTTCATGTCTACAGTTTTGGGGCTCAAAAATACCAAAATGAATGGTTTGTGGCATTTGGTGGTGGCTTTATTAAATTTATTTTTATTATTATTATTTCTTTAAAGATATCCTTTACCTGTCTCATTCCTTTCATGAAGGGAACTACTATGTTCCGTTATCTAATTATCTGTTTCTCTAAGTTAGCATGCAAAGGTAAGATATCGGGAATGTTAAGTTTGTAAGTTTTTAAAACTGTCTTAGTAGGAATCTATCAAAATATCTGGGGAAAAAACACCTTGATTTATAAATCAGCTAAAGAAATTTGTGACTTTTCTTTAAAGCAGACATAACTTGTAATTAAAAAGAAAAAAGCATATTGTCCTTTTCATTATGTGTAGCTATTCATTTTATTGTCAACTGTTTCTATACAATTCTACACAGTAAGTTTAGTGATGAAATAAACTACTGACTAGATCAACAGGATCCACACTTAGATGCAGACAGGAAAAGAGTAATAAAAGTCCGTGAAAATACAACTTCTTGAATTGTAATAAGATGAAAAATTCAAGTCCTGTGGGAAAAAGAAATCTACATATGGAGGGATTTTTTTCCTAAAGAAGCTAATCACCGTGTCTAGGCACACATGCACATAGCAACAATAGTCTGGAAATAAATTACACTCCAATATCTCTGGAACGATCTCATTCTAATGATACATTTACTGTTTAATATTCTAGCCAAAAGGAAGCTGACTGGAAGTCATGGCTACTCATTTTCCAGGACTAATTTTGTTTATTTCTTATAGATATGGTCAGAGAAGAACTGCACATCTTGTACAGTGTGTCAGAGTGGTTAGTCACAGACTGCAGCAAGTGTGTCACAACCCAGACTGAGTTTCTGTGAAACTTTGGTGAACAGATCATCACAGTCTGAGTGCGAAGGGGAGCTGCTCATTTCACTGACTGTTGGATGAAGGGAAGGAGGAAAGGCCATTCCTTCCAGAAAATTGTTGCTCAGATCCAGTGGGGTCGTACTATTTTAGTTCTATGCAATCTGAACAAACAAGATTACTGTCTGAGAAGCTACACAGCTATTTTTAAGCTTTATTCCTGTAGTTTTAGGTAACCATTATATATTCTTATATCTTTGTATGTAAGTATATATATATATAAAATACATACATATACATTTAAAATGACAGTGTCTAGAAGTTATTGGGTAAAATCCTCTTAGAGAGAACAGAGGCTGAAGATTTAAAAATCATTAACATGATATTACAGTTTCTTCTCATAGTAAAAATCTAATAGCTCCATACAAATATAAGAACTACATACAGTCTGGGAGTGGGCATACCTTTAATGTTTCTGGCTGTTCCCTGGCACTATTGTACCAGGAAGGCAGATCCTATCCAGGAAGATCTGTGCAGATTGGGTATACCTGAGGGACTCCAGAGACAAATGTCTGCTGCATATACAGAATCTTATGTTGTTACTATATAATATGTGTCTCTAACAGTTGGCGGTGATGGTCCTAACCTCCAGTATTGTATGTCAAACTAGGCAACCACTTCACCCTTAGTTTTAGGAAGGTCTTGGGAAGCACTTTTTCTAAGAGCACTGAGCTCCTTGCTTGAAAGTGTACAAGCACAGGAGTTTTGCAGAAGTGAATGGAGTTGTTCTGCTATATGTAGGCATCTAACATGATACACTTAAATATATGACAGCACTTTCTGGGACAGAAAAGTCTTAACACTCATATTCTCAATAGACATCCTCTATCAAGTGTACCATCATTCTTTACCTAGAGATTTCCATATGCTAAGAAAAATTCTTCAGCTGGACAATGAAGCCCTATGTCCTTACCTTACAGTACTAGGTGACAAAACAAGAAGGCAGGGGAAAAATTTATAAGTTTGTTAATGAGAAATGTTATATTAGACCCTAAGTTAGGAACACATTTTACTGACTTTTTTTTTAGCACATCAATGTGTGATGCTCAGAAGTGGAACAGTTTTCTGCTTGACAGGAATGAGTATGACGCGTGATGCACAAACTTTCACATGTTCATGTTTGTAGGTCTGAGGCAGGGAGGAGAATAAATCATTTCCATCCCTTTTCAGTTACTGAGTACAGACTCCGAGAACATTTGACTTTGATAGAAAATAGCATGCACAGTGAGTCACATTCAACAAAACAAACAGTTCTGTGCTTTCATTTTGCAATGCCTGAATTGTTATATTTGAGGAACAGTAACTGCAGCCATCCTACAAGTCCTACAAGTCATTCGTTACATCTGCGTAGCTCCACATCTTACTCCTCACATTATATGAAAGAAGAAAACTTGAGTTAGAATACGTGGCTCCCTTCAACAGGAGAAATATGTAACTTAGTTATCCAGAAAAGAGCAGTGGGAGGTCTCCTGTGGACCTTGATCACATTCAAATCAACACCACCTCCATGTATAGAAAAGTCGACACCCCCTGTATCGGTCCATCAGAAACCATAATGTTCATAGTTCCTGATTGCCAAGGAGGCATATACAGCCAGAACTTGGCTGAAGCATGCATTTGTATTTTCCTCTAGGAAATAAAGTAATACTGTGTAAAACAATACTATCCAAGTTATTATTGCCAAAATAATGTGCATTTAACAGTCTGTAACATAAAAATATTTTCACTCTTAAAATCCTTATCTATCATCCCTCCCTACCATCTCTTTCTTTTATAGGGAGGCTGTGCTAGTTGTGTCTCGGATACAGTTAATTTTCTTTATAGTAGCTAGTATGGGCCTATGTTCTGAATTTGTACTGAAAACAGTGTTGATATTAAAGAGATGTTTTCATTATTGCTGACTGGTGCTTACACTAAGTCAAGTACTTTTCAGCTTCTCAGAGTGCTCTGATGGTGAGTAGGCTGGGGGTGCACAAGAAGTTCAGAGAGGACACAGCTGGGACAGCTGACCTCAAATGACCAAAGGGGTATTCCATACCATATGGTCATGCTCAGCATATAAAACTGGGAGAAGAAGGAGGGGGGGACGTTCAGAGTTATGTTTGTCTTCCCAAGTAACCGTTACACATGATGGAGCCCTGATTTCCTGGAGATGGCTGAACACCCGCCTGCCGATGGGAAGTGGTGAATGAATTCATTATTTTTCTTTGCCTGTGTGTACGACTTTTGCTTTACTTATTAAACTGTCTTTATCTCAGCCCACAAGTTTTCTCACTTTTACCCTTCTGATTCTCTTCCCCATCTCACTGGGGAAGAGTGAGCGAGCAGCTGCGTGATGGTGGCTGGGCTTAAACCACAACAGAGGTGTAACTACACAATATGAACTGGTGAGATAAAACATAAATCTATCTATGTGGCTTGTTAGGCCCAGTTTAGGCCTTTAGCCTCTGACCATTTCTACTATAAACTATCACAAGTTATTCCCCTTGGCAGTTCAGAGCAGCTGTACCCCTTTGAGTCTTCAGTCATCTCCAGACACTTCCTTCTTGCCTGCTAGTTCTTGTAATCACCTGGACCTCACCCACATAAGTTCTTGACCATAGAAAATCCATCAGCAGGTCTGCAGTTCCCTGTTGCTAACTTTAGGTCCTTTTACACTTTCCTACTTCACTACCTCGTGTGAAGACAAGCCCACCAGGAGAAATAACTGCTGTAGGACTAATTCCTTGCCAGGGTGAATCTTAATATTGTGTCCATGGAATGGCTTGGGAGTGGTCTGTGAGGTGTGATTTCAATGAAGAAGGGATCTCAAATACCTGTACAAAGAGGGCCTTAATGCTTCAGCTTGCACTGATTGTGGTCCAGAAAGCATCAGACACAGCCATGTCACTGGCTTTGGTGGAGATCAAGTTCTGGCATAGAAAAAGCATCAGGAACAGGGCATTCAAACTGCTTGTAGGAAAGGTGAGCCCAGACTAATGGGTAGCTCTATTGCAACTAACTTTTGGCATTACAACAGAAGGATTGCTCCCAATAGGGTGACAATGGGATAACAATCATGCAGAGTCAGTGGCTGTCAGGACAACCACAGAGAGGTTCTCTCCTAGTTTATTATGCATTCTTTCAGGCTGTAATGTGTAAATAATCAGCCCTCCTATCTAGTAACAAGTGTAAAAGGTATAACAGCATTTTAGGTCAAGATCCCATCATTTGTTTAGCATAATCCAGCCCACAGGATGGCGAAAACCTGAATGGCAGGCTCTGAATGCAAATGCAAGGGGTATCACCAAGCTTAAGAAGCACTGGAAATATGTGTCAGGACATACACCAGGAACTGGTCAGCTACTGGGATAGTGCAAGGATGGAAGTGGGCAGCAAAAGATGCAGTCCAAAATCTGTTTTGTATGATTTAGGACAAAGAGAGGGAAATTACGTCATTAAATCATAAACTGAAGTATAAATTATTGGATTTGGCTGTGGTTAAACAGTGCTAGATTAAAACTTTTTTCCATGCTAGGGTCATATTTCACCCTCACGCTTAGTTACATCAGAAGATTGTAGGTTTTGTCATGCAGTAATCAAGCGGTAGAGCTCACCTTTTTTACTGGGAAAGCCAGAGTAATTTGTTTACTGCAGTAGGTCACAGCAAAAGAGTGGAATACCAGAAAATACTTCAAACAACCCTCCCCCTCAGGACAAGGTACAAGAGCCATGTTTATCTACATTTCATATTAATTTTTTAATCACTCTGCAGTTAATGAACCATATTAAAATTTTACTGACTACACAAGTTACCTCAAAAATATCACCGGTTAAAGAATAAAGTCTATTATAAAGAGAGCAGAAAAAATCATTGTGCTTATGGAGAAACATGGTCTACTTGCAAAGAGCCTGCATATCTTCTACAAAGGGAAATCCTGCCTCAATAATGTCCTAGACTACTAAGAAGGTATTAATAAGCACATGGGTAAGGGGGACTCATGGAGATAGTGTGTTTCTGCACCAAAAATTACTAAGAAACTATGTTGCCATGAAGCTGGAGGGAACTGGACTGAAAGCAAGTTAAAGGATAAGAAGGTAAGTATAGAAAGCAAAACTTAACAATTACTTTTTAGACTAAAGATGAGTGAGCAGTGTTGTCCCCCAGGGATCAGTGCTGGCATTGGTATTATTCCTGAAGGTGGCAGTAAGGAGCAACATCTTTTTGCAAGGACTTTAGGAACATTTGTTGGAGGATATTCTCAGTAAACAAGCTGTAGTATGCCTACTGCTAGTGCACCCCAAGCTCCTTAAAATGGTACCTAGCCCCACACTCCTGCCTTCCCCTCTGGAGGCAAAGAAACAGCTGAGCACCTCTGCCTGTTAGAGCAGCTGCCTCCACATCAGAGGAGATGTGGGAATGGAGACATGTTCATCTCCCTTTGTGCCTGTGTGATGCCCAGCACAGGACTGGGCAGTGTTGTGTGACACAGTTTCTCTCTCTGTGATGTCTGAGATCTTCATCCCAGGATGCTGTGGCTCCTCTGAGAGCCTGGGCTCTGGAGTGCGCAAGGATGGCTGCAGTGCCTCTTGATTCTCAAGTGCTCTGGAGCACATTTAAGCCCAGCTGCCCTGGCAGTCCTGAGATTGTTTCCAATTTACTAACCATTTGACTTCCTACTTAAGGAGCTTTGCTGCCTGTATGAGGCTACTGGGTAGTCATACAGCCATATAAAGTATATTTCCTTCCTCTGGAGTTAAGAAAATGGTAACAGCTACAAAATTTTAATCTCCAAAATATTTTAACAAGACCATTGTGTTCCACAGCAACTGTCATGGACATAAGCCATTGTTCAACAGCCTCTTTACTCACGATACTACCAATATTCCTCAAACCCGAGAAGAAGAAATAAACCCCATCATAATTAATATTTTACTAATCATTACAAAGTTTTCAATGTTCAATAACTCTATATCAGAAATAGTAATTTTCTATTTCTGACCCAAGTCCTGTGCTTTCCCAAGTCACTTTATTAATTGCTTCATTACCCAAGACATAGAAAGACAACACCATTTTAGCCAATTGCAAAGACATTTTTAAAAAAGTTCACCAAATAAGTACAGTGAACACTGCAGAGAGTTATCCAAGTCAGTAACATATAGTAATGTTCCAGCTCCCCATTTTCTCAACTGTGTTATTCTTAAGGAACAAAAACAGTGGAGTAGACCCTGTGACCTGGCCTTAAAGCTAAAATCTGTCATTGAGATGTTACAAGGCATATCCAGACCCTGAAGAGCATCATAAGTGTGAAAGCAAAGGTCCCTCCACAGAGCGATATACCACAAATGAGGTAATGTCTGAATGCTTCTCTGGCACTAACACAGCCTCCCTCTCCTCTAACTTTCTTTCTGTACAAAGCCCTGCACCAGGCACAGAGGCTGGGTTAGTTGATTTTCAAAAGAAAATTGTTAGTACTACACTCACAAAGGTGAACCTGCACAGCTCTAGAAATATCCCAAAGTGTTCCAGCTGAAATAGTTCTAAAATCTCAAGTTTAGGGAGCAGGTATCAGAATGTTTTGTTTATCCAAAGCAGATGATTAAAAAGAAAAAGTACTTGGAAGATTAAAGTAGAATACAACAATACCCATTGATTATTATTCTCAGTAACACTGAGCTAAGGCATTGGTCACAAATAATGATTAAATCGTTGAAAATCTATTAGGAAAGTCAGAATCCTCTGTGGTTTGCCCTTACATGCAACGTTTTCCACATAAAAATTTCAGTGCAGTCTAATGCCAGACTAAATTATATGCCAGGTTTTGCCTAATCCTATCCTCAGTAATGTTAAATACCTTTGTGGAGTAATCCAGCTTCTCTAACCCAGTTAAAACAACATGAAGAATTTGGTACTACTTGAAACAAAATGTTTCTCTGCATATTTCAATTATGCAGCACTTCAGTGACATACGGGTTGTGCAGGCATAACCCTTGGAGGCCATGAAAAGATTAAAATCAGCTCTACAATTGTGCATAAGAAGGACAGCTTCATGATTTGTTTTGATGAGCAATCACATTATCAACAGCATGCTCATACTAGTAGTGCTCATAGTGTTCAGTCTGGGTTTCTCTTATCAAAATTGTTAGTGAAACACCCATACTCTTTGCTTCATTCATCTGTAAGAAAAAAGGCCTTACATAATCTTTGCATTTTCAATTTACTGCTTTTCTTTCTTTTTTTATTCCAATACTGGAAGGAAAACTGCGATCAACTGCCTCACCATTTTTCAATCAAAAAAAGGCATTAGGGTCTTCTTTTTGAATTTTTATTACTGTCTAAAATTTTGATTAAAAAGTAAGATTACTATATAAACCAAACAAACATTTCTAAATTTCTAGTAGACGTGCAATTTACTGTCAGATTTCAATATTGATTTAAGCTCTAACTCATCACATATACTCTCTTCAGCTTAAAGTTACTAACATTCCCAGTACTATTTTTGCATCCCTTTGAAAAACAAGTTAGAGCCTGCCATCCTAGCCATTGTTGTCATCAATCTTAATCAACTCTGATAGCAGACAAGTGTAGCCTCTTCTAAGTCAATAGCAGCTCCAGATCAACGTTTTACAGGGCTCAGCCAAACATGTGCTCCAGCACAGCAATGCCAACAGCACAGCTCTCATTTGTTTCAAGTCAAGGATTACTGGACTACAATTAAGGGTTTTTTTAAATCCCTTCCAAAATGCTTTTTATGCCCAAGTGTGAGTTCAGCCTACCCGTGCTGTGGGGCTGGCTAGCAGTTGCAAACAGGGAGCAGCATAACTACACTAGATATGTAAAGCCTGGCTTTTGCACAGAAAGGCTCACAGTCATCTGGCATCTCCTGCTGAGAAAGTCACAGGCTGCTCTGAGGTTGCCACAGGGACAGCTGAGCAAAACTAACACTCACTAGCACAAAAATAACCAGCACAACTAAGTGCACATGCTCATTTCTGCATGTAGCCTGAGATACCCTGTGCAGCCACCACCAAGGCAGAGGGAGGAAAGAACCAAAGCCTCCTTCTCACCTCCCCTCTTTCCACCTCCTACTGATCTGTCAGGCAGGAGCTCATGGTTGCTGCAGAGTGTTTTCAGCAGCTCTGGAGGCAGGGAGAAATGGCAGCAGCTGGGACCACACAGATGCCTTCCTTCTCCTCTTCCTCCCTGCTTCTGACACCTGAACTGCAGAGTACACTAGAGTGTAATGTTCAGTTTGGCCCACTGGTCTTCAGTTAAGCACAGACCACAGGCACCAGGAGCAGCTCTGCAGCGCCCATTATAGATATTCTTAGGTGTTCATGCTGAATAAATTGCTTTTTGAGTGGTTTTCAATGCACGCACAGATATTTAGGCAATGTCTCTCAAGATAGAGACAGTCTCAGAAACTACCTAGTGATGCTCTAATACACCCTGTGCATCACAAGCCACTCATATGGACAGATAGGATGCTGCATGCTGTGTGCATCAGGCAGAGCCAGAGGTTTATCCATCACCTTAGCAAGCAGGTATCAGAATTTTGTAAGCATTTGTATTTGGTTTCTGTTTTTTAAAAGTCTTAATTTTCCCATTCCATTTGCACTATCTCTTTAAAAAAAAAAAAAAACTTAAACTTTGTGCCCTCTGTCACAATTTTCTCCTTTTCCTTGAGTTTTACCTGGATCATTTACTTATGAGAGATACTTTTTCTTAACATGGAAAGGTACTTCAGTAACAATGATGTCCACTACTGGGAAGCAGGTATATACCTTTATCAGACAGATATACATATTTTTCTGTTGTCTAGAAGATCCTACTCTGGTATATCTAAATAATTTGAGTCACAGATGCATTGACATTAAGAAGATGCATTAAGAAATGACACAGAAGTGCTTTGAAACTTGGGGACCATGTACCATTCTGAAATGCATCTCATTTTCAGGACCTTTCACCACCTGGACACTACACTGGAAGGGGAAAAAGTAAACCTTCTGCACATCTGACCTGTATGCCACCACCAGTCTCCACCAAACCTCTGAGAAAGGCTTCTGCCTAATGAACTCATGCTCAAAACCTCCCAGACCACATACGCTTGTCAATACTTAGACATGCTCTGAATAATTTTGCCCACTATATAATTGATACAAAGCTAAGGAGCAGAAATAGAAAAAAAAAAGACAAAACATCACCACTTTTTTTTTTCCTGAAGTTGAAGAACAAGTCCTCTGCCTGGGAATGGCAGTCCTCCTTGAGGTCCACACCAAAATCTGCTTCTAGATCTAAATATCTGCTTATTCACTTCAGGTTTGAATTCAAATCAAACATTTCCTTTCCTAAATCACACATTCTGGGACTGACTTATCACTGCACGCTTAGGATGTCAAGAACACGCAGTTTGTACCTATAGAAAACAAAATCCTTTAGAAAGGTCTCTGGGCTCTTCCTCCACCTGGCAGGCTCTAAAGGCACAGCTGTCTCAAGGCAGGGACCTGAGCACAGCCCAGCACCCTGCAGCACTGAAGACAGCTCCTGGGAGGGTTCCCATGTTCTCAAGAATGCTGAGGATACCTTGGTGGCAGCTCTGGGGAGGCCTCAGCCCCAGATATGACAGCAAGGCTGCAGGGAGCTTGTACAGAAGCAGCGTGGCTTCCAGAACAGTGGCAGAGGACATTTTTTTTTCCCATAAAAATGACAAAGACTCTCCTGCAGAATATGTAATTCTGGGAGAGGAACAGCTTGTACATCAGGGTGCTGTGGTGTGAATGTAACATACAGACAGAACCACAGAATCACAGAAATATCTAGGTTGGAAAGGACCTTGAAGATCATCTAGTCCAACCGGTAACCTAACATTGACAGTTCCCAACTACACCATATCCTTAAGTGCTATGTCAACCCGCCTCTTGAACACCTCCAGGGATGGGGACTCCACCACCTCCCTGGGCAGTCCATTCCAACGCCTAACAACCCATTCTGTAAAGAAATACTTCCTAATATCCAGTCTAAACCTTCCCTGGCACAACTTGAGGCCATTACCTCTTGTCCTATCACTTATTACTTGGTTAAAGAGACTCATCCTCAGCTCTCTGCAACCTCCTTTCAGGTAGTTGTAGAGGGCGATGAGGTCTCCCCTCAGCCTCCTCTTCTCCAGACTAAACAACCCCAGTTCCCTCAGCCACTCCTCGTACGACATGTGCTCCAGACCCTTCACCAGCTTCGTTGCCCTTCTCTGGACACGCTCGAGTAATTCAATGGCCTTTTTGCAGTGAGGGGCCCAAAACTGAACACAGTAATTGAGGTGCAGCAGTCAGCTAAGAACAAAAACTAGTGTCTTGCAGGTAACTAGTTCTTCAATGTGTGTTGTCTAGTACCTGCTATGTATGATGGCAACCCTCCCTCACCTCCACAGCCAAGTTTCCTGGACAGGTTAGTACTTGCAGGCTGTGAGAACTGGAAAGCACAGACTGTGCACCATGTATATGTGTGCACATACAGGAAAAGAGACAGGGGAAAGGAAAAAAGGCTTCTCTGAGCAGAATTTGTGACCTAGAGTAACCATGTAAAATCATTTTCTAAAAAAAACCCCCAACAACAAACAAACAAATCCACAGAAATTCCAATATTCACAAAGCAATAAGTCCAGAGCAGGACACCAGGGTTTCATACACTACAAATGTGAAGCAAAGGGGTGAACAGGCTGTGCTGGCTCACTTCTTGCCTATGTGTTAACAATGCAGTGTTCGAAACCTTTTCCCTTTTTTTTTGGAAGCACCAGAAAACATATCAATCAAGTAGGAGCCAAGATAAACCAGGTTATGGATGTCATTAAATACACAACCTGCTAACAGCCTCTGCATGTTTCAGAATGATCAGGGACTGGAAGGACTGGGTCAGATTCACAGTAGGTAGCAACTCAACATCTTTTAGAAGGGAGACATGGAAACAAACGGCTGGTCAGGGATCCAGGTTCTCCCCCTTCCTGAAAGACCCTCAGGTCCTTCCCAGACACAGTGTTCAAGCAAGCTCCCCCTAATAGACTGCCTCACCTTGGCACCCCACGCGCATCCTCCAAATGGCTGCATCGAGCACATCCTCCGACCATGAGCTCCAGGGGGCTCCTCACTGCAGGGAACACGCCCCTGGCTCAGCTGTGAGTTTTGTGCCTCCCTTTGGGGTGCAGGTGCACATTTTCATCACTTTCACTGGCTATTTTGAGAGTAGCTGTCTTTCCTGATGTTACATGGTGTCACGTCCCAATTTCTTGGGACAATGACTCGGATTCGCCGATTCCCAGGTCAGGATTAAGGTGAAATGACACCAAGGACTCTTCAATTCACAAAACTCAGTTTTTATTCGCTCACAACAGTTATTAGCATGAAACTTTGTCAATAAGCCTTGCAACTTCTGCAATAGGCAGTAAACTTACACTGACTAGCAACATATCTTATAACATACCCTGACAAGTCTTAAACATGCCCTGACAAGCCTTGTCTTATATACAGGGGTACAGAATGAGAATGGGATAGAAAAGGAGAGAAAGAGAAAAAAAGATAAAAAGACAAAAAAGAAAGATTTCACCAGTCCTGGTTCCATCATTGGTCCAGCCATCCTAGGGGTCCAGTTCCAGAGGGGTGCAGCCAACCGGAGCTTTGACTCGTGTCCTCTTATAATTCATTGCCCCTCCTCCAGGTGGGCACTTAGACTCATTAGATTAATTAGGCATCTAGCACAGCCTGTGCTTCTCAAATTCTCCTTGCTTTGGTACATGCATAGTTTGTACCTTCAGATTCTTCTGGAAAGGGGTTGGTGGGCTTAGGGGTCACTGGGAATTTACTGCGCCCCTCCCTGCAGGTATGACCATTGTTTGACCTTTCCTTTTGGCACCAGCTTCTGTATTGGCTCTTTACAGAGTTGCTCAAGATAGGGAAGTTCAGCCCCAGAAAAGTGTGATCCCACCTCCACAGGACCCCCTCCTCTTGCTGGGTCTTCCCGCCATTACCTGCACAGCCCCTGTGTTTTGATAGAAACCATTTCCTTTACCAAAGATCTTTATCCGATGTTTTGAGTCATTATGGTTTCATCAGACTGTCACAGAGGGCACCTCCTGGGTACACAGAGCTTACACCACCACAGGAACACCATGCTCTCCCTGTTCTCCTCCACCTCACTGCCCACCATTGCTTGCCCCACCAGACATACCTACTGCAAGCACCAGTGTCCCAAGCTGTCCCACTGCACCCCACAGGATGGCCCACACTGGCACTGCCCTGGCAGCTCCCTCCTGGCCCTGCCACAACCAGGCAACCCAGTGTAGGGGAATTGGCTCCTTCAGAGGATGAGAAAGAACTCTCTGAAGTCTGTATCAAGAGGCAGAATAGCTTTTATCCCCTCAGCAGACTGCAGCGCGTCTTTCAAACCATATATCTGCTGATGCAGTACTACTTTGTGCTGTTTGCTCCTTGCACCAGGGTGAAAAATGTCTGTCAGGCTCCTGCAAGGTTGTGGAGAGGATTTTATCGGCCTTCTGTGACAGGAGGAGTTACATATGACTTCTTGAGGTGGATGTTATTGCTGTTAGGGCTTTCCATGAGCAGGACAGCCGTCCTGGCCTCAGCTGGTCGGAGGGCAGGAAGGGCAGTATTCAGCCCTGACAGTTTTGGGAAGGGTGTTTCAGGCCCTCCTCTCCCCTGCATCTACTCTCCCACAGGAGCTAGAAGGGGTATCCAGGCCACATGTTTTTAGGGCTTTTTATCCACCTGCGCCATCACTCCCTCTGTGCACAGCACTGAAGGCTGTGTCTCATGGCAACAAGAGGAGGGTGAAGGATAAGGGTGGAGCAGGGAGGAAAATCCACACCTGGAGAGATAAGCAAGGCTGGGAAGGAGGGAGGGAAGAGGCAGTCTCCTGGGGTTGCTCAGCATGCAAAAAATATCACTGGGTCTCTCAAAAGGACTGAGGAGGGATTTTAGGGATTCATAGACTTATCCCTGAGGACAGAGGTATGAGGCTCCTCCAGGAAGGGAATAGGAAAGACAGAGTTCTGTTCCTTAGATGAAGCAGTCACAAGTGCCCCATAAGAGTCATGGAAGTGAGGCTTAATTGGTTTTGCACTATTGTTGAGAGGTGTGTTAAGTGAAAAAGTTTTATTTGCTCTTCATTTAGGGAAAGACTCTTCACCTCTGATGTGAAGTACATTGTCTCCTGCAAGCTCTTTCTACTCCTCTGCATAGTTGTAGGCTAATATATCCTAAAATAAGTTGTTCCCTTTACAATGCATGTACTCTTCCTTAAAGTCTATGCTGAAGAATTACCCCAGCAGACTTTCTGTTCTGGAGCTTGACATCAGCACACTGCATTTTCCCTAAGCTCTCTGCTCAGCAACTTTATGCCATATGCAGCAATAGCAAGTATTAATAAGGAGTAGGCAGAGTGCTTCGTCTCCCTTGGCAGCTTTTTCAACACCAAGCCAATATCAGAGATGTACAACTAGCCACTGTATAAAAAGAAACTTTTATTTTTTTAGTGCTTCTCCTGATATATGAAAAGAGAAACCACTGCAGTGTTTAGGAAGGAGCCAGGGTAC
Organism: Strix aluco; assembly: GCF_031877795.1. NCBI lineage: Eukaryota > Metazoa > Chordata > Aves > Strigiformes > Strigidae > Strix > Strix aluco. Next base: position 12,132,614 of record NC_133971.1, on the reverse strand, counting down.
TTGCTTTATGGCTACAAGCTCCATTGTTGAAAGGACTCAGAAGCAGCAGCCTGTGGGTCTGGATACCCTGCTGCAGGGCTGGCAGTGGAGAGAAGGCAGCAGGCAGGGGCCAGGAACCCCATGGAAGGGCACAGCGGGAGGGTTTGGGCTCAGCTCTCCCTTCACCTAGATACACAAGACACACAACCTGGCTCTTGTTCTCAAAACACAGTTCTCAGGGCACCAACCTTTGGCTCTCTACCTTCATATGTCCTTCTGGGTTACATGCACCAAACTATTGGGTAGGTCAGGAGACAATTTCTCCCTGTCCAAGCAAACTAAGGTGCATAACTACTGATTGAAGGCCATGAAGGCAGAAATGGAAACTGTGACTGAATCCATCAGTGCTTTCCTATTTTAATATTATCTAGCTTCAGTGACTTCAGTCTCTATTCAGGAAAGATTCCCTACTGACTTGTGCCAAATACATACAGCTGATCTCCATCTCTAAAGAGGAACACACTTAAAATATATATTTAAATTATTGAAACAAGATATGCTCTTTTTTTTTTTTTTTTTTTTTTTCAAAATATTGATGTGGATTACAAAAAAGGATTTATTTCAGCATCTGTCTGTCTATGTCAGAATACCCACATCCTCATCTCATGAGATTATTGTTCCAAAAATCAGCTGTACTTAAATTCACAATTAATTACTATGATTGTGACAAAAGCCTTCTAGGCAAACTTTGCCCAGGCATAACCAATACTAATGTTTCATTCTTCATATTAAGACTTCATTCATATAAAGACTTTCTTATTACAAAAATTTATGTATTCTGAAACAACGCATTTTCATCTGAAGCTAATAAAAGGAAATCTCCCTTCCCCATTATCGAGAACCACATTCCACCTTCTGTATAGTATTGTTCTGTAATTTTAGAAAGGACTAACTTTACATTATCTGTTTCACTAACATCCATATATTCACTTTCAACCCCCTGTAGTATGAAACATCCTGGATAATAAACGTTGAAATATTTGGGCTGTAAATGGAGAAGCCAACTCAACCAGAACGACAGCTGTGCTACTGGAACCGCAGCAATAAACACAGACTGTACCTCCCTTCAATTTTCTTTCCCTTGAATCCACTTTCAGGAAATTTGCCGGTGTAATAATTTAATTTACCTGAGTCATGCTTTTTCAAAATTTTGCCCATTCAGATGTGATATCTTTGTGCTACTGTATTTGGGTCCTACTCTAATGAATAGCTCCGATCAGATTTCTATAAGCAAGTGCTCCTGATATGCATCTGCCTACGATTGGTATTGTTCATATAGATTGTGTAGCAAAATCAAGCCTTAACAGTCTCTGCTTTTTCACCATTTTACATCCTCAAAGTATAGCTATTCTATAACCTTACTAAGATATTCTCTATTGCTGTTCCTTACATCATTTAATTTCCCAGTACACTAAGTGTGCCCTCCATTAGGGGGAACATCAACATTTAGCACAAATATCCCACCATCAATATTTTCCTTTTCAATATTATGCATTGCAAAAAACCAATCTTTTTCCAAAGCAAATAATTAATGTTTGTTTGATTCTCGCTTTTCTAATAGATTTTACAAAGGAACTGATTTCCTTCCTACCATCCTCATTTTGTTAAACATGGTTCTGCTTTCTGAGTATATATATCCAAGTATTAACAACTTCACACAGGAGCTGGTTGAGTTAACAATACAAGTTCACAACTTGTATTCAAAACAACCTTATGATAGCTGTTCTAAACCAGTTCCAGATTCATGTTACCCAGTAGGGTTTTTTTGCTAATCAGAAATATGATTCACATCCTATATACCAGTATAAGGGAAATTTAATATCTAGATCTTAGTCTCTAGTTTTGTGGGTTTAATTTTTTCCCCAGTATATCAAAGAGAAAAAAAATTATGTGCATAAAATGTGTGAAAAAAAAATAGCCTTCAAAACTTAAGACTATAGTCTAAGTCCTATAGTGCTTAAATGGGAGTGTTTGGGTTGGGTTTTTTTATCCCACTATGGTGAGGATATCTCTTTTCACTTTTGTGGGACTTCATGATGCCAAGCAAGAAAAGCAACTTGACTCACCAGATTTCAGTGAGTAAGGGGTGGGAGGGAACTGCCCATAGGCAGCTGGTCAGGGCATGCTTAGCTATTACCTGACTAATGCTGATGGGATATAAACCACCTCCAAGTGATGTGCAATGGCAGCTTTGAAGAGTAGATATAAATGTTGTGCTGAGAGTGAGATGCATAGAATTATTTTTGTGAATGTTACACTTGTTTTAAAATAACAAATTGTTGCAGTAAGGTAAGAATTACTGGAAGCAGGTAAAGCTAACAGAAGAAAAGAGAATTTTTACTGTAGCTGTAATTCTCGGATGTTTGATAAGCAACATGCTAAACATCAAGAGGCCAAGAAACTTGTACATTTTGTAACATAAAAAAGAGCCCATTACCAGCTCTTTGCAATTAAAGAACAATTCCCTGACTCTCCAAAAGCAAATATTCTCCTTACTGGATGCCAGTGATGCCCATTTGAAAAAGATTTGACCCAACCGCTGAAGAAATGGAACTCACTAGTTAATTAGAGAACTTCAAAAAGCCACAGTTCCTGTCTCAAAAATACCTTCACTTCTCATTCTTGAAAGGGATGTTGTAATTCAGATAGATGCTGGTAAAAAACCGATTTCTTACCCAGAGCATCTTTGGACTGCAATATGGCATTTGCACAAGAATGAAGGCAAAATCAGTTATGTGCCCACTTTAAGTCAGGAGCAAGAAGGATGCCAAAAATAAACTGTACAGGATAAAGAGTTACAAGTGCTCACATCTATCACTTTGACAGTTTGGCCAGATGAGGAGAAAACTCTCTCAAGGTTAAGGTTTTACCAAAATAAGATGAATATGCAAAATAACATTGCATATAGAGGTGATCATACTATAAAATCTAAATCATATGCTTGACTTTGTATCAGGGATGCTCTGGAGTGAAACGACACCTCTGGGAAGGCAGAGGTAGCTGTAGTACTCGTAACGAGGGACCACATGTGGAGGGTAATGGAGTCCAAGGAGAACAAAGAACAGTGAAAACACACCTTGTTACCATCAGAGAAAAACAGGTATAGACCTTCTCATCCATACAGTAGGAGAGTGTTTTGCTTTCTGGAGAACAGCTGGAAAGAAGCTCCTTATATATGGTTCCTAATCAGCTGCTTCTTCTCCAAAATGAGTTAGGGATAATGATGTGCGCCTGGAGTTAGCAATACTTCTTGTAAATCTCTCAACAACTCCTCTCCCAGCATTTGGGATGGGGTGCAGGCAACCTCAAACTTTTGTTGCTGAAATGGCCTGTGCGAGGCATTGGCCTGCCAGCCTTGCACAGCCTCTGAGAAAGTGCTAGGCTTTGATGAAAAACAGGCCTTGGAAGAAAGATAAGAGGCTGTTGAGTTATGCCAAGGTGGCAGGGAAAAACAACGGCCAGCTGCAACACTAAACTGTGAAAAAGTACTGAACTGCGAGAAGATGCTACCATGAGAACAGCGCGTGAACGAGAGGGTGATTGGCCTGCACAGTGCGTGTTAGAGAGGTCTTGTGCTGATAGGAGAAAAGGTTGATAACTGTCTAATTGCTGATTTGTTAACTATGAAGTAAGAGCTTTACCGACAGCATCCGAGAGCATAAGTATGCACCGTTGTAACAATAAACTCTCTCTTTCTCTCTGGATTTCTTCGGGAGTCCGTGCCTCAGTTGCCACAATGGCCAGGTTGCAGAAACTTAAACTGCTGATTCTTAAACTACGAGTAAAGAAAATGATGCACGATGTGATCAGCAGGGACACGTAAAGCCACATTATCCATACCAATCTAAACTCTCAACAAAAGATCTTAAACAGCTAAAGCATATAGCAAACACGGGAGAACTGCTGTCTGCCAAAGGACAACAAGCACAGTGAAACCCATTACAACTCCATCTCATTGCCACAACAGTATGTCTCATCTCTCAGGCTCTCCAGGGAGAGGGGATTCCTCCCTGTGCTCTGTGGAAAGAGAGCAAAAAGAAACTGAACAAACTTAATCTCACAATTAAAGCTCAATATCTATAAATCTAGAATCAGTAGTAAAGTAGCTCTCCTAGGTTTTGTTTAAGTCCATGCTCCTCTCCCACTGTGTCACCATGGGCATGTGAACTGAAATCGAACACTGGTGTGAGACAGCTCTGGGCTGAGCTGTGAAAGGAGGGGTGTAACAAGAGCTGAGACTTTCAGGTTGTCGAGTGCTTACAGAAAGTCTTTCTGAATAATTTCTGTGGTGTCAGTAGACTAAACATACTGTCTGGCCTGCTCTGGCAACAGCTGTGTGTCGCCCCACCAACCTCTGCAGCAGTATTATTTGGCTTTGTATAGTCTGGGCTGTACATACCCTGCAGGAGGAATATGAACCTGGATCTCAGGATGCATTGAGCACCTAAGGGCAGTGCAGGCATAACCTCTTCTTTCTCAGTGCAGGTTCTTTTCAAAACAAAACACAACCTCAAAATGACATCTTTATCATATACTTAAAAAATACATGTTATTCTGAAACTATGGTAGTATATACTACATGAGTGCCCAAGACAAGCCAACAGATCTCTGCTCTGTTGATTTGTACATTCCTTAATGCTTGTAACTCATCTGACTTAGTTTAATGGACTTTTGGAGTGATTTTGTAACAGCCATAATACTCTGCATCACATGGCCTAGAAAAAAACTAAGTAAACTTTACACTATTGCTATTATTCCAGACTGAAAAAGAGGTAGAATGAAAAAGAAAGGAATTTTGTAAAACAGTGCTACAATTCAGCAATATCTAGTGCTACAATCCCATCACTTACACACCAATTTTCCACCAAATTGGAACTAATCATCAGGCATTGCATACCTTTTTTATTATCATGTATGGTGTGGTTTGAGTCTGAGAGGAGAGAAGAGAATCGAATATTTGTGGCATAGCAATTTTGCATTATCATTTTTGTTCTCACCACTACTGTTCTAATACAGCAGACACACTTGTGCTCCAAGAAATGCTTGCAAGCATTCTTCTGAAAATATAAAAATGGGGTTTGGATATGTGATGGACTCACAGGCTTCTTCACTGCAGAAAATGCTGTCAATGAAACTGCAGCACCACCTCTGAGTTACTCTGATCAGCTATTTTGCAATTTGTCTTAGGGAAGAGTTTGTGCAGAATTTATCATAACCAGTTTGTGCTGCATCATCCTTCTACTCCCAAATGTTACAAGAACAAAACAAATGCAGTACAAACACCAGAACAACCTTCAAAGGACAGAAAAGGAACACATACTCTCACTTAAACTCATTTACTTACACCCAAACTGAGATGAGAACACCCAAGTTAAAGTGATTAAATGATAAGCGAAGCCAGCTGGCATTAGAAATGTTATTGCTGATAAATAATGCCAAGCCTTGCAGCTATCAACTGTTAGTGTAACTGGATAGATCCTGAAGTCCTCATCTGGTCCTTTAATGAGACAAAGCTAGCATGGAAGAAAAAGGGATTTATTTATTTTTTGTGCTGTATTTTGAGGAGAACAGAGAAACCCTATGTTTTAACCTTAAAATGTGTAAACTGGAGAAACAATTGATCCTTGTGTGAACTAGAACATCCAAGAAAGCCTAACTACAGAGCACTGATTTTATACCTGGTACTGCACTTTACTGACAATGCCTACAAGCATCTATATCTTATTTCTTTTTGTTAATTGATTTCCGTGCTTCATCCTCTGCCTGTTACACTAAAAGCAGCCCAATAAGGGGAGCAAGTGGTTCTGGGATTTGACAGGCTACTCCTCCAGGAGCAGGTGGTAGGCCAGGGCTGTGTCATCCAGAAATTTGCAGCTCCTGGCACTTACATGGAGGTTTTTTTGAAAAAAAAACCCTGGTTAACACAAAGAAAACTTCTCATGTAAATACTCAGGATTTGACAGTAATGTTGTCCATTGGCATCAGTGGGATCCCTGGTCACAACTAGAGACAAGGTAAGAGAGAGACTTCTCATAGGCTTCTCAACTGGGACTTGGATGTGGTTTTGCAGATCCCACTGGAGTAAGGGGTCTCCTGTCAGGACCACCCCTCTGTGGTGTAGGGAATTTACTGCAGGGAATTCACTACAACAGAGAGACAGAAGAAGAAATTAACCATAAATGTGCAGTTAGGAAGTACCTCAGTAGATACAGAGGTACAATTCCCTGCACTAGATTAGGTGGAGGAGGGGCATTGAACATGGCACTCTCACACAACATTGCTTTCCTCAACTGCCTCAGCTTAACTGGCTGTGGACAGCTTTCATTTTTTCCTATATATTTTCACAACAATATTCAGGATATCTAGTTTTTAGGGTAAAGTAGACTGTCCCCAGAGGTAAAAATCTTGACTATTTTTTAAAACCTGAATTTCTTTTTTCCAGCAGCAGGTCTCATTCTTCTTCCCTGCACTTATTCATAAACGTAAGTCAGAAGTTATGTGAACTAATGGATCCACACAAAGAAACAAACCTTCAGAAAGTTTTGGGTATTTACCAGAGGTCTTAGTTTTCCTTGTCTAGTCAGAAGCTCAGCCCTCATGACAATCTCACACTGTAGTAAAAAACAGTATTGGAGACACTGTATGATGAGAAATCAGCAGAATTACTAAAATCTGCCTGTCTGAAAGAAGTAGATTTTAATGTTTTATGGATTTCTTCAGATAAAACTTGTATTTCACTGTTGGTAAATCTGTAAATATTATGCATTACATTATCTGGAAATTAATTTAATCAAAATCTATCAGCCTTTGGAACAAAGGCTGTGTATTCCTTTCTCTGAGGTGCTGCTTCTGAAAGCACACTAATGTGCTACCCTTTTTCTTCCCATTTAATTTCTTCAGGTGCTCTGCGAATCCCTGCTCATATCCTTTCTTAATTAGTGACAGATCCTGTCATCTGTTCTTAATCTTCAGACAGAAAAAAAATCACTGGTGGCTTTAAAGGTGATTTGCCTAACAACAACAATAAACTGTAAATTATTAAAAACATACATCTTCATTCAGATTAACTGTAAGTGAAATATAAGGTCAGATCATCAAACGTGTAAAGCAGAAAACTATACTGATTCCTGCTGATAATTTAGCCCGTTGTTTTTGTGCCTTGCATGTTATTTCTACTTTAAAAATCAGATCTCAATATATCTGAATAACAACAACTTTTCCAAATACTATCTCAGTCCTATCTTGCTCTGAAGTATATGTAACTCTACATGCACTGTTACTCTCAGCTTAGATTGTGAGGTACAAGCACAACAGAGCTCTTTTGTTGCCTCTATCTCTATCTCCCTAGCTCTAATACATGTTATCTCCTTACCAGATATAATTGCTTTCCTCATTTCAGCAGAGCTGTGGTTTACACTGTACCATTCCTACCATCAATTTCCTTTCAATGAGCTGAAAGTATCATTGAAAATATTTTTTTGAAAGGGAAACTTGCCAGATGGTAGCTTGATAGAAATTTCCAGTGAAAAAGGAATCTCTTTCAGATATTTCAAGATTTAAACTATCTGCAACACAACTTCTTTCTTCCCCGCTCCCAAGTTTAGGAAGCTTCAGCTGAATTATTTCATAACACAGCTTACAGGTATGCTCACGTAATCAGAAGAGGGTATAATTTGCCTCACCTTCAAAAGGAGTCAGCACTGATGTTGCCCAAGTCTCAGTCCACATTCTGACAGGCACTTAGTGTATTTGGATAGTGTGTTACCCATATGTGTCAACTGCTATGTTTTAACCTCAGGTTGGAAAACCCAGCAGGATCTCTTATCTCTTGAAATTGAAAAGACATGTGTTGGGCTGGGACTGGATTAGTGAGTATGAGTAGCTGTACTCAGTAGTGACCTGAAGGAACTCCTATGGATGCTGCCTTTGCTTATAGAGAAAAAGCATTTGCTCTCACACATTGTTTTCAGCTCCTCTGGTGAGCAGCCAGCTGCAGTCCCCTCTGCCCCTGAAGCATCCATTTTTGTAGTACCCACACCTAAAGTTGGTCTTTTTTTCCATGAGCAGCACTGGTAGAGCAAAATCAAGTGGTTTGCCTTTTTGCTGATAGCTTTAGTGCTCAGGTTGTTGTGAAAGCTTCAGCTGAAGACAGATCCTTGGGCTCCTTGAAGTCTGTCAAAATCAGTGGGAGTCTTCTCAGGGTCTTCACTCAGTATAAAGGATGATCTGCCAGGGAAGCTGTTGTGAGTTTTATTTTCTTTTTTTTCCCTCACTTGGTCAGGCCAGGCCTCCTAGACACTCCTAATGGTAAAGGACAAGGTTTTTTGCTGTATCCTCAAGTGGAAGGTGTGCACAACACAGGAGTGTTACAATTCACTGAACTCCCTTGTAAACACTGCATACTTAATGGTAAAGAGATACATTAGTTTTAATAATAAATAATAACAAATCAAAGATAGCAATACTTAAGTACTACACATATTTTAATATAACGAATTAAGTGACCTCTGATATATTTTCATGGCAAGAGAAAACATAAATCAGTTCTCAAATATCTGGTTAAGAGCTTCACTTATGCTAAACTTATAATCAAACTGAAATGCCTTTCACCATACAAGAAAAGTCTAACAAATTAGAATCCTTCCAAAAGCTTTGGAGAATATTGAAAATTAAGTAATAGCCCATTTTGCTAACATAATTTTAACCATTATGAAATACTTAATTCTGTAGATTTACAGTTCTTAATGTAAAAAGCTATCAGAACCATCAAGTCAGAACCTCAGCATCATGTGGCCTGGAAAATGGTCTGGTCTTGTTGTAAGGAGGCTGGCAGACAGAGAGCCCATCACATCCCTCAATGAATTGTTTCAATATTTAGTTATGTATTCCTTTAGAAAAGTTAGCTTTATTTCTGGTGTGAATGTCTTTGTCTTCAGCCTCCAGCTATTAGATTTGACTGTGCTATTTTCTGCTCAATTAAAGAACTGTTAAAAACCCATGTACTGTTGTGTCAACCCAAAGGGAGCCTGGCTACTAGAAGAACATATGTTGAAATTTGTTGTGCCTTAGTTCATGTTAATTTTTCCCATGACATCTCTCCATGCAATGAAACCAACCTGCACATAATTAATGTCCCTAAGGTAATGAGGAACAAGAAGATCCTCCTGAGAAGGTGGAGGTGGAGGCCCAGCTGAGCTCTGCTGACAGCAATCTCCAACAACAAACACATTGCCCTGTTTCTATATTTTGGGGGCATTATGGCCTGGGCAAATTTAAGCAGTGAAACAGGGCACTACTCTTCACCCTCTCCCAGCCCTGGAATACCCAAAGGAAAAATTGGTAAAGGGATGGGATTTGTCTTCTCACCCACTATTTCTTTGCACTACTGGGGCAATTCAGCTTTTGATTGCAGGTTCTTTCATACACTGAAATCATAGTTTTGTTTTTCACTTAAGAAGGGAGGTGAAGACTGTCACTGTAACACAATCCACATCTTCAAAGTCTAGCAAAATCATGGAGGATGAAAAATGATTCAGAAAGGTCAGGGAACCAGAAAATATAAGAAGGAAATGCTGAATAAAATATATAAAGACAGTCCTGCACTGTGTGTTTTGTACTCACATTAGCCCAGTAGCTGTAGGATGAATTATTCCATGGGCATGATATACGCCCATAGGAAAACCAGATACAAGCATTACTGTGTATCTCTTGGCTGGAAGTGCCAAAATAAGGATACGTGTAGTACTGCTCCTCCTGTAAGTAATACAGAGTCACATTTTTTTGAGTCATTTGAGGTTTTTCCAAAGCAGCATGTTAGATTGTTATAAAGTGCTCTCACTTCTTGGACCTTCATGGCTGGTATTCAACAAAATAAGTATTTCTTCCAGTTGTGTGTGCTTTGCTTTTCCTTTTGCCAAAATTACATTTTTTCAATTCCTATTTCTTAACATTTTCATCATTAACATTCAAGCTTAGAAGAGGTGTTTATAAACTGTCAAAAGTCTGGTTTTAATTTTTTCATAAAAATGAAAAGCAAAATATTGTGCTCATCTTCCAACAGCAATGCACAGTGCCAGGGTGTACATTAATAAGACACTGTCTCTTATCTATGTGTTTTAAAATATGCTAATGCTTAAACAGCCTTCAAACTCACATCCTGCTATTACTTATTGCCATATTTTGACAGTATTTTTTTCCCAGTAATAGTCATTCCTTTAACACTCTTTGTCATTCATGTAAATCAATAATTTTCTGCTTGTTTTGAGTTAGTAAAAGAAGTTATTAATTAAAATGTTACAATGAACTTGCTGGTGTCCTCTGCCGACTTCCATTCTTTTTAATGAGAAGTTTGAGGGTAAAATGCTGCACTGCTCTTTTGGACTACAGAGAAAGCAGTTTCATGTCAAGCCTTGATAATGGCAAACAAGATGGTTCCTGTTCCACATGCTCTTCTAAGACATCACTTGAGCTGTCTTCCATTTTCTAATTATTCACTGAAAGTGAAAAGAAGTAGTTAGATCTAGGGAGAAGAGAATAGAAATGGAAAAAAGCATATTTTTTTCTATTATTTTGGCATTCGTGCCATTGCTTGGTGCTTTGCTCATATCATGACTGATTGCCAAAGAAACACAAAATTTTTTTTTTTTGAAAAAGAAAAATCTCTAATTAAAGCCTTAGTTATGTTCTGCTTTCACACCATAATAAGCTCATATATCTTGTCTGTACATGGTCCCTATGGGAGGAAGGAGACATTAAAAAGAAGTGCCTTCCAGCTTTACTGTATGGACTTTGTGCAGTCTAAATCAGAATGCAGGCATTAATCTCTGAGATAGAAGAGGACAAGTCCCTTTCAGTGCCATTGAAACCAGGCAAGAAATTTCATTGATTCTCCCTTACCAATGCACCAATTATTAGAAATAACCACACCACAAAGACTTCTCTCTCTCTCCCTTACCCCCTCATCCCCTTGTTTTATCTTCACATACATCAATGGTGACTCTTTCAGTGCTGCATTGCCTGTTGCTTCCATTTGTGATGAACTTTTCTTTAGTTAATCAGACTTCATTAATGTCAAACAGCAGTTTCCTAAAACACAGTTTTCCCCTCTCTTTCCAAGTCCCTCTTTCTCTACTCTGTTTTCTCCAGAGTCTAGAGGGAACATTTTGACTCTTCAGACCTCACCTGGTCTTAGACTTTCTGCAGTTTTGCCATAAGCCTTGTCTGGAGTATGTCGACTTGGAATCATAGAATACCAGGAGGGACCTCAAGGATCATTTGGTCCAGTCTTTCTTGGCAAAAGCACAGTCTAGACAAGATGGCCCAGCACCCTGTCCAGCTGAATCTTAAAAGTGTCTAATGTTGGGGAATCCACTACTTCCCTGGGGAGATGATTCCAATGCTGGTTGTTCTCATTGCGAAAAATAGTCCTCTTGTTCAATAGGAATCTCCCCAGGAGTAACTTGTACCCATTACCCCTCATCTTTTCCATGTGATTCCTTGATAAAAGGGCATCTCCATCTTCTCTGTAGCCACCCTTTAAATACTGGAACATGGTGATGAGGTGTCCCCTAAGCCTTCTTTTCTCAAGACTGAATAAACACAACGCTCTCAGCCTTTCTTCATATGACAAGCTTCCCAGTCCTTTGATCATCCTTGTGGCCTTTCTCTAGACCCTCTCCAGCCTGTCCACATCTTTTTTGTATAGTGGGGACCAAAACTGAACACAGTATTTCAAGTGTGGCCTGAAAAATACTGAGTAGAGTGAGATAATGACACCGTTTACCCCACATCAGCCGAGCAGGTTACTTGGTTGTAGAAGGCGATCAGATTTGTCAAGCACGATTTGCTCTTGGTGAATCCATGCTGGCTTTTCCCAGTCACATGTTTCATTTGACTTGTAATAGCTCCCAGGAGGATTTGTTCCATAACTTTCCCAGGGACTGAAGTAAGACTGATGGACCTATAATTTCTTGGATCCTCTCTTAAGCCTTTCCTGTAGATAGGGGTGACATTAGCCTTCTTCTACTCTTCTGAGACATCCCCCGATGTCCACAACTTCTCAGATTATGAAGAGTGGCCTTGCAATGACATCAGCCAGCTCTCCTAACTCCCTCAGGTGGATGTTGTCAGGGCCCATTGATTTGTAGGGGTCAAACCCCTATAACAGTTTACATACCAACTCTTCCTTCACTGACGGTGAGTCTGTGTTTGCATCAACCTGCATTTGTGTTCCCAAGACCTGGGGACAAACAGTGCTGGTAAAGACAGACTTGAAGAAAGTTGAGAACCTCTGACTTTTCAGTGTTGTTGCTGATAAATTCAGCACTGTTCACTGTTATGTTTAACAGTGGGCCAATACTTTGAAAGTTTGTTGTCTTTCTATACAAAGACAGGTGCTGCTCTTATCTAGGAGGCAATGGAAGAGATATCTTTCACTTTTTTAGACTTATGGGTATATCTGCCCTGTTTAATAAAATTAATAAAATTATATTGCAAAGCCTGTGTTGATGACAGCATCACCGAACTAGGTCCTGGTGTCAGTCAAGCATCAGACAAGACAGCTCAGACCAGAAGTCTGTCTGCAGATGCTCTGTCTGGGGTGCTGGTTCTCTCCTCTGCCTACCAACCAGCCCACCAACTGAAGGAGCAGGAACATTAGAGGGAGGGAACAAAAGTTCCTGCTCTGACACATAGTCAGTGTCATTGATACCACTGCTGCTATGTGAAATGCTGCTGGCAGTGGCATAGGCATTGAAGCTGTGGAAGGGTCACATCCTCCACATCTCTGCACTCTCCTCTGGCTCCTTCTGCTTACCCTTCCTTCTACCCACTTAGACTCTGAAGGATATTCTGCATATGATGGTAAGACTGGAATCATTTGCTGAGGGACTCTTCCTCATCTGCAATATAATCAGAAATTCCAGGGCAAACACCTGGAATGATGCTTGGACAAATGGGTCTCCCACAGCTGCATTCTGAGAGCTTGCATGGTCACTGTTTAACAGGGGGGTCTTAGGAAATGTTTACACCAAACAAACTTGCTGGGTGTACTACTCAACAATGGGCTTCATCATGTGCCAAGAACAGGTTTTAAAAACTTTAATATAACAGAGTAACTGTCACTGATTACAGATAGTCTCAATGTAGTCACATCTGATAAAACTGCTATCCTTGTGCACTCTCTGCCCAAGAAATGAGACAAAGGGAAGTGCCTATCTCTCTCCAGATATAAGGTACACAAAGTCCTAAATATTCTTTCCTGCATCGCACCAAGTTAGACACTTAATATAGCCAAAAGCAAAAATATGAATATTTCTAAATGTACAGGTTAAATTTTGAGAAAATTATTCACAGCCTTGGAAGTGGAAATGCTGATGCCTGACATTGTGTATATCCTGTGAAAGAACTGATGCTTTTGAACACTTCACATTTCTGTGAGCTAAGTGGCAAAAGGTGACTCAGCAGAAAGTTGACCTTTGCTTGAACACTTTTCTCTTTTCTCCTTCGATGCATGCAAGTTAATTTGCATTACCCTGGAGATGACGGTAGACTTCACAGTGCTCTGGACTTCCAAGCCATGGACTGCTTTACTGAGTGTCTGTATTCCAGTCTTCTGATGTAATTGAGCATCTTCCTGTGAGGACACTCCTGCTCAAATTGCTTCTAGAATTTCACTAAACTTGTGTAGTCCTTCCTGATATTTCCATGTCTCTGACAATTTTCCTCCTTTTACTTCAAAATTAACTATAAACCCTTGCTTAAAACCTATCAAATAAAACAATTCATCGTTACCAAATGAGATTTTTATGCTGAGTGACATTAAGAAGTAAAGATTCGTCTCAGAAGTAGTCATGATCAAAACTATGAGCATGCTTAAGTATCTTGAAAAAGTGAAACCATACTAGAGGGCAAGTTTACCTTATACATAAAGAAAATCTTTAAGAGGGGTAACAGATAACAGCATTGTTTTTCAGCAAGGACTGTCAGGTTTCCCAGTGTAGTTAATTTTCCACCAGATCTCTGCCTGGAGGTACTATGAAATTGTTCCTTTAGTCTATACAGGGTTTGGGGTTGATGAGACAGAAGAACAGATATGGTTTTAAAAGGCCAGAAACCAGACACTGAGATTTTAGAACATTTTTACTGACTAATTTTTCATTCATACTATATAGATCAAGACTAAAAATTAAAAGCATGCTGGAGATTAAAGCAATGATTGACACATTATTACATTAATTTGTTTATATTGGTGGCATAAAGAAAGCCCTCAAAACCTGCAAGCATCATTAGAGGCTTTATTAAATGCTTCTCATGATTCTTCAGGAATTATTTGTCAATCGATACCATACTAATTAATGCTCATATAGACTTCTAGTAACCATTATTGCTCTTGTCATAGTAAGATTTAACCACTTTACAGAAAGACATTGATTTCATCAGAGAGAAAAGGGCCAGGCCACTGACCGCGTTATAGCTGACTCTTGGGAGACAAAACATTTATTGGGAAGTTTGAGGCTCAGCCAGATTTTAGAAGAGTTTTAATCATCAAGGGTTTTATCTGCTATAACTTTTGGAAACAGCTCAGATGAAAAGGCGTGCAATTCAAAATGAAAAAAAAAAAAAAAAGAAAAAGGCTGGCTCAAGTAATAATAGTTCAGGCTGATAGTGATGACAGGTAGTGAGACACTTTGAAATGCTTCACTATAGCTGCAGCACAGTAGGGCTGCAGGACAGAGAGTTCTCAGGAGTAGCAGAGAGACTGAGTGATCATTGCAAAGCTTTGTTAAAATGTCTCTTTAAGAGTTTTCTGGTCAGTATGAGCAGGGAGTGTCCCCAGTGTGCCTGGCCCATGTAGTCCATGTGAGAAGGAGACACGGCAGCACTACATTGCCCTGTTCATCTAGGTTTTTCTTCCAGGAAAAATCTGTTCATGTGAGCAAAGGGCTGCAGCATGCCGCAGTGTGCCCTGCGCAGGGCAAAGGTGTGCAGGGTGCACTTTGGGGCATACATTTCTCATAGTGAACACTCAGCTTGAGTGTGGCCCTTCCACATAGCAGATGTGTGTCTTCACTTCTTATCGAAAAGACATCTCTTGATACAATCACTTCCCAACAGGAGATTGAAATTGCTTTCCCTTTCATTTCTAACCTTTGCTGCTTGGTGTCTGTAAACCGCTTTCTGAGCGGCCTACAGAGAGTACAGAGCAATGATTACAAAACAGTGTCCTTAAAGTGTATTTTTTTCTCCGGGACTCACAACACTCAGAAAACAAATTTAATGTAGGAGAGGTCTATCTACATAATGGTTTATCTCTGCCCCTCTGACTTGGCAATGGCAAATTCCAGGGTCCAAGATGCTCTTGGTCAGCCTATCCACCCACCACTGCTAGCACAACATGCTTCTCCATGCAAGGGTGATTTATTTGTCCTCTTTCCTGTCTTGACAAAGCAGCCTTGTCAAAAGAGTCAGGCTACAGGATGACATGTCCTGTCTGGGAGGATGCTGCTATATCTATACCATTGTTTTTTACCTTTCCTACCTCAATCCCTAAGCATTCAGGAGAGCTGATATCACAGGCACACACAAAGGGACTTTTCACATTTACATTTCTTAGATATCTATTTGGAGAAAGAGGAAAAACTTTCAACACTCATCAGGTTACTGTTGTTTGGACTGAGCTGCTTCAGTCTTAGTCTTGTGCAGTAAAACAAGGCAAATCCCACAGTAATTAGTAGCTCCTTTATAAGATGTCCCTAGTTAACATTGTTTAATTACTCTTAATAGAAAACACTGTTTATAGTGCTGTGTATTTGAATACCTTAAGTACCTTGCAATCACATCAAAGGTATTCAAGCTGATCTTCATTTAAGGCTTCCATGGTTTAACACCAGTTGGCAACTAAACACCATGCAGCTGCTCGTTCATTCCCCCTGGGTGGGATGGGGAAGAAAATCAGTAGGGTAAAACTGAGAAAACTCATGGGTTGAGATAAAGACAGTTTAATAAGTAAAGCAAAGTCCTCACATGCAAGCAAAGCAAAATAATGAATTCATTCACCACTTCCCATCAGTAGGCAGGTGTTCAGCCACCTCCAGGAAAGCAGGGCTCCATCATGCATAACAGTTACTTGGGAATATAAAAGTCAAAACTCCAAATGACCCCCTCTTCCTTTTCTTCCCTCAGCTTTATATGCTGAACTCTGTGCCAAATGGTATGGAATATCCTTGTGGTCAGTCGGGGTCAGCTGTCCCAGCTGTGTCCCCTCTGAAATTCTTGTGCACCCACAGCCTGCTCACTGGTGGGTGTGAGAAACAGAAAAGTCCTTGACTTAGTGTAAGCACTGCTCAGCAATAGTGAAAACATCTCTGTATTATCAACACTGTTTTCAGCACAAATCCAGAACATACTAGCTACTATAAAGCCCCATACTAGCTACTATAAAGAAAATTAACTGTATCCCAGCAAAACCCAGCACATTCTCCACCCCTTATTCCGTACAACTTATGTCATTCTCAGCACAGCCAAATTAACCACCACCACCTTTTCTGTTTTTTGATATATACACACAGATATAAATCCTTTAGTCTATGGGCCATTTCTCTAAAATGTCCGTTGAGTTCATTTAGTCCATGACTTTGGGCTCCATCTGTCATAACAGTCCTTCAGGACAAGAGAGGTGGTGTGTGGTGTTGGAGTGTTGCATGCTGAAGCCAGTTCTGGTTCTATCACCGCTGCACTTGTCCGGTTCCATCAGAATTCATTCTTCATTAATCTGAGTAATTCTTACTGTAATAACATTGATATGGTATACAGCAACCATAGTAGTGATGTAGTAGTAGTGTAGTATTATATAGCAATTAACATTATCCAATTTAAATCACTGGCTATTCTCACCCAAAATCAAATCCCCTGAGGTACACATCAGACTTCCCCATCCTTTCACATTACCCAGCAAGTGCATCCAGGTCCTTGGGCAAAAGCAATCCACAGGTGGGTTTTCCTTTGCCCAAGGCAGAAATAATGCAGACTGTCTTCCCCAGCATATCTTTTTGTGTGCACTACAGGGGCTTTATTCCCACCTACAGTACCTGGAAATCTTGATTGAGCAGAGCCAGCTTGATTGGCAGATCCCCTAGAGTTAACTGACCAGGTGGCTTTTGTTAAATGTGTATCCCAGTGTTTGAAGGTCCCAGGTCCCCATTGCTCTCAGTCTTTAACAGTCCATTGTATCTTTCGATTTTCCCAGAGGCTGGTGAATGATAGGGGATGTGATATACCTACTCAATGCCATGATTTTTGGCCCGGGTGTCTATGGGGTTGTTTCAAAACTGAGTCCTGTTGTCTAACAGTTCTTTCTGGGGTGCCATGTCACCATAAGACTTGCTTTTTAAGGCCCAGCATAGTGTTCCAAGCAGTGGCATGGGGCATGGGATATGTTTCCAGCCATTCAGTGGTTGCTTCCACCATTGTAAGCACATGGTCCTTGCCTTGGTGGTATTGTGGGCGTATGATATAGTCAATCTGCCAGGCTCCCCGTATTTATATTTCAGCCATCATCCTCCATACCAGAGAGGCTTTAACCCCTTGGCTTGCTTAGTTGCAGTGCATGTTTCACATTCATGAATAATCTGTGTAATAATGTCCATGGTCAAGTCCACCCCTTGATCATGAGCCCATCTATATGTGGCATTTCTTCCTTGATGGCCTGAGGTATCATGGGCCCATCGAGCTATAAATAATTAACTCTTACATTGCCAGTCCAGATTCACCTGTCTCACTTCAATCTTAGCAGCCTGATCCACCTGATGGTTGTTTTGATGTTCTTCAGTGGCCCAGCTCTTGGGTACCTGAGAATCTATGTGACACATTTTTACAACCAGGTTCTCTACCCAGGCAGCAATATTTTGCCACATCCCACCAGATGGGTTTATCTCTATGCTGTCAGCTGCTCTGCTTCCATTGCTGTAACCACCTCCACAGGGTGGTTTGTCACCATCCATGAGTCAGCATAGAGATAGAGCACTGGACACTGCCCCACCCCTTCACCTTCCCTTTCTCCTTCAGGCTAGTTACAATAGCTCTTGAGAATTTTGAATATCCTTGGGGTGTTCAAACCAGCATGTTCCTTTTCTTTGTCTGCCTCACGTTGGTCTCCAAAAAGGACTGTTGTGGTTTAACCCAGCAGCCAGCTAAACATCACACAGCTGTTCACTCACTACCCTCCAGTGAGGTGTGGGAGAGAATCAGAAATAAAGTAAAACTTGTGAGCTGAGATAAAGACAGTTTAATAGGACAGAAAAGGAAGGGAAAATAAAAATAATGGTAAAAGAATATACAAAACAAGTGATGCATAATGTAATTGCTCACACCTATGCCCCATCAGTCCCCAAGCAGTAGGCTGCCACCCCCTGGCCAATTGCCCCCAGTTTTATTGTTCAGCGTGACATAATATGGTATGGAATATGCCTTTAGCCAGTTGGGGTCAGCTGTCCCAGCTGTGTTCCCTCCCATCATCTTGTGCACCCCCAGCCTCCTCACTGGTGGAGTGGTGTGAGAAGCTGAAAAGTTCTTGACTTAGTGTAAGAACTGCTCAGCAACAACTGAAACATCAGTGCATTATCAACATTATTCTCATCTGAAATCCAAACCACAGCACTATACCAGTTACTAGGAGGAAAATTAATTCTACAACAGCTGAAACCAAGACAAGGCCTAAGTATTTATATTATTTGCTATTTTGTTTGAAGAGTGAAAGTGTCATTGAACCTGCTTTTTAATTTATCAGAAATGCAGACAAGCTGGACTGGATTTCACCAGCCCTAACCTCTCCCACTATCCTCTGGCCTGAGGGAAGGATCAACTGTACTTAAAGAAATGTCTCTGGCAGGGAGCAGTTCAATCCTTTCTTAAAGACCTATGGAGAAGGAGATTCAGAATGAGACTAAGAGAAGCACTAAAGACATTAAAATTAAAATAACAGACATTTGTTGTTTCCCCTTGACATCAAAGATTTTTACTTTGTCAAAGTAAGAAATCAGGTTGGTTTGACATGATTTGTTCTAGAGAAAGCCATGTTGGCTGTTGGTCATCTTGCTATTAAATTTTAGCTGCCTGGAAATAAACAGCCTACTTGCTTCAGTATTTTTTCAGGAGCTGAAGCTAAGCCTGCCATTCAATAACTCCCGGGTCCTCCTTTTTTCCTTTTGAAGACTGGCCTTTTCTAGTAATGCAGTATGGTCCCTGTACTCTGTAAGCTCTCAGAGGTAAGCATAAACAAGCCTGAGACTTCACTGACCAGTTCTTTATGCATCTCAGTATTTCATCAAGCCCAGCCAATTTGTAAACATTTCTCTTCATTACCAGAGGGTGAGCTGTTACCTTTTTTACTGTTTATCAGTGCCTGCTGTGCTGCAGCTAACCTTTTTACAGAGGGCAGATGCAAAAAGTAATTTTAGCCTCCTCGGTATTATCTGTTGAAAACTCACCCAATTTTGCTGAACAGTAGAAAAACTCTTTGCCAGCTCTTCCTTTTATTGACAGCACATTTAGAGGTGCTTTTTCCTACACATGACATTCTTTGCAAGTTTTATCTTATTCTCCATCACAGCCTTTCTGATTTTCCTTCTACAATCTCATCTTTATATTTTTAATCATCCATCATAACGTGAATTACTTCCCATTGTAGAAGTCTCTTGGGTTTGAGGTCAATGAAGAGTGCAGGATTTAACCATGTCAACTCCCTCTACCCTCTCTGCAGCTGAGCAGTCAGCACTCATGACTCCTTGCTGTTCTTTGGAGGAACTGTCAGTTCTCTTTTCCCCTCACACCATTTCCCCATCAAATCTAAAAATTTTCTGAAGGTTTGATTGGGGGAGATGCAATAATGTAAATTAATGGTCCAGAGCATCCAAAGTAAGGAAGGACCATCTCCTCAGTTTTCATCTTGCCTTTCCTCTGGCCACACACTCTTGTTATATATAGATCTTGTGCCAGCTCTGGCACCCGTTCAACCCTGAAGTGTTGAATAGACCAGCAGGAAAATTGGGTAGTTTTCAAAGGTTTTACTGAGTCAAATTGACTCATGGGGGGAATTTTACATTTACCCGAATAGGAAGATTGTGTAGCTAGGGCTGGAGAGAAGGAAGTGTGTAAAGGAGAGGAATGGAGAGGACAACACACATTTGGGGAGGAGATAAATGTGAGAAGACAGTCATTGCACCATTAAACAATGATATGAGTTGACTTAAGTCATCTTTACAATGTTCCTAGTCTTCCTCTCTAAGAGTAGCAAAGTGTGCGTTAAAAAGAAGTAAACTAATTTAACTTTTTTAATGAGCCAGGCGTTATAAGTAAACATAACGACAGTGTGGGTAATCTGCAGCTCTTTCCTATTTTTACACTATCTCAGTAACTGAAAGCAGTCTTAAAATTTTTCATTTTTTCAGATGCAAGTACTGTTCTATGAACCTCAATTCTACTGTCTAAAATTGTTACCTGGTCTTCTACAGTGGGGTTCATCAACAAGACCAGTGTTACGTCCTCTGCTCTCCTCAATAATAACAAGTATTACTGATAACTACTGAGAGGAAGTAATCATGAGGAAATGAGATAATTTTTATATTGTTCCACCTGAATAAAATTAATTACTGTATTCATTCCAGGGCAGTGGAAGTGACACTGTACAACAGTATGTCTTCCTTTGTATCACAAAGAAATTGCAGAATGAAAAAGCTTCATTATTTGCAAATATTCCTTTGAATGTAGTTGTACTAAAAGATAATGCTGATTGGGCCACACCAAAAAAATTTCAACAAAATTAATCTCTTTTAATTTCTGTCACGCTTCTAAAAGAATTTATGACTATTGAACACTGTGAACTAGTTCAGCACACCATGAAAAACAAACATAAATATATTCACTTTAAGGTAACCACATCACTGAAATATAAACAGACCCACGAAAATAAAGGTGATTCTTTCTTACTCAGAGCAGGATGAGTAACATAAAGATGAAATATTATTTGTGATTTGGGACAACCCTTATTGATTCATAAGAATTTCTCATAAAAGCAGTGGTCAGACCGTCCTCTGGTGTATTTCAGGGTAGATGCGTTGTGTCCCTTAGAAATATAATACACATTCTGCGTCACTGTCCTAAATCATTTTAGGCTGTCTGTTTATCTCAGCCTTGTAAGTACACTTTTGAGTACAATCATACTTGACTATATCATTCAAGCAACTAAAATGGGGGAGATTCTGTTTGTATATGAAAAGCAGTGGGATAAGAACATCCCTTTCACTACTCAGGGATGGAATTTAGGCCTCCTCTGTGGTCATGAATGAAAAAAAAAAAACCAAAACTAAAAATCAAACAGGTTATCTCAGACTAACTCCAAGTGTAACATTAAGAACAATCCTTGTATATAAGGAATTCTGTCAAAAATTACAACATAGTGGTGCCCAAGGTATTAATACATGAATGGAGCAATCAGATTAAAACATCCCTTTATACAGTGTTACACCTAACAGAAACTAGTTTGCCACTGTAGAACAGTCTAAAGAGCCCATAGAGGCTTGGATTTTTCTTAAATGCACAACTGTTCATCAGACAGTGGAACACTGTTATGTAAATACAACCCAAAGAAGAAAAAGTATAGAAAAAAACAGCCTCCAAACAAAAAGCATTTTGCTAACCCAGTCAATCATGCTGCAGTTTCCAAATGTAGGTAACACTTGTGTCAATATTTAATATTATAGCTAGTTTAAAAACTGCACAAAAGTATCTGAGGATGGTAGGGGTTTTTTTTGTTTTGTTCTATTTAAGGTCAAAAAAACGTTATAACGTGGTTATACCAGTATTTCTCAACATATAGACACTGGATGTGTTAGGTGTTAGGGAGTAAAATGAAGAGGGTGTTGCTCAGTGCTGCTCCCTAGGAGGCAGAAAAGCCTGGGAACCACAAGGATACTCTTGAAATGGGAGACCCTGGGGACCTGAAAATGAGCCAAAAACCTCCTGCAGCCACAGGATCTCTGCTCTGTGATGAGGCTGAGACGCTAATTTATTGTGAATGTCACATGGAATGACTTGTTAGAGCCCCGCTGGTCTGAACAATGCAGTAGTTCCTCTCACTTACAAACACCAAATTCAGATACTGTATCTGTAATATAAAAGCAAAAGAAGACTTGAAATGATAAACAAGCCCCTCCAATTTGACTTGCCTTCACATTCAGAGTAAGTCATCTTTAATTATGTGTGTGTGTATTCTGCAGAGGTTAAGACATCTCATTCAGTATGAGCTAATTAACTTTGTCTCAGATCTTGTAGGATTATTCTTTAAAATGAAGAAAACAATTACAGCTTAGACAAGTAGGCAGTCTATTCATGAAAACATCAAGGGACTCTGTAACAAAATAAACACAGCAAAATTCAGCCCTGAAACTGTGTAGATAACCTATTGACAGTACAAGATATACAGGGAGTTGTAACCTCCAAATTTCATGAAAGACTTTCTTGGATGTCTTGTTATAGGTGTCCTTTGCTCTTCTGGTCTGTCATTATTGTACTGTCAAACAGCAATGAGTTTGAAGTGAAGTTAGTTATTCAAATAAAGTTTACATAAATCAGTAAGTGACGTTTTCTGATGAGATACTCATCTGCTGAAGCTGAGGTGGCATATAATAGAAAATAATTGGATGAAAACTTTTACTAGTGATTACTTAATCATATTTTGCATAGAAATTTAGACAGTGGTGTGGTTTTATTCTTGTTTTGATCATAAGAAAACCTAGAGATAATAAAAAAAACAAACACAGCAAGGTTTTTTCTGTTAAGTGATGTTTTTTAATAGGGAAAACAGCCAGAAGGATAAAGCACCATAGCCCCAACAATTTCAGCTTTTTGACAGAAACATCAAATAATGATTAAAGTGTAGTGAGGACTGCTATCTAGAAAGAAAAAAGTGCAATATGTACCACACTACACTTAACATATACATACCTAACACATCAATAAAATAATGAGACAAATAAGGAACATATTTTCCCTTTTGGTATATTTTAGACTTTCTCTTATGTCAATGGTGCTGATAACATACTTTATACACTCTGTCTACCTTAAAAGAGAATTCTCTGAAGAATTCATCATTCACCAGTGAACCAAAAATTGTGACGTACTGTTTAAGGGAACAGGCTATTTGTCTCTCCCTCTGTATTAACCCTTCTCTATACATTTTCTTCTTGCATCTTCTGATCACTGCACCAAATCTTTCTTGCTAACATATTTTCAAACATAAGGAAGTCTGTAAAACTCAACAGCCTTGTTTAGGGGAAAATTCTTCTTTTATTCCCATAGACCCTGCAAAAATACTTTTGACTTCTAAAATCTTAACACACAAACAATGCTTCATATGCTGTTGTGAGCAGCAATCATCCATTAAGAAAAGACGTCTTCAAGCCATGGCCAAGCAAAACTCAGGGAAAGCTGGGCATCATAAGGTTGAGACAGCTGAATAGAAGAGGTCACTGCTATTAGTTTTTGAACTGAAAAAACCCCACAGTTGTCTATATTTATTTTTTTATGTATACTACCAAAGTAGACTCAGCTTTAGCTAAAAGGAATTTGCTGTCATACTCCCAGGGCAGCATCATACCATGTGGTACCATGCACATGCACTAACTCTTGTTTATGGAGGGGCTACAGCACTTCAGCCCAGGAAGCTCACACCCACACTCAATGCATTAGAGAACTTAGTATCCTAATTAAATCTGGCAGCTGAGTGTGATTTATTTCTCAAACACATAGAAAAGAGGTGGAATGTCAGAAATGTCCAGCTGATTGCTACCTTTCAGTTTGGAAACACATGTGGTTTACACTTCAGGCAGGATACTGCTAAAGAAATTTATTGGGCAGAAACCCTGCAGAAATGCTGGCGGTTGTGCCATACTATATCGCAGCACTTAGTCTAACCATGAAGTGATGAAGTAGTAGAAATTATTTTGAGGAGATGGAGACAGTCACAATTACTTATCAGATTTAATTCACCATGCTGTTAAAGATGCTGCATACTGTATGGAGAAGGACAACTCCAGTTATTTCAGGTCAGATAATCACTTAGCATTTTTTAAGCCATTTATTTGCATGGATATTTGTCATTTACTGACCTCAGACTGTCTCATAGGTGACCTAAATTTTGGTATTTGGTTGTCTGCATGTAATCTCACTTTAGATATTATTAATAAATAACATATTGCTCTTTATAATTTATAATATTATAAATTAAAATCTAACCTAATATGACTCCTAGTCAAAAGACGTTGATCCCAGAACTCACAAGGGCAGAAGCTGAAATGAAGGAGTTTTACCACCCATCTGAAGATCTGCTGAAGTGCTTCATGATAGCACGTCTGTTGTGTCACACTGGAAGTGAGTTGCTTGCCCCAGGTCTTGAAGATTGCTGCCTTTGTTTTGTTGAATTGTGTGAGGTCTAGCATCACTTGTCAACTTGTATCCAACAGCAGACATGAGGTCAGCAGCCTCTTGATACTGCCTAAGGTTTATCTCGTCTGATAGGATCTCAGCACAGATTAAGAAGCAGGGCCATCTCTTCAGGATAACAGGTTGCATCTTGCTGAATTTTCTGGGACGTTGAGAAAAAGTAGTTATCACTGCAGCAGAACAACAAGTAGCAGATAAAATAAATATCAGGCTCTGCAAGATGGTAGGGCAGGGCTTTCAAACCAACAGTTTAGATGTATCTAAGGATATATTGTTTTGTATATCAAGATGTATTCTCTTGTTCATCAAAAGAATATACTTGAAACAAGTGCAAATATCACTGTCAGCTCCAACACAATGTAAAAAAAAACATATCCAAAGCCTGTACGTGGTCCCCAACCTAAGAAAAACCCCAGAGAAATGGAGACAGGTGAGTTGGTGTCCTTTGTCCTCTGAAAATCCTGAGCCTGACATCTGGGCACAAGCCACCCAATGCTTGGCTGCTGGTGGGACAGCTGGAACATGCAGCCACTTGGCAGCAAGATCCACTTTGTAGACACATGCTTCCGGTGCAGGTGAACATCAGGTTGTGACTGACAGCTAGTGAAACTTGTTCTGCTTCAGTTTTTATTTCACATAAAATCACTTTTCCTTCCAGTGAGGTCTGGCATGGGTATTGCTACACTATGGATACAGTGTCACAACAGCATTTCCTACACATCCAGTGCTGACCTTGCTGGGAACAGGCTGACTGCTCGTCCTGTAGTCTTGTCTCTTTGTCTAATTCTCAGATGAGATAAGAAATATTTGTCCTTTTACAAGTATATTCTCTTGAGATGCAAAATAAAATAAAATAATTTCAAACCATTTTGCTTACCTCACCCACTTCAACAAAACCATATGAATTTGTCACAACATGGCCAAATAGCCCCACACTCATTAATCCAGATTTACCAGTTTTCTTTAGACTACAAACCAAGCTTTCCTTACAGGGCGGACAGTAGTATTTCAGAGGAACTAAAAGCAAAAGTTAAAGAGCTCACTTGGGACACACATTAAGGTCTGATAGAACAAAACAGCAGCCACCACACTAGAGATCAGGAACAAGGTGCTTAAGTGGAGGTTGTCACACAAGCTTGTGGTAGTCTCCAATCACATATGACAGCAATGCACCACTACCATAGTCAAGCCCTGTCTATTCTTCAGCACAGAAAATACCACAAGGAACATGCCAGGATGTTTTTACCACCCTTCGTTTGACTGTTGCTACACTATTTCCTTGATAAATTACTTCAGTAAATGTAAAAACATTTATCTTGCAAGTAATTTTCCTATTGTAATTATGTTCCTGCCTACCATTTTCAGCAGAAAAAAGAAAGAAGAAAACATTTACTGCGGATGTAATTAATCTTCTTAAAACCGGAAGATCTGTAAGAGAAAGAAATATCATTCACAAAGGATCATCAAAGTACTGTCCTCAAGTCAGTGGAGACACTGAGAACTTAAAAAAAAAAAAAACAACTGCAATAGAGCTCACACATTAACAAAGCTAGAAATTATTGTCCATTATTGTTCTACTAAGGCAGAAGGAGAAACAAAAGACAGAGCTGTTACTGTCTCCTTAAAAACCAAAGTGGTACTGCTGAGAACAAAAATGTTCCAAGGAAAACTAACAATTTTATTAATGTAAATACATCACATATTGACAAGAAGGATGACAGAAAGGAAGTGTCCAGAATCTATGGCATAAATGGAAATGTTCATTTTCATTACATTTGATGTAAAATTGATCCAGGTACTAACATTAATTGAAAATAATAATAATTGTGAAATATGGACTGGTATACCAGGTCAGGTCTAACACAGTGGTAGTTCTAAGCAATCTTTCAAATCTGAGGATCTGAGTATGTAGTGGAAAGCAGCCTTTCTGTGACAGTATCACAAGCAAAGGATATGCTGTCCTAAATTCACATACGCCTTTTTGGTTTTACTCTGGTCCATAACACTGTCTTCTTGCTTAAGACAGGCACCTTCTGTAGTCATTATAGTCATCTACCTCCTCTCTAGCTGGGAAGTAAAAAAACCAGGTTCAAATCCATATCCCAGTTCAGGCAGAACAGATTCGGTCTCACCCTGGAGGTCACAACCACCAAACAATAAGGCAAAGAACACTTTTCTACAATAAGAGTTATAAAAAGATAACCAAGTGATCAGCAGCCTGGAGACCTAAGTCAGAATAAAATTGACTTAATCATTGCGGCCACTTCATTGGTGTAAATGCATCAACCTATAAAGCCTAGGAAAGGAAGCCTGAAAAAATAAGTCCTTCAACCTCCCTGGGATTATCTGCCACTTCTGGGGCAAATGCAGTTGATGGTCAAAGGCTATTAAATCATTTGTCTCTGGAGGGTCTGTCAACAGAAACGCTGGTTAGTGCCACTTGTGATAATGGTTTTTGTGTGGAAGTTACAAATGAACCTTAAATGATTAAAATCTTCATTTCAGTTTTAATGAGTACCCAGAAGACTGATTGATTGCTGAAGCTCAAAAGTCCACAGAACTGGGTTGGCAATATCATGAAAGTGGGCTTTAAATGAAAAATAAAAACACCAAAACTTTTTTTTTTTTTTTTGACAGTCTAGTTGATAGCACCAGCAGGAACCCGATTGTAACAGACCAGCATTTCGGCAGTCAGTGCCAGCCAGAGCCAGCAAGTCTAGATGTGAATGGTAACAAACAGTAACTAAAACAACCAGCCTTTTTCAGATTTCAAAATGGTCTGTGTGACAGCTTGGGTCAGATATCATTCTGTGCAACAGTGTTTGCTGTATTTAGTTTTCCAAGCAGCTTTGCAATTTTAAAACAAAAACCTTGATCGTTGTATCTTGGCCTTGCTGTTGTTCTAAATAAGCATAACTCAGTAGATTTAAATGACCCGCTTTAATTATCAGCAGAGATGCATGCAGCATCTCTCTATTTCTCAGATACCTGTAAAGGTTGGTCTCTGCATAAATAGCATGGCAAGAGCATGGCTTTGTAAGGAACTCAAAAGATTCTGTAACATCATTTGAAAAGTCTAATAATGGAAGAAACCATAAGCAATTTTTTTCCCTCTTCTACAAAGCAGGTGCAGAACTCCACTCACAAATCCATATATTAGTGTGATGGAAAAGGAATGCCTAAGTATTTTTAAAGCATCATGATTATTTTTCTCTTACTTGCCTGAGATTTGGGGGTTTGGTTTCTTTGCTTTATTTTTTTTCTTTGAATGCCAAAAGGCTATACCACTATGGTTATGTGGTATTCTCTTTGACTGTCTTTCACTGAAGGGCGCAGGAAAACAGAGAGGAGCTCTGGCAGGAATTTTGCCCCATTAACAGATGACAATACATAATTTTGGAGAGTGAATACATAGAACATGAGAGCTTTCAGAGCTACCCAGACAGAATGGAGAAAACAGAATAGTGGTAAGTAAATAAGCAACTAAACAAATGAAAACCGAAATAAATATTTTTTAGGTTAGTAGATATCATAATGTAACATTTATAGAAAAACATTAGTAAGGTCAAGACATCTGAGAAGCAAACATGACACCCTGTATTAGTGAGATATATTTAAATAGTCTGTGAAAAAAAAAAGAACAATTTATCAGGCTGGTTGTACAGTGAATAATAATATATTTGTAATAAAGTAGAAATTACAGAGTATAACTTGCTCATAAAACTCCTTTATCACAAAAAAAAAAAAATGTTATAGTTATTCTGACTCACTTTCCATTACAAAAAAATTAAAATTTGGGGTAGATGTGGGAAGAAAGAAAGATTCAAGGACACCTCTCAGTTAGCATAAGAAGCCCAGTGCAAAGGCAGATACTTTGCCCATTTGCAGATGGGTTTGGTGTGTCAAGGGCATCAAAAGGTATGTAAGGTATTTGGGCGTCTACTCATTGACATCCTTGAATTTAGCTTCACCTATTCAGACATTTGCAAAATGACTTTGTAGACTGCAGGTAATGGATTATGGTGAGATAAGGAAGACTATTCAAATCTCCCAACACAGAAATCAAGATGTATGTTGTATGAACAAGAGACAGAGGCTTAAATGAACTTTCATGTCAGCTGACTTCCCAGCTGATATTTGGGAGAAGGGATAAAGTATTACTACCATAAAATGTTGTCTCATGAAAATTGTATTTGACAAAATGGTTCTTTCCTTTCTTCCTCAAAAAGATTTAATTTTAATTACCTTCACATTTCAGTTCCCTCCAAATGATCTTTTCACTGTGCTTTTAAAGTTTAAAGAACAGTTCTATCAAAGCCACCATGAGTTTTCAACTTTAGCAAACGAAATTTTTACAAATTCACAACAGAGTTCTTTAAAAGCTCACATGTGTAACTAAATGGGCATAATCTGTACATGTCACAGACACTTGGCTGCATCTGGATGGGCATCATTAAGATTGGAGAAAAGAAGCATGTCCTGCTTCAGCTCCAGCCCCAACACAGCTCATGGTGTGAGCTGCCTCTGGTTAGGTTGCTAGTACTGGGTTCATCTTCATCTCTCTATCATGAAGTAAAAGGAAGAAAATAGTCCTGATAACCTGTTTTACTTCTAGGAGTAAAACAGACACAATTTTTTAAAAGGCAAAGAAACTAGGTTGAATTCTTTCTTCTGTCCTGTATTTGTATGAACCATCTCTCACTTTCCCAAGGCAGCAGTTTGCAACACCGAAAATATCAGCCCTGGTCATTGGACTCTTCCAGCACTTTTAATGATTTCTCCTCAGTTCAGCAGATCTCCACCGACCTCACTGGTGGGTCTTCCTATTAGTTCTCTCAAATTTTTCAGTTTCTTCATGCTTTCCCTCGTGCTAAAGGTTCAAATTTTGTTGAGTTTCTCCAGTGGAGAGGCCAAAGCTAAAGCAAAACCTACCACAGCCCCAGTTACGTGATCTCCATGGGAGTGCAATCCTCTCTCCTGATACAGCAAGGCATTCCCTGCTTTCCACCACAATATTTTTTAAATTTTTAAAGTGGGGCTACAGTGACGTTCAGTGACTGTGACAGATAACATATCTTCTTCAGTTGATTTAAGTCTTTAGAGAGATAAATTTTAATTGCTACATACCTCAGTGCCTGAAACAGAGGAAGACACAGATACCATTCATCTGTGGCTGGCTACATTCCCACTTAGGGAGAGAGCCTTTTCTGCTCTGGAAACTTATCAAGACTGTTTAGCATATATTAATTTTTTAGTGCACACTATCTCTATGCTTTACTTTACAGAAAGAGGCATTTTCTTTTCTTGTCCTTCACCAGCCTCCATCTGTCCTGAAAATTGTGCCAGCACAGGACAGTAGTCAGTGGGACTAAAGTAAGTGTTGAAGGAACAGCTGGAGAAATCTGAATACTTGAACATCCACCCTCAAAGTCAGTAGCCCTGAGGAATCTTTGCAGATGGAAAAGGGCCAGGATAGTCTCCTGAAGTGGCTATGCCCACATCTATTTATTTTAATTAAGTAAAGATATTGTATATTCTTGTAGTCTTCATAATGGTATTCTTCTGAAGCATTATCCTAATTCAGACTCAATATAAGACTGAATAAATTAGTAACAGACTGCAGTGTAGAAATTACTGCACCCAGTGAATGCTTATTTAAATCCTGAGATAATTTGAGACAATTGAAAAAAATATCCTTTAGTTTGAGATTTCTCTGTGCAATGGCTCTTATTCATGTCCAGTGGAGTTTGACTGAACTTGAAGAAATCAGAGCAAGGATGCTTTTATCCAGTCATCCAGGGAGCTGTGTGAGCTCTTTTTCCTCCTCCCTAATAGTTAAACACCCCTGTTCTGTGGCTGGGGCAGGGTAATGAGTATGTGCCCCATTTTTCACTACTAAGAGTGTTACAGTACCTTTTATGTAGTATATATCAAAACCATGTTTACTCCATTTGATGAGAAATGCCAGGTGCTGTACTCAAACTATGCAAAATTGTCAGAGAATATTGAAATGGCTAATTGGGAAAAATAAAATTGGTCATTTCCCACCTAGTGAGTAACTATACAGTTTTCTCTAGTGCTAATATCTCTTAGAGGAAACACATAGTTGTATACTAGAAATTGAGTTTTATTTTGTATTTCACTTCTACAAGCATTTGCAGGCTATGGTTTGAACCTAAAAAATGTTAGTAAAACCTTTGTTTCTACAAGAACAATTCAGCATTGAAGTCAGAGAAACCTAAACATTGTGCTCACACTAACTGGTATATACCCTGCAAAACTCAATGGAAGAGGTTTCAGTGTTGCTGTAACATATTTATATAAGGCTAGAAATCACTTTTCTGGTGATCTAATGAATTATCCCATGAAGAAAAAAAGAATGCATGGGAATAACTTGCCTAGGATCTGCCTGCATATTCAGAGGCAAACTAACTGAAGCAACCTGAAAGCTTTCTTTATTGACCTCTGAAAACATTTCAATTTTCTTCTTAAAATGCTGCATATCAATTATCAGTGGCATAGTCCCATAAATTTAACCTCCAAGCCTGGGATGGAAATCAGATGGAACAACCCTAGGCCTTCCTCCCTCCCCTCACCCACTAGGGGCCCACGGGTGAATTTTTCAAGAGGTTCTGAATTCTCTGTATACACCAGACCACACGTAGAAACTTTGGTCACTGAAAAATCAAATCTGAATTGTGTGGCTTATGCAGTTTCATAGTTGAGGTTTGCACATGACAAAATTTCTGAGCTCTTCAGTAAGAAGCTATAAAACACTTCATGGCTTTGTGGTGAGAGAGAGGAACTCGGCCCCAGCAGAGCCTCTTTCCATTCTCCCCACGTGCTGGCAGTAGTGGTGCTGCATGGCTGCCCTGCCCCTCAGTTGGGTACCACTGCACAGAGCATTGTGCAGGGGAGCAATTCAAGTGCACTGTAAGTTCATTTTGCAACCCCAAGACACAACAAAAAGCTGATAACTATAAAGAGATGGTCGCTGGCCCCAAACCAGCTTTGCAAGGACACATTGGCTCTAGAGCTGGCAGCTTATAGTCAGCTGCACAGGTTGGGCTACAAGGGCTTTGTTGCCAAAAAAGGGGACACTTGACCCCTTTCTGCACACTTCCTGCCTCCCTTGATGTCAGCAAACTTACAGTCTTGTGTTCAGCCAGCTGAGGAAAATAATATTATTTTGATTAGCCCTCTTAACTGATGTAAGGAAAACAGCAGTGCAAAACTGATGCTATACATACATATGAAAGTTAAGACTGGATAAATAAGCACACTAATTTTCTGTATAAAATGTAAGAAAGTGGAATGCAAGTCCTTTTGAAAGTATTTTTTCTGAGAAAATATTTA
Source organism: Strix aluco (assembly GCF_031877795.1). Classification (NCBI taxonomy): domain Eukaryota; kingdom Metazoa; phylum Chordata; class Aves; order Strigiformes; family Strigidae; genus Strix; species Strix aluco. The sequence continues at coordinate 12,100,724 of NC_133971.1, read as the reverse complement.
AGCCACAGCTCTCTTAACAGAACTGTCAAGGTCAACAGGAAAACTCGTCAATGAAAATGGACAAGAGCTTAAAACTACAACTCGTTTGCAAATGCCTAAATTTAGACATTGAAGCCCATGTTTACAAACCCAGCCAAGGATGATCTCATTATCAAAACTATTGCTAAATTCCCCACCACCACCCCAAGAAAGTATGACACATTGCTATTTGCAAGAAGTCAGTAATAAAAATGAATTTGATATAGTAACTGCATATGAGTACTTAATCATAGAAAAACAGCTCAAGGATCTTCGGGAAGTCATTTTATCTCATTTTTAACAAATGGTATCCTAAGATTTTTTAAAAGACCTCCAATGAAGAATATCCAACAACTGTCCTAGCCAGTCAGTCTATCTAGTCCAACTTTTGTAGACTCCCTATTTCATTATGGAGTTGTGTGTGCTATAAGGGAGGACTGCACCATAAACCAAGGGGCCCAACTATTTAACCCCTGACAAAAGACCTGCGAGTCTCTTAGCTGGGAAATACCCTATTCCTTTGACTTTCAGATGGGCTTTCTGGCAGACAGTTACTGCTGTTTCACACCACTGTATATCTAAAGGCTATATATTCTTTTCCTTTTAAAAATAAAGGTCATTCTCTCAATATTTGTTGAATGCTTTGCTTTATGCACTTAAAGAAACAGCAGTACAGACAAAATGGCATTTTCTTGACTTTTATTCAAGTTTTCTCTTCAGTGGAAACATCTTTCCATCTTCTTCTACCAGTTCATTAAAATGTAATAGTCAGATTATTCTTCTATGTTTTTGACATATATGCATAAAAGTGTGCATAAAAATATTTGCAAACACACTGAGGAGTATGAACTACAGAAAACTGAAAAAGTAATTTAATAGATCAAAGAATACTTTCATTATACCTGAGAGCAGAACTGATTACCTATTAAAATGACACTAAATTTCATCACAACATAAATGTTCAATTGTATTCGCCAGCTTGTAGCAAGTACTCAGTTTGACGCAATAGTCAATTTATTAGCTAATTCAGTCATTACAATAGAAAACACTTAACAGACATCTTTAGGAAACAGTAGCTTTTAATAGTTTTGTATGCAAATTTACCTTTTTCTTTCTTTAAAGGAGATATTCTCTCTTACCTAGGGGAGGGAAAAATGCATGGCACTAATTAGCTATTCTGCAAATTGAACTGCTATGTTAACATATCTTGACACCAAATACTGCAAATCACCCAAGGGAGCTGTCTTGCTGAGACTGCACATTTAATGAGCAAGAGTAAAAAACAAAATATGGAATTTTTGAGCATAATAATTACTAGTAAGGCTATTTAGGAAATTTGTCTTTATTGTTAGGAATTAAAAGTCTCCATTATTATGTATGAAAAAGTATTTAATGTTTACATATGCTTCAAATTTTAAAGATACCCAAGTATTCCAGGTTGAGCTCTCCAAAAACTGAGAAGCTGATCAACTGACGATGAAATATAGTCACAGCTTATTCTGACCTGAAATTAAACTTACTGTTTCTGACATGCATTTAATTTTGTGAGAATGTTGAAATATTTTGAAAAAAACTCAACAAATCCATCAAAAAGAAGTTTACAAGAAGACTTTCCTGGCTGTAGAGGCCTGATCCTCCCTGCAATGCTACTTAAAGCTGTTGTTGGAAAGTGTTTCTGCCACTGACTAAATTGGGTCACAGTGAATTTATTGCACATCTGCCAGAACCACTATTCAAACAGGGCCTGAACACTTGTCCTCATGGTCACTAGCAGCATTTGTCTTGATGCCACTTTAGCAGCAGAGGCAGCAACAGATCCAGGAGACCATAGGGAGCACAGCTGGGTGGGAAGGGGATGCCCAAGGGCTATCAGAAACATGGCAAAGCAGGAAAGGAAAGATACTGGCACATGTAATCTAGGAGGTCGCCTTCATACCATTGGGATTTTAGGCAAATTTAAATCAGCAGGGGATTTCCTTGGTCAACTGAGTTCCATTGTGTTTCTTCCCCTTCAAAGGGGTATTTTTATCTCCCTACTATGTTCCTTTGCAGCACTATAATCAACAAAAGATTAAAGAGAATTTCCCCCTTGCAGGAAACACTAATTGGTAGGATGAGGCAAAATTCCTAATTTTACTACAAGCAATTCTGAAACATGCCTTATTGGAAATATAGAACTCAACTTACAGAAATGTTTCATCATAATAATGTTGTGTCTGTTGTAAAATATTAACCGTATGCTATTATAAAAGATAAGATTGAAATAACATTAAATTATAAAGGTACAAAAAATGACAGAAGAAAGTTAGCCTAAAATATCTGATTTCAATTCAAAGTCATTCAAAATCAAGACTTCCGTAAAAAAGACTGAATTTGCTGACACATTATCAAATGGCTCTCATTTGAATTTTAATAGGTGAATCTGACTTTAAATTTTGGAATGCACTAAATACTACAAACATACTTTACTAATAATGCTGTTGCAACACAGTAAATTTGCAAACCATGCTCAAAAGAGCGTTATTTAGAAATCGCATTATCAAGCAAAGGAAATTTATAAGCCTGAAAAATACACAGCCACTGGGCTTTCGAAGAGGTATAAGCAGCTTTTCTATTCTATGGGCTATATCAAAGCAAAATTTTCCTGCCATTTTCACCATCAAATAGTTCATATAGTTAATGTATGCAGTAAGATTAGGTTCACCAAGAAGAACCTTCAATGTACATTAAAATGACATTAAAAATAGGATTACTGGAAAATTAAATTTGATTCCAATAACATACCCTTTTTTATAAATTCCAGTTTTAACATAAAAAACATTGCTAATTACAGCACAAATTCTTATTTTAAGAACTGGAAATTCTATGTTCCCTAGCAATTCCTGATCACTTGCTCTGGAGATCCATGAGCAACAGTGTTAGTACTTTGTCTGCTTAATTATTACTGTGGTGGTAAGTTTGCTATCTCTTGGGATCCAGACATAGAAGCTTTATTAAATATTTTGCTCAAGATGTTCGTAAGTGCCATGCTTCACTGTTTGTCAACAGTTGTATTGCAATATTTAATAAATTGGGAAAGGATGTCTCAGGTCGATGCTTAGAAAAGGATTAGCATGAACCTAACAGAACTATCTATTGAATTCTTGTCAAAACAAACAAAAAACTTGTGTATTTGAAAGAGTAAGAAAAAAGGTGCCAGCACACATCAAAAAAATTTCTGTTATCCTTGCTAAGGAAAATAAAAATGTTAAATCCCTAGAATCAGAAATAGTTACTAAGAAGCTTAAAAATATACCTTTTAAGGAGTGCAGTCACATTACAGAAAGAATTTGCATGCGCGAGGTTAAGAAAGGGGCAATAAATATGCTGTTTGCTGGTCTGCGGTGCAACAACCTTTGGATGACCTGATGATTAAGTTACTGCTTCAGAGACATGAAGCCCATTCCCCTTACTATCAGTAAAACACAGAACTAATTAGTCTGTCCAGTCAGCATGCTTCAATAAAGTAAGTACAAATACCACCTGGTCTCTGTCAATCCCTGTCAAAAGGCACCTATGGAAGGAGTCTGGCCTCACCCGCTTCTCTTAAACCTGCGCTCTCCTCCCCCCTGCCACACTGAACACCTACACCAGCCTTGTGCTGACCCTTCTTACATCATGCAAGACATTGGCATGAAGAGACCAAAGTCCAACTTTCCAGACAGAAAATAGAGGAAGAGAGTTCAGAAATTCAAATGCTGATGTCGGTCACACTAATAGTCAAGAGAAGCTTGAGATGCAACATGGGGAAAAAGCAGCCTTACCAGCGGAATGCACACACAGTCGTGTCAGTGCTGTACACTCCTTTCCCCAACCAAAACCCAGACATGCTCACTGGTGAAGTCAGGCGGGGCCGCCTCTGGACTTCCTACAACTCCAGTGGGAGCATCATGCGCAAGACACTTTGAGGGACAATCCTCATGTCTGTCCTTTACTTATTTCCTGAATTTGCCTTGAAGTGAGAATACTGAACCTCTGTGACCTTGCTTCTAAGCCACCAGAAAGCAGACATTTCCAAAATCCTGCAAACACATGTATTTTTGTAAGATCTAATGGGAGGCATCTGGACCCCATTTCAAACCAGATTTCCAGGGCATTTCTGAGCTACTGGAAGTCAATACAAAGCTACAGTCTAAGGGTGGGTGTCTAACAACTCTAGCAAACAGCTTTTACTCTTTCTGTAACAAGCCTGACATACATAATTAGAAAAGCTAATTGAACTCATCAGACCTCTAGAAAACGGATGTTGCTGCAACATTAGTAAGAATGACCCATTTTGTCATTTCTTTAAATTAAATTAGTATTTTATTTAGTATGGATTTTTCTAAGTTCTTCTGTATCTTCACATATATGCAGAGGAGCAGCGCAGACATAGCCTTAATAATATACCACCTATTGCTTTCTAAACAACACCTCAGTGAAACCAGGGAGCCGTCCAATGCTTGTACTACTTTGTTCATTTGTTCAAAGTGTTAATTTGTCTACATGATTAAAGTATGTTTGAGAAAGAAAAAAATGCATGTGCAATAAGTTTTTTTAAATGAAAAATTTGGAATGACAGCAAACAATGTCAACAAATTCCAGTTTATAAAATTTTTCAAGTGATTGTGGACATTAAGCTTTTATCATGAATGATTTCTGTACTAAGCTTTATAAGGAGAAGAGAGATCTGCAGAAAAAAACCAGAAGCAGCCAGATAATTTGCATAAAAGTTAGTTTAGAAGTTAGCATTAATTTAAAAGTTAGCAATTGGCCTTTAAAACTACCTTATGCATAATCATGACTTAACTTACAAAATTTTCTTACTATACATCAGAGAATATTAAAAGATAATGTCACATGCATAATACCAGTAAAATACTCTACACTGACTTTCCTGTGCTTTACTATAAATGTATTTTAGGTCAAATTTAAGCATCAGCATAATCCCTGATTCTAGTTCCTCCCAGCCACATTAAGAAAAAGAAGACACAACAAACTTTTGTAGGTATTTCTGATCATGTGAACGGAAGAAATTTCAGAGAAAGGGGTTTGAGTAAAATCCCTTTCACAACATTCAAGTTGGAAATGCAGAGAGACAAGTATTTTTGAGCACATTTACCAGCATCATTTGCATAATATGAGCCAATTCACTCTCCATGCCCTGCTCTCAGGTCTATCACAGTGCCAGCAAGGAGATGCCAGATCTGGCTGATGGCATTCATTGATGTGCAGGGGCCACACAACTCTCCTGCATAACCTGAAAAGTCATCTCTGTTGGGACCACAGATCACAAAAAAGGACAAAACCACAAAATCACACAAAAGCAGCCTGGCTCTGGCAGGATGTGAAACTCCACTTGGTGCTGCAACTTTTATGCTCCGGACCTGTTGCTGGAAGCACAGTGCTGCATAGGTGTGTTAAAGCAAATGGTTTCTCCAGCAGAGCTGATGTGATCCCCAGGATCACATCAGCTCTGGTCCTGGTGTGAGGGGGACCCATATGTGAGCCAGTTTCAGGCCGCTGTGGAGATAGGGCTAGTGAACCTGGGTGACTGGACAGTGGAGACCTGCTCCCTGTAACATGCTCCTGATTTTGTGTATTTCTTTGGCTGAGGAGTCCCAGCTGTCATACACCCTGGGGACTGAGAGCACACTGCGTGAGCAATTTCACACAGTGAGCTGAACAGAGGACCAAGTTCAAGGCTCAAGCACCAGATGCCAGGATCAACCTGACTTGCAAAGTACTGATAAACTCTGCCTGTACATGTGTGTCAGCTCTGGGGAATAGTTTTTCAAACAATGAGTCCAGCCCAGCAAGGATTTCTCAAGTATCCAAAATCAATCACTGTAACTCCAATTTTTTTACCTGTGCAGCATTAGTAGTTGAGTCAGGAGTTATTACTATAACTGTACAAAAAAGTATGAAATCAATAGCACACGCTGAGCTGTGGAGCTTTAAACAAAAATCAGCTTCTCTGATTGTACTTTAGTGTCTGTAGAGACACTAAGTTTATGTAAGAGCTTTTCTTGCAGTGTTTACATATTCACGACCTACTGCAGTACCAGAGCCCACTTCTTCATGGGGAGGAGGTGACAATTGTCTCTCCAGTCTTCGCCTTTGATAGTCCCTGGAGCAAGTTTCATCAAACTGTTACAGTACAGATGGCTGAGGAACAAAGCATGTGGAATTAGCATTCACATTATTCTTCCTTCCAGATTAATCACTAGCCACCAAAGCAAATGGCAGAAGCAGTTTAAGCCACTACAGATACCCGGGTAGATTATCATCTACTGCAAATTGGCATAATTGTGCTAATTTTGAAATTTTGGCCTTAGGAAGAGTGCAGTGCAGTGATTGATGTCAGCAGCTGCTGCCCAGGAGTGGGAACCTGCACTAATTTAAACAGCAGATCACTCTGCACAGCACAGACACATACTGACTTGTGCTGCTACTTTATGCAATCTCTTCCAAGCTCACCATCCTCCTTTTCTTTTCCCAGAGCTGAGACAAACAGTGCTGTCAGGAAGTTCTTAAAATTTAAAAGGGAAACAGCACTACCTGAATGTTTCACATCACACTAAAATACATCAAGGGCCTTTCCACCATTCTGATTTCAGCACCTCAGAAAGCCTCAGGTGTTGTGCAGCAAGCTCTGTGTTCAGAAAGGCAGAAGCAGAACTGCAGGTGCTCTGGGAGATTCCCAGTCAAGTCCCAGGAGTGCAGTGGAACACCTGGATCACTGACTACCAAATAAAGATTTTCTACATTACAATCTTTTACTTTCATACCTACATGCCAAATCAGAGTTCTAGGTACCAGCAATGTCTAACACAGATGGAAAAGGAAAAGGGTGGAGGATATGAAAAAGGTGAATTTTAGATACCTTCTTCCTCCCTTCTTTTTTCTTCAAACCTCTTAAAGATATTTTGTTGGTTGATTTCCAGGCAGGAAAAATTTCAGCATCCACCTGCCCCTCTTTCACCTCAGCTTAACAGTTTTGGGGATCTTTAATCAGAGCCACTTCTAGTATATCTTCCCCTGATACAAACTCTGGAACTTACTTGACTCTCACAAAGAGAAGAGTTTGCTGAAATACACAGATCTGACTGGTCACCTTAATGCTCTACATATTCAGTAGCTATCAGCTGAGTGTAATCATTAGATAAAAAGCTGTCTAAACTGATCATCCAGACTAAATTTTCCTGAATACATAATTAATGTAATCCTGGTGTCAGTTTTCCATTAATTATCTAAGATCTCAGCCTTTAACAAAAAAGATCTACTAATACTACATGGTGTCATTCTGTAAATGGAATCCTGTCCTATTTAAAAATGTGGAAAAATAATTTAATTGTTAATGTTGATAAAATAGATAGCAAATATGATATATGAATCAGTAAAGCAATAGCATATGTCATTCCTTATTATTATTACCATGAAAAATTTATAATTCTTCTGACAACAGGCATGTTCTCTTAAGAGTTTATCTGATGATCCAAAGGCATATTTTTAAGATTAGATTCACATTATATTGTTGATGCAGAAGGATCTCCCCTTCTTAAGCTACAAGAAGAACATTTCCAAAAAGAGAAAAAAAAGTTCAGGCAGATGGGTCCAGTAAGTCATGGTATAACCCTTATTTAAGATCATTCTAAAATTTATCTTAATATTATTCTATCAATAAATGGGAAGGCTGTAAATTGGAAGCAGCAATTTCCAGCACAGATAGAGAAAGGAGGGACAAGAGAGACAGAAAGAGGATAGGGGATGTGACAGAGGAGAATGCTCGTTTAGCTGGGATCAGCATCATAAGAGGTTTTTCTCCAAAATATGCTCTCTAAACTTCTGGGAACTTGGTATCTCTCACCATGATTTTCCCCTTCTAGTCTTCTGTGTTCTCTGAGTTACCATGCAACACAATCCAGCAGATCTGTCAGAGAAAATTAACAAAGACTCACTGGTTTACATAATCTTTTATTAAAATCCCTGGAAGCTGAGGTCAGATTCACTAGTTCAAATTCTTGAGCTTTCTTCCAGTTCTTTTCTCAGGGGCTACATTTATTTTTCTGTATCCTGTCTGTAAATCCCCCATAAAGAACAAACATTACCAAAACCAAAAATATATTCAGTCACCTTTTTAAACCATAGAACTTTGCTTTGCATATCTCAATGATTTTAGCTTACAAATTACTTTTTCAAAAGTAATTGCTTATGTCTTTTATTTCACAATTGTCTTTTCTGTAACACTGGACCTCAGGTGGTGTCAAGTGGCACATGATACCAGTGCCAATTTACATCAGCTAAGGGCTTGGAACTTTCCATTTCTCATTTCTTATTTTTATTCATCCTTCCTAACCCACAGGGATAACTTTTTCATTTTAAATACTATCTTGTTCTTACTGTCTATTCCTTTTACCATCCTCACTGGCTTTGTTAAATACAAAATACATTCATATTTTTTGAAGTGAAAATATAGACAACATTTAACTTAAAATTTCAAACATAATAAAAATATATATGCAGGTCATGTAGTTGTTGGATGTTGCAGTGGTATGTGTTTTTTACAAAGCACCAGCCTGCATATGTGTCTTTGTTTGTGTTGCAACCTTAAAAGTTAGTTAAAACCCATGTCTTTCAGCAATCAGCAACCACCTTCACTTGTTAACTCAGTTCTATGACTGCAAGAATTACTCTGGAAATCCAAATACTCCTATAAAGTACAGTGATTCAAGATTTGATTGGGGGAATACAGCTTGTTGAAAGAACCAAACTATGCAGCATTCTTGCAGAACTCATTAATATCCTGCTCTGGGTTACACACAGCTCTGACACCGCACAAACTTTAAGCTTTTTCTGGGAAAGGTTGTTTTGGAACAAAAAGAAAAACAAGAGGTGAAGTTTAATCTTAAACTTGTTTTAAATAAGACAATCTGGAAAACCTTCTAACTGTACCTGAAATACTTATGGTTAGAGCAATCAAACTTGTTTTTTCAATACCATTATACAGAGGTAGATACAGAAATAATATCTCTCTGCAGTAGTCTGTCCATCAGTGTTCTGGCGGCAGTCTATGACAAATTGATATGAAAGTTCTTGTTCAAAACTATATGTGACACAAGTCTTTTGCTGGGCTGGCGTGTTCAGCTGCCATTCACCACTATTCTCATACCGTGAGAAGATGACAATAAAGACAGAAAAATATCAAGCATCAGTCTGTCTTTCAGAAGGGTTGATTCAATCAAAAACAAGAAAAAGGAGTTTGAGATAATTTAAATAATGGAAAAACTTCACAAAAAACATGATGACTCCTAAGGTGGGAAGGGAGACTGTGGAATCCCTATCCTCACCACCTGAATGGACAAAGCCCTGAGCAACTGGACCATTAAAGTTACCCAGGCTCAAAGCAGGAGGCAGACCTAGATGATCTCTAGGAATTCCTGGATTCAACCTAGATTATTGTATGAAAATAGAGAATGATGAATTTCATTGCATTTTTAAAGAAGTTTAAGGTTTTTCCTATGAGCAAATGTAATCAACAACATCCTTCTTCAGACAGGTTGTCTGGTAAAAGCCTACCAGTATTCAAGACATTCCCCTTATGATATCCTCTCTTAATTTCTTAAGCCTTTTGAACAGGAAAACTAACAAAAGTAGTGTCACTGTACTCCTGACCAAAACTTATGGAAATAGTTAACACATCTCATTTCTTTCTTCTTAGTTTTTGCAAATGCAATCAGATGTTGCTACATCCATTACAATCTTTAGACTTTCCTTAGTAATCATAATGGCTTAATTTCATTTTTTATTTATTTTTTATTATTATTATTGTTGTTATTGCATCATTAGTGAGATAAGTGAGATAAAATGAAAGCTGGGACTCTTAGGAACAACAGAGAATTATTTCCACACATATACCAACCATTTTGGATCACTCTGAAACTACTTCAAAATAATAGTACACAACAGAAATCACAATCCATCCATTTATTTCTCTACTCTTGACATACATTTAAAAACCCCTTAAAGACAGAAATCCTTTAAGGTAAATATGACAAACATGCCACAATGACACATATACCTTAGGTGTTTCTAATACAGTCATATAAAATCCCCATAGCCAAAAAGTAGTAAGAAATTGTACTGGGTCTGTGTGTGGCTGGATTTTGGTAGTGAGGATGGGGCTACAGGGGTGGCTCCTGTGAGAAGCTGCTAGAAACTCCTTCAGCGCCAAGTCAGACCCACCTCTGGCTGAGGCCAAGCCAATTAGCAACAGTGGTAGTACCTCTGTGATAGGGGGGAAGAGGAACCCTGCAGTAGAGGAGGTGAAGTGAAGGAAATACCTATGCAAACACCAAGGTCAGTGGAAGAAAAGAAGGAGAGGGAGGAGGTGCTCCAGGCACCAGGGCAGAGATTCCCCTGCAGCCCCTGGTGCAGCCCATGGTGGGGCAGGCTGTGCCCCTGCAGCCCATGGAGGTCCACGGGGGAGCAGATCTCCACCTGCAGCCCCTGGAGGACCCCACTCAGAGCAGGTGGATGCACCTGAGGAAGGCCGGGACTCTGAGGGAAGCCCACGCTGGATCAAGTCTGTTTCTGGGAGGACTGCAGCCCACAAAAGGGACCCACACTGAAGCAGTTCATGAGGAGCTGCAGCCCTGTGGGAAGGACTCACATGGAGAGTTTGCGGAGGACTGTCTGCCGTGGGAGGGACCCCATGCTGGAGCAGGGGAAGAGTCTGAGGAGTTCCTCCCCATGAGGAGGAAGGAGCGGCAGAGACAATGGGTGATGAACTGACCAGAACCCCCATCCCCATCCCCCTGTGCCACTCAGGATGAGGAGGTAGAGAAACTGGGAGCAAAGCTGAGCCCAGGAAGAAAGGAGGGGTGGGGAGAAGGTGCTCGTAAGTTGTTGTTGTATTTCTCACTCTCCTACTGTGATTTGACTGGTAAATTAGTGGTGGTGGCATTCAAATCAAATTGATGTTCTTTTTTCCCAAGTTGAGCTTGTCTTTTGCCCATGATCATAATTGGTGAGTCATCCCTCCCAATTCTGATCTTGATTCCCAAGCCTTTTGCTGTATTTTCTCCCCATCCCACCATGAGGGAAGGAGTGAGCAAGCAGTTGCATGGTGCTCAGTTGCCCTCTGGGCTTAAGCCCCAACAGAAATGTATAAGATCTTTAAGCAATATAGTAGGTAATAAACATATCAATTACTAAGGGGAAAACAGGCAACTATAACATAGCTGAACTTCCAAAGTTATTTAATCCATAGGAATACTTATTGTGTGGGGTTGTGTATAGCACACATGTAGCACTTCTAGACAGAATTTTTTTTTTGTTTTACCCTTAATGATATTCATATGCTGTACACACATCTCATGTCTGACACTTTGGACCATCAAGACTCATGAGCCCAGAGCCCTAACAGGCATCAAGAAGGACTCCAATGTAGACAAAAAAAAGTGGCAGATAAGATTTGGGAAATGACAGGGATGAAAACAAGAATTTCTGCCAGAGGAAGACGCTTCCCTGAGGATCCACTGCTGCCTTCCAGTGTGGCAGCCAGGAAGAAGCAAGAGGCATCGGTCTTGCCCTCTGTACTGTACTATGCAGAAGCACAAGGAAAAGCAATTAGCTGGAGGAAGACAGAAAACATCTTTGGCTGTGTGTATCAGTAGCATAGGTTAATGTTCATGTCATCACCACTACATTATCACCACCACATCAACAATCACCACTACAGCACAAATATACTACCATGTTTCAGTAGGGTTTATTAATTCTGTGTAGTTTTTTTTAAATTGTGTAACAACTGAGTAGTGTTCAGAATTTCACTGAAAATACTTCTTATTAAATACTTCCTATTAAAGACAGTTAAAACACAGATAACACGCTGGAGTCACTCTCTGATCAATGAATCCTGAATCAACCTAACATATATGGGTGGATTGGTGGATTACTTCCCGTATGCGTGGGGGTTTTTTTAAGCATTTTTTTCAGTTATCCTTACATATTGATGAACATTGTTTGGGTTACATTTCAAACTTTCTTTTAAAAGAATCTAAAAAGATCTAAACTGTTGACACAAATTGTAGAGGAAGACTCCAGATGAAACTTCCATCTCTTTCTGTTTTCTTATAGGTAGTATATAAGATAAAGGTAAAGGTGGAATGAGAACAAAGTCAAAATCAACAGAGATTTGCTATGCTATTCCAAGCAGTAGACTGTAACTTATTCAGAACTTAAAAATAAAAATGCAAAGTGAAGATGTAAGGCTTATTAATCATATTAATAAGGCTCATATTAATCATATTAAAGATTGTTCTCATACTTATAAGTGTCATCTGTTTCCTCCTGCATAACTCTGAGAAATACTATACTTAATGTCCATTTCCCCAGATGGTGACCACTCTGCATGATTTCAGAGAGGCTGCACTGATATGAGAGCTTTAGCACAGAGCAAAGAACCATGTTCTCCAGAAGTTTCCTCTTCACTGCTCGTTCCTGCATACTTGATCTTGCACCACTAAAGTGAACAAAAGCCCCACTTACTGAATTTTCTGGGTGCAAGATGACCCTCAGTGACTCCTAGCACATCATTTAACTGCTTTTCTTTCCACACTTATAAAGTTTGTATTAAAATCCTATTTACTTGAAGTACAGGTCATTATAATGCCACAGCAATTAACTAATCAGGGCATAACTATGGCCTGGCTCAGCCTTCAAGAGTGCGCAGGCTCAGGGACTATCAGAGACCATGACATGCTCCTTCTACCCTATCAGGTACCAGGAGAGAGGCAATCCCCAATTCTCTTGGAAATATGAATAATTTTTTCTAACAGTCAGGTGCTATAAATGCAGATTTACATTTCAGCTCTGTGCAACAGCCAACACACCTTGAAGAGGATAGGGAGGCGTAACACACGTGGCACAGTGCAGGTCAAAATATAGGAACTCCCAAGAGGATTGCACAGACTCAGGGAACCTGCTACTTTACTCGGTATGGTTAAAAATGTAGGGTTCACACAGTTAAAGTCCTAGACTTAGAATTCATAAGAATAATACATTCATTTGGCCTCCCTCAGTTCATTAATGAGGAAATTACCCACGATAGAAACAGTTTATATAGTGAAGGTTTGCACACTACACTTCGAAGCATGAAATACACTTCTAACTCTCTCCAGGCAATGGGTCATCACCTTACAAAATCGACTCCTTTCTCTTCTGTGCAGAAACAAATTACTTCAGACTCAGTGGATACTTGGTGTGCTCTCTACCCTTTGCAGATCAGTGATGATGCTTCCTTTCCTATCAAAGTAATACTCAGTGTGACTGGCCTGAGTAGCCCACGAGATGTGCCCTGTTTCATGACAGGGTCTCTGTCTACCTCAGAACCAATAGCTTTGCCATAGGCTGAGGTTGTAAAAAGGAGATTTGAAAATAATTATTTTGGTGACTATATTTCACATAACTGGCAATCTGGGGGAGAACCACAAAACTGACTTCATTTGCAAATACAAATTGTGCCAAGGGGAAGGGGATGTTTTCCTGGACAGTAAACAAAAAGTTAATTTTTCTTCCAATCTAGAAAGCTAGGAGAAAAATGACATCTGTATCCTTTGGGGTTTCTGAGTGCTTACGTTATTACATTCTCATTCTCACTGAGCAGGGAAGTAATAAGACTTAAACATGTGACATCAGGAAAAATAGCATTGCAAAATTTCATAACAATAATAATGTATTTGGGTTTTTGCTTCACATTGTTCAGGATTTGGAAAATCATTTTTAAGAAAAGGAAAGTCATAGCGGTACCTGGGCCTCGTGTTTTTGGATGGGATAAATTCCCAGTTTCTGTGCCTCCCAGGAGTTCTGCCATGCTGCTTACCTGATGAGGTGAATAATAAAATGATGCTTTCTCTCTTTCTATTGGACTTTTACTTTGCTTGATGTTTATCTGTTATTAGCAATTAACATATTAAAAAAAATCTAATGAATGACTGCTAAACTGTTTAAAAACAAACCTTGTACAAGGCATAGAGTCTGGTTATACTTAAGATGAATTAAATCTCATGGGAAAAATATTTTAAATCATATTCCCCCAGTTTTTCCTCTCTTCCTTTTCAGCATGCAGCTAGTCCCAGAACAGTTATAAAGCACAGCAAGAAAGGGAGTTCGCACATTCACCGGCCACAATAATTTTCTGAAAATTGGGTGGTAATGCAGTATGGCACAGTCTTGTAACAAGATACACAGAAAGGAGAATAAAACCATTTCAGGAAGAATTGTGTGTTCCCCAGTTTTAGTTTTAATCCTAAAAAAAATCTAGATCTCTCATGAATTTCTTTTCCTTTACCAATGCAGAGACAGACAGAGTCTGTCTATTCAGTGAGAAATGCCTGTGGATACTGCATGGATCAGGATGTAGCTCTCTGTGAAAACAGAGATCTGAGGAAATACTAAAAATATAAAAACTGGAACAAGAAAACACTGTTTCTCTTTTGAAGTAAACACTTTCAGGGTATACTGCATATTTCTGGCACACATATTAAAGTAAATAAGAAAGGAAAAGGGGAAGGCATGAGATCCTCACCACATCTTGCACTGAAGTCACTAACATTTTTAACCAGATTTACCTTGTCTTTTTGCATCTCTTTTTTGTCTTATTGCAGCACTGGATTATTGTCATCAAGCACCTTGTCTTCATTGCTTCACCCCACTTCTTAATCACAGCTTTTAGTACACATTCAGAGGATCCACAATGCTGCAGAGACTACTCTGTTCCTCCAGGCAGCAGGATGGTGTCACCATGATCATCAAATATCCTCACACTAGTCTCCATCTGGTTTCAAATATAATTCAAGACTGACCCTCTGCTTTCCAGACCTGTATGAACCTCAGTGTTTGACCTTAAAGATAATTAGCCCCTTTCCTGTTTATTTTATCTGTTCTGGTTTTATTGTCTCCTTTGATTCTTGCATTTGTACATATTCATGATTCTTGCACAATTGTGCCTATTCAGATATTTACACAATAGAGTCATTCCATGTGCTTCAGTCCTGCCTGGCTCCTCTGCACCTTCCTTTGTGTCTAAGCCTGCTGGCGGAGAGACAAGAAAGCAGAAAATAGTCACTTAGTTCCTGGGTCAGCTGGTAGCTGAGTTAGCCTCAGGAATAATTTAGAACAGATCAAAATCAAAATAAGATAATAAGAGAGTCATGTGAACACATAAATCAGTACTCTAATGGGTCACTGAAGTCGCAGCTTGATCACTGGCAGGCGCCCCGTGAGTGTAAAATGAAACGGCTACAGCAGGAGGTGAAATTTTCAAGTTAGCAGCGCTAATGAAGTGCAAATCTTCCTAATGCAATAGTTCCTAAGCTGAGATACATAGAAAAGAAAATTATATACAACTAATTCTTGGAATTTGGGGTGTTTTGATCTACCTGCAGCTCTGGTGGCCAGCAGAAACATAAGTTTCAGCCAACCATGACTGCGTAACTACCTTTCTGATTAAAAAAGCAGCTGAGCACATGCTCCTGTCCTAAGAAAGAGAATGAGAATGAGATGTACCTACATGCCAAAAGCTTAATCCTGTGAGTTTACAAGTGTAGGTATAGTGCGTTTGAATGTAGCATGTTGTATGGATGTTTTCCTGAATTAGGATTCAAAACCTGACAAAAGCATGGATCTGTGCACCCCACTGTCTTCAGATATTACTGAGGCCAAGGAATAGTAGGATTAGAAAAAGAATTTAGTACTAGTATGGATAATAATATATGCAACTATAGCCAACAAAATTTTGAAAATCTGTGAGTTAGATAACTGCTTCTGATGGGAAAGGAACTTTCCCAATAAGTAATATATTACACAACAATTTATGCTCACTGTTTTACACCTTCTTCTAGTGCATCTGGTGCTGTTTATAGTCAGAAAAGCTTATTGGAAAACTCCTGTGTGTACTTGAATATAGCTTTTCTTGTTTTGCAATGTTAAGATATGTGCCAATTTAAATATCTGCTGTTTGAAATTTAGAAGATGCTCAGAAAACTGGCAATACCATCATAAACCAGGACGAAGAAGGTGGTTAAACCCGAAGCATTTTCAGATTAACATCTACTACTTAGAAACAGATACTTTTGTCTTAAAACAGTTATGACTGAAAATTTTGCAGAGACAAGCAACAGGCACCAAAACAAGAGTATTTCTAGAGACCTCGTAAAGAAATTACATTTCATTATTTTAATTTCAGAAGAAGAAATTAACTTTAGTGTTAACTGGTGTACCACTGTGATTGCAGGTCTAATTCGGGTGCAATTGCATCTATGTTTTTACATTAGCATCAAATCACTTAGCAGCAGGAAGTCTGAAAATTTGTGCAAAAAGGGGAGTAAAAAAAGCATGAAAAATACACACTGAAAGACAGATACCATTATATATACATACATATACACACATATTTGTGTGTGTGCATATACACAAACAATCCATGTTAAATGCAGTATGACAAGTATAGGTACTGACTTTTTTACTAACAAAACCAAACCAAATTCATGCCAGGACCCCTAACGTGTTATCTCTGTGACTGCTGGCCCTCCCATGAAATGTGTCTGGGTCACTTACCCCGTCACAGGGGTCTCTCCCCTCGTGCAGCAGTGTGCCTGAGGAGGCTGGCACAGCCCCACAAACTGCCCAAACCACCAGCCAGGGTCCATCATGGGGAGGCTGTGTAGGTGGGGAGCATGGAGGGGTGCTCCTGAAGTACAGTCATACACCATGCAGGAAACCACTGAGTTGCTGCCCATGCTGGAAACCATCCACCCGGGGAGAATCTGCCATGGATGCTTTGATATAATTTCTTTGGCTGTGGTATTTCTCTTGTAAGACTGGCTGCTTCTTTCAGGCGAAAACCCCATCCATGAGCTCTCAAACCTCATTTTATTTCAACAACTGTTCAAAAATTCTGGCTTTCCGCAGTTCCATTTGCAGTTGTGAAACTGAAATCACATTTTTTCAGCTTATGCCAGCAGAAAAAAGTGCAGACACATGTGAGAAGAAAATGCAGACTTTGAATGGTGTGTGAGTGTGCATATTCTGCAGTTAACTGTTTTATCTTTGAGAACCCTTAAAGTCCTTCCAATTTATTGGACTAATTATTACTGCTTCATGTCTTTCCACCCAGCTAGGATATACAGCAGTACTTGGAGTCAGTACAAGTTTTCCTACCTTACATGCAGAGAAACAACTGACAAAGGTGCTTCTGTAAAAAAAACAAAAACCAAAAAATACATTATTCATGCATGGATCTTTAGAGAGATGCAGCTGCTTCTCTCCCAAGGGTTTTAGATCATGTTTCAGTTAAACTGAAGGAATGTTACCATAGTACAACTTCATTTAAGATGTTATATTTTTGTTTACTTGTCAAAATTGAGGTTTGAAGGAAGCCATTTTTCAAAGATATACCAAAGTTTCAAGGATGATAGAGGCAGACTCAGGGGCATGGAAACAGTTATGCATGCAACATGAGTAACAGGAACTAGGTATATTGTCTTTTGCAGCTCACATCTGCACTTGAAGTCAATAGGAAGCTCAATAACTGTGCGAGCATTATTTTAATACCAAATGAATTTATTCTGCCTTTCACAGTGGTTATTAGCTTGCATGTTATGCAAGCTCACATGTTATGCATGGCCACAGAGTTTTTGATCAAACCATAATAAGTATCCTTGTTCACAAACCACACTTTTACTGACCTTCATCATCCCTGAAGAGAGTAGGTATGTGTGTTGTGTGTTACCTACCCGAGATTAAGCAGTCCTTCTGTGCCTTGCTCTGGGGAATGGCTCGCTAAAGGTGAAGAAATGTGGATGTGCTGGCCTCCTCCTCTCAGCTAATGAATATTGATATCAATTCAGCCAAGCAAGAGCTTTAAGCTTCCTGATGTCACCATATTTTCATGTCCACAGTTTTTCTCTCTATACATTCCATAATTAGGAGCCATATCATCCTTTTGTGGTTGCTTTAAAAAATCATGAAAAACAAAATGTCCAGAGTCTTTCCTAGACTACATGACAACAATTTTGTTTTCCTAACAAAGCACAAAATAATGTAGCTCCAGCTATTTTTCTACCAGCCTGGAAGGAGTCCTTGTAAATCCCTCAGAAGAATAGGATTTAAGGTGAACATTCATGCCTTTGTTAACTCAGGCGGCTCTCAGACAGCTTTGTTCTAAATTTTACAGTGATGGACAGCAACACAAAACATTTAAAACAGGCTGAGATTGCTAATAAGGGGAAAATGGATAAGCATTTATTTTCATAATCTCATTGGTACGTCAGACAAACAGTTTTGCACATCCTCCCAGTGGATTTGCCAGACTGATGCTGAACCCAATTCTCTCACCACGGGTAAGAGGTGGTGCATGATTTGGGGCATGTGCACAGGGTGTTTTACTGTGAGTGCCATCTGGAAGATCAGGAAGGGGCAAAACTGGGAAGTTGCTGATGTTGGCAATTCTCCCCTTGGATGCTGGTAGCTCTGTAACATGCAGTAACTCTTCCTCTTGTCAGTATGTGGGCAGCCAAGGACTTTCCCACTGTCAGCAGGCCAGGAAAGGAAGAAACTATACTAATGGTATGACATAAATAACTTTTCTCAGCAAATTAAATGAGAATATGTTAAGAAATGTTAAGGTTATGTCAGTTTTTTATCCTTCATTTTCAACATTTTGCTAAATTACCAATGGCAGCTTGAGGCAGGAAAAACTTGACAGCGAACTCCCTAAATATCATCTGCTAATTAAATTATGATTGCTAGAGAAAACTGAAGGTTTTGCATTTGTCACATGACAACAGAGGTTGTTAAAATAGTCCTGGTGTATGGTGGATGACTATTTATACTAAATTAGTCTCAAATTAATTTTTAAGACGAGAATCTGCAAAATGGACACGAAGAAAAAATACTGCTGCAAAATTTTCATTACAACCTCAGACTAGGTGACCTAACACGTTTAAAATCTCTAGATCTTCCAAATGAATTTGTTTTTAAGTAAATTTAGGACAATAAATGTTTTTGCACATGAACACCAGGAAAGTGGCAAAGCAGTGACAGTGCCACTGTGCAAGCAGTTTTGAACCATTTCCAGTCTGGAGATTGTACTACCCACAGTTTGCTCTCAAGCTGTTAGTTATGCTTCCATGCCCCTCTCTCCTTCCAAGAAGTTAAGCAGCTACTCTTTCAATTGGCAAAAGCTTCCTTTAAAGGACGATATACGAAAGCAGCTTGCCAGAGCATACCAGCAAGTGCTAGGAGAAGACTACTTGCCTCTGTAACAAAAAGGAGTAAACAGATTAAAGCAAAGGGGTGGGGGAGGGTAGGGGAGACAAGTATTCAAAGTTAAAATATTAAAAGAAAAATGCACTGAGTGAGTTTGCACAAACTGCTGAGAAGCTAAACACTAAGATCTGCTCACTTTTACATGGCTGGTATAATTAGTGCCACCATGAGTTCAGGTTTCATGTTTGTTGAGCACCTGCTCCACATTTCCTGGGCATAGTTAGCTGATCACTCCACCACCACTCTCTGGCTTTCTTCTACCAGAGGCATCCCACAGCTCTGGTCTCCCCACTAGCAAAGCTGGGACCTTTTGGGATGTGTTGTGGCTTCCTCTAGACCTATGTAATCATGTTTGCCATGGGAATCAGGGCAGAGAGGAAAAGCAGACATACATGTCACTCAGGCTTGGAGTCGGGACACTGTCCCACCTGTACACAGCATCCCAGGGTTGTTCCCCCTATTTGTATCTCTACTGCTAAGCCCTTGTCCAGAAACTGAATGACTTGCTTCCAGCTAGTCCCCTGACAGCTCTTGAAGTCTTATCTTGACCTCTGTCAGCTATCCTAAAGACTGTGTTTCTCTTTGATTGCTTGGATAATCTCCTTACCAATTTGGAAACCTTTGTAGCCTCCAACACTATAGTCACAGGAGGACCTACAGCACCTGATCAGGTAGGGAAATGCATCCTTATTGCAATTTCACAGAGGCATGGACAGAGGAACCTCACCCTGTTTGCATGAAGATACCAATTATTTACTGAACGCTGAACATGGCTAGGGAGTATGAAATGCAAAGCTTCCACTACATCCATACCTCTGCTCACTAGCAGCATAGCCTGCCCCATAGGTCTAATGGCATGAACAAAGTTCTTTGTGGGGTTTAAATTTTGCAGTATGGGTTCTGCATTCACGTGCATGGGGTTTCTAGCCATCACTTCCCAAGGGAGCAACACATGGCCTCCAAGTTGGGAGATGGACTGTCTGTCAACCACTGCAGCCCCTCCTTCATATCGATGGCAGATGGAGGCTTTCAGCTAAGATGTTCAGGAATCTCCAACAAAATAAGAAAATAATGAAACCCATATTTTTTTTAAAACTTTGGAAGCATCATTTCTTGACTTTCTCTTATTTTTTATCCATTATTTTCTTCTAATCTCCAAATTTATTTTGTAATATCCTCATGTTTAATGGCAGGGCTTGGTTTCCAGCACTGATAAAAGTCTCTCTCTTGCCAAAAGTCATGCTGGGAATCTATGGCTTAATTCAAAGTGAATACATCCATGCCAGATCCAATATCCTAGTCATTTTGTACTCTGTTTAACCCCAGTTTATAGCCTGATCCCATAACAGTGTTGTGATTTTGATGTAACTGATCTCGCAGAATAGGAAATACTGAGGAACATGAAAGAGCTTTCCTGCCATACAGTGAGGCTTGTTGATACATACCACTTTCAAAATACTTGATCTGACAAAAAAAAAAAAAAAAAAGAAAAAGGCATTTGGTTCATCTATCTGATCAAACCACTGGCCATTTTTATAAAGCACATAGCTTTATGATATATTCACAGTATCTCTACTATTTCCAACTTCTGCAGCTAACTACACATCTGATCTTTCCTTCATTTGCACTTAAAGAAAACAAGAATAACTGTACCCATATGCTGCAAGTTAGATGATATAATCTGGTGCATGTTTTTTCAAGATACTGTCTGAGAGAATAGCAGGAAGTTATCAAGTCTATGCTGACTTTCAACATTTCATTCCTGATGTTACAACAAGCATTAAAGCATAGCTCACTAAATCTAAACAAATCCCTTTAAATCTGTTTCCTTAGTTATTGTGACAATAGATATTTTGTCTGCCCTTCAGGTTTTTTATAGTTATTGCATTCTCTCACATTGCTTCAAGCCTCCATACATCCAAGTTGTCAGAGGCACCTCCAGAACTGAAGGCAAGATGCATTTTTGCAGAGACAGCTGAGCAGGCTCTGTGGGAGAGCCAGGGCAGAGGACTGGGGAATCATAGAGCACCTGAGGGGCTGTGGGGGCTCAGGGGAGTCTGAGAACGACCAGAGAGATCCAAGAGAGATTTGGGGCTGGCCAGAGAAAGACTAGCAATCCCTGTCCACACATGAGACTCTCTGCTGCCCAGAAGATGTTGAGCTTAACTGCTCCTTCACAAGAAAACAACATCTCATCTGCCCAGTGCCTTCAGTCCATTGCCTCTCCACTGGGGTGCAGGAGTGGGAGTGGGGGTGAGAGCTGCCAAGAGCCAGGCTTTTCCTTTCTCCTGTCCTCCACCACCTTTGTCTGTCCTTGTCCAAGATTAGGCAGGGGTTTATACTAGGAAATAGAAAGACTAGTCAAGAAAGGAAAAGCCAGAAAATTTGAATCACTGAGTGTCTGAAGTATTTCTGTAGCTGGTGGTGGCAACTGGGGAGACACATTCCGCATTTAAATTGAGTTGAGACTGCAGGACACAACGAGCATAGCAGCTACAGAGCAGCTTTACTCTCTGTTGTCAGTGATTTTTGATTTAGTATTTGTTAAAGACACAAAGACATTCAGTATGGTTAGCACAAACCCCATGGGTCATCTTACAACCCCATGGGTGTGATGGGGGGCTGCTGGCCACTCTCCCACTTTCACTGTACTGAACAATATTTATGTCATACCTGAGTGGAGGTGAATGCAGTGGCTCTGCTGAGTGTGCCCTCACAGCCTGCTTGCTTTCAGTGTTCTCCTGGCACTGGGTCTATTATTTACACCACTCATTCATCTGGGATGGATTAAAGTAAAATGAAATATCCATTCTCAGAAGCAACCAAACCAGCACAAATACAACATAAACAGTAAGGACTTACATGAACAGAAGAAATGCTATGGAATATCTATCCATATAGTAGGTTAGGAACCTGTTAAACCTGCCTTTATCTGTGCTTAGCAGTGCTGTGAGTATAGTATGTGTTTCTTCCATTTGCTAAATGAACATGTAAACTGTAATTGATGTCTCCTCAGCACACGAAGTAGAACATTACCTAAATGTGGGAGGTGAAAGGATTGGACTGAAGCATCCCCTACTGCCCTAAACTAAGTTTTATTATTCTTTGCCCTTAATATAGATCCTGAATAATAAAAGACAACAGTCCTTTGGTAAAAGGGGTGCCCTACATTCCAATTATAGTGGCAGGTCAACTTGATTGACATCAGTTCATTTCCATGGGAAAGTTAATTTTTAGTAATGCAGTTGTCACAATTGCTTTTAAATTCTAGTGTTTCTCCTGATGGCATGTTTTAAGTTAACTGTTTTACTTTTCACTAATAGCCTTCACATTTTTTTCTATAAACACCGAGAAAGGATTCCAGGATTCCCCTGTAAATTATGTTCCTATCATTTTGGTGCCTAGAGGCCTCACATTATATATCACTGAGGACTTATTAATTTAAGGATTGAATTATTCTTTCAATGTAGATTTCACTATTAGAGACATCCCAGTCCTGTCACTCACTTTGAGCTTACAATATAGCTCAGGTTTTTAATGCCACTGCAGTATCAGCTGTATTGCAACTGGATGTGCCTGATGGGGAATGAAAACCTCCTGCTGATTCCTTCACACATAGGCCTTCCATGGGCTTTGTAGATGACCTTGAGCATAATAAAGATTGAATTCTTCTCCTACTGTGATTAGCAGTTGGTGATGCAACACTGCAAAGGCATTCCTGTGAGCAAACCAGTCATATTAGTAATGTATCTGAATATTTTGTTCAAGCATAGATAGTGTCTTATGTCATCCTGAACACAGACAATAACATCATCCAAGATAAGTGAGAACATTTGACCATGGTCTCTCTGAACCTCAACTACTTAACATGGCAATTTAGGACAGCAGATAAAATGGACTTGTTAAATCCATGCTCACAGATGTGTTGAGATTCTTAAATGGAATATGCTAAGGGTTATCAGATATGAAGATTATTATTTAACTACATTTAGGCTTCACTAAAATTTTATAATTATGATGTTTTGAACATATTCTTTTTATTTTTAAAATAATTGTATTTTGTTTTAAAAAAAATTAGTGCAAGTATATTCTATTTTCAAAGTGATTATTTGCATATATGTATTAGACAAACTGTTTCATGCCTTTGAGGTTGGATTGCTCCTTATTTAAAACTATACAAAAATCTCATGTAATTTATTTTCAATACTTTCATAACAAATATTCAGGGTTCTTTCTATCATTTTTCCCTAAGCAAATCAGATACATAGTTTTCATGCAAGTATTCTGTTGCTTACAGAAACATTCAGGCTTTTCAAGTTTCTTGATGCCTGGGATAGTGTATTTGAATTGGAAGTAGTGCATACAGGTTGCTCTAGTGTTTGCAATTCAAAATGGTTTAATATAAAATTGTCTCATCTGATTTTCTGTCTCTAAATATATTTCCAACAACCCCCACTAAACTAATAAGCCCCAGACTTTTTCCCATTCTGCCAAATTTGTGTTCTAACTAGTAATACCCTGCAAGACATATTCCAGTTAAAATTCAGTTTTCATTTTGTGAAAGAAAATGAAGTGAGACCTGGCAGAAATTGGGACAGGAATCACTTTATCAGAATGGCTAGACCCTTCTGGGAAATGAATGAACTAAAGACATTCAGACATTTAAATGGATAGAGATAGAAAATAGAAGAGTAAGAGACACTGGCAAAATTGGTCTGTCAAGAGGAATGGCAAGATCTCCCAGTGAACCCTCCCACTGCCTCTCCATCTTGCCATGTCAAACCTGCTATTTTCATTCCTCTTCAAGCTGAGCTCTGCAATTTCCCCTGCCTGTGGGTTGGCTCACCAGACTGCAGTATTGAGCTTCGGCAACTGCATCTCCCAGGCTGGCCCAGATTTCACTTCTTTCCTAGACATCCCATCAGTAGCTGTGAACATTATGAATGCACAGAGACATCAAGACTGGCTCTTTATGCATAGCATTACAGTCACTGGAAATGCTACTATAACACAGGTCCGCACACACATCCTGTCATACCATAAGCTTATTACTTTCAACCATCCATGAACTTTCTTCCCGATCTTCTGTCTCCTAGAGGATAGGCTTCTCTAGAGCTTTGTTTCATTCTTTTCCCTACTTGACTTTCCTCCACCGCCACAGGGTGATCCACCTGCCAGCTTGTCCTGGCAATGCTAAGGGTTAACATTGAAGTGTTACTTGCATGGGCTGCCAATACCTGGGGAGTGGGATAGCTACAACCATTAGCTTCAGTTGTGGCAGATCTGTGAAAGAAACCAGGACTAAATTTACTAGCCACCCCCATAGCAACAATAGGACCTTAATTACTCAGTCAGGGTTATATATTATATTTACATAATATTGGTTACAAGAGAACACAGACATTTAATGTTATTTTCCAATATTCCTCATCCTCTTGAGGGAAAACTCTTGCAAAACCAATACCTGGAATCAAATTTGCAATGTGTCGGCTATTTTCAGCAGCATTTTTCTGGCTTTTTTTGGATCTCAGAAAATCACAGAATCACAGAATCATAGAGGTTAGAAAAGACCTTGAAGATCGTCTAGTCCAACCATTAACCTAACACTGACCATTCTCAAATACACCATATCCCTAAGTGCTATGTCAACCCAAAACATAGATGAGACACAAATCTATTGTCATAGTTGCTGCTGCCATCCTCTAATAGCAAACGTATATTAGCAACACTGTGTTCCCAAAGACCTCTGAGGAGGCGTATCTGCTCTCCAGAACTGCCAGCACTAAGGTCTTCTCACGAAGCAGCTTTGTGAGAGCCTAGTCTGAAAGACAGGCTCTAACATATTTGTTTCAGCAAAGTGTTAACAGATGAATGCCCATGAAGAGACTTGGTCCAAAATTTATGTCACTTTGGCAAATACAGAATTAACACAGAGTTTAATTTCCCTATTACACATACGCATGCTGATACAGATGTTCATATCCCATCCCTACCAGAGGCCACCCTATATTCATTAAGTGTATCTTCTTTATCCTCTTTTCACAGGATTTTATATCTTATACCATTCTCCCAACCCCACTAGCACGTTCTTACATACACTGTACATTAACAGTCACGACTTTTATAAAACCTTTCTTAGTTAATGTTTTAGGAGACTCTTAGATGATTATATCTACCCATCAATGCTTCAGCAAGTCCCATGGTAACTTGTGTGTGAAAGATGTGTAGAGAGCTATAAAAAGATATTGTTGATAATGTTTGAATAAGACATGGAAATAGGCAGGTCTCCTGTCCACAGCGTTAATACAGCTGCAGCACTTTATTAAAACAGTGGATCACAGGCTCTGAAAGCTGCTGAGCACTGGGTAGGAACCAGACCCATGCTGAACTTGACAGTAACATCGATGAACTTCAGATCAGCTCCTTGCTGAGTACTAGACAAATCCAATGAGACCAGTGGAAGTTGCTTATGTTCAGTGCTTTTCAAAGCTTGACCCAAAGGAAATAAAATGAGGCAGAAAACAAGACATGAGTGATTGAAAGAAAGAGATGGAGAGGTACAACCTATGGCTGAAAAACAAATATGTGAAGCAATTAAAATGAAGAAAAGTACTTCCTTAGCTCCTTCTGTTAATACTATTGCAGTGAGTAAGGTATTAGAAAGAGATTAGAAAGTAATAATCTTATTCATGACCGAAATTGCCTTGCATTTTTCACTGCCATTGCACCAGTTGCTTTACAGCTGATTTAACATTTATTTACCTTTTGGTCCTCGCACAATTACTCTGTTATTTCATTTGCTCCTCTTCTTCTTATTTCAGAATTTATTTCCTGCCAACTTTACTCATACTGCTCCTTGTGATTATCAGAAAGATCCCTCTGAGGCCAAAGTTAACACATTAGAAACTCTCCCTGATTTTTACAGTGTTTCAGTATTCTTCAATTGATTCTAATCTAGTGCTGATCAACCTAACAACAAAACAGCGAGATAAAGGAGTGAGAAGTGAATGTGACAATTTCGGCACATGAAGCACTTGGTTTCCCCCATTCCATGGTCACACTGGTAGGTCCACGTAGTTTACCTTCACTGCTTACTCAGCTGATCCACAAAGCATTATGGGCTCACAACAAGCAGAGAGGATGGGGAAAAATGATGAGACAGAGACCCAAGATGACAAACAGGGCTTATCCTCAAGCCTTGGTCCGCCAGAGTAGTTTGACACATCTAGTTTCTTGATAAAGGGTCTTGATAATTGACCATCTGATCCACATTATTAACTCTCCATCCAACACTGGGGGGAAAAGAGCTGCTCTTTCATTTTCTTGGCACAATGGCAATAGTGGGCAAATTAACTTCCAGGCAGGAGAGGGAAAAGAAGAAAATGAGGTAAGTAGCATAAAACACATGGAGGTCCTGGGCAACTTAAACCCGTGTCAGTTACTGGCCTTGAAGTCATCTGTTCAGCTTGGTTTCATGTGAAATGAGGAGCTTCTGTCTTTGACTCAGCTTCATTTTAATTCTGTATAGAGTCAGGCTATTCTGATCCTCAGCAGATGCCAGGTACAGTGTGAGGCAGCACTGGCAGATCCTTTTACATCTCAGCATAAGAACAAGGAATTTATACCCCACGATGGCGGACCATTACAGAGATTAAAGGTTTCTCTTGCAAGAAGGGTGTTTGGTTTGCAAACAGGCATCAAAACCACTTCTCAGCTACAGTCAGTTTACCATTTTAGACAGAACGCTCATTTATTTTACAGTAACATGCATAAATTTGCCCTGTATCTCAACTTGCTTGCAGATTACCGTAAGAGTGTGATAGTCCTCACTAACACAGTGAAATACAGCTTCCACCATTTCCACAGGCTTAATAACGTTTTGTGTAACATCTCTGGGATTATTCACAGTATGTGAAACAATCCACCATGCCTTTTTGTACTATAACAGTACTACAGGTAAGATCTGATCCCAGGAGTTTATGCCGAAAATTAGGTAAGTAATTAGGTAAGTACAACAAAGAATACAGAAGGAATTCAGGGCTGTCCTAAAAACTTGGCATTCACAGTAGTAAGAGCTAGGATCTTATAACTGTGTAATATGCTGACCTTACAATAGCAACTTTTTATTTTGTGAATAAAAACTTCAGGAATGAGAGATTAACATTTATTCAGTTAATATTTGGTATCTACAAATGATGTAGTTTGCTATATAATATACATTCTAGTTCTCTAAGATAAGAGAAGACCTGTGACCTGTGCAGTGAATCCATCTATAATAGACATAATAGAACAATTATCTGCAGTGCTTTTCTGGCAGAATGGAGTGAATCCATAAAATTAAAAAAAAAAAAGGTGTTGTCAGGTCATCCCTGACAGTGTAAAGACCTAACAACATGAGGTATACCTACACAGTCAAGCTTAATACTTTCCATTTCAGAGGTACTCACAAGTAACAGAACTGCTGCAAAGAAAACTGTTCTTTCCACTTGTTCTAAAATGTAACTATTTTAAAACACATATGATGACTTTAAATCAGCAGTTATTTATTTTACTAACTCTCTTCTATGACAATTGAAAAGACAAAAAATATATAAAAATAAGAATAGCTGCTGACTCCACAGGGTTAGATTTTTAAGTGATAAGTAAAAACTTGATTTAATTTAGAATAGAATGGTTCAGTTGGAAGGGACCTACAACAAACATCCAGTCCGACTGCCTGAGCACTTCCATATTTAATATGGAAATATGTGAGACACCCAGAAAGAGAGAATCACCAGGTAACATCAACAACCCCCTTTAAATTGGAAAAAAACCCTGTCACCTTGAATTTCATGAAAAGAAACACATCAGATTAAACCTCATTGAAATCATTGTGTCCTGAAAATGAAACTTTTAAGATCATTGTAACCCTTTAAACAGTCTTGCAGGCCAGCACATATTTTTAAAAGAAAATGCAAGTGAAACTGTTTCATGGGTCACTGTGTATCAGCTGCAGTCAACTTGCCCTGGCCCTACAGCCCATCCAGCCCCCAGACTGCGGCTGGAGAAGAGGGACACTGTCACATCTTCAGCAGTCAGACAAGAAGCACTCTTTGATTACCACTTATACTGATTTATGTGTTAGCAACACTTGGAGTTTTTTAATTTACTTCTCTGATGGTAAAAAAATAAATGAAAGCTCAGTTCCTCTGGCCATTTGTCCCAACTATGAGTCATAGGAAGGTATTAAATATTTAAAGTAAAACTCTTTGCTGTTATGGCAAATATCTCTCAGGTTTTTTTGACAAATTAATGAAAACAGACTGCTGATTATTTAAAATATGAGCACAGAAGTGCTCCTGCTTTAGTGAGTCAGCTACACATAAAGAAGCTAATACCATTTTGGCTTGAAAATGAAGAAAGTAAGATTAGAGACAAAAATAGTATCTTTAATCTCATTTTTCACTGCAAGAATATATGTATTTGAAGTCTTAGATATCCTCTTTTCCTTTAATTACAGACTGCTCTGAAACACTTTAAAACCTGAACAGGGCATATGACATTCATAAATATGTAGAATTGCAAGCAAACGGAAGTTTAAAAGCTCTGAGATTCAAAAGTCTCTTTCACAGACTGGCAGTGCAATACAAAGTATAAGTATACTTTAGAAAGGTTAAAGATCACTCAGATTTGTCCTCCCTTTGAATACCTACCCTGGAAAATGTTCAGTGATAATCTCTGATCTCCAGGTGTGTCTCTGACAGGTGGGAACCAGCAGAAGATTTTAGGGTCTAAAACAAAGCAGAAAACAGAAAAAGTGAACATGATACAATACAAACATGATAGTGAAGAACAAAACCAGTTATCGCATATGCTTTCCTAAAATACCCTTGGATGATATTATAATTTAAATGTCAAATTTGATTTTTCCATGTTAGTACCTTTCCAAGCCTATAAATACAGTGGAATATGATTTTTTATATTTAAATTGTTATTATACTACAATCTATAAAGAAACAAGGTTTAATACCACAAGCATTTAGATTCAAATCTGGTACATCCAGATTTTTACTAAATATGGGCAATCAACATTAGAAAAAGAAGTCTGAATCCTACATAAACCATCTAAAACGCTCTCCTTTTCCACTGTAGACATCCACCATTCCCACCTGAGTAGGAAAACCTTTGGTACAAAATGTGAGGTAGATCAGTAGACTGCAAAATAGGTACAGAATAATATTTTTAAAAGATACTGAGGCGATGATTAAATTTTCTGGGCCTGTTTTAGTGCATCTGAATTATGGATATCTCTTGGATTTGGAGAATATCTTGACACATTTCCAACTTCATTTTCCCAGAGTTCAAGCCTTTAAACTTAATATCTCTACATAATAAACATATCTATAGTAGTGTCTCAGCTGCAAGTATAACCTAAACATGAAAAACTGCATACCTGAACAGCGTATAACTCTGAATGGTGCAAACTGTCCTAATCATAGATTTTCTCTCTAAAACTTTATTACTAGAGCAACTGAAAGGAACAACTACTAATTGAGTGTTTCAGGCTTTTATGACCACTTGACATGTCTTTAATGACCTCTAATATGCCTCAAAGTGAGCATCTTTAAACCTTGACCTTGATCACGCTACATCAGCTATGAGGAACATTTCGTCTCTGGAGGCTGTTTATGAATTTGGCAGCTGTTACAATACACACATCTTAGCACTACCCAATGATAATGTGAAAAAAATACTTCAGATTCACCCTTAATGCATGAATATGGTGGACCATTCATAATGGCTATGTCAGATCAAAAATAACGCTTCAAATTAATTGGGGTGAAAAGGCACATGTTTTGACTAAGCATGCTCTAGACATAGGTTATCTACATCTAGATGTTTCCAGGACTACCCCAGCATTGTGGGGGTAGTGGGGGTGGTAGATTGTGCATCACCCCGATGCGGCTATTGAGCCAGTGTATCCACTTGTCTCCAAGCGTGAGCCTCAGAATTAGGAATTCTCTCTCCTCAGTGGCCTGTGATGGCAGTGGATTATCTCCTAGCACAGCCCCAGCACCCGTACGTAAAGCCTCAATTCTGGCAACAGACCAGTTAAAGCTGTCCTCAAATTTTTTTGCTCTCTACTCACTGTATGCTTGACTGTGATAGTTTCACAATATGACTGCATTCTCTAAGGACAACAAACATTACCCTTGAACTTTTAATGGGCTTTATCTTCAGACAGAGAAGGTTCTCAACATGAGTTACATCTCTTGTTGCAGTTCATGTATCTGGCGAATCAGCTTCCCAAAGTCATGCTGGATTTGAAGCAGATCTCAACAAACTCTTCTAAGGGTAGGAAACCAGACACCATTAAAATTATTTCTCCAGCTCTGGTGGCTGGCTCTGATGCTGACAGGAGACATCTGTCATGTCCAAATGGTGCTGAAAGGATGTTAAAAGACGGGTTTATTTGCATTCTTGTGTACTGTTGCTTTAACTGGGAATAACCTTGTTAATTTTAAGTGATGCTACCAAGATTAAATTTATTTAGGTGGAGGAATGGGAGAATTTAACTGGAAGCCACATTACAATAAAGCAAAGCTATAGTTAGCTTGGACTGGTTGTGACGGCAATTAATTCCCAATGACTATGTTCTCTAATAAGCACTGCATCCTACAGCTCTTCAAAAGCTTTCCATCACAATAACTTTGCAATCAAAATGCATTTTTTTCCAAAACACAAATTCCTTTAAAGGTAAAAACTTTATTCTGCAAAAAATTTTGATATATTTCTTAGGAAGAAGGTAAAGCAAATTTTGTATTCTGCACAGTTCTTAAGGATTTAGTTCTAGATGCAGTTAGTTCTAGGTTCAGTCTGTAGATTTCTAAAACTAGGTAAGATAAATCCTACCTTGTTGTTTTCCTGGATATAGAAAAAAATCTCAGATGAGTCCTGAAAAACACTCTGTTGATTTCCTCTCCTGATCTATCTTCCACAAGTTTTGCCACAAGAGTGGGCAATTCAGCTTTGGTTTGTAATGTGAGATCAAAGAAACATTTCAGAATTGCAACACTAGCTATAATCTGAAATTATCAGCTTTAAACAATATATACAACAACAATTATATAACGGCATTAACCCAGTAATAACTGGCAATATCACAACACAGAAATGTCAATGTTTAAAAAAGTGACAAGGCTTTATTTTCTTACACAGAACCATTTTAGCAGGATTGCATAAGGTACCAAAGAGGTCGACCCTTAGCAACAGAGATGTGCTGATGTGCTTGACGAGATACAGATTTTCAAACAGTGTTTAAAAAAAAAAAAAAAAAAAAAAAGAAGCAGTCATCAAACGATCCCCAGAAAAGAAGAACACTAAACTGGGCACAGAAATGAATCAGCACTCTCCAATATTAAAATTTCCATTAACAAATATCAAGATGTCAGTAAATCCATTTATATATTATGAATAGATGTAGCTGAGCTAGCTCTAACCTGTCCATCCTGAGAGAGAGATGGGATGGGATTCTTGTAATGAGTTTTGAAAAAAAGCTTTATTTTTATTCACTGCATGTCAATAAGAATTCAAGTTAAGCCTCACACAATTAAAGCAATATAACACTGCACAAGTTACTGAATTTGTGCAGGACTACTTAATAGTCTGTATATTACAGTGTAGAAAGGATGTAATGTATCCTACCATTCCAAGGTACAGCAAATTTAAAAGGGCATTGTTTCTTCAAATGGAAAATGTAACTATTTTTTTAACTACAGAGAGAAAAGTAATTCTACCAAATTTATAAAGTATATTTTCTATAAATATAAAACCATAATATTTGTATGCACAATTTCTCATAAACTAGATCCACACAGAGAGTCCTGTTCTAGGAAATCCCAGTGGATTTTCCTGAATAGTCATGATCATCTCTGTACATAAGAAATTCCTCAATATGGAAACCTTCCCTTCTCTCTATAAAAGAGACTGAAACATTTATCTCAAGTTTAAAGACAAGATTCACAAATCTGATACTGAAGTGGATTGAGGGAGGGGAGGGGCGAGTATATTAGAAGGATTTATGAAACTAATAATGATCAGCAATTCCAGTATAAATTTTATTGTGCTACAGATTAACACAGAAAATGTCTGGTATATACTGAAAATAGTTTCATAGATTAGAAAAAAAGACAAGAAGATTGCTACTGTGATGTGGAATTAAAAAAGAAAACAAACAGAAAAACAACCTGAGAAACAGTGTAGAAAGGTTCAACCAGAAAGTAAAATCAGAGCAATAAAGACATAGGTGTAGCAAACACCTTGCCTTATTTTCAGTCTGCTATTCTCCACTCAAAGAAGGACAGTACAAGGCCAACTGCTGAAGAGGTACAGAGTACTAAAGTAGGAATAGTTAAGTATCATCCTGGAGTCATATCGATCACAACAAAATTCCACAGATCAAGGAGAACTGTTCAGGAGATGTGGTATTTACTGTTCAAACCTTAAAGTAAATCAGACACCTGAAATGTAACTGAGACTTTGAAATGATAGATTTTTGAAGTGCTAAACTTCACCTGGAAGAACATACAGATGTAGAAAAGTTTTAGAGATGTGTTGCCAAGTCACATGAAGTGCTTAGTATGTGACGCCCTATTGCACATAAGACAGCATATGTCTGTCAGCACAGTCCCCAGGTGGTGTAAGAGAAGCCGGCGACAGAGAAGACCACCTTGGCTGAACAGGGAGCTTTGACTGGAACTCAGGGAGAAAAGGAAAGTTTACGGCCTATGGAAGAAGAGGCTAGCCACTCACAGTGATTACAAAGATGCTGTGAGGCTATGCAGGGTGGAAATCAGGAGGTCTAAAGCCCAGCTGGAAATTACCCTGGCTTCAGCAATCAAGGACAACAAGAAATGTTTCTACAAGTATGTCAACAGCAAAAGAAAGACCAGGGAGAGTCTCCATCCCCTGCTAGATGCAGGAGAAAACATGGTAACAAGTGATGAGAGGAAGGATGAGGTCCTTAATGCCTTTTTTGCCTGGGTCTTTAATAACAAGACTTGTACTGAGGGAATCCAGCCTCCTCAGCCAGAGGACAGAGACTGGGAGAACGACCCCCCCGCAATCCGGGAGGAGACAGTCAGTGACCTACTGCATCACATAGACATACACAAGTCTATGGGACCAGACGGGATACACCCGAGGGTGCTGAAGGAGCTGGCTGGGGTGCTCGCCAAGCCGCTTTCCATCATTTACCAGCAGTCCTGGCTGACTGTGGGGGTCCCAACAGATTGGAAACTGGCCAGTGTGATGCCCATATATAAGAAGGGTCGGAAGGATGATCTGGGAAATTACAGTCCTGTCAGCTTGACATTGGTGCCTGGAAAGCTGATGGAGCAGCTCATCCTGAGTACCATCATACAAAACATGCAGGACAACCAGATGATCAGGCCCAGTCAGCATGGGTTTATGAAAGGCAGGTCCTGCTTGACAAACCTGATCTCCTTCTACGACAGGGCGACCTGCTTATTGGATGAGGGAAAGGCTGTGGATGTTGTCTACCTTGACTTCAGTAAGGCCTCTGACACCGTTTCCCACAGCATTCTCCTGGTGAAACTGGCTGCTCATGGCTTGGATGGGCACACGCTTTGCTGGGTGAAAAACTGGCTGGCTGGCCGGGCCCAGAGAGTTGTGGTGAATGGAGTTAAATCCAGTTGGCGGCCGGTCACGAGTGGTGTCCCCCAGGGCTTGCTTTTGGGGCCACTCCTGTTTAACATCTTTATTGATGATCTAGACAAGGGGATCGAGTGCACCCTCAGTAAGTTTGCAGATGACACCAAGTTGGGTGGGAGTGTTGATCTGCTCGAGGGTAGGGAGGCTCTGCAGAGAGACCTGGACAGGCTGGAGCGATGGGCTGAGGCCAGCTGTAGGAGTTTCAATAAGGCCAAATGCCGGGTGCTGCACTTGGACCACAACAACCCCCAGCAGCGCTACAGGCTTGGGGAGGAGTGGCTGGAGAGCTGCCAGTCAGAGAGGCACCTGGGGGTGTTGATTGACAGCCGGCTGAACAGGAGCCAGCAGTGTGCCCAGGTGGCCAAGGTGGCCAATGGCATCCTGGCGTGCATCAGAAATAGTGTGGCCAGCAGGGACAGGGAAGTGATCTTACCCCTGTACTTGGCACTGGTGAGGCCGCACCTTGATTACTGTGTTGAGTTTTGGGCCCCTCACTACAAAAAGGACATTGAATGACTCGAGCGTGTCCAGAGAAGGACAATGAAGCTGGTGAAGGGTCTGGAGCACATGTCGTACGAGGAACAGCTGAGGGAACTGGGGGTGTTTAGTCTGGAGAAGAGGAGGTTGAGGGGAGACCTCATTGCCCTCTACAACTACCTGAAAGGAGGTTGCAGAGAGCTGGGATGAGCCTCTTTAACCAAGTAACAAGTGATAGGACAAGAGGGAATGGCCTCAAGTTGCACCAGGGAAGGTTTAGACTGGATATTAGGAAGTATTTCTTTACAGAACGGGTTGTTAGGCGTTGGAGTGGGCTGCCCAGGGAGGTGGTGGAGTCCCCATCCCTGGAGGTGTTCAAGAGGTGGGTTGACATAGCGCTTAGGGATATGGTGTAGTTGGGAACTGTCAATGTTAGGTTAACGGTTGGACTAGATGATCTTCAAGGTCCTTTCCAACCTAGATGATTCTATGAAATTCTGTGAAATATGTGCTTATCCATAGAGATATTCTGTGCCAGCAGTAATATCTCTCCACCACTCAGTACACTGGCTAGGACCATACCTTCACCTTCTCTTCTTCTCTCAAAGACTCCAGGAGATGTTGCCTGCCTTCCTCATTGAAGGAAAGTGGGGGAGCTGAGACTGAGTTATAGGCAGTCCACACCACAGAGCCTCCAGATAAAGCTGTGAGGAGAACGCAAGGTTTCCTTCCAACCAGCTCAGTCAGAGAGGCTGAGGTCACTCCTAAGGATTTCAGTACTCACCCCCAGACCATTCTTGAGTTAACTCTAGAGCAAAGCTTCTGTACAATGCCAGAGGTGAAAACAGCATTGACCCACATGAGACATGAGAAAGAGTGGCACCGTCACAGGAATGAATCCTGGGCTGATCAAGGAGCTCATACAGACAGAAACTCTTCTGGTTGTAAGGGAGCAACTCCCCACCAAGCTGTGTGTGAGGATGATGTGCTCTGCAATTTATACCTTCTGTACCTGATGGGCAAATAATGAACACATCGTCTCCAGGCAAAAAGGTTTTGTCTTTGTGTCTGTGCACTCACAGGGAGGTGTATATGTTGCTTCATTTGAACTAGTTCACCAGGGAATGAGAACACTGGAAAGCTACTGCTCCACTTCAGTTTTGACTAAAAACGTGGGAAACAAAGAAATGTCATAATTTAAAAAACAAATCTGAACAGCGTGGTGACAACAAGCAGTCAGTAATATTTGCCAGATAACTAGATGTTATTTTTATTTAATATGCCTACTAGTTTTATGTGCAACATTCATTTTGATGAGCTTACCTTTTTCTCTATCATATTTAAGATATTTTTATGGAAGTTCTTACAATTATTTTAAAACTTTAGTTTCAAGGTATTTTGATCTCCAACATCCACACAAATGTAGGCAGAGAAATAATGACCAAATAAAACACTAATAATTAGAAAGTAAATGTTCAATTTCTCATTTTTCAACACAATTTAACTGAGACATTTCAAAACCCCAATAAATATTTGCTGAAGTAAATCTATAATGATTCTATATTAACCTATATAAGCAGTTATATATAAAGGAAGTATTTACTTTGAAATCTATATATCTTTATAGCTATCAATCAACATGAAACAACTTTTGAAAGCAAACAAACAACAAAATGCAAAGCAAGATTAAAATTTAGACTGACAAAATCCTTTTGGCAGTGTTACGCAGCAATCACTCATGTAACTCCCTCTGAATCTTTCTGTAAGCTGAAGCATTTGATGCTGATTTTCAGTGCTCAGCCACCTCTCCGAAGGCACTCAGGAGCAGCAATTGGCTTTGCAGTTATTTCCATCACTGTCTTTCAAAGTAATTTTAATGGACCATATGTTCTCAGTAAAGGGTTTATTTCTCTACTGAATTCCTCTGCATACTGAGGAAGGATTATCCTGTCACATCACTGGGAGGTATAACACAGTTTCATAAGCAATCAAACCCCAAGTGCCTCCAATATTTTCTTCCCAACACGAGAGAAAGGCCATGTCATTCAGATTACACTAAAGGGGCTTAAGCACTAACCTGCAGCAGGACAGCACTGGAGTCCCTTGGTTCCAGGTATGGCGCAGTGCTGCAGTTAGAGCTCTGCTATCTGGTAAAGGTACCCCTGCAGGACATATTTGGCCAGGTCAGTGACAGCTGCCCCCATTTCAATATGAGAAGCCGCACGTTCCTCACAAATACCAAATTTGCTTTTTCTTGGCACAAAATGCATTCATTTTTCACATAGCCTCTCGCAGACTTTCCTGCTTGTCTGGGTCTTAGACGTGGCTTGGCAACTTCCCTCTTCTCCCAAACCTGCAAACAAGAAACAAGAGCCTACCATAACCGAAGCAAGCCCAGGTTCACTTAAGTACAGCTACAGACATCATGTCTGCAAAATGCCACATCATCTCTGATGGTTGTAGAACATCTCAGTAGGAAACAGTGGAAGTGTGCAGTGGAAACCTTAATTACTGTCTTGTTTTCTAACAACTTCAGCTTGTCAGTAACTCAACGCCCCTCCACAGTTTAGTAAGTTTAGTGAATGTACGTATTTAATCATAATTTATGTATATTCAGATGACAACTTCCTGGCATATGATCTTTAGAATATGTTAATGACAGTTGTAACTTGCACAACATGCTTGATTTAAGAAATTCCATTTATATATATTTATACTGCATGATTACTACTCCCCAGGAGTGGGAATAGTGGTCTAATGCAAAATACCCTACAGGAAAGCGATTGGCATATTTGATTATGCATTCTTTTTTTTTTTTTTTTTTTTTAAGGCAGAGGCTTTTCTTAAGCAATCTGCCTAAAATGTTACATTACCCTCAGTGAGCTAAAAACTTGATTACAAAACTCACATCAAATCTGTATCACCAGATGTGTGCACATTAAAGTCAGTATTTTGGTGTATCTCTTTCAGACGCCCTGGGGATCAGATCCTCACAGGTTGTGCCACTCAGCACAGTGACATGCAAACTCTTGTCCTGCTGATGTCAAAGCACAGCTTCCATCCTAGGGAGGCTCCAGTCCCCACTGTGCGATGGGGAGACCGAGGCAGGGGCTGAAGCAAACATCTTCAGGGGGAGCTGTACAAGCAAAGCCCAAAGTATATCTTCAGAAAAGCACTCAGGCATGGGTAGCACAGCCTGGATTTCAAGGAAGACTGCATGCAGATTTTGGAGGGCCTGAGCAGCCCATGTTTGAATGTCTGCCCTTCTGGCATCCTGATGGAAGCCTCCTCTGGAGCAGTCAGAGCCTGAAGCTATTCAGGAAAAACCAAAACATCCTCCTGACACGAGCTCTGCTGTCCTTGGCAGCATCTGGACAACAAAAACCACTTGACTCTTTCATGGGGAATGGAAGAAAACTCCTGTTGGACTTGAAAAAGCCTTTATAATTAAAAGGTTTTATAATGAAAAGGTTTCGTTTTTTTCATACATTTATTTTTGTCTGTATCCAAGACCATAAGCCAATTTTTACACATATTTGAAATGAATTTCAGTACTCCACCACTTCAAATTTGGTAAACAAGCTGTCCAAAATCAATTGCCCAGTACAAGTTGTAACATGCAAGAAAAAAAATATAAACTATTCTTCAGTGATGGCAGGGATATTAACAGCAAAAGCCCAAGAAAGTGATACACATGTGATGCTATGCTCCTTTGTAAATACATGTACATATAGCAGAATGCAAGTATGTCATAGAATCATCTAGGTTGGAAAAGACCTTGAAGATCATATAGTCCAAACATCAAGCTAACACTGACTGTTCTCAACTACACCATATCCTTAAGTGCTATGTCGACCCTACTCTTAAACACCTCCAGGGATGGGGACTCCACCACCTCCCTGGGCAGCCCATTCCAACACCTAACAACCCGTTCTGTAAAGAAATACTTCCTAATATCCAGTCTAAACCTTCCCTGGTGCAACTTGAGGCCATTCCCTCTTGTCCTATCACTTATTACTTGGTTAAAGAGACTCATCCCCAGCTCTCTGCAACCTCCTTTCAGGTAGCTGTAGAGGGCGATGAGGTCTCCCCTCAGCCTCCTCTTCTCCAGACTAAACACCCCCAGTTCCCTCAGCCGCTCCTCGTACGACCTGTGCTCCAGACCCTTCACCAGCTTCGTTGCCCTTCTCTGGACACGCTCGAGTCATTCAATGTCCTTTTTGTAGTGAGGGGCCCAAAACTCAACACAGTAATCAAGGTGCGGCCTCACCAGTGCCAAGTACAGGGGTAAGATCACTTCCCTGTCCCTGCTGGCCACACTATTTCTGATGCACGCCAGGATGCCATTGGCCACCTTGGCCACCTGGGCACACTGCTGGCTCCTGTTCAGCCGGCTGTCAATCAACACCCCCAGGTGCCTCTCTGACTGGCAGCTCTCCAGCCACTCCTCCCCAAGCCTGTAGCGCTGCTGGGGGTTGTTGTGGTCCAAGTGCAGCACCCGGCATTTGGCCTTATTGAAACTCCTACAGCTGGCCTCAGCCCATCGCTCCAGCCTGTCCAGGTCTCTCTGCAGAGCCTCCCTACCCTCGAGCAGATCAACACTCCCACCCAACTTGGTGTCATCTGCAAACTTACTGAGGGTGCACACAATCCCCTCATCTAGATCATCAATAAAGATGTTAAACAGGAGTGGCCCCAAAACCGAGCCCTGGGGGACACCACTCATGACTGGCTGCCAACTGGATTTAACTCCATTCACCACAACTCTTTGGGCCCGGCCATCCAGCCAGTTTTTCACCCAGCAAAGCGTGTGTCCATTGAAGCCACGAGCAGCCAGTTTCACCAGGAGAATGCTGTGGGAAACGGTGTCAAAGGTAGACAACATCCACAGCCTTTCCCTCATCCAATAAGCAGGTCACCTTGTCGTAGAAGGAGATCAGGTTTGTCAAGCAGGACCTGCCTTTCATAAACCCATGCTGACTGGGCCTGATCATCTGGTTGTCCTGCATGTGCTGTGTGATGGTACTCAGGATGAGCTGCTCCATCAGCTTTCCAGGCACCAATGTCAAGCTGACAGGACTGTAATTTCCCAGATCATCCTTCCAACCCTTCTTATATATGGGCGTCACATTGGCCAGTTTCCAATCTGTTGGGACCTCCACAGTCATCCAGGACTGCTGGTAAATGAAGGAAAGTAGCTTGGCAAGCACCCCAGCCAGGTCCTTCAGCACCCTCGGGTGTATCTCGTCTGGTCCCATAGACTTGTGTATGTCTATGTGATGCAGTAGGTCACTGACTATCTCCTCCTGGATTGCGGGGAGGCCGTTCTCCCACTCTTTGATCTGGCTGAGGAGGCTGGATTCCCTCAATACATCTAGTCTTGTTATTAAATACCGAGGCAAAAAAGGCATCAAGCACCTCAGCTTTTTCCTCATCACTCGTTGCCATGTTTTCTCCCGTGTCTAGCAGGGGATGGAGACTCTCCCTGGTCTTTCTTTTGCTACTGACATACTTATAGAAATATTTCTTGTTATCTTTGACTGTTGAAGACAGATTAATTTCTAGCTGGGCTTTAGACCTCCTGATTTCTGCCCTGCATAGCCTCACAGCATCTTTGTAATCATTGTGAGTGGCTAGCCCCTTCTTCCTTTTCTCCTTGAGTTGCAGCCAAAGCTCCCTGTTCAGCCAGGGTGGTCTCCTCTGGCGCTGCCTTCTCTTACAGCACCTGGGGACTGCCTGCTCCCGAACCATTAAGACTTCCTTCTTAAAGAGCGCCCAGACCTCCTGGACACCTATACCCTTCAGGATCGTCTCCCAAGGGATCGTTTCAAGCAGGTGTCTAAAAAAGACAAAGTCAGCCCTCTGGAAGTCCAGGATGTCAGTTCTGCTTCCCCCTCTCCTGGCCTCTCTAAGAATAGAGAACTCTATTATTTCATGATCACTGTGCCCTAGTCGTCCTCCAACCACCACATCATCCACCAGTCCTTCTCTGTTCACAAAGAGGAGATCCAGCAGGGCACCCTCTCTGGTCGGTTCACTCTCCGGCTGTGTCAGAAAGTTGTCTCCCACACATTCCAGGAATCTCCGGGACTGGTCCCACTCTGCTGTGTTGTATTTCCAGCAGATGTCTGGGAAGTTAAAGTCTCCCACAAGAACAAGGGCAAGTGATCGTGAAATTTCTCCTAAATGCCTATAGAATATTTCATCCACCTCTCTGTCCTGGGTGGGTGGCCTATAGTAGACTCCCACTACAACATCTGCCCTGTTGGCCTTCCCCCTGGTTCTAACGCAAAGACACTGCACCCTGTCTTCACTACACTTGTACTCAAAGCAATCATAACAGTCCCTAACATACAGCGCCACCCCACCACCTCTCCTTCCTTGTCTGTCCCTCCTAAAGAGCTTGTAGCCATCAACTGGCGCACTCCGGTCATGGGAGACATCCCACCATGTTTCTGTAACAGCCACTACATGTAATTTTCCTGTTTCATCACGGCTTCAAGCTCCTCCTGTTTGTTACCCATGCTGTGTGCATTGGTATACATGCACTTCAGATGGGCTGATGTTCCAAAGACCTTTCTGCATTTAGACATCCTCATTCCATCCTGACCTTTCACAGGTGTTACCACGGTTACTGATCCATCAATATCCCTTGCATCTTTGTTGTGCTGCATGTCTCCATGCCTTGCCGCCACTGAGACGACAGGGTGAGGGTCGTCGCTGGCACACCATCCCACAAACTCTGGTAATCTTCCCTGGCCCTTATATCTGGGAGTTCCAGTTTTGTCCCCTTCTCCCTTCAAATCTAGTTTAAAGCTCTCTCAATGAGCCCAGCTCACTTCTGTCCCAAGATCCTTTTCCGCGTCTGGGACAGGTGCATCCCATCTGATGCCAAAAGGACTGGAGTCGTGTATACTAATCCATGATTGAAAAATCCAAAGCCCTGCCGGTAACACCAGTCTCGGAGCCACAAGTTCATCTGCTGACTTCTTCTGTCTTCAGCATTGGCTAACATAAATTAGCATAGGCACTGATGGCAGTGAAGGCATTTGCACGGGCTTTTGCATCTATCAGCAGCCATTCCTCCTTTTTCCTGAGTGTTTGCTCTCTGGTTGCATGGCTTTATTTGCTGGTACTCACCCCATATTGCTGTTTCTTCAGGGATGCTGATTTATCCAAACTAAAGAGAATAAATTTACACAAGCTGGCTATCATTTTGCCCTGCTTGTGGCTGGGATAGAGTTAATTGTATTCCTGGTGCTGTGTTTTTGATTTAGGATGAGAATAATGTTGACAATAGACTGAGGTTTTAGTTGTTGCTAAACAGTGTTTACACTAAGTCAAGGACTTTTCAGCTTTTCATACCACCCCACCAACAAATAGTCTGGGGGGCACAAGAAGCTGAGAGGGGACACAGCTAGGACAGGTGACCCCAACTGATCACAGGGATATTCCATACCATATGATGTCATGCTCAGTATATAAACTAGGGGGAAAGCTATCCAGGGGCTGCTGCTCAGGAAGTGGTGGTGAGCAGTTGCATTGTGCATCACTTGCTTTGTATATTCTAATTAATTTATAAATTATTATTATTACTACTACTATTGTTGTATTCAGTTGCTTTTTTCCTTCTTGTTTGCTAAGTTATTTTTTCATACATTTTGCAGGAAGACCAGAATGCATTTACAGTAGATGTTAACATATATTTCTTGCAAAGAAAATAAAGACATTTTTGGTCTTTTTTACATATTGTTTGGTTGCAAAGCCCAGCTGCATGATTCTCAGTTGTTTGTGTTTGTGTAACAACAGTTTCTCATTTCCCTTAGCATGCTGGTGTTTTCCCTTATCAGCTAAATGCTTTGCAAATATGGAAAACCACTCAAAATAAACAATTACTTTTCTTCTCCCATTAAGTCATTTGAATATACAGTGCTAAGTCACAGCCTTTCATCAACAGCCTACTGCATATTAGTCCTTCAGCATTTGTTGTCATGGAAGGCAGACATGATATTACTGGCTTCTGGAAACAGCAATATTTGCTGCTTCTCATAAAGGCACAAAAGTCTCATTCTGGAGGACAAGTCCCCAGCCAAAAGTTCTTGAAAACACTGAGTGATCTTCCTGGAACGGATGGCACATATACATAATCACAGAGAGTTGGTGTTTCCATCTTTATCCAGCATCGCGTAAAAGGCCTGTATTTCACAAAAGGTAGAGTTACAAATGCCAAGGCATTATCATTCATTTAGGCATTCTCCAGTCTCCTGGTCTGAGCCCAGAGGGCAACTGAGCATCACACTGCGGCTCACTCACCCCTTCCACCTCAGGGATGGGAAGGAGAAAATACAACAGAAGGCTCAGGAATCAAGATGAGGACAGGGAGAGATGACTTACCCATTTTGGTCAAGGTCAAGAGGCAGACACATTAGGGGAAGAAAAAGAACATCAATTTAATTCAAACACTAACAACACCAACACTTCACAGAGTAGGACAGCAAGAAGTATAACCACATCTTGAAAACACCCTTTCCCCCAACCCTCCCTTCTTCCTAGCCTCAGCTTTGCTCCCAATTTCTCTACCTCCTTCCTACCAGAGGCGCAGGAGGCAGGGAACTGGGAGAGTTCAGTCCGTCCTGCCGCTCCTTCCTCCTCAGGGGGAGGACTCCTCGCATTCATCCCCTGCTCCAACGTGGAGTCCCTCTCACAGGAGACAGTCCTCCACAAACTTTGTCTGACATGAGTCTTTCCCACAGGCCACAGCCCTTCCTCAGCTGCTCCAGTGTGGATCCCTCCCGCATGGTGTAATCGTCCCAGCACCAACTACAACTGTGGGGGCTTCCCACAGAGTCCTGACCCTCTTCAGACACAGTCACCTTCTCCAGCATGGGGTCCTCCAGGGGCTGCAGGGGGAGATCTTCTCCACCATGGACCTCCATGGGCTGCAGGGGCACAGCCTGCCCCACCATGGACTGCACCAGGGGCTGCAGGGGAATCTCTGTTCCAGCACACCTCCCCCTCCTCCTTTCTTCCACTGTTCACATAGGTGTCCTCCTCGCAACTCCTCCTCACAACTCGCACTCATTCTCCCAGATTCCCCTTCTTAAATATGCTATTGTAGAGGCACGGCCACCATCACTAATTGGCTCTGCCTTGGCACAGATGTGGGTCTGACTTGGAGCCAGGGGAGCTTCAAGAAACTTCTCACAAGGGGTCACAGCTGTAGCCCCCTCCCCCACTACCAAAAATCCTGCAACACACAACCCA
Organism: Strix aluco; assembly: GCF_031877795.1. Classification (NCBI taxonomy): domain Eukaryota; kingdom Metazoa; phylum Chordata; class Aves; order Strigiformes; family Strigidae; genus Strix; species Strix aluco. The sequence goes on along the minus strand of NC_133971.1, from coordinate 12,056,903 downwards.
ACACATCCAGATACAAAGAGTGCTTTATTGAGGACCCTTGAGTTACTACGGCAGTGCAAGGACTATTTGTTGGGAATCTCTGTGACACTCAAATGCAAAATGTGCCTATCAAAGACACATGTCCTAGGTAATGGGGCCACAGACACACTTCTTATGTCTCTGGTAACAATGAAAAGAAGCAGAATTTCAGTGTTCTGTATTTCTAACAATACAAAAGAAAAAAAATAATTACTCCAAAGAGCTAGATTGTTTTCATAGTGCCATGGATGTTACAATAATTCAGTTACACCAAAAAAATCACTTTAGCCAACCCAAAATTTTCTATGCCGTTTGGCATTTTGCTGGTAATAGAGTTTCATATTAACTGCAGGAAGATCCCATGCCTTTCATTGCCACCCTGCAGTGGTGTCAGCACAGAAAAGGAGCCAGCATTGTGACAGGGAATTTAAATGTGTTGGATGCCTAGTTCACAAATCTGAGGTGTAATGTACTCAGTTTGTCAAATTATTTCAGATCTAGTGCCTTGCTTCCTTTCAAAATGTCCTACAAAATTCTAACCCAATTACAAAAATATATAAATTATTCTTCAACAGTGATGTAAAAATAACTTTAGGGGGCTAAAAAATCATTAACATGCTATTAAAGTTGAGATATATGGCCTATGGGAAGCTTCTGGACCAAACAATTGAAAATCACTATAGTCAGCTCTTAACCACATGAGAGTGGTCTGCAGGCTGTGGACATACACCCAGTGAAGACACATCAGATCCAGGCAAACTGAAGCCAGGAGGTACATCAGTTAAAATACTGTACAAAAGCAGTTGCTTTATCTCCAGAACCAGCTCCTGAAACCCCCAAAGCAGAAGAGGCACAATGGAGAAGGTGACTTGCAGGAAGGAAGCAGGGATGGGGGACAGAGAACTTTTGGTATAAGTCAGGTCAGGCTCAGGGTCCAAAGGGGAGCTTGGCTGGGGAACAAGTGGAGAGAGGGGGCTGTCAGTCACATGCTGGTAGAGAAGATCCAGCAGGCAAAGACACCAGACAGGATACGAGTGCTGCAGAGCACCAGAATAAAACTTAACCCAGCTCAAGATCTGAAGTTCAGTCTCCATACTGAGTTGCGGTATAGAGTCAGCTGTAATGAAGTGCTGAAGATTTCTGACCGTTTCCAGTGTAATTCTACATGACTGAATCCAAGGAGGTTTTACCTGACTTTTAAAAAACAAAGAACTAAATGAAGAGAAAAATATTCCCTCATTAAGAGAACAGTAATAAACCTGAATCCCTGCAGAATGGTTCGGTTAGATATACCCACCAATAATCAAACATCTTAAACCATCCACCCCAGTGTGCACAGCCTTTAATTTAACCTACTGAGACTAACTGAAGCTAATGCCCTTGCTGAGAGACTGGAAACCGACTGCTGCAAGAAAAGCAATTAGTAAGAGGACATAAAGCCCAGCCTTTGGTTTCCTGGAAAGACTAATGCAGAGTGGAAAAAATCACAAGTGGAATAATTCCGTTGTCAGTGACAACAGAAGTAAAGAAGCAAACCAACAAAAAATGGTTTTTACAGGAAATAAGAAAAACTTGCACTGCCTCTCCCACTAAAAGGCAAAACCCAACAGCAATAAAGAAAATGCCTATAAACACTTGTCTGCATCTTTCAGATGCTATCCTGATCTCATCTTTAACAATAACTGGTTTTACACTGGCATTCAGAATTTCCTGTGAGTCTATTTACAGACAAGCAGTTATTTTGTCCTCAACTCTTCAACCTTTCCTGCTTGTTTATTTACACTGGGTGAATCCCGTAGTCTTTTTCTCCATTCTTCTGCAGTGAGTGGCTGTTCTTATTCTGGAAAGGAAATCCTGGCAGAATCAGTATGAAATAAGAGATGTTAGGTGACAAAATCGTAAGGAATATAGGATAAGCTAAAAGTATCCTAAGTACTCAGCAGCTCATTGGCAGCTGCTTTAAAAAAACGCCAAACCAAAAACAATCCAAAAAACCCCCACACAACCAACAAAAAAACCAAAACCAAACAACAAACTCACATCATTACTCTGTTGCTTAAAAGATGTTTTAAATTCTAACGTAAATTGAATACAAGTTATTTTCACCTTATCCAGAGCAAACAAGCTTATGATCCCCAGGATACATCAGCTATGAATAAAACAGCCTCAACACTTGCTCACCAAGAACTGCAGACATCATCTCTTAGCAAGCAAAAAACCTTCTGGGTATTATCAGTTAAACTATAAAACTCTTGAAAGTGAAGACGATCACTAGGTCATGAAGCGGGTTTTTTTTGAAAAACTGAGGCTTCTCATGGATTTTTCACAGGAGAGTTTTCTCAAACTGAGAAAGAGGTCATGCTAGAAGAGCTAATTGCTCAGCAGCAGGTGAGAGCAGGTAAAGTGGCTCTTTCCATACAGAAGAAAGTCTCAGTTTAAAGTCTGATGGCAGTCTTGTTTTTTCAGCCACCTTTCTCCCAAGGAAAGTACCAATTGAGAGATGTCATGTTACCTTTTCCGAGACTACTCCTTCTCTGAGATCAAGATCAGAGTGTCACCTGAAAACCTTTCTGAAGATTAAAGTGCAATTAAAGACCTTTGAGAGTAGTCAGAAGTATTCTGGGTTGTAGGAATAATTTGAATTATTCTGCTGAAACACAGCCTGGAAATATTATGCCCTATACGAACAGGACAAAGAGTGAATTTTTTTACTTCCATTTTAAACACGGGCTCCAGGTATCAGGTGTGTCTCAGAGAAAACAATTTCAGAAAAATAGCTATCTGACTTTGGAAAGCTTCCTCTTGTTTAATCTTAAATTTGATGATTACCTAGATGTTTCTAGGTGTATTGAAACTAAAGATCACAGCAAACAGCACAGTGCTACCTATTTTCAATGGGCAGAAAGCGAGCTGAGATCTTTTTCATTTTGTTCATCATATATAGCTTGGTTCAGGGATTCCACAAAAAAACGTGCTTTGGCCATCTGTATGGATACTCAGAAGAGCAGCCTCACAACACTGACTCTGTTATTCACTTTTCAGTTCAGTATCACAAGCTGCAATGACTTTTGGCCTTAGCAGAAAATAAGAAGAAATGGAGGCTTAGGTCTGGGTTGTTAGCCGCTCTCTCCTCACAAATTGTATTCAACTTTACCACTGCTACCACAACAGCCTTGTTCTTGCTTTCATCACCGTTTGTGTGTATGCAGAGATGAACATCCCTCTACAGATGAGACTGCTGTGGTGACCCAAACCATACCAAAGCTCAGCATGTCAAAACAGGAAAATATAACATCAAGCCCAAAAAAGCAGTCTCCTCCAGAACAGAAGACGCAGGATCTGGTCTCTTCTGCAGTGTCCAGTCCTGGGGGCTTGGCAGTCACTCCGGGACACAGTGGTGGAAGAGCTTGTTCAACCCCAGGAGCTGAAGCTGGGAAACCTCTTCTTTCCCTCTAAGCAACGACAAACAGTCCCCTACAGACCTTTTCTGTGGCCTTTCCAAGGAGGGCAGCAGCCACAGGACTTCCATTGGCTGATTGTTCTACTTTTTAGGTGAAAACGTGGCTCTGCTGGTAAAAAAGAGTGGGCGGGGGAGGGGGAGCGGAGTGGGGCAGGTTTCCAACCCCTCCTGTATTTCACTGGCAGAAAAGTTTCTCTTGTTACCAGTGTTCATGTGCTGCCCCCTTTTTGTCATCTTTTCACCAAACCAGTCTGTCAGACCTCTGGTTTCTGACTCGTCACAGATAAGTCACTTTTTGCAACACAATGAGAGAAAAATCATAAAAATGCAGGGCCAGAAAAGACGTTAAGTCCTATCTCATCCATCCCTCTGCAGGAGTAAATTGTAACTAAGCCACCTCTGAGAAATGCTTGTTTCTATAATTTCTTTGCATAACTTGTTCTAGTGTACCATTTCCTGCTAGTTGGAATCTTTTTCTTAATAATTCTTTTATTCCCAATACTCTCAGTTTTGTCTTGTATTATCCCACAAAGAATTAGTCATTCTTTTCTTCTATAATAAGCTTTGATAAATCAGAAAACAAAACAACTTCTTATGGGTTTGTTTATTCAGCTTTTTCTCAAGGGACAGCTTTTCTTAGCACTGCTGTTGGTTTTCCTCAGATTCTCTCTGTTTGCCCATATTTTCCTTTGAGTGTGCTCCTCAAAACTGGGGGAGTTATTTGAAATAAGGCTTTCCTATTTCCAAGACGATATCAGCTGTTGTTCTCCACAGCAGCAACACTCTGCTGACTCACTGTGTGAGAGCCCCTCTAAGACCTCCACAGATGCTTTCCTGCTGGACTCCTGAACAGCCAGTTATTCCCAGTTCTACACCTGCAAAGTTTTTCATCATTCAGTGCCACACACTGCAGTTGTCCTCTCTGAATTTCATCTTCTTGATGTCAGCTCTCCAGTTTATGAAGCTTATCTGTCATCAAACCCTATTCCCTTTTCTACTTCAGAAGGACTCTCACTTCGGTGTCACCTTCAAAGTCACTCACAAGACACAAGTCAGGGCAGATACCTGTGGTGCCTATTTGAATTCTCCACTAGACAGCTCTCTTCATGTCTTTTGTTTCATAACTTGTGTACTCATTTCATCCTGATTTAATTTTTGCATCTATTTTTCAAGTCCCTCTTTGTTACACTGTCATATGAGACAGTATGAAGAGCCTCACCAGTGCCCATTTCTGCCCATCTAGCTCTGTAACCCTAGTGGGGAAGACAATTAAGTGGCATTGGTGTAATTTATTATTGAAAAATATGTGTTGGCTTCCATCTCTAGTTTTATTGGCACCTAGGTTCTCTTGAAAGGACTGAAAAGTACTAGAGTAAATATTATACTGCATACTGAAAGCAGGCAGACTGACTGTCATCTTTCTATTAATGACAATCTTTGACACTCTCATTCTTTTGAACTTCACCCAGCCTCAAAGACTTTTCTATTCATTTTTTCCTGAACTTTCTCCATTTTTTCAAAATAAAAGGTTAAATTATATCCCAAGACCTGCCTTGTATGAAGAAAAATGGTCTATCAAACTCTAACAAATACATAATGGAAAAAGTGCATTATATTACTCCATGTTATGACACTTTGAAGATGTTATGCACAAACTATCAATCAGATTTGAGTTTATGAACTCTACGTCTAAACCAACCATGCGATAACACACATGGTACATCTGCTGGGGAGAAGCTACAGAACAAATGAAAAACAGTTGACAGAAAAGACCCTAATTTTTGTGAATCACCACAGCCAATGAAGCCTTAAGAGGAAACATACAGATTTTGATGGAAAGGAATTTCCTTCAAGCTGAGTAAAAATCACTAGGAATTCAGAAAAAAGGGGGATTCAGAAAGACAGAGGAACATGGCTACAGAACAGGAAAACAGTGTTTTAGACAAAAAAATCAAATAAAAAATGGAAGAGGGTAGCACCCAGGGCATCTGCAGAGCGGAGTTCCCACAGTCACTTGATACGAGTGACACTGTCTGGGCTCTGCAAAGTCCAAGCTGCAAAGTTAACACATACTTTAAATAATATTAGTGGCAATTAGATGTTCTGAACCAGGTAAAGATAGCATTGGAAGTTCATGAGGTTTTGGGACATAGAGAACATTCACACTTTTATCTCTTTCAAAACAATAATCTTCCCATTTCTTCCCATCTTCTACAGCCATAAGATGGCATCTAGCTACCTCCTATAGCTTACTCTCTTCAGGCTCTCACTTCAGGATGTAGAGCAAATCAAATGTTCTCTTCTGGCCTTCAGTTCTTTTGTGTCTGACATGTCCCAAGCACACAGACTTGTATGGCTCCAACAAGCAGGGTAGGTGTCTTCCTCCTTACTGAAAGCAAAATGAACACATAATCTGTGGGTTAACTTATTTACAATAAGCTGAGAACATCAGTTACCTAGATTTTAAAAAAATATGTGGATTTTACATTCCCATTCTAAGAGATGGTGGTGTACACCAGGTCACATTGAGTCTGCAGTTGCCCCACACTGAAAGCAGTCTCTCTGGTATCTTCAAGCTCCTCTGAGGAATGGCTCTATAAGAGCAAGGAAACACTTGAGCAGTATTATGGAATATTTGTACTAAAGTCATGCCCAGAAGTTCAGGCACATACATGAGCAAAATCAGTTTTCTCCATGAAGGCCTTGTTCCATAGAGAAAGACAAATAAAGATGGAAGAAAGCGATAACACGATAGAAGCAGCTGATACAGGACTCCTCTTAGCTGAGCAAACACAGGAAACTTCACGGTTTTCTACAAGTAAAGCTAAGCAAAAGTAGTTTGTTGACATACGAAGAGATGGAAGATGGCAGAACAGTCATTTGTACAAGGTAATGCAACATAGATGAAAACTTATTCCATAACGTGGGAGGAGGCAGAATAGGCATGGAAATTATACAGCTATTTGCATGGTTGCATATGCAGTTAATGCACAGGGTCCTGACTGCAGAACATTTATATATGTGTATAAGTGTGTGTGTACATATATATATATATATATATATATATACACCTGCATTTAGTTGAAAGAGATGATTCCCCATTTAAAATAGTACACATGCAGCAGTAAAATAACAGCAGGTGTGATAATCTGAAAGTAAAATCATATCAGATCTTCACTGTTCCTTCTTGGTTTGGAAGAAGCAGTATATCTTCACCAGTTATCATGTTGGACCTGTGGCACACCTAGTAGGTAGGGTTCTTCTCCTCCAACAAATCCTCTACAGCCCAGTGCACTTTTGTAGTCTGCATGCTTATCTTCTACTTAAATTTCTAATCTGCACAGCACCACAGCAGCTACTCACTGACAGTTGAAGAAAGTGCAAATGCTGCTAAGTGTGAGGGTCACCAGACTTCACATAACTTGGGACCAAATGCATAATGAAATCTGGGAGATGGAAGTTAAATAAGCAAATTCTAGCTCTGCAGTGCACCTCAGCCCTGCTGAAAGGCTACACAAGAAATCCTGTGGCAAAGCCACACACAGACATAGGAGTCTTTTCACTTTGCAGGGAAGTTTTGAGGGACACCTCTGAGATCCTGTTTTACAAATTCTACTCTCTGCCTCACCTTTCCTGCCTCAAGGCTGTGTCTGCTCAGGCAGTGGAAATGGGAGCTGACAACGCAGACCCACCTTCTGCTGTTAAGCCTATCTAGAGTCAAAAGACTTTTTTCCCCCATCCCTTGGCCTTCAAAGCAATAGCCAAGCTTCAGCAGAGCTGCCAGATGAATGGGGAATTTGGAGGACCATAACCAGCAGAAAGGCAGAGCACAGGTAGCATAACCATACTGCTCTAAAGCTGTAAACTTTGTAGATGAACCTAGTGAGGGACTTGGAGGGCAAGCCCTATTGTAACCTACTGGAATCTACATTAACTGCAAGCACAAGGAGAAGCAGCTGGTAAAACACAGGTATGGAAGGTAGATACAGAAAATGAGCCAGGGACAAGGAGCTGAAGTGTTCACCCTTTTTCTTGATAGCTTTGGAAAAGAGAGTATATACTAATATGAACAGGCAGGTTCCCATATTCCTGCATAGTTCCAGCAGAAATTCTCATAATTCCAGAGGAGGCTGAGGAGGTCTGAGTGTGCTCTTCACATCCAGATCACTCTTGGAAGCTAACTGTATTCAGCACCTGAAAGGTTATTTCCCCTCTTCTCTCCCTAAGGATACAGGCTCCCCAGGAAGTCCGAGTTCACTGTTTCACAATAGGTGTTATAAACAACGATGAAGTGAGTCATCCCACGAAAGCATGTTACTTTTTTTAGATATAGCTGTGCTAGACAAATGTTATTAAACCCTTATCTACGTGAAGTTAGGAATAAATCTGCATAACTGGTGATCCAGGAGAAAGTATTTCAGAATTGTGCACTACAAGACTATCCAGAACATCATTCTTGCTTATCACAAATCAAGTTCCTTGTTCTCTACCAAATTCAAGGAGTAGAGCTTAGTCTGCCTGTACTGCCAAAACAACTTCATATATCAAGGTGTATTTGTTACTTCATGGGGCTTATAGCTGATGTACAGATTAAGAGTTTTGAATAGACACAGTGGAGATGAGAATGAATGACTATATCAAACAGTTAATTAAAAATGTTTAGGGAAAAGTGACAACTTAAAAGGCAAAATGATAGTTTTTCAGCAATTTAATATGCTATTGCGATCAAAATTGTATTCTACACAGGATAAGAGAAATAATTTTCAAATAAAAACACCACTGAAGTATCAAAGCTTTCCATATGTGAAATGTAATTTAATTTTTCCTATCTGATAGCAGAGCATCAGATCTTGCTGGTTTGAATATGATTCTATCAGTTAAACATATCTTTTTGTTTGAGATTTACCCTTGAAAGATAAAAAAGATTTCAATGAGTTTTCTGGCAAAAATCAGGACTTTCTTCTTTTCTTTTCTTTTCTTTTCTTTTCTTTTCTTTTCTTTTCTTTTCTTTTCTTTTCTTTTCTTTTCTTTTCTTTTCTTTTCTTTTCTTTTCTTTTCTTTTCTTTTCTTTTCTTTTCTTTTCTTTTCTTTTCTTTCCTTTCCTTTTCTTTCCTTTTCTTTTCCTTTTCTTTTCTCTTTTCTTCTTTCCTTTCCTTTCCTTTCCTTTCCTTTCCTTTCCTTTCCTTTCCTTTCCTTTCCTTTCCTTTCCTTTCCTTTCCTTTCCTTTCCTTTCCTTTCCTTTCCTTTCCTTTCCTTTCCTTTCCTTTCCTTTCCTTTCCTTTCCTTTCCTTTCCTTTCCTTTCCTTTCCTTTCCTTTCCTTTCCTTTCCTTTCCTTTCCTTTCCTTTCCTTTCCTTTCCTTTCCTTTCCTTTCCTTTCCTTTCCTTTCCTTTCCTTTCCTTTCCTTTCCTTTCCTTTCCTTTCCTTTCCTTTCCTTTCCTTTCCTTTCCTTTCCTTTCCTTTCCTTTCCTTTCTTTTCTTTTTTCTTCTTTTCTTTTCTTTTTGCATGTTCTGCCCTGGTCATATATTCATGCCTGAAGACTTTGGGCTCTTGGAAATGCTGTTTAATGATCTACATTCAGCTTTAAGAGAGAAGACCCAAATTTCACTCTGCCATTTAAGCATGGAAAGCTCTGTTACAATCTACTGGACACCAACAACACAGAGGAAAACATGAACAGATGGAACCCGATTTTAGGCTAATGTCATCGTTTCATTTCCACAAAAGCTGTGGTTCCATCTGTTCATTCAGGAAGCCACTATGCTTAAGGAGGCTGAGCCACCACTGCACTGAGCAGGGCTCTGAGCTACCTGCCAAGGCTGAATTTCACAGAGTCTGGAGCATGGCTTTGACTAGGTCCCTCCAACAGAACTTTCACAAGTTTATTATGTCCTGCATCCCACACGGATTTTTATGGGGTTAGCAGTGCCAGTCTTACCCTGAAAAGGATGCACTCTTCCATGACATAGCCTGCAAAGATCTGTCACCTGAGGTGATCCTCCAAAGGACTCTTGTTTTTGCCAGGAGCAGTAGTTGCTTCCTCTAGGGCAGCTTAGTGGTATTTGTACTCCTGCAGGGCCAACAGAGGCACTGGGTCAGCCAGCTGCTTGCTGGCATGAACTATCTGGGATCTCCCAGTAGAGGAGAAAGTTTGGTGTGAAAATTACGTACCCGCAATGAGTATGTGAATCTCTGCAAAGCAGAGATTATAGCAGTGCAACTGTAGGAGTCAAACACTCAAAAAGAAAAATCCTTTCTGACAGGAAATATCTCAAAATACTATTAAATCTTTCATGACATTTTACTGAACACTCTTTTTCCAATTTCCTTCTAGTCTTAATCTCTTTACCATGCATTCTTTTTCTGAAACAGTATTTCTCTCTCACCTCTGGAAATTCCTACATGCACCTGGAGCTGCTTGTCCCACAGGAGTCTTATGGCACTCTAACAGGTTTAGGAGAATTTAGCAAAGGAGTGACTTGGAACATGACATTGCCTAAAAATCCTCTAACCATGATTAGTATTTATAAGATTATTGTCCCTCTGTAAATTAAAATATATTCTATATATATTTGACATTTAAAACATAAGTCACCTTCTGTGTTGCCAATTCTATCGGTGTTGTCAATTACTAAAAGAGAACATTAAAGATCATTTCCTATAAAAAGCCAATTATGGGGGAAAAAAAAAAGCTATCTCTTTTCAAAATAAATGAACTCAAGCAGAAGCTGTATCTGTGTGTCAGTTTTGTACCACCTTTTAACTGATGGATGCATTGCAGGAGATACAGTAAAACAGCAAATGTCAAATACACTCTTAGGTGTCTTTCTAGATGCTGGAATGACATGTTTAAAGCTCTTCTTGTGACAGGTGGGGAAGGACAAAGTCTGAACATAAAATGTGTGTGCATTCCTCATCAGTGGGACAGTCAGAATGTGGAAGCCCAGGCTCCAGCTGCTCAGGAAGGCAGACAGGGTTCTTATCCTTGAGCACTGGTGGGTGTAATGCACACAGCACAAGCCACCAGCTTTCCTTGGTCATTCTTGCAATACTTGCACAGGATCCTTGACATAAAAATGACATCTCCAAATAGTTTGGCAGTTTCCCTTGTACATCAGCTGGGCAGACAATTCCCCTGGCACTTAACAGTTCCCTCCTTGATATTAATCATGCTGGTACCTGCTCTGCCCTTCATCCCTTGCTTCCCTGCAGTCATATTTTCTGGTCTGTTTTCTGAAGAGTGCCTGGGACGTTGATTCTTTGGGCAACATACCTCAGCTCTGTCTCATCTCTGGGACACTGCTGTGAGTCCCCAGAGGAGCTGTCTGCCCCCACCTCTTCTTCCGTGAGACAAGCCTGTACCCGCAAAGGCTAACAGTGGCTCTTGTAGTTTGTACACAGACAGTCCTTCATCCACATTGCAGTCTGAGACCCACCAGTGAACCTGCAGAGAAATGACCAACCATTCACCCAGGAGGCAAAGACACAGCAGGTCCCACAAGCTGTTCTCTGAACTTCAGTTAATAGCTCCTTGGGTACTGAATTTAGTGATTTTTAATCCCTCCTTTATCTTCCTCAGTAACTAACTCCTTAAGACCTCACCTGTTGTGGTCCTGTTGCAAACTGCTCTATAGGCATCATCCACCCAGCCTGAACCAAGAGAGCCCATATGGCTTGGGCAGCCTTAAAAACAATGTCTTGCTATTGCCACTGAAACTTCCTTCCCTGTTACATTCTGTTCCCATGATCAAAGTAAAACAAAAGCAATATGTTAAGGTGATTTATAATGGCTCAACTGGAAACATCCCCCTCTCCTACTCCTTTAGTATTACTGATGCTCAGGCTTGTCTTGGCACTAATGGCTGGGTTACCCAATTGATCAATCTTACACCACCTGTAAATAAGCTCAAAATCCCACCTGAAGCACCTGTCAGAGAACCTTTCTTTACACCAAAGAGCACCAAGGAAAATTTTTTACTCATTTGGTGAGCCTTCTGCAATCCACTGTGCTAGGTACTGTGGACAGAGAGTCCCATGGGGGAGACCGCCCCAGCCTTTGGGAAAACTTCCTGAAGGAAAACCATCACTTTTTCTGTTATACCACCTGGGTCCTGTCTCAGGAATCTGGACATATGACAGAACCAGATGGTCTGCCCATCCCAAAAACATGCTTCCTTGCTGGGAATGTTCCTGGCACTCCCTGATCGGCAAAAAGAAAGTAAGAATGGGAGAATGAGCATGAATATGGCCAACTCTTACCATATCACTTGCTCTCTTTCACTCTTACAGGCACACATAGACCCCCTTGCCCTTTCCAACCACACAAAACTGTGAAGGGTTTGTGTGTGGCTGGGTTTTGGTAGCAGGGGAGGGGCTACATGGGTGGCTCCTGTGAGAAGCTGCTAGAAGCTCCCCCAGCACCAAGTCTAACCCACCTCTGGCCAAGGCTGAATCAATCAATGATGGTAGTAGTGCCTCTGTGATAACACATTTAAGAGGGAAGAACCTGCTGGACAAAGCAGAGCAGTGGAGTGAGGAGTGAGATGTGAGAGAAATACCTATGCAAACACCAAGCCCATGGAGGTCCATGGGGGAGCAGGTGTCCACCTGCAGCCCATGGAGGACCCCACTCAGCACCTGAGGAAGGCCGGGTCTCTGAGGGAAGCCCATGCTGGATCAGTCTGTTTCTGGGAGGACTGCAGCCCACAAAAGGGACCCACACTGGAGCAGTTCATGAGGAGCTGCAGCCCTGTGGGAAGGACTCACATGGAGAGTTCATGGAGGACTGTCTGCCGTGGGAGGGACCCCACGCTGGAACAGGGGAGGAAGGAGCGGCAGAGACAATGAGTGATGAACTGACCACACACAACCCACATCCTCTGCCCCCCTGTGCCACTCAGGAAGAGGAGGTAGAGAAACTGGGAGCAAAGCTGAGCCCAGGAAGATGGGAGAGGTGGGGGGAAGGTGCTTTTAAGATGTGGTTGTATTTCTCACTATCCTACCCTGATTTGGTTGGTGTATTAATAGTGGTGGTGTTGTTCAAAGTAAATTGATGAGGTTTTGTCCAAGTCAAGTCTGCCTTTTGTCCATGACAACAAATGGTGAGTGAGCCCTTCCTGTCCTTGTCTCAACCAACAAGCCTTTTGCTGTATTTTCTCCCCATCCCACCAGGGGAAGGAGTGAATGAGCAGCCACATGGTGCTTACTTGCCAGACAGGCCTAAACCACAACTGAAACATACACTCATGTGTGCACACACTCCTCTTTAGTTCCTGGTGGAGGGATTATTGCTTTATACCTTCCATCACTTTCAAATGTCCCATAATTTGTCAATGGGCAAATGTCCCATTGTCTTCCATCCAGAAAATCCCTCCCCCTCCCACATACAGGCTCTGAGAGTACATTTTGGGTATGTTTTTAACTTCTGAATTCAAACAGGTAACCTTTTCATGCCATGCTTGATATATGACCTTTCATAATCATTGTGTCTCATCCATTAAAACAAGTTTCTTACAGGATTGATTGCCATGACCTTCTCTTCTCTCAGTGCCCAAATGTGATGGGTTTTCAAGTGTTACACAGGACCTTTTCCCATATTATTAACCTACACATTCTTCAGAGTCCCCAAAATAAGAGTAGGAAGAGAAAAGGACAAAAATCTTATTTTTTAACATTTCATCCATTCAGCAAAGTCTTAAGCCATGTGAGCTGAACAGAAGCCAGCTGAAGCCTGGGCTACTGGATCATCAAATGCAAAACTGTCCCATGAAAAAGGAGATGGTAGAAGGGCAGAAAGTTATAAGGTAGAGGAGGAAGGGAGAGAAGTGCAGTATTGGAGTATGGAGACCAGCCCAAAGGAGATCAAAGAACTGGAGCAAAGTGATTGTTTAAACTTCTCAATGCTCTTTTTCAGAAGGCCCCAGAAGAAACTCGTGTATTTTCATCCTTGTCTATCCCTTCAGATACAGTTGAATATACTGTACAAAATAAGCCTGTACAGAGCTCAGAAAATTTAGGCCTGATCTGATCTTTTTTTTCTTTTTGCAGTCCCACATTCTTAGTGCCTCTGCTGCTAATGATGTTACTATTTGAAAGAGGTAGATCAGTCCAAGGAAAAAACAGCATCCATGTAAGATTCCTGTCAGGGATCTCGCTATGTCCCTCTATGAACACTGGAAAAAAATAGATTTTAGGGTTATATTTCCTCAGATACATATTGTGCAGATTCTGATGTAACTCTGAAGCTCATGAGTTTAATATAGTTTCATCAAGAATATTACAAAGGTCAGTGTAAGTGCTCAGAAAAAGACAAAGAGACACATCCCTCATTTGGCAGACCTTTGCTATGCTAAACTTCTCACTCAGCATTTTGCTTTCAGCCAAATATTTGTGCCTATGGTAAGAGAAAGATGCTGAATTCGTTTCTACAATGCTGTTACATTGTTCAGTAATAAAAAACACCTACAAAAATTATATGTTCTAAGGGTTGGAAGCTTTGTGATATTTATTAAGGCAACAAATATCAAATGGAAAACCATTGAAGGTTTTCTCTGGAGTGGTCTTTCTCTGGAATACACACCCCCGTTCACAAACTGTGCCCTGAACTTCTGTGGACCAGCAGTGAAAGCCAAATGTTCTGGAGCTAACAGCAGGAATCCATTTACCATCAATAAATATTGTAAACCTCTTGTGTGCCTGTACCAGCTTCCACTGAAATAACACAGCTGGGTAGCTTGGGAAAAAAAGTGCTGCAAGTCATTGTTGTATTTGTCTCTGCGCAAGTGGGAAAAGTTGGGAATAATATTTTCAGACCTGTTGATTCATTTTGACCACACCATCACCCGACATGGCTTTTATTAAACTTTGCATATTTGGATAACTTAATTGTTTCTCTTGATATAACCTCATTTATACACCTGCAACCCACTTTTGAAATTTATTGGATAAAAATCCTCTTGTAATGTTAATACATTTAATGGGAATATTTCTCTTTTTCTTCACTGACACCCATATTTAATTATGGCAATGACTTTAAAAGAATAAATACACTGCCAGAATAATGGACATCTAATTTTGTTTATACAAAAGAGCATACTTAAAGTATCTTAAAATATCTGCATTAATATATTTCTAAATATTATTATTTATATTTTTGCATTTCAGAATGTATTTGGGGATAAGTCACTGTGATGTTATTATAGAGATGAAATATTCCATTTTTGTTGTCCCTGAATCACTGCAGGATGAACACTGTATGGAACTATTGCTAAAAAGCAGTATTTTTCTGATCTGCCTTTTTTTTTTTTCTTACTTCAGAAATTACTCCAGCCTAGCAGAGAACTGCCTGGAGGACTGGTTCAAGCTGCGTTCAAGTCTGTAGTGCAAACATGGTCTATACGGTTTGCAGGAGCGGGATGCCAGTACACATTTGTGCCTGAATTTCTTATCAGGGCACTGCAGCAGGACACAAAATAATATTCTACATCCCACTTGTGTAATAGTAAGGTCCTTTTCTGTTACTCTGGACTACTGAGCAACACCAGAATATTCCACATTATTAAACAAACAGGCTGCTGCCAAACTAGTATTTTTTGTTTCAACCCAAATAGATGCACTGCACATCGATCATGAATGCTTTCTTTATCTCTCTGTATTGCTGATCACTGTTCTTAAGGGTATTTATCTTGAGTCATTTCTCTGAAAATCTCCAGGGCCTTGCTAATTTTGTTTCGCTCATTTAATGCCAGATTTTTTTGATAGTAGAGCTATTTTTTGTGCTAAGATATCTTCCTGAAAAGCATTCCTTTAAGTTCAGAAGTTTTGCTTCAAGATGGGTATGATAGTGAAATCACAGATTAAATTGTTATGTTACATTTAGCAACTGATACTTTTTGCAAATATTTCAACAAAAAACAATTTAATGTGAAAAATAATCTCTCCTCATCCTCAGTTACTCTACAGAAATGCAGGATATTAGGTTTGCAATGTAGAGGAGTCATAGGTTTTCAAATAATTCGCATTTTTAAAAAGCCAAGAAAAAAGTCGTGTTTCACCTTATGTTAATACAGGCAGTAGGCCATGTTACAGTGGTATATTTTGTGACAATACGTTGTATTATCTGATGTATTTGTTTTAGTGTAACTATATGTTTCAGGAAGAACTGTTGAGATTAATCCAAAAAGCGCTCACGGATGGCAACAGCCACTATTATATATAATATAAAGCACAAAACACCCCCTCTACATTATAAAACAGCAGCACACTCACAAATGGAAGTTACTCTGATTGCAAGTAAATACATAAATATGATCACACAACACAGAGACTACCAAAAATCCTCAATACATACATGTCTATGCTTGCTTTTTTGTTGAAAAGCAGACTTCCTGGGACTGAAATTTGTCTCCCATTTCACTGATTGCTCTCTAGTTGCTTTACAAAAAAACCAAAATTGAGCCTAAATCATGTAAGCTGTTCTTCTTAAGTGTGAAAGGTATGTCTATTTGTTTCCAGAGTGACCTTTTTTTTTCATTAATGGCTTTGCACTGCCTGAAGCTGACTGACAAGTACTCCTGAACACACCATTTTATCTCAATGTTCCCTTCTGATTCAAATATGTGCAAAATAAACTATACTGATAAACGTCTGAGAAGCAATGGAGAATAGAGATAGACGCACCAGGTTTTAGTGTTACTGTTCCTGAGAGTGCTGTTAGAAATCATCTGCAACTGGGCCATGCTCTGTCATCATTATGCTTTGAGTATTTCAATTATAATTAAACCATCATAGTAATTAAAAATGTAATTTAAAGACTAATTTCCCAACCATTTCAAGTCTCCCACTAAGCACTACTATCTCTCTCTTTTGTTCACCTGAAGCTCAACGCCTTCAGCTTCATTTCAGTCAGAGCCTGAGTGGTATGTTTCACTCCTCGGAAACCTCCTCATATTGATAACATAATTCTGAAATGCCATTTCTCTCTGCATCTCTGTGCTTCACTCGAGCAATTCTTTGTTACAACTGGTGATTCAGCCTGAATACCAGGCTACAGGTTACCAGTTTAGCTCTTCAGTATTAGATATGACTGTAATTGTTGCATATGATAACAGTTAACCCACAGAAATATTAGATTTTTTATTTTCTTCATCTCTGAAGCACAAGTAAACTTACTGTCCTGGGTTTGAATGGCAAGGTTTTGGTAGCAAGGGGGCTGCAGGAGTGACTTCTGTGAGATGCCAGAAGCTGTCCCCAGGTTGGATGGAGTCAGTTTCAGCTGGCTCCAAGAGGACCCGCCACTGGCCAAAGATGAGCCCATCAGAAATGTTGGTAGCGTCTCTGTGATATTTGGGCCCCTCTTCCTGCCAGGGCTTTATCCCATGCTATTCTGCCAAGCAGATCCCTGAAGAGACCAGTGTCTGTTCTCCTGAAGGCCAGGGTAGGGAGCTTGCTGCGTGCCCTTCTCACCACCTTCAGGATCTTGAACTCAATCATTTCATGGTGACTGCGGCCAAGGCTGTCCTTGAGCTTTACACTCCCCACCAGCCCCTCCTTGTTGTGAGAACAAGGTCCAGCATAGCACCTCTCCTCGTTGGCTCCTCTGTCACTTGGAGGAGGAAGTTATCATCGACACACTCCAGGAACCTCATGGACTGCTTATGCACTGCAGTGTTGTCCCTCCAACAGTGATCACAGTGGCTGAAGTCCCCCATGAAGACCGGGGCTTGTGAACGTGAAGCTGCTCTTATCTGTCTATAGGAGGCCTCATCCACTTGGTCTTCCTGGTCAGGTGGCCTGTGCCAGACCCCCACTATAACATCTCCTGTCCCTGCCTTCCCTTTAATCCTGACCCATAAGCTCTCTGTCCATCCCCAGCTGGTCACTGACATAGACAGTACTCCTCAGACTGCTCCTGGCTGTATCACTGGTGCCCACGTGAAACAACAGCAGCGGATAACAGTCAGTGAGTGGACTGTACGAATCTTGGTAGTCTGTCGGTGACATCTCTGATTCGAGCCCCCGGTAAGCAGCACACCTCTCTAGAGAGTGTGTCAGGTTGGCAGATGGGTGCCTCCGTACCTCTCAGAAGAGAGTCCCCTACCACTATCACCTGTCACCTCTTCTTAGTTGTGCTGGCTGTCACACAGGGAGCAGACCAGCCTGCCTTACTCAGCTCCAGGTCAGTCCTGATGTGACGGGTCTCTGCTCTTCACTCTGCAGAGCGGTGAAGCAGCTCTGCAAGGGCACTTCGGGCTTCAGGAGAAGTCTCTTGCTCGTGCAGGTCCTTGCCTTTGCAAGCTTCCATTCTTCTGCATTACCGGCTCCCCTCCCTTCTGTGTGTGTTGGTGGGGAGCTGTTTGTGTCTGTGTGGCTGTGGGCTGTGGGTCCGCTGCAGACTGCGCTTGGAACCAGCTCTCTCACCGGGCTACGCAGCCTTCCCGCCGCCTCCTGCAGCTCAGCCCCTGCCGCAGGAGGTCCCCCCCGGGCACACCTTCAGCAGGCAGCCTGCTGCCTGTCCCTGCCCCGGCAGAGAGGTCCAGGCCCTTCCTGCGGCCTGAGGCCTGCGCTGCAGCCTCTCCCTTCAGCCGCTCGTCTGGGGGGCGGCATCGGCCACTGCTGGGGTGGGTGGTGCAGGCCCCCAGCCGGAGCTGCAGCCTTTGCTCTCAGAGGAGCGCCCGCCATCCTGCCCTGAGGGTCAGGTGCGATGAGCGCCCTTGGCTGGGGACATGGTCACCGCATGGTACCTCACTACCGGGTCCCAGGAATTTCAGCCCCCCCCGCCCCGGCCAGTGGCATCTCCGTCCTCCCAAGTGCTGCCCTCCCGCAGGAGCTGCCGCGCCACTCCCCGTTCACAGCGCCCCTGGCGGCCGGCGCTCCCCGGGGCGGCCTGTGGTGGGCACGGGGCGTGGCCGCTATTACTCGTGGCCCCGCCCACGCCCCCTCAGGCGGGCGCTCCCGGGAGAGCTGCCGGCTGCTGGTGGGGCTCCGCGCGCCCCGCGGCTCCCCCGGCTCAGGAAATGGCGGCTGCACGCGGCCACCCCCGCCCCGCTCTGGGATGCACCTGCGCCGGGGCTGATCCACTCTGCGGGAAGCAGCAAGTGCAAAGCCAGCACTGTGCATTAACCCTGGTAGGACAGCTCGGCCCCAGGGGAGGGGTAAAGTGAGAAAACTCATGGATTGAGGGAAAGGCAGTGGAATAGTTAGAGCAAAAGCTGCGCATGATAAGAAATTAATTCACTGCTTCCCAGTGTCGGCAGGTGTTTAAACATTTCCAGGAAAGCACAGCTCCATTACCCATAATGGTGACTTGCAAAAACAAATGCTTCTTCCTCTCTCCCCAGCTTTATATGCTGAGCATGATGCCATATGGTGTGGAATATCTCTGCGGTCAGCTGGGGTCAGCTGTCCCAGCTGTGTCCCCTCCCACCTTCTTGTGCAGCCCCAGCGTAGTCACTGGTGGGGTGGGGTGAGAAGCAGAAGAGGCCTGGGCTCTGTGTAAGCACTGCTCAGCAGTAGCTAAAATACAGATGTGTTATCAACACTGTTTTGGTCATTAATCCGAAATACAGAACCATACAAACTACTATGAAAAAAATTAATGCTATCCGAGCCAAATGCAGCACAACCAGGTAAACCGGTCTTCTGTTTCAGGTTCTCACAACTAAACCTAAAGTAAGTGACTTAGACCATAACAGCAGTGCTATTACAAAACAAATTTAAAGCTAATGTAATTGAAGCAGTAGGAAGCAGCAAATAATCAAATTAACAAGAACTACAAAAAATCTAAACCTTTTATTGCTTCTAAGAGAAAAAGAAAAATTGAGGGAAAAAAAAAATCAGTCTTTGAATGATCCAGTGCTTGGCACTTCTGCAAGACATGTGCACCACATGTCTATGGAAAACTCTCCTTTTGAAGAACTCAAAAATAGGTCCTATATAAACTTTTCTATAAAACCACATGTGTAAATACTTCAATTATTCTAATCAGTACTCAGTTGTAAGATGCAGTCCCATTCGTTTCTATATTAAGGCAAAAAATAATCTTGACAGCATCTAGCAACTGTTTAGTTGCAATATTCAAGTCTACCTTAAAAAAAAGAAAAAGTGTTATGAAAGAGGTTTATCTAATGTAAAAAAAAAAAAAAAATGTCATAGAACTGCAGATTCCTAGGAACAACCTGTCCTTCCTGGAAATAAAGAAATGATTCCTCAAAAATCTCAAATTATAGGGACACCTTGATGATATTTGTGAAACAAACGGTTGCATGTTAAAAGCATCCACTGTTTGCGTTTGCCTGTTCTTGGGTCTGCTTTTTAGAACTATTGAGTATCTCCAGAGAAAGCTGGTAGGTGCAGCTCAAGCTAATTGAACTTGCAGATGATCTGAGAAGCCAGAACTGCAGGGTATAGTTGTTCCTGTTGATTATGACTTAAAAAAAGAGAATACCCAAAAGTTTTACAGAGGGATACAGATTTGCTGTAGGAAGACAACAGCAGAAAACTCTCAGAAGTGTTTAGTAGTTACCACCTTTACCCAGGATTGTTTAACTTTTCAGGTAGGCCTATTTCTGTCACATTCAAATTTTGGCATTATGTAAACAAGATTTCAGGAATTGCATTTTAACTCTTTAATTTCACTTGTAAAAAGGCACATTGATTTTTACAAACTCACAGTCTGAGTCCAGATTTTTATCCAAAGGACAAGTATTAGCATGAGTCTTGGTGGGATTTCTTTGTGCCCTTGCAAAGCTGTGGAGTGATAAAAAGTAATGGGTTTTGACTAAATTATTCATGCAGTCAGTATCTCTCTTGAATACAGTAATCACTGACTTACTGACAAGGGGCCAGTTGCTACTAAAAAACTATTTTTAAAACCCCTCAAAGTCAAGCCTTGGGGTAAGAAGAGAGCTTTTAGTTACATTATCTGAAGTTGGTTTTATATACCTGTATGTATCTCTAGCATCCCAGGAGCTTATAGTTCAATCTGTAGTTGTCATACTGCCTTTGTCATTTTTCATGCTAATAACTGTCACTGTGACATAGCTTTTTCATTGATTCTTATGGAATTTTGTGACCTATCATTATAATAAGGTATTGACAGTCATGAATTTTAATCCTAACCAAAGATTACTTTACCTGATTTAAGCATTTTCTAAGGATTTTTATGAGGAATAGACTTCAGTGGCCAGACATCTAGCATTTCACTGGGGTTTTTAATTTATTGTGTGTCATCATGATCATCTCTTGAAGTCTGTTTCTTCACATTTCAGTTTTCTCAACAGCAAGAGAGTGACTTCTGTGGTCCCAGGCATAGTCCACCCCATGGTTTTGTGCTAATTAATGTAGTAATTCTGTGACTGCCTCTGTACGTGAGCAAATCTTGCCTTACTACCTGGAATATCAAGTACCATGAGCGAGCATGGGACCTTTTAGAAGAGGTTGTGAAACTTTGCTTGTGTGTGTTGTTTGCTATATTTCTATCCATTTCTGCATTACAAGACACTGGCAAATTAATAATTCTCAGTGTCCTTATCCTTAAAAATTCATGAATTCGCCTTGCATCCCTTACTCCATTTTCTTTCTCTGAAGTACACCCAAAATCCTGTTCTTAATCTCTTACATGTCTTCGAATACAAAATCCTCTTCAAACCAATAGCTGTTTTTACATGGTACTGTTGAAACATCATTTAGGAGCCTAAGTCATGCTTCAAAAGAGATTTAAGGTCTGCATTCTTGAAAGTGATTGAAACCAATCAGGTGCACATGTCAGTGCAATTAAGCTTCTGCATCTAAGTACACTAAAGCACCTTGTATGTCGAACTCGCATTTCTAAATGGAGTTTCAGCCCATGCATCACTTAGACCCTTCTGAAAATAGGGACCATGAAGTTTCCCTGGAACCCTTCTGGTTTTGTGTTAGCTGGCCAGAACAGTGAATAGTAAACTAAGTGAGAATGCATCATTACTTTTATGCTCTAACATCACTATTTTTCTGTACCTGATTCATCACACATTATTCATATGCAGCCTAATGTCTTGTTTCCTCCTTCAGTTGGCATGAATATTTCCACCTCATTAGAGATCACATAACTGCATTAGGCAGGGGTATGTGAAGAAAATAGAAATGAGACAGAGTGTAAATTATGCCCATGACTGACACAGGGAGGAATGTGAACAAACTGGCCTTTTTGAAGCAGAAGCAGACGAAATTAAACTTACTAAGTAACCTTGCTGAAGCATGTCCACGCAGATGCAAATTTTACTAGGTAACTCCTGTCTCTGTAATAGAACTGACAAAACACTGGATATAAACAACCCAGAAAATGTGGGTCCATATTTGAATTTTTAGCCATCTTCCATACTCTTTATCTGAAATATATTCTTGAAAATTCAGTAAGAGGCTGCAACACCACTTTTTCTACTCATCTGTTTTTATGGGCATCTTCCTTTTACAGTTGTTTCACTTCTCCATGGCATCCATAATCTATGGAGCAAATTTTCAGAATGACAACTTCATCCTTTAAAAGGAGGAGACAAAAAAGCTAATGTAAAATTACTTAATAGATTTTTTAATCTAGTCATCGTCTTTCTAGTGTGTGTTAAGTATTGGATTGCAGTAACTGCAATCCAACCTAGATCATGATAGTAGTGCTCCCCAACATTTTTATTTGGTTAGAATTTTTTTTTTTTTAAAAAGGCATTTTGTGATTGTATTCTTTCTCCGCACAAAGCGAACAAAAAGCATTTGCATTGTATTTCTTCAGGTGTGTTTCTGAATTTGAGAAATGTCTACTTTAGGAATTAGCATGCTTTGCTGAGTCGCAACAATGTATTTTTAATTGCTTCTTGTTTTTTACCTTCATGTTATCATTTTAATTTTTCTGATTTTTTAGAGATTTTTAGGCCTTTAAATTTAATAAGAAAAATAAAGACCTGTTGAAATAGTCCTTAAACTATTTCCCAACACTTTTCTGTTTAAGTTGATTGCAGACAAATTTGAGTTTTGAAATAAATTAACTACTAGCTTACTCCTTAGGAAATAATTTGATTTTAGATATGAGTGTAATTGCTGACTGATACATTCAGTTAATTTGTGTTCCAAACCAAACCTTGCATTTCAAATCTACTAATTTAGCAGTTAATATCTGTCAAGACAGAGAAAACTGAGACTATATTTTATGTTCCATGAGTTTTTGATTTGCTTGTAAATTTATTGGGTATGGACTAAATACGTATTATTAAAACAGTAGCACAGCCTGCAGAAATCTGATGACGGAATGTCGTTGTTTGAATGTGGCTGGCAGCCAATCACCACGCAGCCAGTTGCTCACCCTTTTCCCTGACCGTTAAAATAGGGGAGAGATGAAAAGGAAAAACTTGCAGGTTGAAATTAAAGAAAAAAAAAAAAGTGATTGTAATGTAACAAAACAATAACGGAAAGCCCAAATGGGTAACATGCAATGTGCTTGCTCACCGACTGACACCCAGCCTGCCCCAGCAGCAATCAGCAATCCCGACAGAATGAAGAGAGAACGAGAACTCGCCTCCTTTATATACCAAGCATGACATCATGTGATATGGAATATTCCAATGGCCAATCTGGGCCCGGCACTCCGGCTGTGCTCCCTCCCAGCTCAAGGAATGTTAACTGTATCCTGACTGAAATCCAGGTTGGGTGCTCCAGCTATGCTCTCTCCCAGCTCAAGAAAATTAACTCTACCCCACTGAAACCAGGACACTGAAATTTTGTGAGCTACAGGTTTTCTTTTCCAGGCATTTTAATGCTGATTAAACTCAGAGTTGAAGATACAGTGCTCTACCAGATGAGAATATCCTGAACATATTAGCAATACTCATGCAAATGAGTTTTGCTTGCTTTTCAGCTTGAGTAATTACTTGCTGCTGACCACATTCACAGCAGCAGCTCGTCTGAAATATTTGTTTCTTCAACCCAAGGGAAAATATAAGCAGTCATTTGATAAAATCTGACTCTTGGTACTCAGTTGTGATGACCAGTGGCTCTGTGATGGACCAGTTATGCTCTTCTGCTGCAGAGACAGAAGTGCGTGTTTGAGTATCAATTCAGACTCCTGTGACGTGGTGCTGGAAGGTGTGCTAGATCATCTAGCAAATCCTCTCACAAATGGTAATGTATGAGCTCCACTCCAAGCAAATACTCCAATAAACAGTCTCTTAATCTCTTTGGGGCAGAGATGAAGTATTAGGCAGACTATCGATATCCAATCTACATGCTTTTATACGACTGTCAACAAGCCATCATTTAAAGCTTTGTTAGAAATTTATATATTTAAGTGGGATATACAGCAGTATGTCTAAAGCTCTATAATGACGCGTTAAGAAATGTGATCTGCATTCATCAAGGATAAGAAGAGAGCATGGACCTTTCATAACAGGAGGACTGGAACCCAGGTAAATGCATCTTAGATCCAGGCTTAGCTAGGAGACTAGAAAAGTGCTTGTGTTTGAATTAGTGGATGGTGAAAAGTGATATGAGAGTCTCAGAAGACAGTTTATTTGCATGTTTGAAATTGGAGAGTATGAAGAAAGTAAGAAGAATTTAGTGCATGTTTTTGCCTCAAATGGCTATAATCAAGGGAAAACATATTTGTTAAAGTTTTCTTGTATGCATGAGGTCAAGCATGCCTGTTTACCTACATATCTCCTAAGGCTGGATAACAGGTGGCTTTGTTCTCTGGCACAGAATGAGGAAGAGTATTTTTCTGGAGTTTTTCAGCAATCACCTTCTGAATACTTCTGTGGTTTTCAGGTGCCTCACAGCACACCCTTGAGAGGAATCAGCTTTGTGAGACAATGAACACAACAAAGACTCAGTGTTCTCCTGCAAGTGCAAGTTGTTGTTGCCCCACAAAGTGAATGAGGTAGGGCAGTAGATAACAGTGTTTCAGTTCCTCCCAAGGCTGCTGGAGTGCTGACTTTGACCTGGTAAGAATTCTGCAGAAAAGCTGGATTTAACCTAGTGTGCTATGCCCATGGGAGTCACTGCTGCCATCAAAATTCCTGGGCATCCCAGTAACTCTCAGGAGCTTTATATTATATATAACATAAATGTATATATTATCTATAACATAAATATAAATGGTGGAGTTCAAGATCCTGAGGGTGGTGAGAAGGGCACGCAGCAAGCTCCCTACAATGGACTTCAGGAGAACAGACACTGGTCTCTTCAGGGATCTGCTTGGTAGAGTAGCATGGGATAAAGCCCTGGAGGGAATAGGGGCCCAAATAAGCTGGTTAATATTCAAGGATCACCTCCTCCAAGCTCAGGAGTGATGCATCCTGACAAAGAGGGAGTCAGGTAAGAACGCCAGGAGGCCTGCATGGATGAACAAGATGCTCCTGGACAAGTTGAAACAGAAGAAGAAAGCCTCCAGAGGGTGGAAGCAAGGATGGGTAGCGTGGGAGGAATAGAGAGAAACTGTCTGAGTAGCCATAGATCAGGTTAGGAAGGCCAAAGAACTAAATCTGGCCGGGGATATCAAGGGCAACAAAAAAAGCTTCTGTAGGTATGTCAGTGATAAAAGGAAGACAAAGGAGAATGTGGGCCCTCTCTGGGAAGAAAGGGAGACCTGTTCACCTTGGACATAGAGAAGGCTGAGAGGTATTCAACTTTTTTGCCCCAGTCTTCACGGGCAAGAGCTTCAACCACACCGCCCAAGATGCAGAAGGTAAAGGTGGGGACTGGGAGAATGAAGAACCACCCACTGCAGGAGAAGATCAGGTTCAAGACCATCTAAGGAACCTGAAGGTGTACAAGTCCATGGGACCTGAGGAGATGCATCCGTGGGTCCTGAGAGAACTGGCGGATGAAGTGGCTAAGCCACTATCCATCATATTTGAGAAGTTGTGGCAGTTTGGCAAAGTTCCTGCTGACTGGAAAAGGGGAAGCATAACTCCCATTTTTAAAAAGGGAAAAAAGGAAGACCTGGGGAACTACAGGCCAGTCAGTCTCACCTCTGTTCCCAGCAAGATCATGGAATGGATCCTCCTGGAAACTGCTAGGGCACATGGAAGATAAGGAGGTGATTGGTGACAACATGACTTCACTAAGGGTAAATCGTGCCTGACAAATTTGGTGGCCTTCTATGACAGGGTTACAGCATTGATGGATAAGGGAAGAGCAACTGACATCATCTACCTGGAATTGTGCAAAGCTTTTGACACTGTCCTGCACAACATCCTTGTCTCTAAATTGGAAAGAGATGGATTTGACAGATGAACCACTTGGTGGATAAGGAACTAGCTGGATGGTCATAGTCAATGGCTCAGTGTCGAAG
Organism: Strix aluco; assembly: GCF_031877795.1. Taxonomy (NCBI): domain Eukaryota; kingdom Metazoa; phylum Chordata; class Aves; order Strigiformes; family Strigidae; genus Strix; species Strix aluco. The sequence goes on along the minus strand of NC_133971.1, from coordinate 12,031,113 downwards.
TGGAGAGCAGTGACGAGTGGGGTTCCTCAGGGGTTGGTATTGGAACCGGTGCTGTTTAACATCTTTGTTGGCAACATGGAGAATGGCATTGAGTGCACCCTCAGCAAGTTTGCCAACAATCCCAAGCAGTGTGGTGCAGTTGACACATTGGAGGGAAGGGATGTGCCATCCAGAGGGACTCAGATAGGCTGGAGAGGTGAGCCCATGCAAACCTCATGAAGTTCAACAAGGCCAAGTGCAAGGTCCTGCACCTGGGTCTAGGCAATCCCAAGCACAAATACAGGCTGGGTGAAGAGTGAATTGAGAGCAGCCCTGTGCAGAAGGACATGGGAGTAGTAGTGGATGGAAAACTGACTATAAGCCTGCAATGTTTGCTTGAAGCCCAGAAAGCCAACAGTATCCTGGGCTGCATCAAGAGAAGGGTGGCCAGCAGGTTGAGGAAGGTGATTCTGCTCCTCTACTCCATTCTGTTGAGACCCCAGTGGAGTACTGTGTTCAGCTCTGGGGCCCGCAACGTAAGAAGGATATGGACCTGTTCAAGTGGGTCCAGAGGAGAGCCACAAAGATTATTGGGGGGCTGGAGAAATCTTCCTTATGAGGACAGGCTGAGAGAGTTGGGGTTGTTCAGCCTGGAGAAGAGAAGGCTACAGGGAGACCTTATAGCAGCCTTCTAATACTTAAAGGGGACTACAGGAAAGATGGGGAGGGACTCTTTATCAGCAAGTGTAGTGATAGGACAAGGGGTAACGGTTTTAAACTGAAAGAAGGTGGATTCAGATTAATTATAAGGAAAAAATTCTTCCTGTGAGAGTGGTGAGACACCGGAAGAGGTTGCCCAGAGAAGCTGTGGATGCCCCCTCCCTGGAAGTCTTCAGGGCCAGGCTGGTTGGGTCTTTGAGCAACCTGATTTAGTGGAAGCTGTCCCTGTCCATGGCAGGGCTTGGAACTGGATGTCCTTTAAGGCCCCTTCCAATCCAAACTGTTCTATGATTCTATGAAGCTGGATTAATTTTTTTGCAAAGCCTGGCATGCTGTAGAGTTTTCCTCTTGTGTATGGTTGAACAAAATGTACTGACTGCTTTTCCTGTACACTGCTGTCCAGCCCAGGAAAGCAGAATTTTGAACAGGAATTCAGAGTTTTGTACAATTGTGGTTAGCTTTTTTTTGGGCTCTGGGGATTTTAGATTGTGTTCATCCATTGCAGACCTATGATTTTGACTGCTAAAGCAAGCTATGATCCAGAGTTCAACTGAATCATAATAAGATCAAATAGATCTCTTTTAATGTATAGAAAACTTTGCCTCTTGCTCCCATTTGCCTCCCATGCTCCCAGAAAGTGTCACCACCATGGCCAATTGTACTTACAAAAATCCTGATAGTTAGTGGTGTAATTCACATTTCAATTAAAAAAATATTCTTCAAACTAGCTTAGCCAAAGCACGAAAATTCATCCACAGGGTTTTGCCTCTCCCCTCCTACTTAGCTCAGGTTAAGACAGACACAGATGTGTAGGTCTCCTGCTTCCTACCTGGTGAAGCACTGTCTTCCTTCATTTACAAACCTCTTTTGTCCCCATAACAATTGAAGTGTGTACCTAGAAAATCATCTTCCTTAACAACAGAAATATACATTTCTGGTTAAAAACAATTAATTTAATTAGAGCAGAACTAATGAAGCCTTGCTTCCTAACAGTTTATGAATCATAATTCACACACCTATGATCCCAGTATTGCTAGTGCTCTGTCTGTATATCCTGTGCTCTCCTGTTTTTTCGTTCCCCAGGAAGGTCTCAAAACCAGCCCATATTCTCAGCACCTTGAGTTCATAAAACTCTTCTGCCCCCGCTTTCTGACATTACCTGGGTGTGGGCATGGCATCCTGCTGTTTCTTCTTCTCTAGAGCAGTCCTTTGCAGGATGTCTTCAGACTCCAGCTTCTCGCCACTTGTCATTTGGCATGTCTTGAAGTAACTGGGAGAGAAAGTGAGATGGTCCAAGCCACAACACCATAATTTCACAGATGACTGCTGGTGGATCAGGAGCAGCTGTTTGATTCTGGACATGGATAAAAGACACCTACTGCTGGCAGAAAGAGAGAGGAAAGGGCAAAATGCACCCAATTTCTTCGCATTTTGCATCCATCAGTGAAGTTTAATGTAACATCTGCAACAGAGATTATAACTGAAGGGAGAATTAATACAAAAACAATAAACAAATACTATAGGAAAGAGCTGGCAGGGGAGAGAGAGATAGAGAGAGAGAGAGAAAGAAAATATCTTCTTACACTGGTGCTGGGAAACTCATCCAGCCAGAGTTCTCTGGAGACATCATATGTCTGCCCAAACCTTAAATTCTTACAGGTTCTGCTATGGACAGCGTGCACCCTCATGTTGTTAAGTCAGTCTATTCAGCTTGGAAATACTAAGGTTTATGTTGGAGATATATAGATATAGATTTAGATATAGGTGTGTATAGTGGCTTGTGTGTACAGGGAAGCATTGTTCTCGTTAATCTCTGAGCAGGATGATGGATGAGCGCCTGGAAACCATACAGTCCAGCTAAAGCGCAGTAGCCTCCATGGGCTAACAAATGCTGCTAGCAATCTGTCATAGTTTAAGACTGTTCAGTGATACAGAGTACCAAAATAAAGCCTACTGCCACCTCTGGCAGTATCGTTTCTTACTGCTGTAAGACCACAGGCCAGATGGCAACTGATCACAGTTTTGATTTTCAAGATGAATAAGTAAGTCCTATAGAAATTAGTTGTTTTCCATTGAAAAAACTCTAGCAGAATAAAACCCCAGCTACTTAACACAGTTAACCACTAATAGCCAACTATTCAATGACATTTTTCTTCTTTTTCTGTACTGTCACTCCAGAAACCTGGGTTTAAACTCTCTGCCATGAAAAAGAGAGGAGATGCTGCGTCTGCGTTTCCACGGTAACCACCATCAGCCAGACAACAGGATGAGGTTTGTATTTGGAAGCAAAGGCACAGGCCTTGACTTGGTCTGCTGTCAGTGAAATTTGACAGACTAAACAAAATGATTGATTATACAAGCTGCTTAGGCAAAACCAAAAAACAAACAAAAAACAAACAAAAAAACAAAAAGGAAAAAACTAGAAAGAAGTCAATTTTTTTCTAGTGTTCAGCATTTGGGACAAAACCACTGAGATTTGATGGCAGCTTAGAAACAGGGACAACATGCTCTTTGGATCCTTATGAGAAGCAGCCTCAGTCCTGGTGGCTTTCAAGGGGAGGGTTAAAAATCATTCTTTTAAGCAATAGATTATGGTAATATTCCTCTTTCATCTTCTCTCTTTGTATCATTCATTTATTGCCCCATGTTACAGTGACATTTTGGCAGATGAGTTCACATACATTTATGAAATCCTCCTTTATTAAAAATTATTTACAATGTAAAGCAGAAATTCATTCATCTACCTTCTCAAATAGAGTCCATGTGCAAATATCCTATTCAGCTCTTCTTTATTCAGTGTGGAATCAGCAGTGTTGTTTCAGCATTAGAGGATTTTCTTTCTTTCTGTGCATGTTAAGGTGACTGGACTGTACTCCATACTGCTTTGAAATGTATATTATTTTTATAAGTCATTCTTTTCTGTTACAGGAACTGTGTAGTACTTTATAGACAAAAGACAAATGGCTAACTTCATCCACAGAAATAATAGGAATTGCAAACCATTCTGTCCTATGTTGCTAAAGACAGAGGAGACAGGAAAAGTGGATGTTGTTTTATCTCTGCTTGTCCTCAATAATTCAGTAAGAATAATTTCCATTTTCCCAGAGGTTTATAGGAATTTGTTTAGTTGTTACTAGAAATGTGCAGAGACAAACATGTAAATATATATTCAGGGCTCTTGAAATGTTCTTGCAAAGTCTTTCCTAGGCTATGTTAATGTTCAGGATTTTAAGCACAAGGAATTAACTTAAATCTCATAAAATCTGTGTTAAGTGTTGGAAACATTTTAAGTGACTGCAATCTGGCTGGACTTAGAGCTGTTTTGTTTACATGATCAAAAATATGAGGGATACAAGGTGAAAAGAAAATACATCAAAAACTGCTTGGCTGATTAGGAGGGTGATATAAGAAGGGGATTCACGACTTAACATCAGAAATATCTGTAGTGCCTAGTGATACATCATCTTAGTGGTTAAATTGAGAGCTTGCCTTATCTTTCATTTTCATTCCTCCAAATACCTCCATCTGCTCTGTGCTACACAAAGCCTGTCAACAGAGGTTACTGCAGAAGGGAGAATGCATTACATTTGTCTGGTTTCTACCAAAGTAAATCCAGGCATAAGAGCCTTCTTAACAGAAAGTCTGTGGGAAAGAAAAGAGGACACAACACGAGGTCACACACACAAACAGCTCATTCCTAGTCAGGTTCTGGATGCATTTGGCTTACTCTTGAATGTACAAAGTGGTTCACCCTTACCTTTCTGCCCAGAATTTCTTGATGGTAGAGTCATCAGAAACATGACAGTCCTTACCCTTCCTTTACATGATTTTGAAATCGCAATGAATGTCTCACAGGTGAAAGATAATCTACTTTTTATTTCTCTATCAAAACCATGCAGTGAATGGCTTCAAGAACCTAGCCACCTTAAAAAACCACTGCTATATTTGCAATCTATGGCTTCTTTGTTCTGAGGTTTTTTTAAGTTACTATCATTAATAACTAAGCACCCAGCCTGTATAGTGACATTTTTATAATCAAAAGATTGGGAATTTCAGAAGAACTTGCAGCTCTTTCTAGGGGTTACACAAAACCACTGTCTAAACAAATTATGTCCTTTGGGGTTGGTGCTGTCAGCAGTTATCCACACAGCACAGGGCTGAAATGCTGAACACTGTTATAAATTCTCTTCCTATTTTAAAACTACTGGTGAGAGCTACTGAACAAGGACTCCCACTTATTTCAAAGTTGACATTTCTTATGGAAGAAACTGCAGCCAAACAGGAGAGACACAAACTGATTAACTATTTAGAGCAGTGGCTGCTACAAACTCTCTTCCTTCTCGATCATTGTCAAGAACAGGTAAACTCACTTTTTCTCACTAAAAATTTCCTTTTGGGTTTCAGTACCTGTTAAAGAAGTCTGAGATTTCAAACAGATTCTTAAACTGCCAACTCCTCTGTAATTTCAGTAGGATTTGGGTATTCAAATCCCCCAACGCTCTTTAAAAATACTGCCGTGCATGTGAGAGCAATAGAAGTGCTGCAAAACTATTCCTTATATATTTTTCTGCTACAGAAACTACAGTTGTAGTTGCTTTAGATAAATCACCACTCATAAGCTTTTAATTGTTTTGTTGTTATTGTTTCTATAATTCAGTATTATTCAAAAATACCCACCTACCACAGTGTTGCTTATCCAGGCCAGGCTGACAATTTCAGACTCTGAGCACATTGTTTGCATCACTTGTTAAGCTACTGCCTGCACCTTTTACAAGGTACAAGACCAGTTTGCTCTCTTTAATGAGAACAAATGGACAATGCAGGCTCAAAATTGCTTTGTTCTCTCTTCTTCTTTTTTTAATCCCCCCCAAATGTGGAAAAAGTAGTCTTTTGTTTTAAAAAGATAAATGGAAGTCCTTTGTTTAAAAGAATAAATGGAAGTAAAAAAGAGCTTCAGATCTCTGGTAACATGAAGTAATTTGCAATTTAGATGCAAGTTTTTCAGAAGGATTACCTTTTTTATTTTACTGTAATAGATCAGACACCTATTTTAAGCTCTGGGCTATTTACATTTGATTAAAAATACAATACTTATCTATAAAATAAAATGCAACCCAATTTATGTCCAGCTCACACACATATTATGAGAATTTTTCTCGTTCCCCCATCTTTTGCAGCTTCCCAAATACCTGTATGTACCTGTAGGACTTCAGTGTGCCCTGAGGATCAAAAGAAAATCTAGGAGGAGGACAGACCAAAACAAAGGCTAGAGCATATGCCAAAGGCACAGCTGCAGCTTCCAACTGAGTGACTCCCAACTTCCAACCGTTCCCACCTTGCACAGGAGGAGAGTCTCTCTGAAACAAATCCCAGGGGTTTATAGCAAGTTCCTATTTGAAACAGCTCTGATGTTTCCTGCCAAAACATACAGAAACAGACACTACTATGCACATCACTTAGAATACGAGAAAAATAAATCAGTGAAATCATAACACTAAGAGATGACATAAGATTACAGACTGAAGACCTGATTTCTAACATAACCATAGATCAAACTTGGTTTTCACTCCCTCCTCCTGTTGTCTTTTATGCAACAAAGTTGCAAGTAATCACAGAATCACAGAATCATCTAGGTTGGAAAAGACCTTGAAGATCATCTAGTCCAACCATTAACCTAACATTGACAGTTCCCAACTACACCATATCCCTAAGCGCTATGTCAGCCCAACTCTTAAACACCTCCAGGGATGGGGACTCCACCACCTCCCTGGGCAGCCCATTCCAACGCCTAACAACCCGTTCTGTAAAGAAATGCTTCCTAATATCCAGTCTAAACCTACCCTGGTGCAGTTTGAGGCCGTTACCTCTTGTCCTATCACTTGTTATTTGTTAAAGAGGCTCATCCCCATCTCCCTGCAACCTCCTTTCAGGTAGTTGTAGAGGGCAATGAGGTCTCCCCTCAACCTCCTCTTCTCCAGGCTAAACACCCCCAGTTCCCTCAGCAGCTCCTCATACGACATGTGCTCCAGACCCTTCACCAGCTTCGGTGCCCTTCTCTGGACACACTCGAGTAATTCAATGTCCTTTTTGTAGTGAGGGGCCCAAAACTCAACACAGTCATCGAGGTGCGGCCTCACCAGGGCCGAGTACAGGGGTAAGATCACTCCCCTGTCCCTGCTGGTCACGCTATTGCTGATGCAAGCCAGGATACCATTGGCCTTCTTGGCCACCTGGGCACACTGCTGGCTCCTGTTCAGCCAGCTGTCAATCAACACCCCCAGGTCCCTCTCTGACTGGCAGCTCTCCAGCCACTCCTCCCCAAGCCTGTAGCACTGCTGGGGGTTGTTGTGGCCCAAGTGCAGCACCCAGCATTTGGCCTTATTGAAACTCCTACAGTTGGCCTCAGCCCATCGCTCCAGCCTGTCCAGGTCTCTCTGCAGAGCCTCCCTACCCTCGAGCAGATCAACACTCCCACCCAACTTGGTGTCATCTGCAAACTTACTGAGGGTGCACTCGATCCCCTCGTCTAGATCATCAATAAAGATGTTAAACAGGAGTGGCCCCAAAACCGAGCCCTGGGGGACACCACTCGTGACTGGCCGCCAACTGGATTTAACTCCATTCACCACAACACTCTGGGCCCGGCCATCCAGCCAGTTTTTTACCCAGCAAAGCGCGTGCCCATCGAAGCCACGAGCAGCCAGTTTCACCAGGTGAATGCTGTGGGAATCATGGCTGTCCTTTCCTCAGTTGGAGCAGTCCACATCACTACTACATTATTAAAGATGTTTCTTAATTCATAGTACTAAGGCAAAAGAAACCATTATTCACTTGTACTTCTGGCACAAATAATAGCTAAACCCTACGGCAGCTGAATTTCTGATTCTCTCTCCAATGCTTCCCTAAAGAGTTACATCAGCTGAAGCACTCTAGAAGATCACTGGAGTTCTGTATTTGGGAGCTTGCCCAAACATAATTATTTTTTTTCCATTAATAACTTATTCACTGCAAACCAGACTTTTGAGAACCAAACCCGTTTCAAATAAGTTAAACCGTTGAGACCTTTATTTATCAAACATTTTTTCATTATAAAATGATGTTTGTTTAGAAATTTGCCAACGTTTAGTTTTAATGATATTTCAATGTTACTATATTTATTACCCCAGAATCATTGAGGTTGGATGGAAGTCCAGAATCCTATCACCTCACTGACCAAAATGAGAAATCCTTTAGAAGCCATTTGGGCAGTTTTTGGTGCAGTGCTCATTGCTGTCATCCCATAAAATAAGTTCTTTGCTGCAGAACTCTGAACACATCCTAGAGTTACTGAGCTGAGTCGGCAAGACAGAGCAGCTGCTGCATTGAAACAGAACAACGGAGACATCCAATGGACCCTCATGTTTATTACAGCTGATTATTTCTTCTTCTTATCGCTACTTGCATCTGTTCCACATCATATTTAACTGCACCTCTTGATCACACCCATGTGCTACATCTTCAGTCACCATGCACCCTATCTGTAGGCACTGCTCTCCACATCAGAAAGCACTGGAATCCCTGACATGCTGTCATCAGGTTTTCTCCATTTCAGTGCATCTTGGAGTTTTCACACTTCATTACATACTATAAGGTCCATCCATATTAGAAACTAAGGTCTTTCTTTCTAATTTACCACTTGGTGTTCCTTTGGATGTGACTGGATTTTAGGATTCAATCACACCATGGCTTATTAATTCCTCTTCTAAGTGCCGTCTGCTACTGTCTCTTTCCAAACTGCTACGATTTTATTTACAATTACTTTTTTCTTCTACCAATACTCTTTCTGCAGAAATACTTACACAGTACAAATGTTTCCTTTGTATACTGGAACTTGATACATTTATTTTCTATATCTGAATCCTTAACCACAACCAAAAGTGAAGATGAAGGCACAGGGTCTGGAAAGGCTGCTACAGTGGTCCTTACCTCACATGGGGAGTACTCTCTGTGCCATTTTTTTCCTCACCTAAGTCCCACTAGCCTCAGTAACAATTCTGCACAAGAAATATGGACCTGATGGAGCCACAAGATCAGCAACTGATTGCATTAATATTTTTCTTTCTACCTGATAGTTAGAGCTGCTTCTCTAAATACTTCCCAGGCAATTAACGCTATTTTGAATATAAGTATTGCATAAATGCAAGCATATAGGGCTAAAGAATATTGCCTTTTCATTTGTAAATTTCTCAGAGGCAGCATAAAAGAAGAGCAAAAGAAATATCGTTATGTCCTTGCTCAAGTAACACTCCCATTTCATTAAATCTAAAAACAGATGAAAATTTGGATGTGGGATTGTTGCTGTCTATAGCCACAAACTATTTTTACTATATTATTTTTACTATATTATTTTACTATATTATATATACTAATAATTTACTCTGAAATGTTTCTCTACCTGATGTGCGAACCTCCCTGGTTGAAGCACAGATAAAGATTGCAGAATTTGATCTCTTGTAAAATCTTTGCTTTGTATTGGGTTCTTTATGTATTTTGTTTTGGATGAATGTACTGACTGAAAATTAGTCAATTCGGGTTTGCAGGTGCACTCAGATAAGAAAGGGGGCAAAACATCAGCCCATCTGAAGTGCATGTATACCAATGCACACAACATGGGTAACAAACAGGAGGAGCTTGAAGCCATGATGAAACAGGAAAATTATGATGTAGTGGCTGTTACAGAAACATGGTGGGATGTCTCCCATGACTGGAGTGCGCCAGTTCATGGCTGCAAGCTCTTTAGGAGACACAGACAAGGAAGGAGAGGTGGTGGGGTGGCGCTGTATGTTAAGGACTGTTATGATTGCTTTGAGTACAAGTGTAGTGAAGACAGGGTGCAGTGTCTTTGCGTTAGAATCAGGGGGAAGGCCAACAGGGCAGATGTTGTAGTAGGAGTCTACTGTAGGCCACCCACCCAGGACAGCGAGGTGGATGAAATATTCTATAGGCATTTAGGAGAAATCTCACGATCACTTGCCCTTGTTCTTGTGGGAGACTTCAACTTCCCAGACATCTGCTGGAAATACAACACAGCAGAGTGGGACCAGTCCCGGAGATTCCTGGAATGTGTGGGAGACAACTTCCTGACGCAACTGGTGAGAGAACCAACCAGAGAAGGTGCCCTGCTGGATCTCCTCTTTGTGAACAGAGAAGGACTGGTGGATGATGTGGCGGTCGGAGGACGACTAGGGCACAGCGATCATGAAATGATAGAGTTCTCTATTCTTAGAGAGGCCAGGAGAGGGGGAAGCAGAACTGACATCCTGGACATCAAAAGGGCTGACTTTGTATTGTTTAGGCACCTGCTTCAAACGATCCCTTGGGAGATGATCCTGAAGGGTATAGGTGTCCAGGAGGTCTGGGCGCTCTTTAAGAAGGAAGTCTTAATGGCTCAGGAGCAGGCTGTCCCCAGGTGCTGTAAGAGAAGGCAGCGACAGAGAGGACCACCTTGGATGAACAGGGAGCTTTGGCTGGAACTCAGGGAGAAAAGGAAAGTTTACAGCCTTTGGAAGAAGGGGCTAGCCACTCACAGTGATTACAAAGATGCTGTGAGGCTATGCAGGGCAGAAATCAGGAGGTCTAAAGCCCAGCTGGAAATTATCCTGACTTCAGCAATCAAGCACAACAAGAAATGTTTCTACAAGTATGTCAACAGCAAAAGAAAGACCAGGGAGAGTCTCCATCCCCTGCTAGACATGGGAGAAAACATGGCAACGAGTGATGAGGAGAAGGCTGAGGTCCTTAATGCCTTCTTTTCCTCAGTCTTTAATAACAAGACTAGATGTATTGAGGGAATCCAGCCTCCTCAGCCAGAGGACAGAGACTGGGAGAACGAATCCTGGAGGAGACAGTCAGTGACCTACTGCATCACATAGACATACACAAGTCTATGGGACCAGACGGGATACACCCGAGGGTGCTGAAGGAGCTGGCTGGGGTGCTCGCCAAGCCGCTTTCCATCATATACCAGCAGTCCTGGCTGACTGTGGAGGTCCCAACAGATTGGAAACTGGCCAATGTGACGCCCATCTATAAGAAGGGTCGGAAGGATGATCTGGGAAATTACAGTCCTGTCAGCTTCACGTCGGTGCCTGGGAAGCTAATGGAGCAGCTCATCCTGAGTACCATCACACAACACATGCGGGGCAACCAGATGATCAGGCCCAGTCAGCATGGGTTTATGAAAGGCAGGTCCTGCTTGACAAACCTGATCTCCTTCTACGACAGTGCGACCTGCTTATTGGATGAGGGAAAGGCTGTGGATGTTGTCTACCTTGACTTTAGTAAGGCCTTTGACACCGTTTCCCACAGCATTCTCCTACTGACACTGACTGCTTGGATGGGCACGCACTTTGCTGGGTGAAAAACTGGCTGGATGGCCGGGCCCAGAGTGCTGTGGTGAATGGAGTTAAATCCAGTTGGCGGCCAGTCACGAGTGGTGTCCCCCAGGGCTCGGTTTTGGGGCCACTCCTGTTTAACATCTTTATTGATGATCTAGACGAGGGGATTGAGTGCACCCTCAGTAAGTTTGCAGATGACACCAAGTTGGGTGGGAGTGTTGATCTGCTCGAGGGTAGGGAGGCTCTGCAGAGAGACCTGGACAGGCTGGAGCGATGGGCTGAGGCCAACTGTAGGAGTTTCAATAAGGCCAAATGCTGGGTGCTGCACTTGGGCCACAACAACCCCCAGCAGCGCTACAGGCTTGGGGAGGAGTGGCTGGAGAGCTGCCAGTCAGAGAGGGACCTGGGGGTGTTGATTGACAGCCGGCTGAACAGGAGCCAACAGTGTGCCCAGGTGGCCAAGAAGGCCAATGGCATCCTGGCTTGTATCAAAAATAGTGTGACCAGCAGGGACAGGGAAGTGATCTTATCCCTGTACTCTGCACTGGTGAGGCCGCACCTCGATGACTGTGTTGAGTTTTGGGCCCCTCACTACAAAAAGGACATTGAATTACTCGAGTGTATCCAGAGAAGGGCACCAAAGCTGGTGAAGGGTCTGGAGCACATGTCGTATGAGGAGCTGCTGAGGGAACTGGGGGTGTTTAGTTTGGAGAAGAGGAGGTTGAGGGGAGACCTCATCACCCTCTACAGCTACCTGAAAGGAGGTTGCAGAGAGCTGGGGATGAGTCTCTTTAACCAAGTAATAAGTGATAGGACAGGAGGTAACGGCCTCAAACTGCACCAGGGAAGGTTTAGACTGGATATTAGGAAGCATTTCTTTACAGAACGGGTTGTTAGGCGTTGTAAGGGGCTGCCCAGGGAGGTGGCGGAGTCCCCATCCCTGGAGGTGTTTAAGAGTAGGGTCAACATAGTGCTTAGAGATACCGTGTAGTTGGGAACTGTTAGTGCTAGATTAATGGTTAGACTAGATATCTTCAAGGTCTTTTCCAACCTAGATGATTCTGTGATTCTGTGATTCTGAAACTCAAATACAGCAGAAGGTAACAGCTGGTGTGCAGAGCAGAGGAATGGCTCCACTTATGTCTAATGCTAAAGATACTTGGACATTTCAACACACAGATGATCTGTGCTTTTGTGATGCCATGGTTTCACTTTTTAGACTCCAGTGATGTTAACCTCAGAGAAAATAAAGCTTGACCAAAAAAAATAATTTCTTATGTTGTTGGTGACCCCAAATAATTGTTCCATTAGTGTATGATCTCAATATAAGACGGCTTTCACTCAGTTTCTGCTCAATCTAAGCTTGGAGAAAAATTCTTAGCAACTCAAGGGGAAATGTTCACCTTTGTGGAGCTGGGTAGAGAACAGATCTCTAGATGTGGGTTTTAATGCTTGTTTCTCCATTGCTCTTTTACTCTGGGTAGGTCCCAGCAGGCAAATTATTCTCATGACTTTTTTGAAGAGCCAACCAGTGATTCAAAGAGCTTCTAAAAATATACAAGCAGAGCATGCAAAAACCCAAAAGGCACAAAGATATAAAAAATACAGAAATTCAGAAGAGGAAATGCATTTCCAGTAGGTTCTATCTCTGAGTGAACTGCCATGCTTTGCTACATGTGATCACAATTTGCGCAGGCTGCTGGACACAGACACAAAAAATAGAAAAAGTGACATGTAATATTCTTCTGGAAATTGAACAATGTGTTTGTTAGGCATTATTTAGTCTTTGTTACAGTGTTGACATAAATGACTACAAAAAGGGGAATCCATATTGCCATGTAAAACCTTCTGACAGTAGAACTGAGGAGGCCCTGTGGCTACACTGGAGCATATTTCAAGGACTACCCACTATGACAAAAAAGTGATGCCAGCAGTTTTACAAGGCAGTGGTCTGCTCGATTTGGAGGGCAAAGCTAGCTAGTTTCAGGACACACTTCCATGCTAAATTGAGAATCCCATTTATTTTCCCCACACTCAGGAAACTTTGGGCAACCAACAGCTTTCCAGTTTAGCAATTCTTCTACTTGGCTCACAAGAAACTTTCTGAATGTTTCTCCCCGTGTGCTACCTGGCATGAAGTTTAGAAGGTACTGACTTGTAGTAACTATTTATATCACATGCCAAGTTGAATACACTCAGTAAATTAACAGGCACCTATAGATTTTCACAGTTTCTCATAGAATTCTATAAGCATTTTTGTCATAAATTCATTTTGAAATGGGAGTATCATTTCAGCCTTACAGACACTATAAGGTAGTACAGGCTTCTACTGCAAAGACCACATAAATCCTAAACAAACAGAGGAGGAAAAGAGTCCCAACAAAACTGCTTTGCTCCTCACAGCACTCGTATAGAGTCAAGACTGACCAGTAAAGTCAGCAAATCCCAAGACAATTATGCTTTGTTCTAGCAGCAAGAGAACAGCAGAATCTTAGATCAGTAACAGTGAGCTATTTTTTATTTTTCTTTTGTGGTGAGGCGTGTGACTCACAACACTTCTCCTAGGTACAAGTTCTCCTAGCTCATATATTACCACATTATGATCTTCCTAAATGTCAAACAGCTTCAGCAAGCCAGTGCATCTCTGCTGAACACCATAGTTTGCTGCAAGTCTCTGCTCTTTTTACGGCACTCAATGGCACAAATAATGAAAGAGAAGGTTCTTGAGCATAAGGAACAAACCAGTTTTGTGGCAATGTAACTGCATTGGCTTGCATCAGAACTTCTTAAAAAACGACAATAAACAGTTACAAAGCTAGAGTCACTCTATGCATTAGTATGAAGTGCACTAGAAGTAACTTGTGTTTCTCTTTCTGTATAAAAATAGATGTAATGATAAGGTTTCATTCTTCTGGAAGCTCTTCCACAACACAAGGTGGTATTACTTTAACCATAGAAAAACCACATAAAGGCACATAATTAGAGTAGACATGGCTTCGCACACTTTTTTCTAAAGAGAGACCTCATAAAACATGCTGATTTAACCAAATATCCCTGCTTGTTTGCCATAAATACAGGAATGAAAAGCAGGGACCACGTAAGTAGTATGTGCCCCTAGCTTTCCATCAGTGTGCAAATACCCCACTCCCAAGAGCATTATTTTATTTCTCCTTTCTACTGCCATTATCTTCTCTTCTTCCTCTGTCCTTTTAGATTTTGCCATTGATTCATTTTTATGGTCAGAAGAAATGTGACATTCTCATTTGCATCTTGAGTTTACTTGTGGTATAAGAGGAGAAACAGATAAACAGCATTTAGATGGGGAGTCGATTTCGGTTATTTTTCCAAGTGGATAAAACTGAGGAGGACATAATTTCCTCCCTCTTCATTCAGGGGAGCACCCACTGGTGAAACATCTCTAGGATTAACACACGGATCAGCAATCCCTTCCCCACAGTTTGGTGAGGCAAGAGCAGTCCAAAAATCCGTCTCTTGGTCACACCTCACTTGCTGCCCACCCAGCCTGGCTCTCCTTGCTGTTCACCATCTGCCTTGCTCTTTTACTGCCCTTTTGCTGTTTTATCTACCCTCACCTATTCTCACTTAAAATTCTCCTTTTCTTTTTAACCCACAACTGATTTTTCAGCTTGCTTTATTCTTGTGCTTACCTTCTGGCCTCTGGAAAGTATAGCAAAAAACACCCCAAAAACAAGAGCCTGAATAACCAGCAGAAATAAACACAGATGCCTGTAGGAGCCACAGGCATGAACTGAGGCGGAAACTGAAGAGCAGGAAAAAAAGGGGAGGGGCATTTGGCTACAGTACAAAATCTTCCCCAAAAGGTGTTTTTGGGAAACATACTTGATTTTGTCTGCTCTTAGCTTATTAGTGATGTTCAGGTTTAACACAGTCATCATTCTCCAATCGTAGAAAAAAAGCTAAAACACTGTGAAAGGCTTTTTTTGCCTTAGAGTGGCAACAAAACAAAAAGCTTTTTCATATTAAAGATATATATTATATATCACCACCAGCATTTGAAGTGCATTTGCATAAATATTAAATCTATTTATCTTAAATGATACTCTATGTATGCAAGTATTTTTAATTTTAAATACAAATGGAATTTTTCTGTGACATAAATATATTGAGTGTGTGACTTCTGCATTTATTCAGTTTAATAATAGGTAACCTTTTACTGTGCTCACCCCTGCAGCATGAATACAGATATGAAAAAAAGTTACTATTTCTGCTTCATGCTTCATTCCCAGCAAATCAGAGTAGCTTCTCTGTCTTCTCTTACCTTTCTATTGTGGGTTCTTTTAAACAAGAGTGACTGAGGTACATGGCAGACAGGGAAAACAGTTCTTCGCTGCCAAGAGCTGTGTGCAAAAACATACTGGTAAATGCCTTTTTTTCCTGTTGAAAAAAAAAAAAAAAGATAATGAACCAGATTTATAAAGGTTATTTGTTTTCTTACTTTAAATTATTTGCATTTTACATAATGGGACATCAGAGAGAAAGAATTATGTTCTCCTACTCATGGTTGTAAAACAGTGTCACAAAACCCACCAATCTGAAGAGCTGAAGGAAAGATTGGCGGGACGGGCTTTAGGTTACTTAACTTACCCTAACTTCACTGGACTCAAATAGATCTGCCTATGTAGCTGTCAGTATTAAACACCCAAGACCCTCCACAATGGCTCCTAGTAACTGGATAAACAAAACTTGGAATTAACAAAGAATGATACATTAGCTGACTTGAAGCAACTGGTAACCAAGTTCATAAACAACAGCATCCATAAATTTACATCAGCAAGGAAGGGTATCTAGAAAATGTGGAATAATTGTTAAAGACTATTCCTATGCAGGGAAATGTCTTGCTATGCAGCCATACTCCCAGAAAAATCCTTTCGGGTTCCAATTTGGAAACAGGCTTACAGCGATGATGTTTTATATGGGAACACTGCAAAACTGGGATTTCTCACTTGCACTACAGTTAGAGTCAGGGGCTCTAGGGGGGTTTTTTGTGCTTTTTGTAAAAGAATCAAGGATAGGAAGAAATCTTCCAGCTGAAAGCCACAACTGAGAAGGAAATTTATTAGGAAAAATTTTTTCACAGAAAGAGTGGTCAGACAGTGGAACAGGCTGCCCAGGGAGGTGGTGGAGTCACCATCCCTGGATGTGTTTAAGGGTCGTTTAGATGAGATGCTGGGGGATATGGTGTAGGGGAGAACTTTGTAGAGTAGGGCTGATGGTTGGACTCGATGATCCCAAGGGTCTTTTCCAACCTGAAGGATTCTGATTCTGTGATTCTGTGAAATGGGGGACAAGAAAGACAAAAAGTCTGCTGAGCTATTTCCATCAAAAGGGAAAATTAACCCACTTACAAAATGGTCACACTTACTTTCCTGCCTAGTTCATCTTTGTAAGGATGGCTTTTATCAACTTGAATAGGGGCTTGAACATCCCAGGTACTAGTTTATTTGTACATTGCTCCAGCAAATGTTTAGGCAACAGATGGAAAATATAATCAAGACTCACCATGATATTTATTTATCTGGAATAATTTACAGTAGATTTAATAATTTTAATTCTTTACTGGTTTAGAGAGCCCGGGTTGCTAGCAGAGCAACACTGAGGGAAAAAACCCTGTAACAAAGAAAATTTGCTGCAAACTACTCCCCTGCAAATATTTACAGTATCTTTTACATAAACTCAAATATGCGTATGTCATACCTAAAATAATTTAAATGGAAATTATTTAATGTGCAAGAGAAAAGCATTAATCTATGATGTTGGGAATGTTGTACTCTCATCCTGCTCTTATTGAAGAAAAGCTTGGGTTTAGAACATAAATTTTATAAAAGGCAACATAATCTCGTCACTAGGGGTCCCTTTTTTTACTGCCTGAAATAATTTGTATTTATTATTACATAGACATGGAAATTTTAGACATGCTTTAAAAGAAACAATGTATTTGCAACTTCACTACAGTAAAATAAACTAGAATTAAGCATCAGCATGAGCCAGTGGCAAACTTTGCAACTCTATTTAGAATCTGGACAAATACTGAGAAATAAACTGTTCCCTAAACTATCTGGTCAGTTTCAGTCCCAACCATTTAGAGCTTCCACAGCCTAGCAGCAGGAGATGAACAATTTCAGAAAGACCCACAGTAATAGACTGTTCCATCTCACTACTGAGATCAAACCCTATGAAGATTTTCATGCGAGAAGAACAGAATTTGAACTTATTGTCAAATACATCACTGCAGTGATCAAGTGCTCATAAAACTTTCTCCATAATGAAATTACACACTATTTTTTGTTCAGGAAGCTAAGCATACCATGCAGAAGTAACTTTCAGTATCACAATACTTTGTCCATGGGACATGTGGTATGAATTAGAAATGCATTTTTTTGAGCTTTATAGTGTTCTGCGTTCACTGAAAAGAAGAGTGCATTCTGGCAAAGGAGTCTTGAAGTCCCTTATAAATAATTCCTTTTACAATATAAAAAATGACAGAGTCACTATAACTGGAAACTAAAGCTGTTTGACTAAATTCCTTCTTTGCATTAAAAATTCATGTCCTATTTTTAAATTATAATCCATTTTGTATTTTATCATTTGACAGAGAAGGATATGTTTAGGTATTAAAAAAAATGCAAAACATGTTATTCACCAGTTGCTTCGCACAGCAAAATAAGAATTCAGAGTGAGTGTGATAATTAGGTGTAATGTCTGTGTGCATGTGTGATTCACTAAAGTATTTTTCTCAATTCTATTTACATTGACAGCTTGGGAATTCTATAATTTTCTATTTATGTATCCAAGGACTTAACTGTGGCATTTTATACAATGCAATAAATAGAAACTATTCAGCTGAAGGAGATTAGAAGTATAAAAAGCTGGAATGTGAGGATGTCTAAATATGAGTGAATCTTACAGAAAATGGAGTGCTAGCCTTGACATGTCACCTCTGGATTTCTTCAAAGATCAGCCCTGTGAGAGATTGCTGCTGGCAGCTGTTTCACAGACACGTGCAAATGGCATTTGCTGAAGATGCACAACTGGAACTAGTTGAAATTGGTATACAGTGAAATTTCATGGTATAAATTACAAATTCAAATCTCATTGGCAAGATTCAGAGAAGTTATGTTAGTGTCCTAGTAGGAGTTTAATGTTCAATGCACTTTTCAGTGACCCCCATGTAGGCATATGCAGAATTTGCTTTAACAGGAGGTGGATATTCTCCTGAGCACAGGAGGCTATAAAGCAACATTTTGGATGCTATACAGAGGAATGCATGCTTTCCAAAATCAAAAGAAGGATGGCAGCCTATCCTAGATACAGGGAAACTGAAAGCCTTTCTTCTGAAAATTAAAGTTTTGATGGTAACTCTGCCCATTATTCCTCAACCATTTCTATTGATACCCTCTTTATTTCTATTTTCACATCCTAGAAATACACAAAACGCCCACAAGGTAGCCAATCCACACACAGTCCGTCCTGCTCTTCAGGCTGCCAACGGATAGAGGGTTTTGCAACGATACAGAGGTTATAGTGGGCATCTCACATGAAAAGAAGATCCAAGTAACTGGCTGGAAAATGGCCAGTAGAGAATAAACTCAGCAGTGCTTTTAGATCATTTTGTTTCCTCCATGGTCCAAACCTCATGATGCCTCATGGGAGATGACACTATTCAGACTTACAGACCTGGCTTCACAGAGTGGCTACTGTAATGCCACTGCCTGGAGACATCTCTCCCTCTGAGGGTGGACTGTCATCTGTCTGCACAGGGATGCACCTCGAGGTGCAGTCCTTCATCTGTCTTAATTAGGATACTTCAGTACAGAGGACTGTTTGGAGGACCTGGCCACTCACCCGCATGGCATGCCAGAGGAACACAACTGTCATCAAGAAAAATTAATAGCTCCTACACAATGTTTTTCATTTGCTTTTCTATGTGATGACAGACCATCTTCACCACATACTTTGCACCTCCTGTTCATGAGAAATCATTGCCTCTTTTTAGGAATCTTTAGTACAGCTGCATCAAACATGAGAAACAGCAGGTTCAGAGGATGTATTTGCCTGGAAAAACAGAACAAAGAGACCTTTACAAAGGAGTCCTCAATACCATTTATTTACGCTACTAGATCTGAAGAAACCTAATAAGCCCTTCAGTTTTATCAAACTAGCAGCCAGTTCTGCTCACCATATTTCAGAACTTTCCAATGATACAATGCTAAAATACCTTACAAAGGGTTGTTTAAGGATGTTCTCACCTGTTGAAAATCTAGTCCATGGCTGATTCTGTATCTGGCTCTCAGGATCCTCCCAGGATGACTTCTGAGCCTACAGGCATCTACACACACATTGTTATGCTTCCTTACAGGTGCATTGTTCTTACTGATGATGGTTTCTGTGGTGTGGAGAGGAGGAGTATGTCACCAAAGAAAGAGTGACCAAAAGCATTTATCCTTTCAGGATGGCATATTCCTCTGTGACAGTCTAACTGCTCCCCAGTCATAATCCAATTTCATCTTAATCATGTAATAAATGTAGATGAGCATACTTGCTTCACCCCAGGTCTTTCGTAGTAGCACTATTATATTTCATCTCTTGACATAAATTCTTTTTATTTTAGTTTTTATTTAATGAAAAGGACCAGATCCCTCAGCTCATTTCTGACACCCCTTGTGCTGATAGATCCAGTGGAATCATGACCTCCTGTCAGCAGGTGTCAAAAGGCAGATAAGGTAGTGCCAAAATCTGTTCTGAGCTGCCATTGTGGAGCCTCCACACTGTGATCAGGGCACACCTCTGAGGACACACCTCACATCAGTGACACCTCTGAGAAACGTCTCTGTTTCTGGCAGCTGCTGAGTGGCCACCTGGAACTCCAGTTACACCATCATGGTAGTGAAGCCGCAGACCATAGCAGCGGCACACGGAGCTGATGCAGCACTTGGTGCTTGGGCTTACAGCCCTTGTTTGTGTGAAGGACCCAGAGACCGACCTAAATATGGCTGTGTGAGCACTGTTTAAAGCATGCATTGCATAAACATTAATGCCGACTAATCTCTCAGACATGAGAAAGGCAGGGTAATTTACTAGTAAACACACTTCCCTGAATAGTCCTCATATATTCCCATCTTCCTCAGAGTTTTTCACCTTATGACCATGTCAGGATTCTTTGGCTGAGGTGGTCCCAGGCATCCTCTTCTCCCTAATTGAAGACTGAGAGATAAAGAGACCTTGTGCTGGGTTCTGCAGAATAAAACAAAATCAACCCAAATAAAATGACTGATCCAGGGTGAACCCACAGCTCAAAAGGACATGTGGAAAACACTTCCTATTTCAAGGTACAGAGCAAG
The DNA here is from genome assembly GCF_031877795.1 of Strix aluco. Classification (NCBI taxonomy): domain Eukaryota; kingdom Metazoa; phylum Chordata; class Aves; order Strigiformes; family Strigidae; genus Strix; species Strix aluco. The sequence continues at coordinate 12,010,658 of NC_133971.1, read as the reverse complement.
TGGTTTAGGAAATAGATTACATGCAGTAGGGGCACAAACTGTAACGCAAATGTTGAATACACTTTGGTGACTGGTATTTCATATGTGACATTTATTGACTTAGCTGGTACATTTTATCCTATGGCTGAGCATCCCTGCACTTTCTACCTGTAGAGAGGATGAAGACAGGACAAGGAAATCCTACCAGTTCTGAACCCTTTAACTACATCAACACATGTAAGTTTCACCATATGGATGAAGAAAAATGGATGGCATTTTAAAAATATGCCCTTCTTGTTTAAAAAGAGAATGGATTTAAAAAGAGTTGATTCAAACAATTAACAAAAATGACGATAGGTTGCTCCTGGAGAGAAAGTTTTGAGATCACTGGAGTGCAACAAACTGGAAGGCAGCATCAAATGCCATTAAAGTAATGGAAAGATCATCCCCTTTCACAAAGTGCAGCAAGGGGAAGGTTATCTTTCAAAAAATGTGCTAAAACTAAGGAATAGGTATTAAACCTTCCATCTCCTTGTCACACAAGAGATTTAGGTGCGGTAGCAAAAGCACGTACTGATGAATATTTAATATTACATCAATGACATCAAAGGCAGTGTTGCAACCATTTCAGAGTCAGATGACTTAACTGAGCATGGAAGAAATATCAACAGAAGATGTACTAGTACATAACAGCTGAGAGCTGATTCACAAATAAAAGTTATTGATTGATACAAAATAAATGTTATTGTAGCCTGCCTGCAGATCCTTATGCTGCATATGGCCTAATTTACATGAGAAAAATGAAATGGTGAAATTATTTGTAAGTTACTCTGGTAGTGGAATAAAAGAGAAATGAATGTGCAAGTTAGAAGTACTCTCATATATCAGGACCAGTATCTTCAAGTCACTGTTTTATAAGTGAGAAAGCCATTTAAAGCAAACTTGAAATCTTGTGTGTCTCTTTCTGCCTCTCAAAAATATCTCTATTACAGTAGCACCCCACTCTCCCGAAGTCAAATGGCATTTTGCCAATATCATACAAACACTGAATAAAATTACCTCAGTGAAACAGGGGCCAAGGAATAAATGCAGACTGCTGGAAGAGTACCAGAAAATGATGCACATGCCTATGCTCTGGGGTGGAGAATCATGGGGAGGTCAGAAAGCAGATAGCAAGATGGTAAAACAATAGCACAGCAGTTACAGGGATTTACCAGCTTGGGCACAGTGGCTGAACAGCAGTACATCCATGGCCGTTACACCCACTGCCATTGGTGCAGCAGACAGCCATTGTGGCACATCTGCAGACGGACTTGGGAAAATGTTGGAGAGTAACCCACAGACCCCGCAGCGTCACCCAGCCCACGCAGAGGTTTGCAACGCTGTTATAGCACACACCTTCGTGTATCCCAGAGAAACCTTTCCCTCAGTAAAAAGAGGAAAATGAATTAAAACAGAGCTAGACTTCAGTATATCAGGTTCAAGTAACCTCTGTTTACATATAAATCTTCAGGAAAAATTTCTGAATATTTATCTTCCATGACAGGTGGAGACTAGAGAAATCTTCGTAATTTGTCTGAAAAACATGCTTCTGTTAGGCGTATCGACCAGCTGTCATTCACAATTTCCCAGCCAGGGTGATTTCCCTCACTGTTAGTCTTGGCTGCTCACTGCTTAAGTGAAGAAACTCTGACAACAAGTTTTAGAAATGTTCTGCAGTGAATGAACATGGTGACCACTTCTATCAGCCTTTTGCAAGGGAGTTACAGGAGATAAAAGGGAAAAGAGGTAGCAAATACTTTTGAAATGTATTACATATTTAGGTAGAGCATCCAACAGTGCCCAAATGGCTGTAATCCATAAAAGCTTCTCAATAAGCAGAAAATGAAGATTCATCTCAACCCAGCAGAAAAGGAACAGGAAGCAAAGCGATGATTTTCACTGTGGGTTTTGCTTGCTCGTTAGCTATTTCAAGCAATTTGTACTTGCCTGTGTGACCTCAAAAGGTGTTCACGCTTCACAACTTCAGGAACATATTTTTCTGTTCAGTCCACAGGATTTCTTTATGTAGGTTTTTTTGTTTGGTTTTTTTTTTAATCTCACAGCATCTTCCAGCCACAGATGTATGCATCTTTTAGGGTGAAGAACTGCTCATTTGTTTTAGGTTGGAGTTAAATTCCTGTTGTCACAGGATGATATCTCCTTCTGCACTGACCCACTGCTGTTTTCATTATGGGTCTGCTCCCTCCCTGATACAAAGTGAAGAAAAAATGCTATATAGCATTCAGATCAAAATGGTGGAGAAATAAGTTTTTTAGTTCTTTCCCTCTGAAGACTTACAGCCTACTACGAGAACAGTACAACTTTCTTAGGGAGCCATCTATGAAAAAATCCATACCATTACTCTGTAGAAATGTTCATGCACACAATACCTCCTGACATTGAAGTTACTTGAGAATCCTTCTACTGACAGTTATGAAGATGGTTGAGAAACTCAAGAGCTCTTCAGCACAAAGTCCCATATACTTTCTTCAGTGCAGTACACCAAAAAAGTGTGATACACACTTACTCGGGATGCAGACTCTCATTAACATTTCTCTATATGGCATCCCAAGTTGCAGGACCTGCACTAGTCCTTCTGTGCACCAGGTGAAGGTATTTTGTTTTTTAGATGGACCTAGCAAAATAACCCACTAGCATCATTTGTGCAAAACGTGCAAGAAATGCTTTTACACAGACATCTAATGTATACTTAATAGACTTGGAATATACCTCCACAAAAACAGCAAACCACATAACAAAGCGCACAATGAGTTAGATTTCTGTGACGTTATCTTCAGCAATCACCTAAATGTTAAGACAGCTTTTGCCAAAGGGACCAAATAAGTCAATGATAGAAAGGGAACTTATACAACAAATTGCCTCCTGAAGATCAGATTTTCCCATTAGCTACTTCAATATAAAAGAAAATATAGATGTATTCCCTTCTGTTCCCTAAACAGCTCTCTAAGTTCAATAATGTATAATTTTACTAATGAGGCAAAACAAAGAGCATAATATCTACAAGGAGCTCAACAGTCATATGTTTTCAGATTAGAAAGGCTTATTAGGAAACCTCGCCTCTGACAAAGTACATATTAATTGATAAGTGACCCCTCAACACAAAATCGAGACTTGTTTAAGGCTGAAAAGCATGTATGACTAAGGTTGGAGACTCCCTTCTTTTTATAACTATACAGTAAAACTAGATGAGGGCCTAAAGGATGCCTCACTAGAAATATTTTAACCTAGAAAAGTTAGAAGAGTATTGGTAAATTGTTAAACAATCTCTGAAATGCAACTTAAATATACCAATTGTTTGATAAGTATTGGTTGAATAGTCGAGCAGTTGAATAGGTGAAGTAGTCAGTTTAGAGCAAAAGCAGACAGCTAACATGTTCCATAATGGTCAGTGCAAAAACAGTTAAAACCTAATCCCGTTCTTATAGAAACTAAATAAAATTTGATACTCTTTAATGAAAACATAATAGAGCCTTTAACGTCCCATCAGAATTGATCGTCAGTGCTGTCAATAAAATATTTTCTCGAATATACCCTGTAAAATGACAAGGCTCTCGTCTAGTCTTTCAAAGGCTTACTCCTTAAAGCTGAAATTTCATGTTCATTGATAGAAAACTTTTTCAGCATTTCATTTCATAAGCTCCCTTATAGAAGATGTCACCTAAGACTCCCTCTCATACTTCTTTTCCCTAGAGTGGCTTATGTCAGGTGCTTCAGTGGAAGGCATGACACTTCTACAACCCTCTCAAGAGAAGAATAGCATACCATAAAAGAAAAAGATGTCTTCCTGACCCTACCTGATGATCGGTTTATGTCATGGAGCTTTTTGCTTCTACAGTGCCACAAAGACTGTTTCATCTTTAGGAAGGAAATCACGTTATTCCTGGATTCTATATCTGCACTTTCTTTATGGAAAATGCTGAAGACTATTTTTATTACAGCAGGGTACCAAGAGAGAAAACATCCCAGCAGGAGTAAAATCAAGTCATATATGCATCTTTTTAGTACACCATTTCAACCCAATAAAAACACACCATCCCAATACATGCACAGGTGCAGTTTAGAACATAGAACAGCATTCATTTTAATGGCTCTTCTCCTCAATCACTCCTTTTGCAGAAACATACTAGGAATGCAATGAGGTTTTAAAATAGTTATCTAATGTATATGGCATAATATTTTCTATAAAACTATTCAGTGGATAACTTCATAGTTTTGACTCGTCACAACCAATTAAATTCATTCGAAGAAACATAAAAAAGATGAAGCAATATATAAAAGTGACTAAAAGCACTCTCTACTTAAAAATTGCATTTGCATGTTGCTGTGCATCTCTATAGAATCTCCCTATTTATTCAAAACCAGAAAAAAACCCTCTTACTTTGTGGAACCGGTAAGACTCAGTTATAACCCAGGTTCTGGAGAATGACTACCCCTTTACTGTGCAACTTCACCTGATTATGACTCTTTACACCTTCCTACACCCTGCAGCAATGAACAGCTCACAGCAATCAGTAACATTGCCAGGAGTGAACACAAGGCCAATACCATTGCAAGGGACCAAAGAGGTTTGCATGCATATGATCATCAATACAGCCAGAAATCCACAGCTTTTCAGCCTCCTACTCTTAAAATCCTTGAGGGAGGAGTCAGAAAAATGAAAACTGCTAAAAAGGCTTCCTCGTTAGTGTTCATAATCTGGAAACTATTATCCACCCACACTCCCTGCTGCATACAGACATCCATGGGATGCAGTAGATTAATTGGCTTGTGGGTACTGAACGAGACCACTTTGTTTCTTTAGAGCTGCACATGGCAAGTGACAGGACCCAGAAGTGGATCACAAAGTGACAGGATCATAAGATATGACAAACGACAGTTCCTCTCCTTATCTCATCACTTACAGCACTCAGAGCTGCAGCACAAAGCATGTCTTAATTGCAAGGAAAGTGCTCTGTGCAGCGTACAGAGAATGGACATGGTGAAGGTGCTTCAGCCAGCAGCCACTGGTACTGGTGAACCTCAGCAGCTGTGGTGAAAGGGCGGTTTATCTGGGCTGGTGTCAAAGGCTCCTTCCAAGCCACCATGGACATGTCTGCTCACCAGGGCATCAAAAGATGATTTACACCCTCCTGGTGTTTGAATACACAGCAGTGAGCTGTATCCTTTCCCTGCTTTACTTGTTGTCTGACATAATCTAAATCTGTAATTTAGAAGATTATTCTCGGAACAATGCCAGCGATACTGCTGTACTCAGTTGAGATTGTATTAAACCATCACAACTCCACTTCTTCAGAGTTGCCATAAAATAGCATTAAATGTTCTCTCAAAAACTGCAGAGTAGGTGTGATGTTTATACTGTTCCCTTGGTGTTTGTACTATGGTAATACTAGTGTGCATCCAGTGTTACAGGAAAGAAGTCTGCAGATACTGTGTTTTACTTCACTTTTGCATTTAAAAATAACTCTCATTGTATCTGAGAACTTTTGTAATGCAATACTTATTGTATGCATTGCACAAGGTTCTGTAATATTGAAAAATTGTGTGTTTAATGCCTGTGAATTAAGAATCCCATCACCGAATCTGTGTATTGCGTACACAAATGTCCTCTCACTAGTCATTAGAAAGGATTTTATTCTTGTTTGGTTGCTTTCTTGATTGCTTGCCTTGGTTTTTAAACACAGCTTAAGAGAATTAAAGGTCTCTTATATAATAAATTTCAAACCATGAGTATTCAGCAGAGAAATAGGTATTTTAAAACATTTATATCCTGGATTAACCAGGGGAAAATCTTACTTCTTTCAAGAACAGGATTACTTCTCAAATATTTATGCACTGCCACTGTGTAGCTGGTTAATGGCAACCTGTTGCAAAGCTTAATTCCTAATTTAGAAAGACAGTTCCACAGCTTCCTGAGCTTAAAAGAGAAATGTTAAGTTACACTTTTAATTGCACTCCCTTGAAAGATTAACTCTGGATTCTTAATACAAACTGTGCATTTTTAGGAAAGAAAGCAGCCTACAGATTTGATGACTTTCATGTGAAAACAAGCCTTTCAATGCTTCAGGAGTTTATAAGTGTCTTTCCTACCTGGCCATTTTTCATACCATAAATAAAAGACTTTATATAAGCTAAACTAAAGATAATATTGAGCTCTTATTGGACTTCTTAGATAACTAGTCTTTACATGCCATCTGTCATAACGTTATTATGGAAGGCTATTCTATAAATCTAGCCAACCAATTTACATTTCCTTCCTTCATGTACCTTTCCAAACTTTCCTCCAAGCAATTCACTGTTTTAGAAACCCCACCTGCCATCTTCTATCCTCCCTTCTTTTAAACCCCTCTTCAAAATGCAGTTACAGAAATTTGTATAGTGCACCATCTTGAATTTTTTCTAAACCTCAGTTTTGATTAAATTCAAGAGGAATTCTGAAAATATGGGATGGCTCAGCAAGAGACACATTGAGTAACTTTCTTTGTCAGACAAAAAATCGTTCCCTTGTTTGCAGTTTTCATATTAGAAACATAAAGACATTAATTTTCCTGACTCAAAAATCCTCATGAATTAGAAAAATGTAATATAGGCATTTTTCTAATTACTTTATCTGACCTGAAAATGTCAGTCTGCCCTCTTAAGATATGGCATGACAATTGATATTTTTGTTAAACCCATAAATTATATACCACTCACCTATGCTACAGTCTGAAGTTTATTATGGTCATTTTTTTCACATCCTAGTAGTTTTCTGAATATTTTTAATTATCTCATTTTTTCAGCTGGCTTTTATCATGGGATGCAGTTTTGTAAAGTTTAATTCTCCGAAAAAGTGCTTGCTGGAACCAAACCTGGGTTTGCACAAGACCTGAGTAAAATGTGCCTTTGTCTGGAAGAACTAATTGAATAAGTGGGATTTTCAAAGATAAATATTTGCAGTATTATGATGTTTAGTCTATTAAAAAACCCACATTCGTGCATCAGCATTATTTGAAATTTTCTTCTTGTTTCAGATCTGAAGGAGATCTGCATGGAAAACAGTTTAGCCAATTTTTCCAACAGGACCATCAATCCACAAAGGATATTTCCTCTCCCAGCAGCCCTGCTTTTCTCATATCCTTATCAGAGCATTGCTGCATGACTGCTAGCTTAAGTACAAAAATACAAAACTTTAAAAATAAATTATAAAAACATCAGATTGAAAGATTACTTCCATAGAAAGCTGAACTATGCTGCATACACATTTTCTGTTCCTGAGTCAAGCTGGAAGCTAAATACCTCTGCTGCTCACTGCATACTGTATAACGTGGTTTGAACTCAGCTGGTAGCTAATTGCCATGTGGCCAGTTGTTTGCTTTCCCCCCTCCCCCTCCCCAGTGAAATAGGGGAGGGACAAAAGAAGAAATTCATAGGTTGAATAAAAAAATTTAGTAATAGTAACAAAAAACAACAGTAACATTAGTAAATCCAAAACAGGTAAAATGCAGCAGTGGCTCACCGAGCGGTGACCGGTACACAGCCCGCCACCAGCAGCGATTCTGACTGCACCTGAAAATCCCACCACGCTGACCCAGAAACTGAAACAGGGCATGAGAGAGCCTGCATCCACCTATACACTGAGCATGACGTCACATGATATGGAATACTCCAATGATCGATCCGGACCCGGCCCTCTAGCTCTGCTCCCTCTCAGCCCAAGGGAAGTTAACTCTATCCCGACCAAAACCAGGTCATGTGCTTATGCAAACCCTACTGCAGTTCCTGACCTTTTAAGTATTTTGTGCTACCTTAATAGATTTATCTGCATTTAATAGCCAATATCCATGTACAGTCTGCTCCTGTACAGGCACACCACATTTCTGCAGAAGGTATATATAACCTCCACAGCAGCCACTCCAAAGAACCGGGGAGAAGAAACATGATTAAAACCTACTCATCTCTGAGCACCACCTAAGTAGAGCTACTACATAAGCTAACTCAGAGGAACTCTCAACAATTTATGAATACAGTAGTAGATATGCTCATCTTACACATTCAAGGATCCACACAAACCTTGTGTAGTGCCATGAGACTAATTTGTTTTTTGTCTAATATGATTTAGTTGGAGACGATTTTCTGGGAATCTAAACCAAGCAGGATCCAGCATGGTTTATGTTGAGATGACTGTCTCTGTCAGAAAATGACATCTTTAACACATACACTTTTCATAATATTGCATATGTAATGCAAGATGCAGGAGGACTGCCTTCTGTCCCCATCCAATGTTGGGGGAGGTTTGGATATGATCCCAAGAGCGAGATTAAGACACAAACAAGGTCAAATGCTGTATACCCCAAACAGGTTTTTATTATTATAAAATGAAGAGGGGTAGTGATAGGACAGAATGGAAGGAAAAGACAGAAATAAAGCAAGGATGCGGGATAGGGCTGCAAGAATAGTCACCACCATGGATCCAGCGGCATCCTGTTGGTCCTCAGTCTTCAGTTCTTCGGTGGTGGGTGCACACGGATCTGGCTCCAATGGTAGATGCACACTGAGCAAAATTTTCTGCTGCCTTTTTAAGTTCATCGCATCTGCTGATTAGCATATCTGCCCACCTTTATTTGTTTTTCTCTGGTCCCACAGGTTTTGTTGCATCTGGCTTCAGGGCAGGAATGTTTGCCTTGTCAGTTCATTAGCAATGCATGCATGGGGCCTGGCCTACACAATAGAGCCACAAATGGCTACAGGATGGGGCCAACTCGGTACAGGTCTGCCCCTTTGAGGCTTGTGTAGAGTCCAACAATGCAACCGCAAGGAAGTGGGGGGGTGCATCCTTCAATACACTCCCGCTTCTCTTGGCGACATCCCCCAGACAATTCACAGGCTGCAGCAGCTTCTCTTGGAGGTTTGCACAGACACAAGCAAGCTTTGAGACAGTCATATGACATTTCAGTCTCTCACACCTTCATGCTGTAAAGGGCATGTTTAGGGAGGATTTACACATATATACCTTCATGAGATGTTAAAGATTTTCATACAGTGGAGATGATTTCTAATAGAGCAGTAACACAGAACATAGTTCAGAGTTGTAACAATTTTCCCCTCATCTCCATCTAAACTTCAGATGCATTTTCCTGTTTATAAACTTTGCTTTCCTTATAACTCAACACAGACAAGGCACAGAAACTATTTTTAAAGGAAACATACCTCTGTTTTGTAAAGTTGTGATTAGAGGGGAGAAAAATATTTAGCCAAGGTCTCTCCAGAGCAATGTACACCTTTAACCTCTGCAGACCTCCTCTGTACTGCAAGGGTACCCAGGCACTTTTTTTGGAGTGTGCTTTGCAAACAGCATGCCAAAATGTGTCAGCAATTAAGTTACAATGCCCTTTGAAGTCCTTCATTTATCATATATGCTTATGTTCCCAAATATACAGTAATTTACAAGAGAGAGAATATTAAATCTTAATCTGTTCTGTCTCATAGCACTGTTATTTTTCACACGGTCCACAGCAATTGCCAAGTTCAGTTCCTCCAGGGAATCAGCCCTTGCTCAGGTTCCCATTAATCCAGTGCCCAGAATTCACAGCTGCATCTTGGACTGCTGTTGGCTTTGTTTTCCCTATGAAAATCCAGGTTTAAAATTTCTTTTGTTTGAAGTGAAGATCAGGCAAAGCCAAAAAAAATAGTTATAGGTGTAAAAACTGAGGTGTACATGGAGATTGACTTACTGTGCTTCATGGTATGGAAATTATAACTATTCCTCATTTTACCAAGTCAGAATCCAATATATGCAGTATAACAGAGATACAGTTATATCAAGCTATAGTACAAGGTAAGAGAAGCTACACAGTTCAGTAGTACTTTGGCTATTTTCTTATTGAGACTCGCATGTATGCTGCAATGTTATAAACTAAAACATATTAACACACTGCAAAATTGTCTGATCTATACGTGATGCAAAGGTAACACCATTCACCCATCCTCCTGTTTCACACAACAGTTATCTCTACACAGACACCAGAACACCAATGAAATGCATGCCTGCACCATCCAGCGCATCAGATGAGGCCCTTGCACTTCATTGACATCTACAGCATTAGGTTAAGCCTAGACAAACAATTCAGCTTTTGTCAAGAAACAGGTCAAGTTTCCAAGGCTGTTATCCCAAACATCTCAGTCTGTTAGCTGAGGGTTTTCTGACTGGGTTAATACAAAATAAACTCCTCCTCCCTATTCCTTGCTAGGTTGCTGTAGGTCAAATTTTATATTACATCCTCAGTGATTATTAATGACAAAGGGATATATCAATCACCAGACATACTGCAAAGTTTATAAGGTGAGTGACTTTACGGTTACCCTGGCTTTTCTCACAAGATTTATACAGGAGTGTAATGAAGATGAGTGATGAGCTGCCATTAATTATCAGAGATCTTATATGTCTGTCTGTGGAGGAAACATCTAGAAAAAAGAAGATGAAGAAAAAGTAAAACTGAGAAAGAAGTACAGCAGGAAAAGCATAAATGGAAAACAGATGAAAGCTTTACAGAGTTAGCAAAATCAAAACATGTAAAGAATCTGCCTGCCGCAAGGAAAACTGGTATACTAGCCTTTCTAAGGAACAGCTTAAAAGATGTAAGCTATCCAAAATGGGAAGAAAACCAGGCAAAATAGCTGCAGAAAGAGAGAAGAGGAAGAGTTAATTGGAAAATTCATATAACATCGCCTGAAAGATCTCCTAAGCCTTGTAGAAGATAAAAAGAAAATATTCCCAACCCAAGCCAATACAGGTGGGGAGCAAAAGAAGCAGATTTGCCTTTTCTGTCCTTAGCACAAAGCATGAGGAATTGTGTAAGATGCTGATGAGAATTTTACATCACCATTTCTCCTGCAGATTTATGTGTTGGGCATTTGAAACTGGATAGCAATTATTTTCTTCTCTCATGTTATAATGAAAAATGTGCGAACTGCAAAAACAATGAAAACATGCCTAGAGCTCTGGTCTCCCAAACTGCAATACAGAATAAGAAGAAATAACTACTCTTCCTGTAGCACTGATGCTGCTGACATCTGAAAAGCATGGTTTTACGAAAATTTGGTCTTCTTCCTGTAGTTATACAGGAAAATCAGGAGTATGTACACATGAAAGGCTAGTAGTAAGCTTCACTGCCTTTTTTCTTATGAGCAAGTAAGAAAACTGCAGAGTTCACAAAGGTACATGTGTGTGCCTGAGGTTTTGAAAGGCCAGTGCTGGTTCCTGCTGCAAAACAAAACAGATTCTGCTGTTCTCACTGGACACAGAGGGCAGCAGGTTCCACAAAGCAGTCTTTCTCATTTTAATTGGACTATTTGTAAGTTAAAATATAATTCACGTCCCAGGACCTGACATTTCAAATACACACAGAATGCTGTGCTGCATAGTCCCCTAATATCCATAATATTCATTGACAATAAAATGCTTTTAAGATTGACTAATTGATTTATTAAATAGCAGTGTTTCTTGAACTGAAGGTGGTATTAGTATTTTGTTTGCATTAATCGAAAAGGAAGATTTAGAAGCATCCCCTAAAAGTGAAAAATTCCAGACTGAGGTAACCCGCTATAGTACTACTTCTCTATAGGTGAACCTCTGTGAAAACAAATAAATTTGCCTGCACTTACCCTGAAGCTTTATGATCTGATGTATTGTTCGACCTGTGACAATGGCTCACAGTCAATTTTTTTTTTTAATATCAAGTAGACGTTTGATCCACTAACTGGATCTGTGTCACCTGGGATATGCTCACCACCTTTGCAGTCAGTTTCAGGGCAAGTGAATTGCAGCAATCCCTTCTCAGACCTATGACCCTTTTGGCAGAAAGGAAGACAAGTTTTGTAGCAAGCTGGAGGTCAGATGTGACACTTCTGAAAACTGCATCTTTAACTCAATGAAGTTTTGCACAAATGTGACAAATGGGGTTGTATATCTTCTAAAGGAGCTTTTGGCCCTACGTGGTCTGGTCTGGTCCTTATCTTGAGCTAGAACAATCCTGTAAGAGGAAACAGAAGGAGTAATAAAGCCACAGAGCACTAGATAGAGCAGAAAATGGATGAAATTCAGTGCAGAAAAATGCCAACTTTGCACACAGAGAAAAGACAGCCCCTGAGTGGCTCATTAATAGTAGTGAGACTTTGCAGTTGGGACAGGCTCTTGCACAAAACCAGCAGCTCCAAGTTCAGTAGCAGTCAAAGACCAAGACATGCATTGGCAGTTTCTAAGATAGAAGTAGGGAACAAAGCACAAAATGTAATTGTGTCACTGTACAAATCCTTTACTTAAATGCAGTATCTTGAGTACTTTGAGCAATCCTGATAGCCCAGTTTCAAAGGAGATGCATTAGAACTGGAAAATTTTCAAATATAGATGCTCAAAACTACAGAGCAGCTTTCATGACAGAAATGGTTGAGCAGACTAAATTAAGCCAGCCTGAAAAAAGGAGTATGCTTAAGTGAGATGATAGAGGCTTACAAGATCATAATTATCATGTGTCTTGGTTTTGACTGGGATAGAGTTAATTTTCTTTCTACTAGCTGGTACAGTGCTGTGTTTTGGTTTTAGTATGAGAACGATGTTTGAAACACGCTGATGTTTTAGCTGTTGCTAAGTAGTGCTTATCTTGAGTCAGGGACTTTTCAGTTTTCTACGCTCAGCCAGCAAGCAGGTGCACAAGAAGCTGGGAGGGAGCATGGCTAGGAGAGCTGACCTGAACTAACCAAAGGGATATTCCGTACCACAAAACAGCATGCTCAGTATATAAACTGGGAGGAATGGGCCGGGAAGAGCCAATCCTTGCTGGGGAACTGGCTGGGCATCAGTCAATGAGTAGTGAGCAATTGCATCGTGCATCACTTGTCTTTCTTAGGTTTTTATTTTTCTCTCTTTTTGTTATCTTCCTTTTCATTACTGTTAGTGTTACTATTATTATCTCTTATTTCAATTATTAAACTGTTCAACTGTTCTTACCTCAACTCATGAGTTCTACCTTTTTTTTTTTTTTTTGTGATTCTCCTCCCCACCCCATTGGTTGGGGGGGAGGAGTGAGCAAGCAGCTGCGTGGTGTTCACTTGCCAACAGGCTTAAACCACAACATAACAGTGGATAGGGACTGACTGTTTCTTCTGCTAATGTAAATAAACAGAGACCATCAAACAAAGGTGGTTGGAGCCAGGTTCAAAACCAGCAAAAGGAGACTGCTTATGAAACTGGTCATACATAAATGCGTGGAGCCCCTTTGCCAGAGGATGCTGTGGATGCAGGAATTTCCAGTGGCTTCAGGGAGTGCCTGAAAAAGCTGCTTTGAATTTTTTCAAAGTGCCTGTGTAGCAACAATCATAACAAGGCTCTGTTGCAACCAAACATCCCAGCAGCAGCTGAATTCTATCCAGTAACAAGAATAATGCTAAAGAAACCCCATTCTTTACCTTGCTTTCATCCATCCTGCTGCAGACTCTAAGCTGTAAGTCTGCCAAAAATGTAAGTCCTTTTTAACCACTTGGAAGTTTTTAACAATGTTGTGTAGCAGATGGACAGTGGTATGAACCAGTCATGCTCCTTTTCAGGTCTGGTTCTCCTGCTCTGGTTCCTCTCACCACTCCATGTGCTCTCAGGACTGCAGATTTCCAGGCATGCTCCAAAAAATCAGTTTCTCTGCAGAACAGAGCCCCATGGCTATGTTGCATTTCATAATAACATGAGAAAAGGCAAGTTTTTCACCCTTCAAGTACAGGTCATCAACAATTGTGGTCACACCTAGCAGATACTACTGAGAAGTGAGGCAGAGTAAGACACTGAGGAATCAGGGCATGGGGAACACATTTCAGAGAAGTCTTACTTGTAATTCCTGCTAACCTCAGCATCACAGTCACGTACAAGAGCTAAATACTTATGATTTATGCTGCAGATTTACTACTGAAGGCTATTAAAACTCTAATCTTCCTTTGTTAAATGGGTTTATAATGTGAAATATACAATTTTAAAGTTTAATATAAAAAGGATTTTGAAAGTTTTCATGCAGTGTTAGCTAAACGTTGTATTCCCTTATGTCAGAGCACTACAAGCCTAAAGTAGTCCATAGCAACCAATCCCTCAATTACAAAGAGCTTTGTCAAAGCTATGTATGTCACAAGGTACCTGAGCTGAGTACTCAGAGATTATGGGGTAATAGCAGTTCAGCCTCCATATTAATGAAAAAACTGCCTGTTTGAAGGGAACCTGGGCAACATCCCCTCCCCTCCAGCAGCAGCGGCAGGGTAGTTGAATGGCCCAATTCAAGACAAAAAAAACCAGATGCAGCACAACCCCCAGAGCACGCAGACATGATCTTCCTTACCCCATTCCTAGTCATTCCTGTACATTCAATTGACAGTGCCCAGAGACAAGCCCTGCTCCCTGCACATACCATCCTTAGGGAGCTCCTCAGTGAACCCATTTTAAATGTCTACTCTCCCACTTTCACCACTCAGTGCAGTGCTTATCCCAATAGTTCAGTGTGCTAAAAATAGTTATCAGAGATTAAAAACCTCCCAAAAAGTTCAGCTTTACATTTTTGAAAGCTCTCTTGGAAACAAAGAGCAAGTGCATTTTGAAGTTATGAAGAACACACAAAACTAGGGGAGATTTTTGGAAGTGAGAAAAACATCATGGAGACACACTGGATATGCGCAAAGGTGCCAAAAGATGCCAGAGGGACATAAAACATTAACCCATGGGTTAAGAGGAAGTTGAGGCTAGCAAATGTCATGTGCAGCTGTAAGAAAGGGACAGAAGGGGTGATTCAGCCCTCAGCAGAGCTCAGGCACCGTGTGTGCTTGGGTATTTGCCAGGTACCTTTCCAGAGAGAGCTGCTATGACAAAGTATCATCCACAGTGTTATCTACAGTACCTTCCTTCCCATGTCTACTGAACCCGTCATTCAAATTATCTCCTGTATAATGTGAGGAAGAAAACAGCCCAAATTAAACAAGCAGGCAGTTCTCCCTTACCAGTTTTGAATAAATGGCAGCTCTGCCTAGCAATATCAGAACCCAAATCTATATTAAATTTTTACCAATATCTTTTGGAGAAGCAGTTTAATTTACTGGGCAACAAGGAGAGGAAATCAAATGAGAAAATTAATTAAACAAGGTATAGGGTTTGCTTTCTCACTACAAGAAGCAGTCAAAGCACCACAGCCAAACAGTTGTCAGGCAGTGCAGAAAATCCATGGGACATGCAAGCTTGTTTGCAGATGAAGAATACTGCAGGACAGCATGGGATACAATAGCAATACAACTCCTGCAGATGAAAACAGCAGTGCTAACTGATGAGTATAAGCAGTTTGAGGTCAAATAGTTGAAAGAGTTTCATCATTTGTTTTCAATATTATGCTACTCATTCAGAGACAAGGTCATGTTTCCACTAACAAGCAGAACTTGTTTTGAGGATTCTAACTATATTCAGAATATGGAGACCAGAAAAATGAAAATTCTCATCTAAGATGAAAAATATGCTTTTATTTTGCTCATAGTGATGAATGACAAGTCTCACAGCTTGAGAAATTAACACCATTTAAAGTGAAACAATTATTAAATGCCTTCATAATTATTTGAAATACATCAAGAATCTGATTTTGCAAGCTCATGTACCAGATGCAAAATTGCCATCCTTGTTTCACCTGCTTCAGCTCTTGGGCAGATCTAATGCAGCATTACAGCCAGACAGCACAGGGCAGGTTTGCACAAACCTCTTAAAATTGTTAGGAAATTATGGCCCTTTAAACCACTTCCATTTAAGTTTAGCTTCACTGACAATGTTAGCATATTAAATTAAAAAAAAAAACCAGCAACTTTGAATGAAATAGAAAACAAATTTTCAACATTTCTGATGAAACAGAATTGTTTGTATTGATTCAAAAAGGATTAGTTTGGAAGTTTCAAAATGTTGTGTCAAAATTATAACTCTGCTCAGTTTGAAAAAAGTAAAAATGGCTTTAAAGAACTTCCATTTCTACATTTTCACACCATTTCTTAGCCCACCATATTATGACATAATTGTTAATTTACTTTTTCCTGTGAATGTTTGCTATCATATTTTCAACTTTAAGGTTCATTTCTATAAAACTTTGGGATACTACAGCAAACAAGGGAGGGATGTTGTTCAAGAAGAGAAAAATATATCATTACTAAGTAGCAGCAACTCTTGGTAACTTTTACAAGAACAAAATTAGAGCATGTAATCATTGCACACCAGTAGCAGTGATAGCATGAAAGGCTTTTATAGGCTTAAGCTACTTCCAATAATAAAAATTAGCATTGCTGACATTTTAGAAAATTAAGAAAACTTCTGTATTTCTTCTTATATTTCAATATATTTTTGCTTGGAAATTTTTTGTGAATTTCCTAGAAATGTCACAAATATGCTACCATGTGAGCAAAATAACATACCCAAAATCAAAAGGCCTGTTACTTTAGAAATAACCTAAAATCATCAAAGAATATCTGTATTTCTTCAGCATTTTCTTCTCTTTGTCTTTGTTTTGCATTCTTTATACTTGAGAGAAAAGCCCACATTATTTCTTTCCATAAATATTAATCCTAAGGTGTCCAGGAGAAGGGACAATAGACAAAGTTTAATTCATTGTAAAATTACATATCAGAACCATTGCTAACTTAGAAAATGCATCTACAGTTTTAAGCTAACTCAATGGAAAGTAGGGAAGCAGATACATATGTGCATATGCAGGTGGTTCTCAACATTAATGAGATGTCACAGGCAATACTGAAAGAGGTACTATTCCAGATATACTGGTTTATCTATCACTTAAATTTATGATTTCTGTCAAATGGAATCTATTTCTCCAACTTAGAAAACTGAAAATAGCATTTATATTTGCATCCTAACTTCAGGACAGTTTAAGATAGTGGAAATAATAGCCATGACCATAAAAGCAGGACTTCTCCTCAAGTGACAGAATCTACCTGAATGATCTGTAAGACAGCACATGAAACTGGGCACCTTGTATTAATTGGAGGAGTCTTTCCATTTCACCTCTTGACTAAAACTGCAAGACTCTGCTTCTGCTATCATATATCATAGTTTCCCTCTATTCAGCCTGATACCACAAATCCACATTTTCCCTTACTGCTCTCATTATAAGGGAAAATCATGTTTACTTAGCTATGTGACTTGCTGATATACTTTTAAGTTTAAAATTCTATTTTTGGTGCCACTTGTTGCAACGTCATTGGTGACAAGACTGGATTCTTGTATGCATCTTTGCTAAATCACTATACACAGTTGTCCAATCTTCTCCCCATAATTCTTTTTTTTTTTTTTTTTAAATTCTTATGGTAGGTGAAATTTTTTTTTCTAGTTGGTCACTTGAGAGAGACATGGTCTTCTGAGAAATACTTGTCTGGATGACTCCAGTCTGCCTTTAAGGCAAGCTGAAACAGCAGGCATGGGTAAACTTATTTTTAGTGTCATAAAAATATTATGTAAACTGGCCAAACTTCTGCACTTGAAGAGAGCATGAAGTACCACATTATGGCTGACTTCTAATCAGCCAGCATAAGATTTGCACTAGAGAGAAAAGGAAAAAACCTCAGAAAAGCTTTATTTTTCTCCTAGGTTTTCTCTTCCAACATTAAGATTTAGGTAATCATAAGATAAATTTTTAGACTGACAGTTCAGCTACACTTACCTATAAACTTCCCTTTTAATTTTACGTGTGAAAAGTTGTGCTTTTCCTTGTATCAGAAAAATTTTGCTAAAAATAGATGGTTAAATAACTGGCTCAGTTGTAGCTTCTCACCCATGTATCTAATCACATCTTGCCACTACATTTATACAGTAAATGGATGTATTTTATATGCAAAGCTGTAAAATAATCCTGTCCATTCCAAATGAATGATGAAAATAGATTTCCCAAAATGTTTTTTCATGAACAAAATGGAACATTTGCTTGTTGATGACTTCATTCTAATTATTTTCAATCCTTTAGCAGAAGAAAAAAGTCTGAGAAGATTTCAAATTAATAATACTGGAATTTAATTGAAAAAATAACATACTGCATAAAACCATGTTAAGGGAAGAGTCCTGCTACGCAGCAGCAATTCACTTAGCTGCTTCTTGGTACCATCTTTCACAGAGGACAAGGAGGGACTTCACATCAGCGGCAAGCAAAAAAACTTTATTGGCTGAAGAGGACCAGTTTAGCAGGACAGAGGTAGAATAAGGAGAAACCATGCCTGTCTATCACAAAACGTGTGGTCACACCACAGACTGTCCTTCCTGCAACCTCACAGCACTTGCATCAGGGACTTACACCATCAAGGTACTCCACCAGAAGTCCCTTCCCCAAAGCCTCACACCCACCACACATGGACCTGCTATCTCACAGTCTTTTTCCCCTCAGAACAAATATTTCAAAAGTCCCATTGCAGGACTTCTGAGTATGGGTTGCTGAGAAACAGGCATATCTTGAATTCAGATCTTCTGGGGAGAGAGATTACATCTTTATCCTAGTTTTTGAGAGATATGCTACCTAAGCAGGACCCAAAAGGCATGTCAGCAGAACTCTCAAGTGGTGGGTGCCCAATGGGGCCAACCTTGTCTGTTGCTTGGGAGGTCAGACCACAAGGCTAAGGAAAGGTCTCCTCCTCCCTGCAAGTCACAGCTCCTTCCCAGCAGTGAACTGATGCACCGTGAAAACTCTGACCCACATCCCACATCCCACAAATCTCTTTTGGAGAAGCAGCCATCCAAAGGGTTTGCACAGCAGATCTCTCACCTACAGAGCCCACCCCTCATAAGCAAGCTTGCTGTGATGCATACTGTGGACAGGTAGCTGAAAGGAGAATTGGATTGCTCTCAGCAGCTGGGTACCCTGAAAATTCAGAGATCCCCTAGCCATACATTGCCTCAGTTACAACAGAAGGTTTTTTTCTGCATTTCCTTGAAAGGTCACTAAATGGCTTAACAGTCACCAACACAGACATTCAGAAGGGATATTATTAATAAGCAGCACAAAAAACCCCCACGTTTGCCTTTACCAATGTTCTCTCCGAGTTGCTGGCCTATTTTTCCCTACTGCAAAAGCACACCCTATGGCTCCCTCCAGAGTGGGAATTACCAGTCAGCCTCATCAACAGTCTTCAAAATCTTGCCATTTCAATTTCCTCTCATATTTCTTGATGTAGCCTTGTACTGCTTTTCAGAGCAACTTGATGTCTGTAGCCCATGTCAGCAGCTGCTGTGTGCTGTGGAGTTCATATATCTCAGAGCCAGCAACTCAGATGAAAAATGAACACCTGCATGCAAGGGAAATTGTTAATTATGAAGCTGAATCCCTTTCCCTATTCCTCTTAAAATCAGAGTGGCAGGTGGTACAATGTTCTTTGGCACCTGTCAGTTCACACTGTCAGCTGGAGACCATTATGGACAGTCATCATAAATGTCCAAAGGCAGCTGAGTAGTCAGACTTGTTACTGTACAGCACCAGCAACCTCTGAACAAACTGTTGTAAACACAAGTTACTATACATGATATACCATTCAGTAGAGCATACCTGCTTCTTTCCAGTTCCTTCAGAAACATTAGCTGGTGAGGTTGAGGGGAGAGAAGAATAGGAATTACGTTAATACCTTCTGCGCTGAACTTATTTTGGGGAAGAAAAATTACGTGCTTCTTATACACACCACCTTTTTGTAGTGGCATTTTAGTAAAGTAGTGCTTCAAAGATCTGCTTGCAGTCAATTTAGTTGACTTGTAAAACAAGTTCTTAATTGATATATCATTTCCTTCATTAGTTCATTCTGTAAGTATTCCCTTGTAAATTAGCACTGGGATGCGTACACCATTATTAATGTGTACAGGGCTGCAGGTTAGAGTTACCATTATTAAGCAGTCACGGAACAAATAAGGAACACAATGCTTAATTCAGCATTATTTCCTTCCCTTGTTTCTTATTCTTTGTTTCAAATTTGCTTCTTCTCCACTGGCCCTTTTTCTTTTCATTAGAAAATAAAACTATACAGTTACTCTAATTAAGTAATCTGACAATTTTTACTTTAAGAACTACAGTAATTGACTGTTGTGGTGGGTTGACCCTGGCTGGACACCAGGTGCCCACCAAAGCCATTCTATCACTCCCCCTCCTCAGCTGAACAGGGGAGAAAAATATAATGAAAGGCTCGTGGGTCAAGATAAGGACAGGGAGAGATCATTCACCAATTACCGTCATGGGCAAAACAGACTTGACTTGGGGAAATTAGTTTAGTTTATTACCAGTCAAATCAGAGTAGGATAATGAGAAATAAAAACTAAATGTTAAAACACCTTCCCCCAACCCAACCTTCCTTCCCACGTTCAACTTCACTCTCAACTTCTCTACCTCATCCCTGCAAGAGGCACAAGGGGACAGGGAATGGGGGTTGCGGTCAGTTCATCACCAGTTGTCTCTGCCGCTCCTTCCTCACTAGGGGGAGCATTCCTCACACTCTTTCCCTGCTCCAGCATGGGGTCCATCCCATGGGAAACAGTCCTTCATGAACTTCCTCAACATGAGTCCTTCCCATGGGCTGCAGATCTTCATGAACTGCGCCAGCGTGGGTCCCCCATGGGGTCACAAGTCCTGCCAGCAAACCTGCTCCAGCATGGGCTCCTTTCAACATGGGTCCACAGGTCCTGCCAGGAGCCTGCTACAGCGTGGGCTTCCCACAGGGCCACAGCCTCCCTTGGACACATCCACCTGCTGCAGTGTGGGGTCCTCCATGGGCTGCAGGGGCACAGTGTGCCTCACCATGGGCTGCACCAGGGGCTGCAGGGGAATCTCTGCATCAGTGCCTGGAGCACCTCCTCCCTCTCCTTCTTCACTGGCCATGATGTCTGCAGAGTTGATCCTCTCACATATTCTCACTCCTCTCTTTGGCTGCAGTTGCCCTTGCACAGTTTTTTTCCCCCCCTCTTCCTAAATATGTTATCACAGAGGTGCTACCAGTGGCCAGCAGTGGGTCCTTCTTGGAGCCATCCACCATTGGCTCTGTTGGACATAGGAGAAGCTTCTAGCAGCTTCTCACAGAAGCCACCCCTGTAGGTTCCCCGCTACCAAAACCTTGTCACGCAAACCCAATACAACTATGAAAACAACAAGTCCAGCTGAAATTACATCCTATAGTCAAGATGTTCGGCACGTTCTGATTCATTTCGATTCTCAGTGGTCTTCTTGAGTGCTATCCCTCAGCCACAGAAATTAAGCGAGCTCTGAACACAAAGAGGAATAAATACACTATTGATGAAACCTATACTATTTTAACTCTGTAATTGGGTATCCTGCATACACTGATACAGATTAAGGGTTGTAATTTTAAAATTCAATTCAGAAGCTCCACATTATATTCCTCATTAGCAAGCCAGCCCTACATTTGTACTGGTTTTCAAATTTTAAAATAACTAAGTGCCTTTTTTAGATTCCTCTCTTAACCCTTAAGGAAAGTAACTACCTTTCATTTATTTAACAGTCAGCCATTGTTAAAAAAATAATAATGGTTCACTAACCGTTTCATAGCATTGCATTTATAATTAGGAATCTATAATCTCCAAGAAAATACATCTTGTTATTTATCCGGAGCATTAAAGACTGTCTGCTTCAGAAATTTTATTAAATTTTGTGTCTTTGTACCAACAGTACTCCTCAGAGAAGGATGACTGAAATCTCTTCCATGCATGGTAAATGAATGATATTGTATTGAATATAGGTTCTTCAGTGTTTATCAAACTGAAATATAGCTGGATCTGAATTCACAAAATTATGCTGCTTTGTAGATGGCTAATTGCTTTTATCCAAGTCTGACAACTCCTTCCTTTCAGTGTTACACTCTAAGTTAATTCTGCTAAGCATACAGTATTCATGAACAAGTTAAAGAAATTAAATATCTTTAACTTAAGCACGGTACAATATCCTAGGAGGCAGAAACACCTACCATCCTTAATTCTGGAAAGCGCATCTCTCATAGGTAGCAGAGAGGGCCATGTTCTATGCAGATTCTGTTTCTTCTTCTGGAGCGCAGAGCACTTTCATGGCTATTAGACACCTATATCACTGCACACCTCTGCAGCAATACAGCTCAGTGAGGAAAGTGCTACACTCACACTGATGCATGCAGGGAGCAGCAAATCTTTATGAACAGGAGTAAATCTGCACATTTTCTTTGAAGTTATTTTATTATCCCTGCTAAATAAATGTATTTTTGTTAAAGACCAGTCTTATTTTAACCTAAATAGCCTCAGCATCAGGAAGTGTGTTAAAATAACAGAGCATCCTTATTGATGAAGCCTACTCTTGTTATGAGAATTAGGAGCTTTGATAGCTGCAAACCAAAGCAGTTAAAATGCCGCCTAGCTGGCATAGGCTTTTTTCTTGCTGTTTTTTATCCTGACTGCACAGCTACCTGCTGTAGCTATATGTACTCTGTATTCCACATAATCCCATGACAGATTTAAACCAGAGCTTTTGGTCCAGGGACAGAAACTCTGTCAGGAAGTTTCTCCCCAGCTCAACTCAAGCAGAGTTTAGTGTAGCAGGAAGGTATAGTCTGTATTCCATACCAAGAATCAACAAGGAACATAACACAGAAAGCCTCTCTAAAGGGGTGAGTCAAATTGTAGGTTTTGGAAAGCAACAGTCTAATTATAAGATTTCTGCAAAGCTCATCCCATTATTGAAAATAACAGATATTGTATGGCCTTGGGTATGATGTTTTTCTACACAAGTGCAAATTAGCTGCAGTTTCACTAAATGTAACTGCACATGGAAGACTTATTTCTTCACTGGTAAAAATGTGAGTATGAAGATATAAGCAATAAGATATATCGTTATAAAAAGTTTACCACAAATTAGCCTGATGAAAGCCACAGGGGTGGGGGACTGCCTTTTTTCAAAAACTCTCTAGTGACATGGCAAAATATTCAAAACTCTACATTTATTCAATGAATTGAGGATCCTAGCAAGAACATCTCCTCCCAATACAAAATGTGTTGAGCAAAACAACATAAATATAAATAAATATGTGCTCATTTTGAAAAGGAACCTGTTCACAGATATGAAACCTTGAAAATTATGTAAAGCTTAAATTTCAGTGAAACCCTAGGCATTAAAAACTTCCACACCCAGATTATATTAAATTAATCTAGATCTTCCTGGGAATTCAGGCAGATTTGGACAACATTCAGGCAAAGTCTGTTTCTTAGAGAGTCGATTTTAAAAGTCTTTATTTATATTGAAGATATCTGTGATACTGTAATTATCAATCTCTGGAATTGAAGAAGGCTTCTTTAAAGCTGAATCTATTCAAATGTCATGCATTAATACCATGAGATATAATAATGAACAAGCAATAAACTTCAGTATATCAAATTCATCATTTCCTATAATCAAATTTCCTATAATTTGATCAAACCAATACCTGCCTTGTTTCAGGAACATTTCTATGAAGTTAAAAGCCAGACTTTCTTCTTTAAATAATTATCAGCCTTCTTTCCTATCTGATAAATCTCAGCAGATTATATATTTTGGAATTATATTATCATACTATGAAGAAATCACAGACAATTTCAATAACCACTGAACTCCCTCTCACTTCTCAGAATTGGCCTCACTTTTCTCCTGTAGGTTTCCATTAAAATCAGCTTCTGTTGAAGAGACTCATTTCCCATCTTATATCTTGATCATGTGTATCAACAGTCCTAATGGGTACTGGGTGCATCAATACAATAACTTACCTTGTGAACAAGGTGCAGAGACAACTGAATGCAAATATTTGATTGCATATCTCAAGCTTTATCTCACAAGCTGCCACTGGATTCAAGCACAATATGTAGTGGCAGAATATCAATATCTGAGCTGGACTCAGACAACATATTAGAAGTTCTTTTCATTCCTGATCACAGTGTCTTTATTAATCTATCTTGCTAGAAAAGCTATCCTAAAGTTAAGCTTCAGTTAAATTCCATATCACATGCCATCTTGTTTTACTTCCATCCTTTAGCCCTTGGCAATGGTTAATGCTCAGCTGCTGTTGATCACACATTTCTACACAGGTGTGATGGATAGACATGACTCCTAGCCATACTTTAGTTTAGGCTGATTAAGGAGCAACAGACTTCATGTCCTTGGTGTCCACTTGCAAGCTGGAAAGCCCCTGGCTCATGCACAAGGGAGTGAAGGTGTCTTGAAAAATCAAAAAGTGGTTTCAAAACCCAAAAGTGCCAAGATAACCAAAGTATAGAATAAGGTACCAGAGCTAAAACAAAGGTATCTATCTTGTCTAAACTATTGACTAGCAGCCAGCTACTTCATTCTATAATTATTACCATCAGGATGGGCCCAATTAGACCTCTCCCTGAATTGCAGCTGGACTTCACACCAGATGACTCTCCCCTTGAGCAGGGATACCTCTCAAGGTTAGTGATTTCTTACCTGAGACTAAGAGATCTTTCCTTAGCCAAGGCAAGAGACATCCTTTACCCATGAGAGATTCTTGGTAAGTGACTGATAACATGCTGAATTAATGCTATGAAATGTTACTAACCCATGTAGCTACTCAATATTATTATAAACTTTATGTGGATAATTCAATTATACATAAACTGTTGACCAAGTCTGAGACTAATATTGTATCCAGCCACACCTAGGCTCCAAAAGGAGTTTAGAAAGCAAGGGAGTGCACTCTGAACCTCATGACTCAATGGCAGGGTCCTCCTTACTCCTTGCATCTCTGGTCTCTGCGTGAATCAATGGAACTCTATCCTAATGCAATTTTTCTTTGTATGTTTCTTCCATGCAGTAATTAATAAGGTGAACCTTGCCATCAAACTTCCTGAGCATTGTCAAACCACTGTTAAACTTTGTTAAATTACATTGAACTTACTGAATTCTGTCAAATTATTATTTTACCTCAATAAAACATATTGCTCCTCTCTTTTGAGTGAGGTGCATTCCACTCATCCACAATAAGAGGAAACACGATGTGCCCTGCTTTGAACAGATTATAGTTAAGGTAAAAATACCAGTAACAGTTGAGAGCTTGGCCCAGCTGAAGTGATTCAGAGTTTCACTCCATATTTCATTTCATTGAAAATCATTGCAGCTGCACTGGTTTTGGAACCCATCAAACTGCAGAAATAGTCACAATTTTTTTCTCCAGAGGTACATGTCTGCACTGTCTTCCATTCTGCTGCTCTTCAGACTTATGCCAATGCAAATGATTTCCTTCCTTTGGCTACATCTTCCCAAGATGCAGCATATTCCCTAGCATCATGTTCCAACTGCAAGTAAATACATATGTCAAACATGTACACACTGATCCTACAGAAACATACATTTAGCCAGTAAGATTGACAAACACATATGAAGGCTATCAGTTTATTATAAATACATATTATAAATACATATTATAAATATACATATTATATGATATTTTTATATCATATATACAGGTGATCTATATATTCTATAAAACCCATGTGATATAGAGGACATGGGACAATTACTTCATAATTTAAATTGGTTGATTGTGCATGCTTAAAAGAATTTCCACTGTTTGCAGCAAAATTTATTCTGATATTTGCTATCTACAAATATTTCCAATACACAAAATTTCTCACAAATACCACAAGGAGGAGTGAATAAGGCTGGAATGATTTAATTTAAAACATTTAAATAAAAATATTCATGGAAACTCAGTTTTATTATTCTGGCTATAATCAATTCTGTGCACAAGTAATTTCTAAAATCCCAAAAGATCATATCAAGCATAAGGAGGGAGTTGAGATGTTTTGCTTTGAACTCCACCTTTCCAATTCAAGTATTGATTTTTCTGGTTTGAAATCTCAAATCCTAATCTTCAAAAATATTGTTCCCAAGTACTAATGCCATATTTCACCTGAGCAGTGAAATGCTGAGCCCCCCCCAAAAGCACACATTAATAAATCAGAGTAGAACTGCAATGGAATTGCATGTCACAGAGTTTATCTAAATCATTAATTAAATTTTGATAGTTGATATGTTTGCTAGTGCACTGTTCATGTTAAGATCCAGATTTTTTTAATGCATTACTTCATATGCATTACTGTGCATAAAACATACAACAAAACCACTAAGGAATACTGCTTTTTTATAATTTTTCTTATTTTTCTGGAAATCTTACCTGAGGGGCTTCTAAAAATAATTCAAGCAACTATTAACTATTGTCATGTCACTGTAACCTCTAATCTGGACTTCAGCTACTGTCACTTAGGGCCCAGATCACTACAGCACAGCTGTGCATCCTTGGTTTAGCTTTATTGAAAAAACAGTTGTTGAGCTGTGACGGTATAATAAAGCTAAAACCAGGCAAGATAGGAAACATTTAAAAAAAAAAAAACCACAGAACTTAAGTCAGTAATAGTAACATCAGGACTGAAGAGAAAAATACATGAATGATATGAAGACCTGAAGGAAAAAAATAAACAGAATATGGCAATTAAGCAAGCATAAGGATCAGCCTGTTTCAGGGTTGATAAAGACCAACATATCCTCAACCTGACTGACAACTGTCCAGACAGCAGAGACCCACTAGGTGACTGCAGAGGGAAACATTTGATGTCTTTGGTCCCAGCAGGAGCCAGTACTAACTATACGGCAGCTGAGGGAACTGGGGTTGTTTAGCCTGGAGAAAAGGAGGCTCAGGGGACCTTATCCCTCTCTACAAATACCTGAATGGAGGTTGTAGCAAGGTGGGTGTTGGTCTTTTCTCCCAAGAACAAGTGATGGGGCAAGAGGAAATGGCCTCAAGTTGCACCAAGGGAGGTTTACATTGGGTATTAGGAAAAATTCCTTCACTGAAATGGTTGTCATATATTGGAACAGGCTGCCCGAGGAAGTGGTTGAGTCACCGTCTCTGGAGGTATTTAAAAGACATATAGATGTGGCACTTAGGGCCATGGTTTAGTGATGGACTTGACAAGGCTGGGTTAACAGTTAGACTTGATGATCATAAAGGTCTTTTCCAACCTAAATGATTCTATGAGGTTGTTGGGTTTTTTAATACTTGCACAAGATCTCTGGCAGAGATGGCAGTTGTGGTTGTTTCGTCTTACCAGATGATGATTCTCATACCATTTTCTTTGGTTCAGCTATCATTAAATGCCCTGGAAATGATCACGCTTTAGATGATGCTGCAGGCAGGCTGAAGCTGATAGCTGCAGAAGAACTGGTCAATTCAGTGATGGCAGAAACCCTACATGTCAGCATTATGCAGAACCCTGAAGACTTGCCACACTTCTCCCTACATTTTGAGCAGTAGTATCAGTTTCCAAATATTTGGGGTTTACTTTGTTTCCATGGTTTCTATGGCTTTGTCCCCCTCCTCTCAGATGAGGACTGTGCATTTCCATCTTCACCATGGGCTGCTGTGACTCTCCATCCCCTGAAGCTGAACATGAGGATGATGCAGGCATAACACCTGGAATCAGATGCAGCTTCCTGACTTCCCTATGATCCAGCCTGCTGTGGATACCACATGCTCAAGGTTGTGTTGCTCCCCAGGGACATTCTGTTGACATCAAAAGCTTTTAACTCCCATTTTCACTGCTATTAATTGATGAAATCCAAGGAACATCAGAAAGTCCATTTTTGTTCTGTGAAACACTGTAGCAGCTGCACTCTGTCAGAACAATAAAGATAACAAAGCCATGGATAAATCACATTACATTTGAAACAGGCAAAGGTAGCTTACTCCATTTCAACTGATGATGATTGCAAAAACCTACCAAAGGTTGCAGTGGAATCTGTGAACAATGAAATCTTTCAACACTAGCTTTCTGAAGAAATTACTCCAGCTCAAATAGGAATTTAGGCAAGATACTATGTCAATATGGGAGATCAAACCACATGAGCACAGTCTTTTCTAGCTTTATATTTTATGAGAGAAGGGCAAGAAAACATTTTCAGTAAGGAGATTAGGCTATGGATTACCATAGAAATTAATTTAAAACTCCTGGCATCTTCAGCTAACATTGAAAGAAAGGTTTTTCACCTGTAGTAACACTCAAGCTCCTGAGTTTTCTCACCCCTTCATCCAAATGGCATGCCAAATTCTCCAATGCAAGGAAAAGAGCAAATGCAATCCAAATCTATTTGAGATTTCATCACCCCTGTTAATTTTACACAGACAGTACTCTAATGTTACCTACTTTCTGTAAGATTAAGCCTGCTTTAAAACTTTTTAATGGAAGTATCTAACACATAACTATACTCTACCTGAACGTTTTCCCATGTTAAGGTCAGAAGACTGGACTGCATATCCCATGCATGCCTGCACATCCATTCATCACAGAGTAGAAGATGTTTCCAGGATCTATGCAAGACAGATAACACATGCTTCTGAAAAAACCTTTTCCCACCATCTCACTCCTTGCTACACACTACTAGATGCACTGAGATGACAGACCTGAAACATTACATAGTCACTAGAGGGACACAGAGAACAGAGTGCAACTTGTTCCTTTGTACTGTTCTACTGCTGCTGCTGGGCCACATAGCAATGATTCTTTCCTGGAATCTTCATATATATGTATATAATCATGTGGTGGTGCAATTCTACCCCCCTTCCCCCCACTCTCTACTTGCTGTGCTGCTCAGTGTTTGGTGCGATTCCAACCCTCTTCAGGGTCATACCAACTCAGGGAGGTAAAGACTGGTTTTGGGAACCAGAGCGTTAAGGCGCCCCTTTGACGAATCTGGCTCCTGCTCTCCTTTGAAGTGGTTATAACAGTCCATCACTTCCTGACAGCTTGGAACATCTATACCCAGGATGCAGTTGAAGGAAAACAATAACAGAATTGCACACCCATCAAGCTCTTGCCTACCTTACCTCATTGTCCTGATAAGTATCTGACAAAACAAGAAACAAGAGAATTCCAAGATTTCAGTTCTATGATTTTCTAACTGGAAAATAAAAAAGAAAAATAGATTATATTTTGTACATTTCCAGAAGATACCACATGTCGTGTACAATTCTACAGTCTACTGGGAAGAATTTCTATGAATTAGTGACATACTAACAAAGCTTTGGAGATTGAGCCTTTCATTCACACACATGTTAGTTCAATAGCTTATCATATTGTATCCTGAATGGGCACAAAGCTAATTTTTAGGCATCACTCTTTACCAGGCTGTCTGAGACACTACCAGAAAGATTTATTATTTTGTAAAAGAACAACTGAAAGCTTTTGAAGATTTTTTTCACTGGTGATTTCATTTCAAAGGAGAGCGGTATGCAGCAAAACATGTTACATTTTTTGCCACCAAGAATTTATCTGTGTGGAACAAAAGAGCTTTGATTCCTTCGTTTTAGCTGATGGCATAGCTGTTTAAAATGTCTTCTCCACAGAATATTAACCAGGTGCACATCACCAGAACACATCCAACTGTTCAGCTCAGAATGCACACGATTCTTTGGGTTCTGTGCACTCTTTGTGTTTGGTCTTTAGAAAGAAAGTTAGAATTAGGACCAGGTTGTTGCTCTTCAGCCAAAAGCCATGACAAGAAGTAATTACTACATGGAGAGCTGATGTATGTGCTGCCTGCACGTTGAAAGACTGCAGCATTACTACTCTTATAATTGTGCTAAAATGTGACACAAAAGGATGAACTGACACATCTGAGAGCTCAGCTTTTTCAAGCAGCACTACTGAAACAGTCCTGCACAGCTTTTGGTCAGGGACAATGAGATCAGATGGTCTCAGCATTCCTTCTATCTTGTTTGCCAGAAGCCACGTCCAGTCCAGTTCTCTGTGGTGAAATATGCAGAATTTCTTTTTTGTCTATAATAAATTTCTTTTACATCTTGATTATTTCTTGTGTGTTGGGTTTTCTTCTACATTTTCTCAAACCAAACCCTAAGGTGTTAAGTCAGACAAAACTTTCAAGGGCTTGAGCCTTGAAAAAAGTCCTACTGAAACAAACAGAAAAGAGTATCCATAGTGCAGGGAAAAATCTGTGAAGGATGGTCTGGTGTTCTACAAAACACTTTGCCTGAAGTTTCTTCATAATAATTAAATTTTTTGTTGCTTTCCTTAACATGTATACTGATCTTTATCTGGAAAAGCATCACTAAACCCAGCAATATTTACAGTGGATTGTTAAAATATTTGCATTTGACCTATGAAACTTCTACAATGATAAACACAGCTCTACGTTGGCATTGGCACAAACCCAGAAATTCAAAGGGCAGCTTTCTCCCCAGCCAGTACTCCCTGTGCCTGTAGTCTCACTTGAAAACCATCCGTGTTTTCTTATTCTACCTTTACTTCCTGCAAAACATCTGTAAGCACACTAAATGATTCCTACAAAATTATGTAACTATTTCACTCTGTGGATCAACAAAGAATCAGATTAAACATTCCGCTTTGCTTTTCTGAAATATACTTCACTTTCATAGCAACTTATTTCCCGTGTTATTATTTGAATAATACCATTTTTGGAAAGACCAATGATATGTTGCTCACAAGGTCATCATTAGCAATAGGTTAATCAGCTTCCAATTTGCTACATACAACAGCTTCTGTTTCAAAACCTGTATTTATTTGTTTGTATCAAATTTTACATATGTCGGTATTATACCTGTATCTCTAATTTGTTTCTTTCCCATTTTTCCCCAACATCAAGACAAATCCCAATGCTTATAAAACAAGAACAAAAGACCTTAGTGAAACATTCAGAAATTTACATAAAATTGTTGTAAGTCAAACCAGGAACTGTTTATGGCTAATTTTGTGCTTAGGTACTCAAGGGCTTTAATTCCAAATTTACCATCTAAACATTGCCAAAAAGAGAGAGAGAGGAGGGTGGTGGGGGATGGTGGAGCATTTTTACTATCACCAATGATGTCATAATGGTTTGGACTTCTGGTTTTATTGACAAAAGGAGTCCCTAGTGCTCTGATTTCACTGATAAGCCACTTTTCCAATAAAGTATTTTTATTTGAAAATGCTTGATCACTTCATTATCTGACTTTCATTAGGATTTATAAATTAAACAGAAAAATACACTTAAAATGACTGTTGCCCTCATTAAGACTAGTACTTCAAATCATTTCCTGATAACCAACACAAAGCAAATAGTGACCATCATTTGGGGTGAAACAAAATTAATGAGACATTAGCATCTGATAAAGAAAGATTCCACATATAATCTTGCAGGAGATAAGGACATGCACACAATCAACATGATCAAGCAATGCCAATTTTATTGTAGTGAAGCAAGCCTTTTACAGTGTTGGTGAGAATCACATGATATAGTCATATGGTATAATTCTTTCTGATTGGACAGTTAGCTTTGCACATGCGCCTTAAGCTCTCTCTTCTGATTGGATGAGAACTGCCAGATCAACATTGTACAAACTTCCTTCTCCGCCCAAACCCACACCCTGAAATTGTTTATCTTCCTGGGTTCTTCCTCATTCTTTCAGGGTCATTCCCTCGTCACATCCTTGCTGAAGCTGAGGCTTTACCAGTCTTGCTCATATGCAGGATTGCTCACATGTCCATTTCCTCGCAGGAAATCCTTCTGAATCCCCACAACATCTCTTTTCCCTAATGTGGAAAGAAGCATGTAAAGTGCCTTCCATTAATATTACAGCATCTGTCCCTGCCCCAGGATATCACAGTTCTCAGCCCGGGAGGGCAAACAGTACCAGGGTGCCCAGCGATCAGACTGGGATGGAGGCTGGATTTCAGGAGAAGGCAATACAAACAGCAGGAGGAGAAGGAGCCCAGCACTCCTGGGCACCATATCACTTCCTCTCAGGCTCTCTCCATTTTTATTGCCCTGGGACCTCTAGTAAGAAGTAAGGCCATAGCTCCAGCATCAATGAGACCCACCAAGTGTGTCCTGAGCCTTCCCTTCACTGTAGTTGCATTACCAGTCTTTGTCCCAGCCACCCCATTTTACTTCCTTCATATCTGCACTCCCAGAGGAACACAGCTCAAGCATCAAAGCTTCTTTCTCAGCAGGATACTTTTCTGCCAACATTAGAAAAGGCCAAAACACCCCAAATCATTAATAATTCTTGTATATATGTATAGGAAGAGATTTGTGAACAAAATAAGACAAATAAATTGAGAAGTGATGCTCTAAAGTGGCAGCATTTCATTCATCTATCACACATTGATTTATTTGAATAAATTTTTACTTTTTTAAAAACTAATGTCTAATTTCCACAATAAAAAGAACACAGATCAAAAACTGAACTTAATTCCCAGCAGCTCCCTAAAGCTTGTTCTCAAATCTTTATTTCAATCTTTTAATCCTAGACCACATTTACACTGAACACAGAAACAAGTTAGTTGTTTTCTCTGGTATACATCAGCTGACCAGTAGTTGAATCAAATCTCAGTATCTCAATTTAGCAGGAATTGCTTTAGAGTAAGCCAAAGCAGATACTGTTGTTGAGAGAAAGGATCTATATAAATCTCTGATCTGACTCCTTCCCAACAGTTCACAGTAACATCAAGAAACTCTTAAAAGATAGCATAGAAAACTGTACAATATTTAGTAGTTGCAAACACAACTGCAGATGAACATGGACTGAATTACTTTGAGGCATTCCTTCAAAAGGGCATATTGAAAAAGGCGGGAGTTGAGAGTCCTGCAATATTACACTGCTAGATGATACTTCAATCTAAAGTGTCAGCCCTATATAGGAACTGAGTAATCTGCACTATCAGAATAAGAAAATTATAGTTCTTATATGATAAATAATGATAACATATAATGTTAAATATTATAATAAAATTTAAAATAAAAATCTTAAGAAACTTGAACCAGTAATGAGAGTTAAAACGTTATTTTGTTCTACAATAGTTTTGGGAAACATTAGCATCCATTGGCTTTTCAGGAAGGAGACCAGCATAGTGATAACCTACAGTCTCCTGATAGGTCTTACCCTTTCCCCCCCCTTAAAAACAACAAAGCAAGAACATATATCACAAGATAGGTTGACTGAAAAAAAACCTTGAAAACTACTGGTCCCCAACCTAAGCACACTCAGCTGTCCCTTATCCCCAACTTTCTATAAATATAGGCGTTGCAATGTGCCCTTGAAAGTTATTATTTTAATACCTTGAAAATAAATGAGCCATACTGACAGGACAGTGAAGCAGAAACTGCGCTTCCTCCTTCTTCACTGTATTTATAAACAAAAGTTCATCACAAGCACCATATACTTATTACTCATGCCATACCAGATAAAAATGAATGATGATCATGTACCAAGACAACAATTTAGAGGACATCAGAACCTCTGGTATGACTTGCTACAAGATTGTCTCTGTTTTTTTATTGTGGGTTCATTACTATTCATGCCATGTGCCCTTTCAAGGCATTAGCCATCATTCCATTCTGTTGGTAAGACAGGACTGGTGCTGACTGCTGAGAGATTTAACGTCAACTATTTCAGGATTGTAATACCTGTATATAGGGATTTAGTGCAATCTTGACATCAATATAAGTATGGCAACATGCACAGTGTTCTAATGGTAACTGTCCATGAACATTTCCAGGAACTTAAAGCTCAGTTGTGAGAATTTGAAACTTGACATAAAGCCTAGAAGCAATACTCTATACAAATGGTAACTTAAAATAATATCAGAGGTTGTATTTTATAGGCATATTTACATTTAGTAGGTAAGAGAGGGCTCCCTGCCCTCCTAAACAGCTTCTGATCAGTCAGAATCTGCCCAAACCATGGTGCAAGTGAAGCATGAAAGATGTACATGAAACATTTGTACATATTTATGCATGGTGATTCTTAATTCTTGAAAACAAAGCCAGATTTATTAGATTTTTGTACTGTTGAATCATAATGTGAAAAGTTCTCAGCTCTCCAAGAAAGTGTGTGAGTTTAAGTCCTAGTGTGCTAAATACCATGCAAGTACCATGAGACATACTCTCTAATACAAAGTTCATAATCTCATAGTCTAAAGAGTGGTGAGATGCAATAGAGTCCTGGAGGAATGGAGGAGAAAAAAAAAGTAAGATAAATAAAATTTGAGTTCTTTAAGAATTCATATGTACAAGTCCTTCAAGTATCATGACCACAGGAACAGCTAGAACCTATTTAGCATTTAGGAGGGAAACTTCAAGGAAATTATCACTTTTTTTAAGTTTAAAGTTAGTTTACGGTAAAAAGTTTTGGAACCTAATTGTGTTTTTCTTCTCCTGAGGACCTTCACTGAAAGCTACAGTAGTAATTTATTTTAAAAGCAAACACATGGAGATCTGTGGAACAGTCTAGGTTTGTTTAATATTTCTATATATTTGTATCACTTAAGATATGTTAAATGAGGCTTCTTAACTTTGTTTCAGAAAAATGAACAACAGACAAATTGTTTTCTGGAGTGCAAATTATCCCTGACTCTCTGACCACTTCATCTCTCCACTGATCTCAACAGCCCTTCAGCCAGCAGTGCCTGCTCTTCACCACCAAGACAGCCGTCTTGCTTCCTCAGCACACAGTTCATAGCCTCTCCTTATGCAAACTATTCATGTACCCAAGTGCAAAATGGTGTTAAAGAAACTTCATCCCTCACATCAGTGAGGATGGACTCCTTGTGAAGATAATGCTTATTAGTGATTAGTGGACTTCTTAAGAAAAAAAAAAATTTCCCCCAAGAATCAATGAGTTTATGCACACTCCAAAGTAATTACTATCTCTAGACAGCTTTCTTCAGGGCTGTAGGTAAACTCCACTGAGCAGAATCCCATCTCACCACATTGCTTTGCGTCTCAGATCTAACAATACATACTGTATGTGCAGCTACTGCATAAAATAAAACATGCACCTTTTCTGCATACATTTCACAAAGGCCGAGCAAACCACAGCAGAGTGCAGTGTGGCTGCACTGTTCTATAAATTCCACAACAGAGCTATGCTTCCTTGGGTTGTTATCGTATTACATTCTGCAGAGTGTCTGATTTAGCACTTGATCTCAAATTAAATTAAGTAGAATAAATCAAGTATGAATAAAATTGCAAAACTCAAAAGAGAAACACAAAGCATATTTCTGTTTTCTCACTTATCTCAGCCTGACTGTACCTGCTCCCAGCCCAGCAGTCAGATAAGATTTAATTTTTTTCAAGTAAATCCTGAAGGGATATAATTACACCTAATTTGTAATAAATTACAGGAAAATGAGAAATAATTTAATACTGCGTCATGAATTTTTATTCTTCAACAACTACTTTCAAAGCAAATGGTTTTACAGTCCTTGGAAACCAAAGTTGCTGGCTTAGCCACTGCCCAACTGGATTTTAAAAATTTTCCTCACGGGATGAAAATATCAGGCCAATATACCTCAGCCTGATACAAACAGATAGTAGCTATGCTGTTTTGCAGGCTGGCTGCTTCAGGAATAAGAAGGCCAATCAGCAAGGCCACAGATGAGCTGACTTGTCCTGATTCAGCAGTGTCAGAGTGAAGGGAGCTCAAGAAGCCTTGTCTTCCTCAAAGCATGGCTCACATCAGAGTCCCAGCAATTCATCAGCTGCACGTCACCGCTGGACTGCAAGTACATGGAAGCCAGAACGCAAGAAAAATATTAACTCACTTCTTTTCATCCTACAAGCCGATGAAAAAGTAATTATCAGCAAGATGATGAACATGGAAAAACAGCTTTAAGAATATTTCAGTCGGTAAAAAGGAAATATTTCCCTTCAGATATGACATAGATCTGGCAAAAAGTAACTTTGCCTCTGCAAATGAGGTCACACCAAGCATGGCAGGCATGGTATTCAGAGGTGTAGAGCACTAAACTCTGAGCCAGTAGGAGTGTAGACATTCAACACCAATACAAAGTTCTGAACAACTATCGAACAAGGATGTTTATGGTACCAGGTTCATGATTTTTTTTTTTATGGTGAGAATCCTACTATAAGAACTTATTTCTTGGCTTTATGGAACTTACTTAATCAGTTCTGTAGTTCTCCATTAGAAAATAACTAATCTCTATGCTCCTGGCCCTCCCATCTGCTACCAAGAAAAATTAAGGTTCAGTGACATAGATGTAAACAGCCCTGGTCTTTAAGCAGTGCAGGGGAACTCCCTCTCAAGACAGAAGACTGACACAATTCACATTGAAAATAGGTGAGGCTGAGGGGGTTCAGGTCTTTGAGGATTTAATCACACAGATTTCCAGGATGAAGAAATACTGAGGTTTTACTTTTTATATTTTCCTGAGGTATATTTCAGTGGTGGCAAATCACTTGTCTAACAGTGCTTTTCCCATCAAGAGGTCATGTACCAATTCAGGTTTTAAAAAGTTCATGTTCTTTTTTATACCCCATTATTAGGATAATCTTCTTTAATATAGTCAATTACCATATATGTATGACCTTCATAAAGAGTACTAGCCCATGAAGAGATTTCTATTCAGTGCATAGATCATAAGACAATGAAATGTCAATGATCATTTTTCAAGAAAGCCAGTCTTTTTATAATACAACCAAACAATACTCCATATACAATGAAATAATCTTTTCATTATCTTCGTGGGAAGGGCACTGACATCTTCTCATTTTTCTCAGTGACATGAATCATGACACCAACAAATTGTAAAAAATCTCCTACATATAGTCAGCCTTTGATGAAGCACTTCATTTGAAGCTCCGTTCTGTGAGTGCTGTTGGCTTGTGTTTAATTTGGTATAATTATCTATTTATGTATGTGTATCATCTCACTTAAAGTCAGTGAGCCAACTCAAATGTTCTTTGCACTTGGGATCAAATCCCCGATTTGGAAGAATGGAAATAATTTTGTCCTCACTTAAGAGCTGCACTTGTGAAACTAGGGCTAGAAGCAACCCTCAAAAGTTTTAAAATAATTATGTATAATTTTCTGAAGAGCCTGTACCACAAATAAAAACTGTATATTAATAAATTATTTTTTATTCTCTTGTCTTTCCTTCTGAACTGGAAACCATCTGTTATGGAGCTCTTTTTTCCACAACAAAACATTTAGATGTTCAAATGATCTGTAAGGAATTTTTCAGTTGTGCCCACATCTCTTCTCTTGCCAATGACTTGCACCTTGGCCCACTGATTTCAATAAGAGCCTCTAACTCTTAGAAGCCTCCCCAGAATGATGTTTGACTTAGGTTTTGGAGTAGGTTTTCTACAATTATGGAATGCCTCAGATTTTATTTTTGTTTGAGTTAATCTTTCTTTCTTCCTGACATTTTTTACATGAGAGTATTAAATAATTTCACTTCCGAAGAAGCTTTACCCTAGAAGTTGTTCAAGTTTTATTTAATTCTTGTCATAATTTCAAGCATTCTTCAAGAACCTGCATCTTCCAGCCAGGCAGAATCTGATTTTCAGACAAAGAAAATAGCCCAATACTTTTATTGTCGAGAACATTTATTTTTCCTCTGCAAATCAAAAAGGAGCTGGAAAGTATGTCACACCAATCACTTTTTTCCTTGCAGATCATCCTTGAAATGAAGGAGGGTAGAGCATCATACAACAAAAACAAGCAAATAAATAAAATCCTAGAATAATTCCATTTTATTCTACCAGTTGTATGTATTATCAAAATGCAATGAGCGTTTATCACACAGCTGATACATTTCCATAGACTCATCTGCTTCCTGTTAACAGCTTTTGTAGTGCAACAGTAATGAAGTAAAAGCATTGATGTTCATAGATGAACTAGATATGGAGAACCCCTTTTATGCAAAAATTTTATTCAATAAGAAACATTTATTTTTTTAAAGCTTTGATATTTACTGTATGTATTATCATTCTTGTTTACAGTAGCCACTATAATTTTCAGATAATCATATTTCAGAACTACCTTTAAACTGCAGTATTGTGTAACTACTTTTATACAGTATTGTATGTTCTGTACTGATATATAGTGGACATTCTTACCGCAAAGTATGGTCTTGACCATTTTAATTACATAGGTAATTAAAGGTTTTCCTAACCTCTGGCATATTGTTACATTGCCAACTTTGCACTAACCATGAAAACTGAGATTTGTGCATTAATGAAAACATAATTTAAAATATTCTCCAATAGTGTAACACAGCCATAAAGCAAGCCATGTGTACTGGGTCTGGCTGAGCCAGAATTGGTTTTCCCCT
The DNA here is from genome assembly GCF_031877795.1 of Strix aluco. Lineage (NCBI taxonomy): Eukaryota > Metazoa > Chordata > Aves > Strigiformes > Strigidae > Strix > Strix aluco. The sequence goes on along the minus strand of NC_133971.1, from coordinate 11,972,437 downwards.
GTAGCAGCCCTCATGGTGCTGTGTTTTATGCTGGGAGCTGGCAGGGTGTTGATAGCACACTGGTGTTGTGGCTACTGCTGAGTAGTGCTTACACAGCACCAAGGCTCTTTCTGACAGTTCCACCCCCACAGTGGGACGGGGTGGGCAAGGTCTTGGGAGGGGACACAACCAGGACAGCTGACCCCAACTGACCAAAGGGATATTCCAGACCATCTGACGTCTGCTCAGTATAAAGCTGGGAGAAAGGAGGAAGGGGGTGGGGTCACCCTTGGTCCTCCGAGGCAACCACTACGCGTATTGGAGCCCTGATTCCTGAGAAGGCCCGACATCGCCTGTTCATGGGAAGTAGAGAATAAATATGTTTTCTTTTTTTTGCTTCCACGCGCGGACCTTTGCTTCGCTTTGCTTATATTAAAACTGCTTTTGTTTTACCCACAAAGGTTGGGTTTTTTTCCTATCTTATATTCTTTCCCCTGTTTGCCCTGTTGAGAAAAAAAGTGGAAGGGGGGGGAAGTGATAGAGCGACTTGGTGGGTGTACCTGGCATTTAGCCAAGGTCAAACCACCACACCATGTCAAAAGGTTGTACAGAAGGGGAACATTTTTCCAGAAACATTAAAAAAAACCAGCAACAAAAGATCTATTTTTTCATGAGACTACTCTGGCAAGAGTTCATTCCTTGAGAGTGAACAAAGACAGAAAGCCAGTGGTGAGACCAATGCAAGAGCTTTGTACCTCCTCATGGAAAATAAAGGAATTACTCCACCATAATGCCCTCTGGGAAAGAAGCCTCTCTGGCCTCAATTTAAGTGGATACCTATTTGGATGCAGGTTGCATTCTTCTAAGAGTTTCTTCTGAACGTCCCTTCAGGAAGATTTTGCCGTCCTCAGTCAAACTATATTTCTCAGGTGTTTCCCTCAGCTGCACTACTTTCAATACAGGCCAGCACTGTCAAAAGACAATATCCAACAACCTGGTAACACTAGAGCAAGAGAAACACTGATTCAAGTTTACCATCTACATGTCCTGTCCAATGCAGTTTATACCCTAAGCTTTTACTTCTCCATAAATGAGAAACACGCATTGCCTAAAGATACTTACACAGATTTTGACTCCTTTCCAGAGATTTGAAAACTTGATGATTCCAACAATGCCCACTCCATTCTCCTTCTACAAGAAAGGGTAGCAATTTTCTTCTTTCTCTTCTCCAGACTAAACACCCCCAGTTCCCTCAGCCGCTCCTCGTACGACATGTGCTCCAGACCCTTCACCAGCTTCGTTGCCCTTCTCTGGACACACTCGAGTAATTCAATGTCCTTTTTGTAGTGAGGGGCCCAAAACTGAACACAGTCATCGAGGTGCGGCCTCACCAGTGCCGAGTCCAGGAGTAAGATCCCTTCCCTGTCCCTGCTGGCCACACTATTTCTGATGCAAGCCAGGATGCCATTGGCCTTCTTGGCCACCTGGGCACACTGCTGGCTCCTGTTCAGCCAGCTGTCAATCAACACCCCCAGGTGCCTCTCTGACTGGCAGCTCTCCAGCCACTCCTCCCCAAGCCTGTAGCGCTGCTGGGGGTTGTTGTGGCCCAAGTGCAGCACCCGGCATTTGGCCTTATTGAAACTCCTACAGTTGGCCTCAGCCCATCGCTCCAGCCTGTCCAGGTCTCTCTGCAGAGCCTCCCTACCCTCGAGCAGATCAACACTCCCACCCAACTTGGTGTCATCTGCAAACTTACTGAGGGTGCACTCAATCCCCTTGTCTAGATCATCAGTAAAGATGTTACACAGGAGTGGCCCCAAAACTGAGCCCTGGGGGACACCACTCGTGACCGGCCGCCAACTGGATTTAACTCCATTCACCACAACTCTTTGGGCCCGGCCATCCAGCCAGTTTTTCACCCAGCGAAGCGTGTGCCCATCCAAGCCGTGAGCAGCCAGTTTTGCCAGGAGAATGCTGTGGGAAATGGTGTCAAAGGCCTCACTAAGGTCAAAGTAAACAACATCCACAGACTTTCCCTCATCCAGTAAGAAGGTCACCCTGTCGTAGAAGGAGATCAGGTTTGTCAAGCAGGACCTGCCTTTCATAAACCCATGCTGACTGGGCCTGATCATCTGGTTGTCCCGCATGTGTTGTGTGATGGTACTCAGGATGAGCTGCTCCATCAGCTTCCCAGGCACCGATGTCAAGCTGACAGGACTGTAATTTCCCAGATCGTCCTTCCGACCCTTCTTATAGATGGGCATCACATTGGCCATTTTGCAATCTGTCGCGACCTCCCTGGTCAGCCAGGACTGCTGGTAAATGATGGAAAGTGGCTTGGCGAGCACCCCAGCCAGCTGCTTCAGCACCCTCGGGTGTATCCCATCTGGTCCCATAGACTTGTGTGTGTCTATGTGATGCAGTAGGTCACTGACTGTCTCCTGGAATGTGGGGGGGTTGTTCTCCCAGTCTCTGTCCTCTGGCTGAGGAGGCTGGATTCCCTCAATACAACTAGTCTTGTTATTAAAGACTGAGGAAAAGAAGGCATTAAGGACCTCAGCCTTCTCCTCATAATTTGTTACCATGTTTCCTCCTGCATCTAGCAGGGGATGGAGACTCGCCCTGGTCTTTCTTTTGCTGTTGACATACTTGTAGAAACATTTCTTGTTGTCCTTGATTGCTGAAGTCAGGATAATTTCCAGCTGGGCTTTAGACCTCCTGATTTCTGCCCTGCATAGCCTCACAGCATCTTTGTAATCACTGTGAGTGGCTAGTCCCTTCTTCCAAAGGCTGTAAACTTTCTTTTTCTCCCTGAGTTGCAGCCAAAGCTCCCTGTTCAGCCAGGGTGGTCTTCTCTGTCGCCGCCTTCTCTTACAGCACCTGGGGACCGCCTGCTCCTGAGCCATTAAGACTTCCTTTTTAAAGAGCGTCCAGCCTTCCTGGACCCCTATACACTTCAGGATCGTCTCCCAAGGGATCCTTTGAAGCAGGTGCCTAAACAAGACAAATTCAGCCCTTTTGAAGTCCAGGATGTCAGTTCTGCTTCCCCCTCTCCTGGCCTCTCTAAGAATAGAGAACTCTATTATTTCATGATCGCTGTGTCCTAGTCGTCCTCTGACTGCCACATCATCCACCAGTCCTTTTCTGTTCACAAAGAGGAGATCCAGCAGGGCACCTTCTCTGGTTGGTTCTCTCACCAGCTGCATCAGGAAGTTGTCTCCCACACATTCCAGGAATCTCTGGGACTGGTCTCGCTCTGCTGTGCTGTATTTCCAGCAGATGTCTGGGAAGTTGAAGTCTCCCACAAGAACAAGGGCAAGTGATCGTGAGATTTCTCCTAAATGCCTATAGAATATTTCATCCACCTCGCTGTCCTGGGTGGGTGGCCTACAGTAGACTCCTACTACAACATCTGCCCTGTTGGCCTTCCCCCTGATTCTAACACAAAGACACTCCACCCTGTCTTCGCTACACTTGTGCTCAAGGCAATCATAAATAACAGTGCGTAACATATAGCGCCACCCCACCACCTCTCCTTCCTTGTCTGTCCCTTCTAAAGAGCTTGTAGCCGTCAACAGGCACACTCCAGTCATGGGAGACATCCCACCATGTTTCTGTAATAGACACTATATCATAATTTTCCTGTTTCATCATGGCTTCAAGCTCCTTCTGTTTGTTACCCATGCTGTGTGCATTGGTATACATGCACTTCAGATGGGCTGATGTTTTCCCCCCTTCCCCCTTCAAATTTCAAGTTATGCATCACACGTACTATAGGTGCAAGAAGAAAATGAGTCAGTATGTGGGTTCCCTTTTTCCAATGAAGAAGCACACAGTACTCAGCTCTGTGTCCCAGCACTTGGTTGCTGTCTCCTCTGAGTGACTGGACTGCAGCTTTTCAGCCTCATGAGGGGAAAGAAGTCACGCCTGTCTTTCAAAAGGTATTGTCAGGAGAACCAGAAGGCATCTGAAGCAATATGTGTATAGTCACCAGGATGAGGTACGAGGATGTTTTCAGACACGTGACGACTCTACTGGGATAGAAATGTACGTGTTCGTCCAGAGACAGGAATCGCTGCAGCCATGTCTGCTGCTGCTGCTCCTGGCCTTTCTCCTGTCCCTGCACCAGCTGCAGAACAGCCATGACATGTTACCTGACACTGCTCCAGCACAAGTTGGCATCCTTGCACCATCAAAGAAATGTTATATGAGATTAAACCAATAGTAATTCCTGTTGAGCACTGTGACACCGTGGGGAACACAGGGCAGTGGATTGCTCTGGCACAAATGCTCTCACTGAGTAGCCAAACACCAGCTGGAAGGACAGAAGCAGTTGTATAGTTGGGAATAGATGTTCTACTTCCTCACAAATCATCAAACCATTTTCATCTCCTACCTGTGACTCTTTCCTCCTACAGCTCTCAGGAACAGATAAAAATGAAACACATGAAGATTTTTGTGTGGCATCTACTCTGTCTCAGCTCATTTCCATATGCAGGAGATGGGGCATGTGCAAAATGGTTCTCAGTAACTCACCGTGGATCACAAATCTTACAAAATACCACTGGCAGGAACATCAGGTCCACCTCATCACCCCACGATAGTAAGTTCAGAATGATGCACTAATAACGCCTGCCTGTCTGAGACCTCTCACCGAGTGTTATAGGAAAGTTCTTGCATTCTGCTCATTTAGGGATATCTGACCAGTAGTCTGCATGCAAAACATTTTACAGCATCATCTGGGATCAGGTCGTGCAAACTGGTTTTATTTTAAGACAACTGTGTGAAATCCATGATTTTCCACATAGGCAAAGTTACCCAATAATAGCAAAGTGACTGAGTGGCACCCTTGTAATTTGATTTTTATTTCAAGGTCTCACTGACATTTATTTTTAGAACCTGCTTTCATTTCAAGTGCCACTGCTGCCATATAAAATTGAAGCACAGAATACACTGTTCATAACCACCTCATACAGAGTTTTATGTGTATACATAAATTTATCTGATTTGTCTCATTTTGCACAGGGTTCTGGAGGTGGAGGTACAAAATATGGATCATTTACTTACCTTGTTTTGCCATCTCATCTGCCTCCTTGCTTATTATCCTGAGCCATGATGATAACTGGTGGAAAACACTAGGAGTGTTTCAGTTCCTCTGAAAAACAGCTTTTTGCTCAAGGCTTACAAATGTAAAAAGATGGGGAAAGGAGCTGAGTTATCTATATATCATTCAAGTGCAATTTATGTGTAACGTAAAAGACAAAGAAATTTTAAAAGTCATCTATGCTGATTTCCTGTTGAGAATCTTCCAATACAACATACTTAGGCCAGCAGGACTTACGACACACTTAATTCTGTACATACTAGGTCCTTCCTTGATGTATAACCAGAAAAGGGGTATTTATCATTAAATTCCTCTTTAGACATTTCTGTCCAGTACAGGCAGCACTGTTTCACAATGCTATAGGTTAATAATGTTGCTTGTAGCTAAGCTGTACCTAATAACTTGGCCTTGATGTTTTAATTTCAACAGATACATAGCTTAAGATGGCATTGCTGGCAAATAAGTACAGTAAGCAAGCACATAACCAATAAACAATTTGTGAAGACAGGTTTAACATCACCCATTCTTATTAACTAATCATTACAAAAGTTTGCGTGACCTCTATCCACAGCTGACTCATCCTATTCAATATTCAAACAAAAATTAAAGTACATATTGGCAGAGCTGGCTTACTTGACCAAGTCTGATTTCCTACTACAGAAAAGCATTTAGCTGAAGAAATGCACAAAAAGACAGATGGTCTTACAAGCTCTGCCAAGCCAACAGGTCTTCCTATTAATAATTCAATGACAGAAGCTATGAAAATTGATTTACCTACTGATAATTTTATCTCTTTTAAAGGTATAGTCTCAACAACTGCTAATAAATCTACTTTTACTAAATTATGTGTTTGATGGAAGGTTAAGAACAGGGAAAACAAGAGCTGCATTTCAAAAACTCAGTATGTAATGAAGGTCCAGTGTGATTAGCAAGAACTTTAAATTAAATATATGAAGCGTGACATTTTAAATCAGTTTCCACACAGCACAATTTTGAGATAGAAGGCTGCTCAGTCTGTATTAGAACTTGCAGTGAAGACATCTGTGCAGAGTAACTCAAGACAAGTGGACATAGTCTTTAATGTTTATTTTAAGCACAATCACAACTAACTACAAACACAATCACGTTGATCACCACGGGCAGGTTATCCATGCCAAGGACAGGACTTAAACAGCTGTACTGCATTAACACTGCTGTGCTGGTTGCCAGTCATGGCTCTGGCAGCAGCTGAATAAAGGAATTCTTCTCATGAAAGCGAGCAAAAAAGCTGAGGAAGAGCACCTCTACTGGCTGTATGTAGAAGGATGTCAAGCTCAGTCATCTCCTAGCCCAACGCTTCTTAGCACCACTTTTATTATCTATAATTAGCAAGGGGATCAATAACATAGGAGTATAATATGTAGCTGTTAAACACCAAAAAGGTGCCTAAGCAAGTAGGATTATAAGAGAAACAGTAACTCTACAGTCCCCTCAGTGGCTGTAGAGGACAGTTGGAGGAAAAAAACCTGGTACTTGGAAAATGAGAAGACTGTCACGCCAAATTTTCTTTTGGTACTGCAGCAGCTAACCACCAGAATCTTTGGCAGACTACCTGGGCAACCTTCAGCCCATGATGAAAGCATTTTCACTTATCTTTTCTGCACAACTTCTTTTGTCCTGGTCTGAAAGCTTTCTATTTTTATATTTTTATTTTTGTTTAATAAATTCTAAGGCCCCGAACAAATGTTCATGCACCATAATATTTACTGAAGAGTTGCAAAATTGATGTCTTCCCATTTGGAAGCACCATTTTTAGATTTTTGTCTTCATTATCATAAGTTAGACAAGCTTTTTCTCTACATTTCCAAACACTGATATTACTAAACTTTACTTCTACATCTTTAAGTTTCAAGAGGAAGAAAAGTGGCTGGTAGGTTTGACATCAGCTGAAGAACAGAAGACACCTGACTTTCCTTAACAGGAGTTACAGAAGGTGGAATTTGCAAAAGATGAAAAAAATAATCAGCTCAAAATCTAAGAAGTTAACAGCATTAAAAATTTTCCAGTTCATGTATACCTATAGAGCTTGTTCCATGAACCTCTAAAGAATGGTGTTGGAGATGGGTTTAATGTCTTGCAGCTGAGTAACTCCTGGTTGTATCATATTTGTTTCTTCTCTCTTCCTTGCTCAATTCACAGACCTCACAGCCTTTGGAGAGAAATTCTCAAGGAAAACATTTATATTTTGCTAATACTGAGGATTTAAGTGTACAGTTTAGAATATGATATTGTTCATTTGAGATAGTCTTGAGGGTAGAGTGTAAAAAGCTTAGCAAGCAGCAAAATAAGGACTTTCTTTTGCACACTCCATTAACCCTGGCCTGAATGCAAATAATTTTAAATTATTACATGGAATCTTCGTGGCCCCAAGGGGCTGACACAGGACTTTAAGAGCAGCAGTATCCAGGGTGGAGGTAACACCATCCTCTCCAGGTACAGGCTTTTACTCCTTCCACCTCCCCCTGCCTCTTCCCTCAAGGCAGCAGGTTAGTCCCCAGTGCCACCTGTTCCTGACCAGCATCTTCTCCCTTTTATTTATTCCTCTTTCCCAACAGAGCAAAGCTTCAGCTGGGTCCTGCTTTAAAGCAGGACAGTAACAGTATTGAATCAATCCTTGGAGAAAACTCTCTGAACACAACTGAAAAATAATGAAGCATTACTAATAAAATTCCAGAATTAAGACAGAAATATTAAGAATCAATAGTTTTAGTAAATGGTAGAGAATTTTTAAGTACACCTTTATCACAGCCGAAGTAATGCTGACAATTATCAGGACAGAATCACAGAATCATCTAGGTTGGAAATTACCTTGAAGATCATCTAGTCCAACCGTTAACCTAGCACTGACAGATCCCAACTACACCATATCCCTAAGTGCTATGTCAACCTGACTCTTGAACACCTCCAGGGATGGGGACTCCACCACCTCCCTGGGCAGCCCATTCCAACACCTAACAACCCGTTCTGTAAAGAAATGCTTCATAATAGCCAGTCTAAACCTTCGCTGGTGCAATTTGAGGCCATTACCTCTTGTCCTATCACTTATTTCTTGGCTAAAGAGGCTCATCCCCAGCTCTCTGCAACCTCCTTTCAGGTAGCTGTAGAGGGCGATGAGGTCTCCCCTCAGCCTCCTCTTCTCCAGACTAAACACCCCCAGTTCCCTCAGCCGCTCCTCATACGACCTGTGCTCCAGACCTTCCACCAGCTTCGTTGCCCTTCTCTGGACACACTCGAGTAATTCAATGTCCTTTTTGTAGTGAGGGGCCCAAAACTGAACACAGTCATCGAGGTGCGGCCTCACCAGTGCCGAGTCCAGGAGTAAGATCCCTTCCCTGTCCCTGCTGGCCACACTATTTCTGATGCAAGCCAGGATGCCATTGGCCTTCTTGGCCACCTGGGCACACTGCTGGCTCCTGTTCAGCCAGCTGTCAATCAACACCCCCAGGTCCCTCTCTGACTGGCAGCTCTCCAGCCACTCCTCCCCAAGCCTGTAGCGCTGCTGGGGGTTGTTGTGGCCCAAGTGCAACACCCGGCATTTGGCCTTATTGAAACTCCTACAGTTGGCCTCAGCCCATCGCTCCAGCCTGTCCAGGTCTCTCTGCAGAGCCTCCCTACCCTCGAGCAGATCAACACTCCCACCCAACTTGGTGTCATCTGCAAACTTACTGAGGGTGCACTCGATCCCCTCGTCTAGATCATCAATAAAGATGTTAAACAGGAGTGGCCCCAAAACCGAGCCCTGGGGGACACCACTCGTGACCGGCCACCAACTGGATTTAACTCCATTCACCACAACTCTTTGGGCCCGGCCATCCAGCCAGTTTTTTTACCCAGCAAAGCGTGTGCCCATCCAAGCCGCGAGCAGCCAGTTTCGCCAGGAGAATGCTCTGGGAAACAGTGTCAAAGGCCGTACTGAAGTCAAGGTAAACAACATCCACAGCCTTTCCCTCATCCAATAAGTAGGTCGCCCTGTCGTAGAAGGAGATCAGGTTTGTCAAGCAGGACCTGCCTTTCATAAACCCATGCTGACTGGGCCTGATCATCTGGTTGTCCCGCACGTGTTGTGTGATGGTACTCAGGATGAGCTGCTCCATCAGCTTCCTGGGCACCGACGTGAAGCTGACAGGACTGTAATTTCCCAGATCATCCTTCCGACCCTTCTTATATATGGGCATCACATTGGCCAGTTTCCAATCTGTCGGGACCTCCACAGTCAGCCAGGACTGCTGGTAAATGATGGAAAGTGGCTTGGCGAGCACCCCAGCCAGCTTCTTCAGCACCCTCGGGTGTATCCCGTCTGGTCCCATAGACTTGTGTGTGTCTATGTGATGCAGTAGGTCACTGACTGTCTCCTGGAATGTGGGGGGGTTGTTCTCCCAGTCTCTGTCCTCTGGCTGAGGAGGCTGGATTCCCTCAATACAACTAGTCTTGTTATTAAAGACTGAGGAAAAGAAGGCATTAAGGACCTCAGCCTTCTCCTCATCACTCGTTGCCATGTTTCCTCCTGCATCTAGCAGGGGATGGAGGCTCTTCCTGGTCTTTCTTGTGCTGTTGACATAGAAACATTTCTTGTTGTCCTGGATTGCTGAAGCCAGGGTAATCTCCAGCTGGGCTTTAGACCTCCTGATTTCCACCCTGCACAGCCTCACAGCATCTTTGTAATCACTGTGAGTGGCTAGTCCCTTCTTCCAAAAGCTGTAAACTCTTCTTTTCTCCTTGAGTTGCAGTCAAGCTCCCTGTTCAGCCAGGGTGGTCTCCTCTGTCGCCGGCTTCTCTTACAGCACCTGGGGTTCACCTGCTCCTGAGCCATTAAGACTACCTTCTTGAAGAGTGCTCAGCCTTCCTGGACCCCTATACCCTTCAGATCCCAAGGGATTCTGTCAAGCAGGTGCCGAAACAAGACAAATTCAGCCCTTTTCAAGTCCAGCATGTCAGTTCTACTGCCCTCTCTCCTGGCCTCTCTAAGAATAGAGAACTCTATTATTTCATGATCGCTGTGTCCTAGTCGTCCTCTGACTGCCACATCATCCACCAGTCCTTTTCTGTTCACAAAGAGGAGATCCAGCAGGGCACCTTCTCTGGTTGGTTCTCTCACCAGCTGCATCAGGAAGTTGTCCCCCACACATTCCAGGAATCTCCTGGACTGATCCCACTCTGCTGTGTTGTATTTCCAGCAGATGTCTGGGAAGTTGAAGTCTCCCACAAGAACAAGGGCACGTGATCATGAGATTTCTCCTAAGTGTCTATAGATTATTTCATCCTCCTCTCTGTCCTGGGTGGGTGGCCTATTGTAGACTCCTACTACAACATCTGCTGTGTTGACCTTCCCCCTGATTCTAACGCAAAGACACTCCACCCTGTCTTCACTACACTGGTACTCAAAACAATCATAACAGTCCTTAACACACAGCGCCACCCCACCACCTCTCCTTCCTTGTCTATCCCTCCTAAAGAGCTTGTAGCCATCAACTGGCGCACTCCAGTCATGGGAGACATCCCACATTTGTGTAATAGCCACTACATCATAATTTTCAGGTTTCATCATGGCTTCAAGCTCCTCCTGTTTGTTACCCATGCTGTGTGCATTGGTATACATGCACTTCAGATGGGCTGATGTTTTGCCCCCTTCAAGTCTAGTTTAAAGCTCTCTCAATGAGCCCAGCTCACTCCTGCCCCAAGATCCTTTTCGCCCTCTGGGACAGGTGCATCCCATCTGATGCCAAAAGTCTGGCGTCCTGTATACCAATCCATCATTGAAAAATCCAAAGCCCTGCCGGTAACACCAGTCTTGGAGCCACAGGTTCATCTGTTGAGTTCTCCTGTATTCTTCTTCATCCATCCCCCCAGCTGAAGGGATGGAGGAGAACAGAATTTGTGCCCCCAACCCCTTAATCAGTTTCCCGAAGGACCTGAAATCTCTCCTCATTGCTTTAGGACTTCTCCTGGTAATGTCATCACTACCTACCTGAAAAACCAGGATAGGGTAGTAGTCCTTGTGTCTCACTAGAGCGGGGAGTTTTGCCTTGAGGTCCTTGACCCAGGCCCCAGGGAGGCAGCAACTTCCCTATGAAGCGGGTCCGGTCTGCATATTGGGCCTTCAACACCCCTTAGAATGGAGTCACCCACTACATTGATTCTTCTGGGGTTCTTTTTAGAACTGTTTTAATACGTGGTCTAGAATGACCGGGCCTTGGTGGACCTTGGTCTTCCTCCTTGTTTGTCTCATTCTCTTCCTCCTCCTCTTCTTCACTCAAAAGTTCCAGGGCCCCAAATCTATTGTGAAGGGACACCATGAAGGGTGAGGGAGGTCGGGAGAGGATTTTCCTGCCTCCCTGAGCAGGGACCTGTTTCAAGCCTCCCCCACCTCTCAGGTCCCCTCCTTCTGCCTGGTAGCAAGAGGGTGAGGGATTACCTACCTCGTTTGGAGCCTCCATTTGCTCCTGTTGGTTTAGGCGTGCTAGGGTGACACTCCACCAATCAATCTCCCTTTCACACTCCCTAATACTTCTTAATCTTGTGACCTCTTCTTTGAGTTCTGCCACCAGGCTGAGCAGGTCATCCAGCTGATCACAGCGCACACGGGTGTTATCACTGGTGCCTTCCGACAGGACTGACAGGCTCAGGCACTCCCTGCAGCCCAGGATCTGGACCACTGCATGTTTGCGTGGCAGCTCCGTCTGGGTCGCCACGTTCTTTCTGGTGGTGGTTTATCTCCTTAGATATACAGTATGGATTAGCTCTCACGTATGTTATCCATTTTCTTAAATTATAATTTTTTTCCCCATATCAGCAAAATTGACTGTATAACTACAAATAAAAAATACTTTCAAGACTATTTCTATCTAATAAGCCACCATAACATCCACTCAGCCTAATTAACCACTTTACCTGACTTGCATCAAGTTTGATTCATATTTGTGTTTTGCACTGGCAAACATACAATCAGTCCTGCTAATGTAAATGAACTTATGCCAATAAGGGGTGCCCAGTAACATATATCACAGTCTTTACACCCACAGAACATACTAGGGTGGTTTGAAGAAATGGGTTCCTCACCACAGAGGCAAGCTCTCCAGAAAGGTTGCTTAGGGCTGTGCTGCTCCAGGACTCAGTCTAAATTTAAAAGCACTATTAAAAGCATAGACTAACAAGTCAACCATTTTCTTTTCCATGTCAAGTTCATTAATGGAGAAAAAGGCGTCATGGCAAGGAAGTATTGGTGGAGTCAATGATGGTGTTGTAGAGGGTAGAATGAGGACAACTGACAAACTCACTGGAAAAAAAACAACTCACCACAAACCTGTGAACAATTCTTGCCCTCCAAACTGAGCTGACCCTAAGTCACCCTTTCATAAATACACAGTCATTCCCTGCAGCCATAGAGTAGATTTGCATGGTCCTTGTGTTTGCAGGACACCTCTGTGTCTTCCTCAAGAGCAGCTCCGGAGCAGCCAGCAGGGCAGGAATGCAGAAGCCCACAGTAAGCACTGGCAGTCCCTTAGGTAACGTTTACTTGACAGATCTTAGAATCACATTTCTGTTGTTGCAGCAGAACAAGAGCAAGGTGCCCAGGGCCTGCTCTGCTACTCCCAGTGAAGATGGTCACTGCAGCAATGGTGACACTACCATCACTCTAAGGATGAACCTGGAAGAGGGCAAGCAGTGCTATTGCTCCCTCAGCTGGATAAAGCTGCATTGCTTCTCCCTCACTGTGCAAGTCAGAACATGCTGCAGATGAGAAACCAATAGCAATTCTGCCTTGTACAATGAATCCATTCTTGACCGACACTAATGTAAGTACCACTGCACAGTGAAGGCTGGATATCACTGAGTATTGACATATACAGGAAAGAATAACCTAGAGCTAAAATATGATAAACCACTAACACAAAGAGTATACAAAACTGACCACTGATCACATCCGTTTGATTTTTTTAATTCAGTGTTCTGTTTCTGAAGCTTGTAGAAATCCTTCTTCTAGATCTACAGGCCAAGAGAAAAAGTCACCTGAATGATGGGATTCAAAACTGTTGACCAAAGATATTTCAGGCCACTGGGCAATGAAAATAAAGCAAAGAATCTCACACCTCTACTTCATTTTGCCAGGAAAGAGACTGTTAGTCACACACGCCATAAAGGGTAATATCCATGATGAAAGCATCATTGGCTAAAAGTAAAAAAATTACAGAAAACTGAGAAATCTTTATGTCCATACATGCACACAGGTAACACTGGAAATATGTATATATTGCCAGTAAAATATGGTCAAGATATAAATTGATTCCAGTTAGCACTTGCAAGAAGTTAGATATCAATGTTATCAAATCATGCTTAACTAAATGTAAAATTCATTTTAGTCTAGTTCTTATAACTGGAAACTGATCATCACAAAGCAAACTGCAAACTCATCAGTGTATCTGAAAAATGGGTATGCAAATTTAAGATTTGATCCTCATTGCTGGATAAAGAATAAATGTTACTGCAGACATACCTTCCAAGCCTACTGGTTTTCCAAGCACCGTCCAGAGTCACCAATAACGTGGAATTTATCTGCAGTGCTTGTACTCAGCAATTTAAGCTACCCTTACTCATCCTGCTGAGACAGGTGGGTAAAGAATATGTTTATCTGTGTGGCAGGTCGCAACAAAAATACGGCTTCTTGGATGCTGAAGTGTAGCAGCTCCTGATTGCCTTTGCTCTTGGGGCTTCACGGTAGTTGGGGCCTTTGGCCAATGGGAGCCACTACTGACTGCAGATCAGATTTGGCTGGGTATAAATGGAGTCCCCTGGGGCAGCCATTTGGAGCTCATCGAGGACTCTCCCCTTGAGTCATGATGCTGCCCTGAGCAGGTCCTTGAGGTTGAGAGCCCTCACTTGTTAGGTGAGTGATAAGAGCATTTTGGGTTGTAGTTGAACCCTAGGGAGTAGTGCTTTGTTCTGCGTTTTGGGTTGTCGTTAAGTCCTAGGAAGTTGTTCTGTTCTCCTCTTACGGACATTCAAACCTGTAATTTGTGGAGGGCTAGTTAATTGTGTTGACAATAAATTTTTAATTTTTGGTGGTTGGTTGTTTATTAGAGAGCCTTTGTAACAGTCTGTGAGCAATGAAGTGTCAAGAATTGCTAGACCTCTGAACCAAAAACCTCATCCAGAGTCTGCAAGCAACGCAACAGCAGCTAGAAGCTCAAAATCATAGAGATTAGAACTATAATGCCCTATTCATTCATCCCAGCTAATTCTCCTGAAAACTCAATATCTTTGCCAGTGCTTTGTGCAATTCCCTCTCACTATTTTTATTGTTGCAGCTTTTTCCTTCACCTCTAAGGTCAGAAACACACTGAGGAGAAATGGTTTGGAACAGTAAAGCCTATTTGTACTTTATCTGCAGAGAACTATGTGCTCTCTCTTATAATCACAGTTTATCAGAAAAATGGTAAGGAAAGAACAAGTGATTGTCTCGTAACATTTTCATCTTTTAAAATGATTACTACAGTTCATATTTCTAAGCTAAATGAAAAAAAAAAAATTAAAGCTCTTTTGAGCAAACTTGAATTCTTCTGTGCTGATACCTTCTGTCCTTTAAACTAGTTATTTGGAAAAGAGATGAAGTGTCACTGCTTCAGGCACTTTTGATCTTTCTGTACTTTGTTCAGGTTTGTAGTTTATACATTTAATCTTGCTTTCACTTATTAATAACTTAAACTGCACATATTATAGGAAACATAAGATGGTAAGGTATGTCAGCAGAAATGTACCATCAAAATGAAGGGACTTAAGTGACCTAGAATATCTAACAAATTTGTTGTTCAGAAAATGTAGATATGTTAAAATTACAGAAAGCTAAACTGAATGAAGACCCTTAAGGCAGGCATCACAAAATTAAGAAATGCCTGGTGGGAAATTTCTAGCTTTGATCTGAGTCAATTCCCAAAAAACCAAAGATGCAATTCTGAGACAAAGCCAAAGACACAATTCTAAGCATAATTTTACATTTCAAAAGAGTTCTGAAAAGTCAACATAACACTTGAAATGCCTAATGAATGCAGATGCTTGATTTCTGGAAGCAAGACAATTAGAATTGGTATCAGGGGGTACAACAAAGAACCACTGCTTCTTGAGTTGGAATATAGGATCAATTAACCCACAAACTGCTGAATACAAACATACTATAGATTCATATTATCAACAAAAATCATTCATCTCTAACAAGAGTTGCTAGTTAGCTCTCTCCAAAAGCAATGATATGAAGGAATGAGAGTTGGTGTTTTCCAGGTTTATTTTTTGGGGAAAATAATTTAAGTTTTGTTGCAACTAAATTCTTCAAGCATGACATAAGCTTCAGATGTGTCAATGGTCAGACATGTGGAGAAAGCACCTATTTTTGCAACATACAGCTTCCTACTAACAGACTGTATTTGGGAGCAAAAGGGGGGATAGGGAGCAAGTGACTCCTGGATACAGTAACAGGAGCAGATTCAGTCCCAGAAGATATTGCCTTTTAGAAATAAAGAAGTGAACAGAAAACCTAACTGTAAGCAGAATTTCTCTACGTATCCAGCGCATTGGCCTCCCAACCACACCTTAAAGCACTATTAAAATTGTCTGTGGTAATAACAAGGCAGGAAGAGTCCTGTTTAGCCTGTATTTTTGGACAAGCACTGCCTCTCACAGCTGAACCAGGGTGACAATATGGAGGACACACAGTACACCCAGAGCAGCCTGCCTCTCTCCCTATGCTTTCCAGCTTTACAACCTCTGTTTCCTAGACAACTGCTTTGTCACCCTGACACTTTCTACCTCCATTCCCCCATGCACAGCCGACTCTTCAACATAAAGAAGCCAAAGTATCAAAAGGAGGTGTACCATCTGCAGCGCTAATTTCTGTAATATCTAGATTTAGTCTGGCAGTCTCACACCTACCCATTCTTTGCCAGCTGCAAACCAGAATGGGTTTGACAGAGTATGACCAGAGCCCAGCAGCCCAATTGAATACAGGGAAGCACAGTGGATTCACCCTTGGCCCTTGTGATACTTGTTGCTAAAATTCCTTCCATATTGTGTTCTGACATCAAATAAACCAGACAGTAGAAAAGCATTTGATCTCTGTAACAATTTTTGTTATACCTTTAACTCATAGAACATTGTTTTTAAAATCAAGAAAATTTTATATATATCTATATATACAGATAGAGATATACGTAACTCAACCAACTGAAATGTTTCTTGCTCTGGCTCTAGGGAGCATAAGAAAAATTTCTTGCAGCTTTAAGCTTCAACGTATTATTTGGTATGAGAAAGTATTGTAAGAAAATAAAATCTTATCAAGGCAAAAGCATTACAGAGAGTAGAAGTAACCATGAATGAAAGTTACCTACATCATCAGATAAGAGACTCTGAAAGTAGCTCCTGCTTCAGAAAAAATTAAGAGAAATAGTACTTCTGCAGCCTTTTGGCTTTTCTGGAAGTTTCAGTGCTAAATCCTGAGTCCTGTTGACCTAAACCGGTCTGTCAAAGAGACAAACATTCATCACTCAGCTTCCATATTTTAAAAAAGCACAAGGTTTTACTTTAAGAGGTTTAAAAAATGCACCCAGACAAAGATCCCAAAAGTTCAGATGCTTAACTAAAATTCAACACAACCAAACTGTCTTGCAAAACAGGACTGAAATCCCACCAGAATTTTCAAGAGCAAAATTTTTTTTTCTGTCTTGACTTAGACACGACACACAAATTTCTGCCTTCTCCTATCCTACCTTAACTGGACCAAAGCAGCACACCTACATTTTTTTTCTGCTCCATTTTAACATCCTTTTTCTCACTCTAGAAACCACACCCTACAAAAAGAATACAGAAGTGCACCAGTACTTACCTGTTTGTATTTTTTACTATTTTATCAGCCCATTCTAATTTTTACTCAGTGTGAACATTAAGTTCAACAACAACAAAGCTGATTCTGGTTCCATCAGACCTTACATTTGCCTTTTGAAACTCAGTGATCCCTGAAACCTTTTAGTCAAATGAGATTATTCTGAGCTTTTTAAACAACATCATCATCACTAAATTAATCTCAGAACATGATATAACCTATGCAGCCATTACTGTCATTCACTAGACACTGCAGATGATGAATAGGATTTTCCTGAGGTTTGATAACCAAAAATGAGACCAAGATTCAGTTTATTAACCCTCTCTGCCTCCTGTTCTAACCTGTATAACAAAAACCATCAAAATAAGGTGAAGGCACCAACAATGGTTTAGAAATTTGCAGAACTATCTCCAGCAAATAAATGCAATACTATAAAAATAGGAGTGTAGATAATAGATAATTGAGGAACAGCTATGAACCTCCCACTCAACATATGCACATACACACACTGCATTTATTATAGAAAAGCACCAAATGGTAAGAAGTCCAAAGTGTTTACTGTTTTCATTTTTAAAGGATTGGCCCTTGACAAGTATCATCAACAGGTTCTATAGGAACACAGGAGCTGAACTTCCAAACCTTCAAAGATTCTGCTTCTCCTTTTTTAAGAATTATATTAATACACTGGCCCAAATATCTGATGACAAATTCCCACCATCTCAAGGGGAATTTTTCAGTTGATACTTAACTTTTTTTATAAAAAAGGACATTTTATTTCTGTCTTGACTTTGTTCACAAGCACTCAAACCACAGCATTCTCAACAAACTATTGCATCATCTTTGTATCTCCATGAGCACCTCATATCATTACTTCTGTAATACTATCATATTCTCACTAAAAGCCTATCAAGAAAACCCATTGCCACATATGAAGGCCATTTAAAGAAGATTAAAACCCTCCTAAAACCCTTTATGTCATCAATCCGACCATCAGCATACAGATTCTTTCCTTGTTACAGCAAAACGCCTTGCGAAGAGGACACAAAGAAAACAGAAAAGAAAAAGAAAATGAAGTGAAGCAGCGAAAGTAAAGTTGCTGCTGAAGTCTCTCTATACTAACAGAAGCTGGTTTTATTAGAGCCTTATGTTTGGCTCAGCGGTTGAATATGCTTCATCAGTGTGAGCGCCTGCTGTTACTGTATTAGTACCTTAAGATTTGCACAGGTTTCAGAGGTGCTGGCTCTAGGAAATCTCAGTTTCTGCATAGTAAGAACTGCAGGTCAACCCAAAACTGACTGGGCTGTTCTGAGGTAAGATACAATTATGAAGAACAACACTAAGATTCACAGACAGCAAGGATGGATTTAATAAAATGGTATAGCAAAAGACATACCCTGAACAAGCTGATTATCAATTTCCCCTTATTGACATATGTTTGGAGGCCTGGCAGGTACAAATGATTCCAAGTTCTACTTCTGCCTATACAACAACAGATTTTCAAATGTAGGATTAGCATTAATAGAAAAATGGGAATGAAAAACTGTATCCATATGTTTTAAGGGCCACAGCTCAAGTCAGTGGAATATAGTCAATAGGGGCTGAAGCTACCTGGCTTTATCCTTCATTTCAGAGAGTTCACCAGCCATAGGGAAATGTGAAAGAACAGTTTAAACAGCTTCAGGAGAGACATCATCAGCAACAAACTATAAAAAACGCTACTGCAGCCTTTTTTGCACATCATAAAATATAGAAAAAAGTTATTTCAACATTCCCCTAAGTACAAATGGTCCATTCCCCCATGTAGCAAACATATCTACATCTACACTGCTGTATTGGTAATGCAGAGAAACTACTACCTTTGCATCTGATTTATCTGAATTATTACAGACTGTCCCTTTCTGAGGACCTGAGATGACTAACTCTGATGTATGCACATCTATTCTGGGTTATTTATACTTCACAAGGCTCATCTCACTCTGTGCCTCTATCGAGAATTATGCAACTTCATATTTGTATTTTCATATTGTATTTGCATACATTAAAACTATTCACATGTTTCAAAAGGCTGGCCAGATGCGTCATAGCCAAAAATCAAGTAAACCAAGACAGTTCTTGTTTGAATACTCCATACTGTTAAGCTTATGATGGAAAAAATACTGTACAAAGTAAAGCTGTTTTCAGACACACCACATACTGGTTCTGAAGCTGTACGAATACGCACACATTATCCCAGCTCTTTAAGTAATGATTCTCTAAGTAATGAATCTCTAAAAATGCAAAACAACTCACTCCTCGTTGCGACAACCTTCTCTTCTCCCCAGTCATCATAACTCCTGAGTGCACAGGACAAAAAGGCTGACAATTTGGTTTAAAATGTCTTGCCTAATAAACACCCTCTCTTTGATCTATGACAGCTGTAGAATTAAAGCCTAGATGAAGGCTGTATGCCCATTATCAGTAAGGCTGCACAAAACAGATGCCCCCTGAAAACTGCAGAGGCTAACAAAATGCCCACCTATTTTCAGGTTATTGTTTTTAAGCACACATATCAAAAATACATGCAGCTGGTGAACAGCTTAATTCACACTGCCTGATGTTTTTTGACACAAATATTTTCCCCAGAGAAACAAATTACTTCTATACATCACACCCCTCATTTACCTCAAATGTATCACCAGAATTATCAGTAGCTTTGTTCTCAACCTACTTATTGCCTCATTAATGCACAGAAGACTAACATTTGCAAGCAGTCCAGTAAGCAAATTGCTGAAATCTTCCTCTGAAAAACTCAGAGCCACTTTCTCATTGTGTGCTGAAACATTTCATGCCACTAGAGAAGACAGCTCAGTATCTTTTACATATTTTTCATAGTTTGTTTTTCCACACTGTGTGCAAAGAGATTGTGCAACTCAGTGAGACAGGAAATCTCTGATGACAGGATAGATATATTTTGGATAGTGAAGTTATAGCAACTAATATACCTGACCTTCTCAATAAAAGTAAAAAAAAAAACCTTAACTGTGTATATTTTGCATCCTACTAGTCTGTTTCAAAAACTTAATCTCAGGAAAAGCACTTGTTTTGTTACTTATAAATAATAGAGCCAATCCAAAATCCTACCTATGAAATCTTCGTGAGACCATTTACCATCACATACTTTTCCCATTCATGAAAAAACTACTAACTTATGAAACAAAGTATTAATTAATGTATTTATAGGTTTCTACATTACTGTTTTGAAGGGATGGTTAATTAGCAGAACTTCAGCTCTGCTAACAGCCTCTATATTAGCACAGAAACACCACAGCAGTAGTGCAATGGAACACATGATGTAATGGATTGGCAATACTTGGTGTTAATGGCATTGCCCATATTCAGCTGTAGAGTTGAATAAAGAGGTCTGGTAAAGCCTGCTAATGTAAGCAGGTCCAATAGATTTACCCCCTTTTGTCCTTCCTGAACATCAAAAAGCAATAACCTCTCAGGTGTAATTGTCATTCTGTATTCAGAAACAAGAGTTTGTGTTCAGAAACACTAGTTGTATCTTTCCATTCATCAGTTACAGGGACAGAAAATCATATCACACTGTTAGGATGTGCTATCATCTGTTACGATAATTCCACTCAATACAGGATTATACCTCTTCCTTCTGTGTACTACCATTAAAAATTGCCATTTGCCCATTTATATGGCTTTTGTTCTTCCTTTCTTCAGGTCCCTAAGTAGGAAGGGATACTCTCCTACTACAAAGAGGTTGTTCTGTGCTTATGCAGAGTGTCACTAGGCAAACATATACTTTCAGCAAATTTTACAGCAACTAGCTAAACCCAGGTCTGATGAATGTGCCACCCCTTGAGACACACTGTAATTTACAGTCTGCTCCAAATTATAGCAATTTAATGAGAGGAATTTGCCTTGGTACTTCCAGTATTTTTGGTAGAGATCATTAGTGCCACATCATTTAATAGCTCTTGAGTTAGCACACACCTGTTCGTTTTTGCTTGTCATTTTAATACGATCTAAAGCAAGAAGCATCATGAAATAGAGTCTTATAGTTTTAGCTAGGCTATTTTACTAGAACAGTAACAACCCTTACTTGTGAAGTATGACAGAGGAACACAACATACTATGCCTAGGAACAGTAACAAGGTCCAAGAAGAATCTAGAGCCAAAGAAAAAGATGCAGCATTTCTGTGTGCAGTGCCTTAACCACCACTTCTGTCACTGCAGTGAGAGTGCACCACATGGTGTGACACAACATCAAGCCCTTGATGCTGCATAACAGGAGCATACAATGCTCAACACCTGCCTGTCCTGAGGGCAGAAGCAATGAGTAAAATACTTGACTGCAGCCATATAAATGATATGTATAGTCAGAGTTTTACACAGAGCCAGTATGAGTGAGCATGAAGCAGTTTTCTAATTCTTTTCACAGTTCATCCAATCCATAGGGTTTGTGTTGCTCCAGTAAGAGCCCCCCACCTTAGGAGCTGAATCATCGTTGCTCTTCACACACCTCCCATCCAGCTTACACTTATGCAGCCACAGTATGGAGCAGAATTTCTAAGTTTCAGTACATTTTCTGAATATGAGATGAGCCCAAGGAGAATTGGGTGAACTACAAATGAAGGGCCCACACTTCATGTTATCTAGAACCCCATTTCCTTTCCACAGCTATTAGTGCAGGCCAACTGTGGACAAATTAGACCCACTGAGGTATTTTTAACTGGGCTTTAGTGTTGCTGAGACACTGTTTTCAGTAATGTATTAGAACATTCAGGCTGCAGATTAAGAAAGCAGCAGGTACAGAAACATTGCCATGATGTTGACTGAGCTTGGTTTGACAATGTTTATTAGCTCAGATATGAAGTAATTTGGGCATAAGTTATAAATTCCAGGTTAATTCAGACAGGTAAGCACTACTGCTGCTGGTATGAGAGGCCATAACTAACAGGCCTTACTTGAACCTACCCTAACACAGACAGATCCAAATATGGTGTTTCTTGACTTGGGAGTGCTAGACACAATAGTACAAAGACATCGGTATCAAAGCCAGCTCTGGAGCAACCAAGATCAACAGTTTTGGCTCTGCATGAACTTCACTAGAGCTGAGCTGGTTCCTGCAGAGCCTGTTACCCACATGTTATGAAGGCTCTCAAATAAACCACCAACCACCAAAACCTAAAAATTTATTATTAACACAATTAACTAGCTCTCTGTAAATTATGGGTTCGAATGGCTGTGAGAGGAGAACAGAACAACTTCCTAGGGTCTAACAGCAACCCAAAATGCAGAACAAAGCACCACTCCCTAGGGTTTAATGACAACCCAAAACGCTTTACAAAACCCCACTCCCTAGGGTTTAACAGCAACCCAAAATGCTTTATCACTCACCTGACAAGCGAGGACTCTCAACCTTGAGGATCTGTTCAGGGCTGCGTCCTGACCCAAGGTCCCTTGAGGAGTTTCCTTGAGCAGTGTCCTGACCCAAGGGGAGAGTCCTCAACCACAGCATGCTGCTCCAGGGGACAAGCTCCAAATGATTGCCCCAGGGGACTCCCTTTATACCCAGCTGAATCTGACCAGTAGTCAATACCAGCTCCCACTGGCCAAAGGCCCCAACTACCATGAAGCCCTGAGAGCAAAGGCAATCAGAAGCTGCTACACTTCAGCAGCCAAGCAGCTCTACTTTCATTGGGCGGATGCACCTGCACACCACAAGCCAGGTTCTGGGAAAGCACAAAGCAGCAGGCTGCATCCAGCACCAGTATGGAGGTAGCAGAACACCAGAGCTCAAGCCCTGGAAGCACAGGACACAAAACAACTCTGCAGGAACAAGGACAGTCAGCTCTGACTTGGAGACTTAAAACGCTGCTAAGTTTCCACTTGGTATGACCAGGATCTCTGCACCATTTTTCACTATGTTCTCTAATAGCGACATTATCCATGCAGTAAACTATCATTATTCTGCCGTATGGGCCCCAAAACAACTCAGTGGAGACAAACCAACCCTCCCATGCCTTACTCCAAGCACATGTCTATTCCTGACCTATGGTCTGCAATTTCACATCATAAAAGACAGACTGGAGAGGAATGGATGCCCTGGGTTAGGTATCATTTACCTCTACTACACTTCTTAACAATTTCTTACAGCTAGATTATTGCTGTCACAGCTTTTTCACTTTAAATTCTATTTAGGTTATCTATCCTATTGATGGGCTCTACAGCTTTACAGCTTGTATTAATTATTTTATCCCAATTTACTGCAAAATGAAGAAGAGTTAGAACTTCAATTTAACCTGGAAGCTGCACACAAAGTACCTTGTACTTGCCTGGATTTAGGATTGCTTGGGATTTTATTACTGTAAGATTTTATTGACTTTGAAGTGCAAACATAACTGTGGGCAAGGGGAAATAATACAGATTTCTATATAATTTCTACTGAAAGAAGTCTTAAAGCAACTTTGAGTGAATTACTTGGTAGACTGACACTCCAGAGATAAAAATCACATAAAACACTCACTCGCTGAAGAGTAAGGCAAATATCCTACTGGGATTTTTTTGTTTCTTTTTTCTTAATCAAACCCGTACTTCAAAGCCAAGGTTTTCACTAGTGATGCCTATAGTAAGGCTTTACATCTGTATTTGGAGCATGTGAAAAGGATCAAGAACAATTCTATTATCATCACTCGGTGATTTACCACTGATTTGCTGATGTTGAGCTCTGAAGCTCCACTCCTGTGCACCTTTGGTGTGAGTTCATGGTGGCAAATGCATTGTAGTTCCTATTTAAAACAGGAGGGGATCATAGACAAACAGCATACCAACTCTGCCAAGTGATAACTTGATATGCCATGATTTCTATTGCTATTAAGCACCAAATAGCTTCTTTCTCCAAAACCAGAGAAGTTCTGTCAAACTTCTGAATGTGCTCAGAAGGGCCTACTTCAGTGGGGGAGATCTGAAAAATATAACAAACCTGGTAAGAGTCACAGAAACACAGGTGAGTGCATGCACATATACTAACGCGTACTGAACAGAACATTATTACTCTGACACTATTGCCTGTGATTTTCTTGGTTTACATTCTTTTGTATTTATCATTTTCATAGTTTGGTATCATTGACTTCTTGCCTCTGTTCCCATGTCAACTCTCATCACTTTCCTTTTTCTTTTCAACTATACTTTTCCTCCAGAATGCACTTTTTCTACCTTCTTCCTCCCTAAGGCAGTCCATTTCTCTTCAACTCCTGCTAAGGTTATCTTGTACTCACCAGCTTTCTGTAAGCAGGCAGTTGAAATTGTCCTACCCTGAGCTGCGCAGAAAAACCACAGCAGAGAACATAAGCTGGTTGTGTTCAAACTTTGCTGAAGAGTCACTGGCAGAAGTGTGCAATTCAGACAAAATTTATCTGCAGGAGTGACACTGTGAGGTATATGCTACCATCCCAATCTCCAGGCCAGAGAGAACTGGTTTAAAAATAATTTTAAAAGCACACCTAGAATCATTCTCAAGTGCCAATAGAAGCAAACGTATAATATTTCTGAAAGCCTGAGAAAATCTTCTCCTCAATTTCCAACTACCAGTCCATCAAAGTTTCCCAAGATCTAGGGCCAGCAGGATTCTCTAATGCCACAGTTCTTAATTAGTTGCAGCTTTTGGCTAACATTCTATATGTCTGTAAAGGTAATGAAGTATATTAACAGTGGCCTAAGAAATACACATTGAAGGTATCTCTTAAAAAAAAAAACCCACAGCTTTTTTACTCTTTGGTAAAATGAATAGGAAAATGCCAATCTAACACAGAAACAGCATCCTGGAATCCTTCACAATAAATGACAAAAAAGGTTCAAAATAAAATATAACAATAGAACAGCCTCTGGTATGGTATGCTAGGTTCAAGTGTTCTGTACCACTCATGTTACTTTGAAACTGTCTGGAAGAGAAGGATCTCGGAGTTCTAATTGACAAGCAGCTGAACATGAGCCAGCAGTTGCCCAGGTGGCCAAGAAAGCCAACAACATCCTGGCTTGTATTAGAAATAGTGTGACCAGCAGAAGCAGGGAGGTGATAGTCCCCCTGTACTCTGCACTGGTGAGGCCACACCTGGAGTATTGTGTCCAGTTTTGGGCACCTCAATATGAGAGAGATCTCGAGGTGCTGGAGCGAGTGCAGAGGAGGGCAATGAAGCTGGTGAAGGGCCTGGAGAACAGATCCTATGAGGAGCGATTGAAGGAGCTGGGACTGTTTAGTTTGAGGAAGAGAAGGCTGAGGGGAGACCTCATCACTCTCTACAGCTACCTGAAAGGACATTGTAGAGAGGTTGGTGCTGGTCTCTTCTCACAGGTGATTAGTGACAGAACAAGGGGGAATGGCTTTAAACTGCAACAGGGGAGATTTAGACTGGACATTAGGAAAAAATGTTTCACAGAAAGAGTGGTCAGACAGTGGAATAGGCTGCCCAGGGAGGTGGTGGAGTCACCATCCCTGGATGTGTTTAAGGGTCATTTAGATGAGATGCTGGGGGATATGGTGTAGGGGAGAACTTTGTAGAGTAGGGCTGATGGTTGGACTCGATGATCCCAAGGGTCTTTTCCAACCTGAATGATTCTATGAAACAGTTTCCAAAGCAAATTTATGTCATTATTTTACTATTTACAAAGAGATTTTACACAAAATGCAAATTAAACCAGATTATTCTACTCAATGCCTGTGGACAATAAGACATCAGGCATTCCAGTACGTCTTCAGTATTTAACTCACACTTATATCCTTATATAGTAAAATAAGAGCCTTGAACTCCAGAGATAGCGAGATCCATGGGTGTGTGCTTATGCTGTCATGAAAAAATAGTCAATATTCCCAACTCAACCTAAGGTAAATATCTTCCTTACTGTTTTACAAATGGTCCAAGCCAACACTGCTGCTTTTGTGTTGTGACACAAGTATGCACATAGCTGGGTGCATGAGATGCCTCCAAACTACACAACAAATTCAGGGTTCATCTGTCACCAACTGTGCAATTTCACCTAAGAAAACAGGACAAAATGATTCTCTTTTGCTCTGCAACCTCAGCACAGACTTTGTGAACAAATTCAACCTTAAACACTACAAGATCAAGTAGTTTCTTCCACAATTAATTTGCCAGCTGTAGGCCTCAAGGCAGAAAGTCTCCAAATCCCAGTCTGCCTTTTCCCAAATCAGAAGTCCTCCCTTTACAAGGAATCCAAATAAAATACCACATCACCTTTCCTGAAAAGGTCTTTACCTCCTTCTGGTCTTGCTCTTGAAATATTTTTATCAAGGTTCAGATATTTCTACTTCTTTATTTACGTAATTTTTTTGTAAGACCTCTCCAGTCTGTGGAAATCCATATCCTCTTGTTACTATGGGTCCATCCAGTCTCCATACCCTACTACTGAGTATTTCTCTGTTCTAACCCACAAACAATCCTGTTTCTTTTCCACACCAAATAACCTTAAAATTCACTGAGTTTCACCACTTCACCTTCCTTAGAGGGAGGATTTCTCCAGCCCATCACTTACTCTGCAACTTTTCCCCTGAAACCTCTCCACACTGAGACACTCTTAAATCTTGAGGGACCTTAACAGCATTTAAAAATACCTGACGGGTGGGAATGAAGAAGAGGGAGCTGGACTTCTCTCAGTGGTGCCCACTGACAGGACAAGTGGAAGTAGCACAAATTGAAACACATGAAATTCCATCTAAACACAAGAAAACACTTTTTTTGAGATGAGAGTGGTGAAACAAGTTGCTCAGAGAGGCTGTGGAGTCTCCGTCTGTAGAGACACTCAAAACCAGACATGGTTCTGGGTGGCCTGCTGTAGTTGAGCCTGCTTGAGCAGGGGGGTGGACTAGATCTCAAGAGGTACCTTCCAACCAAAATGATTCTGTGAAATCTCATTTCCAGCTGTGCAAGCTTGTTCAAATTCTCCCTCAAGTGAATCCTGTAGGTTTTCATTTCACCAGCCCCAGGGAAAACATGACACATGAGGGCTGACTCTGAACATCTGTTGCAAGACTGATCAGCATTTCCCAGCACCAAAGCTTCATCTGCCTTTGCGTTGGTACACCACCCTGCTCAGTTACGTTCCTTGCAGTTCCTATTTCACTGGCAATTTTTCCCAGTTCACTATTCATCAACGCTTCCAAACCAGTAATAAAGTTTGGTAAGAATCAGTCCTAATACAAAACCTTGTGGCATCTTGCTATTAATCTTTTGCTGGGTTGAAAATTGCTTATTCACCTTCTTGCTTTCTACCGCTCAGTTATTTAGACATAAGAATTTCATCTCTGACTGCATGACCCCCCAGCCTCCTTACCAGCCTCTGTGCTGCAGCTTTCTGAAAGTCCAACTGCTCTTATTCAGTCATGCTTTTGACATTGTGCTTGCAGAACCTCAAGAGAGAGGCACAAATAAACTTCTTGATTTCCGCACAGGTATTTCAAGAGGTGGAGGACGGAAAGGAACTGCTGCAGAGCAGAACAATTCTGCTTGTGGGGCTCTGGACCTAATTTCAAAAGTGAGACAATACATCCAATTGCTTCAGCAAATGAGCATGGCTAGCAGCAAAACACTAGAAGAGGACTCTTGGAATCCTGGGACTAATGACACATGTTGTGTTACAGTATCACTGAAAAAAGTGCATAAATAGCCTTGAAGGCAGATGAGAATATAGGACTCTCACTGCTTCCTACACACACAGCTTCTGCCTGTTTTATCCCTGACCAGAGTGCTTGGTGTCCTGCATTCAGGGAATTCATTTATGTATTTAAAAATTGAAAAACACAAGTGCTAGTGAAACAGCAGGCATTTGCTACAGATGTAGTAAAACAAAAAGCAACTTCTAATAGTACAGAGTGGGAAAATACAGGACCAAACATTTCAGCAGCTGAACAAGACAAAAACATTTTGCTGCACATACAAGTATACACCTGTGTGCTTCCTTGCACACCTGCTTGATGTTTAAAGATCGGGTGAGTGAACCATCAGGGTGAAAGTGATGTTTTTAGGTTCTAATGTTTTCCTTGCAAGCTCAGTTAGCAAGTCAGGAGTTATAAGCTCTGTTCACATGTACAGATTCCATTTCTGCTGTAAGAGGGTTTCTAGTTTTCCTGAGTATCCTGGAAAAATGGGGAAAAGTGTTGCAAGATACCTCTGTCAACCTTGTCTAACAAAAAGAAAATCAAATGATAACAACAAAAATTAGAATATTTCCCACTGAGAGAAAGACTATTTAAAATACTTGAACTTCAGAAACTATTCATGGTGTATTTCTGAAACACCAGCATGCAGCAAGATAACCATTTACACTTTTTCTGTTCAGAATCTACCTAACATATCAGCCATATGACTGATTCAGTTGGTTTCATGAACATCTTGCAAAACATTCCTAGCTTTAACCACAGCCACCGACCATGAGACAGGCCCCACAGCATTCTGTTACTTTCCCTGAGTAACATCAAAGATTTTGCTGGCACAAATATTGGAAAAACAAATGTAACTTTTGGGTCAAACACTTGCTTCATTTAAACATTTTCTGTCTATTTTTAATTGCCACTTTAATAATCTTTCTTGCTAGGAGGCAGTTAAAATTGCTGTGGGAAGTGATGACAACCCACAATCACAGTCAACATGACTAATTTTTTGTTGTTGTTTTAAACACCAGTGTGCCCCTTTATTAGCACTACATTCCATAATAGAATTGGATAAGCTTTCCAAAGGTTAATAAAATGCAAAAACTGAAAACTAGTTTCTTACCATCTAAAGCAACATGCAAGTTCAGCAGATTGTTTTACCTAAGAATACTTATTGTAAGTGTTCTAGGCTTTTGACATGTTTAAAAGTGACAGCTTGTCTTCAAAAATCAGTTTGTATTTTATTAAAAGCAGGTTAAGAAATCTAAAGAAAGAAATAAACATTAAACCTTGGGTCAAGTAAAATACTTTGGCCAACCCATCATCTTTTCCTTCTTCAGGAACAGGATGAAAAAGTCAATTACTTGCACAGCTCCCTCCCAGGAGATATGGTTTAGTCACCTGCCAACAGCCACTGCTGAAATTACACATACCTCAATGTGGGATGTGATTTTATTTTGTATAATCAACTTCCAAGGGGTATACTTTAGTTACATTTATATATTGGTGGTGGAATTTGCTTGTTTGCAGAAAATTCACTTTTGCTCCTTTTCACTTCATTTTATACCACTCTTTGGAAACTGATCACCCATTTTGTGTAAACTTGAAAACAAATTCCTTCATGATCATTGTCTTTAAGAAAGTAGTATATACTAGTCAGTGCAGTAGTACACACTCAGCTTAATAAGATGATGCCTAGCCAGTGTGGACAGCAGAGGATATAACATTTTTAAGCACCTCTTATGAATCCCCAATAAATTTTTAAAGGGCATTGACTCCAGTTAATTTGATTTCATTTTCCCCAGCATCAGCAAAATTTGGTATGAACAACCTGTTGTACCTTATGAAAAGTTTCTACAGAACTAATGAAATCTGATTATCTGATGATTAGTCATCATTATTAATTGTTGCTAGCAGTAAAACAGAAATTGTGAACACTTTAAAATTAGTAATCATTTATTTTTTTTAAGCAGCAGCATTGAAGTGAGACAAGTAAATGAATTTGGAAATCTTTGAAAACATGTAATTACAAAGGTGCTGCTTTTGCTGAGTGAAGATGTGGCATGTTCATTTCAAAGAACACCATGAACTTCAATTTAGGAGCATCACAAGCATTTGGAACTGAATAAAAATTTTTAAAAAAGAGTCAAGCATACTAAACGTTATTGTATGATATTGACTGTAAACCTGATAGCACATCTGCTCTACAGAAGTAATTTTATCATTGCTGAACCAAAGGAAATAAGCCTATCTGTTACAATTTGCGGTTACAAGCTGTGACTCCACTTCGCACTTCAGACGACACTCCTGGTACCCTGGGAGATGTCTGAATACCTGTTGGGACCAACAAGAAAACAAAGAGGATCTTTATGAGCACCTTTCTTTGCTAAGGAGTACACACTATACAATGGTCCCTTTTCAAACAAAAATTGTGGTTCAGACCTTGGAAAACAGACAACATCACAAGAGGAAGGATGAACTCTTAGCACTCAACACCCTTTTCTTCGGGGCAGTATTTGCTTAAGTAATGTAACTTGCAGAGCAACCACAACAGCTCTTCCTCAGCAAGACAGTAGAGTACTTCAGGAGCCAGGTTTCCCTCCTGCAAATCTTCTGGGGCTTCCCTGGAACGGCTGAACCCCTTCTCAGTCGATGCACGGCCAGCAGAATGCCTCCTGCCAATCCATCAGCGATGCCGCGAGCACCCAGCTTACCTGTTAAGCAGCGGAGTTTTCTCCAACAGCTTTGCCACAAGGACTCCCGGGATGGCATGCAGTGTTGCAGCATCTTCAGGCATCCACCACACTGTGCATTCTCCCAGGCCACCACAATGCCAGAGGTTATTGGGAAACGGCATGGCCCTCGGACTTGTTCACAAATGACACAAGAAGGTACGAGGCCGCAACCTCTTTCCTGACAAAGCACGAAACACTGTGACAGTGCAAGACACCTTCCCCTGCCCACTTCAAGCATGGCAGGAACATCAAGCCTGCCCTGCCATGGGAGCAGGGCACCTGCTGTAAGGAGGGAGCACCTCTGTGGCAGCAGCAGCTGGCAGGCCTGGCCACCGGGGCAGCAATGCAACTGGCCCTGCTGGAACAGGGCAGACACAGTGAAGCACAAGTGCCCATTACCTCCTGGCCCTATGTATATACAATATACATCTACCTATGTGCACATTTTATACACATACCTGTATAGGTTTTTTTCCTAACTTCATAAATCTAGAGCTTTAACATACTTATCTATCATACTTCAGGCTATCCAACCTTAAGTTTATCATACTACAGGTTATCTAACCTGAAAGCATTTCCATAAGTAAAATTATTCCAGCAATTGTTTTGTATGAGACAAACACCTGGACTACTTAATAGGATTAAATTATAGCATGGATAAAATTACCTTTAGAAGCTGAAAAAAAAAAATCAGCAAAATGCAATGAGATTAGATGGGTTATTAACACTTCAGTTAGGCCAAAAGCCTAAAAATGGTAATTTCCTTGATACTCCAAAGTTAATTTTTTGAAGATAGAAGCAGCAGAATTAGTCCTCTCAGTGTCTTTCACCACATACCTTCAAAGACATTGAACTCTTACCAGAAATGGAAAAAATTTGTCTTCAACTCAGTCATTGCCTCTTCTGAAAGGTAAACTGATAAAAATTTGTAAGTCTTAGGAGTTCAATTGTGTTGTAGAAAAAAAATCCCAATTTAAATCATTTTTTGCCTTGAAAAACAAAGCTCAAAGCGCAACAGGATTAAAGATCTTTCCTCACAAGAATTTTAAAAGCTGTATTTTACTGCTTTGGTGTCAGGCAATTTGTTGTATTCTAGCATCTTGGAGAAGAAGGAAAACAAAGTCAGAAATTTCAACAACAAAAATGAAAAGGGCTAAAGCTTGCTGCAGTCCTGATACACAACCTTCCAGTGAAAATTTAATCCTATATATAAGGATTTAATAGATAAGGATATTATAATAAAGTTCTTCTGCTGTTTTAAGATGAAATTTCTTCACTTTCTCAGTACTAGACTGCTGCTGAGCACAGACGGACACTTGTTTTGCAGTGTGCTGACAGTGGTTGTCATATAAGCAGTTATGGTGATGATAGTTTTCATTTATAGTCCAAGCCTTGGAGTAAAATCTTCCAAGATGAAAAGCTAAACACCTAGTGACAAATTCAATTTGTTCCCTAATGCGTATGAAAATGAATATGTACATTTATTCAGAGACATTACTCAAAGTTAATCACAATGTTATCGTGCCATTAGCCAAAAGTATGTCCATCATTTCTGGCAGTCTGTGCCAACGTTAGTTACCATGCACTAAAATAAACTGCAGTTAACACTCCACCATGTGAGGTAACGGGGGCTTGAACATCCCAGAGAATGACGCAGGCAGGCAGGTCTGGCTCAGCCACACGCAGCTGTGTTGACAAGTTTGACCTGACTGCAAGACGCTGCACAGGGACCTTGGAGGCTTAGCCATGCAGCAGAAATGCAGAGAGCGGCCTTTGGCCAGCGCTGAACTACAGCAGGTAGGATCTCCCCTGCTCTGAAACATCAGGAAGCACCATTTGGCAGTGATTTTATGGAATGGTGATAGAAAAGTATTTCTTCTTGAACTGAGGTTCTTCTGTATGCCACAAAGTTATGTTGTGCAGGGTCAAAGCTAGCAAGGCCAACCAGATCTGTGCTAGTTTTACACTGAGCCAAAAGCTGAGGGTCTCTGCAGATGAACTATGCAATAAATGCAATTTCAGTCAAATGCCACTAGGTTCTGGTAACTGCGGTTCACAGCTGAAAGGGACCATTAGCACACTGAGTCCCTTCCCTTGCAAGTGCCAAACATAACCAGCCAAAACTCTTGTGAGAGCTGATGGCGGTGGATAATTAAAGAAATGACACGCAGATAAGAGACAAATTGTAACAATTCTTCTGACAAACCTCCCTATGCCGAGGTAAAGAGCCAGAAACACAATGAGTTATCAAACAACTTCTGCAGACAGATGCTAACAGCTGGGTAAAGGGGAGGTTTTGCATTCAGAGGTGCAAGAGCCTCAGCAGCCACTGCCACTGAAGCCAAAGGAGGAGCGGGGAATGGTCAGGCTTCCTCTGCAAACAGAAGGAAGGTTTTAAACACAGTTTCTGCCCAAAGGGTCAGTAAAGAAAAAGGCTCAGATTTTTAAAAGCATCTTACTGCTTTCCTAACTCTTTCTGCTTGTATGGTTGAATGTACAGTCAAGAAATGGTAACAGGAAGAAGATAAAGTTATAGATATACAGTATCAAGACAAGCAGCTCCTGATACTGAATTATACTGCTGGATTAACAGACACTTCTCATTAATATACGTTACTAACTTTCTTCAGACCTCTCAGTTTATGATGCAGCTTTGTTAACCAAAAAGCCAGTAATGGTACCAAAAAAATGGTACTATCTAGGACAGCATATACCATGTTAGGAATCATGGAAGTGTTACTTTCATGATAAAACCCTAAGTACATTGTTAAAAAATAAAGCATTACCAAAATTAGTTTGATAGCAACAACAGAAACTTATTTTTTATTTAACACAAGTTATTTTCAGCTTTCAGTAGGCTCTTCCAGACAAGATGGAAGGCTAGAGCTCCTTCTTATTTTTTTGAAAAGAAAAGTGAACATACAAAATCTTGTTTCTGCTTATTTAGAAGCCTTGTAAAAATTTTTGTAGCTGTGCAACTATTTCTGTATCCACGGTTTCCATAAGTGCCTGAAAACCTTGTTCTCCCAGTAATTCCTGCTGTGCCTTTAGCTTCTCATAGACGAACTGCTGCAATGACACAGTGTGTACAGGGTCCTTCAGTGCAAGCTGTGGAAAACATGTAAGAGAAAAATATGTAATAATGCACTAAAAAATACTCTGCGACTTACTCATCTCTTTTATAACCTCAAGAAAGAAATCTTCTGCTTTGTACTTATTTGAGAAACAAGAGGAAAAAGACTGTAAAGCAAAGATCAAATTAATTATTATCAAAAGCAAATATCAGTTTAAAACTATTTGAAACAGTCTCAAATCATGGACTGAGTCTGCTGTAAGACTTCACCCTTCTATAAAGTAAAATAATTTTAAAGCTGCTTTGTTAATTACTGATGAATGAGTTTGCCATAACTCCTAGAAAACACATCAGATGTTACCATGACATGCACTTTAGAGATGGCATGATATAACTGACATTTTATTAGTAAGGAAACAAAACAGTGAAAAAGTTAGACTAGTTTAGATTATATGACAAACAACAACTACAATAAACTGTCCATACGCATAAAAAATAGACACACTTTTCAGTACTAGTACCTATACAACCTCATCAATCCAGCTGGATTATGCAGTTTTCTTTTTGGCAGGGAGGGACAGAGCATTTTCCACAGTTCCACTATTTTCCACAGTTAACTGCTAGGTAAATGAAGGGGCTACACTGACAGAGGACCTACTCTTAACTTCAGTATCAGAAGACAGGTGTGATCAGGCTAAGGACACAGAGTTACGCAGCATTTGTCCCTCAGTCCACCAGGCTGGATGAAAGGGGACAGGAGGTGGGGACACCTGGAGCTTGCCACATCATAAAGAAGTATAATGTTGAAATAAATGGGCAATTACTGCAGACCTGTGATCTCTTCATCTTAGTATCAAAACCAAACAACACTACTATTTATGCTGGAAGGTCAGGAAAAATATAATGCTAGATCTTAAAGCCCACTGAAATAGAAGACTTCTGAACTCATAATACCCTGCTATACTGCTATTTCCAAAGAAATGAGGCATATTAAACTTGCCTCAACTGCCATGTTGGCATATTAAACTTGCCAACAACTGTTGTTTTGGCATGATACAAAAAAGAAATATTTGAATTTTAATATGGAGTGAAAGACATTAAATTTTAAGATTATTTACTTATTTATTAAACAATATTATACCTAAACCAGGGGGAAAGACTGAAACAGCCACATAAATATAAGATGGAGTAAAGCATGCAAAACCACTGTAATTACCACAAAAGAGAAGTTAGTCTTATTTCTTACTAACAACTCCAGTGAAAAAGGAGGCTGCTTTTTAGCCTCTTCCATCAGTGCTTACAAGTTCTTCTTTCTTATTATGGTCATCTCACCTTTCACACTGTAAATCTCTCAGTCATTCCCTCAGTATTCCTAATATTGTCTTTTTAGCCTTCAATCCTTCACCATTTTCTACTATCCAGCTATTTTACATTTCAAAGGTAAGATATGATCTTTTTATTATTTATTTCTAACATTACACTCTTGAAAAGGGGAGTAATTGCAAACAACAGTTTAGTATTCTGTAATAATTCTTCTCAGTAAATGTAAACTGGTCTCTAGAATATAAACAGACTTTTCTAACAAAATTTCTATACCACAGCTACTGTAACCAAGATTTGCCACAGTTAGTGATATCCTTTTGTAACAGCATTAGCATAATCTACAGGATAAAAAAAAAAGACTGTCTTGCCAAGCAAAGAATCTACCAGTTTCTGAACCATTTGCATGTTAACCAACAACTGTAATTTGGGACACATACAGGTGACCCTAACAAAGCACCACTAGACACCTTGGGAAGCACCACTAAAAAGCCATTCTTTAACAACCTTTTAACCCACAAACCAACTAATCTACATATTTAGTTAACTGTATGATTTATGTGACCCTACCATAAACCCTTGCGTACACAGATTTAGAATGGGAGTAATTTTTCTTTCTACTCTGCCAAGACAAATTCACCTAATCAGCAATTTCGTGTTACAAAGTTTATTCTGATACCTAAAAAAAAAAAACAAAAAAGAAATGAAGAAAACCAGATTTACGTCAATGGTACATAAACATCTCATTTGCAATGTTCACTAATAAGTCTCAACTTAAGTCCAATTTTTTTCCCAATTTTAACAAGCTACTAGAATACAAGTATATGTGTAATGCTCTTCTAGCAGCCCAATGATGGTTTTCAAACTCTGAACGGAAGTGCTGTATTGTTTTGAAAATGAAGGCTTTGAATACTTGCTTATTTGCAAAGCTTGCTGGAACTTCAAGTCTGAGCTATCTCTAGCATCTCTTAAAATAATAATTATAGAGATGCTCTCCCGCATCTCTTAGAGGTGCTAACCTTCTAGCACCTGCCTCATGGCAGGTGACAATGGGTTTCCAAATAATCGTCTCTGCAATGTTACCAAGAAACAAGTAATCTTGAAAAAAACACCGAAGTGAAGACAAAACTTAATACATTACAGAAGTTAATATTTTTTATTCTTAACAGAGCTGCTGGATTTGCACAATGCTGGGAGTTACAGGAATAGGCTACCATATGCACTACAACTTTGGTACATAATTACTTTGATTTTAGAAGTATTATAATTCCACATTTTCATAGAAATTCAGTAAAGCTAGTGAACTTTATATGTACTCTTTGCATTAGATAGGAAAGTAACTGAAACACTTCTGTTGAATATTTACTAATATATGTTCTATTGGGACAAGTGAGAAATTGTACAAAACTGTGGTGCATTGACCCCAGGAAGACAGCAGGTGCCTACCAAAGCCGCTCTATCACTCCCCCTTCTCAGCTGGACAGGGGAGAGAAGATATAATGAAAGGCTTGTGGGTTGAGATAAAGACAGAGAAAGATCATTCACCAGTTACCATCATGGGCAAAAGAGACTCCAACTTGGGGAATTGTTTAATTTATTACCAGTCAAATCAAAGTAGGATAATGAGAAATAAAACCAAATCTTTAAAAGACATCTTCCTCCACCCCTCCTTTCTTCCCTAGCTTAACTTCACTCCCAATTTTTTCTACTGCCTCCCCCATAGTGGCACAGGAGGATGGGGAATGGGGGTTGTGGTCAGTTCATCACCCATTGTCTCTGCCACTCCTTCCTCCTCATGGGGAGGACTCCTCACACTCCTCCCCTGCTCCAGTGTGGGGTCCCTCCCACAGCAGACAGTCCTCCACAAACTGCTCCATTGTGAGTCCTTCCCATGGACTGCAGTTCATGAACTGTTCCAGCATGGGTCCCTTCCACGGGCTGCAGTCCTTCAGGAACAGACTGCTCCAGCGTGGGTCCCCCATGGGGTCACAAGTCCTGTCAGCAAACCTGCTCCAGCGTGGGCTCCTCTCTCCACGGGTCCACAGGTCCTGCCAGGAGCCTGCTCCAGCGTGGGCTTCCCTCAGAGTCCCGGCCTTCCTCAGGTGCATCCACCTGCTCTGAGTGGGGTCCTCCAGGGGCTGCAGGTGGAGATCTGCTCCCCCGTGGATCTCCATGGGCTGCAGGGGCACAGCCTGCCCCACCATGGGCTGCACCAGGGGCTGCAGGGGAATCTCTGCTCTGGTGCCTGGAGCAACTCCTCACCCTCCTTCTTCACTGACCTTGGTGTCTGCAGAGTTGTTTCACATACTCTCACTCCTCTCTTCTGGCTGCAGATGCGCAGGGGTTTTTTTTACCCTTTCTTAAGTATGTTATCAGAGAGGTGCTACCACCATCACTGATGGGCTTGGCCTTGGCCAGCAGTGGGTCTTGGAGGTGGCTAGCATTGGCTTCTAGCAGTTTCTCACAGAAGCACACCTGTAGCCCCCTTCACTACCAAAACCTTGCCACACAAACCCAATGCAAAAACTCCACTTAGTTTATTGCAACAGGCATAAACCTATCACTCACAGTTCAAAGCAGCAGCACTGTGAACCAGTAGGGACTTTTGTAGTATGATTAATGCTTGCTGCTAGAAGCCACATCTAGTGTCTGTAAGCCAAATGGCACTTAAGAGTCTTCAGACTTAATTAAGGAGTTAATACACTAATTTGATTTCATTCAGATAGTCACATCAAAAATATTTCAAGTAAATTAAAGTTTTCTGCAACAATAATACATTTGCTTTCCTTTCATGCTGCATTTTTAGAACTTGTATTCAGAAGTATCAAAACAAATGAAATAGCTTGGCATAATGTTTGTCAACAATATTAGACAATCATTTGCAATCTTAGCTGAATAAGCAATCAAAATTGTAAGTCTGGTAGCACAGTAAACTCTGATCTTTATTCACTGTATTTTCATTACGAAAAAATTGAAATAGTATCTGGTTTAAGAAAAGACCCATAAGATGTTTTCAGATTATTCTATTTGAAGAATCATCCTCTTAAAAACTGAGTTACCAGCTTGCTAAGCACTGAACATCCAGCATCAGTCCAGCATGGAACACAACCATATCAATATTAACACTGGCTACTTAAGTCTGTAAACACCGTGTCAAGGACTGTATTTTTCAATCAAAGTACGTATGCTGAGTTCCTAGGTGTGTGGCTAGAGTTTTTTTTTAATTGAAATGCTCCTGTTTCTCTTAAGAGCAAAACACACCTATTTTCCAGTAAAAGAAAAAAAAACCCTAGAAAATTCCAACAGCTTCTTAGTCAAAACAGCTACATACAGGAAACATAAGTTTGGCAAGGAAAGACACACTACTGAAATGTGCTTTACACCACTCAGTGAAAACCTGATTTGACTAGCTTTTGAATCTAGTTACTTTACAAGTTAATCTTGAATCTGGACACAGGTGCCTACCTTGGGGCTGGACTGAAGAAACTAATCTTCCATCTCACTGGTTGTAAAGAGCAGTTTGAATCAGAAAAGCAGTACAGAGATTTTACAGAACAACCAACTCCGCTTGCCAGCATCAATGGCATTCTGCAGAATTACCAGTTGTTTGAACCAATATTTGTTAGGTGGATGTCTTTAGACAACACTACAGTCAAAAATCAGTTTCCAATAAACATATATTATTCTGTACTGAAACAGTGATCTAATCACTACAAGAGATGACCCAAGCCAATGGAATGGCATTAAATGCAAGAACAAGTAAAACTTGGAAAAGTGTTTTGGTCATATCTGTTTTTGTTGAAAATTTTTGCTGAATTGTTGAAAGGATTTCCAGAACTTGAGAGATTCTCTTCAGTTTAAGTATGGATACGTTGATACTAAAGAGGAAGCAAGAATGCTGGACATAAAATCATACATATTTACCATGATCGTTAGTATCTCGTAACTGTGATGCTCTGGGAAAGACTGGAAAAATAGTTTAAGGATGGAATGTATCCTTTAAACAGTGATTATAAAATG
Organism: Strix aluco; assembly: GCF_031877795.1. Lineage (NCBI taxonomy): Eukaryota > Metazoa > Chordata > Aves > Strigiformes > Strigidae > Strix > Strix aluco. The sequence continues at coordinate 11,933,644 of NC_133971.1, read as the reverse complement.
GAGTCAGACAGTACGAAAGGCTCCCAATATCAAAGCTTTTTAACGGATTTCAGTAGGACTTGCATTAGATCTGTGGATAATTAAATGCATAAGGAGAAATTATACCCCAAACAATGAAGTAAAAGTATTACTTCTAGTAAACCACATTATCACATAAAACTTGCTCATCTAGCTTATTACACTGTAACTCATTTATTTATTTTCCTGAAGATGTAAAATCACAATTAATCTAGCTTCTTCCCATACTAGGTTGAAATAAAAAAACCTCGCAAGCCACCTATATTTATATATAAACACCACGTAAAACATGCACCAGCATGAGTACTTCAAGTTTAAATAAGACTTTAAATAAGATTTTTAATTGAATGTACTTAATTTTTCTGCTCCACAGTTTCAAATAAAGAGCTGCTAAAGCTTAACTCCCTTTTTGAATAATGATGCCAGAGTTCTTAAAAATATACATTAAGGGCACATAAAAATAAGTCACTTGCATTGCACATAATGTATAGACCTCAATGTCATGAATTACTCTCCACCTCTCTACATTTTCTTCAATATATTTGCAAAAATATAGGAGTATCTACAACTGTCAATTACATAAAATTATCATAAACTTATAAAGCACTGTCCTAGCTAAAGCTCTCTTTAGTAATGGTGAGCTATGCATAATAATAAAGAGAGGTGCCAATGACAGGATAAAGGGATAGATCAAAGAAAAATATGTAGACCCTGTGCTAACATCAGGAAGTGATACTTAGCATGGACCATGCCAGTTTATCTTTTCTCTCATATTAGTGGCCTTCGAAGTTGTAAAGCGTTATTATATTGAAAGAGGGAATCCCATTTATCTTTTCATTATTGTGTTATGAGGTTTAAGCTCTAAGCCCTGGTACAAGCTGCTGATTCAGCAATGGAATATATAGAAGGTAGAAACCCCTCAGGAATGAAGTGGGACAGGAGACTAGAAACTTTAAATTGATTGCAGACTCCCTTTAGGTCCTTCTTGATTTTTCCTCTTCTCACTTCAAATGTTTGTTCCCACTTTTCCTTCACCAGAGGTACCTGCTACTGCAGTTGTTCTAAATGTTACACGAATTGAGTGTGTGCACTGATACTCCTACAGAGAGGAAAAAAATTCCAGTATAGGTGTGTAGGAATGGGCCCAGGTGATGTTTTGTTTTTAATCCAGTTTTTCAAATCAACTGCTAGCTGTGCTTTGAAAGCCATGATTAACAATCCCAATTATTATTTGACACTTCTACTACTACTGACCTACTCAAATGACCTGTATCATTCTGAAATAAACAGCCATGAGAACTGGCATGTCTCAGTTGCTGCACAATCCACAAAAATTTAGACTAAGAAATTTCAGCTGGGATTCAGAATTAAGTTATAGCAGACATTCAAAACAAATAAGAGTTTCCTTGCTTTAACAGCTGTGAGAATTCACTTAGAAATAAGAATACAATGAATACTAAAGTTAGCTGAAAAAATGACAGTATAGAAGGCTCAAGTCTGAAATACATTGTCAATAATCAGCTAAATACAGGAATGAGAAGAGTAAAACAGAAAGCTATTCTTACAAAAGAGTACTAAAAGGGGAAAAACAGGGTTTTCACATAATGCTTAGGAATCTAGAAAACACAGTAACTGTGGAAATAGTTACGACTTAGATTATGAGATCTGAAATGAAAGTGAAGCTGCGATGTTCATGTAGGACAATTTATTCTGTGTACACCTTCCAAGGAAACAAAGGCTGAAAAGCTGGTTAAGCTGAATGTTTAAAGAACACCTGAGGAACAAATCACAAGCAATTCATTACAAAAAAAAGGCAAGTGTCATGCAAAGGAAGATGTATTTCCCATGTAAATCACAGAATCGTCTAGGTTGGAAAGGACCTTGAAGACCATCCTGTCCAACGATCAACCCAACATTAACAGTTCCCAACTACGCCATATACCTCAGCGCTATGTTGACCCTACTCTTAAACACCTCCAGGGATGGGGACTCCACCACCTCCCTGGGCAGCCCATTCCAATGCCTGACAACCCATTCTGTAAAGAAATACTTCCTAATATCCAGTCTAAACCTTCCCTGGTGCAACTTGAGGCCATTCCCTCTTGTCCTATTGCTTATTTCTTGGCTAAAGAGGCTCATCCCCAGTTCTCTGCAACCTCCTTTCAGGTAGTTGTAGAGGGCGATGAGGTCTCCCCTCAGCCTCCTCTTCTCCAGACTAAAACCCCCAGTTCCCTCAGCCGCTCCTCGTACGACATGTGCTCCAGACCCTTCACCAGCTTCGTTGCCCTTCTCTGGACACGCTCGAGTAATTCAATGTCCTTTTTGTAGTGAGGGGCCCAAAACTGAACACAGTCATCGAGGTGCGGCCTCACCAGTGCCGAGTACAGGGGTAAGATCACTTCCCTGTCCCTGCTGGCCACACTATTTCTGATACAGGCCAGGAAGCTGCTGGCTCCTGTTCAGCCAGCTGTCAATCAACACCCCCAGGTCCCTCTCTGACTGGCAGCTCTCCAGCCACTCCTCCCCAAGCCTGTAGCGCTGCTGGGGGTTGTTGTGGCCCAAGTGCAGCACCCGGCATTTGGCCTTATTGAAACTCCTCCAGTTGGCCTTAGCCCATCGCTCCAGCCTGTCCAGGTCTCTCTGCAGAGCCTCCCTACCCTCGAGCAGATCAACACTCCCACCCAACTTGGTGTCATCTGCAAACTTACTGAGGGTGCACTCGATCCCCTCGTCTAGATCATCAATAAAGATGTTAAACAGGAGTGGCCCCAAAACTGAGCCCTGGGGGACACCACTCGTGACCGGCTGCCAACTGGATTTAACTCCATTCACCACAACTCTTTGGGCCCGGCCATCCAGCCAGTTTTTTACCCAGCAAAGCGTGTGCCCATCCAAGCCTGGAGCAGCCAGTTTCGCCAGGAGAATGCTGTGGGAAACAGTGTCAAAGGCCGTACTGAAGTCAAGGTAAACTACATCCACAGCCTTTCCCTCATCCAATAAGCAGGTCACCCAGTCGTAGAAGGAGATCAGGTTTGTCAAGCAGGACCTGCCTTTCATAAACCCATGCTGACTGGGCCTGATCATCTGGTTGTCCTGCATGTGTTGTATGATGGTACTCAGGATGAGCTGCTCCATCAGCTTCCTGGGCACCAAAGTCAAGCTGACAGGACTGTCATTTCCTGGATCATCCTTCCAAACCTTCTTATATATGGGTGTCACACCGGCCAGTTTCCAATCTGTCGGGACCTCCACAGTCAGCCAGGACTGCTGGTAAATGATGGAAAGCGGTTTGGCGAGCACCCCAGCCAGCTCCTTCAGCACCCTCGGGTGTATCCCCTCTGGTCCCATAGACTTGTGTATGTCTATGTGATGCAGTAGGTCAATGACTGTCTCCTCCTGGAATGTGGGGGGGTCGTTCTCCCAGTCTCTGTCTTCTGGCTGAGGAGGCTGGATTCCCTCAATACAACTAGTCTTATTAAAGACTGCGGAAAAGAAGGCATTAAGGACCTCAGCCTTCTCCTCATAATTTGTTACCATGTTTCCTCCTGCGTCTAGCAGGGGATGGAGGCTCTTCCTGGTCTTTCTTGTGCTGTTGACATACTTATAGAAACATTTCTTGTTATCCTTGATTGCTGAAGCCAGATTAATTTCCAGCTGGGCTTTAGACCTCCTGATTTCCACCCTGCACAGCCTCACAGCATCTTTGTAATCACTGTGAGTGGCTAGTCCCTTCTTCCAAGGGCTGTAAACTCTCCTTTTCTCCCTGAGTTGCAGCCAAAGCTCCCTGTTCAGCCAGGGTGGTCTTCTCTGTCGCCGCCTTCTCTTACAGCACCTGGGGACCGCCTGCTCCTGAGCCATTAAGACTGGCTTTTGAAGAGCGCCCAGCCTTCCTGGACCCCTATACCCTTCAGGACCATCTCCCAAGGGATCCTGTCAAGCAGGTGCCCAAACAAGACAAATTCAGCCCTTCTGAAGTCCAGGATGTCAGTTCTGCTGCCCTCTCTCCTGGCCTCTCTAAGAATAGAGAACTCTATTATTTCATGATCGCTGTGCCCTAGTCGTCCTCTGACCGCCACATCATCCACCAGTCCTTCTCTGTTCACAAAGAGGAGATCCAGCAGGGCACCTTCTCTGGTTGGTTCTCTCACCAGCTGCATCAGGAAGTTGTCTCCCACACATTCCAGGAATCTCCGGGACTGATCCCACTCTGCTGTGTTGTATTTCCAGCAGATGTCTGGGAAGTTAAAGTCTCCCACAAGAACAAGGGCAAGTGATTGTGAGATTTCTCCTAAATGCCTATAGAATATTTCATCCGCCTCTCTGTCCTGGGTGGGTGGCCTATAGTAGACTCCTACTACAACATCTGCCCTGTTGGCCTTCCCCCTGATTCTAACGCAAAGACACTGCACCCTGTCTTCACTACACTTGTACTCAAAGCAATCATAACAGTCCTTAACATACAGTGCCACCCCACCACCTCTCCTTCCTTGTCTGTCCCTCCTAAAGAGCTTGTAGCCATCAACAGGCACACTCCAGTCATGGGAGACATCCCACCATGTTTCTGTAACAGCCACTACATCGTAATTTTCCTGTTTCATCATGGCTTCAAGCTCCTTCTGTTTGTTACCCATGCTGTGTGCATTGGTATACATGCACTTCAGATGGGCTGATATCTTGCCCCCTTCCCCCTTCAAATCTAGTTTAAAGCTCTCTCAATGAGCCCAGCTCACTCCTGCCCCAAGATCCTTTTCCCCCTCTGGGACAGGTGCATCCCATCTGATGCCAAAAGGACTGGTGTCCTGTATACTAACCTGTGATTGAAAAATCCAAAGCCCTGCCGGTAACACCAGTCTTGGAGCCACAGGTTCATCTGTTGAGTTCTCCTGTATTCTTCTTCATCCATCCCCCCAGCTGAAGGGATGGAGGAGAACAGAATTTGTGCCCCCAACCCCTTAATCAGTTTCCCCAAGGACCTGAAATCTCTCCTCATTGCTTTAGGACTTCTCCTGGTAATGTCATCACTACCTACCTGAAAAACCAAGAGCGGGTAGTAGTCCTTGGGTCTCACTAGAGCAAGGAGTTTTGCCGTGAGGTCCTTGACCCAGGCCCCAGGGAGGCAGCAACTTCCCTATGAAGCGGGCCTGATCTGCATATTGGCCCTCAGAATGGAGTCACCCACTACACTGACTCTTCTGGGGTTCTTTTTAGCACTGGTTTTAATACCTGGTCCAGAACGACCTGGTCTTGGTGGACCTTGGTCTTCCTCCTTGTTTGTCTCAATTTCTTCCTCCTTCTCTTCTTCACTCAAAAGTTCCAGGGCCCCAAATCTATTGTGAAGGGACACCATGAAGGGTGAGGGAGGTCAGGAGAGGATTTTCCTGCCTCCCTGAGTGGGGACCTGTTTCCAGCTTCCCCCACCTCTCAGGTCCCCTCCTTCTGCCTGGTAGCAAGAGGGTGAGGGATTACCTACCTCGTTTGGAGCCTCCATTTGCTCCTGTTGCTTCAGGGGTGCCAAGGTGCTACTCCACCAATCAATCTCCCTTTCACACTCCCTAATCCTTCTTAATCTTGTGACCTCTTCTTTGAGTTCTGCCACCAGGCTGAGCAGGTCATCCAGCTGATCGCAGCACACACAGGTGCTGTCACTGATGCCCTCCAGCAGGATTGATGGGCTCAGGCCTCCCTGCAGCCCAGGATCTGGACCACTGCATGTTTGCGTGGCAGCTCCGTCTGGGTCACCACATTCTTTCTGGTGGTGGTTTTGACGCAAGTGGAGACCATGGTTCAGTCTACTCGTGGAGGACGATAAGATGAGAACTAGCTCAGTAGCTATAGACCCTGGAGATGGACTGCGTCCTGCCTGCATGAACTGGTGCGCCGCAGGCATCTGCCGCACCCGCGCCCTGTTTGCCCGCCCTCTTCGCAGTGCTCCTGGTCACTCGCGCTCCCTGGGGGCTGCTCTAAATCAAAACCTGCATTGTCACGTCATTGGTTCTGGCTCCTCCTTACCAAACCACAGCCATTTCTCTTTATTCAAATGGCCACTGACTGTACTGCATGTGACCCTAGAACAGGTCCTTATTATGGCTGTGTTCATCAACACTACGCTGTTGCATTGTATCATCTAGGAGGGAAGAATAATACAGGTCATAAACCAATGTGCCCTACTTTTCATTTTTCCTGATATATCCATGTTGAAGGTAGTCCACAGCAAATATAACAAGTCTGAATTCCTAAATACATGTCCAAACTATTAAGGTCAACCTGTAACTGAAAAATGAAGATAATTTCTTCAAGAAAGTTATTAAAACTTCAGCCAGGGAGAAATAAAATTTGAGTATATTCAAAGAAAACTAAAACCATGAAAAGACCGTAGATTTAAATTCACTTTGTCTTTTAAATCTGATTGACAAACCAAACACATCTCTGTCCCTATTGATATAGATACATCAATCCCTATCAATAAAGATATATCTGCCTATATATGTCAAGAGATTATCCAAAACTGCTAAGAATGAGTATCATTCTGCAACAAGTGTCTAGAGTTTAATTTAAACCCACAAGGTGGAAGAAAATATAACCAAATTTAAGACAGTCTAGAGATGCTTTTAAGAGTAACTGAATTACAGAACTATCTAATACATTTTAAAGGACCATAGAAAATAATATTTCCGTATTTTGTTTATATATGAAATTGCAAGACACTAGGAATTTTTCTTAAGGTATTGCTAATAGCAGAAGAATATGCAACAGTTTTAGTGTAATTTTCCTTTTTAATAAAGGAACCATATATTGATTAGTATTTTAAAAAAAGCCTACTAACAAACCAAAAAGCATTCAGTGATTTAAAAAACAAGTAATGCAAACTGTCAAAAGCCATCCAAGCTCTTATCTGCTCCAAGAAATGAAGTGGTAAAGGACTGTCCACAAGTATTCTTTTGGATACACGTACGTCAGTTAAAGCAAATGTCCAACAGAGCTACACACATCTACTCAATCACCCAATCCCATGTTTCGCAATTATTCAATGACAAGCAGTTCAGACTGTTTTATTCCACAGCATCTGTACACTGCAGTTTTCTGTGTGAGGAACCAGTTTCCCTGATCTCTTGCAAAAATAAGTTAGATTACGAACATTCACAGATTGGGTTGGACAAAAATAGCACAATTACATGGTACCTAATCCAGGTATCTTCATCTAAATTGATGCTCCTTATTAAGAGTTCTTTCCATTAGAAAAAGGTTCTATGCAAGCATATGGATCAATGGCTGTGCAGGTAAAAGACATAATCCAATATAATCAAGATTGTTTTAAATATGAGAAAATTTGATCTGCAATGACATTTCAGTAAGCTTTAGCTCCCTCCATTTTTCAGTAAATCCTTTTTATAGTGTTTTAGTATTATAATGTCCAGATTTTGTGAACAGATGATCTTTACTTTGGCAACATTTTCCAAGACTCAAAAGCAAAGCAGAAGCATAAGTGTTGTGGCTGTAAAGTTTGTCATCAAAGCATTTTCCTTTTTTTGATTCAAGAGATGAATTTTCCCAGAACAGATGAACCAAATCCAAAGGCAAAGAATTTAGTCTGACACAAGTGAATCACATAATCAGTTCTATAATTGAATAACAGATCTAAAACTTACAATTTTTTTCCTTTTGTCTTGTTCTGTGGGAGGTTCCTCATCTTCTGTAACTTTGAGCTCTTCAAAATGAGACATCAACATGCAGCTAAGAATGGGAATAAGACTACTTTTAACATATATTATCATTAAAAATTATTTTAAAGCACTTTTAAAAACAGGACAGATAAGAGAGAGTTTGATGAAAGCCAGGCAATCTGCTAGCAAGTAATTTTTTTCTGAGAACAGTGAATCTAAAGAAGCCTGAATGTATGTTCTGTGTCACCTACACCACATAACAATGTTATCCTCCACATTTTAACTTAAGTTGTGGCTTAAAAATGCATTTCTGCATATAGAAAACAGACTACATGGGTTTAAAAAATATAGAAAAGTCTACTGTCCTAACTTGAATTTTTCAATCTTTCCAAGGAAGTGCATACAAGCACTCTGTATCCTATCAACATGAAAATCAAAGTGGCACATATGTAAAACTAGCAAAGATCTCTCATAACATCCATGTTTTCCTGTGAGATCTTTAACAAGAGGATCTGAAAACTAATATGGTCACTGCTATTGGTTCTAGACACTAAAATCTGCAAGACACTGAACAATCATGTTTTACATAGACAGAAATGAGTTAGCTTCTGCAGTCATTTATTTATAAGAGTTTTTTCTAGGCAGGTAAAGCAAAGCTTTTAAATGTCTTATTTTTTTGTTTTGCTCCACCCTCAACTGGTAGGTACCAATATGCATAAGTAATAGCCAAATTGTAACTATTATTTTTGTAGTAAGTGTAAAACCAGAAAATATGAAAAAAATAATAGCTTAAATTCCAGAGGTTCTTTTGTCTCTTGAAACAGTTTGAATGGACTTTATAAAGACACTGGTGAAAACTATCCTACAGCAAACATGCCTTCCATTCACTTTACATTCTCTATGTGGAAAGAATACATACATATTCCACCACTTTACCAAATTTTTCCTAGAAAATCTGTTTAGAAACCAAAAGGATTTAAAAATCACTCAGGTGACAACAACGTGCCACCCTATATTAGGTATGTTTCATGGCAGGAAGGACACATAATCTACATATTACGAAGCACCAGGACAGGTGCACATTATTGCTGATTGCATTTTTAATTGCTGCGTTCCATTAACAGGTGAAATGTTCCTGTAGCTAAGATGAATAACTTGTTTTAAAGTTACTAAAATGAGAAGAAGTTGTGATTTTATGTGAAAATGTTCAGACTTACTCTGTTTATATATTCAGTTTTCTGTTAATGTGTTTAGAGCTGTATGAAACACTTGCTAAACAGGAAGGCAGAAGAGTCAAATGCTAACACAGAAGCCACTTCCAAAGGAGTTAGTTATTTCAAAATTATACAGCAAATCACGTCTCCTCTGCTCATAAATGGCATGATTTCTCACAAGTCAGTTTATTAAAAAGGAGACAAAAATATGTAAATTACCAAACAAGATTGAATTAACTTTTTCAGACGGTGATAAATTTTAGGTCCCACAAAGTAATTAAAAAAAGCTAGGAGAGGATGGAATAAAAAAATAAGATAAAATTGAAAAAATGTGAATACTGGTGAGACAAGACTAGAGCAATGGAATGCTCCCTGTTCCAGAAAATCTCAAGTCTGTAAAGCTTTCTTGTAATTATCACTACAATGCAACACATAAACACTAGAAAAACTTGAGTGTAATCCCTTTGTACTGTAAGCCAGGGCATTGTGTAATAATTTTCAGAATCTGATCAAAATTCCATCTAAAAACTGGCAAGACCTTTATCTCAGCTTTTGTATTTGGAACGGCTCTTCCAAAATTTCATTGCTCTAACTACAACGGTTTCTTCACATTTCCATTTTAAATGTATTCATGGTTAGCTTACACTTAAACCATCACTATCATTTAATGTGTACAGTTTTCCCTGTGCATATTTACCCCTTCTTTATCCTTTACTGGCTGCAGTTCTATATTGCTTCAGCTTTGATTTTCCTGTGCTAAACATGTATATATTTTGTGTCTGCACTACAGTAAATAGATACTATGATAGTCAGCAGAGTACACAATTTTTTTCTGAGCCAGTTCACGTTTAAAATCATTCTTCTTCAACCTGCAGAGCCAGAATAGCACACAACTCCAGATGACTGCTCTCATTTTATTTACTTTCAGATGATGTCAAAATGTAGAACACAAATGTCAGAATCTTTCTAACAGCCCATTCCATATCTGCCAACAGGAATATGTCCTTGGTTCAGTGTGTCTATATTTTATAAAGCAAAAACAGTGTCCAGAGTTTGGAAAAGTACAGTGACAAGTTCTACAGGCCTTCAAGCTTAAAATATGAAATGTACTAAGACAAAGTTTTATTTATTTCTCTGTGATAACTGTTTTTAAGAAGTGAAGGCAAAGTAACATGTTTAGAAATAGAAGTGACCCTAACGTTGTCTCTGATAGTAAATAGAACACGGTGCCAAAGCACATTGCCAGACTTTGAAGTTACATCTTCTCTACTGAGAGGTAGAAAAAAAAAAGTACTTTTGCAAGCAGTTCTTGGGCACAGATCAGGCTCAGCATGTATGGACATTCTCAGAGCACACTAGTGTGCATACCACCTGTTTTAAGTGGAGGAAAACTTAATAGATTGCATGCAGGCTGTTCTGTGCCAGCTGGCTTCAGTGCCAGCAAACGTCCCCTTAGGCAATTAATTAGTTCAGATATAGTCTGTTCCATCACCAGGTAATTATCTGAAAGTTAGAAAACATTTGATTCTTAGCATCTAATTAACAGAAAATACTGTTGTTAGAATATAGTGTCTGTAGGGACATCTTGTAGAGCACCTGTTTTTAATGTCTTACAACTCTCCATCATTCTAAAACCATGTAATCATTAGAAAAAACATCATTAAGATCTGTCCTAAAAATCCTTACTATTCAGTGTTTTATTACTTTTCCAGGTTTGATGGAGTATCACCAGTAACCTGGGAGTCTGCAGAAGATGAGTGAGTGTGGTGCTGGGCGGCAGTGCACTCCAAGCACCCCTGACACCACCTTCCTGCCACAAACTCTTGCTCCCAGCTCTGGAAAGTCTCTTTTGAGGTATGCCCTCTAGCAGCAGGTGTGTTAAGTGGAACAACTGAAGGGGGAGCATTGTCCTTGTGGGATAGGTTTTCAAGCTCTCCAGGCCACAAAGTATTGTATACTAGGTCCACTTAATGAGGCTGAGGCATTTAGGAAAAGATCTTGGTTAAACTACAGATGCCACATCAAAGAAACTGTGAGCTATCACCCTATCAACACACAAGCTTGTGGGATTGTAATTTTACATATAATAGCCAAGTCAGCAAAAAGGAAATCTAAGCATATAAACATTTTAACACATCATTTAGTAGCTAACTTAATGAACAATATAAGATTATATTGACTGCCATTTGAAGCCCTTCATCCCTTCATTACCATTATTTTTTCTTAAGACCAAAAATTTCCTATCTTACTAAAACATTAACTCCTGTGAAAATAGAACTCTTGCATGTCAACTGCCTACGTATTTTTCCAATCAAAACACTACATATAAAACAGTACTACTGCTTTGAAACCCACAAAAATTAGATTTTCCACTTACTCTTTGTATGTTTCTGTTTCAGGATCTTCACTCATAACATCATGCAGCCCTTCCACTGAAATGTTGATGATACCACAAAATTTATCTTGGATAACACTGGAAAAGAACAAAATTTATCTTGGATAACATTGGGAAAGAACAGGAAAGTGACTTAGCTAAAGGAACTAAACAGGAAATTTGCTCAATAACTGTAGAGCACATTTACTAAGCAGTATTTTCATTGCTTACTGCTTAGCTGAGCATGCTACCAAGCAGCTAATTAATTTTTTTTTTTCATTTCACAAAGGCTTCAAAAATACTCAAGAAACATTATTCTTAAATAGAATAAAGCCTCATGTGTTACTGTTGAAAACTTAGAAATAATTGAAAATGCAATAAAAGAAAAAATACGTTAGCACAGGACCCAAGAACTGAGCAGGGAGGGCATACTGCTGCTAGGAGGGAGGTCAGAGTACTGGCTTATATTCCTAACACGTTTATACATTTTCTCCCATCCCTATTCAATGCAAAATCTACACACAAACCCCTGAGCAAGGGGCAGCTTGTACATATGCTAGACTCTCCTATTGTTTTCTCTGTCCAGACTTAGGAGTATTTTTTCACCCTCCTAGGCAGCTGAATGACTCCCCATACAAGGTGAAAAATATCTGCAGCCAGTTCTGCACAAACACCACTTCCCTGACTATAGAGAGAAAGGTGAGGTAGATTTTTGCTATTTAAACACAGCACATCCTGCCATTTGAAACACCAGGCTTTTTAAGACAACTGCAAAGGGCTGGCAGGTATCACTCAGGACCTAAAAGACATAAGCACCTTTCACCAACATGAGTTTAAGGCCAGACTGGATACCTCCCCATCACCCAAAATGACACTAAACACTTACATTTAGACACTTGACCCTGCCTTGAGAATTGATGTGCCTGTAGTGTAAGGGCATAGAAACATGATCTCCCCATGATGGAAAAAGAAGGTGCCACAGCTCCTAGTTAATGGAAAGCAGCTGTGACTGCTGTTTCTGCTGAATTTCCTGCTGCTGTGGGTCTAATGCCAGAGATGCACTGTTGTGGGACTTTGGTGCATGGACTCCTACTCTGTGAACTAAAAAAGGTGAAGACATACTGCAAGTGAAAAGATGTTCATCTCAAGAAGACTGCAAGAGTTCTAGCTACAAGCAGCAAAGAAAGAGAAATGGCCTAACTGGTGATTGTAAACCACAGTTCTCTTCCTGGGACTGCCATTGACTGAAGCAATTTATTACATCTGTTTGGAATTTTAGGCTTAATTTTCCCAAAAAGATGCTCCTGCTCTCTACTAGACAGCAGCAGACATGTTCCATATTTGTCTAAAGGTACTGAATACTAAGTTCATGTATTTTAGTTTGGGCCTTTAGGTTTTAATATAGACAAATCTATTTCTTAATATTCTTTCATTTTCTTTTCTTATTTGGAATGAAAACTGAAAAACTGGATAAACTGTAGCTCCTTGTACATTTGTTATTGCATTTGAAAAACTTGTCAGACATACAACAAAATTTTGTGTATATTACAAACAGACATTATATAGTAATGGATGCTTTGGAAAAAATGTATATCAAGTTAGAATACTAAGCATATAAAATTCCTTAAATTTGTTTTGATAAGATTATGATTCATCTCATGACAACTTTGTTTCCAAAGGATTACTTTTGTTCCCTTTTTTATTCAGCTACTATGAAATGCCAGGATCTGAACTGCACTTTGTATAACGAAACCTGAAACTCTTAAATTCTAAAAAATGAAAATTGACATTTTCACTCAGTCTGGCTTATTCTTATTATCATCGTCAAGTACCTTCACCCTTGCCTAAAAGCTTCCCCATCTCATCCAGAATAGCAAAGTATTACATGTTGTGAGACAATCTCTGTGGGGTTCTGCAGATAGCAAGCAAACAGCCTTCCAACCACACAGCACCACTGAGAAAGTGAGCACTGCCTGCGGAAGGAGCCCTCGGAGACAGAGCAGGTTTCCTTACTCGACTCAGAGATTCCTACCTAGCACACCTCCCATTAAAGCTTTTTTGCCTCATACTCTTTTTGAAACACATCTCTAGGAAAATGCCATTAATATGGTTAATATTTTCCAACATGAGAAAGGAAACAGCTGTCTTCAGATTCATGTCAATAGAGGACACAGGGCATTCAACAGAGAACAAATGCAAACATTTTGCATCTTCGAGAAGTAAACTATGCCCTGTATGTATGCACTATTTAATTAATAATATAGATTGCTATCCATTACCTGGTAGTTATACTTCGTCCTTCGAAGCTGCATGAAGAATCCCTAACTGCCGCAGAAATTTTATACGGGGCGGGGGAGGGGAAGAAGAGAAATGTGTTTGACCCAGTGAAGGCATAGCTTTTTCATCAGCTGCAGAACTAATTATGGTCAATTTATTCAGGGACATTAATTAACCAACATGTAAAAAAATACTATAGGCATAGTGCCCATTAACTTTCTGGTTTTTTTCCAAGCTTCAGATTGATAGGAGTACACAGGGAGGCCCATTTCAGTAACCTGTGTTTCCAAGGATCTGTGATACTTCCAGCAGAAATGAAGGATAGTGATTGAAGACCCAAAATACTGTTCTTGATAGTTAACTCCAAAGCACATAAAGAAATCATTGATTTCTTTACTTACAGAGGATATTTTTAATTTATGGCATAAGTGAGAAATGATATTTTACTTCTTTCTTCAGTGAAAGAAAATTCACAGCAATTTTTCTTTTTTTGAGGAAAGCAAAGCTAAATGTAGATGACGTTTCAAAACGTGGCAACTCTTGCCTGCAGCTTTCAGTAAAGATAACTTCCTTTTTCTCCCTCCTCCTTCTGCCTTTAAATGGGACATGAAGTTTCCTCCTACCAAAGACACACTGAAATGTTTACCAAGTATGGAATTATTAAACAATGCAACTATTTTTAGAATACAAGACACATGCTGGTGAAAAATAAAGACAGCATAAGCTCGTTGTGCTTTGAAAAAAAAGAAACCACAATTAAAGTTCAATGGCAATGTAAAATGCATCAGGCCTCATTTTCATACAAGAGAGAGCGAGCCATGCAAATCAATGTAATACATTGATTACTAAAATTAGCCTGCTTGTTGCAAGAAGTGTGTTGTAGTCATACGAGTAGATTCAGAAAAGACAGGGACAATGTATTTAGCTGAACTTTCAAAACAGAACAGTTAATACTGTCCATACTAAAATGTTAACTCAGGAAGAAGGCACCATTTAAGCAGCTCCCCCCTTGGATTGCATGTAATCCAGAAGAGCTATGGAACAAACAGCAGTATCAGGTTATAACTGGTTTTATAACTACCCATTTTCCCTAAGTTATCAGGACAAAACCTCATTTGGTATGCAGCAAAAATTATCAAACACGCCCAGAATTAGAGGATTATAACTTCTGTAAACTTGTTAGGATCTAAAACACTCCAGAACCCAGTTTCAAAGATGCAATTAACACATATTAACTATTTTTTTATTACAGAAAGGATCTTTTATGCTGTCTGTAAATAAAATTCACCTTGCTATAATGAAAGTTAAATGTAGCCAACACTTAGGGCAGCTTGTACATGAATAATCTCAAACCCTTTTTTTTATTTCAAAGATTGCATAATTTGACAGATAAAACAATAAAAGCCTTGCAAAGAAAAAAAAGAGCACATCTGTTCTGAAAAAAAGTAACATTTGTTTTTTTCATTCTGTTTGTCATCTCTAATACTCAGCTATGTATTCAACACTGGTTTTGTTGTAAGGTTTTATGCAAAAATTTAGAATTTAGATTTCAATTACACAGATTACCACTGTAAATAAAGCTTTATCATCATCTTAAAACATGTATCATGATAAAATTTTAGGGATACTTAAATAAAATGGTCCCCATATCTGCTATGCATCTTCCTCAGCCTATCCAAAAGGGACGAAAAATTCTGCATGAGAAAACAAACTTTTTTAGACATTAAAAGGAAGAGGAGAAAATATTTTCTGCTTTTCTACATTTACGAGGATGAAGCAATAAACATCAAAAAAGGGAAAAGCTTAATTTCGTATCTTTACTAGTGTACAGTAGATTTGAGAAAGATTTATTAATTCTTTAATCATATCTCATTAGCCAAGGAAAGAGATGGTGTGGAACAAATGGAGATTACTTTGCATGTACTCCAAGCAATGTAAATAATTATTACACACACACCCCCCCCTTAGGAGCTGCATAGTGCTAAGGAGCTCCTAAATCAGCAGTGTAGCAGCTAAGGCAACATTTGCAGGAGAGTCCTATGGCTGACCATAAGCTTGATGATCACAAAGCGTGCTGTCACTTCATGAGGGCAGACTCAATTAAGTCTTCTAACATATTCTCTAATGATTTTTAAGAGTTAAGACATATGAATCACATGCGTACGCGAAAGGATCTGTTTCCTAGTGAGAACATTTAAATACAAAAGCTACTAACTGAAGAAGGGCATTTCCCCCACAACTGCAGAATGAATCTCTCAACTACTTGTTAGTCTAATCCAAATCGTTGGCAAGCTGAATATTGGAGAATAACTCCACTCCAATGATGGTTTCCAACTGCTCCAGTTCTTTGCTTGCGCAAACAGCTCTGACAGCATCGATTTCTTTCATGCTCCATCAGTACAGATGGTGAGACTCATACCTGGCAACCAACTCCTAGAGCTGCTTGTCAGTGGAAAGAATGAACCTTCAGAGGGAACCTCTTGTGCTCTTCTGTAGAGAGCAGCTGTGGAAATCAGAGCCTAAAACAACAGAGCTATCCCCTGTCAGATTTCTTTGAGAACTAGGTTTGTTCAGTCTCAACCTTTGCCCACTCCCAAAACTCCTCTAATAATGGCACAGCATCATTTCCAGCAATGAAAACTTAACCTGCTTCTACTGGATGTCCATTATTTCTGAATACATTCATATGAAATTGAAAATTTAGAAATATAGCACATAAAACTGCAGAACCTACTACTGTGCAATCACTGATTGAGCAGCTGTTACTAAATGGAAACAAATTTATCACTTATCACAAGGAATTACATAGGAGAGGCCAAAAGTAACAAAAATTGGTTAAAGAGAAAGAGACAGTAATGGATTAGCCACTGAAAAAAAAATAAGTTAAACATTAATTACAGTCAATGTTTTCCCTCCTTAAAAACATCTACCCATTACATTTAACATCTGATCTACAAGTAGAAAATGATAAAGAAATTGTTTCTACTCAAGCAACCCAAAATAGTTTAAGATTTGCCCAAGTAGTTGAATTAAGTGTTCTATAAAATAGAAGTATTTATTCTATTATACAGTAAATTACAGTAAAATATAGTATTACAATATAGTAAATTAATATTTTATCACATTCAATAGACACACATAACAAGCAACAACAGAGGCACGCTTGCACATTCGCACCCATGCAGTGCAGTCAAGGTCAATATATATACTGGTAGCAAATAATATGTGTCATTCCTGGAAATGAACAAACAGGACAATAGAGAGCAGCAGAACATGGCCACGCACATGAGTTACACCAGCAGAAAGCAGGCAGGCTAGAACAAGAACCCTGAGAGCAGTTCTGGTTCATCTGGAGAACACCTCAGTCCCCAGACTGGATCCTGAAACAGCAAGATACTTCTACATAACTTAAATTGACCCCATGGAGGACAGACTATCAAAACATTTTTCTTCATTTTCCCCTGACCAAAATGATCTAACTGTAACTTGTGTTGCTTATAAATCAAGTGGTTGAAGTTTAAGGCACAGGCCTATAGAAGACAATATCTACAAAAGTAAGTCCCATTCAGCTAGCTGAAAGTTTTACAAGATTGGAATATTTAGAACATACTTTTTATGACTTCTTCCTGAATAAAGTTTAAATTACTGGAGTGAGAAGGAAGGAAGAAAGAAAAAAAAAAAAATCAGAAATCCAGGTTGAAAATAAAGCTACAAAACACTAGATATAACCTGACAATCATGTACACAGAACATCAATATTCAAAATAGAAATTAAAAGTTAAAACAAATGCAAACTGTATAGTAAAATAATATCCATCTTTCAAAGATGAAGTCTAAAATTAGGTCTTCACTAAGAAAACGTACTTTGACCTGAACTTGTCATTTCCAAATATATACCACAAATTCTTAAATATCATCAGTAATTCATCCAGAATTATATATTTAAAGTGTAGCATATTTCTTCAGTTTCAGTGTCTTATCTAGCCAAAAACTCCCTCAAACTCTTACTATATAGATGACAAAATATCATTTATTTACAATAATTAATCGGCTCTATGACCTTAGACATAATAAACATTGTCAATTTTTCAATCCAATAGAAATTTAGTTTCCCTATTAACTCCAGTTTCAGGTATTATCATGAAATGATACAGATACACACTAACAAAAAATTCACTTTAATATATTCATTAATACAGACTGAATACACAACTTTGTATATTAAAATGGCATAGGTATCAATAAAATTTGTATCATTTTAAATTCTTCTTTTCCTTGAGAGTTTGAACATACTAGATATAAATATGCTTACTTTTATTTTTTCACTGTGATTATTAATAGAGGCAGAGTTGAAACTACAATAAATAAATGAAGCATTGCTTTTTTTCTCATTCCCCAGGTTTCTTAACTTCATAAGCCTGCTAAAAACTGATGTTTTGCTTGCTTCAAGCTTCCAGTTAGCTATAGAATTTCTATAGAAACTTATACCATTAAGTACTGTAAAATCAAAATAAATGTGTATTTTATACTGTGTGTATATTGAGTTACAGGTGAAAGGTTCCTACAACAGGAACAGAGGATAATACACCTAGCCATATCAGATCTAAATGACATCTAATTAAAAAAAATAATCAATTTCAAAACATGGAGGAAGCACATGATGCAGAACCCAAATTATACCATTTTCCACAATTGTATCAACCACTTTAATCAGTGAAGGTATTTTTAGAAAATTGGGTTCTTGCTTTCTTGAGATTTCAGATCACAATAAAGTTAACATCAAATCAAGTTAGATAAATTACAGTGATGAATGTTCAAACAATATGACCTGTGCCTGACTTTCAGATGCTGTTCGCTTGAGCAGCCTAATTTGGTCCAGTTCTGAATGCTCCATTGAATTCCGACTTAGAGACTGCACTGGGTCAGTTATGTTGTATCTGCCAGGCTGATAAAAACCATAATATTCTATTCTCTTTTCCCCTGAGTTTTCCATCACCTTTAGTTTCTGCCTAAACTGAATAATTTTACAAGTTAAGAACAAGATCACAGCACAAGCCAGAATGAAAAAGGCTAGTAAAATGTCAAAAGCCTGATTCAGCTTTTCTACCTGTTGTGTACAAAATAGGGATGTTTTTAATGATACAGGAGCAGCATCTGTTGGAAAGAATCCTTTTCCTTCTATGGTTCTGTTAACAGGTATAAGCTGTACTGGTATTTGCACTGGTAATGTTGATAATACTGTAGTTGCCCGTGATGGAACTTCAGCAGCATTTTCTTCATAGGGCAACAGGTTAGCAGATGTAGCTGTAGTTCCTTCCCAGAAAGCAACATATTTAGTTTCTGCATTGACAAACTGCTCAAACGTGTTGTGCCTGTTTCCCTTATGCCACGCCATCAGCAAAGTGGTAGTGCTGTGATGGACGCCTACGTATCCTAGAGTCCAGGCTGTTTCTGGGCTGGCAGTAGGGCTACTGCAGTTTGCAAACTGAGTCCACTTAATGTAATGCAAAGGTCTACCACGCATACTCAGGGGATTCTGACAATGAATTTTTACAGCAACAGGAGATGATGCTAGCCAATTAAGTAACCCAAGCATTTTGCAGCTGCAGTTCCAAGGATTATAACTGACTTGTAGATGAGTTAAAGACACTAAGGGCTTGAGAACTTCAGGCTGTAACTCTGTAATATTATTAAACGCTAGACTGAGTATTTTAAGTGACTGTCCCATTTTTTCAAAGGTACCATCGCCAATACTGGTTATTTTATTTCTGTCTAGCTGCAGATACATTAAATTGTTCAATAAAGTAAAAGTGCTGGA
Source organism: Strix aluco (assembly GCF_031877795.1). Taxonomy (NCBI): domain Eukaryota; kingdom Metazoa; phylum Chordata; class Aves; order Strigiformes; family Strigidae; genus Strix; species Strix aluco. The sequence continues at coordinate 11,914,282 of NC_133971.1, read as the reverse complement.
ATTGATATTTTCTAAATCATTATAACTTAAGATTAACTGCCTAAGATTGTTTAATCCAAAAAACACATTTACAGCAATACATTTTAGCTTTATGTTTTTTAAAGACAGATATCTAAGCTTGTTAAGTCCTTTAAATGCAAAAGGATGTATTGATCCAATGGGATTGTGAGACAAAGACAGTCTTTCAAGATTTTTGAGCCTTCCAATAGCATTCGACGGCACAAGTGTTAAGTTGTTACCTTCAAGGAACAAATATGCAAGATTTTCAAGATGATGAAATGCTGAATCTGATATCCGTGAAATCTTATTATTGGCTAAGTTAAGTGTTTGGAGACTTATCATTCCCAAGAAAGTCCCACTTCCAAGGACACTGAGACGATTTCTTTGAAGTGTTAAATATCTAACAGAAAGAAGATCACTAAATAATCCTCTGGAAACAAAGGCTATTTGATTATTCTGAAGGTACAAACAATGAAGATTGGAAAGACCTTCAAAGATTCCTGGATCCAGGCGTTTAATATTATTGTTATTTAGATGCAAGTAGCACAGTTGGGGGAGTTCCACAAAAGCTTTCGGGTGTACATACGAAATACTGGAGTTATCCATGTAGAGCGCAGCAAGTTTCTGGAGGCCTCTTAGTTCATTTGAAGTGACATGTGATATATTATTGCCACTGAGGTACACAAGAATTGTCGTTTTTGGGAAGTTTTGTGGAATGCTTGAAAGCCCTAAATTACGGCAGCTAACTTGTCTCCCTGTGCAGAGCTGGCAAGCTGCTGGACAGGCAAGAGCCTCCTTCTGGAGCAGCAACAAAAGAAAACAATTAAGGATATACAGGAATGCTCCCAGGCAGGGTGGAGAACTTTGCAGACCACACATATCCCTGTCTTTGGCCTTCTCACTCATCTCTGACTTTGCTAGTAGAGATAAAAAGAAGTTTATAAATATTATTAATTCAAAAGCTTGAAGATTCTACATGTACAGCCGTTAAAATATAAGCATTGTTTTAAAGATTGGTATTTTATATATTCACCTTTGATGTCAAATAAGCAGTTTAAAAATAAAACTTACCAAGTATAAGTTTGAACTACACTGAAAAAATTTTCAAAGGAGATGAACAATGAAACAAATGTACTGCCACCCTAGCCAGAAAATATTTAATTGGTTGCAGCATGAAAGTAACTAAGCTGCCAAAATAACAGCTTCCAGTAAATTCAAAATACTGTTTATTAACTATTTTTTATAGTTAAGAATGCCGAGAAAATGCTTCAGTAGCATTCAAGTAGGAATGCCAACTGGAAACAAGTTTCCATCTACTGGAGGCTCATTTATAATTTGAATTTTACTTTTCTAAAGCTGAGTTACATTCAAAATAAACAAACAATTCCTTACCTAAATCTGAAGTTCATTATTTCTGTTATTTTGCTGTTTTGCAGTTCACTGGAGCAAGTTAGAAGCTGACCGACTACACTTACCGGTGAAACCTCTGTAAAGGCAGTATTGCCGTGTACTAGAGCACTCGCATTTTGCCCCAGGATTTGCAACTGTTCGTCCAGGAAACTAAGAAAGAAGTGGTTAAAGTCAGGTTGCCATGGATACAGGAAACCCTGAGACAGGAAGCCATTTTATCTATGCTTCTGAATATTGTTGGAAAGGAAATCTGAATGATTTGTTTCTAGAAAACCAAGAACTATCTTAGTTTGTAACTGTTGCCAATTTGTGGTTTTTAAAGTACTGTTTTTAACTAGGAGAGCTCAAAAGTGTTTTATTTAAATTAGGTATAACTTTTAGAATAAAGCATACTTATTTGTAACAGCACCACTGCGTTATCTGTAAATCCTTTATTTTTCAGCCAGAATCCCAAATGTTTTATTAAATCAGTAGCAATGCTTATACTGTTCTCTGTCTGCAGAGCCAAACCACTGCTGCCACACACACTCCAGCAGCCCAGCAGAGAGGGAGAAGATGGAGGTCTGGAGGGCAGAGCCCCAGTACCTCCTGCACTCTGGCAAGGCACAGCCTGCCAGCAATCCCAGGGAAACCCACGAAATCTTTGAGATGAGAAACACATGATGTGGTACTAAACTGCTGCGTAGTTGTATTTCAGACTTGATCCAGGTACTTTGTTAAATCTCACTTTACACCACTTTTTTTTAAAGCCAATTTATCTACAACAGACTATGTATATTCTGACAGCCACACCTTTGGTCCACACCATTTGTTTCCTGCAGTGTCCCTTGTGGAGATAAACACTTAGTGCAAATGTGTGTGCTATAAATATCCCACTCAAGTACCGGAGATTACATCCTCAGTTTATCCATCACAAGGACTAAAGATTTGCAAAGTCACATCAAAGGAGAAAAGGGGAAACAACGAAATGAGATGGCAGATTAGAGAGACTACACCTACAAATAGCAATGTAACTATAAAATCATTATTTGTATTGTAACAAGACCTTCCCCTCAGCAAAATGAAGATGACAAAGCCCATCAGTAGCCATAGCCAAGGAAGAGACACAAAAAGAATCAAGTCACTTTGGCCACAATGCTCTCCCACAGGAAGCACAAGTTCACGTAAGGGGCAAAATGCATGAAGCACATGAGCAAAGGAAGCAGAATACACAAGGACATGTTTTGAAGAGGCTTTCTTCCAAATTCTGCCAAAAGAAACTTACGTTTCTGAAGTTTTAAAAAAATGTTTTTGACCATATATAACTGGCTTTTTATGTTTGAAATCTGTAAAACATTCAGTATCAAGAGAAATACTCCTTCTGTTTTTCAACCTGAGCTGGCCAAAATTATCTAGGTTTTGGGATGGAGGGGAATGTTTAAAAAAAAAAAAAGACAAAAATTAACCAAAAAACCTAACAACCTTCATTTCTATCAGACTCAATACAATATCTACAATATCTCTTACAATATCTAGTCTAAAGTAAGAGATCAGGAGAACCAGTAAAATTGATCCATGGGCCACTTTAGGCAAAGGCTGTATCAGTTACAACCCAGAATTTGAACTGCATTTGGTTCTTTTTTCTGAGACCATTAAACCAATAGGAAAACTAATTGTTCTTTATATTTAACTATTTATTTTCACATTTTATTTTTTCATGGTATTTAACATATTCACTGATATAAACAAAAATAAAATAAAATAAAATAGTATGTCATTGCCTTAAAGGGAAAACACTACATAGTTTTGAACAGTTCCCAGCATGATTATAGAAGTATCCTGGATATGTGGGAGAGAACAGTAATAGAAAAATATTATTCAAGTCAAATAGTCAGGTGTGGGGAAAACAGAGATTGACCAAAAATGAAAAATTACTTCAAACAGGAAATTATCTCCTACTGAAGCTTCACCACCTATAGCCCATTTATGCTGATATTTATTTGGGTGAAGAAATCATTAAAAATTACTTCTTTCAAGATGTTCTGTGTGAAACAACCCCACAGGGCTAAAAGAAGCAAGTCCCAATCTAAAAAGTAAGTTTTAAAAGACAAATATCAGTAGGTCTCCCTTTTTGAAAAATGTCAGCATTAACTTATTTAGAAAGACTGAAGAAATTGCTGAAGCTCTATGTGATACCAGACAGCATGGAAATTAAGAGAAACCAATATAGTGACCAGATAAAAGAAAGCTGGTGCTCATTAAGTGGCTGGATGTCTCTGTGGTCTTGTACTAACGGTACCTTATCAATATTCATAAAAACTTTGCTCAAACCCTAGCTGCCACTGTGGTTCTGAGCCCATCGCTGACCTTTGCGATTCTCAGATCCCATGTACAAAATGAGGAAGAAAAAAATCTTAGTTGACATCATGGCTCCTTTCAATTTGCACTAGGAAATGTGGAGAAAGTCCTGTTTTGCACCTTGTAAACACAGTGCCTGGAGGCCCGCAGATCCTATCAGATTATAATTTCCAAGTATTGCTTCATTAATAGTACACACTGTTAAAGCATCTGAAAGCAGTATCTGTTAAGAACAAGAGGCAAAATTACATGCCACGTAACTGATATAATTTTGGGGAAAACCATAAAAAAGACTGGGATACACATATAACTTGGATCAGCATTTCTCAAACTGTCCTGTACTTAAACAATAAAATTCATTACTAGTTGAAAACTGTAAGGAAAACACTTAAACAGGAAAACCCCAAACATTTCTTTCAAACACGTTTAGACAGCTCCAATAGTATGTATTTTAGTCGCTGCAAATTTTGTTGTCCAGCAATAGAAATGCCAGGTTTATATCTGAATACAGCTTCATATGGCAAGAGAGAAAATTATTTTTGAATCCTGAAGTGAATTTTATCTTAATATGCTAACATTGATAAAGTTACTAATGTAATTGCTTTTTAATATATTAAAATCTAGTTCAACAATGACTCCTTGTCAATACAAGCATGAAGTCTGAGCAACAGCAATTTGTCAAAATGTGCATAAAATGACAGGTCCAAGTAATTGAAAGACCATACAAGCACTGCACCTAGTGCAGGCTTTCCAAACCACCTCTATTTTCTCACTGATCCATGTTAGATTAAAGGCAATATAATACAGGTTATGAATATCAGCTAGCATAAAATATCATCCAACTCCAAATTATGTATAGCAGAAAAATATGCAACAACTTCAAAAACAGGCTCTAAAGCTACCCATCTTTTAAATGTATTAAAGCCAACTTTTGGAGAGGGATTTCATTCTCATAGTCATTGCAAAATTACATTAAGGCTTACAAAACAGAGGATGACCAGTTTTTAGCACTGTAATTATTCTTTTGAACTTACGAGAGTGAAACTATCTTTTGCTCTCCAACCACATATTTAGCAAGTACCTCCTCTTACAGGTCTTCCTTCTTTCTTTTAATTCTCCACAGGTGGGCTATGATACAACTTTCTTGTTTTGCGTTCAAATACCTACCAATTTCTGCCCACATCATTCTCCAGATACAACCACAAGTCAAAGTAATTCAGCTACTAACATACTGCTTGGGTAGCATACACATCAGTATTTAATGTTATTTCACCTACCTATATCCAGTAACATCTGCTGTGGACACCTTATTAACGCTAACTTAGCAGACCTCAAAATCCCTTGTTTTTCCCATTATCATCCAGATAATTTTGAGATAATCTCAAATATTGCAGATTCCTCCTAGTACTTCATATTCTTGCCTAAGTAAAAAATCTTGCTTCAGTTACTGAAAATTTCTGTTTGAGTGCTATTGCACTCTCATAATAGCAACAGAGTTAGTTACAAAAGAGAGACACAGGCACAGAAATTAATAACACAGCAAAACCACTCCTATATAGCTTCAGCCTTTACCATTCATTGTAATATTTAGTAAACTCTGTTCAAACTACAAAAGCAGTAAGAAATGTACTCACTATGAATGCAATTCAAACCAAAAGGTTTAAAGAACTCAAAGCAAAGTCATTTCCCAAATTTCAACCAGAATAAACAATTCACATTCCAGAAATTGATTCAAAACTAAATGCAATTGTACAGCTTTCAGCAGCACACTGCCTGCTAGTTTAGGAGATGGGATGGGCATGCACTTGGGTGTTAGTGACTGATAGCTTCTAAAAATTTTACAAAAAGAGAAACAAACATTTAGTGGACTTCCTGAAAACCGCTACAGAGAATACCCATACACAAAATAAAAAAGCTATTTCTTCCTTAAAAATACAAACATTCTTTACACTAGATATTTCCTTAATATCAAAACCTGATGTTTTGCTTTAAACTTTCACCTGACCATTAAATTGTTTGAATATGAAATGCTAATGTCTAAAATAATACTTATTTGCAGAAGTTCTTCTAGTGACATGAGTTGTGTTGTTAGCCACTTTTGTATCTTATCATAATAGTCTGGCACTGTTAAGAAAAGTCACCAAAAATCTCAGCTACTCTCAAGCAGTCTCATATTTCAAAGTATAGGGCAGGGGGATAAGTACCTACCTGTACCAAAACAGCTCAGAACAAACTCAGGTGGAAAAGCAGCTACAAATCTGTATTAATTTTTTTTAAAAAAGTTTGTAAAAATCACAAGATTGTAACACATCTTTAATAATATGCTATGCTTTAGTCACTGTTTATTCAATAACCAATTTGCAAACATGTAAACTGCACGTTACAAAGGACAAAGATAAAATGTTTGAAAAAAGCTGTTTAGTGCATTATCATCTTTTGCTATCTTTTATATAACTCAAACATTCAATTTTAAGGTAGGTTACATTTAGAAGAGTTTTACGAAAGAATTCTGGAGTTCTTTATATAGGCCACAAACAAAAGCATGGTATCAGCAGCAATCAATCCCTTATGACTGCAGGTTGTTTTCTGCAGCAGTTCAGCTGCAGTTAGTGACATAATCCCTTGTCATCACTCGGTACATTTTCACTTGTAAACAAGCCTTATGGGTCTTAGAGGCAATGATAATTTGTTCCTGACCAGTCCATATTAACAATTGGGTGTAGGAGAAAAATTAATGGAGACTGAGCAAGGAAAGTTTAAAGACTGCATCCTCTTGCCAATGCTGTGATGTGACATACAACTAAGGAAGTCATCGTACTATATGTTACACTCTGAATGATGCTGACTCTGATACTGAGACTAAGACCAAAGCCACATTTTTCACTCATAGCATTAAAACTGCACTGTTACCTGTCAGGCAAACTAAAATCCAAGGCCAAACAGGGATGACAACTGCAAAATCATAATTTAAAGAGCTCCTTTTAATACTAATACTCTATTAGATGCATGGGTGAGCACACCTTTGACTAGAGGAATTAAACAAAGGAGTGGAAGATAGGGAAATAGCTTCAGAGTATCATCCCTATAAGGAAAGAAGGATGTACAAGTTAGTTATGAAACAAATTTTGACTTTTTAAATTTTAAGCTACCCTGAAGAACATGACATTTTATTAGACACTTTCTTGCTATTTCCTAACTTTACATATAGACAAGATCTTGAGAGGAAAATTAAATTTCTAACAAAGTAACTTTAAGAAATGACAGAGAAAAAAAATCTGTAATAAACTAATGAAGACTTATAATTGCATATTATAAGTACTTTTACTCACAGAATACCAATTATCTAACTGGCAGAACTCATACTGGCTGACATATCAGATTTGATACACAGCAGAAGAAAGCAGACATTCATTTACATAACAATTAGAAAGGAGCAGAGCAACCTGGAGAACCTCTTAGGTTCTTAACCTTTTCCTCACAATAATTTTCCAGAAAAACACATTTGACTCAAAGGGGAAAAACTGACAGTGGCATCTGGAAATACTACTCATGTACCATAAATTAAAAAGGAGAAAGACAAGATCAATTAAAATGCTTCATATTTCAAGCTTAGTAGAGTCTCCTCTACTTTGGAGTGGCATCACTCTACACTGGTAGGTCCACCAAGAATGAGCCTATCCTCAAGTACCAAAATCAGTGGAATATTTTGGAAAGCACTGACTTTGAGTAAAAGCAAACTGGGCAACCTCCCACACAAGAATGATAGGCATAGCATTAGTAACACATCGGCAAAAGGAGAGTGCGTAGCTTTCAACGTGGCACCAAGCTAAGCCAATCACTGACTCATCTTTCCAAATTCTGTTTACTTTTCCTATTAGAGACTAAAATATCCCTATCACTCTTAAGTATCTTTCAGTCTTGTTTGTGTTCTTCCAAGATACAGAGATCATAATTGGAAGGCTAAAAAAAGATATCTACTTTGCTAAGTAAAACATTAAAAGCTTTCAATATCCCAAAATAAGGACATTCTAAAACACTGTAATGCTGACATTATACAAAGTGACAAAAGCACAGTATGCAAGCTGATTATTTCCAGATATATATATAGGTACAAGAAGGGGGAGAGGTACAGTTTTAGGCACCTTGGTGTCAGGAAATACGAAGAATGCTGAAGATGTGTATCTCAAAATGTAGCACCTGAGATAGTGGTAGGGGACCACATCCTTTCCACGATGGCCTAAAGAAAAGTTAGGCTGCTGCTCCTGACCATGTTCGCTACGTACTATCTTGGGGACCAAGGGCACATCTAATAAAACCCAACTACATCTACCGTACTGTACTAGAAGAGTACTCTTGGAGCTGTAGGTTCACAAACAAGCCTTTAAGATTGCAGACACACTGGAATATGACAAACTAGACTAGGAAATTATGACATTGTGAATGTACTCATCCAGGCTGCCATCACCTCTCATGTGTCACACCCTAGATCACATGATTCTCCTCCACCAAACTCAAGTCCTCTCGTGTTTTTCAAAAGCCTTGTTTTAGCTATTGTGTGTCCATGCATACTTCCCTCATGTGCTGAACACGGAGACATTACTCTGTAAGTGTATCCTTACTGCCTTAATCTTGTTACTGGACCCTACTGTTATATACATCAGTTTAAAGACAAAGGCCTTTGATTTATTTCATGAAGTATAAAGAGCTTTTAATAAATGAATGAAAATGTACATGGATAGGCAGGAGTGGCAAACAGGCAGTAAGAGTATAAAATGTGGAAAATATGGATGCATATATCAGACAAAAACCACTAACATTGAATGGCCAGATAGCAAATGCAGATAATTAGGTAGCATTTATCTTTATGTAAAACCCCCAAGTAATACCAGGAAATCACTGCTAAGTGAAAAGGTGCTGCAACACACTAATCAGGAAAGAAGCAGTTATTGTTCTTTTTTTAACATGAATATCTAAAGACTAACACAATGTGCAGCTGTGTGCAGGAAGATAAACAGGATGCTGGATAGAAGGACTATATGCATACATGACAATGCAATGGTACTATTGGTACTAGACCTGTCATTGCATGAATCTCTGGATGATACTGCCTAGACAAGAAAGCTATGACATGGCTAATAAACTGTCACTTTATAAGCTGCTTAGTCCAACTAACTGGCCTGAGAACCACTGTGAACTACAACTGCTCTGCAGCAATTCCCGTCTTATCTGCTCTAAAATCCTTCACTTGTGACACTGGCAAAGGTGCTATATTTGAAAAACTAAATTATTTTTGCCATGCTGGTTTTAAATGAATAATGATGTAAACTTTTGCTTCCCCCAAAAAGCAGAAAGTCCCAAGTCCGCATATGTATAGTTATAAACACGACCACTAACTAGAAAAGTATCTAAAAGCAATGAAATAATACTATACAGTTTAAAGGGAGAATAAAAAAGGTCACTTCTTAATATTTTCCCCAACATTTTATCCATAAAGCAATTTTGAGCGAAGAATGAGAATACATGTTGTCTTCATCTTTCCCCCAAGACTTTTGTCTATTCCCTCCCTTTTCTCTCTAAAATAACCTGATGCACTTGGGACAGCTCCAGCTAGAGAGGAAGCAACCGGCAAAATGAGCAAAGTCCTCAGAAAGTGCTAGATACAGTGCAGATGCCTGTTTTCCTTATACCGGAATCTGAGTTTGCCACTGGTACCACCTCTGACTGTCATACAGAACCAAGCCAAGGGTAGAACTTCATGCTCACTTTGGCCTTCCCAAGCAAGCCCAACTCATGGCCATTCTCAGGAGACAAAATTCTGTTCTGTCTCTGCAGTTGGGAAATCTTGAACTGGCAGCGGATGTCCAAAGAAATATCTAACCAGAAACCTGGTTAGTGAGGTACTCCAACAGGAAAAACTACTTAAGCTTTTCTTGAAAACATTTATATGAATCAAAATATTTTAAATACTGTTTATATTTAAAACATTTTTGCTTAAACTTTGTAAGTGGACTTGCACAAGAAGCCTGCTTCTGAAAAATTTTTAACATAAGTTTCAGACGTGAGATGCAGCAAGCATATGTAATATAATCCCTATGAAACAGCAAAACCAGAGCAACTCACATTGTTTAGTAGTAGAAGGAACAATCACTTGAAAGAATCAATTTCACACGTTCTGTCTGAAGGTATGTTTGGCCCTTTCAAACTATCAGTCATATACTAAAATTTTCATAGCTTTGACATAAATATGTCCACTAAAGAGAGGCTCTTTGTTTGAGAAGCAGCTTTCTTAAATGATTTTAGTATCTGAAAAATAAAGCTGTCATTTGCAGAAGGTTTTATTATGTTAAGGACTGCCAGAAATAACTGACTTTTACAGCAGGGAATTTGGAGCAGCTGAAGGTAGGTCTAAATAACACAGTTACCTAAAGCAATTTCTTTTTTCCTTCCTCTCTTTAAAAGAAACTTCACTGGAAGTCAGACATGTAGTTTAGCACCTTAAATTTTAGGTAACACCTCTTTAAGAACATTTGGAATATACTCATGAGCAATATAACATTGTTACATTTACTGAAAAAAGCTTCCTCATAAAGCACCTGCTTGGTTCACCGTTGGCTAGATGTTTGTCCTAATGATCTGGGACAAAAAAAGGAAAGCTTCTGTGCACATTAAAAGCAATGAAGCTCCGTTAAGTTTTACACATAAGAGTTCCCTCATTTTTTAGGTCGTGACTATATATTCTACAGCTTTACAGATACTAACATAGCTTTAGAATTTATGAGCAACGTCTAAATTCCCATTAGACAATAGCTAAGACTTTGAAATCTGGCAGACTAAATGTAAACTCATGCAATCTTGTCTTCCTGACTTCCAAACAGACAAGAATAATCTGAAGGTAAGTACAGACTGAACTCTCACCTAAACATGTGTTACACATGAATTCAAGTAGTGACAATTCAGAAGCCAGTGTAACACTATTCAGCATTTTCACTAAAAACTTTCATTATGTATGTATATTCCGCAATGATGATGACTAGAGAAAGCCAAACAGTAAAACAGTAAAAGCTGCTTGTTATAGAAATCTACAGTGCAAAAATGGTTTCACAGTCTTTCACAGCAACTCCTCCATTTAATGTCATAAAGGGGAAAACCAGGATGAAAGTTCAGATCTACCCACAACAGGAAAGAAAACTGAAAAAACATTGTTCCTTGGAAGGGACACCAAAATGCTGACACACCAACTAAAGCAACTACTTAATCACAGAGAAGAGAAGCAGCTAGTTCAATATTAATACGAGAATGGGCAATAAAATTTGCAGTGCTCTTTCCTCACTTTTACTAAATGACATTTTCCATGAAATACAAGAAAGGTTACTATATTGCTATGAAACCAAATAAAGTTAATATAACGTATCATGAAAATTATACCTCTTTAAGTTTCTCTTGGCAAAAAAAGAGGCAATAAAACTACTTACATTGGAGTATTTATCTGCCAAATTGTGAAATACCTTAAAAACCATCTTAGGGGCCTTTGAAGTATTCTTATTTAGTGCATTGTACATTTGCTTACCTATTCAATGATGGCAGAAGTGAAAGCAATGCCAACGCAGAAAGTTTTCTTCTTTCTGGCTGAGTGATGTTATCCATCCGATCAACCCACATTTCAATCATGTTACCAAGAATTTGGTCCAACTGCAATGGGAAACACAATGTTCCTTTTCATATATGAGTACTTCAGCATATTTAGAAAATAATTTATTTTACATTTTCTACCAACTGAATACATTATTCAGCCAGGGAAAGACACCATACAGTTATGTATACCTGACAGAAGTAGCAAGCAACAGGTATTTTCAAAATTTTCTATGAAAGTGCTTCCAGGCCCTGAACCCCCAGCACCATTAATTGTAACCGAGAAGTTAGAAATGCATTTAATTCATAGACAGAGCACTGATTCAGAACCGTGAATTGCTCAGTTTTCCCATAACAATCTAATACATACAAAGCATGTGAACTTACTCTGTTTTACCTTTACTGGTGACAAACGAAAAAAAAGATTTGTCTTTATCTGTTTGAAAACTGTATTATTACACGTAAGGATAAGGAAATTACTAAAATTTCACTTTAAGACATAGAAAATACTTCCAGCAAAAGAATCTCAGTAACCATATCAGTGTAACTGGAGCACACTGAACCCAATACTCCTAGAAACTCAACGGAGAATGATTAGACCATTATCCCTGCCGCAAGACCCATCAAGACAGCACAAGGAAAGAAACTCTCACCCTGCAATACCATGCAAACTAAAGAGGTTATGTGGCTTATTATGGGATGCAGCGGGAAGACAATTTAGAAACTTTTAATGAGATGTTTTAAGGTAATTATGGGAACATGCAAAAGTTGTTACAGGATGTTCAGGGGAAGGACCAAAGAAGGGGAAAGGGCCCCTTTACACAGTGGACTAGGAAGGAACAAGAATGGAAAACAGAGGGAAAAGTTCCTTCAGATCAAAAGAATGCAAAACTTTTCACATGCAATCCAGCTGAAATACCAAGAAAAAAATCCTTACCTCCTGACCCAATTCACATGCCATCTGATTCAAAAGTAATGAAAAAAACTTTGCATTTTGCAGTAGAATTCGACCCATGATCCCCAGATAAGTAGACATCACGACTGGGTATCTCTGAAACAAAATTAAACCAAAAGGGACTTAGTTTAATTAAGAGAACAATACTTAACATGTAGAGCAGAAATACATGGAAAATACTTGCATGCATTCTTGATGTATTTTAATAAATTTGAAATTATAAATTGTAATTTAAAAGCCTCTAAGAAGACAAGACTGAGCAAGCAACCATTACCAGAGTGTCTCAATTCTTTTCCCTTTTAAAAATTACGTTAAAAGTTGATTGTGGTTCAAAATTACTATTTACAATTTTAGTAACATTAAGAAGGGGTTAGTATTTCTGAAGTAGTTGTTACTTATTTCACTGAGAGAAGCTGTAATACATTTAGAATCATAGAATCAGAATGGGTTGGAAGGGACCTTGAAGATCATCTAGTTCCAACCCCCTGCCATGGGCAGGGACACCTTCCACTAGACCAGGTTGCTCAAAGCCCCATCCAACTTGGCCTTGAACACTTCCAGGGAGGGGGCAGCCACAGCTGTGTGGAGTGTCCCATCACACTCACAGTGAAGAATTTCTTCCTTATATCTAATCTGAATCTACCTTCTTTCAGGGTAAAACCATTACCCCTTATCCCATCACTACACTCCCTGATAAAGAGTCCCTCCCCTTTAAGTACTGGAAGGCCACTATAAGGTCTCTCTGGAGCCTTCTCTTCTTCAGGCTGAACAACCCCAACTCTCTCAGCCTGTCCTCATAAAGGAGGTGCACCAGCCCCCCCACCATCCTCGTGGCTTCCTCTGGACCTGCTTGAGCAGGTCCATGTCTGTCTTATGCTGGGGGCCTATAACTAGTATTTGCCAACAACTAATAGGCAAGGGTGTCAAAATTAACTGGATAAGCTGTCATGGTTTAGGCCCAGCTGTCAACAAAGCACCACACGGCCATGCACTCACTCTCCCTGCTGCCCCCCTGCTACATGGGATGGGGAGGAGAATTGGAAGAAAAAAAGTAAAACCTTGTGGGTTGAGATAAGGACAGTTTAATAGAACAACACAAGAAGAGCAGAAAACGATAATAACAACAATACTAATAAAACAAATATATACAAAGCAAGTGATGCACAATGCAACAGCTCACCACTCTGTATCCCACACTCAGCCCCTTTCAGAGCCACTATCACCTCCCATTCCTGGCCAGCTTCTCTAGTTAGATACTGAGCATGATGTCAACATGATGTCTGTACCCCCTTGGATAGTTTGTATCACCAGTCCTGCCTGTGCCCCCTCCCAGCTTCCCATGAAAATTAACCCAATCCTAGCTGAACCCAGGACATAAACTCATTAGGTTTATTATCTTTTGTTATTACTTTTAATTTTAGAAGAAGCAACAGATTTCTTTGTATTAAATTCAGTATCTAACAATATAACAGTAAGCATTTTGTACTTGAAAAAAGCAAACATTTACCTGAAAAAATTAACCCAGATTAATACTTTTTTGAAATAGGAGCAATGAATTTATTACAGTCTTACATCAGAAGACATTTTAATAATCCACTCTCTAGTTTTGTAACAACTTAAACTGCAGACTGTTCAAACAAAGTGTCTCTTTTCTGTTCTGCACAGCAAAAAGTAATATTATTTGGCTTAATCTTGGAAATATCTTATTTAACTCAATAATAATGGGAACCAAACATTGACATCTGAAAGTCTTCAACACTGGAAAAAGCAGATGTTTTGATCAAAAAAGTCAAAACCAGAGAATTCTGCCCACTGATTCTGCTGATTATAGGTTTTTTTTTTTTTCCTCCTGCCAGTACTGCAAGGCTGAACACAGTTAAAGCACATTGGATTTTACTCCTTTTTATCCAACATGGAAATTTGTTGAAGGCAAAGAGAGAGAAGGCATCTAAGCAAGTAAAATCTTAAAGGTATCTCACACAAAACATTCTCACATCTATCAGCTCTTCGTATTAGATATGTCAATTAGAAAAAGAAGGTCAAGTCAGTCTTCTAGTCCAGTTTATTCTTCTCTGGTGCAGATACACTTAAAAAGCAGTAGTTTAAACATCTTTTAAAAACCCCAGCAAAAAACTTCAACACCTACAAAAGATCTAACTAAACACAGTCAGCACCTTATTAGCATTAATAATGAAGGAACAGCATAACAACATTATTTTATTAAAATAAACACTTAAATGACAAAATAAGTGATATGTTGCTTTAACTCTTGCATTATGTTACCTTTACATACTTTTAAAAAGGCTGTCAAAGATCTACCAGATGCTCTTAAAACAAGAGAAAATGCAACAGCAACATGAAAAAACTGGGCCAGATAACAGAAGGTACTTTCCTGTTCAAAAGGAAAAGTAGAGAGTAGTTAAAGAGCAACTCTTACCTCCCCATCTATAATCCCCCTGACTATCGATGGCAGAAGGGGTTGAAACATTTGAGGACCCAAAACAGGGTTCACTTTTAGGACATTTTCCACAACCTTAAGAACAAAAACAAATTAGACAATTAGTAAAGTACATTTAAAAATCTTAACTGAAGCTTTAAAACTACATATACTCATCTATTTATAAAGTCCTGACAGGACATTTACCATTAAATATCAGCAAATCCCAGGATTGCTGAAAGTATAGTTTAGTGAAGTATTCTGCAAACCTGATCTGCATAACTGACCTGATGAAAACTGACATGCCAAGTAAAACCCACCTAGACAAGCACCTCCTCACCCTGGCAAAGCTGGTAAGGTGGGTTGGAAGGAAGGGCCCTGTAAGGCTCCAGAAAAAGCAGTTTGATGAGGTGGGTTGGCAGGGAGGAGTACCAGCAGTTTAAGGCTCTTTCCAGAAGTAATTTTTTTTCCCTGTGTTCTTCAGGTTTTCTTTCAGCCAGCTGTTTGGGGTGTCCCCTTGTACCAAGATGAAGAGGGGAAGAGACTGTGAGAATAATGGACTGATGCCTGTTCACTCCCAAGTGTAAAGGCAGAGACCACACATCTACACGCTGATACGTATAAAGCATATAAAGGTACCTCCCTTAAACAGTCTTCTCAGTCTCCACCTACTTTCATCTCAGAGGGACTTCCACAAGGAACTACTCTTCTGTGCTCTTGTCCAGTCTCCCCTAAATATTTTTTTCTTTTTGAACTTTGTTTCTACTAGCTTCATTTAATGCCCTGTATTTCTTGCCTTGAGAGATGTTAAGCAGTTGGCCCCTTTCAATGCCTCTCAATTTAGACCTTTAATATACTGTTATATGGAAGTGAAAATAACTTTCCCCCCACTCATTTTTTCTGGGTATTGGAAGTTTTGGCTAACTAATTTGTTCCTTGTGCAGAGTCTTTTCAAACCTTTTATTGTCTGTCTCGGATAATCAGAAAATCAAGTCACATCAAGCCAAAGCAATCTTGTGATAAAGCATCTTACCAGTTCCAATTAGTGTTTTTCAACCTCATCTGTTTATTTATTGTTCTAATGTCTATTTTCAATCCAGCTAAAGCTGTCTGTAGGAAAATATTTCAGAGAACTCTCCAGGTGTTTGTTTCCAGTATTTATCTTAAGGGTATTTTGTTTAACAAGTCAGCATAGTGACACCTGACAAAACATTTTGCTTTTAGTAAAAATACTTACATGGATAACTCAGTTATCCCTGTGGAAGCAAGTAGGCATACTAGGAAGGTGTTCAAGGTATAATGGACAAACCTTGTGGATAATGCAAGGCCACATTGGGAGCCAAGTAGATGCTATACTGTATTAGCAGCAGCATTCCATTTTAGAGATCTGATTAAAAGCTGCTGCATCAAACATTTACCCAACTATAGGCTCCAAATAATAATATTGGTAGAGAGGAATTGACATTTTACCAGAACTAGAGTCCTTAGGCTCCTTTCAGCAGGAACTACAAGAACTTCTCCTGTTATCTGACCTGGAATTCTGCAAGCAGAGGTAGGTGGGATCTAATTTTTTTCCCCTCCACTGAATTATTAATGAACTGAATTCAAGTCCATGTTTTTACAAGCAGCACAGTTCCCAGTTACTGAAGCCACTGGAAACATAAAGGAATAATACACTACAGTTACTACTCAACTATCTTTCACTGCATACTCCAACTTTATTTCCTGAAATTCTTCAAAAGGTACATTTAAAGTATCATGTTTAATATTTCAAAAGCTTATGAATTTCATAATATCTTTCATAGTAACATTTGAAGTTTGTGCAAAAATAGGTTTTTTTAGTACTTCCAAAAACCTGTAACAGTTGTTGCCATTACAATAGCAGCTTATGGCAAAAGCAAACTGAACACTCTTGTGGTACAAATGCAGGTACACTACACAAAGGATGTGGTAGAGAGCACATACATCCAACATTCAATAAAGACTGGAAAAGCAAGGCTCTGGACCTATTAGGTTCTAGCAGTCATACAGAAATGAAGAAGAAAGTGAGTCTTCATCATTTGGTACCCATTTAATCATGAAATCAACGAAACCGTTTTTATAATAATACACATATGTATGCAGACTTATTATTTAACCCTTATCTTGCCAGTTTTTCAAATGTGCAGTTAAAAATTGAACCGTATGATTATTTTTCTTATTGATATTGAATACTGAAAAAGGAAAATATTAAAAAAATTAGTAGCTATAATATTGTTGATTGTATTAGCAAAGAGATCAATACTGGTTGAGAGGGTGCAGATAAAACTCAGATTTGGATGACTAGGTACAGAAATTAGATAGTTACCTTTACACATTATGATTAGAAACACTCAAAGTGAACCTAGATTATTAATATACAAGTACGATTTTAACTTCAGGGTTGAATAATTTCTTGATGTTGCATTTTTGTCCAAATAATGTGGTTTTTTCTGAATTCTGAACCAAGCTGAAAACTGAATTAGGACAACTCTTAAAACTCATTCATCAGATTGATTTTGGCCTTTTATTTTGTAAATGGAAGTGTAAGTATTTTCTGTGGTACTCTTCTCCATTCTAAAATTCAATGAAAAACAAACAATTTTGATTAGCTTTCTACACCTTCCATGAATCTGCTGATAGCCAAATATGAAATCAAGTTACTTTGACCCAAACCTCTTGTTTTGCAACTCAATGCTCTCAAGGTTTTCTATACATAACATTATCTTCACAATACAGTGATTGGTCATCTGGCGGTTTTAAGTGTGCTGTTGCCAGGCTGTAGAACAAACTATTTTCATGAAGATCCAAGCCCTCACTAACCACCTTTCTCTAGCAATCTAGAAAATAATCAAGTGGGAAAGATACCAGGGAATCTTAATATAAATCCATCTATACAAAGAGTACTCAAACTGGCTTAGAACTCATTTACTTAAGGATAACACCTTGGAATCAGATGAATTAATGAAAGCATTTCAGAAAGGGTATAGGAACAGTGTGTTAGGTGATTATCTTTTAGGGTGCTCTATTTAAGGCTATACTAACCTTCTCTTGGGAAGTGTATATACACGTGTATATACGCACTTTCTATACATGCACATACACTTTAAATATGTAGTTTAAAACACCACTGTCTCTAATATCAATGCGTGCTAAGTAAGTTTTCTTCTTCTACATGTTCTACATTCATCATACTTGAAAATAATTACTCTAACCCGACAACACTAGCAAGAATAACAGATGTAAAGAGCTGAATATCTGGGTATTATTTTTACTACACTCTACCTTTAAAACTTGAACTTGGCCATCAGTAGTTGTGTCCTTCAAAACTTCACAAAATGACCGGCATAAGTCAGCAGCATACATCTGTAATTAAATGAAAAAGAAGGTATTATGCAAACATATTTTGTATCTATGCATATACTTCAAAACTCAACACATTAGGGATTACTTATGTCCAAAGACCCAGCTTGTCTTCAAAGATCGTGTTTGTTAAAATGCTCGTCTTTCCTAAACTAATTAAAATCTAATCTAAGCATTTTTTTTTTTTAATACTGCTGGTTGTTTAAACCATCAATTTCAATGAATTTTCTCATGAGGGTGTGAGAACAAGGCATAATATCTCCAGTTCAATTCTTGCTAGAACTTATGATCATAATTTTAATCTGGTAGGATAATTAGAATACCTATTACTACACATAGGACCTTTTCAGTACCAAAGTACTGAATCAATCCACAAAACATTAATTCTAAATAATAATCTTTCTCAAATCTGATTTGATTGAGTTTCCACCATGTGCCATAAAGAGCTAACATTAGAACAATATACTTGTATACACATAAATAAGAGTATAAATGTTTGTGTGTATCGTTTTTTCCAACATGAAAGTAGTTTGCCAGTAGGCAACTAAGATGTTAATATGATTCTTTACATAATGGTAACATACCTGTAAAAAATCAGATGATGATAAGAAAATATAAGCATTGATGATCTTAAAGCAATTTGTGAAGTTTTCTGAACTCAGTTCTGGAAAAAAGGGAATCACAATTCAGAACCTCATGATCAAACTGAAGTAAAGGTAAAAGATTAACTTCTAAAAGTCTTTTTCCTCACACAGCTTTTAAGTGACAGATGCCTACAAATAGAAAAAAGATATCTTCAATTCAGTACCATTCAGCTTCTGTCTCCCTGACAGAAACAATGACAAGAGAGGGATAACAGCTCTCATGTTCTCAAATGGAAGGACAAGAAATCCTATGACCTCAAAAGCCAATGCTAATTAAAAAAAAAATAAATCAAGTTTTGGATGTGATAGTGGGCTAAGATAAAGATGGAACAAATGAAACATGCACTTAAGAGACCTGCAATTACTGATAAATTATCTCTCACATTTGAGTCAGTAAATGCTGAGTGGAAGGAGTGAAACAAAGATTGCAGTTCTGCTCTTCTGACCCAGATGCCACATCAAATGGCACTGAGCCTTTAGACTGAAACACACTGAGCTTTAGGCCATACCTCGAGCATTTCAGTCAGGAAAGCATTTCAGTAAGGAAAGCATATCCATTTAAGAGACAGAATCACACAGGAGATGGTATACAGCAGCAGTTTGAAGAGAAAAAAGATGTCCTCAGGCAGCACCTGTAAGACTGTCTTTTTAAAAAAATCACCCCATAACTTCTATAAACACAATACATAGCAAAACAAAAAGTTTCAAAGTTTCACGTGGAGCCTGATACTAGTGCAGAAAGCAAACAGCCCTCCTTGTCTGAAGACAAAACAGAAAACTAAAAAAACCTCAAAGGGCTTGCTAAATTTTCTTAAAACCAGCTTGGGAGACAAACTATTCTTGGTAAAGTAAGTGGACTTCTGCTCCACCATGCTTAATTAATATTCCAATAAAATCACCTTGGAGACCCAACAGGAAAATACTTCTATGTACTTTTAAATAAAATTTCTTACCATCTTAAACTAACAGCAGCAGCTGGCCAAGACCTGTTATGTCTTATGTGGCTTACATGAATACAGCCTGTATGAAGGTGTGGCTTACACAGTGTGATGCTTATATAGAAAAACTTCCACAAGAGATGTCACATGACAAACTATGGCTGGTTTTCCATTATAAGATCTGAAAAGTTTTGAGGAGTTGTAGCAATTTCTCTTCTCTTCCCTCCCATTGGAAAGGACATTAATGTTCCTGTTACCTGACATGGCCACGGAACAGCTCTGAATGCATGACTACTTTCATATCTCAGTGCTTGGACAGGTCATGTCTTGTTATCACTTATTTTGAATATTTACATATCTTGACTTGAAAAGAGATGATTTTTCACCTTTCCATCCAATATCCTCATCAAAAGATTCCAATACATCTGTAAATTAGCTTTAGTAGCCTATTACTAGTGTTACACATTTTTTGAAGTTACTGCATTGTCCTTAGAGGTCTGCAGTTATTTTCTTACTGCATACAGCCCTATTTTAAGTTTCAGACACTGATGCAGTAGACAAATTGTAAAGAAATGGTCATATAAACATGAAGTGCTACCAAGCTTTCCATAACTTTCCATTCTGTGATTCTTTGACAACTGATACAAAGGTAATAAAGTATGAGTAGCAAAATTACTAGTAGTAAGTTATTTTAGGCCAGAATGAAAAAACTGATAAGACTGATGTCATAGAATTGACAGAATTTCAGTCACTCATTTGTGCATAGAGCTCAATGCTTAGTAAGAGCATTTTTCTAGAAAGAGATCACTTTCAACTGATTCCATTTAAAACCCAATTATGTATCAATTCTCTTGACAGGCTTTCCTGAATCAAATATATCTCTTTCTGAATTAATGCACTCATATGAGCTTTTTGGGGAATCAGTGGAATTATTCCAGTTCCAGTAACCTGCTTTTTGCCAGTAACTTTACAAGTACAGCACAGGCGTGTTAAACCTGATGCTTCTTTAAACAGATATGTTTTGACTTTGGCCATATTCCCAACCTGCAATTGTATCAGATTCCGCTGTCATTTTAAGCAGTCTCAGTGCAGAAATGCATCCATCCTCAGAGAAGTAATGTATTCCTCCATTACACGTTATTCAATCTGCTACACTGAGAGATGAATTAAGACCTTCTGCAACCCCTCTACAGGGCAATTATATTTCAAGAAAATTTAAACGTTAGCAGCAGTGCTGATATGAAAACCAAATGTGATAAGTATGCTGTGAATAATTATTGTACATCAGTGATAGCACTACAGCCTTTGAAGGACGGTCATTTATGCAAGTGAAATCGAGTCTTCATATCAAATGCAACATTCTACTCCTGTATCTTTAATATTTAAGCATAGCATTAATTACTTTAAAAGGCAAATCTAATTGATTTGTACAACTCCTCTGACATCCAGTGCCAACAGCAGTAGAATCCTGAAATGGATACGAAAAGCTCTTTTCAGAACAAATATCTGGAAAGGAACAGCTGCTTATTACTTTTTGAGTAGTTAAAAAAGAAAAATCAAAAACATTTCTATATTTTTCCCCTTTCAGTTGACTGTTAAAGAGATGTCACTGCACTGACATATACCTATGGTGACGTATGGCCATGACAAAAGCATGTTCAAATAATGGAAAACCTAGTATGAACAAATGAATCATTAAAAAAACCCTAAATCCCAAACCAATTTTTTATGCATCACATTGGAATTGTTTGCCAACAGATAAGCATGTTTTAAAATAAATCTCCTAAAAGATGCAGGAGAAGCAATGGCAAGCAATTACTTCTCCAGGCTGTAAATTTAAGTTAGGAATGAAAGTCAATGAACACTGAAGGTATATTCTTCTCAATAAGACAACTGGCTCCAGCAGAGAAAGCACAAGAGGAGGCAGCATAGAGGCTTTCAAAGTTCAGGTTTCTAAGTATTACTGGTGAGCCAGGAAACCATGACAGACAAGCAAGTGTTTGTGCAGTACAAAGTCTTCACAAGCATCTTAAGAGCACTTAAAAAAACCTGTGCAACAGATGATATATTCATGTGCAGTCGTCTAAACATGCATTTACCAATTGGAAAAAAAGACACAGCAACACCTTTCTATTAAGTGATATTCATAGCACAGTTGAAAAAGTACCAGACATAATTTAGGCTACAGTATATCTCATTCAGTTTTATATCACTTTGCTGAAGAAAACATACTGTTATAACATGGAAATCATAAATGAAGTTTGTACTTTGATGATTAGGCTGAACTCCCAAATCCAATGGAAAATACTAGATGCTCAAAGAGCTCTTAAGGGTCCTGAATCAGAACCGACAATCTATTACTGCAAAACTCCTGAATTTTCTGAAAAAATATTGTGTACAGTCACAATCAAGTGACCCACAAAGGCAATTAACATGAAGCAAAAGCTACAATACAATGAATAACCAACCTGAATAATACACAATCCAGCCTATTGTCTCCTTAAACATAATCAAACCATCTACTTTCCTATACATGGTTATCAATATTATTTTCCACAGTCCCTTTGGACTGAGTTATCAAAGCTGCACTGTATCTACATACACTGTTTAATTCCCACAGAAGTTTGTGGGATGAATACTTCTAAGTAGAAACATTTATGCAAGACTTCAAAAAGCTATAATCTGCCTGTGAAGATGATAGAAAGTCTTCTCTCCCTCTCTAGTTTGATGACTTCTTGTCACGTCTGTTTCCTCCTTTTCACCAGGACAGGGTCTGCTATATACCACTAATCTCCAAAAGTCTTATGTATGAACTTCTCTCCTTTCTTTTCAGCTCTTCTAGTTCAACCATGTTGACCTCTAATAGGACACTTTTTCTGAAGGATTTCAATGCTGATGAAGTAGTTAAACACATCAGAAAAAGTTACATTATCTGTATATTAGAATAATACCATTCAGTAAGAATAAATCCAGAAACTAAAGGTCAGGAGATTCATATTTCTTACACTGTATTTTCAACAAAATTATTTTCTGGAGCACCCTGTTGCTAGTTCTCCACCCTGCTCCAAAAGACATAAGCAAGGCAGCCATCTACTCAATTTCCCTTCACCGTATCTGTCCTTTGGCTTCCACTTAGGTAAATTAAGACTGAATTGAGAACCAGCCAGGGAAAGATTTTCTATTTTGCCATATCTCAGACAGTGAAGAGCCACAAGACTTTGCAGTTTTGAAACTTTAAATTTGAGGATCTCAAAATTTGAATTAATTTCTGCATTCTTCAGAAAGCACACTTCCCAATTAAAACACCCTGTTCTGACAGCTATGTCACCATGATGAGAAGGATAGAAACTGTTTGTTCTTAAGTTCTAGAAGATTCAGGTGAATACTGCCACTTGTATACTGGAGAAGCTGTACTATCGAACTAAGACTGAATAGCTATTTAATAGTTATATTAATAGTTAATATAACTATAATTATATATTAGTAGTTTATTGGTATTTATTATATAATAGTAATAAAATTAGTATTTATTATAATAGTTATAGTTATTTAATTAACAGAGAAGGACTGGTGGATGATGTGGCGGTTGGAGGACGACTAGGGCACAGCGATCATGAAATAATAGAGTTCTCTATTCTTAGAGAGGCCAGGAGAGGGGGAAGCAGAACTGACATCCTGGACTTCAGAAGGGCTGAATTTGTCTTGTTTCAGCACCTGCTTGACAGGATCCCTTGGGAGATGGTCCTGAAGGGTATATGGGTCCAGGAAGGCTGGGCGCTCCTTAAGAAGGAAGTCTTAATGGCTCAGGAGCAGGCTGTCCCCAGGTGCTGTAAGAGAAGCCAGCGGCAGAGAAGACCACCCTGGCTGAACAGGGAGCTTTGGCTGCAACTCAGGGAGAAAAGGAACGTTTACAGCCTTTGGAAGAAGGGGCTAGCCACTCACAGTGATTACAAAGATGCTGTGAGGCTATGCAGGGCAGAAATCAGGAGGTCTAAAGCCCAGCTGGAAATTACCCTGGCTTCAGCAATCAAGGACAACAAGAAATGTTTCTACAAGTATGTCAACAGCAAAAGAAAGACCAGGGAGAGTATCCATCCCCTGCTACATGCAGGAGGAAACATGGTAACAAGTGATGAGGAGAAGGCTGAGGTCCTTAATGCCTTCTTTGCTTCAGTCTTTAATAACAAGACTAGTCGTACTGAGGGAATCCAGCCTCCTCAGCCAGAAGACAGAGACTGGGAGAATGACCCCCCCACAATCCAGGAGGAGACAGTCAGTGACCTACTGCATCACATAGACACACACAAGTCTATGGGACCAGACGGGATACACCCGAGGGTGCTGAAGGAGCTGGCTGGGGTGCTCGCCAAGCCGCTTTCCATCATTTACCAGCAGTCCTGGCTGACCGTGGAGGTCCCAACAGATTGGAAATTGGCCAATGTGACGCCCACCTATAAGAAGGGTCAGAAGGATGATCCAGGAAATTACAGTCCTGTCAGCTTGACATCGGTGCCCGCAAAGCTGATGGAGCAGCTCATCCTGAGTACCATCACACAGCACATGCGGGACAACCAGATGATCAGGTCCAGTCAGCATGGGTTTCTGAAAGGCAGGTCCTGCTTGACAAACCCGATCTCCTTCTACGACAGGGTGACCTTCCTACTGGATGAGGGTAAGGCTGTGGATGTAGTTTAACTCTACTTCAGTACGGCCTTTGACACCATTTCCCAGAGCATTCTCCTGGCAAAACTGGCTGCTCCAGGCTTGGATGGGCACACGCTTTGCTGGGTAAAAAACTGGCTGGCTGGCCGGGCCCAAAGAGTTGTGGTGAACGGAGTTAAATCCAGTTGGTGGCCAGCCACGAGTGGTGTCCCCCAGGGCTCAGTTTTGGGGCCACTCCTGTTTAACATCTTTATTGATGATCTAGACAAGGGGATCGAGTGCACCCTCAGTAAGTTTGCAGATGACACCAAGTTGGGTGGGAGTGTTGATCTGCTCGAGGGTAGGGAGGCTCTGCAGAGAGACCTGGACAGGCTGGAGCGATGGGCTGAGGCCAACTGTAGGAGTTTCAATAAGGCCAAATGCCGGGTGCTGCACTTGGGCCACAACAACCCCCAGCAGCGCTACAGGCTTGGGGAGGAGTGGCTGGAGAGCTGCCAGTCAGAGAGGGACCTGGGGGTGTTGATTGACAGCTGGCTGAACAGGAGCCAGTAGTGTGCCCAGGTGGCCAAGGTGGCCAATGGCATCCTGGACTGTATCAGAAATAGCGTGTCCAGCAGGGACAGGGAAGTGATCCTGCCTCTGGACTCGGCACTGGTGAGGCCGCACCTTGATTACTGTGTTCAGTTTTGGGCCCCTCACTACAAAAAGGACATCGAATGACTCGAGCGTGTCCAGAGAAGGGCAGTGAAGCTGGTGAAGGGTCTGGAGCACATGTCGTACGAGGAGCGGCTGAGGGAACTGGGGGTGTTTAGTTTGGAGAAGAGGAGGCTGAGGGGAGACCTCATCGCCCTCTACAACTACCTGAAAGGAGGTTGCAGAGAGCTGGGGATGAGTCTCTTTAACCAAGTAATGAGTGATAGGACAAGAGGGAATGGCCTCAAGTTGCACCAGGGAAGGTTTAGACTGGATATTAGGAAGTATTTCTTTCCAGAATGGGTTGTTAGGCGTTGGAATGGGCTGCCCAGGGAGGTGGTGGAGTCCCCATCCCTGGAAGTGTTTAAGAGTCGGGTCGATATAGCACTGAGGGATATGGTGTAGTTGGAAACTGCCAATGCTAGGGTAAAGGTTGGACTAGATGATCAAGGTCCTTTCCAACCTAGATGATTCTGTGATTCTGTAACTTGCACAGTTCATCATCACTGATCAACGCATTTTCTTCTGCAGGTGGCTGCAGCTTAAACTGTGCTGTTGCACTGGATTTAAGTGAAGCATCCCTTCTTCAAGTATACTGAATGAAGTGCCTGCCTGAGGGGTACTGAATAGCAGTATCGTACTGATTTTATAACTACCAAGTTTTAAAATGAGGTTAGCACTAATCCAAGATTCAAGTCTATTTCAACATCACAGTGCCACAGCTATGTCGTGTGAAGGCTGTCCAGCTTGATTCTCCTGATATAAACAGAAGGGAACTGCCCGCAAAGAGTATACCAGAATGGTTTCCATCTTCTGGCAAAATGCAAACCATTTTGGCCTACAGCAATCAAAATTTCTGACTGTGTGGCAGGTGCACCCACCCAATGAAAATGGTGCTTCCTGGCTGCTGAAATGTAGCAGCCATGGATTTCCTTTTTCCATGCACTTGTTCTCAGGACTTTACAGTAATTGGGGCCCTCAGCCAATAAGGGCTGATATTGACAACAGATCAGATTCAGCTCAGGTATAAATGGAGTCCCCTGGGGAACTGGTCCCTCCTGGAGTAGCATGCTGCGGTCAAGGACTCTCCCCTTGGGACAGTATGCTGCCTTAAGAAATTCCCCGAGGTTGAGAGACCTCATTTTTTTAGGTGAGTGACTGAGCATTTTGTGTTGTTGTTAAACCTTCGGAGTTTGCATGGTGATAGTTTTATTCTCCTCTCACGGGCTTTTGAACCTGCCATTTGTATGTTTGCAGAGTGCCAGTCAATTGTGTTGAAAATAAATTTTATTTTGGTTGTTATTTGCTTATTTGAGAGCACTCTGAAAACAAGTTTCTCAGAAAAATGCTCAGGAAGTAAAGTAGTACCAGAAGTCTATATGAGGAAATCAGTCTATGATTACACATCAGCTGCTGTGGTTTTGCCACTCACCTCTATCCCTGATAAAAAAAACCAATTTGACATAAGCATGTTTGAAACCTCACCTTAAGGAAAACCTACCTAGCTTAACTGTACTACTTGCTTTACCAGCATCATACAACAGCTTTTATTTTTGAGAACAAGGAACAATCCCTCAAGGATATACTTTTTTTCCAAAGGAAAGCATCTCCTATGCATCTCCAAGATGCATTCATAAAACAAGGAAACTGTTAGAAGTGTAGAGTTATTCCTGAATACCTCCACCTTTTCTTAGAAGAGTATGATGAGGTTTCCATTCATACTCATGTCTACCCTAGAAAGTATCACATGAGGACTAGGGAGGTCAGGGTGGGGAGAAAATAGCAGTAGGAAATGTAAACAAGCCACAAATACAGAGTATTTCTGAATTTAATTCAAGCAGATCAGCAGCGCGACAACTATGTAAATCACAACCATTTATATAGTGCAAGCTTCCTGTAGCAGATACTATCTACTACTAACATAGAACAAGGAGGAAGGGTAGGAGTGTAGATATGAATGAAGACAAATAGTAAGTATTTGGCAGCTATGGAACCTGAAAGCTAGCTCTGGAGTTAAATAGCAAAACCACTACAAAACACTACTTTCCTCAGCAGTTTTGTCATTAGAGATCTAGTATACACAGAGAAATAACAGGTGTCATCTTGCACCTACCCACCATGACGTAACTTTCAAGTGATCTTTAGTCAGAATAAAATAATAAGTACCAAAACCAAGTCAATTAAAAAGTGAACTTCTAATTTTATAAACACATTCCTCTAAAAAACTAACGTATTTGCTATATTAGCTCCACAACCTACAAAAGGACAGCTAAAGATTTCATTAAACAAAAACATAATTACATGATAAAATTAAACTACAAAATTTTTATACTCCCTTTAATAACAAAGCAGAAGCACCCGAAATATCAGTATTTCCTAAGCAGTGAATCTTAATCCTCATTAATAAGTTTATATTTTGTCAACAACTCAGGCTTTTAATTTCAGTGTTGCTTGACCAATATGCTTATAGACATATTTAGGTAGTTTGAAAATATCCTACATAGCTATTAAGTGAATAATAGAAAAGCTAATAATGGAAGCTTCAATTCTTCAGACTAGAAATCATCATTCTGGTTGTAAGCAAAACAGGCAAGTATTCCATATAGACAATATCACTAAAACTCAGCACATTTGGTGTTAAATTTCAGGAACTTAAAAAAACCTCTGAAATTATAAACTGAAATTTGTCTTATCTTTTGGGTACAAAGCAGCTTCAATTTACTGAAAAAGAGAACTATGGTAAGTAGATAATAGATATTAAAGAAGATGGGAAAGTCAAACAATAAAAGCTTGTTCTCCATTTTTTATTAGTTACAATTTTACAAGCCCCCTTAGTTCTTGTAGTCACAGCAGCATTACTTAATGCATGAACACCACAAGCAGTAGCAAAACCCCCAGAAATTCATTAGTAAAAGACATACCAAGAAGGGCAGACATGTTCTGAAATATGCTCAGGAGCTCAGGTGTAAGGCATGGACTATTCTCCAACGTCACTAACCTAAGAATAGATGAAGCAAAGTATTTCAGATGATCCATGAATAACATTGAGCAATCATTTTGACAGATGTAAGACTTTGTAACTTCTAATAACCATCTATATGATCTTTAAATAATGTATAACACAATTACTTGAAGCATATTTCAAGTGCAGCAGTATTCCTTACAACACACCCATCTTTATAGGCATGGGTCTTGCTAAGATAGGAAAAAAAAGAAAAACATGCTACTGCCTTTTAATAAAGACAACATAACCTCCAAAATGCAACAGTGAGAATGTCTAAGTATCCAACTTGGGAACTAAAAGAAGATGGGTAGAGGGGAATATTCATGGTGTAAGGATAACGCATGTAGTGCTCTACATCTCAAAGGAGCAGCTGTGGTGGCAACCAGCTCAAATCTCTGCTTTTTTTTTTTGAGGTCTGAAATGATGCATTGATTACCATACATAAAAGCATAACTATATGCTCTGCATTGTTTATAACAATTTAAAATTCCTGAGGTTTGAAAACTAACTATAAATTAAATTCAAACTTAAAACCACAGCAACACATTCCAGTTTGTTCCTAAGTCTTAGATGTGGGATTACTGTATTTAAATAACATTTCTGATTATGTAAAGTATCTTAGCTGCGCTCCTGCTCTTGGTTCAAGAAGCCATTAGAGTCCCAACTGTCTCCGTGAGCTCAAACTAGATTCCTCTGATGCTCTCGGACATCTTAAAATATCATTCTTCTGCACAGGCATCAGAATAACAACCTCAAGATCAGTATTATTAAGAAGATATAAATGTTCTGAACTGATACACTAAAAAGGCCTCAAATTTTGTGGAGATCTTGCACTTTGACTTGCTGCCCCACCATCAACAGCATTATAAATCTTTTGCTGCACATAGCACAGATCATTTGTAGGTTAAGAATTTGTAATTCAAATACCCACCTACAATTTAGATCAAAAGAATACATCACTCTTTCAAGACAAACTCAATATATTCCTATTCTGCAGGAAAGAGATGTGCTGAATTTGGTCCAGGTTAACAGTTTCCTCCTCCTAGAGTGTCAGCTGTACCAGAAATAAACAAATTGGGCTCGTGGCAAACTGATCATAGTGCCACTTTTTGTTTTATGTTCAGTCACCAAATAGTTTAAGATCTGAAAGATAACTTCTACATTTTATCCTTATAAACTCACCATCTCTTCCAGCAACCTGCTCTGAGAATCATCAGGTCATCGTGCTTCTGAAGTCAAGCATGTCCAACTTAGTTAGCATGCACATTATAGTGAGTCTAGACTTCTTGTCTTGCTGTTCATTATCACAGTATCAACTGCCTGAAAATAGGTTACCTACTCAGTTATTTTTAACTGTTTCTTTTATTAACTTCCTAACCTCATCTCTTCTCAGAAAAGGTATGATATAGATGATGTCAATGTAAGATAACAAGAACATCTAAATTCTTAACACAAAGTTTTTTCTTAACTTTTTTTCTTCTGAGGATACAAAAATAACGTTTTAAAAATTAGAAACTGATAAAAAACATTCTTACCACAACTCTAAACCATCTTCCAGAAGATAGACATGTGGAGGCTGAGAAACATCTGTACTTAGCTGAATAACTGGAAGTAGAAAAGGATAGAGACTTTTGCTGTCTGCTCCCAGTCCCTATAAAAGTAAATAAAAAAATGTAAAATACTTCAAAAACATCAAATCAAGCATTTCAAGAATAGCATTGAAAAATATCCGTGATACTGTTTTCTATTCTCATACTATAAATGTGCATTAAAGAAATCAAAGGCTGAGCTTGCATCCATTTCATACAACAAAATAGTCTGATACTCCTAAGCTTTCTCTCAACATGTCTTGAGAAAATTACATAAGTTTTTTGGAAACAAGCAGCTTATCAATGGTCTGCAAGAATTACAAACAATACACATTCGTAAAAACATTCACTAGTCATTCTCTCTCTGGAAAAAGTCACAGCTCTAATACTAAACACTAAAGGACTAACTGCTAAATAAAATGTTATTACTCTTTGGACCCTACCACATACTAAATCTTTTAAGGTATTCTAAGAATCAGGAGAAGGGTTTGTTTTCATTGCTACACAAAGATTCACAGAATGATCACAGTGATTTATTTTTCAAATGACCCATGAGCTATAGACAAAGATGTCTTCTCAAGAATGCAACGTAAAGAATTTTTTCAGCAATCATTTAATAATAAAACCCAAATTAAAAAAAAAGTAGAGATAACTATTGTCAAAACTAATCATAAATTAAAACTAATACTAAAAGGAATGGAATTCTTAAACTGGGAACTACTGCCCAATTTGTAATATTACTATTTAAGAGAACTGAGGCTAGTTGAATGCTGCTTTTGCATAATTACTATATTTGGAAAGTGTTAAATTTAAAACTATTTGATGTTTCTAAGTTAAGGCTTCTTTGTGGAATTATTTAAACTTGTCTTAAAAGGAAAAGAATCTTCCATAAATTTGTCTAATTTGTGTTCACCTATATTTCTGGCCTCCACAGGGGCCAGTAACAAGAAGTTCCATAATCTGTTTATTGTGAAAATATATCTTCTCTTTGTTTGAACTAAATCCACTTTCAAATGAACTTTAATTTTTCCTTCAGTGGCAATGTCTAGTGATTCTCCTTCCACTTTTTCTCCACTGTAAACCTCTACAATACTATCTTCTTAGTCATGCATTTCTGCAAGTTCCAAGATTGTATGCATATGCAGTCTGTTTCTATATCGACACTGCCCTACATCCTAGGAGCAGATCTCTTGATCTTTGCAAGTCCTACTACATTTTTTTGAAATATAGTAGGGGTTGGAGTAGGTAGGATGGCACATTAAAGATCGTCCATATGAAAGAAGTGCTTAATAGCAAGGATCCTGCAGGCAATATAACCATGTATTATTTTATTTGTCAAACTTTTCTCAGGAACACAGTACATTCTGTTTGCATTTTTACTGTAAACAGCACAGATATTGCTATATATTTCAAGTTCAAGGATTATTTAATCCTTGAATTATTTAACCCCTGCTGGGACGCCAAAGTACTAAAAGCCTTCTGATCATCTTTGCGTGTATTGTGTTTGTGTATCTGACACTGTGTGGGTCCTCTGAGGTGTCACTACTGGTGGAGGCCAGTATGGTGTTGCCACCCAGATCTGACAGGCCAGGCCCAAAGAATTGTGATGAATGGAGTT
This sequence comes from Strix aluco, assembly GCF_031877795.1. Taxonomy (NCBI): domain Eukaryota; kingdom Metazoa; phylum Chordata; class Aves; order Strigiformes; family Strigidae; genus Strix; species Strix aluco. Next base: position 11,882,985 of record NC_133971.1, on the reverse strand, counting down.
AAATCCAGGCAGCAGCCTGTCACAAGTGGTGTTCCCCAGGCCTCCATACTAGGGTCAGTTCTGCTTAATATCTTTATCAATGGTCTGGATGAGGGATCAAGTGTACCCTCAGTAAGTTGCAGGTGACACCAATCTGGGCAGGAGTATTGATCTGCTTGAGGGTAGAAAGGCTCTCCAGAGGAATCTGGACAGGCTGGATCGATGGGCCGAGGCCAATGGTATGAGGTTCAACAGTGCTGAGTGCCGGGTCCTGCACTTGAGTCACAACAACCCCATGAAACGCTACAGGCTTGGGGAAGAGTGGCTGGAAAGCTGCCCAGAACGAAAGGACCTGGGGGTGTTGGTCAACAGCTGGCTGAATGTGAGCGTGCAGTGTGCCCAGGTGGCCAAGAAGGCCAACAGCATCCTGGCTTATATTAGAAATAGTGTGGCCAGGCAGACTAGGGAAGTGATTATCCCCCTGTACTCATCACTGGTAAGGCTGCACCTCCAATACCATGCTCAGTTTTGGGCCCCTCGCTACAAGAAAGACACTGAGGGACTGGAGCGCGTCCAAACACCAACAAATCTGGTGAAGGTACTAGAAAAGAAGTCTTATGAGGAGCAGTTGAGGGAATGGGGGTTGTTTAGCCCGGAGAAAAGGAGGCTGAGGGGAGGTTGTAGTGAGGTGGGTGTTGGTCTCTGCTCCCAAGTAACATGTAATAGAATGAGAGGAAATGACCTCCAGTTGTGCTGGGGAGGTTTAGATTGGGTATTAAGAAAAAATTCTTCACCGAAAGAGTTATCAGGCATTGGAGGAGGCTGCCCAGGAAAATGGGTATAAAATGGTAAATGACATGCAGATGAGGCACTTATGGCCATGGTTTAGTGATGGACTTGAGAGGGCTAGGTTAAGGGCTGGACTCAATGATCTTAAGGGTCTTTTCTAACGTTAATGATTCTGTGCTTTTAAAACATCAAAACTCATTTATCTGACTACAGATTACCAGCAACTTCCATTTAAATACAATATTGGTCAACATAGCTATGAATATGATAAGGCAAAATCTGGAACCAAGCAACACACAGATATAAAAAAAAAAATCAAAAATCTACAGAAAAACAATGGTCTGAGAATCACTATGTTCACCTCTATTCTCAGTATTACTATCACTTATTGCACTTAGAAGTCACAGTCATGAACAAAAGGTGATAGTAGTCCCTGACTCTCAGACATTTTCATAGTTCTGACCAACCTGTTTTAAAATGGATATTAAAAAGGAGACATTCAAATATAGCTAAAAAGAAAACTATGAGCAGATAAATTCTTAAAAGAAGAAAAAAAACCAAAGAGATTGAAATACAAGTAACAGGATGTGATACAAATCGATTACATAACAAAGCAGGCAGCTCAGAGCTCCTATTATCTCTGTTTCATATCACATATAAACAAAGCAGAAAAGAACATCAGAAAAGCTAGGAAATTTAAGGGATGAAATGAAGTATTTTTTCCCATATGCTATATAAAAATGTTGCAGAAAGCATTGCCAAAGGACGTAATAGGGATCAGAGGTTATGCAGTAGGAAGGTAATGGTGAAAATGGTAACAATAAAAGGGTTGGAATTCTAAACAAAAAAGATGACCACAATTAGTCAATCCCAACACCACCCCTGAGCAACATTAAACCTAACAGTTATGAATTAAACAAGAAACATTTGACACTAATCTGAATTAAAAGGCAAATTTAAAGAACAGGCAAAGTGAAACTTGTGGTAGCCCATATCTTGGCCTATGATTTAAAAATGTCTCATCTTCACAGAAAATTTGCAACCAAAATAGAAATTCCCCATCCCTAGGAACTGAATGGAAAGCAAGAGGGAAACAGATGTGCCTACACTGCAGAATCAAGTCTGAACCATACACAACAATTCTAAGAGACCAATACTTTTAATGCTGGCTGGGAAATACAGGAAGCCAGAACAAGCTCTTTCCCATAGAGTCACTAAAGGAAGCTCAATTCCAAGATTACAAAACCAAAACCCTCCAGAACACAAGCAAATCTGCCTAAAGAACTGCTTCTACTGAACAAGCCCCCGGCAACATAATAGTTAAATGCTTAACATTAGCCGTGTTTACCTCCACTACCAGAGAACCAACTTTACTGTGAGACTTAAAAGCCATAAAACCAAAATGTACCTTAATTTTACCTACATATATACATATATATACACACACAGAACATGTAGGCATGTCTGAGAAAGAACTGTAGGAGATACTGACAACATTTATGTGATTCTGATCCCCTACCTGGACGAGATGGATTAGGGTGGTTAGAATGGCACATCGTAGCATATTGTGCTCCTCACTCTGTTTCCAAAGGAGTGGTAAATACTGAACCAAACATCCTACATATGGTCGTACCTGAAGTTCAGAATACAAATTTGTTTCTTAATATGTGAAACAAGACCATTAATTTATCCCAGTAAATTCTGAAATATTTAAGAGCTGCTCTAAGAGCTGCTTTGTCATGGTAAAAATACAGTTTGCTTTAATTTAGTCCTCTTTCCTCTTCCTAAAACACAATATTCCATACTCTGTGACTGAAGTAACTTCTGACTGCATAGTGGTTTGAAGAAAACATTACTTACGATAACATTTGTACATGGCAATAAGGCTTAAGCAGTAAATACAACACAAAAAATACTTAATTTGATAACCAGAGATATTTTCATATTGATATATTCTTCATTTAGACAGGATTCCTAAATAACAGAATCCTTTAGGAAGGCCAGACACAGTTCCAGTAAAAAAATACTAAAAAGGTGAATAACCTCTGAAGTTATCCATCTTTTGAGCAGGGGTTGGACTGCATAACTTCTAGAGGTTTGTCCCAACCTAAATTTTTTTCTATTATGCTCTACAATACTAAAAGGTTAATCTATTTGTCTTCTAAAGTACTTAATTAGGAATTAACCTAAACAGACTCAAAGTTTCTTTCTCAATTTGTTTTTTTCTGCTGCTTCTCTAGCTGATCTAAAATGCATGGAAATCTTCTGTCATGTTGATTTTTCCTACAAGGGACAATTAGGAAAGCTTCATTTGGCTCTCAGAGAGGATTAATTGTAGAAAGAGGAGATAAGCTCAAGACCATGCATTATCTCTGTCCTTAATACAGTAATACCACAAAAAAAAACTAAGACAAAAGCAGTCAACAATTCATTTTTTAATTCCGCAAAAATATCTTCAATTTCTTTATGTATAAGCTGAAGAATATACTTTAAAACTACAAGAAAGTACTGAAAATTCATAATGTGAACTTGAAACTTTTCATGCAGTTAAGAGGAGTGCTCTATAGGCAATTGTGATCCTATCAGTGCCAACAAGAGATTACAAATTTAACTGCACAGTCCCTAGCAGTGTGAAGCATTCTGTCCCTCAGATGTCTCTTAATATGTAAGACTTAATAAAATACTAGTCCAGATATAAGACAATTAGAATTAATTACAATTAAAAAAGAAAACTGCAAGAAATGCAATAAGATAAGCAGTGAAAGTCTGTACCCTAAAAGATGAGTCAATGCAAAAAATACATAGTAAATAAAGTAGTAACTGAGCAAGAACATTTTACACAAAAGCTAAATGAGAACTGAAAAGTGAAAAGATAACCACGTGATGCAAAGAATGCAGGCACCTACCATAACAATAACCAGTCTATTAAAAAATTACTTTTTCTTACTATTTTTGTATAAGTTAACAACATCAAGTCCTCCTCTGTGTTCTTAGTACAAAGCTAACACTGAAATCTATAAGATACCTGCATACTGACTCTTTCAATCACACAAGACAGAACGTGAAGAACATGCATTTTGGTGTCACATTGTGTTACTTCCTGAAGTAGTTGAAAGAGCAGTGTAAACATGGATTCCAGATACTAAAAGAAAAATAAACTACAGATTAGACCATCAGAAATACAATTGGTGACATGAACTGGTGATTTTCCTGTATGCTTACAATTCTAAAACATCTATGAACTCTGAAAGACATTTATGGAGTGTGCAAAATGTTACTCTTTCATGTGGAAAAATGCACACTAACCAATCACTAACTACACAGGATTAAAAAAATCAGATATGCTCTTACAAAACAGTTCAACAGTGATTAGTTTGAACATATGTAATTTTCATGTTTTAGCAAGTGTAAATATGTCTTCAGTTCAAATACTATAACGCTGAAGGCCATCTCTCCAGAAAGAGCACTATGTTAGGGTAAAAGCAGAGGTACAGTCTACCAGTTTTTGGTTCAGTAGACAAGACATATATTGAACTGAAAAAGACATATTAAACAATTCCAGTGTTTACAGTATAGATGCACTTTGCATTTGTTTTGTTTGTTTTCAAGAGAGTTGCAGTTAACATGGAAGTCATAATGAAATAAGAGCATCTGCTAAGTTTGAGTTATCAAAATAAACCTTTAGATTTACAGCAACATTTCACTGTTTACTTAATAACAACAGTAATGACCACTGTAAAGGACAAATATAGGAAACCAAGAAGGTCTATGTTTTTAAGGCACTATTTTAGTCATACACTTGTATTTAATATTTGTGTGAAACAGCAGGTTAGAAAGTACTGTGTGAAACAGACGTAAGGGAAAGTCACATTGGTGTGGAGACATTAAAGACAGTATTCATGTTGTCTTAGCATGAAGAAACTTAGCATCTGGTAGCACACAGTATATATAGCACCAAACACAATGCTAGGAAGTTGTAATAGTTAGTTCTAAAACATTTTGAATTGTCTATATATTGCATATTAGCCACCTTAACAGAAGCAGTATAAGTCTTCACAAATTTTGGCCTATGAAGACAAAAAAATACATACACAGAGATTGCTAAATAGTGTGGTTTAAAATGAAATTTGAAATTATTTTTTTCCTGGTTTAAAATTAAATTGGAAAATGTTTTTTCCTGGCTTCCTCTATGGATCTATGCCCATATAAATGCTCTTACCGGTAAGAACTGGTCAGTTCTGAACTCAAAGTCATCTACAGGTAAACAACTATTAAGGAACAACAATACAGATTGCAGATGGATACAAGACTCAAATAAGCAAATATTAAATGGATATACAAAAATTATAATGTGAAGAATTTGGTAATAAGTTTAAAATTGTTTAATTTCCAGTAACTCTGAATTAAGAACTAACCAAACATCTTTGCCAATAAAAGGATATTTAAATTCAGTGTCGTAGCTGTCTCAATACGGACCTTAAAGACAAAAGTCAAGAAGCATCATGCATACATCCATTAAACATTTTGATTATCAACATAATATCTGACAGTATCAAACCAGTTGCTGTTTTGGCAATTGAATCATTCTATGTGTTCTGTCATCCTCTAAGAAATGCAGTTAGTTCAACTCAAACATTTTCATTTGCCTTCATTTTAGTATCCTTTACATTTTCTTTGCCATCACTAAAGTGGTACCACCTGGAGAAACCACTCTGGCAAAACCTTCATGAAGGTCAAGAAGGAATTAAACAAGAAGATATCTAGCCTGTGATAAAAACTCTTGCAATAGAGAAGCAGTTTACTTGGGATTATCTCACAACTTGCTGTCACCCAAAAAGCACAGAATCAAATAAACTCAACAAGTCAGCATGTTCTTCACTGTTAGACATTCAGATGTTCAGAAAGCTTTAAGTGAAAACAGTCATAACATCAACATAGAAGCACATTCCTGTCTGGAATCACAGAAATAACTGTTATGACTGCCAATATTTAACTAACAGTCTAGCTAGGCTTATTTGTTATATTTGTTGCCTGCTAGGTCTGTTTAAAAATAAAAAAAGAAAATCACAAAACCAGCTTCTCAATTCAACTTCACCTGCTAAACCAAAATTGTAGCAGAAAACCACAGACTGGTACTCAACCATCTTAGCAACCGATGCTATTTATCATTTTGTTAACAGATAACTATGTTGATGCTTAAATAATGCTATATAGTGCAGGGACTAGTCACAGAATAACCCTGTTTTATCTACACAAAGTGTTCATTTCTTTATAAATTATTTATCTCAAGACACTTCACAACTTTCTTCGTAGAAAAAAACCAGACTGATGCTATTGCCATTCATTTTCCCACCAAAGTCATCACCTAGTGAAATCTTAAAAGCTCATTTCATGTCTGACCTTATTGTTCAACATCTCCACAATTAAACACCCCCACAACTTCTCAGCAGATTATCTTTTGCAAGGCACAACAGACTTTACGGTGTGACGTTATGAAATTTTTCAATCAAGTTTACACAAGGTATGGTATTTATGTTTCACCTGTGTTTACAGAACAAATGTATAATTCAAAACATTACTTATTTTTACTTACCACTAAGTCCTGATCTTGAAGCAAGTTACGAATCGCCTCATATAACACTGGTCTCAAGTCTGATTTGAATTTTACAGAAATCCACTGTCCAATCAACCAAATTACTCGTCGGCGTATTGGTTTGTATCTTTAAAAGTAGAGGGAAAAAAAAAAATTGTACTCATGAACTCATCATACTTGCTATTCTAGAATTCTCTGATGAAAAAGAAATCTAAGAATCACTAGGAAAACATTATTCCCCATTAGTTTTTTCAAGACCAACTTTAGAACTTTAGTGCAGAATTCTTTCATCAAAACTCTTCACTAGAAGTCTCAGGAAACACCAACTTAGTCTGAAAAATATACCTTTCATCCTAAATGACTGGATCTTGAAGGTCTCACTAGAGATACAGTTTATTCTGCGCATAGCACACCAATAAAAGAAACTAAAAATATATCTTATATTTATTACTGACATCATGGTATCTACTGCTTTTCACCTTTTATGCTCAAACATTTAGGTTTAAAAATTTAAAAATGCAAGCTTAAGTACTGCATTACAAATGCCAGAGTATTTCATGTCATCAGTCTAAAACTGTTCTCAGAAAGAACTGAGAATACCTAATCTTGCACCATTGCTGCAACAGGAGGGCAAATCAAACAGCATAGAGTCAATGGAAAGAAGAACCAGAACAATGAGCTGAACTGTCTAACATAATGATTTGGAAAAGCTTTCCATAGAGGTGCTATTTTTCTCCACTGATTATAAAGGCTGATCGCGAAGAGTAGCTCAGATTTAAGTGTTTAATTTGCAGACATGCAAAGATGAACCCTACTCACAGAATTTTAACTAATAAATTATTTTACCATGTTACCCTAAATGTATTTTTCATTTGATGAACTTCTGCCTTGTAAGCAATCAAGACAGCAATTTAAACTGAAATTATCGAGGCTTCTTTACATTTAATAAATGTGATTTACTAAACTTTCCCATAACCATGAGAGTTAACGAAGCACATCTTCAGAAAAAATTAAAGTTGTGGAAGTAGCATGTATACAGCAGTTCACTAGACTGGAACACAAATCTAATGAGGAATAACGTTCCAGTGTTGCTTGAGATTAAGTGTCAGTGAAGCATGAACAACCCATGCTGAAGCATGACTTAAGATACTGCCTTACTAACTTGTCCTTCTATTTGTTAGAGAAGCTGTGATGATACAACCTTTTCTATTCTTAGAATACTCGTGCCCAATATAACCTTGTAAAAATCACAACATTAAAAATCAAGAGATTTTTCTTGAGATTGTCATTGGGTAGTTTTCAAACCACTATCACATAGAATAGTTTTAAATGACACAACATAAGTACCTATGTTAAAAAATATAAATTTTTTAAATGACTGAAGTTCCTAGAAATTCTTCTGCTCATAGGTGCTCATTTCTGAGGTCCTACCTTTTCTACATTCAGTACTTCTGGAAAAAGCTCACCTCTTAGAACATCACTAGAGCACACACTAAGTATAACGAGATCGAGCCTGCTGGACCTAAAGCTCACATGGGAAAAGTGACCATATTCCAAAATAAGACAGCTTCTGTTGCAATAGTCATAGGAGAGTAACTTTAAGCGGTCTGGACAGCATTCAGACATTCAAGTCAAAGGTATGTTACTTAATACCAAAGTAGGTCACATCAATACTTTCAGCAGAAAAAGTTGTCTTAAGATTGAGTTATTGCAAAAAACTGTATTCAGTAAACTATTTTCATACTACAGAAAAATTTCTCCTTAATCAGTACAAAACTAAATATTATGGTAAGTGATAAATTTGGCAACAAAATGTTTCTAAAAATCTTTGAGAATATTTTTTCATTAATCCCATATTTCTCCTACTGCTATGGCTATGGTTGACAGACTCACTATCAACAGACAATGAAACTTTCAAAGAAAACAAAGCACAGCAAAGTACAGTCACTGCTGACAATACATAGGTTTATGTTCCCAAACATAAACCAGTTTGTGAATAAGCATGCTAATCATCATGGGACATTTTGTGGGACAGCAGATCATACCCTCCAATATGCTTTATCTGAACTCCACATGTATTCCTGAAGCTGTTGTTAAAGCAGCACTTCATTCAAACTACTAATACCATCTCCCTTATCGCCATGGTGGTCTCCAGTGATGCTGGCAGTAGAAGCAGTCCAAGCAAACAAGGCTTCAAACTTCTGGATTACTTGTACTGCAAGCTTCTGTCCCCACATGAATTTCATCCTGGGATATCACAAATACCAACTAAATGATTAGATCAGGTGTCTTCCCAACTGTAAATTCAACTATATCAGCCGTAGAAGACTGCTGTCAGTTTTACTTATGCCACATGTGTGCATAACATAAAAATGGCAAAGCCAGCATGTGCTACAAATACCACGGCAATTTTATTCAGAGATCTGTGCTGGTGTTGCACAACAAAAAAGGATCATATATACAAGATCTCCCATGCTTTCCTGCTCTTCTGACATTTAGCCTAACTATTAGAGTATTTGGCCACTAGCAGATAGCAAGGTGAAGTTGAGACCATATAAAAAAAGACTAATAAGAATAAAAACATTAGGAGACATCAGGTAAACAACTGTGGCAATTATTCTGTGACTCTTAAATAAGGTTATATATCTAAAACTAAATAATTCATTTTTTAAAAGGTATACTTTAATGAAAAGAAGCATTTTAATATTTGTAAGTTTAGCAGGTTCTTCCATTCTACATGCAATTGAACTGTATTTGTAAAGAAAATGTTTATAACCAGCATTTGAAAACAAAAAAAGCTGGCTAGCAACTCATTATCAAAAATCATTTAAAATTTATAGTAGTTCCTAAAGGTATTAGCAAACAAATTAGTTTCTATTTCAGATAACAATTATGGCTGGTAAAATGAACTGCAAACGTAGAAGGAAAAATTTGTAAAATTCTTCAAAGGACATTAGGGTCACTGATAATGACTGATGAGAAAAATAGGACATACTTATTCAGAGTCAAAGGGTGATTCAGAACTCATCTGATGAGGATTAGCACATACAATAGCAGTCACTGTCCTTCCCCTGAGAGAAGAGTGACAGTTTGAGGAATAGGGAAGAACACTGTCTTCTCTGTCAGTTGTGGAGATGGACAGTTCCATCTGTACTGAGATGCCAAAAACGATCTTTCAAAACACCCTATGACATCTGCTAAACAAAAAAGGTACTAATAGGAAGGCCATCCAAGTGAAGGGGACCTTGGTGAGAAAGAAAAACCACAGCAGATGGGCTAAATAATACTCTTTACATAAAACCAGACTGTAATTATTCACACTTTACAACACAACCCAAATCCTTACTTCCCCACTTTATTACTGGTAAAATTAACCGAAGACTGTTACAGAAGGTTTGTATTTGAACTAGTAGAGAAGAACAAATCACTATTTTGGCTAAGCTACAGTTTTACAGAGACTGTTTCCACAGATTTCACTGGACTTTGCTGCCTAAAGGGTTCTTGGGCTCTCAGGAGGCCTAAATATCTTTCTTGAAATGAGCAAAAGTAGTTGTCCTGCAAGAGTTTAGTCAACTCAAATATATGCAAGAGGACAGACTTACAATATTTTTACAGAACCCTGGAAGTATCCACCACAGTAATTTAAACAAACAGAAGCTGTCAGGAACACTGCCACTTCTGTGACACTATCAGTTATCTATATGTATTTCATACCTCTGCTCATTTAGTGGATACATTTAAACATTTATTTTTCAAGTTCACAGTTATTAGACATTATATCTTACCAGATTCATATCAACAGTTCATATTTAAATGATGAAGGCATAACAAACCAAGGTGTTTACCTGTTATGAGAAACCTGTAGTTCTGCTAATAGTTGATTTTTAAACCACTGATCAAAATCCACACTATCGAATAGTTCATAAGCAGCCAGTCCAACCGCATTATACACTGGGGAAAAACAATAGTTATGCTTATTGTTTGCTTAAATGTTTAATTTTTGATACTATATAATCAGACTAATTTAAGTTTCAAAAAACATTTTTTATAACCTGAACATAACAAAGAAAACAAAGCTAAAGCATATCTTTCTGAAGGAGACATTAGCAGACCATGAAGGGAACTGTGGAGGAAATTTTAGTAAAAGAAAGGTTATTACAGAAGAAAATTCAGACTCTTGAAAATAGTTAAAAACCATAAGAACAATGAAGGTCTTATTCTAACATCAAGAATGGTGTCATCAGAGGTCTCAGGCAATTTTTCTGTTTTGCCATAAAATCTCCTTACTTGTAAAACGGACAGAGTATCTCCATGGAAGCACTGTAGCTCATTTATTTGCAGAGAGGAAAGGACAGTAAGGGAGATTGTCTAACAGTTTGTTTCACAAAAGAGCTAAAAAAACCACCATATTTTTTACATAAGCATTTTGAAAAGTGCAGACTGACATCAAGTGAAAGTAGAAAGAGGATTGAGGTCTTACTTTCCAAAAGTCTTAAAAGATAATATGAAGAATTTGCAAGTTTAAGAAGTCAAGCACATACACAAAGGCAGCTCTGTAACTTCAAAGGTAAAGTAAAATTTAATTTACCAGCATCTTTAATCAGTATAGCACTGGTATCTTCCATGTTGGTAGATGCTACAAGACAAAGATGAAATAAAGAAAAAAGCATAACTAAAACAAAGAATGCAAACAACTTTGCACATAACACACTTTAAATAAGTATGCTGTGAATTAAGACTGCTTCACTATTTTTGTTTAATTCACAAGTTCAATTATTTCCGTTTTGATACTTTCTTCAGTGAATACATCAAAATCAAATCTCAGCTTTCATACCCCATTTTTGACTGACTTCTTCGGAGTTGAAAATTTATTTTTAACAGCAACATGCAAGAACAGACTCAAAACCTGCAAATGGCTTAAGACTGTCGACCACATGATACTATTTCCAGCAGAGTCCTAGACCTAGTTTCTATATACTTTATATATGTGTGCATGTGTACTTACAATGTATAAGTAAAGATTTTCCAAAATCTTAAGAATTAATGAATTCTTAATATCATCTAGTACTTCAGCAGTAACTCTCAAGTTGAAAACATCCAGAAATGACTAATAGGGGCTTCAGGAGCAAAAAAAAAAGTGTATGTATACCTTTTAGCATGAAAGTATTAACTTCCATAATTCTTGGAAAACAAAATAAAACCCTGTCATAAGGAACCTTTTACCATTCCCAGTATCACAGCAAGCCATCCTGAAACTTATGTACACAAAGTATTTAATGAAGAGATTCTGTGAAGTCAGAAACCACCCTCAGAAAGTGAGCATTTATTTCTATTTCATAGAAAGTACTGATCCATTCTGATAAGTTCAACTATAAAAATATTTTAAGTCAGGTAAGATACAACCTGGGGAAACAACCTAAGCTGAAATGACAAGGAAAACAAGGCAGCAGCTACCATGTGTTATCTTTCATAGCCACTATAAAATATAGTTTGGGTGCAAAGAATCATAGAAAAGAAAGAAAAAGTTGAAGCATTCCTCAGTCCATGAAGACTTCCATCTTCATACAGAAAACCACTAAATTTTTAAAGCAGATTCTTCAGAAAAGTCCTCTAGACTCTCCATTTCTGCATAAAAGTCCTCTAGACTCTCCAAAATGAGAGCACAACTTCAATTTTTTCTTTTAAAGGTTTTTTCCCCAGGATTTTTGCAGACATATCAGAATTACCATAAACTGCCTTGCAACATTTGAACAGGAAGTTCCCAGTAAGCTACAGAATTTATTAAGCTTTTTGACCATTTTCAAGAAAATGTGAGACCTCATGAAAGTAGAAATGCCCCAATCTTTATCAGTCATCTAAAATAGTTATGATGAAAAGTAAAGAATCCTCAGGATTTCCTCTTCCTAGATACATAATGCATTTTCCTTATGGTAGGTTTAGAAATAATTCTAAATTATTAACATGCCTTTTCAAAAATACAGAGTGAATGAACTATATAAAATTAGATATCACAAAGGTAAAATTGTTTAACAGTTGACAAAAGTGAATGTAAACAATTCTACATTTTACAGTTCCTTTATTTTTTAAAGAACTTACCTTGCAGACTGTGAACCATTTCTAAAAGCACAGGGGTAAGAGTCTGATTATATTCATGGAAAATATCAATAAAAAGAACTTCTGTGCATGGCTGAAAAATTAAAAGATCTGTTTTAGAATCTACCAAAATAAAGGGAATTAAAATACATTTTATGCTGAATAGCTCACATCAAAGGTCGTAATTTAAAATGAAATACACTGCAGCAAAATTAGTATTATATGAAATACCACTCTTCCTACTATGGAGTATGTTTAACTCTAACAAGAGTTTGATGATTGTATCTATATTGGCCAGTTCTGCAGTAGAACAACAACGGAGCTGTCGAGTGAAATAGCTGGTGTAGAGGAGCCAGTGACCACTGTAGGTATGTCACAGTTTCTTTTTTCAATTAGCTCTGAGTCATCTGGACTGAATACCCATTTGCACTTGAAACACACTAGATGCACAGGGTTCGTTTTTTTAGTTTTAAAATTAATATAACATAGCAAATAAACTTTGAGATGTCTCTGCAGAGGAAGACACAGCAGTGATAATTGGGAGATTTACTACAACAGCATACTTCTGGATTTGAACAAAAATGCTAATATAGATGCATTTGAAACTTTCTTCATTCATCATGTCTACTAACAGTTATAATTGATATCATCAATTACCAGTTTAAAGTAGAGACAACTTCTACTGGGTTTAATCACCACCAGATACTACACAATACAAATGCTGAAGCAAACTCCTTTTCCCTCCCTCCTAAAATATGAAGTGCATAGTTTCCAGTGTATTTCAGCACATTTGAACATTGATAAAGGAACAAAGTTAATTTATACAATGGAACAAGGTTAATTTATATATTCTAATGAAATTTAACTAAATTTTTTTTGAAAAGCACAAGCTTATCTTTCTGCCAAATATCATCTCTCTATCAAGACTATCAAGAAAAGTATCCAGAAATGTTGAATGGTTTTATTTCAAATTTAAATACTTACTCTGAGACTGTACTTCCAAGAATCTCCTCCTGTCTCTTCTACAGCTGTTATTTCACGAACAAAATGAAAAAATATTATTTCAACTACGGTTCAAATAGTTTAGTATTTAGATATGTGGGTATCAGACTACTGAGAAACCTCTTGGTACGGAAACTATCTCTATAGGGAATATCTGTCCATGTGACAAGACTGTAGAAAATAAACCAGCCAATATTGCAGTAAGAAATTTCTAGAGGCCATGCAGATATGAAACTCTTACACCAATATCTAAATAAACTGCAACCAACTACACAGCATATTTCTTACTGAAGCCTTCCGGGTCCTCTTCCCACATGGCTAATTCCTCCTTTGTCAGCAGGAAATAGTGAGTGACTAATCTCCTACATATTTCCATTAGTGTTGGATATGTGAAAAACTCTGTCTTTATCTTATGTGCTTCAAGAGTTTCAGGACTGCTATCTGAAAGAAAACATAGAAAATTCCAAATTACAATTAAGCGGCTTAATGATCAAACAATAGTCTAGTAAAATTAGAAAGAAATCCTTATCCTCTGAGGAAAAAAAAAAAGGAAAATACATTTTCATGGCAGACTTTCATAACAGACTTTCAGGTGGACCTTTTTTTAAGTTAAACTCCCAAATTCCTTTACTTTTAAGCAAGTTCTCTAACAGCACAATTAGACTAAAGGGTTGTTAGGGCTTCACAGACTATTTATAATGCTTTTCAGCTACTACAGAGATGAAAAGAAAAACTGTTTACCTGATGGTTTTGGGTTTTTTTATTTAGCATTACTGAATTTAAAAACACACAGAACTCAAAGAAAGTTTCACATATACCCATTCAAAAAGTTTATCCAAATCGCCTTAAAAATAACTTCAGGTTTTTAGGAGTTAATATTGCTTAAAGAAAGCAGCAATAAAACCAAATACTGTATGCTATACAACCAAGACATACACTACATGTCAGTCAGAAATTAAGAAAAATAAATTTTCTATTTTAATTTTTTTCTTAATCACCCACTTCTCAAAAAGTCAAGTGCTATAGCTTTTATCAGAATGTGCTATATTCTTCTTGTCTCAAGTGACCACTTTTCTATTTCAAGAACTCAAACACAACTATGAAGTTTTGCAAGCAGAAATTTCTGTTAATAGTGGATTTATGACATTCTAACATATTATAAAAATACGGAATAACACTGAAATACATAAATATTTTGAAGAATTTTAAATGCTGGGTTTGTGTAATCTTTCTGACACATACCAGTATGCTCATGAAACTTTCTTCAGATTTAGAAAGAGAATGCTAATTGTTATATAGTCATTGATAAATGTCAAACCAAATGTGGAAGGTTTTTTTTTAATATAGTTCAATTCTATTTTTCATTATCCATACATACAGCTGTGTATGAAGATTCTGAATGAAACACAGTCCAACAAAGCAGAACACATAAACTGCTTTATATTCAACTGCATGTCAAATTCACTGTGTCTCTGTATTTCAGAGTACCAGTATTAGTGTGTTACAGCAAATACCCCATTTTATCAAATGTTTCTCAAGGGAAAGATGCATCAAACCATTTGATGAAAATAAACCAAATTCCACACCTCAATACTTTCTAAAATTAGTTCAATGAAAAGTAAAACAATCAATAATGAAAAGATATTCACACCCCTTGTGTATTTAAAATTACTTTAGCAAGCCAATGTCTAGGTATATTAATACTTTAACCATCAAAATAAGAATTATCAATATAGAGACAGAAGTATACATTTCTAACTGTTAAATCATTAAGGGCTTCAGAAGAATGTCTCAAAGGAGTTTTACTGTTGGGAACAACTAGTAAAATGTTTCTAAAGATATAAAAAATGTTTTTAGCAAATAACAGTACCTTCAATATTTTTTGATGGCTTGTATGCATAATTTTTTACAATCATCTTAATGAGATTCATGCACTGTACAATAAACCGCTCAAATACAATTCCTTCACCAGCCTCTGTGAAAACGTAGCTTACAGCAAATTCCAATGACCTCTGAATCAAAGGGGTGAATGAAAATGGATGTTGATCCAGGAAGTCCAAAAGCTAAAAGTTAGGGAAGTAGAAGAGCAAGAAAGAGAAGTCTAAACACTTTTTGTCCAAGTCTTATTAAATGTTTTCATAAACTAGTTACCAAAACCAAGTGCCAATTTATAGGAAATTCTAGAAGAGAAAACTGAACACAGATGGGAAATTAGGAAGAAATCAGTATCAATGGTTAATAAGGCATTATTTTGCCCTGAAATTCGTGATTCATTTTCAAAATTACCTTTTTTTTAAGCTTAAAAAACAATACCCATTTTCAGCTAGACCAGCTTGCTAGCAACACAGTATATAAAACACAGCGACACTTAAAACCCTGAACATTTTATCAGATAGAATAATTCCAATAGGGATGAATTAAGTAAAACAAGCATGAGAGAAATAATATTTTATTATTTTTTCTCCTCTTCCACTGCAGTACAAGCACTTGCATCTTCAGCTTAGCTTTTACAACTAGTGGTCTAGAATGCACTGGTCAATTCCTTTGATCTCCTTTTACTACTACAAAAATGCCTAAGCCTAAATGTTTGCACCTGAATTTCTACAGGTGGTAGATTATCTATTAAGAGTGTATTTTCTCTTCAGGTCTAAGTAAAAAGATGCATATGCCTCACGTACTTTGCTTGTTAGTTCAAAGTAAGAAGTACTATGACAAAGACTAAAAATGTTGGGTCAGAGCACCTTCAGTTCAATTTTGGTGAAGCTGACAGGTGCCTCCCACTTCTGCTAATTAGGCTGAATATTTAAATAAGATCCATGGCCCCAAAATAGAATCTGAAAACAATGGGAATTCTGTAGGTTTTATATCTTTTAAAAACAGAGCAAGTGACAATGCTAAAAATACCTTCCGATAATATATGCAATTAATGGTTTCCCAGAATTAGCTGACAACTCCAAATGTGTTATCTAATACAAAATTCACAGAGGGTAAGAGAGTTGCTAATTTTCTCTCAATAAACTAAAAGTGGCTAGTTATTCAATAGAACTAACAGGGCCTTAGAAATACCAATCTAACAACTTATAAAAGATAGGATGAAAAGTTTATCTCTTCTTTATTCATCAGTGCTGATACCAATGTTTTCACAAAGCTTCCAGAATTTTTTGAGCAAATCCTAGCTAAGTAATTTACTTAAGGAATGCATTTAATTTTGTTTGAGCTACGGAAATGTATTCTTCACTCCTGCAACTTATGTCAGCATGAGTAAACAGATACCTTTTCCTTCAAAAAAATTTAAAAATATATCTCATAACAAAGAAGTTTTAAGTTGCAGTACCTTCCATTTCTTTAAAAGATCTGAAACAGCTTTAACACACATACATACCTGAAGGGGGACTGATCCTCCAGAACAGTAAACTATCAGTAACTGAATGGAGAATTTACTTACCACTTTAGTGAACAGAATTATAGTCTTTTCTAGACGATCTCTGCATACATTTTCTGCTCTTATACTTCTACCTGGTAAATCAGATATTTAACAACTATGATTTTTTCAGACTTTCCTTTTCTTTATGGATAGCTAAGCTTTAAAAGATTAAATTGGAGAACAACTTGTTTTATCTGGAGTTCAACAGTTACAGCAGCCAGCAAACAGTTCTATGGCAGAATAAACTCAAAGTCAAATTCAAGGTAACAAGTACCGGAAAAAAAAAATTCTTTAACCGTTTCTCTCAGCCGCAGTAAAATTCACTGTAACCAGTCAAATAAAACAATCGGGACATCATTAGAGACAGTGCGGTGGCAAAAGATAGTTAAAATAATACAAGCAAATGCTAACACAGACAAGTAAAAAAGCATTGAAAAAGATGAAAATGCCCTTTTATTAAAACTACGGCACATCATTACTACATAATACTACGTGCTTTTCTAGAAACTTAAAACTAATTCATTAAAATTTTTTTTAATTAATCAAAAATAATTCATTATGGACACTGGAAAACATTCTGAATTTACAAAAAACAGATAAAGCTTTTTCATAAAAAAGAGAAAAACAAAAAGAGACATAATGAAGACATACAGGCAAAAAACATGATATAATAAATGTAAACACTAATCTTGTAAGGTAATCATGCCTGATTTTGCAAAACAACTTATTGATTAGAAAAGTGGAAATGTGAAGGTGCAGCTCAGTTCATATCTTTGGACATTCAAACCACACAGTCTTCATGTTCTAGGGAATACAATAACCACTAAGCTTTAGGATGGGATGGCCTTCAATTTAGTCTATTAAAGCTAGGCAACTATCTTGCCAAAAATGAAAGTCAGAAAAAGCATGACTATAGTATAGTAGAAGGACCAAACAGTTGCATGCAAAGAAGCCTGCATTTTAGAAGAGCAAAAAAATGTACTTTATTCTGGCATTGAACACAGTGGCAGTTTCCATCTCTTCTAGAAACAAGGCTCAGAGCCCAGATCAGCCTGTCTCACCTAAGGACAGGTTCCTGAGCCAAGTATCTTCATCTAAATCAGACTTATTTCTACTCAGTTTAGTTATCTATTCTTAGGAAAAAGTGTTGAATCCTGAAAGAACGACCTAATAGGCTTCAAATGAATGAATGGCTTGCACCGGGTCTACTACAAGTGTACAAACAAGAAAAAAAAAGGAGTGAGTTCACATGCAATACTGCCTAACATCTCCTTTTTGCTTGCTTCAGGTAACTTCCCTGCAAAAGCACTAACACCTCCCAATTATGCTTATATTTCTGTTGACTGTGTTAACCTGTGGTTGCCTGTCTCAGACTACTACTCTTCCACGCAGCTGACAAAGTACATGCAGCTGAATGTGGTCTTTATTTCCCATTTGACACATACCAAAATATATGACAAACTCCAGGGAAAAGAATAAACCTAAAACTCTCTCAATGAAGAAAACTCAAAATGATCTGGGATTTAGTAGCATCTATATACTTTAATATGAATACTTTCTCAATCCATGGTTTAAGATTTAATTTTCATTGGCATTATAATGCCAAGTATAATTTTGGTGAGATTTTAGTCTGTTGCTATAAAAGGACATTTTTACTGAAGCCTTTTGTGACAGTTTCAGCAGCATTTAAAGTAATAGCTTTGCACTCATAAAAATACCTTGCACCTAAATGATTACTGATGATGCACTAAACCATAATATGTTCTCATCCAGCTTCTAATATTTAACAACCAAGGAAAAAATATTCAGATACTTACTACACTCCAGAAACTGTTTTAGCCGTTCAAACACTGCATGTAGAAAACCCTGAAAAATATAAAGGTACGTGTCTTTCAAAGATGAAGCTTATTTTGCACTGTATTATGAGAAGAAAGTTGAGTCAAACTGAAGGCAGTTCAGACATCATCTTATCTCTTAACTGAACTAATTGATTATCTTGGACAATTTCCTCACAAAACAAATAATTAGCTAGCTAGCAGACTGCATAGATGATCCAAGCTGACCTTATTAGTACCACACAAACAGTACAGCATCTCTAAGAGAAGAGGTATAGGTAAATATAGACATATGCTTTATAATCTGCTTATCCAGTTCTTTCCTGTTCTCAACTTCCTAGTTTAGGAAGGTCATAGGTATCCCCCATTCCTTCAGCGAAGCAGGCAGTGTTTGGGATTAAGGGAGATACTTGGGTTTGGGTTTTTTTCTTCCCCTAGATGGGCTGCATATAACAAGCTTTCATCTCAGACAAATTCTATTAATAGAATTTGATAGGACAAGTATGACATTACATTCATCATTAAATGAAAACATCATCTTCAAATTATGGGGGACAGTACACATAGGATATCTTTCAGTAGGCAACAGGGTGTCACTATCCTGTGACACAAATTGGAAGGGGTACCTTTTATTTTAAACATCATGCCATTAGTGCCACAGTGTTTAAGATTTAGCTAGGATCTGATGGTTCTTAAATGATGTGAGGACACTTTGAGAATGTGTTACTTGACCTTTCTTTACATAACACAAATGCATGCCTTTCAACGTTTTCTAAACATAGCTCTAACAACACATGAAATCATCACAAAAGATTTCTAATCTAGAACTAGAAACAGATATATGTCACTTACCATCACCTCTACACTCCAATGAGGTTCTACAAACCCATGGACTGTCAGTTTACGAAGCACTAGGGAAAAAATGTGTTATTTGTGTAGATATTTTTCAGCCCTTGTCCCAACAGATTTCAGAACATGGTTACAATTACAGTTACTTTGCCTGTCTTCCAATTCTCTGTATTAAAAAAATAAATTTAATTTCAGGCCTTTGGATGCCTCAACCATACCTAACATGAAACTAATCTTGTTGAAATTACTTTAAAATTCAGTACATTACATGTAAAATAATGAAGAGAACTACAAAAATTACTAAATCAAGAATAATTCTGCAAAAGCTGTAAGTTTTCAACCTGAGAGGTTCTGCAGCACGAAAAGGGCCAAGTACAGTCAAATAAGGCCCATAAGCCATCTTATGAATTCTCAGGTTTATCACTGCCAATAACCCAGAGAAGCCGCATGCTGCACCTTCTGAAACAATTAAAGACAGGTACCATCTACACCGCAAGGACTGCACACAAACATCTCAATTCTTCAAAGTAGCAACGTACAGTAAGGATATGTAATCATTTCACTGATAAGTACTTCAGCATCAACCTAAAACCTAAACTGACTCCTAAGGCTATGTCTTGACTGAACACAAAGTGAACTTAACACAACAAAATTCATAGCTCAGCTTCCTCCATTAATTGCCTAAAGATAGATAGATGCAAGCCTAAATTACAACACATGTAAAAGAACCCAGTTATGCCATCCACTTTCCCACCTCCTAGACTTTGACTTCTTACAACATGCATATCAGAATGGTACATTCAGAGAAACAAGAGTACCTTCTCCCCCTTCTGTGTGAACAATGCCCCTTCTGCCTTGCTAAAGGTACAAGTAAAATAAACCAAGATTACGGGTTTTCCCAATGGGCATGGCTTTGTTAGAGAATGCTCTTTACCAAAGAAGTCTTACTTGTTCACTGTGAAGTAACTTATTTGATTCCTTATATTTAATATCTTCCTATATTATTACCTTTCAATGACAACAAGGTTCTTTCTAGTGAATTTGTAGCTGCAGCTTCATCCCCTGTACAAACTTGCTGTAGGAACGTATCGGTATGATGATTCCACAAGGAACACGCAAAGCTATAAATACCTGATGCAAGCTGCAGAAGGAAGACAGACCAACAACCATTTGATTTCATGAATTTGACTATAGCATAACAACTTCCTAAATTTTAAAGGCCAGTTCGGTCAGTTAAAATATTTAACCCATCTTCTTGTATATCACATGCCACAGTGTCTCACTTGCTTATTTGTTGTACTGATCCAAAGATGTTTTCCACAAAAACATTTTGTCTTAGTTTGATATTATGATAGACTCACCTGCTTCCCTTCCTACTTGGTCTATGACTCTACCACTTTAAAGGCAACTGTTTAGGCCTCCTTTCTTATCTGATTGTCATTATGGCCACAGGTCTATAATATGATATGAGGCTTCAAAAGACTACCAGCTCTCCTCATCACCTCCTCTTCTACAAGACTTAAAGTGTAAGCAGCACAGTTAATATCTGAATCAGCTTACTCTGGGACACCGTTAGCAGTTACCTCTCTAATATAAATTGTATTGAACAATGCCTGCACTGAAACTAACTTTATTTTGTTGACAGCTGCAAACCCTGACTTTTTGCCTCAAATGATTTAAAATATAGAATGACAAATAGTTTCTAATCAGATAGCACTGAACAAATCTCAGACAGTTCATGTTACAGATTCCAAACAGTGCTTACCTGATTAAGCTATCTGAAGTATAAACAGAAAATAAAGATTTTCTTATTCAGTTATGGTAGCACTTGACAGCTTCATAGTTAAGGAAGAAACTGTACTTATTCTGCTGTGTGTTGCATCAACAGAATTAAAAGCACATGACCTGTTGATTTAGTGCCTTTGAGTAAAGGTGAGACAGCAGAAACTCTTAATAATTCAATGATGTGTTTGTGGAGTTGCAAAAGCACATCACTAAATTATTACCAATACTTTCAACCTACTCACATTTTGGAGGTTGACTTTGAGTATTGGGGGGATGTCTCTTAAATAGACTACACCAATACTAATCATAGTAGTAAAAAGTAACAACTCAGATAAAAATTGAACAAAACAATTCCAAGCAGCAATAATAGTCCTAATGGTAGAATATACTCTGGATAAACCCGTTTGTTTGTTATCTGATCAGTGTACCTTAGTACTAAACAAAAAATTAAACAATAATTGCTTTATTAAAAATTGGAGGGACAGAACCACAAATACACACAGTATCCATTAGGAGGACCCACCACACTTTTACATTTGAAATCATTCAACTAGCAATTATAATTTGTATTACGGCAGGACCTAAAGACCTAGTCATGGGGCTAGATGCCTTAAATTCCTGTAGTCAGTAAAACAGGCAAAGCATGCTGGTGGTGGTAAGAAGATACCCAAGTTACAGAATAAATACGAAATTTCTTCATAAATGAAAACTGTTCATGATCAATAGTATCAGTAAAATCAAAGATGGCAGACCTGTTCAATGTTGCATTTCATAGGCTATCAGTGATCATGAGGATTCCTAGTCAAGATTCCTATTTATGACCATCTTTCAAACAGATAGCAATCGCCAAATCAGTAAAGAAATCAGAACAGTCAATAAAAAACCTAACCGAACTTCAACAGAGACTAAACAGAATGGTGTGTATGCAGTAACACACAATGTACCCAAAACCTTCTTGCACTTCATGGTAAGACTGCAAAGAAAAGTGCTTCTAGTTTAAGATAGAAGTTGTGCAGAACTTTAGTTTCAGGGGAAAAAAAAAGTTTTTCAGATAAACTGTAAAAATCTAAGAGCATTCTTTCAAAACCAGGGCAAACAAGCAACAGGAAGGCTCAAATGGGTTAAAAACTATATCTGATATTTTTGCTGACTTGCAGAAAATTCATGGTATCACTTCTCCAATATGTGCTATATGGGTATGTGCTCTTACAAAAAAAACCCCCAAATATCACAGGTTTTAACCCATTTTTATTAGATGGAAAAATAAAACTCACTGGTTTTACTTCCAAGAGCAACTACTCTCATTAAATAGACTAAGTCCAGAAAACAGGCAAGAAAATAGATGTTTATAAGCATGTCACCAATAGTACATAACCAGATATTACATTTTTTTTATTTGTACTAAAGCAGCCAATTCTACCCTGGAGATCGTTAACGCACTTGTGATCATAATTGTACTACTTACCAGAAAAATGAAGTGGTAAGTCAGCTGCGTTTTTAAAAGTTAGTGTATCACAATCCGTACAACACCTAACATTTTTCTTGTTAAACCTCAGGTAAGAGAGTTCAATAGGGGATGCCTTATCTGTAAGCATGACTTTGTAATCTTCAAGTACCATGTTACATGAAAAATTTATCAAGTGTTTCCAAACACTAAAAAAACCCCACAACACTGCAACAGCAACTACTTATCTGAAAGTATCAAGAAAGTTTGTTATTTCAAAAATAAAAGCTTTTAGAACTTCTAGCTTCAAATGGCTCTGTTCCGTAAGGCGTTTTGACTGCCCAAGAGAAGTCACATGCCACCCAACAGATGTGAATTCCCAGGAGACAGAAGAAGCAGACTTTGAAGTCATCCAATTCAGTCATTATTAAAAAAAAATGAATCCTTATAAATGTGAACCCTATACTGCCAGATGCTCAGGAAGTTTCCTTTTCCCACCTAAAGTTAAAAAAACTGAACATATACAGTGTTCCCAACACAGTGAAACTGAATGCACTGAAAATTTTCATTCACATCAAAGGGGATGATAGAGGAACTTTTGATACTGAACATTATCGACAAGTTAAAAACCAACACTTAAGCATAAAAAGCCTGCTTAAATAACATGCTTATTAAAATAGAAATTTCAATGATATTTCTGAAAAGAACTAGCTTACAAATCTAAAAAAAAATATCATAAGCCTTTACTTCGCATGTCTGAAGTTGTCCCACTCTATAAATAAAAGACTATACAGAGAAAATACCATACTGGAAACATGGCGTTCCATAAGGAAAAAGGTTCACACAAACTTAATGAGTTTCTTGGAAACATAAAAATGACTGAAGGTAACTAAGCTCTTTTTGAACCACATAAGATGGTGGAAATACAGCAAAGGTACTGTTGGACATGATAACTTTTACAACAATTACTGGGCCTTACAACCTATAAATTCCTTTCTGTTCCTCTACTGGGAGGGTATGAATGTGGCTATTTTATGAAGGTGGGGCTTTGGGATTGGTTTTGATTTTGTCGCTCTAACCTTGAACATTAACAGTATTTCCAGATGCATATCCAGGTTGTATACACAACATCTTGATTTAGGAGAGCTCTAGAAAAGAAGTCATTATCTTGCTCGCTCTCTATTGCTTTGGAATTAATATCTGTGAGTATACCAAAACCTGTATTGTTCAATTGTCCAGATTATGCATAATAGCCTAATAAATTTCAAAACAAACAAATGTTTCCTATACAGAGATTATATTCACCCATACCTATACATGGCAGAGAGAGAAAACACTGTTCCTCTACACAGACATCACCTAGCATCATATTTCAGTTCTGTCCTTTTACAAGAGCCAGCCCTCAGTTTCTCAGACCCCTGACAATTAAAATTTTACTTTAATAATCATACAGCCAGAAAATTTTTTCTTACAATGGTAAACTCTCAGAAATGGTCTTCATTATCTGAGCTATAATATTTTCTTTAAAATGGTGGAATAAAATAAAATTTTGAAATTCAAATGCAACATGTTTGGAAAAGATGTTTAACTCACTGAATTGTTAACTGTACTACATCACTGCCTAACTCCAAATGAGATCGGAGATGCAACAGCCTAAAGCCAAAGGTAAATTTGTGTTCTAATCAGTGGATTCTTACAACTGGAGAATGTAAACTGCATGAGACAAGATTTGGCATTTGCATTCACATCTTGCCTTTTAATTAACCTGGAGAAAGAAGCTGATCTGGAAAAACCCCAAACGCATTCCCACTGATGATAAAAACCAAAAATACTGTGGGATGGAAGACTAAAACCCAGTATTTTTTAAAGACTATATTGAATTACGAATCCACAGCACACTTCCAAAACCACTCCAAATTTATATATAATATAATAAGATCTGCTGCATGGCATGATAACATAAGGCTGATATGCAGATATTGTTCTGTAGATGATGCTCTGCTTCTTAACACAAGTTATTATAGTAACACTCAAGCTGCATGCAAAATAAATAAAGATCTCAAACATTTCCCTAGAAACTGACTTCCAGTTACTCCATACTGTACGTATATGCACCAAAGTAAGAGCACTTCTGTTTCAAAGGCAGGACATTAAAGTCAACATACCTGCCATTAATGCACTGCCAGCTAACCATGGGAAGTGGCAAGCATGTACAATATGTGGTTTGCACGCTCTACAACATTGCATCACATTACTTACATCATAGAAAAGTTTCCTATCTGCAGCAAGCCGTTTGGATGCCAGGGTCTTTGTAACATGATAAAAGGTAAGTAGTGCTCTGTGTTGTCGAAGATCATCCTGGACCTTCACAGATTCTACAAGAGTGGGTATAAGTTCTGGCCATTGCCTTGGGCAGTCCACCCTGGCAACTTTAGCAATCAGTACAGATATCTGAGTTGCTATCTGCAAAAAAGCAAAAACATGACATAGATACCACAAAGTCAAAGATCATTTAGGAAATGTACAATGCAGAAATTAACAGGCAAATAAAACCTGAATCAAAAAGCCTAATATGGATTGCTAGAACTGTGTTTTTTCTCAAACTATTTTTAAGTTTGCTGAATACAAATAGACGTGGAGAAAAAATTCTTCTATTTTATGTTTATAGTAAATATTTATATAAAATGCTAAGCTGGCTACCTTGTTTAAATTCTACATAAAGACCACTAAACTTATTTGTTCTAGAAATCACATAAATGAAGAAATATTTGAGAACCATTTTTTGCTTTGTGATCTTTTCTATCACTTTCTACAGAGACTGATGAATATATATTACCCTTATTTCTGCTATACCTGAGTTTTAGCTTTTAGACACAGATATTCCCTCCCCTCAGGCACATGTGCCTGTAAGCCACAGTTCTGTCCCAGTGTCTGAAGCTGAGAGTCTCATTCACTCCAGGTCCTCACACCACAGTCTAGGGGCACCTATACCACCCCCACCACCTGACTTTGGTGGCTGGCACCAAATCCCACTCACACCAGTCTTGCCAGTAGCTGGCACCTAGTCCTTGCAGCATGCACACACAATGAACAGAGTGAAATTACATAGAAAGGCTGTGAAGGATTCAATCAGAAGACAGGACAGACAGTGGTGTTTAGGTGCAGGGTTTGTTGAGACACAGGTACTGACCAGTCATGGTTTACACATGACCGGCCCTTTTATACCCTCTTTCTGTCTATTCCCCACTTTGCTACTACACAGCTCCCTTCCTCTAAACATTCCTTAATAAATTTTGTATAGTGTTATAGTGTCTCATAACCCCACCTCGAATATCCCAGAATTTAATATTCTTGTTTCCCTGTTCTTACTCTTTTCACATTGAAAAGGTCCTTGATTGGATTAATGAAGAAGATGCTCTCACCTTCAACATACCCTTACAACCACCACCACACTTCCAGGTTAGGGAAGAAGTTACCTTCTTATGCTACCAAAAGGAATCCAAGCAATTTACAGGCATAAGAAGGAATAGCCATGTCCTCCTTTACTGCTTCCTTCGACATTTCATCTGAAGTCTGACCACCATGCAAAACTTCCTACAATATTCATTCCTACTCACTTGCTTAGGGAGAAAAACTGCTTCAGAAAACCGACACTGAGGAAGAGCAAGGAAGAGCTGAGACTCTAATCTATTTTTGGATCAAGCGATGTCGATTGGCAGGAGGGAGCAAATAAACTCTTCTCCATATGTGATACAAGAAGCAACCTCTCCAGGGATGCCAAGAGTACATCTCCCTAGAGGACTGGCTTTTTCAGTGAAAAAAGATCTGCTGTCATACATTTCAAGGAATATTTTCTTCCTCTGTTCCCCCCATATGGTAAGTATCTTCAGAGGGCATGGAAATTATGCTCCCAACAGACGGTATGTTCTGTTTTTCTTCTTCCCCTCCTCAGAAGTCAGACTGTATCATCACATCTCAAAACTATGTCTAATTCTTATATTTTTGGGTTGTTTTTTTCTTTTTATAGATACAAGGGTCAATTTTTCTACCTTCGGTGATGCAGAAAGCACAAGCAGATAGCAACTGTGTTATGAAGTATCTGCAACTGGAAAAGAGCACTTATCAGGAACACAAGATATCAAAACTCAGGCATATCAAGCAGACTGGGGACTAAATGAAAGCTGCCTCTGAAAGGAAACCTCACAATATGTACAACACAGATTGGGGAGCAAGGGAGAAGGAAGGGGAAATGGACTCTGTAAACATACTTCGATATCACAACAATTGTTTGACCAAATTTAGGAGCAGGCTGCTAGCATAAAACAAAGCCCTTCACATCTTAAAAGACTACATCCCAAAAATATCATAAGGACACACAAAAAAAAATATATAAAGCTGATAGTCTTTAAAATGTCAGTTAAAAAGGTTCCAATCTCAGCCTGCAACTATAGTCTCAGAACTGCAGAACTGTTTCATCAGCAGTGGAATTTGTAACTATAAAATATACCATACTATTGTCTTAGCAAACTGATTAAATACTAATGGCGATATGGAAAAATTATTAAAAGGTTGAATTGTTTTACATACAATGCAGTTAACATTAGGTTTTTAGAAATGTAAATATCATGCAACTGCTTCCAAATTAAAAATTTGATAAATTTTATACTCCTTAGTAGTAGCATAAATGACACGCTTTATGGTGCAACATGACATGGAATAAGTAATAATTGGTCCCATTTTTCATATTGAAACTAGACCTGCACTAAAAATTTAAAGATATTTTCTATGCCGACTAGCATT
Organism: Strix aluco; assembly: GCF_031877795.1. Lineage (NCBI taxonomy): Eukaryota > Metazoa > Chordata > Aves > Strigiformes > Strigidae > Strix > Strix aluco. The sequence continues at coordinate 11,855,392 of NC_133971.1, read as the reverse complement.
TTAAAAAATTCCACTTGAAATAAAAAAATTCTACTCAATATTGTCATTGCACAAAGGTCTTCTACAAAGACTACATTACCCTAATTTTGATACACTGCTCTAATCCTACAAATAACATTAATCCCATCGAGGAACCCTGAAAAGTCGAAACTTAACTGTCTGCAGAATTATTTGTTTGCTATACCTTTTCTTTTTAAGTTTTACCTTATGCAAATAATTTCTGTATTTTCTTGGAAAGGTTCTTTAAGACCTGGCTTAAAATATTAGCAAATACTTCCTTGCAGAATCTCATACTTACATGAGCAAGAATAAGTTTGCAGAAGGAAGACTGAATCATCTAGCATATGCATATTCTGAGCCCCTAACATTAGCTCTATACTCAATTTATAAATTCTTATTTTAATCAAAACTGTAGGTTAAATTTAGTCACTGTATGTAAGACAAGACACTATCATACTGAAGCTTTATTGTGCCTATTTAAATTCATTAATGCTGTGATTAGACATGTGACAGCAATACTGCTTAGGTGGGTTTATGCAGCATTCTCAACAGCTCCTTCCTGCTACACCACCACACTTCCTTCTATGGCTATACTGGGAGTCAGATCAGAGAACAGATACAGCTGAAAAAAGAAAAACCACTCAAGGAAAGAAGGGGGGTTTTCTGGGCTACATCCATTCCCTAAGCCATTTCACCAAGCGGTTGCATAACCAGTGAGGGACAACATAAACTGCCACTCCAACAAAAAATGTGTTGTGTCTAACCTAAATGATTCTATGATTTTGGATTCTACGAATTATGATCTGTGGAGAAAAATCTCACTGCAACATAAAGATCTGTCTGAAAGGCAACATGTAAACTGCAACTTGTCAACTTTATTATTATTATTAAACACTTTGTAAAGAGAGAAACCAAATTATACACCATTAAAAGCATTTGCTGGGAGAGTAATAATCGTTCACCACTAACCTGATTCACTGGCTCATTAAAGTTGGCGATGAGTCCAGCACGCAATGTAGCTTTTTCCTCTTCAGAAAGAGCACTGTCAAAATATATTAGAATATTATTTAACTTTCAATTAAAACAACTATTAATTCATATTTAGAATTATTTTGTCACTATTACTAGACTGAAACTAAATGATCATTTCCATTTGTGCATCTGTGTTTGACAGGATGAAGATTGCTTTTATACATAACTTTCCTGGAACTAATGTATTTCAGTTTGATAAACCACACGACAAAATCCCTTGTCTTTCCACTATCTCAAAGATATTTAAAGAGAGACGGAACAGTGAAATAGACAAATATTTATGAGGCCTTTTAACCTCAGGTTTTGATGTGACCTTTGAAAACACAAATGGCAAGAGAAAGTTCAGAGTAAGGTACACAGATATATCATGAAAATAAGGGAAAACTGTACAAACTATAAACTGATTGTTATTAGACAGTCATTATACAATTATTACTGTGGGGATTGATGACTTGAGCATGACTTTGCCGATGTATACTATGTATAATGACAAAAAGGTGCTCGGCACAAGGCAATCACAGTATCAGATGACAGCTTTTGGCAAAAGCAATAATCCTTTTCTACCACAAATCCTTTTCTACAAGCAAGTCATATAGCTACACTTAAAAATATGGATCCTTTGAAAATTATACCTTTGAATCTTCAAAGATGCAGGGAAAACTAGTAAGAAGGATAAATTCTAACCCACAAAGATTAATTTTTGATCAAGTGCAACTTTATGCTATCTTTATATTTCCTTTTAAGTGACCTCTATCAGTTAAAGACTAAAAGTTACAGTATCATACATCACTCCTGTACTACTACAGACTTTATATGACCCATGTAATTTTAAGTTCCAGGAAGGAAACAAACTGCTTTTAAAAAGGCTTTGTTGATACTTATAGATTACACAATCAGAAAAAAAAAATGCACTTTCATTCACTGATAGCACCTAGAAAGCTGTTTCTTGTACATACAAAGACTTAAGTTGTTACGCAGGGTTGTTTAGATGAGTGTTTCACCTGACATTGCAACAATTTAGAAGTACGCATGCACTCATCACATCTTAATGAAGTCTAGGAGCTGGAAATAAAAAAGATTAAACACACCAACACAACCACTTCCTGTTGTCTGACCTCAGGCATAGATACTAACCTAGTAGTTTTATATAATGAGATTTAAAATGATGCCCAAAGCTCCATAAAACACAGCTTTTACACTAATCTAGACAAGTACTAAATATTCATCTCAAAATAATAAAAAACAGAGGTAAGATCTACCCTAAGATCAAACATTTGCAACAATATTTTAACTTCCCCCCCCCCCCGTATATAACAAGTACTCACTATCTCTTAAATCAAAGACTTATCATTCTAAATATAGTACACAAGGGGGGGCAATTTACTGTTTCACTCGTGACTCAGAACGGCACACTAGGTCTTATTTTCAAAAGTAATTTATAGCACTCAGGTACCACATTTAAATGACTATCAAGACAGGCTTTAAGATATTTTTTACATAAAATTAAATTACGCCCAACAACATTTTGTGTAAAGTTTACAAAGATTTCTGCAACAGTAAGTTCTTCTGCAGGGAACTATTTCAGCTATTAATCTAAAGCCACATGATGACATCTTAGGGAAATAAATCTCTGTGCTCCTTTTTATTTTTTAATTAAAAATGTGGTATATCATTTCCACACATACAGACATACTTTAAGTGGTTTCTAAAACTTGAAAGCTATTATTAATGCAATTAAGAAATCTAATCTCAATTAAGTGTAGTTTGCACAGTGACTCACTTTCAGGGATAACAGAAAGCACCTAAAACCTGGTTTGTAAAAAGAAAAACCTGTTATACTACACTATTTCGGCTACCTTGTTTGTGCACTCATGAGGCCCCTTGCCTTAATTAGTTTTTCATATTTACATTAATCGTATCTTACATATATTCCAAGAGCAGCAAGCGTTCAATTCCTTACTTACTATAAATAAAACTGCTGTAATTAAGCTTTTGCCATTACAAACAAAACAAAGGAAAAGAAGTAGACTCATGAGGATGAATGCCTCAAATACAGAAGCTTATGATAAGCAAAGTTGGCAAAAAGTAATGAAAAAATATCTAAGAAATCAATGCAGACGCAAGTGGTGTACTGCATTATGTGACGGGAATGGAAATCTCTAGCGGTTCACCAGAGGATTTACCGTGTAGGTAACCCGGCAGTGACATCTGCTGGAGAGGGGACCCCGACACCGGGTCGCCCTCACAGCAGGCGCAGGCACGGCCGCAGGCAGCACTGCCTCTGTCCTCCTTTCATACAGTGCAAGAAAGGCCCACATACGAAAGTCATAGGCAGGCTAGAAGTTAAGAAGAATGTGTATCATTCAACACACTTTGCCTTCAACAGCGAATTACACCAAATGAAAAGTTAAAACAAGTCTTTCTAAAGATGAACTTCTAAGTATTTATGTTGTAGTCTTTCACAATTTACAATTGCAAAGTTTCTGATGGTTTTTTGCGTTGGTGGTATGGGGAAACACATATCCAAATATTTTAAAAGATATTTTTGAGCTTTTAAAAAGACGACTATTATTTTGCAAACCAGAAATCCAAATCCAAAGAGTTATAGTTTTCAAACAAATGAAAACATGGATTTGAGAAGTATTACTAAAGTTGCCAACATAGTAATCAAACCAGAGAACAAAGTCCACAACAGACAGAATTTAAGAGTAACTCCCTGTAAAATCAAAAACACTTTCAAGAAAAAGAACTCTTAATAATACTCAAAATCAAGAAAAGCCATTTCTGAAGAAAATAAACACATATACAAAATCATGAAGTGAGAGCACCTTTGGAGGAAACTGACAACAAATTTTAAAAAATAGGCCAAATTGTGCCTGAAAAGAGGCTATGACAACCCTAGGCTCTTCTCCACAGCAATCTGGAAAGCAGTCTGAGAAAGCAGGAGGGGAAGAGTTCACAGGCCCATCTCTAAAATCACTCTCACTGGAAAATGCTGCTTGAAGTCCAAGGCAGGTAGGTAATAAGTAACATGAATAGGACAAACAGCATCAGTGAACATGTGCAAAGAGCAAAATATTTTAGAAGGATCACTTTTTCTTACCAAAAAGTTGTTTGTATTCACTGTTCTGTTGCTATGTACATTAGCATAACGAAACACTCAAGTACTGAACTTGTCCAAAGAGTTCACAATTTCAACATTATCCTGCTTTGCAGTAGTAGCAGCTGAGAAACCACGAACACTCAGCAGATGAGTAAAGCTAGTCCTGCTTGATTCAGCTGAAAATAACTTCAGCACACTTGTACAATAGAGGCATTTAACTTTCCCAGTAAGTTCTTGATGATTGAAAGTTCTCCACAAGTACATAAATATTCAAGACAAATAGTTCTAGAAGAACTGTATTTCACCCTGAATTACTACGGAATTAATGCTCTATGAATATATAATCTGTCTGCAAGAACCTCACTCTAATTCTCACAATTCTTCAAGCTACTGGTGAAATTTAAAATACATTTGGCCATGATGTGATTTTTTTCCTTAGATTTTGTGAAAATCAGTAGCTGAGTAAAGCAGATAGACCTGAGTTAGCATCCCACTGACAAAAACACAGGTATGAAAAATCAATCCTTTCCTTCAAAAGGCAGTAGAAACCAGTCACCTCCAAATCCAACATCTGCTCAAGCAGGCTGAATAGATCAGAAAAAGCTGTGAGGTACTCCCATGATGGACATGGGACAGCTGCTGATGCGAGAGACAAGATGAAAGATGAGAAATTTGAAAGAACAAAAATTCAGCCTGTACAATGAAACCTTCAAAAATCATGCTATCCAAAGTACGATTGGTTCACAAAACAATAAACTGAGAAATTACAGTTTAAAAGCAGCATTTCTCAAAATGCCCTCAACATATTCTGCTAAGAGAAAAGTGACCTGGGTGGGTGAGTGCAAAATACTGACAAGATGTGACATATAAGTTTAGAAAGAAAATTAAAAATGGAAAAACAAGTGGACATAGTGGAAATTTAATACATATTTACTACATGGAATCTTTAACAGCATCCAATAATTTTTTAAAATTTATTTCATACTTTAATTGCATTAAATTTATGACAGAAAAATTATAAATGGGGAAGAACTGGAGTTATACTGGAAATTTAATATAGATTTATGCCATGGAATCTTTAATAATAGCCAGTCACATTAGATTTGCAACAGGAAAAGTATATTGAAAGACTGTTATTCAATTTTTACCTCAGTTCAAACAGTAAAATTGCAGTCATTACTTCTGCAGGAAATGAACCATGGTTTTTTCACCAGAAGTGCTACTAGTATCTATCCAAAAACATTAACAAATTGAAACAATACATTTTAATTGCTTAAAATAATGCTTGCTAAGTACCAGTAATGTAAGCAGCGTTACCTCATCACCTTAACCAGAAATGTCAAAGATACATGACATTTTCCTTGCAAAAGATGGTATTTTCCTCTCACAAAAAAGACAATCCAAACACTTGCAGGTGTTTCACAACTGTATACTGATCCACATATACAAAAACTCTAGTGTTTTACATAGTAACAAAGGAGTCTACAAAGTGTCCTACAGATGCAGAATTTCACCAATTTCTCTCTTTTGGCAGACCTTTGGAAAACCTTACAATGTAAGGCAAAATACATTAAACTATCTCAAAAAAAGAACACAATGAAAATTATGGCATACTTTGTGAACTAGCTTAGATTAAACTAAAAATATTTAAACATCCATAAAACACTGGACCTGGAATTCCAACTTACACCCTACCTGACAGTGATGTCCCACCTATTTATATGACTAGCATTTAAGAGACAAACTGAACACTTCCAGGTCCTTCTTAGTTTCTGAAAACAACAAAGGAAAATTGAAACTCTTTTTGAGATTACACTTACTTTTTAAAGGAAAAAGAAAAAACTTCACACAGAACTCTGAGAAGTATATAATTCTGCAGGTATTACGAATTATGATGGCACTATTTATAACTTAAGTAAATGATGTGGTGCTTAAGAATACTGGTTAGATTTTTAGCTTTTTTGGAAGTGTTTGTCATGCGTTATCAGAACAACAAAAAAATGAAGATCAGAACTTGCTATCATGACAGCTATTGCTTCTCTCATGTACACAATCTATATGAATTATGCATCAGTTTAAATGCAATAGTGCCCTAATAATCTCTCCAAGAGACTTCCTACCTTTCACGTCTGCCACTATCAGAAAGTCCAGATGTTCGCATTATAATACTTATGACATCACTTCAAAATCACTTCAAGGCTACAAAACAGCCTTGAAACTTAAGTCTTCAAAAGTAAAACATGAACATAGCTGTAAGAAGTAACATGAAAACAGAAGGGTTCATTAGTGAGCCCTAATGTTAAATCATTTTTAACAGTTTCACCATGAATTCTAAAGTAACTTCTATCAACCAAGGAATTTACTGTTTTCCAGTTTGGCAAGTTGTAACAAAACCTACTGTAGAAGGTTAAGTAGAAGAAAATCAGAACTTACTGTGGGGCAACCCGTCTCCAGTAGCGATCAATTCCATTTTTAAAGTACAGCACAGCTAACCATCTTACATTCACATCCAGGGTATGATTTGTAAAGATATTCTGTTTTAAAAAAAAAGATTCAGTTATAAACCACTCAACACACACCAGACATGCTAGAAACTGTATCAGCACATGCACTGGCATATGTATAAATACACACACCTCTGTATGTACAGGTGTATATAAACAAAATGTATTAGTCAGCATTTAACAGATAAGTGAATGTGTTAAACATCAATTTTTAAGGATTAAAAAGATGTTTATCACTAGCCCTAATACTTGAGGTATTAAAACCCCAACATATAGGCCAAATATATTTCTAATCTCATCCAGCTGAGCAGGGGATAAAAGGGTAATAGTTCCTAGGACCAACCACTTGTTACACTCTTTAATGTCACAGCTCAGAAGTCTGTGGCACTGCACAATGCAAAATAATTTCTTATTCTAGTCAGAATCCAGTTTCCAGGATATTTCTTCATTATCTTTATATGTGCCAAGAACCATCCTGACTACCAATGTTGACTGCAAAACAGTGACCTAGTAGTGTTGCAAGGGGCCTCGAGAAAGAATGTAAGGGGTTTCAGGAAAGAATGCACTCAAGGACACAATTTTTGCAACTCTCATGGGTACATCCTGGGAAGGGCAGACAACTGTGGAAACCAAGATAAGAAACCTGAGAAACTTTACAGACAGAGCAATGAGCCAAGACAAGACTTACATAAAAGAAAAACTCAAGAGTTCATGGAAAGGACACTAAGAAACACCTCTTCAACAACCACTAGGGACCACCAGAGACCACCGAAGACCCCTTGGAAGCCCCTCAGCAACCCTTCCCCAAATTTTAGTACGCTTGTGCAATGTATTAACATATGCATTAGATTCCCTAAAATAGGCGGGTACTTCTCAGAAATTACATGAATATTTTTCTTTTATTGTATATAATGAGTGTGCCTTTGTCTTTTGGTGGGCACATTAGGTAGAGCGATTCCCTGTGCATCCAGCGCTGCAATAAAGAGAATGCCTACTTCTTAATGCTACATTGCTGTTAAAGAGGTTCACTCCCAATTTCGGTGACAATTTTGATGACATAGAGGGGACAGCGCTTCTGATGCTCGATGGAGTCATGGGATCATGAGGACTTTGGCACCACTGAAGGTTTTACAGGGAGATCCTCCAATCCCCTGGTCTGGTGAATTTCGAGCAAGTCCCCTAGGATTTGTTATGGCATTACTGAAAGATATTCCTGTGAAATGTTTTTCCGCTGGATCAGGCTTTAAGAGATATAAAGGGGGGTCTGGACAAAAATAAAGACTTGATTGCACAGAGTAACAGCCAGGCTTGATTGCACAGAGTGGCAGCTGTATGAACAAAGGTTTGCTTGCAGCTGGAGTGACAGCCAGGGTATTGGTTACTGTTGAGCTCATAACTGCAATTTGTACATTTTTGCTAGATAGTGCAGTGTTTGTGCGTGTGACTTGTTTGTTTGTTCTAATATGGGGTCCAGTCAATCATCTAAGGGGTCTGAGAGGGGTATTTTAAAGAAATTGCCATTGAGATGTATATTAAAACATTGGAGGATGTCAGAAGTGATCCCATTCCCAGAAAACAATTAGTTGAATACTGTAATCATTAGCAGGCATTTTACATATCAGAAGATCAAGAAAAGTGGCCAAAAAATGGAACCTTGAAGTATAATACTCTGTTACAATTAATGTTGTTTTGTCAGAGGGAAGGGAAATGCAAGTGCCTTATGTTGATTTGTTCTTTTCATTGCAAAATCAACCAGAATAGCAAAAGGACTGTGGTACGTTGCCAAGTGACCCTATGGTTTTAGCTTTAGAAAACGATCAAGAAAAGAAACTAAAGAGGTGTTGTTTGGCCTGTAGTATCAGAAAGCATTGTATTAAGTATGGAAATTCAGGGGAAGAGGACATGGATTTATTGGTAGCCCCAGGACAGAGTACAGCAGTTGCCAAGGTGAGAGAGACTGGGAGAAGCAGAAAATGATTCCGGTTCTGATGAAGGAGGAGGGATTAGTCCTGTAGAACTGAGAACAAGAAGGATGGAACTTAGGACACAGAAAGGGAGGAGGTCCTGCAAGCCCCTCTTTGGCAAGGGCCAGTGACAGTTAAAGTTTCACGACTTGAGATTGTGGAACGAATTAGCAGGGACACACAGAGAAGATCCGGAAAAGGTAGTGAAAATATTTGAAACCATAATTAGAACTCAAGATCCAGATCGGAATGATATGCAAGTGCTGTTAGACACTTTGTTAACTCTTGACGAAAGAACTATGGTAGTAGCTAAAGCAAAAGAGGAGGTTGAGAGGATACCTGCCCAGAATGCCCAACCAGGAACTGCAAATGATCACTTCCCACCAGTGGATCCCGATGGAAGTTGCTAAGGAGAGGGGCTCCGAAGAGGAGGATAGCAGCAGGGGACCCTTCTGAAAGCATCAAAAACCCACAGCAAAACAGCAAGACGAGAAGGCAGAAGCCCAGGGAAGCGGGAGAGCCTCAAGTCACCTCACCCCGAGTGGGAAGAGTGACCTGCGAATGAGGGCAGGGGGGACTCAGAGTGGGCGTAGACCAGAGAGACAACGCCCCACGCCCCTCATGTACAAGAGCAGCCGCCAGGGAGCGCGGGGGAACAGGGCTGGAGAACGGGGCCTGGCACGGCAGAAGGCTGCGGTGTGGCAGTTGCGCAGGCAGGGCGAGCGGACAGGGCACAGTCCATCTGAGTCTAGAACTTATCTGAGATAGTTTCATCTTATCGTCCTCCACGAGTAGACTGAACCATGGTCTCCACTTGCGTCAAAACCACCACCAGACAGAATGTGGTGACCCAGATGGAGCTGCCACGCAAACACATAGCGGTCCAGGTCCCGGGCTGCAGGGAGTGCCTGAGCCTGTCAGTCCTGCCAGAGGGCAGCAGTGACAGCACCTGTGTGCGCTGTGATCAGCTGGATGACCTGCTCAGCCTGGTGGCAGAACTCAAAGAAGAGGTCACAAGATTAAGAAGGATTAGGGAGTGTGAAAGGGAGATTAATTGGTGGAGTGACACCCTAGCACCCCTGAAGCAACAGGAGCAAATGGAGGCTCCAAACGCGGCAGGTGATCCCTCACCCTCTTGCTACCAGGCAGAAAGAGGGGACCAGAGAGATGGCGGAGGCTGGAAACAGGTCCCCACTCAGGGAGGCAGGAAAATCCTCTCCCGACCTCCCTCACCCTTCATGGTGTCCCTTCACAATAGATTTGGGGCCCTGGAACTTTTGAGTGAAGAAGGAGGAAGAGAATGAGACAAACAAGGAGGAAGACCAAGGTCCACCAAGACCAGGTCGTTCTGGACCAGGTATTAAAACCAGTGCTAAAAAGAACCCCAGAAGAGTCAGTGTAGTGGGTGACTCCATTCTAAGGGGTGTTGAAGGCCCAATATGCAGACCAGACTCATAGGGAAGTCTGCTGCCTCCCTGGGGCCCGGGTCAAGGACCTCAAGGCAAAACTCCTTGCTCTAGTGAGACCCAAGGACTACTACCCGCTCTTGGTTTTTCAGGTAGGTAGTGATGACATTACCAGGAGAAGTCCTAAAGCAATGAGGAGAGATTTCAGGTCCTTGGGGAAACTGATTAAGGGGTCAGGGGCACAAATTGTGTTCTCCTCCATCCCTTCAGTTGGGGGGATGGATGAAGAAGAATACAGGAGAACTCAACAGATGAACCTGTGGCTCCAAGACTGGTGTTACCGGCAGGGCTTTGGATTTTTCAATCATGGGTTGGTATACAGGATTTTTGCAGACTTTTGGCATTACATGGGATGCACCTGTCCCAGAGGGGAAAGAGGATCTTGGGGCAGGAGTTAGCTGGGCTCATTGACAGAACCTTAAACTAGACTTGAAGGGGGAAGGGGGCAAGACATCAGCCCATCTGAAGTGTATGTATACCAATGCACACAATATGGGTAACAAACAGGAGGAGCTTGAAGCCATGATGAAACCTGAAAATTACGATGTAGTGGCTGTTACAGAAACATGGTGGGATGTCTCCCATGACTGGAGTGCGCCAGTTGATGGCTACAAGCTCTTTAGGAGGGATAGACAAGGAAGGAGAGGAGGTGGGGTGGCGCTGTATGTTAAGGACTGTTATGATTGCTTTGAGTACAAGTGTAGTGAAGACAGGGTGCAGTGTCTTTGCGTTAGAATCAGGGGGAAGGCCAACAGGGCAGATGTTGTAGTAGGAGTCTACTGTAGGCCACCCACCCAGGACAGAGAGGTGGATGAAATATTCTATAGGCATTTAGGAGAAATCTCACAATCACTTGCCCTTGTTCTTGTGGGAGACTTTAACTTCCCAGACATCTGCTGGAAATACAACACAGCAGAGTGGGACCAGTCCCGGAGATTCCTGGAATGTGTGGGAGACAACTTCCTGATGCAGCTGGTGAGAGAACCAACCAGAGAAGGTGCCCTGCTGGATCTCCTCTTTGTGAACAGAGAAGGACTGGTGGATGATGTGGCAGTCAGAGGATGACTAGGGCACAGCGATCATGAAATAATAGTGTTCTCTATTCTTAGAGAGGCCAGGAGAGGGGGAAGCAGAACTGACATCCTGGACTTCAGAAGGGCTGAATTTGTCTTGTTTCAGCACCTGCTTGACAGGATCCCTTGGGAGATGGTCCTGAAGGGTATATGGGTCCAGGAAGGCTGGGCGCTCCTTAAGAAGGAAGTCTTAATGGCTCAGGAGCAGGCTGTCCCCAGGTGCTGTAAGAGAAGCCAGCGGCAGAGAAGACCACCCTGGCTGAACAGGGAGCTTTGGCTGCAACTCAGGGAGAAAAGGAACGTTTACAGCCTTTGGAAGAAGGGGCTAGCCACTCACAGTGATTACAAAGATGCTGTGAGGCTATGCAGGGCAGAAATCAGGAGGTCTAAAGCCCAGCTGGAAATTACCCTGGCTTCAGCAATCAAGGACAACAAGAAATGTTTCTACAAGTATGTCAACAGCAAAAGAAAGACCAGGGAGAGTATCCATCCCCTGCTACATGCAGGAGGAAACATGGTAACAAGTGATGAGGAGAAGGCTGAGGTCCTTAATGCCTTCTTTGCTTCAGTCTTTAATAACAAGACTAGTCGTACTGAGGGAATCCAGCCTCCTCAGCCAGAAGACAGAGACTGGGAGAATGACCCCCCCACAATCCAGGAGGAGATAGTCAGTGACCTACTGCATCACATAGACACACACAAGTCTATGGGACCAGACGGGATACACCCGAGGGTGCTGAAGGAGCTGGCTGGGGTGCTCGCCAAGCCGCTTTCCATCATTTACCAGCAGTCCTGGCTGACCGTGGAGGTCCCAACAGATTGGAAATTGGCCAATGTGACGCCCACCTATAAGAAGGGTCAGAAGGATGATCCAGGAAATTACAGTCCTGTCAGCTTGACATCGGTGCCCGCAAAGCTGATGGAGCAGCTCATCCTGAGTACCATCACACAGCACATGCGGGACAACCAGATGATCAGGCCCAGTCAGCATGGGTTTCTGAAAGGCAGGTCCTGCTTGACAAACCTGATCTCCTTCTACGACAGGGTGACCTTCCTACTGGATGAGGGTAAGGCTGTGGATGTAGTTTAACTCGACTTCAGTACGGCCTTTGACACCGTTTCCCAGAGCATTCTCCTGGCAAAACTGGCTGCTCCAGGCTTGGATGGGCACACGCTTTGCTGGGTAAAAAACTGGCTGGCTGGCTGGGCCCAAAGAGTTGTGGTGAACGGAGTTAAATCCAGTTGGTGGCCGGCCATGAGTGGTGTCCCCCAGGGCTCAGTTTTGGGGCCACTCCTGTTTAACATCTTTATTGATGATCTAGACAAGGGGATCGAGTGCACCCTCAGTAAGTTTGCAGATGACACCAAGTTGGGTGGGAGTGTTGATCTGCTCGAGGGTAGGGAGGCTCTGCAGAGAGACCTGGACAGGCTGGAGCGATGGGCTGAGGCCAACTGTAGGAGTTTCAATAAGGCCAAATGCCGGGTGCTGCACTTGGGCCACAACAACCCCCAGCAGCGCTACAGGCTTGGGGAGGAGTGGCTGGAGAGCTGCCAGTCAGAGAGGGACCTGGGGGTGTTGATTGACAGCCAGCTGAACAGGAGCCAGCAGTGTGCCCAGGTGGCCAAGAAGGCCAATGGCATCCTGGCCTGTATCAGAAATAGCGTGGCCAGCAGGGACAGGGAAGTGATCTTACCCCTGTACTCGGCACTGGTGAGGCCGCACATCGATGACTGTGTTCAGTTTTGGGCCCCTCACTACAAAAAGGACATTGAATTACTCAAGTGTTTCAAGAGAAGGGCAATGAAGCTGGTGAAGGGTCTGGAGCACATGTCCTATGAGGAGCGGCTGAAGAAACCGGGGTTGTTTAGTCTGGAGAAGAGAAGGCTGAGGGGAGACCTCATCGCCCTCTACAACTACCTGAAAGGAGGTTGCAGAGAGCTGGGGATGAGTCTCTTTAACCAAGTAATAAGTGACAGGACAAGAGGTAATGACCTCAAGTTGCACCAGGGAAGGTTTAGACTAGATATTAGGAAGCATTTCTTTCCAGAATGGGTTGTTAGACGTTGGAATGGGCTGCCCAGGGAGGTGGTGGAGTCCCCATCCCTGGAGGTGTTTAAGAGTCAGGTTGACATAGTGCTTAGGGATATGGTGTAGTTGGGAACTGTCAATGTTAGGTTAACGGTTGGAGTAGATGATCTTCAAGGTCTTCTCCAACCTAGATGATTCTGTGATTCTGTGAATCCCAAGAAATTGGCTCAAGGAGAACCATTAACCAGATACCAAAAATTAATTATTTTTGGCATGAAGCATGCTATTCCAAAGGCTATTAATCTGTCTAAATTGTATCAGGTAAGAAAGCAAAAAACTAGTCTCCCTCTCCCTGCGGTTAATGTCTGCAGCCCAGAGATATACAAATTTGGATCCTAAGAAGGAAGGAGATGCTCTGCATTTAGTTACCTTGTTTGTAGGGCAGACAGCTCTGGATATCCAGAAGAAACTTCAAGGATTGGAGGGGGAGGATTCTAGAAACCTTAATAAATTGTTGGAAGCAGCTTAGAAAGTATAAGTGATTGTCTTCTCAATCCTGGGAAAGGAGATTAATTAACAGAACAAGAGACACAGAGAGGGGGTTACAGAGGCCAGGGCAGGATTGAAAGAGGTAGGTTCGAGCACCAGTCACTGGCTAGGGACCAGTGTGCTATCTGCAGGGAAAGAGGACACTGGAGAGGGGAATGTCCAGGAAGGGAGAGAGTGGGTGGAACCTTTCCCAAACATGCTGCAATGTTAATGACTTTGGACAAGACATAAAGAGGACCAGGGGAATCATCCTCAGCTGAGCTCCTAGTTACACTGATGCTAGCAAATGAGAAAGTAGATTTCCTAGTAGACACTGGAGCTGCATATTGTGTCTTGAATACCTGTAGAGGAGCTTTTAATCAAGATAGTGTGAATGTAGTTAGTGCCACTGGGAAAAGGGAGAACAGGCCATTTTTCCAACCCCTGAAATTCAAAATAGGCAATAAGTGGTTAACACATCAATTTCTATACATGCCGGAGTGTCCAATGCCTCTACTAGGCAGAGATGTACTAAGCAAATTAGATGCCTGAATAACTTTTGAGAATGGACAGGTACATATTCCAGATAATAAGGCTCTGGAGGCCCAAGTTCTTATGTTACATCAGCCAAAGGTGGAGGAAGAGATTCCAGCAGAGGTGGAAAATGCAGTCACTCCATCACAGCCACCAGTATTCCAGGGAGATCAAGAGCAGCAGAACCAGTAAGAAACAACTAAAACCTAACACCTGACCGGTAAGGCAGAAGCAATATCCTTTAAAATCAGAAGAGGATTGGAGAATTTAATTAATAAGTTTATGCAATATAAATTGCTGGTAGAATGTCAATCAATTTACAATACTCCCATTTTGCTGGTAATGAAGCCCCATTTGGAAGAGTACAGTTTGGTACAAGATCTTAGGGCCATTAATCAGATAGTGCAGCACATACACCCATAGCACCCATAGCAGCTAATCCTTACACCCTATAGACAATGATGAAAGAAAGTTATAAATGGTTCACAGTATTGATTTAAAGGATGCTTTCTTCTGCATACCTCTGGAGCTGGACAGTCATACACTTTGCATTCCAATGGGAAAGTCTGAGTACAGGCCAGAAGACACAACTCCCTTGGATTGTATTGCCACAAGGGTTCAAAAATAGCCCTACTTGGTTGGAAACCAACTGGCAAAAGAACTGGAAATACAGAAAAAAAGAATGAAAATATAACTCTTCTTCAATATGTGGATGACATTCTGATAGCTGCTCCCTTGCAGAATGAGTGCATTCAAATAACTATTAGTCTGCTAAACTTTCCAGGACAATCTGGCTGCTGTGTATCCAAGGAAAAAGCACAGATAGCAAAGACCCAGGTCCTATATCTGGTGTTCACCATTTCACAAGGACAGCAGAGCCTGTGAACAGAATGGAAGGAAGCAATTTGCCAAACACCAGAACCACAATCAGTGAGGGAACTATGGGAATGGTCAGGTGGTGCCAGCTGTGGATTCCTAATTATGGACTAACTGTGAAGCCATTGTATGAAACACTCAAAGAATCAAAGAAGATATTGCATTGGACTCCTGAATGCAGATCTGCCTTTCAAACCCTAAAGAAGGCTTTGATGACTGCCCCAGTCCTGGGCTTGACTGATTTAACTAAACCTTTCGAACTCTTTGTACATGAGAGACTACACCAAGCTCTGGGAATATTAACTCAGAGCCATGGGATCACAGAAGAGAGCCATGGGATATTTTTCTAAACAGCTTGAAAATGTTAGAAAAGGATGCCCAGCGTGTTTAAGGGCCATGCCTGCCACTGTTTTACTAGTTCAAGAAGCCCAGAAATTAACAATGGGAAAGAAAGTGACTGTTTACGTGCCTCACATGGTGGTTTCCAAACTGGAACACAAGAGGGGCCACTGGTTGTCTCCCAGCAGGATGTTAAAGTACCAAGTGGTCCTCCTAGAGCAAGAAGATGTGGAACCAAAGACAACTACTGCCCTTAATCCTGTAATGTTTCTAGACCCCGTACCTGGAAAAGAAGTGTTACAACATGATTGTCTCCAAACCAAACAGGTCTATTCAAGTAGAAAAGACCTAAAAGACACACCGATAGAAGACCCTGAGGAGGAATTATTTACAGGTGGGAGCACTTACATACACAAAGGAAAACAAAGAGTTGGCTACACAGTTGTGACTCAGACTAAGATTGTGGAAGCACAACCCTCACCCATAAACACATCAGCCCAAAAGGCAGAACTGGGAGCACTACAACAGGCATTAGAACTATCAAAAGGAAAAAGGGTCAACATCTGCATAGCCTCCAAATATGCATTTGGAGTGGTACATGCCCATGGAGCAATATGGAAGGAAAGAGCACTACTAGCAACACAGGGATCTCCAATCAAATACAGGGATGTTATCAAGCAATTACTAGAAAGTGTTCAGTTACTGAGAGAGGTAGCCACTATGCACTGCAAGGCCCATCAGTTTGGACATACTCCAACCAATATAGGAAATCAATTGGCAGATAAAATAGCCAAAGAGGTAGCAGACAAAAGCATCCTAGTTGTTATAGCATCCAGACAAACAAACTTACCTAAAGGGGCACCTGAATATCAGAGCCAGGATAATCAGTTGGCAGCCATATTAAAAGCTCATTGGAATCCCAAAGGGTGGTGGGTCACTATAGATAAGTCATAGTATCACAGGCTGTAATGAAGCAGCTAGCAGAAGATAAACATGATGCAACACATCGGGGGACAGAAGCTATTATAGATAGCTTGAGAAGCCAAGTGCTCAGCATAAGGATAACAGGAATTAAGAGAGTGGTAAACAAGTGTAAGATCTGTTTACAAACTAACCCCCATTCATATAAAGACCCCCTTTAGGGACCAAAAAAGAGGCAATTGCCCTGGAGACTACTGACAAATAGATTTTTCAGAACTACCTCAGCAAGACGATCTCAGTACCTGCTAGTTTTGGCTGATACCTTTTCAGGATGGCCTGAAGCTTTTCCCTGTCACACCAACAAAGCTAGGGAGGTAGCAAAAGTCCTATTAGGAGAAATAATACCCAGATTCATGGTTCCATTGGGAATGTCATCAGATAGAGGACCTCATTCATAGCAGAGGTTGTGCAGAACTATCCAAAATAATAGGAATCAAGTGGGACCTACATACCCCATGGAGATCACAATCTAGTGGGTAAGTGAAAGAATGAATCAGAGTCTGAAGAGACAAATTAGTAAAATCTGCCAAGAAATACCACTTAAATGGCCAATGGCTCTTCCTTTAGCCTTAAGAACAAGAATTCAACCAAATTCCAAAGAAAAGGTGATCCCCTATGAAATTCTATATGGAAGGTCTTACTAAATAACTGTTTTTCCAGGGGACAGCCATATAATGGGAAACCATGTTTTAAGGGAATACGCAACATCTTCAGGAAGAGGACTCTTATCTTTGCATAGATTTGTTGTTTTAGCTTCCCCAGTCACCCCAGATGTTCAAGCGCATCCCTGTCATCCAGATTCAGTACACATCCAGACTTGGAACTATGAACCTCTTAAAAGTGGAAAGGACCATTCCAAGTCCTCCTGATCACCCATACTGCAATCAAGGTAGAAGGAATTGAACTCTGGATTCACTACACTCGGGTAAAACCAGCATCAGCACTAAAAGAACCTCAGTGGAAGGTCATCTTGTCAGATGAAGACCCTCTCCAAAGATTCAAAAATCAATACGAGATTTTCTTTGATCTTGATACAACTCCCATTGATTTGTGGGCAAGGAATCCCAGAGTGGCCATGGTCTCAGGCTCACATCAAATACACAGGAGGCATGGAAATACACTCTAGCAAGGGAAATTTAATCTGTCCACCACAGTTATGCATGGAACTGAAGTGTATTTGGAAAATGAATGGGGCTGGGATCAGAATAACATTTCTGGCAAAGTTCCCCAAATTTGGGGAAAGGCAGGAGAAGAGATTTAGATAAGATGTCGGATGGTAAAGGGGTCTACACATGAGAAAGCAACTCAGATTTCTGTAAATAATACATAGCCAAGAGGTGGAAATAAGAAACTATGTGCTTCTGAAAAATTAGATTGTTGGCATAATTTTACTTTAGTACAACATGTGCTTGCAGTTTGCTCTTGGCTCATCATAAATTGGGACTAACATTTAAATTTAAGATAAACACTATCAAGCCTAACATAACACCCACCTAGACAACAGTGGCAACTACACCCCCATAAATTTCTAAGCTTATACTAACACGACCTCCTAATGGTTTAACCCCTTATACCTTCAACAGTGGTCCTTACATGATCAAAACCACAGGTCAACAGCAAGTACTGTTTAACTCATCTTACTCTCTCAAACAGGTGGAATTATCAATGCAGACCAATATTTGTACTGTTAAACCTACCTGTTCCCCATTAAGTACATCCTACACAGGATGGTTGGCCTGGTTACATGGACAGACTTTCATCTCTCCACAGCAACCAAAGAGAGATGTAACTGGCATCTTGGGAACATGGCTAGGAGTCTTAAACAGCATAGATGCCGAGGTGCTTGCTAATAAATTGGCCACAGTAATCAGTGACCTGAAAGGGCTGAAATACCCTTTACAATCCTCTTTTAGCTCTAGGAGTTAACCAGTGGCTATTATCAGACATACCACCTCAGTGGTAAGAAACAAATGAAAGGAACCACCAGTTAAAAGTAGATGTGTAAAGAACCAAAGGAAGTAATGTCTCAAACATTCTTTGACACAGAAAACCTCAAGGACAAATTGTGGCCTTGGTGGTTAGTTTACAGAATAAATTATCTGCCTAGGGAAGCACAGAGAGTATCGAAGGGTGCATGGCTCTGCTTCCTTGCAGTTGTATAACCAAATTCCTTAGATAAGCCTTGAAGGGAGGAGATGTAGACTGAGTAAAACCATATCAGGTTAAGACCTACACTTTAATTTATGGCTATAGCCTCAAAGAAGAGCTAAAAGTGTGGTAGGAAAGAAACAACCAACACCAGATGGAGCTAATGACTGGATAATTGCCCAAGAAATGAAAACTGAGGAAAAGGTAAAAGTGGTAGGGGGAGATCACAACTATTGACTCAATTGGACAAAAGGGTTAAAGTACCCCATTCCCCCCCCAACACATGCACAGAATCCATGCTCCACCTTTTCCTCATCTCTCATGGAAATGAGTTCATAGAATACCTGCCTCTCTTTGTCTAGTATACTAATCAGCTGATAAGATGAACGTAAAAGGAAACAGAAAACTGTTGTGTGTGCACCCACCACCCAGGATTACCGGACCTGAGACAACACTGGATCCAGGGGTGGTAACTAGATTTCTTTGACTCTCTTTTCTTTCTTCTTTCCTTTCTTATAGATTTATAAAGAGACCACATTGCTTATTATCCTTTTCCAAGTTTAAATTGTTCTCTACCTCAAGTAAAACATTTGTTGTTTGGTGTTGTTTCACCTTAATTTAACCCAAGAGGATCACAGAACCATTGTGACTCTCTGGGCTTCCAGTCCGGGTTGTGACAAGATGCAGTAAGGACAATGCAAAATAACATCTCTCTAGCCCTTAGTTGCATCCAAGCTCAGTTATGGATACAATCAATGGCAGCTGCAATTATATGAGAAGGTGAAGAAGGTACCTTACCTACTGAAATTCGGAAGATGATTTGGGATAATGTAACGGAATTTGTGAGGGAATTCCAACCCTGGTGGTATCTGGTTAATTTCACTTACAATCCCACTGACGATAAGACGACAGTTTTTGTACTGACCATACACAATGCTTTGGTATACCCTATATATCCTATCATTGCACTAGGGTTGAAGCATAATGGAGCTATACTTTATCTGATGCAACATGGGCCCAGTGGAATGGGAACAAATGGCAAACTGTTGATATGGACGTATGTACTGTACGTGGACAACAGGGGTTTATTTGTGAAAGTTATACAATTAAGGCTCAAGACACTCATCTCAATACAGAACAAAATATTTGTCACTTTGAAATATATCCAGATGAGACTTCAAAGACTGTACTTATATATATTGGTAAAGGGTGTGTTTTTATAAAAACCTCTTGTGATTCTATGTTGATGGATAATATGACTATAGATGTAAGCAATCACTAACATTTGTGTTTGTAATTTTACTAATATTAAGGGATGTGACTTTATTCTGCTCCTGTCATGACTTACCAATTACTACAATCTAATTATACTTTATTCTGATATTTGTTACCTGTCCTCATAGGAATGAACCTCACCCTGGTAAAGGAGCTTTTACTACATGAGAATCTGAAACAGCTCTTAAAGAGGGTTCAAGAAAATGGACATAAAAACTTTAGTTACTGTCCATCACAATGCAGAAGAGATATATTGAGTGTTAGAAAGGGTAAAGAGAGACGGAGAACACAAACGGTGGGACATAGTTTTTGGATGGTCACCAACTGCTACCGGAATTCTAAACAAAATGCTGCACCCTGTTGTCATGTTGTTAGCACCTATCAGACTGTGCTTTATGGTGACTCTTGTTCTGTATATCAAGCTCTGGATTATGATGAAACAGAGATTCTTTACTTCTATTTAGTTTGGAAGATTACATTTCACACTTGAAGAAAGGCTGATGTGTCATAAACAGGGCTATTTAACCACATTAACAGAATTGACAGCATTTGATCCTTTTAAATGCTGCAGTTTTAGCCCTTATATTTAAAACTAACTCACATCAACTTCAGTTACAACTGTGAGTACTCAACTTGTCTACAATCCGAGCTGTAAACTCTCACAGCAAGCATCCAGAAAATAAAGAGTGCCCAGTCGATGGCAATTTCTGCTGTTTTCTATCAAGATCACCTATCACCAGCAAAGGCACTGGGTAAAACCCAATTTGACAGCTCAAGTAACATTTTTTTACCCCTTTCCCTAAATCTCCAAACTTGCCTTCAACTTTCCAAAAAAACCCCAAAACGGAGTGTCTACAGAGACTAGAACATGTCACTCCACAACTCTGAATCATTCATCTTATGCACTGAAGATAGATGTTTGTAGGAAAATCAGTTTATCTGTGTTTTTAAGACTATTATAAACATACACATAGAAATCATAAAATAACAACACTGTTAACTTCCAAGTGTCTTCTCTGAAACAGTTGGGTCTCCTTCTTTGACTATGTTTTCATCACCTTGCACCATATTAAATGTATCTACTTCATCAATGGTTGTAGTACCTTTAGAAGTATTCACCTTTCCCATTTCAGGAACCTTACTACCAGCGTGGGGTGCTCATCTCCCTGGGAGTCTCTCTCCCCTGAGAAGGCAAGCAATCCCAGCTGGGTATCAAACTTAGTCCAATGAAAAGCATGAGGGAACTGCTATGAAACATCATGATGTATCACCTCCACAATGAAGAAAAGGTGGTTACTGCCTTGGTATACACAAGTGTCCCTGCCTCATGGGGTAGTAATGGTAATTCCTTTGACAAGGGTCCTCTTGGCCTCCCACTATACAATTCACACTAGGCCAACAACAGGTTTAGCACTAGAGCCCACTCCCTCAGGCAACTAGAAGTTGGATTTTCTCCTTCTCCTGAATACCTGGGAAAAGACTCTGCTTTGAGAAACAGCGATGACAATGCCTACCACAGCACAGCATAAGGATACCAGTAGCTGGAGCATGATGACTCAAGGCTTCTCTCAGACAGAGGTCATGGTTCAACAGTATTCTAGAGAGCCACATTCAAAATTACCCAAAGTTTACTTAATAGTACTTTTCCACTGTATCTTACCAGTAAGACTGAATAAAAACCTGGCTGTGTCTCCCACTGCTTCAGTTGCTCCTCAGCTGGCTTCAACACTGCAGTATCTTGACTAGTAGCTTGGGTCAAGACTTGCAAAACAATACTGCTAGCACTGTTGAGATCCATGAAAATCTGAGAACATTTAAAAAGAAGGAAAAACACGTAAGAAAAGACGACAGCAAATATAGACATGTATTTTCCATTCATAATATCTAAACACCCCACACTAATTTTTCATTAGGCTACACTGCGTAAGATAGCATTACACCCACTCACAGGCAGTATCAAGGTACACCAATTAAACTATTTTGCTTTCAGAAATCTCAGCAGAGAAAGCAAGCATTAAGTCTATCATTACAAGCACATTTACTAGATTTAAGGAATTACAGGAAATATTTTGATTTTAAACAAGTTACCTCTCCTGTGAAGCACAGCAAACTAGGAAAAAACACAACTAGTGATGTCTTCAGCTGTAGGTGAAGTAAACCATGGGGTTGTCTGAAAGAGTCAGAGGCAGAGTACTAACATTTTTGTATTTTCTCAGTTTTTCACCAAAAGAGAAAATTACTCATTTCAGGTAGTTAAATTCCACAATTCAAATTGATCTAGACATTTTATATCGATTAAAAGAGGATGAATTATGGTTTCACAATTGGAGTCCTAAATGAAACTCAATTTTCCTCAATAAATTTGTACTCCTTCATTATCTATTTAGCATACAAAATGTTAATCAGCTGAATCAAGAATGCCAACTGCCTTATTTCCAATATAAATACGTTCTTGAACTCTACAGACAAAACTAAGCATTGCTTTTGAGATGACAGATTACATTTATGACCACAGAAACAGCATTACAACAAATTAAAAACATACATAAAAGCAACTATGAAGTCTGACAATTAAAACTGGTTTTCTGTATATAAAAACTCCTGTTTGTAACCTATGTAAACATTGTAATACGGATACATGTTAAATATTTATATACTTAAGCTTTCTAAATAAACAACTAAGCACAGTTTCACTTCAACAGGCTTGAGGATCTACTTTTGTTTAACACTAAGAAACCCAGTTTATTTTCCCAGCCTTCAAGAAAAAAAAGACTGAGTTGTAAAATTGTTATGGTGATGGTAAAGCTAGAGAAATGAGATCTTATTCTGACATAGGTTTAAAATTATAATTTTTTGAGAAAACAATCACCTTAACAGAACTGCAACAAGATTAAAAGACCTTTTATATCACTAACAGCCCTGCACAATTAAGAAACAAAGAACTCTCAGTCTGTAAGTCTCCAATCATCCTTAACAAGACTAAAAATTGAAGGTCCTAAGGTTAAAGAGAATATACTTTCAAAAGTATGAACCATAATATCAGATAATTCTTTACAGCATTAATTGAATAGAACAAGTAACTCAGCCTCTGCTTTATACTTCCCATGTGATGCATCTTTTTAATTTCTATAACTGCCCTGTGTATTGGGTTTTAAACCACAAGGTTTTGGTAGTGGGGGGGCTACAGGGGTGGTTTCTGTGAGAAGCTGCTAGAAGCCAATGCCAGCCAGCTCCAAGACAGACCCACCACTGGCCAAGGCCAAGTCCATCAGTGATGGTGGTAGCACCTCTGTGATAACATATTTAAGAAGGGTAAAAACACCCCTGTGCAACTGCAGCCAGAAGAGGAGTGAGAATATGTGAAACAACTCTGCAGACACCAAGGGCAGTGAAGAAGAGGGAGGAGTTGCTCCAGGCACCAGAGCAGATTCCCCTGCAGCCCCTGGTGCAGTCCATGGTGGGGCAGGCTGTGCCCCTGCAGCCCATGGAGGTCCACGGGGGAGCAGATCTCCACCTGCAGCCCCTGGAGGACCCCACTCAGAGCAGGTGGATGCCCAAAGGAGGCTGTGACCCCGTGGGAAGTCCGCGCTGGAGCAGGCTCCTGGCAGGACCTGTGGACCCGTGGAGAGAGGAGCCCACGCTGGAGCAGGTTTGCTGACAGGACTTGTGACCCCATGGGGGACCCACGCTGGAGCAGTCTGTTCCTGAAGGACTGCAGCCCGTGGAAGGGACCCATGCTGGAACAGTTCATGAACTGCAGCTTGTGGGAAGGACCCATGCTGGAGCAGCTCATGAAGAACTGCAGTCCATGGGAAGGACTCACAATGGAGAAGTTTATGGAGGACTGTCTGCCATGGGAGGGACCCCACACTGGAGCAGGGGAAGAGTGAGAGGAGGAAGGAGCAGCAGAGACAACACATGATGCACTGACCATAACCCCCAGTCCGTATCCCCCTGTGCTGCTTCAGAGGAGGTAAAGAAGCCAGAAGTGATAGATGAGCTCAGTGGGCACCTGGCAGCCAGCCAAGGTCCACCTACCTCACCCTGCAAAACCAATCTACTTTATTTCTTCATATCTACTCATGTCAGTCATTTCAATCTTTATCAGTTCGCAGACTCTCTAAAATACTCCTGCAATTACGAGAGCTTTGCGTAACTTAAACATTCTCAGCTCACTGCTCCACAGACCATGAATTTCCAGGGAACCAAGACCCCAATTTAGACTACAAAATCCAATTGGTACTGGTTTATCCTATGTGGAATAGTGCCCAGCACAAAGAATCAATGTCAAGGCAAGACTGATGTTACATTAAAAGTCCTGCTAGCTTAATTTTTCCATTAAAAAAATCATGAAATATTAGTACATAATGTTGTTGTCAGGACAGGCAGTAACACTGGTCTTTAGGTGCAATATCCTGAACTTCCTTCTTTTTTGCAGGTATTTTTGACATCTTGAGTACCTTAGGCTGCCTTCATCATGCACAGCCAAAATTGGCCAGGAAGCAGCAACATAACAACACTGAAAAACACTGAGTTAACTTGCAAGGAACACAATAGGAGCTTCATATTCACAGCACAAAAAACAAGTAAAATAAGTACACACAAAAACAACAATAAAAAGATATATTCATATTTTACTGTATAAACACTAAAGCATTGAAGTACATAGTATAGCTAACAATTTTAGAGCACCTATAAATGATAGTGAAGGAAAGGGAGAGACAAAAAGAAGTATATGAGAGAAAAACATAACGGTAGTAGGTATAGGGTTCGCACTAAGGAGGAGATCATAGCTCAATTCCTGCAAGACCAAAATTATACTTCATGTTATGAAGTGATTTTGTCTGTTTCCATTCAAAAGTCAAATTACTGTCCAAAGAAATAGTCTTATCTTACACCATCAAACAAGACCTGATAAAGTATAATTTCGAAGTGCCTACTCAACTAAAAAATAGCAGACTATTGGTTTTATTAGTAGATGAAAGCCAGTGAGAACTTCTGAAAGTTAGTAAGCTGGCAGAGCATGTGTATGTAAAATGGTGTACAAAATGTTAAATAACTTCAACTTCAGAGAAGCTGATTTTAGGTCTTTTGCTGAACAGTTTCCTGTGGCTTCTCATTATTTGGAGAACAACTGTATGTGTAGCAACAGTGAATCTGCAGCACATACCCAGATATTTGCTAAAGATTCATTGCAAGGACATGTTCATTTGAGGAAAAACGGATTATGGAGCATTTATGTAACAACTGATTTTGCTCTGCAAAACTAAGATCATGTCAGCTAAATTACTGCTCAGCTACCCTCAAATCTGATGCAGAAAAGGAAGGTGCCCCCAAGACAGCAGTGCTTCTACTAAAAATTTATGTACTTAGGACAGTTCTCATCAGAAGACTTACTTATTGAAGTTAGTACAATACAAACACAAAAACCATGAGGATTTTTATCTTATTTCAAAATAATTAGCTGGTTGATCTAAGGACAACAACAAAAAATCCCAAAGACAAATATTTGCAAAGCTTCTTTTTAACACTTCTCATTCTTGAAAGGGTTTGTATTTTCATTTAAATATTGGAGCAGCTGTTACTCAAAAAAAAACAACCCAAGAAAAACCAAACCAACCTTAGTAGGTCTGAAAAGGGGTTCATTTAACCCAGTGTTCTGCCCCTGTCAAAGACCACAGTAGATGCCCAAATCAGGACAATCATCTAGTGATATTTCTGAATAATGCTCTTCCATCCTCCAGAAAACTGTGGTTCAAGGATTTCTTAGTAAGAGACAGGGAATTTAAATTTAACAGCCCTCAAGAGAATGTCTCCCATGAATTTGCTACACAGTTGCTTTTTGACCCCAATTAAACAACAGTCCTCATGCAACATTAGATGAGGCTGTCACAAGCAAAATAACAAAATCAAAGATTAAAATAATCACCTCCCTGAAGATGGGGCAACTTTTAGATAAAATATTTTACGTTATTTATAAACTTAAGGAAGCCATAAATTCTGTATGATTTAGATAGCAAAAAATTAACTGAAAACAGCTGATACATGTATACCAAATACAAATGGCAAGATGCACAAATGACAACAATGCTTCATTATGGCTGGGATTTTGAAGAGCCCATTGCAAACTTATCAGAACCCATACAGAACAAGTAGCTGCCCACTGCTTTACATTTAAGAAATTCCTCTAAACAGTTTCTCCTTTCTCCTGGTAAGTCACTAGCCTTATTTTTCATTAATATAAAAAGGAAAAATAAAAAACTATTTCAAATCAATCCTTATTGCGCCAGACTCGAATTTGCAGTTTAAGCTAGGTACAAAAAAGTTAAGCTGATACAGAGAGGTATGGTCACCAAAATAAGGATTACGATCTTCTGCTTGTCCCAGTACCCCTTAAATACCTGAAGCTGGAGGGAGTGGAAAAATGCACAGTTTTGTTTGGATCAAACTCCCCAATCATTTCCACACCACACTGCTAGACAGGTAAAAGTGGAAGGCATAAAAAGCAGGCAGAACAGGCACAAGCAGCTTCTTCACTGTGCAACATATACACTGCTTCTTCAGCAGCACTGCTGGCTTATACCTGCTTAAGGTGTTTACCAAACTGCAGTTTTAACAAACACTATGACAGCTGTCAGGAGATCCATGACTTTGTAGCAGGGTGCTTACCAGTACCGTAACAGTGAACAAGTAGCCACATTTAGGGATCTCCCTTCCCAACAAAATGCAATGCCATGGTATTATCACCCCCCCTTTTCCTCACAAAAATCAATCATAACACTAGAGGGAAGAAAAGCAGTTATTTTCTTAAATATTAAAAAATTAAAAGCAATCAATTACCAGATCCAGAAAAACAAAACAATAGCATACCTTCAGCACTCCTGTCAGCTATAGAACATTCAAGTAAACCTAATTCCTAAAAGCAAAACCACAAGTTCCTGGGATCTAATCCCCTCTATATCAACCTTCTTTTGTTTCTCTGTCTTAACAAAAATGTGAATTTAGAGCAAACTTACATATTATGACAGAGCCAACTTCATAATTGCCCCCAAAAGGCCAAAAGCAGGGTGGGGGCTGTGGACCAAAAAAGAAGCCAAAATGTCAAGCCATCTGAGGACACTGTTCCACAGACACCAGAAGTGGCTAGGAGAGGAAGGAGGAATACAGATTTCCAACAGTGTCCTAAGTCATTACAGGCTCAGGTCCTAACAGGCAATTTCAACTCTGACAGTCTCTCCTTGAATTTCCTTCTCACCAACAGGATTTCTACTGGGAGTTTGATCCTTTGCATACACTTGGTAAAGATGATTTACTCAATGAGGGCATCAGTTTATTCCTTGTCTTAATGGGATCCTCCCAAAACACAGTTTTAATTACTGCCATGTACAGGTGCCTTTGTGAAATCAATTCCTGCAGATAAAACATAGCTGTACTTTAGGAGTTTAAACCCAGATCTTTCCAATCTTAAGTTGTTGTGACCCCCTCCACTACCCTCTTTTTTTTTTTAACTGATGTGTTAGGGCCTCAATCAGATCATAATTTACACAGAGGTCATACAGATGCTCTTAGACCCCACAGAACAGCAGAGGTCCACGAATATCAGCTCTAACGTTGTGGGATAGAGACAATTTTCACCTCTTACAAATCTGGCTTTGCTGTTGCACAGCAAAGGCAGAGGGACATGGGTTACACCATAGATGGGTTACATCACAGGGACAATGAATTTTTCCCCAGTCTGCTGCGTACATCTAGAGCTTAACTCACTGTTGAACAACTTGTACAGATTGTCTTAGAGATGAGCAGAGGAGGTATTAAATAGCTGCTGTCTTTCGGGTACCTTCACAGCCACGAGGCATGTATAGAAATGCTGGTAAAGTCTGTCAATCTTAGAAACAACATTTTCTTACATGGAAGGCAGAGGCTGCACTTCAAGTCACAAAGGCCAGAATTTCCACGTTTAATCATTGGTTAAGATCAGCACTTCCCATCTTTACTTACTGATCACAGACTGTTTTCACAATAAACACTGAGCAATTTCAGGAATGTTGCTTTCTGCTGCCCATACCCACTGCTGTCATAATTAAGTAGCACACAGCAGGTTGGGGAGGAAAGAAAAGAAATCCCTTCCATTAGAGAATGTTCAATACTGTCAGTTGCAAATGCAAACCTGGCTCTATTGCCACACCAGAATTTCTTCTTGTATGAGGGAAAAGAGCCTAATCACACACAACAAGGAAAAGCTGCTCTCCAAGATCCCACTGAATATGCACAGAACTGAGACAACAGCATATTCTCAAGTCTCACTTGACAGGGAAAAAAACAGACTCAGTTACACCTAGAAGATAAGCAACACATCAAATGCTACCCCTCAGCACAATGAGAAACCACATGTACCAATACCAATTGTTCATCATTACCATCCAGTGTCCTGCACTTCCATTCCCATGACCTAACTCCTTCCTCCCCTTTCACTGGCAAAACTCCAAGACTCACTTCTGTTCTACTCTTCATTCTTTTAATTCCCTTTCGAAGAAAGTACCTGCATACTCAGTTTACTTCAGAGAATATTTCAAGTCTCTTAAATGTTTTTCCTGAGTAGTCAATCCTTTTGAAACAGGCAAAAGAGTATCCAGCCACCTTTCCTGTAACACTGAAATACATCCAAATTTTAAAAATCACATCAGTTACAAAAACAAGTCAAGAACTGCAAGGGAACAAAACAAAGAATTTCATCAGTAAATGCCTCCACACTTCATTTTTTCTGGACTTCAAAGAATGCAGCATAACAACTCACTGATATGCAAGCAATTAATCCTGTACTTTGTTATCTTTTGTTAAGAATTCAATACATTCTCTTCCACTGTAATGAGGAGCAAGAATGGATTCAGTTAAGTTTCTATGAAATGAGGAGACAAAGTGGTAAATACATCACCCAAAATACAATGTGTTCTCACTGATAATAAAGTAGCCCACTATGTCTTTGCATTAAGAGCAATGCAGCAAGAGCCTCTAAGCATGTCGTTATCCTCTTCTACTCAGCATCCAGGATTGGTTCTAGAATACTGTCTTCAATTCTGTCATCATAGTTCTCCCTTTCCCCAGTTCAAGAAAGAAGGGAAGAAACTGGAGAGAGACCAGAGCTACCAAGATTGTCTGGGCTCTAAAGCAAGTTACCTATGAGAAGTTGAGAACTCTGCTAAAAGTGGAAGCTAATGGAAAACTTTGTAAACATTTAAAACTAACTTCCCAAAGGGCACTTGCAAAGAGGACAGAGCCAAACACTTCTTGTCAGCAGACTGTATAACTAACAAATAAATAAAGCTACAAACTGCACCTTGGTAGGTTCAAGCAGAAATTTAAAGACTGTCTTTTCCAGCGCTTTTGTTTTCAGGAAAACAGGAAAAACAAAGTTACCATTCTGAAAAGCCACAAGAACCACTTATGAGTCACCTTCTGAAACAAGTAACAAGAATGCTAGCATTCACAGTGATACTAATACAACATATTAGCAATGCTTTTAAGAACACTGTCAAAATCAGGAACCATTAGGAGTTATAGCCAATCTCTGTCCAGCCTTCCATAAACTTTCCCATGAGTCTCTTTTCTAACATCATAGTACCCCATATCAATCATGCCATATGCTAGTATTCCTACTGAGCAGTAAAACAAAAAGTACCAGCAGTATCCTGGCTGTTCAAGGTGCTACTTAAAACCACTAACTACACTAATGACCACAATCACTACAATGACTCATGTTAAGCATTACCAAGATTTTTCAAAAAAACCCCAGATTTTTCTTTACGTAAATGAACAAGGCTGTCTATACTTTGCCCAATTTAAGCCACGACTAATAAAAATGTCTAAGTAGGAAAGAGTTAGAGGGTTTTTCCCCCCCACACACTACTGCTGACAGAAACAGAGGAACAGAACTTCCACAAATTTATTTTTACAAAAAGGCAACATTGAAACCAAAACTTGGGTCTGAAAGAAAAATCATCATGCAGAAGACACAAAGGATAGAACAAAGACCAAGGAGGAACACAGGAATAAAGAACAGCAGTGAGCAAGGCTGACATTAATATTACGAGAAGTCAGATTACATGAAAAATATTGAGAAGAATGGCCTTCCAGGTTAAATGAAAAGCACCAAACTGAGCAAAAACTCCTAACAGAAAAAAGAGAGGTAGTAAAAAAGTGAGACTATTCCAACAATTTGCTTGGATTTAACTCATAAGAAACTGTTATAGGGTTCAGTATTGACAACAGAGTCAAATGGATACACAGAAGCAACACAAGAATATTTTTCATGTTTAATAGTAAGCTTACAGGATGACCAACCTCACAAGACCGATCTTATTCCTTTGACTTCTTCCTAGCTCACCTCATTTTAACACGTTTTCAAAAAGATATGACAGAACACATGATAACAAATTAGCGTGCAAGATCTAAAAACAGAAATGGAAGTTTCAGTCTGCCCTCACACTCTGAAGAGCGCTTTAAACCATTTCAGCTTAGCCACAGTTAAAATCTGCTTCTGATGATACAGTTTTAAAACTTAATATGTAAAGCTTGGGAAATGAAAGCTTGTATTATGTCATTTATTCATATGGTACTAAATATCCTTCTGCAGAATGGTACAATGAAAGGATGAGAAAAGCAAAGAGAGGTGAAAAACTGGTGTTGAAAGGAAGTTTCAAGAAACTAAAACCCATAGGGAACTCACTATTTGTGAAGACTGAGGTAGTTGTTGCATATTATGAATGCTAATTTGAAAGCACAGCAAATACATTACAGACATCACTTCATGTGTGAGACATGGAAAGCAAGGTACATGGAAGCATAATTTGGAACCAGTATCAGTACTGTATTTATGACCACATTCCTACATTTTACATGTTGTTGTCTTCTAAGGTAACAAACCAGAGAAATAACTCACCACAGCTGCACTGACCCTGCCTTTGATTTAGAGAATAATCTGCTTTGCAGCAAAGCTTCAACTACTGTTCTTCAACCTGTAGAAAGAAGATAAACACCATTAAAGGTGAACACTTGCCCTTTACTACTAAACCAAGTTCTGTCAACAAACCACACAGCTTCATGGCTCATGTTCCTCTGAGGCCTTCCCATCAATTCTACCCAGGTTGGAAACCGTTTCAAGGAGAAACAAGGAAAGAGCTCCCCGGAATTAGGTAACGGTTCTTTTCTTCTGACTCAGAGAAAGCACTTCGCCATTGCCAAGCCACAGAAAGTACAAAGCTGAGCTGCCTTATCCTCAGCGGCCCACAGCAGCCAGCACGGAAGACGACACACACCGCGGAAGCCACGCTGCACTGGCACGGCACAGCACCGGGCAGCGCCGACAGAAACGCAGGAGGCGGACCAGCAGCCTACGCGGGGGGCGAAGAGCAGCACCGCTCGCTACGCTGTAACTCTGGGGCTCCCGCCCCCGAGCGCTGCTTGCTCCGCGCTGAGGCTGCCTTACCCCCTTCTCCCCGGCCTACCCTCTCCCTCCCTCCCTCCCGCCGGCACGGCGCGACACCCGCCCCGGCCCAGCACCGACTAGCTCCGCGGCACGCGTCCCGCCACCAGCCCGCCCACCCCGCCGAGAGGGGCGGGAGGCCGCCCAGCCACGCCGAGGCGGCAGTTCGCAGCCCGCCCCCCGGGGCCCACCGGCGCGGCCCGCAGCGGCAGGAGGGCCCGCGGCGGCAAGGCGGGCCCCGGGCGGTGGCGGCCCCCGGCCGCGGCTGGCGGCTGCCGGCACGAAAGACCTCCGCCTGTTCCGAAGCTCGCGCCACGAGCCGGCACCAGCTGCTACCTCTGCGGCGCACCGCCGTGACGTCAGCACCCGGCGACGCGCAAGTGGCTATCCCCGCGGCGCGAGATAAGGCGGCGGGAAGGTGGGGGCGGGCCGCCGCGTGCCCCTCCCACCGCGGGGGAGGGCCCACGAGCGGGGGGCGGGGCGCGGGTCGCGCGACGCCGCAGGGCGTCAGCGGTTTCCCCGGGCCGGGGTGGGAGAGGCTGCCCCCGGCCTCCCCCCCGCCCCGCCCCGCCCCGCCCCGCCGGGCCGGCCCTGCCGCCAGCCGTCGCGGGGGAGCCAGCCGGGCCCTGCGGCGCGGCGTGCTGGGGCTCACGGCCGCCGAATGACGGCCCCTGGGGTACGACGGGCCGCTCTCCTCAGGCCCTCCGGGAGGCGGCGTCGTCTTCGGGCTGCGCTGGCTGCGGTTCCCGGTTTCGGAATGGCCGCGCTGCCGGGCTGCCCCGCAGCCCTGCGTGGGGCCCTGTGCGCGTTTCCCATCAGCCGGGGTAACAGCTCTCTCCTGGCCAGCTGGGTGTGCGAGCGGCTGGGAACGGGCGAGGAAAAATGTAAACTTCTGACAGTTTTACGGGTTCGTTCTGTGCTTATTCTGAGCAGTTGGAGCAATGGAGAGAAGGGTGTCAAAGGGCTGTGGTAGAAATCACAGAACCATAGAATTGGTTTGTGTTGGGAGGGACCTTAAAGATCATCTAGTTCCAGCCGCCCTGCCATGGGCAGGGACACCTTCCACTAGACCAGGTTGCTCAAAGCCCCGTCCAACCTGGCCTTGGACATTGCCAGGGAGGGGGCAGCCACAGCTTCTCTGGGCAACCTGTTCCAGTGTCTCACCACTCTCACAGGAAATTTCTTCCTTATATCTAACCTAAATCTGCCCTCTGTCAGTTTGAAACCATTACCCCTCATCCTATCACTACAGTCCCTGATCAAGAATCCCTCCTCATCTTTCCTGTAGCCCCCTTTAGGTACTGGAAGGCCGCTATAAGGTCTCCTCGGAGCCTTCCGTTCTCCAGGCTGAACAACCCCAACTCTCTCAGCCTGTCCTCACAGGGGAGGTGCTCCAGCCCCACCATCATCTTCGTGGCCCACACCGACAGGTCCATGTCTTTCTTATGCTGGGGGCCCCAGAGCTGGTCACAGGACTGCAGGTGGGGTCTCACCAGAGCAGAGCAGAGGGTCAGAATCACCACCCCACTGTCATGCCCTGTTCAGACGAGAGAGACAAGTGACTTAGATTCATAAATCCCCAGCGGAGTGGACAATGGTGAGACAGGTCTCTAAGTCCTGACATTTATTAACTTCGCACAATGTACTAATTGGATATACTATAATTGGCTAAGTATATAAAGAGTTATGGCAAGCAATACAGTATGCCTTGCATTACTTAATGGTAGTGAAGAAAAAGGGGAAAAAGGAAAGGAGGGAGATAGAATAGAGAAATAGAAATCACTGGTCTGGGTTCCTGCGTTGATCCCACCAGCAAGGGTTCAAGGAGGCATCCATCTTCTTCACTTCACTTCACTTCACTTCACTTCACTTCACTTCACTTCACTTCACTTCACTTCACTTCACTTCACTTCACTTCACTCTCCAACCCACCCCCTTCTTGTCCCCCCTCAATTTATACACACTTTCCTTGGGTCCGTCCCCTAGGTTGATCCACGTACCTATGTATCCCATGTACGGGGAGGGGTAAGGTGTTTCATGGGATGATGTAATTAGCATGATCTTGTTAATCTTCATTAGTATAATCAGGGTATTAACTTTAATATGCATTTTGTGCATAATGAAGCAAAGGTCATTCACTGGACAGATGGCCCTTGAAACTTGACCAGGTGCACCAGAGCAGAACTGTCCTGTCTCCACAGGGCTCCCCCCTCCAGCTGCATGCTGTGTTATTGGGGCAGCCTTATCAGCTTCGACCCCCACAGAATGCACCCTGTGACTGTTGTTTCATTATTTTTGGTCATCACCATTAAAGAGGAAGTGGTCAGAGACCTGCTACACTGCTTGGGTGCACACAAGTCTGTGGGACCGGATGGGTTACACCCAAGGGTGCTGAAAGAGTTGGCAGATGTGCTCGCCAAGCTGCTGTCCATGATCTACCTGAAGTCATGGCTAACTGGGGAGGTCCCGTTGGACTGGAGGGTGGCAAATGTGACACCCATCTACAAGAGAGGCAGAAAGGAGGATCCAGGAAACTATAGACCTGTCAGTCTGACCTCAGTGCCAGGGAAGGTCATGGAGCAGATCATCTTGAGTGCCATCACAAGTCATATAATGGACAACCAGGGGATCAGGCCCAGTCAGCATGGGTTTATGAAAGGCAGGTCCTGCCTGACAAACCTGATCTCCTTCTATGACAAGATGACCCGACTATTGGATGAGGGAAAAGCTGTGGATATTGTCTACCTGGGTTTTTGAAAAGCATTTGACCCAGTTCCTCATAGAATTCTCATAGAAAAACTGGCTGCTCATGGCCTGGATGAGCAAATGATCTGCTGGGTCAACCACTGGCTGGATGGACGGTCCCAGAGAGTGGTGGTCAATGGGGTTAAATCCAGCTGGCAGCCGGTCACAAGTTGTGTTCCTCAGGGCTCGGTGTTAGCACCATTTCTGTTCAACATTTTTACTGATGATCTTGATAAGGACATAGAGTGTATCATCAGTAAGTTCACAGATGACACCAAGTTAAGCGGGAGTGTCGATCTGTATGAAGATAGGGAGGCTCTACAGAGAGACTTGGATAGATTGGATCGGTGGGCCAACGTCAACAGGATGAGCTTCAACAAGGCCAAGTGTCAGGTCCTGCACTTGGGCCACAACAACCCCCTGCATGGCTACAGGCTTGGGGAGGTGTGGCTGGAGAGCTGTCTGGAAGAGAAGGATCTGGGGGTTCTCACTGACAAGCAGCTGAACATGAGCCGGCAGTGTGCCCAGGTGGCCAAGAAAGCCAACGGCATCCTGGCTTGTGTTAGAAATAGTGTGACCAGCAGAAGTAGGGAGGCGATAGTCCCCCTGTACTCTGCACTGGTGAGGCCACACCTGGAGTATTGTGTCCAGTTTTGGGCACCTCAATACGAGAGAGATCTCGAGGTGCTGGAGCGAGTGCAGAGGAGGGCAATGAAGCTGGTGAAGGGCCTGGAGAACAGATCCTATGAGGAGCGATTGAAGGAGCTGGGACTGTTTAGTTTGAGGAAGAGAAGGCTGAGGGGAGACCTCATCACTCTCTACAGCTACCTGAAAGGACATTGTAGAGAGGTTGGTGCTGGTCTCTTCTCACAGGTGATTAGTGACAGAACAAGGGGGAATGGCTTTAAACTGCAACAGGGGAGATTTAGACTGGACATTAGGAAAAAAAATTTCACAGAAAGAGTGGTCAGACAGTGGAATAGGCTGCCCAGGGAGGTGGTGGAGTCACCATCCCTGGATGTGTTTAAGGGTCATTTAGATGAGATGTTGGGGGATGTGGTGTAGGGGAGAACTTTGTAGAGTAGGGCTTATGGTTGGACTCGATGATCCCAAGGGTCTTTTCCAACCTGAATGATTCTGTAATTCTGTGAGTGTTTGAGACATTCCTTAGCTCAGAGGGCCTCTACTCCCCCCACTATCCTTTAGCTCTTTCTCAGGCTGTTTTTCTCAGTCTTCGTTTCTCACAGGCCTGTTTCTTTCAGGACCTGTTTTTACAAGTCATCTCTCACACCCATGAAATGTATTACATCAATATTCATATATAATTTTATGCTGTCAGGTGTCTAATGTTCAGTAACTCGATGTTTCTTTATTTTGGTGAGTAAAAAGTACTGAAAACGCACCTGATGGCACCCGCAGGCTGGAGCCGGCGATCCGTGCGCCCACAGCGGAGTGATGTTACCGCGCCCAAGCGCGGCCCCGCCGCGGCGCCGGCTCCTCCCCTGCCGCAGCACCGGGAGCTGGCGGCCGCAAACACCGCCCGCGTCCCTGTCCCCGCGGATGATTGATTGCGTCATACCCCGCGCCTACAGGTGACGAACCGACGCCAGCGCCGCGCGGCGCTCGACACTTACAGCCCGGCGCCGCGGGGGGGCGGCCCGGGCACTCCGCCGTCCCGCGGGGAGGCGCTGTCCGCCGCGGCGCCCCGCCCCGCCCCGCGCGCCGCTCGTGACGCGTCCCGCCCGTGACGCGTTCCGCCCGCGCCGGCCCGGGCACGTGCGCCGCGAACGGGACCGGGTCGGGCCGGTCGCCGCCATGCCCAAGGCGCGGGCGGGGAAGCGGCCGCGGCAGGAGCGCCGGGAGGGCCGCGCTACGGGTGAGTGCGGGCCGCGTTGAGCGGCGGAACGGAGACTGGGGCCGGGCCTGCCTCCCGGGCGCGGCCCGCGCTCTCCCGGGGTTGGG
Organism: Strix aluco; assembly: GCF_031877795.1. NCBI lineage: Eukaryota > Metazoa > Chordata > Aves > Strigiformes > Strigidae > Strix > Strix aluco. Next base: position 11,819,354 of record NC_133971.1, on the reverse strand, counting down.
GCACGCCTCGGTGCTGGGAGCGGCGGCCCGGGTGAGGGCAGGTCCCGGCGGGGAGCGCGGTTTGAGCCGGGAGAAGCACGAATGCCGGCGGCAGAGGAAGGCCGCAGTGCTAGTCCGCGGCGTGCGCTCGCTGCTGTTGTAACGCCGCGCTCTCTGCCCTAGGCATCCTCTTCAACACCGGGGCCGGCCAGCACATCTTGAAGAACCCCCTCGTCGTCAACAGCATCGTGGAGAAGGTGGTTGGCGGAGCGGGGAGCGCCGCTGGGGAGGCGGCGGGCGGCGGCGGCTGAGCGGGAGCGGCGGCGGGGCCCTGCGCCGCAGCATCGGCCCCGCTGCACCTGGCAGAGCTGGCTGAAAGTTCTCTGGGAAAGCGTGCCCCCATGCACGGTCCTCTTTCTTGACTGTCGCCGTTCTCTGGTTGAGGAGGGACCTTCCTTCCTTCTGTAGAGCAGTTACTGCCTTGATGTTGTTTTTTTTTTCTTTTTTAAGAATGTGGCCGCTTGCCTATTTTTCAATACTTGGCCAAATATCTTTCATAAATTAGCTTTAAGACATCCCTGATCTCAGCATTTCCCTCTCATCCCTTTCTAAGCGGCAGTCACATGCCTCTGCTAGCTGATTTCAGCTTTTTACTGAGGTGCACATACGTTTTGCTTTAAAATTAATTAATTAAAATTAATTTAAGTTAACTTAAAATTGGTTCTAGAAAAATAACCATTTGTTCTTAGGCTGCCCTGCGACGCACAGATGTCATTCTGGAAGTAGGCCCGGGAACTGGTAACCTGACAGTAAAGATGTTAGAGAAAGTAAAAAAAGTAAGTGCACGTTTCCCCTGCAGCTTCCCAAGCTCTATCCACATTGTGGCTTAGGCTAAAGCTAACAGAAGGATCTTCATCTGCTTGATTCCAGTAAGCAGAATTACTCTGTGCATATTTTTCTTAACATTTGCATAATTCCAATGAGTTTTTAGCTGTTTGTGTAAATCTTGTGTGGTTTTGTCAAGCTATATTGCTGTTATCCATTTATATGGTAAGGCTTGCATGTTTTGGAGGAGGAAGGAAGGTGCATAGCCTAATGGGGAATTTTTAAGAATTATTTAAATCTGTAGCAATAGAGATGGGTTTTTTATAATTGAAATTATAATCTCAGTTAGGAGAAGTTGTACAAAATTGCAAATATATATTTTGTTTTCAGGTTATTGCTTGTGAAATTGACCCTAGACTTGTTGGTGAGCTTCAGAAGAGAGTCCAGGGCACGTGAGTATCAACTGCGGAAATTGCAAGCGCTTAAAGCAGTGGAGCCATTTTGGCGAAAACTTGGGCGACATGCTTCTCTGAGGATAACCACGGAGTATTTTCCCCCAGGTGTCTGGCAAACAAACTGGAAATCAAGGTTGGAGATATCTTGAAAACAGACTTACCATTCTTTGATGCGTGTGTGGCTAACTTGCCTTACCAGGTATGGGCTAAACAGCATGGCAAAAACCTTTTTCTTTTTAAATTATAATTGCCCAGAAATCTTACTAACACTAGTACTCTTTTCCTCAGATTTCTTCACCTTTTGTTTTCAAGTTGTTGCTTCATAGACCATTTTTCAGGTATGTGGAAGAACAGAGCTCTGTATGACCTGATAGAAAAAAAAATAGTTTTAAAAATATTCCCAAACCAGTTTTTTTTTAGTTCTTAAAATATCAGTTTGATGGATCAGAGCCAGACCAAAATTTTTCTGTAATCTGAAACCTGCCAGAGCCTGGAAATTAGTTTATGTCAATCTATTAAGCATGAGAAGAAAGTTTAGTCTTGGCATCAGTGAGTGTCCAGCTGATGAAAAAAGGAGTTGCACCTCTTCACACTCGTTTTATAACGTAATGGTTATTCCAGGGATAAGTAGGGCATCATAGCATTTCAAATGCCTTCCTACCTGAGAAAGGAATGGTGGCAAGGGTAGGATCGAAGCCAAGGCGATTCCTGTTGTCTGGTCTAAAAATATTAACTGCCCAGGTACTTCTGCGTGGTGTTCAGTATGTCAGCAGTTCTTTATTTCTGTCACTGAAGTGCTAATGTTAGTGACCTTACTGGTCAGTTTTTGGAGCTAGAGAGTTTGGATTTGAAGGACGACTCATAGAATTACTCAAAATGATTTGTTAGGCACCTAACTCAGACTAGCTTCTTCTCTTTGATCCTGATCCAGTTAGCAGTGTAAAGAATCAAATTCTGTTGTAGCTTTAAGGAGATTTAGATGGTTTCACCGAGTTTTGTGGGGGTTTTTTTTGTAACAACACTCTGAGCTAATTAAGGCAGAGTTTGTTTATGACAAACATAGTTTCTGAGCACTGAGGCAAATCCTGTGTTTTCCAAGTGTGTTGGTTGGCTTTTGATGTAAAAATTGATTACTTAGAATTCATTTTCTCATTTCTGTTTTTCTCAGGTGTGCAATACTTATGTTTCAAAGGGAATTTGCACTTCGTCTGGTTGCAAAACCAGGAACTAAACTGTACTGCAGGCTCTCTATTAATACTCAGTTACTAGCTCGAGTCGACCATCTGATGAAGGTATGTTATTCTGCGTTAGCTGACAGAGCTATCAAAGATAGAAGAATGTTTCTAGGAATGTGAGGATTTGCTGCTTACTCATACAGCTGCCTGACTTCTGATTAACAGGTTGGAAAGAACAACTTCAGGCCTCCTCCCAAAGTTGAATCCAGTGTTGTCAGAATAGAGCCAAAGAACCCACCACCACCTATCAACTTTCAGGTGAGCATCATATACGCTAATAACAATGTAACATACTAGCAATAATGCCTAATTTCATTTTTCTTTTCACTTATTACTCAGTTCTGTGTGCTGTTTTCACTCGTAAGTACCAGCTATTCATTGGCATTTACGTAATTCCAAAGTACTTATCCCTTTATTGATCCACCTTGTGTTAGGACGTTACCTGAATGTGCCACCATCAGTTGGGGTGCAGCTTTGCTTGCAGTATTTGTGACAAGACAGAGGTACCATCTCCAATCTCAGTGGGAGAGTTGCTAGTAATAACGTCCTTTTCATCATGGTTTATATTGCCCAGAGGCTGTTCTGGCTGATGACTTTTTGGGTTATGATTAAAGGATTATCTATGAGAAGCCTTATTTTCAAATCATCTCAGAAGACAGATGTTACAGAATAGTATTCTTAATTTTTAAACCACTTTGATCTTCAAGACCCTTTCAGCCTTGCCCAAGGTTAGCTGGATTTTCTTCAAGTGCCTGCCTTCTCAGCACATAAGATCTATACAGTAGTGTCTAGGCAGGAAAAAGAACAATTCAAAGGTTTTTGTGGGTGAAGTATTTTCTCCTCCATTTGTATTGCTTTGTCCAAGAGGGGACTGGTTTTGTATTGTTGAGAAAGGTATTTTCCTGACACATTTTTCTTTGTGTTCAATATTGTGAAATTGTCAGTAGTGATTGTTCTTGTTCATAGTAGCTGTGTGTGTTCCTTTCTGTAAATTCTCAAATTTTTCATTTCAGGAGTGGGATGGTCTGGTAAGGATAGCCTTTGTTAGGAAAAACAAGACACTCTCTGCAGCATTTAAGTAAGTAACTTCTATTAAAGGTAATATTTTCCAAGTTTGAGAGTTAGCCATTTCTTTTGTGCAAATGCATAGCAGTGTTATATGCATGCCAGCACAGTCTGGGATAAACGATGATGGAAGATTTACGCTGAGGTCATAAGTTTTTTCTTTTAGAAGAAAACTAGACAATTGTTTAAAAAGAACAGCTCTGTGTAGATGTTAAGTTTCTTATAGTAAAGGTGAACAAGCAGTCCAGTCAAAAAAATGAGTGAAAGCTCAGTCTTCATTCTAAACTTGTATTTCTTTCAGGTCAAGTGCTGTAGAGCAGTTGCTGGACCATAATTACCGAATTCATTGTTCCTTACATAATACAGTAAGTTCGTTTTTAATATATTAAATTCTGTTTCTGTGTATTGACCTGCATACTGACTTTCTTCTAAGAGTAAAAAATCAACATAGAAAAGCTTAACATGTTAAAAGTTTTTCTGAGAGAGTTTGAGGGAGGAAGGAACTTCCCTCTTAGAGAAAATTTTAAAAGCGTCACTAAATTACAGTGAAAAACCTGAAAGCTGAGTATATTAGTAATATATTGGCAGTACGTGTCTCAAGGACTTCTACTAGTACATCTGACAATCTAGTAAGAAAACTTAGCAATGCTCTTGTGATTCATTTACAGTGAATGAGCTCAGGTACAAAGATTCAGATGCAAGAATAGAAGAATACAGTAATCCATACGAGAAAAAAAGACAACTTACTTTATGTGAAACAAGAACTATTCTAAAAGCAGGAAAAGAATAAATGATTTAAATGAACCTTTCTCTATGCTATGAATAGAAAATTAATTTGTATCTTATTTCTATTGACAGGAAATACCTGAAAACTTCAGAATTGCAGAGAAAATACAGACAGTCCTAAAAAATACAGGTTACTCTGAAAAACGAGCCCGTTCAATGGATATAGATGATTTCATTAGGTAATTTTTTTCTCTTTATCTTCCTTTAAGCTTTTCATATTCTATCTGCATCTGTACAGCACAAATTAATACTGGGTTACACAGGAATAGTACTAACTGTTTTCCTCTCAAAAGCAGGCACTCCTTGCTTCTAGTCCTGAACATGAACAAACACTTAAACTCTTTATATTTTAACTGCTGCTTACAATATTGAGAAACAACTAGCTAAAGATCCCTATTTCTGGTATTTGTGTGCTAGACGCTTCTATCTCTCCTCTAAAAATGGCTTTAGTAATCAAATTGGTTATTGTAATTTCCCTCGAGATTTATACAGCCCTTCTTTGTCTTGAGGATTAGACTGTAGTCTATAGCATGATTTGGGAATTTGAGTAATTAACTACTCTATTCTGCTCTTGGTCAGTTAATTTGAGTGGCAACATGAATCCTCTCCCAATTTAAGATAAAAATTCCTAGCTGTTTGTCAGTGTGACAATTTATACAGTTACTGCTTTTTACAGAAATGTAGTAAACCTGGTAGGATGCAATGTAACTAACTGTGCTGAAAATACAGCTGCATCTCTAAAATGGCAAATTTGCTAACTTCTACTTTAAGATCTGTAACAATTCTTTATGGCAGTTGAACAGTGATGGCTGCTTTCATGCTATTTTCCTATGTTCTTTGCCAGCCAGCATGTCTCAGAAATGCCTTAAGCTGAAGTATAAATTAGTAGAAATTGTAACACAAATATTTCACTCTTTCAGACTGCTGCACGGCTTCAATTCAGAAGGCATCCATTTCTCATAGATTCTACTAGAAGAATGAAAGGTGTTCTGTATTTTGTCACCAAAGTCTTACCTAAGCCAGAGTGGCTGCAATGGGACAAGTTCTCACAAAAGCAATGAGCAGAATGCAGCATACGCACTCTGGTTCTTACTGAAACCTTACATGCAATTTTATCACAGATAGTAGGCAAGAAGCTGCTGCTCTGTATTTTAAGAGTGATAAATTCTTTCACAACTGAAGTGCTGGACTTCCACATGTCAGCGTATTTTTAAATATATCCAATAACTTGATGTGGCCATAATTGAAATCTGTGTTCTCTGATCATAGACTTCACCTCAGTATATTCTTATACATATATTCAGTACAACCCAGGAGTTAGATCTGGGCAACAAAAGTTGTAGTCATTCCATTTGTCTGGGATTTTTTGTTTGTTTGAAAGAGTATTTAAATGCTTTTGATTTGAATTGCGTGTCTCTTCCATTTGTCCTCTGGTAGCTACCCGCATTCCATGTCTGTTAGTAATCTGCTGCTCTTGGAGAAATCCCAGTAACCGTTTCTCAGAAACAAGAGCACTTATCTTGAGGGCTTGGTATAACATAAAAAAACACTGAAGCACCTGAAACTACCAGTGTAATCTCCTTTACCCGCTCCTTACTGTCATCAAGCCACTGAGGGAACCAGCAGAAAATTCCCAAAGGGCCACTCCTCATAAGCAGAGACAGTTTCTGTCAACTGTAAATTCAGGCAGCTGTTTTTACAAGAAAACTACGTCACCCTTCAAGGCAAGGATGAATTTCAGCATAGATCAAAGCTTTCAGTGAGTTTTAGAGCACTGCATGCCTGTGTCCTGACAGACTTACTGAAGTGTCTTAATATAGTTTGGATTATGTATGTTTGTTACTAAGGACAAGGCAGAGTTTTCCCAAGGAGGTTTGCATTAACTCTGCCTAGCAGCTGTCAAAAGAAAAATCCACTTTGGTCTGTTTTCTGATTCAGGAAAACAGTAACTGTTAACTCTGTAGCATCATGCAGGGGTGAAAGCATGACTCTGTATTAACTACCGTAAGTTGTTTTTTCATGTATAGCATATTTCTTTCGGTAAGACCACAGTAAATGGAGACGATGGCAAATAAGAAAAAACAACTTCTCTGTAACTTCATTTTATACGTATCCAATGTCAATTCTTCTAAGAGTCATTGATTTATAAGCATGTACAGAAATATGCACTTGAATTTGCAGGCATTCTGAGAGGTTGTTTGAAAAACTGGATTGCTCAGTTATTTTGTAATTTAATGATTCCAGTCCTGCTTCACTGTATATAGAACCAATTTATGAGTGAGGTGAGTAGCCACAGCAATATGCTCAGACTAATACAGAAGGAACAAGTGCTGGAGTTCTGTGTCACACTTCCTCAATGCTTTTGTTTTACCAGATGGGAATCAGGAGAAGCTTGTCTTGAGTCCTGTTCAAGTAATTCCAGTCCATCACAACAATGAGCTACAGGAATTCCAGTGCTGTAGCCAGCTGTAGCAGTTTATTTTGATTCTCACTCCTTCACTATCTGTAGACCTGACCTTTAGAGGGGTCTCTGTCATAAAGACTCTTTTAACAGTCCCCCCACAGTAGACACAATTTCAGTTTGCATCTGCTACCTGACAGACACATCATTTACAAGGCTTAGTAAAAAGCTGCTGAAATACTAATGCTTCTGTCCTCTCTGGCACCCGCTGTAAACCACAGCCTGGTTGTTGCTCTAGGCTTTTATGTAGGAAGAGTAGGAAAGCCACTGTTTCTCATGTAGGATGTCTCAGTCATCAGAGGCGTTTTAGAAAGAAAGATTTCTCTAGAGCAGCTTCAGAGAAATCCTCTGGTATTCTACACTAACCTGTACTACCACCTGCTACCAAAAGCTGCTGTCCTCTGTTTCATTCATTTTTTCTTTTAACTGTGACGGATGACAGTCTGGAACAAAGGCTCAGAAAGATGTCACGTTTCTTTAAAGACCTGCTGCAAAACTGAAGTCAGGACAAGTGCTCTGGGGAACTTCTTCCTACGTGACAAATTTGTACGTAAGAGTTAGCTCCAGAAGTAAATACTCATTTGGAAAACAGGAACCTTTTCAAAAGCGTAACTCTGGTGTGCTTACAAAGTGAAACCCTTCCCAAAGCACAACAGAGCTTTCACAGACATAAGTTCTCATCTGTAATTCATTTAATAGCTTTATTTATTAAACACATTATGTAAAATCTACATTGTTGTTTCAGTTTTCATGTTTACACACAGGAGGATTTTTATTTTTAACCATGATGCGACAACAGCTTCCCATAGCCTACCTTCCTATGGGAGAAACAAACATTAAACACTACAAGAATTCTGGGCTCATTTAACTCTCTTTTCATTGCCTTCCCTTTATTTCCCTCCAGGCCTGGCACAAACAAACAGGCTTGTATTCTAAAAGTAATTTTTGAACAGTTCCAAGGGAAAGTCTGCTGATAGGAACTCCTGGAAACAGGGAGAACTCCTAGAGAGGTCTACAGTTCTTCATTTGACAGTAAGTTCTTACATGAAAGGTCAATCTTTTCTGGATACTGACTTGTAAAAATAACTTGAGTGCCACCACCTAAAAAGTGCTGATACACGTGGCACCATTTGTGAGAGTTCAGGTATTTCTGGGATTTCTATTAATGTTAGGTAGAAGTATTGTGCAAAATACTCAAATGATGCAATTTCACCCACTTTTCAGGTGCTGGCACTGTACAAAGGGAAAAATAGGTATTAGCTACTTTTTTTTTAAAGCAACAGAGCTACTCAAACTACCTGCAAACTACTGTTAATGTACATGTAAGTGTGTCATGCATCAAAAGCCAAGTTTTAACAGTATATGAAAAGCCAATACATATGTATTTAGCTGTATCCCCAAACTTTGACAGTTATCCTATACATATGCAGAGGTCAGATCGTACCTTTACTCTGACAGCATTATCACACCATACCACATACTGTATATCTGCATTATCCTAAGATACAATTCTCCTCAGTACTTAAACATTACCCTTTATTATACATCAACTAATCTGTATTTTTTGGTTTTTTTTTGTTCTTTTTTTTTTTTTATGACAGAGAAAATGTTAAAATTATATAACCATTCCTCATGGTAGTCAAATAAATCTAGATAAGGAGGATGCAATGTCCAGCTGTTTGTCCATTCTTAACAGCTCTTGCAATTCCTGTTCAAATGATATGGCACATCCTTGTGAGATGAAACTAGCCACCAAAAATGAAGTCTCAACACATTAAAAATGTACACGTACTAAAAGTAATTTATACTGACAAATAAGGAATGTTGTTTATTAACGCTGTGCTTCAGAAAGAGGATGTTTAGGGTTACGTAGCCTTCATCAAGGCACAGAATGGGAAGAGGTAAGCACAGCTGTCTGTAGAGGAGAAGTTATGTACAACCACTAGTGAGGTGTGCATGCACGCAAACACAATTTAAAACAGCACGGCTGGTCTTTGTAATAAAAACTGAACAGAGTCAAAAGGAAATACTGTGACCTTTTAATGGCCACAGTTTTACTTCATTATGGAAAACATGGCAACTATTGCCAAACCTGCATGGTTGTGCTGTCTGGTCTAGAAGCATTTTGTAGACATCATAGGAGCATTTCACACAAAACTGAAAATGCCATTCAGGAATAAGAAACAGGACATTTCCACAGACATTTCTAACATTTTTACACTTTCAAGTAGTTGAGTTCTTACGGCCACTGGGTTTTGTAACAAATGTGTGCTACAGCAGTATGGGTTCATGGATTCCTTTAGCAGCAAAGACCCATTTCAAAGGGCACGTGGTCTTTTCGGGTTGATCTGTTTACTGGCCTGTTCCTCCTCTTGTAGAGCTGCCCGGAAAGACTTCACTTTATCTTTAATGAAAAAGAGAGAATGAGTGCTGATATGCCTGTCTGTGCTCAACACAGATCTTGAAACTGAGCCCTGATGCTCCACATCCCAGCCCTAACGCACAATGAACAAAAATAGCTGACACTAGAAACTACAGAGGATAGAAATAAGCTTAAATTCAATACTCACCATACAAACAAGTTGCTTAGCAACTTAGTCCCTTCTCAGATGCTGCCCCTGTCTCTAGGCAGGGTAGGTTTGGAAACTGCACAATTGCATTCCCAGCATGTAACCTGTTCACACTTCAATTCTGCTTCTAACTTACAGAGTATAGGGAGATACACACCACATATATCCTTTTCCTTTCCAGTGCCTTCCAAACAATTTTGTATGCCTCTAAGGATTGTATTTAGTGTACAATCAGTCACTTCTGTACATTCTAAAACCCGCAGAGTAAATTCTACTCGCCCCTGTTTCTCTATGAATATGAAAAGCATTTGTGATTAAATTTTGTAAGTTACTCACTATAAATAGATAAATGCATCATTCATTTGGTTTTACCATAACTACACTAAGAATGGGAGAAGCCTGAGAAAGGAAGTGTGGCATCCTTTCATTTTTCTATTCCTCTCCATTCCCCGGTAGTATGCCCAAGAATGGGAAGAAAGAAACCAAAATGGCGGCATGAAGATGTCACTCCCAGAGTGACAGGAATAAAAGCTGAAATATTCAGTGACCATTACGTGCCATGAGCAGAACACAGAAGGTGCTGGGAGAAAGAATTTTTGACTTAACAGTTTTTCCCTCCTGTAAAACTATACATGTCTCATGCTGCCTGTAAAGATGCAAGGATCTCTTAAATAGCCTTTACCTCCAGTACCTTGTTTCAAAAGCGGTATCTAGGAAGTTTTCAAAGAACCGGGTTTCACCTAAAATGTGTTTTTTCATTGCTGGTGTCTCAGATTGTATTGTTCTGAAGAGGAAGCCATCATTCATAAAAAGCAAAGGAATGTACCTTCAATTCTTTGCTAAAATATACTGGTGCCATGCATGTTTACAAGGCAAGCAGGCCACATCTGATTTACTTAATGTATTCTAACTTACAGCAGGTACATAGACAATAAAAAGTAAGATTTTATCTTAAGAATCTTCCAACACAGATGAAAAACACCCCACCCCTCAGCCCCCAACCCCACACTTGAATTTTTACCAGTATAGCATGTCCGCCTGGAGTCCAAATAGTTACTAAAATGAAAAATTCATCTCCATGCAGTACCAAGCTGACACTGATTTTACTAGAGAGGTGGAGGAGTCAAATTTGGCCACTAAGAATTATCTGCAGTTTGTTTTTCAACAAAGAGAGGCTGACAAAATTCAGACAGAAAGGCTGCTGAAGAAAAAACTAAGCTACCAACCAAGCTACTCAGAGCTCAATGCCACTCTTAAGCACAGTCAAAAATAGCAGTAGGCTCCCTGCTACACTACAGAATGCAACAAAGCAGGAACTCAGAGGTCCTGTTACTTTCTCCTCATTGCATTGTCTTCTTTTTTTGTATAGATTCTTTAGATTTTCTTTTTCCCTCCTTTATTGTTTCAGAGCAAAGGAAAACAAAAAGAAAATTGCAGGATAGAGTTTATGCTTCCTGGCGGTAAAGAAGAGGTTCTTCCTGTAAACTAGGTTAAACTGAGCACAGATGTGAACTTGTTCTTAGGCAGCAGAATAAATGTTCCCTTCACAGGACATTGCAGGGCAGCATAAGGGAAAATAAGACCCTAGAACATAACCACAATCTTTTTTTCTCCCCATTATTACAGCAAGTCTCCATGACATAGGAAAACACACTGCTAATAATGCATACAAAAGTGATTAAAAGCAATCTACCTCTAAGTTCAGTCAGAATGTCAAGTTTTTGCTCTAGAATTGCTTCAAGTTGGGTAGCGTAAGAATCCACATCATAGTCTACTTCTTCTGTCATCTCAATAAGAGCTTTCTCATCTTCCAGCCATCTAATAGTTTCCTAGGTAGAAGTTAAAAAAAACCAAATAAATACATTAGCAAAGTTTCAAGACAAAGAGCTGAATTTGACCTTTTCTCAAGATGACCACACTTTTACTGTCTTATCACCTCAATATAACATTGCAATCCTAAAATGAAACCTTATTCCTAAGTCAGCAAAATTGTATGTTGTCTACATTGTTTCTTAATTCCAGTGGTCATACCAGCAACAGGTAAACTCCAGCTACCCCAGTTCTCTTCAAGTTCAGAACATTAGGTGGTTGTAAAGCTACGAAACTCAGAAAACAGAATTTTATCTCACAGTTATGTCCCCCTAGGCGAGTATCAAACTTTGAAGTTAGGCTTAAATTTTAAGCATGGGCTGGTTGCCACTGACTATAATCATAGCGTCATTAGTACAGTCAAGGAGCCAATATAATTCTGTCCATAATGAAAACCAGTTTTGAGAGAAGCTGTGTAAAAGAAGAGCTATTTTAAGCTCACTATTGCATGAGCTAACTCCTCAGATAGATAAGAGTACAGTAAAGGTTGGTTAAAGCAGCCTTTTAGGCATCTTTGCACTCCAATTACCAAAAACAAAGAGGAAAAAAAAAATCTTGCAGCAAAGAAGAATGCAACCAAAGCATAAAGCTTACAGAACCATGCGAAGCTGTGATCAGGAGAACTGATCCCATTGGAAATGCTTTGATTTAGAAAAGGAAAGCAGCTGACAGTTCTAGGCATGCTGGGCCTGAAGTACTAAAATTAAGTCTTTCCCTCTGTGTTCAGTAGCCCAAGTAATATTGAAAATATAGTTCAAACCCCATGTATGGGGGGTTTGGTCAGGACAGATGGAGCTCACACTGGGATAGGGTTAATCACATCTACTATTCCTGGGGGTGTTGATTGACAGCCAGCTGAACAGGAGCCAGCAGTGTGCCCAGGTGGCCAAGAAGGCCAATGGCATCCTGGCTTGTATCAGAAATAGCGTGGCCAGCAGGGACAGGGAAGGGATCTTACCCCTGTACTTGGCACTGGTGAGGCCACACCTCAATGACTGTGTTCAGTTTTGGGCCCCTCACTACAAAAACGCCATTGAATTACTCGAGCGTGTCCAGAGAAGGGCAACGAAGCTGGTGAAGGGTCTGGAGCACAGGTCGTACGAGGAGCGGCTGAGGGAACTGGGGTTGTTTAGTCTGGAGAAGAGGAGGCTGAGGGGAGACCTCATCGCCCTCTACAACTACCTGAAAGGAGGTTGCAGAGAGCTGGGGATGAGTCTCTTTAACCAAGTAATGGGCGATAAGAGAAGAGGGAATGGCCTCAAGTTGCACCAGGGAAGGTTTAGACTGGATATTAGGAAGCATTTCTTTACAGAATGGGTTGTTAGGCGTTGGAATGGGCTGCCCAGGGAGGTGGTGGAGTCCCCATCCCTGGACATGTTTAAGAGTCGGGTTGACATAGTGCTTAGGGATATGGTGTAGCTGGGATCTGTCAGTGCTTGGTTAACGGTTGGACTAGGTGATCTTCTAGGTCTTTTCCAACCTAGATGATTCTGTGATTCTATATAAACTTGTACATCCAAGACACAAAGGAAGACCAATCCTCTAGAGCACGATTCATTCTCTTGATCTATTTCAGACATTTTTGTTAGGAAAGGATGTTTTGTATCAGCAGGTTCCAGGAGAGAGCTGATAGAAGACAACTTCTGCCTGGTACAGCTGGTAGATTTTGTACTGGTGCAGCCCACCTTCACCCACGGCTAATAAGCCGTGCTGCAAATGAAGGGAGCTGAGGCTCAGCCACATTTCCTTCTAGTGACTGCTGGGAGGAGCAGTAATCTCCAGCAGAAGGCCAGACAGACACACAGAGGCAGTAACAGATTAAACTAATGCAGCTTGTCTCTCCAGAAGTTGCAAGCATTAGGACATAGCTATGGCGTATAGCATATGACTACACTTCTGCATGTTTTACTTCAGGGCTAATGTTTTTCATAAGAACTGAATCTCTATACATCTGTTGTAAAATGTGTTATTTAGCATCCTACTGTATTACAAACACACATCAGTGTTCCATAAGATAAATACCTAAATTGAGGAGATGTGTGTACTCCCTAGAGGTTTAACGCTCTGCTGTTCTCTTCCAGCAGATGTGCCAAACAGACAGCCTGCCTGGAGGTTATGAACAGAAGCAACTCACATTTCCATCTGAAAACTAGTAACTCATACTAATTACTACAATTTATTTCATGAATGTAGAAGGCTCCATGGCACTGACCAGCAATAACTGTCAAAGACCCTGACTAATAGCAATTGAAAACCTTTATGTATCTGTATAAAGGAAGTAAACAGGCAGTTAGAAATATATGTGTCTCTTCTGGATCTTGGTATCTCAGAGGGAGATGTCACAAAAGGGTACTCTGATGAGATACTTGGAAGGAGTACTGCAGTACCTTAGAGGGAGGTGACCAAACAGAAACGGTGCTGATAAAGACGTTACTATTAATTGCCAGCTCTGACGTAGGTATATTGGTATAGGTTAGACAGTGAAATTGAAAATTTCAAGACCCATCTGAACAAACTCCCTACAACTAGAAAAAAACCACTAATGCTGGAAAAGGAATACAACAGAAAATACAGTAAGAATAGTAAGAGAACAACTACTCTTCTTAGAATGAACACTGTCTATTTAGTAATGTTTGTTGAGAAGGAAAATTTTACTAAATGCCTGGGATGATATCACAATATGCTTCTCTTTCATCATGGGGACAAAGATTAGTGGTTATGGGGTCTGTCCCTATTTGTTTGCTACAATAGGCTTTGCATAAAAAACCAATTTAGAAATCTCCAACAACAGCAGAATGACCAATCATATCCTGCATCTTCAACATGCACTTTCATTGGGAAAACCTGAATTCCTAGATTAGGATAAAACAAAGTAGAGCTCCATCTTTTACCTGGAAGACAGCCCTGTGGCCTTCTACTACTTGCTCTTCCATTTCTACCATTTGTGACACAGCTTCATGGAAAGTAAACAACTGCGGAGAAACTTCCTCTTCCTAAAAACAATAGTTACACTTGTTAGTCTGGAAAGAACTGTGGCTACAGAAAATATATTGAATGTGATCCATCTCATCACAGAACACAAAAAGAAATATGCATAAGGCAGAACCTGTCAAAAATAGAATTTAGTACTTCTAAGAAGAAAATCTCCAGAAATGAGTGGAGAGGGCAATAAATTCAAAAACTTCACAGAGTTAAATTTAATTCATATTCACTAAAAATTTCCAGCCTCTAATCCTAGTGAATACTGGAAAATGGAATATTCCACATTAAAAAAAAAAAAAAAAGTTAAAATAGTGGGAAGAGGAAGTCACAAGGGAAGAATGCTAATTTCCAGCAGGTTTGAATGCCTACAGAAAACTCTGGTTTTCTGTCAGGGCTTTTTGTTGTGCATATCACAATAGACAGACAACTATTTTCAAAAAAAGACAACAGCAGTTACATTCAATAGATTTCAGGAAACCAAAATGAAATTAAACCTTTGGAAAAAAGTGGAATAAAAGTAAAGTGAGAAATCTAAAATGTACATAGCAATTAATACATTGGAAGAATGCACAGCATGGATTTACAAACTGGGGCAAATAGGGCTTCTTTAGAAATGAATAGTTAACAATCAAAAGCACTAGGTAGGCTGCAATTAATGTTTTAGCAAGACAGTATAGTTCCTTATACAATGCCTTTGAAATCTTCTTAAAAATGTACTGTAAAGCTTAATTTAATTTCACATGAACAATAAAAAAATATGATACAAAAGGATATCTGGCTGGAAGAACTGTCCAGTGGAAGCTCTAGGAATCACTAGCATATTCTTATAAAATAGTACTGGAGTCACTCAGGTGAGAAATACAGCAGCCACCATGAAGAGGTGTCTGAGAAGGCAGCCAGTCTTGCAAAAAATAAGTTAGGATAGTAAGGAGTCTTCTCTTGTCTTTCATCAGCATTTTCACAAATCCAGTTTCAATCCCTGTTGTACATTTGAGGAACCAGGACTAGAGCCAAAAATAAGCAATGAGGGGAAAATGCCCTTTAGAAGATGTCTCTCAGCTCCCCACTCCTGCAGCCCAGGGAGACATGCTGGGAACATGATGTGGCTCTCTCCCAAACAATGCACTGGGGTTCCACCCCATGAGAATCAGGATGTTGGGAAGAGGAACGATGGGAAGCCATATTTCTAAATGCAAAGGAAGGCAAACTCACTTGAAATGGGTGTTGCATGCAGGGAAAATAATGCTCAATAGCACAAGAGTGTTAAGTAAAACAGATGAGTGTCCCAGGATACTTCTAACTGCCTAAAAATACACAAAGCGATACTGGAAAAAAATGCACACTAAAGAAAGCCAGAGCCTAGAGCAGACCCTGCCTAGACATTAAAAGCCCTAATCAGTAAGGAAGATAAAAGACAAGTAAAACATTCTCCTCTCAACCCTTCAAGAAATGTTTTTGGTTTTGTTTTTTTTTTTTTATGGAAACGAACACAATACCACGAAGTGAAAAAATGAAGAGGCATGCTGTATTTACTTAATGATCTTGCTAACAGGCTATAAATATACATTACTCTGGATTTGTTCTGCCACTGTATTTATCATCAACTCTTTCCATGTAATGCTATAAAACACTCACGTTTTGTTCACAAAGCAGTTTGAGATCATCTCTCTGAGGAGAGCTCCCCACACCCCACTGTGTCTCCAGATCATCTATCTGATTGGAAGCATGGTGTACAATGGGACGGATATCTCCTGCAGCACTAGGATCGACCGTCAGCTCCTTCACCCTACAAGCAGAAAATATGTCATTTGCAAATCAGTAGACTCCTGTGCAAAAGAGTCACAACCAAAAATAAAGCTCCATGGATTTATATGCAATTAATTCATTTAATAAAGATGATAATGTCAGCTTCAAAAATTTAATGTACTTTCAGTGGCAAAAAGATGTTAGTCCAACTCCTAAAAAGCATGGACCATTGAATTTCAACTACTTGCAGGTGGATCACAGTCCATCTTCTAGCAAGAAACATTTTCTGATTGAAATCTTACTAATTAACAGTTATGAGGGCAAAAATCTCCAAACGCTCAATATCAACTCCTTAACAATGAGTAGTATTTGAGAGAAAAGTTCACTCTGCACCCTAAATCTGACCATCTTTCTTTTTCTGTGCACTCAATTGTGCTTTAAAGAAGTTAGCCAATCAGTACCCCATTAGCTGCTATAAGCAAATCCTCCATTCTGTAGAAAATAATAATTTGCAACCAAGTATCTCAGAGAATTAATAGATCCTTTAATTAAGTTAATTTCAAAGGTGAAAATATCTTATTAAAATGTTAAGCTGTTGCAGCATGCAAATAGTTTAAAAGATTGATAATGCTTCTGTCAAAAAAAAAAAAAAGCCCATTTAAAAGCAAGTTTATGAAACAGACACACCCAAGTCTGCAAGTATAGCAAGTTTTAGAACATATTCTTCATTTTTTAAAGGGAAAAATGTTTCTTCAAGTAGCACTTATTTACTACAAAGGAAACTGTTTTTCATTATCTTCAGAGTGATGAAAATTGTTTCTTTTTTAATTAGAGATATTCAAATGACCCTAAACACAGACTTGTCAGATTTGGTCCACTAAATGTACAAAGGTGACATCACCATTTTTAAAAAAAATGTATGAAGGAAACTAGCAAGCCTGGATACGGAGTGTGGATATTTAAGGAGGGTGAACAGAATACTGGGAAGATGATTGCAGATCATGCAGAACCATCACCTGCCAAACAAAATAAAAACAAACTATGTGTGACTCAAGGCAAGGGGACTAATGAAAGGTTGGTCTGTAAAATTACATAGCCAAAAAGAAAACTTAAAAATAAAGATTCCATGTATAGAATGAAGTAGACCTGGTGATTGAAGGAGAAAAGTCGTCATACTCATAGGAAGGAGAGAGATCAGAGCGACTGCCACTACCCTGTGAGAAGGGAATGTCCGAAGGACTAATTCCAAATTCCTTTACTCTGCAGCAGCAAAATACAGCAGCAAATTAAAAGAAAATGTTTTCATAAACACGGTTAAAATGACAACTTTTTGTTTAGTGAACTTCTTTAATAGTTTAACTATAAAATTATTTTTATATTAAAACATAAGTGTGCCAACATATTTAAACCTTCTGCAAACAGTTACAGATCACTAACAAGACTGAATACAACCAGTGCTGCTAATTTGCAGGGGTCTGTAATAGCAGTGTTTTCAGAAGAGTAATTCCAGATTTCAGTTCATGCAGTTAATGAAATTTGGTCTACATTCAAAATTCCACTAAATGGCTTCTTTTAAAATATCAAACCACTACAGCTACAAAATGTTAAATTCTGTTCTTCCCCCTGTCCTACACTGCACGCATGCAGGTGTCCAGCACCTGGAAACTAATTGTACTGTGAAAATGATCTGTTGCTAGAAAAAACTAAAATACTACACAAAACACACAAAGCATCTTTACAGTGACAGGCATTTACTCCATCAACAACATACAAATTTAACACCAAGGGGAAGAAACGGTTTCAGTCCAACTATTTAGTATACTAGAAATAGTTGTTTAATTAGTTTCATAGTGTCTTTTTCTGGAGTGACTTCAGCAACGCATATTCTATATAAGGGGTAAAAGACCTAACGAGTCTTGATGAACGTGCAAGATCATTCGTTATGCTACTGTAAGCATGGGAGTAGATGCCTCCTTCTTACCAGGAAGGAAATCACACAGACTGGTCCAAGACAGGCAGATATGCTACTAGCTCCCTTGATCCAGACACAGAGACATATGGATATCAAGAGGAGTGGGCGGTAAGCCTTCCTTGCAGTCCTTTGTGCCCAATTAGTGACTGGCCGGAGTGCCCAGCCAAGCAGGAGCAGACACGGTTCTGCCCTATCTTTCTTTCACTGGGGCAAGCAGACCACTAGATGGTAGCCTCTTCTGGCAAAACTAAGGTTTCTGATGGCCCAGAGGCGTGTCTGCCTCCTTTGTTCTCTGCAGCAAAGTGTAGAGGGTTCTCTGAGTCACAGATCTGACTGCAGGGACAGGCAGGATCCAATGATCCCGTCTCCAAAGACATTAAACGAAGCAGAACTGCAGAAGCAGAACTGCAGAAGCAGAACTGCAGAAGCAGAACTGCAGAAGCAGAACTGCAGAAGCAGAACTGCAGAAGCAGAACTGCAGAAGCAGAACTGCAGAAGCAGAACTGCAGAAGCAGAACTGCAGAAGCAGAAGGCTCCTTTCACACTCACTGAAGAGAGACAAACACTTTCAGAGAGCAGTACAGGTCTCAGAGGTGCTGCATCAACCTCTGGAGGTGCTAATTTCTCTATACTGATCATAAAGTCACTGTTGGATTAACTGACTCTTTACTTAGGGATCTCAGATATTGGCCTGAAGTTGGGAAGTAAAAAAATTTCATATATATGTGTGAAACAGACTGGCAACTGCATGCAATTCCACCAAGGGATGGGGGGGGGGGGAATCATATTGCAGAAAGGTATTACAGCTAACACCCCAGGGAATCACCACAAATACTGACTACCCCAAATGCAAGAGATGGTGCCTCCAGCGCAGGGGCAAAACTAAGTGGCATCTCCCACATTCCTCACAATCCATATTATACATCTCTGGATAATGGCTTAAATGTAGATTCTATTGTAACAGTTGTAAAAAGTGACAATTTACATTAAATGTGAGCCCGGATCAGTAATTTGGTTTTCATCTTATTGAGAAATGCAAGTATGATAAAATTATTCAGTTAGCTCAAGTAATTATACATCATGGAACAACACTGGCAAACGTCAGTGATCAACAGCTGGTATGGCTATAAGCAATAATATTTTCCATACCTATTTGCGTATCTCAGTGTATTTAGAGTGTTTTCACATGATGCCATCCCTGGAGAAATTGTAGCGATCTAGAAAAAAACAAGCCACACATTAATAAATCACTTTGTACAGACGAAAGGGTAGATGAATTCAAATTAACTTTAATTTTTTTTCATCTCCAGCTTCATTTGAGATCTTCCACAAAAACTGTCTACTATGTACAGCTGTCCTTATACAATGACATCTCAAGGAAACAGATGTCAAGTGCAAACTTCAATTTAATTTTTTTAACCACACCTGGAACATTAAGAATTCATAGAAATTCAGTCAATTTCCCCCATCTTACTGTCTTGGTAACACCGTATGTAAATGCAAAACTATAGAAAATAAAGACTTCTTGAAAAGGGAAATATGCACCTCAGTAGAAAGTAAATCTAATGTAGCCTGCAAACAATTACCTGGGAGTTTTTTTCATATATATTTTTGTAGGCTGTTCTCTGTTCAAGCAGACTGTATACTGATTTGAGAGATCTATTTTGGTCACAGTCCAAAACTGTACTTAATAATATTAAAGATAAGCATGTGTTTAACTATTTTCCTAAGAAAAGATTTTTTTTTCTCAATTAGAAGTTATCTGTAAACAATACGTGATAACTAACTTATTATGGCATTCTCATACATTTAAAAGCTAAAAAATGTTACAACTCTATGAGAAGAGTAAAAATTAAATAAAAAAGCTTCACCAAAACAAAGACAGCTTGTTAGCACTTCAAGGAGGTAAGGGCGATGGCGAGAACTTCATGAAATATTCACAATATTCTATGTACAGAGAGTTAATTTCCAAGAGGCTAACTTTTCAAACTTCCTTCAGCAGTGTGGATACACTAGCTAGAGATGCACAATTTAGGTTTTTGATCCTGCATAAGATTTATGAAGTTACAGAATCACAGAATAGTTTGGGTTGGAAGGGACCTTTAAAGGTCACCTAGTCCAACACCCCTGCAGTGAGCATGAACATCTTCAACTAGATCAGGTAAGTCTCAGTGGGAAAGAAAACAACCCTGTCTCTTCATCAGAAAGCTAAATAAAATAAAAAGATCAATAAAAATATACTATTTCACCACCATTTTCAAATCAGAACCATACCTAACAACTAAAGGGAAGACTAGGCTGTCCTAACACCATAGGTTTCATGTTGTGGTCTGCAGACTTCTCTGGCCTCTAAAATAAATAATACCAAAGAGTCTGTGAAAAGTAACCAACACAAACAAGCCTAGTAATCAGTGTCTACTGCAGAGAGTCTGCGTTTCTATACAGAGAAATGTTAAGGATGCACAAATAAAATGACTGGACATCAGTGCTTTTATCTGTCTTTTTCACCATTTGACAGAAGAGTTCTGTTTTTCAGACTGATGCAAATGCACATTTGTACAACTATTCATCTTATCTATCCCAACTACTTCCCTCCTCAACAGCCTAGAGAATATTCTGATGCCTTTGATACCAACTTTAAATTTGTCTTTGTGATTTTGAGATTGTAACTCATCACTGTACTTCCAGTCTACACCACCTTTTCCAAAATTCTTAGCCAACAAGCAATACTCTCATATAATTAAGACATTATTAAAAACAAACAAACAAACTTCTCAAGCTAGAGTGTTTCTAGTTAGGTGCCTAGCTAGAAAACTAGAATAAGAAAGGCCAGTAAAAACTGAGAAGGGAGCAAGTTAATTGAAATATCTCTGCTGAAACTCTCACTCCACATACAGTGTCAGGTAGTGGATAAACTTAAGTCCAACACACTGCCAGTAGCAAGCGACTAGTTTTAAACATAAAAGCCTAAATTCCCAGTGTCTTTTCTTCTCGTAATTGTTACAACAAACAGTTAACCAAACCAACTTACCATACAGGTACGGGAGTTTTCTCCTATGAATGAATCTCTTAGCACCTGAGTAAGTTTACTTGCTCTGAAGGGTGTATGAGGTTTATTTCGGCCTAAGGCTCTAATGCACTCCTGAAAGAACAAACAGGTTTCTGCATTTTTCTTTAACATGGGTTGAATAAATATAATATAAATGCAATTCAAAACCAGAAAATACATGCCTTAGTTATGCTGCTGTCCCCTAAAATATCATTAAAATTTACCATTAAAGTTTGGATTTGAGAAGTGTTAGGCTTTTACCTCTCATTAAATTCAGTTGAGAGGTAAGAACTTAAAAAGGATTTAGGAGCCTAAAAACCTTCTGAATCTCATCCAAAATGTTTACATCTGTTGTATCCAATAACAACAACAAAACAAACAAACAAAAAAAATCAGTGTTGATGTGTTATGTCCAGACTAGCAATTATTTCTGATTATCAGGTGCAAAAGCCTGAATGATCTATAACCTCCGCCAGCAGAAGCAGCGGGGACAGGGACACATGTTAACTCTATCAGTTAAAAGCAGTAGCCTTGATTCTGGCTCTACCACTGACATTCTTTACAGCTCAGAAGAAAACAAACTTTCTGAAAGCTTCCACTTGGAGGTCACAAACCTAGGAATCATAGCTCTCTATTGATGGACTCAGTATTGGAAGACACTTGAAAATGTAAGTCATTCCCTGTTTTAAAATATTCTTCACGTGGAGAAACAGGGAAAAGGTCTCCTCTTTCACTCACAAGGGTATGGGGCTAAACTAATATTTGCAATTGGTTGGAGAGTTCCAGTGAGAAATGCTGTACAGATGTAAATATTATGAAATTATTACAGAAGTTTCAGCAGCAACTAAGCACAACAGTGCAAACCAAGATCACACTAATCTGACATCACTTCTGCCAACTTGGAGCTCTAAGCTCAGCTAATAAATTACTTCTTACACAAAGGAAGTTTAAATTTAAATTTATGTG
Source organism: Strix aluco (assembly GCF_031877795.1). Lineage (NCBI taxonomy): Eukaryota > Metazoa > Chordata > Aves > Strigiformes > Strigidae > Strix > Strix aluco. The sequence continues at coordinate 11,797,394 of NC_133971.1, read as the reverse complement.
GTGTTGTCATTGTCGTCGTCATATTTTGATCATTAATTCCAGTTTCTGGCTTTGCCTTAATACTTTGTGTACAGGCACCTCTTCAGATTCATGGCTTCCTTGGGTACAGTTTTAACACATCTACACACAGAAATTCTTCAAACAACCATACTTCAAAAGCTTTTCACATTAGAGCTTTGCTTTTAGCACCACTAACAGATGGAATGGCTTTTGTGTTACATGAATGGTTCTGCAGTAGTTCAGCTAATCCTACAGCTGCAGCCATATCCTTGTGGCCTTTCGAAATTTCCTAGAAACAGCTTCTTCCAAAAGCCAGGATAGAAAATGTGGGATGATAATCCAAGAAATCACTGCAACTGTGAGACACCGTAAACCAGAACTAAAACTGAGTTCAGCATAAGACTGCCATAATACAGAACAGAAAAAACACAAGGGCAAGTTGGCCTTAACTAAAGTGATTATTTACAAAACTTACCAGGTGACTTTTATAGAATGGACACAACTCAGATAAACAGAAAGACTGAAGCTTATTGAATGTGAATTTCACATGCAAATGCTAAAAAGGACTCAATACTTATACGTAAGCAAGGCAGTGCATTCCTTGAATTTTTTGAATTTGTACATTAATACTATACTTACATAAGGAGAAAAACAGATTAGACAGGAAGAGGGGCAAGAGGTTTTCAGCAAGTGACATTAGAAACTAAAAACAGTAACAAATGTGTATGTTCAATTACTGATATGGCAACCAAGTTTAATTAAGATATTTTAAGTTACTATAACGATTCTTAGTTTGCTTACTCCTGAAAAATTAGAATTGGATTATCTCCTTAAGTAAAAATAGGAGGACACTGCCAGGTTCTAAGTTAATGTAGTTTTTAACTACTTTTGCTTTTCATCACAGCTCAGAAAACAAGGTAATGAAATGACAACACTACTTCCATGTAGAGACATTACAGAAATAACTTCCTGTACCAAAAATCTGAACGGGTTCAGACAGAACTGATATACAGATGCAATTAGCAAATCTTGGATTATCACCGAAGACCAGTCCTCTAAACATATGAGTTTAATTTGAACTTGACAATAATTTCAAGGGTCTTGAATACAAATGGAAAAAGCTGTGTAATGTTTTTGGGCATAAATGAAAAATGGAAAACTAACATATCATTGAGAAACTTGTAGCTTCTTGTACTGCTGTTTACACCTCTGCAAGACCTACACCTATTTTTATTTCCCCTTCCCCACTGCGTGGCTTAATCCCAAAGAGCAGCTAAGCACCACACAGCTGCTTGCTCACTCCTACCCCCTCCCAGTAGAATGGGGAGAAGAACTGGAAAAAAGTAAAATCTCTGGGTTGAGATAAGAACAGTTTAATCATAGAACCATAGAATGGTTTGAGCTGGAAGGGACCTTAAAGATCATCTAGTTCCAACCCCCCTGCCATGGGCAGGGACACCTTCCACTAGACCAGGTTGCTCAAAGCCCCGTCCAACCTGGCCTTGGACACTTCCAGGGAGGGGGCAGCCACAGCTTCTCTGGGCAAGTTATTCCTGTGTCTCACCACCCTCACAGGAAAGAATCTGTATCTATCTATATCTGAATCTGCCCTCTGTCAGTTTAAAACCATTACCCCTTGTCCTATCCCTACACTCCCTGATCAAGAGTCCCTCCCCATCTTGCCTGTAGCCCCCTTTAAGTACTGGAAGGCCGCTCTAAGGTCTCCCTGGAGCCTTCTCTTCCCCAGGCTGAACAACCCCAACTCTCTCAGCCTGTCCTCATAGGGGAGGTGCTCCAGCCCCACCATCATCTTCGTGGCCTCCTCTGGACCCACTTGAGCAGGTCCATGTCCTTCTTGTGCTGGGGGCCCCAGAGCTGGACACAGCACTGCAGGTGGGGTCTCACAAGAGAGGATTGGAGGGGGAGAATCACTTCCCTCGACCTGCTGGCCACAGTTCTCTTGATGCAGCCCAGGATACTGTTGGCTTCCTGGGCTGTGAGTACACATTCCTGGCTCATAGTCAGTTTTCCATCCACTACTACTCCCAAGTCCTTCTCCACAGGGCTGCTCTCAATCCACGGATCACTCAGCCTGTATTTGTGCTTGGGATTGCCCCGACCCAGGTGCAGGACCTTGCACTTGGCCTTGTTGAAGCCTTTATGAGGTTTGAACGGGACCACCTCTCCAGCCCATCCAGGTCCCTCTGAATGGCATCCCTTTCTCCATAACTAAAATGAAATAAAATACAATAATAACACTATTGTATTTTTATTACTATTAATAATTGCAATGAAAGGAATATAATAAGAAAGAGAGAGAATATAAAACCCCCAAAAACCCAAGTGTTGCACAATGCAATTTCTCATCACCTGCTGACCGATGCTCGAGCAGTGATCCACTTCCCCCAGTCCACTCCCCCCAGTTTCTATACTGAGCATGATGTTCTGTGGTATAGAATACCCCTTTGACTAGTTTGGGTCACCTGTCCTGGCCATGCACCCTCCCAGCTTCTTGTGCACCTGCTTGCTGGCCAAGCATGGGAAACTGAAACATCCCTAACTTAGGACAAACTCTACACAGCAACAGCTAAAACATCAGTGTGTTACCAACATGATTCTCACACTAAATCCAAAACACCAGCTACTAGGAAGAAAATTAACTCTATCCCAGCTGAAACCAGGACACCCATATAATTTAGATCACAACCACTAGTTCGGCAGGCAGAACCTCTCACTATAATTAAAAAGACAAGTTGTATGAAAATGAACTGAGTATGTCATATGAGGATTGCATTGAAGGCACCAGGCAGTACAAAATCAACAAGCATATGGAAAAAAAAAAACCCCAAGAACAAACCAGCTTTATTCAGTTACATTTCGAAACAAACGATAATGTCAACACAATGTTGCCTGCATTATTTACTTTGATGATAAATCAAAACAGGCCACAGTTTTGGAACTGTTGCTTGCAATTTTTCAACATGACATACAATTCTGTAATGATGCATTGTAAATTACAATTTTGTGGGGTTTTGTGAGATCTGCTTATAGACAGATAAAAGTCTCCTCTCAAGTTTATACAGAGAATGAAAAAGTAAGCACAGTGATTTTGGGGTTCAGATTCTTTATATAAAACCACAGTGCTGGTGGAGTAGTAAACCCAAGCAAAACTAACCAACAACAGAGATAAGTTCCGAGACATTCAAAACTACAGTTTGCCCAGTTGAGACCAAAAACTTACTTTTCCCGTTTAGACTGAATCCCTTCCGAGCGTTATAAAACAAACAAAAAAAAGGCATATGAATATTTAAGTAATATTTCTTAGCTCTCCTGATGTGTCCTGGCTTAATATATGAAAATCTGTGTCGTGGTTTAAACCCGGCTGGCGGACAAACACACCTCAGCTGCTCGCTCACCCTCCCCCGCCCCAGGGGGTGGCAGAAAGGATTGGAGGGGTAAAGGTAAGGAGACTCGTAGGTTGAGATGAAAACAATTCAATAACTGAAGTAAAATTTAAATAATAATGGTAATAATAGTAATAATAGAATACACAAACAAGCAATGCACAATTCAATTGCTTACCACGCACCTACTGATGCCCAGGCCATTCCCGGCTAACAGTTCTGGAGGAGAGAAGATCCCAGAAGAGACCCCACCCCCAACTTCCTGGCCCACTCTCCTCTGAGTACATTGTTGTATGACATGGATTATTCCATTTGTCAATTTGGGTCCGGTGCTCTGGCTCTGTTCCCTCCCAGATTCTTGTACACCTGCACACCAGCAGGACATGGGAAGTTGGAAAGTCCTTGATCTCTTAGCAACAACTGAAAACATCAGTGTATTATCAACAGTCTTCTCATAACAAATCCCACACTGAATCCAAAACACAGCACTATTCTAACTACTAAGAAGAATTACCTCTATCCTCACCAAAACGACGACAAACTGTAAAGTGACTGTATCAGACAATTTGCTACAGAGTAGTCAAAAATGGATTCCAACTTTTTACTGTTAGTTCTTTCTGTATATGTTGCTGTTGTGTTGCTTTACTGAATTAAAAGCAGTAAATAAATGTCATAAAAGTAATTTTATTTTTTATTAGAAAACAAAAAAATACTGAGATCAGTAAGAGTATTTCCAGTTAGTATTTCAGACCTTGAGTACCAAAGTCAGTCATCTGTCCTCCCATTTTAGATATATATCAGAGAAGTCCTCAAAAATTCAACCACTGAGAACTTTTTGTTGACATTTGTTTTGGTTTTTTTAAATTCATGCAAGTTGATAGCACAATGTTTCTGCAATGTTTCTACTTGGTAGTTACCAAGTGTTCCTTCAGGCATTTAGAGGAAAAATCAATACCTTATTTTACCTGTCACATCAGAAGACAATGTAGACAAGCAAAGCCTGCAAAAACACTCATTTTAATAGTCATTGCTATTGTGTGTAGAAGGCTTCCACCTCCTCAAAGACAATGGAAAAATTTCAGTTACCTTGAGTGCTAAAAGGCTCTTGTTAATTTCCGCACCTTCCAGTCGTGTCTGCCTATCTGCGCTGGAAGTGTCTGCTCCTCTTTCATTGCCAGCCAAATCAATCAGAGAAAATTTACCATGCAATTTCCCCTTCCTTCTGAGAATAATCTGAAACACTGCATGGCTTCGAGATGAGTGTGCATTTGCAGATGTCTGGCCAGATGTCCTTTAAACAAAAGCAGAGAAGGGAAGAACATATGAACAGGCAAAGGACTATACATGTTAAACACACTACCCTCAGAACATTAGTTTTTGCAGGGCAGAGTCCTGCATTTTCATACATGTGTTGACAGCATATCTAACATTCTTGTGAACACTAGAGATACAACCCTAATAATTGGATGTACCTCTTTTTCCATGTCTTCAAGGAGAAATGGAAGATTAGTAAAATTTTACCTCCCTTCTAAAAGTAAGAATAATCAGATCTTCAAAGACTTCAGATTATCAGAGATTACATGTAAAATGCTGATGGCATTTTTATCTGATCAGGCAGCAGTCTATGCACAAGGCTAATTTTAAAAACAATGAAGCTGGATTCTTAAAAAAAAAAATAATTTTATGCTTAACCTCTGTCACTACATATCAAGGCCTTTCAGAGCTGAAGAATCTGGCAGTATTCCAGATTACAAATGATGTGAATTTAAGTCAGTAAACTGCTTACATAATGCATGCAGTTCACATCCTGTAGAAAAATCAGTTATCTCTCTCTAGGAGACAGAGAAACTATAAACATCTTTATTTAAAAGGTAGGTGGATTCCTTACTTGCAACCAACATTGTCAATAAAACCACTGCTTATTAAAAAGCCATCACTATGAAAAGACCCCCCCAAAAAATCTTGTTCTGATTCTTTAATATACAATGAAAAACTGCTGTAAGCTGTGGGAGGTACCTGCAGCTGTTGCCTATTTCAATAAGCTTAAGAACATCTTCAACACATTTGACTTCCCGTTCCTGTAGTCCCACCACCTGGACTTGCTGTTTACCATCTTCTAACACTCTTAATTTTGTCTTCCTGTTCAACAAGTCAAAAACCTTAAGGAAGGGGTGAAAACAGAACAGTTAAAGAGGAGCTTTAAAAGATAGTTTTGTTTCAAATCCCATATCAAAATATGCAATGCATTCCATGGAAAAACAGGATTGGAAGGGAAGTGTAAAGAATTCTTTGAAATAAAGCTTTTAGTACAAAGAGGAAAAAATTCTTCTAGCTCAAAGCTCAAAATCTTGTTTGTGAAAGAGAAATTCCCCCTTCCTCAGAGAAAGATCAGGTACTTACCTTACCACTGTAGATCTCAAAAAATGTTGCATATACTTGAAGTTCTAACTTCTTATAGTTTGGTTTCTTTAGCATTAAAAAGACATCTCGAGCTGTGAACACATTTCCATAATAAAAAGAAATCTCGTTATGTATCTGCATTTAATGAAGACTCATTAATGCATAACAGTCTATTTTACAGCATCTCTCGTATTTTGCATGTATAACAGATAGGGTCAGTGAACCAAGTCTAAAACACTGCAGTTTAAACTGCCACATTACATCCAAAGATGCAAAAGACCCCAAAATTATAAATATAACAGAGGGTTAATTAAGTTTATTACATTTTTTGAAGTTACCTATATATACATTTACTTTACTATGCAAAGACTACACATCTAGGAACTACTTTTGATGTTACCAAAGCTCCACTGTAATGCAAAATATGTAGACCCTGATGCTTGTATGGCAGGGAGCAGAAAATTTATTGATCTCAACTAGTCTGCAAAAAGACAACAAACCAATAAAGTCTCACCTGCAAGTGCATATATTCCTTTAGAACAATCCTGGTTCTTTCCTGAAAAGTCACCACCCATAGTCTAAATTTAAAAAAACACAAAAACCGTCAAAAATACACAATAAAAATCACAGAACTGTAACTTTTGTATTTGTTCCTTATTAAAACTTATGTAAGTGTATCATACATAAGAAGTGTATTGCTGACATGTAGAAGAAATACTTACATGGGTTTTTCCACTGCCTGTTTGCCCATATGCAAAACAAGTGGCCATTCCCCTTTCAAATATGGTCTCCACTAACGGTCGAGCTGTAAACCTTAAATGCAAAAAACAACAGTACTTAAGACACTGAACTACTTTAAGTTGCCACTACCACAAGGTTGCTATAAATTTTAAGGCCAGAAGTGACAAAACTGCTCCTGTACTTTGAGAGGCCAAAGGACATCTCTACATTAATTGCTGAATTGAAGAGACTACCAGCTTTAAGGCATTAAAACAATCCAAACAATCACATAAGAGCTACAAAGTCTCCTTCATTTAGTTTGCAATATTATTGTCCTTTAAACCCTAAGAAAAAAATTTCCTTGTTTTAATGGGAAAAGCACAGCTTAGTACATGGAGCTCCCTAAAGAACACAGAATTAGAAGACATCAAAGTAGAGCAGTGGAGCAGATAAATACTTAGGTTTTGCCAATACTAAAATTCTGCTATAGTTTTGGGTTTGGTTTTTTTCCCCTCCCCAAATCAGCTTCCAAGATTAAATTTAGAAGACAAATGGCCAAAACAACACTCACTGCACATTAGTATTTTGAGAACATACATACACTGAAAAAAGGCTCAAGAAAATGGATACCCAAGCTCTTCAGAACAGAAGTATCTAGTTATCCCTGAAGTATTACTTGATGTGTTAAAAAAATATTATCCAAAGTATCATTTTTCTATTTTAGAGAATTAATTTTTATTTTAAAAAACATAGTTATTGTTCCTACTGCAGCTGCTTGTCACCATTATTTCATTAAAAGCTCCAAAAGCTAAGGGTAAATTAATGGAGGGTTACCAATGGAGGTAAGAGACTCTCTGCAAAAATCTCTCTTTCAAAACTTTTTCCAGGTGTTTACACATAAAGTACCTTTAAGTGACAGAAACAGGAACAATTGTTTACAGAAACACGGAGGTGTTACAACTTTCTTTCATTCTACTTTCAAACAAACACAAGATCACTTACAAAAATAATACAGGCAAGACTGAGCCATTCAGCAACCAAGGGTTATGCAAAAATCTAAGTTTAACTGAATCATGAATTTTCATCAAAAACATACCAGACAATTCCTGATAAGCCTTAGTGTTTCTTTTTGTTGTTTCTAAACATATACCTCCCTTGTCCTCAAGAGGATATTCCCATATTTTGATGTTTGTTCTTTTTATATATAAAATACAAAATTTCACAAAGTCCATCCACCTAAGGAGCACTCTGCATTATCTCTGTTTAATTGAGTTTGAAATGCCTTATTTTGCTGATTTATAAAAAAGGGATTTAATATATCTATTTTAAAGTAAGGCAAAATACAAACGTATCTAGAAAGGTTTTCATAAAGCATTATACAACTCCAGATGGTACCATGCCAGAACAGTCCAACTTTACTAGAACCTTTATTTGCAATCTTGATCTTTCAGAAATGTAAACTCTGATTCTCCTTTAAAACTCAAAAGGCACACCCATTCAAACCAGTGCATGCTTTTTAATATTAACAAAAACTTGCAACTCAATGTTGTGACTCACAGATTAAAAAATACTTAAAATACAGCTTAGGCATAATAATAATAGTATTAATAATAGCAGTAGTAATAACAATAATAATAATGACGATGATGTACTTTTCTCCCTCAAACTGAAGAACATTTTTCAGTATAGAAACACAGTGAGTCATTTTAGCATATTAGAGAAAACTGGAGTAACTTGCCACACTGTTTTTTTTCCCCACAGTGACCCTGAAGTTCTGGTGAGAGCAGATGACGATAGCCATCTTGCTCTTACTTCTGCTGTTGCAGTTGGCCTTGAAGCAGATTGCCCTTCAAGTAATAATCAGTACTGTGCCATATAAGGGAGAAGGAGAAAGCCTGTACTGCTACACAGACTACAGAATTACCATGTCAGTATAAGTACAATCATCTTTCAAGATTTTCCTGTATTACCATTAATCTATTATGTAACTAATAAAAATTGTTTGCAGAAAACTCAATACAAAAATATGACAAGACTGTATGCCAAAAATACCCCTCACATTTAAACACTACACTCACAAAGCTCAGTAACAGGAAGGAGGGAGATTAGAAGAACTGATTGTTAAGTGGGAGGAGAACTACTGCAAGAGGCACACTTCACCAGCTAGATTGCTCTCCTGCAGCTCTTCAGTATCAAGAAAGGCAAGATGCTACCAGTAGACAGTCTTTAGAGACAGAAATCTCCAAGAGCACAGCTTTGCTGTTTAGAAGTCTTGTGAGCGTAAACTAACAGCCTATAGATTTTCCTTTCGTCACACTTCTCCTCCTAATTATATCAAGCATAAGACAGAAATTTTAATTTTCAAGGCTTTTTAGTAATTATTTTACTATTAATTTTGTTATCCACCAACAGGATGTTGGCGTCCAACATCTATCAGGGCACGATCCTAACTTGCACTTCCTAGTGGTATCAAAAACAAGAATTCAGGTATTTCTCTGTCACTACTCCTTCAGGCTACAGGAAGCACTTTCGAAGCATTATCTTCATCAAATTATTTTCTAATACCAATACTCCCTGAAAAAAGCTTCACAGTATTTAGACTGTGTACCAAGATTATGACTTGTCATGGTGTCTAACCTTGCCTGACACTGTATCTACTCCATTTATTGACTTATACAAGGTAAAGAGCTACTTCTAAACACGTTTTTAAAAGTGCTGTGTGAATTATTCCAGCTTTGGAAGTGGAAGTGAAACAGAAGAATAAAGGAGAAAATGGAGATTGAAATACCTTGGGGCTGAAAATGGATGTGTGTCTTTGTTGCTGTTGGTTTTAAATCAGAAAGATTCAGCATTTTGAGCAAGGTAACTTAGCTCCATGCTCCTCCACGTTATTGCAGCCAGATTGCTTCCAGCAGCCAAGCTAGCTCAGTTATCTCAACAACACAGCAAGATAACCTCTCTTGCTTTCTTTGTACTATTTCCCCACCCTCTCCTGCTTTGTTTCCATCTCTTAATTATCTTATATTCAAACTGCAAGCTCTTTGAGGTTAGGCTGTCCTTTTCTTCCAAGTTTCCTGAAAACCAGAAGCCATAAGTCGGGTTCCTCAGGTGCCGCACATACAATAATTAGTAAGACAATAACCCGGAGGCAAATGGAGAGCTCGTGAAGTTGTTCAAATATTCAGTAGCTGAGGAAGCAGGCAATAAACACTAGAGCCTGGAAAGCAGCAGGGCTTGGAGGAAGACTAAGGTCAAGGGTGGTGGAGATGACATTGCAGGTGAAGAATTCAGGATGTTAAAACAAAAGTAAACAGGCAAAAAAAAAAATTGAGGTAGCCATATACTTATCTAGTAACAGAGAGAAAAGGAACAAAGTCCATGACCAAAGTGAGCCCACATGTATTGACACAGGAGATACATGAGAGAAAACATTAAAAAAAAAATAAAGCATATACACATACCTGTAAACCATTTCATTAGGAGCCGTGTCATCAAAGGCATAATCAAAACGAAAAGTTTGGTTTTCTAGGTACCTTGTTAAATCCACCTTTTGTTTTGGTTCGTGTACCATCACAACATCTTTACTAGGAATTGTTATTACATCAAGGTCTTTCATTAAAGTTTCTACAAAATAAGTGAAATATATATTTAACTAGCAACACATCATTATTTTTTACATTTTTTCATTGTTCACACTCTTATAACATCTCAGATAACACAGCTCCTCCAAGTAACAACACTGCAATGGATCTGGGCTTCCGATGACTAGATAGTAATCTGCTAAGTAAAAGACTTCATTTTGGAAGTCTAGTCATCCTATACTACCAATTGCTAGAAATGAGAGGTTGTACAAAGCTGATAAGGAAAACTAAGATCATTAATTATAGCATTAGCATTGTAGCTTGTCATGTATTCTGTAATAACACTTTCCATGGATTTGAGTTCTTTTTCCCCATGGTTTCTATACTGTTTTACAGAATACTGCCATATCCGTTGAGTTTTCATAAATAACATCTCTAATGGAGAAACTGGATGCTGAAAGGCCTATACTTCTTGGACTGTCAAACTTGAAAACATGAAGAAATTAATATCCTTATGATAATCAGCTTTATTTTAAAATTTTATCTTTTTATTTTCCCTAAATCCTTAACATTACAGTCAAATGTTCGCAGCTTTCAATTTTGCTTTTAATTTACTCAGACTTCTTCATTTGTGTATTCCTCCTGGAACCTAAAGTATACATCTTTAATATGGCATTTATCTAAATTATAATCCTTACTAAAAATTACCTTGTAAGCAGAAAAAGCTGAAAAAGCTAATGATCCTTCCTATCGCTAGGAATGAACAAAAGCTATTGTCCTGGTTTCAGCTGTGATAGAGTTTATTTTCTTCCTAGTTCCTGGTACAGTGCTGTGTTTTGGATTTAGTGTGAGAATCATGTTGGTAACACACTGATGTTTTAGCTGTTGCTAGGTGGAGTTTGTCCTAAGTTAAGGATGTTTCAGTTTCTCATGTTCAGCCAGCAAGCAGGTGCACAAGAAGCTGGGAGGGACCACGGCCAGGACAGGTGACCTGAACTAACCAAAGGGATATTCTGTACCATAGAGTGTCATGCTCGGTACATGAACTGGGGGGAGTGGGCAGGGGGGCACATCACTGCTCAGGCATTGAACTGTAGGTGGTGAGCAACTGCACCGTGCAACACTTGTCTTTTCTTGGGTTTTATTTTCTTTCTCCCTCTTTTATTATATTCCTTTTCATTACTGTTAGGATATTTTTAAATTATTTTTTTATTTATTAAACTGTTCCTAACTCAAGAAGTTTTATTCTTTTTTTGAGTTCTTCTCCCTATCCCACTGGGACGGGGGAGTACTGAGCGAGCGGCTGCATGGTGCTTAGTTGCTGGCTGGGGTTAAACCACAGCAGTCATCTAGATGCAATTTCAGCAGTGAAATCCCAGGTTATAATTACTACACAGCACTACAATTTACTGCTAATTGTTGTATTAGATACGAGTCAGCAAAACAGAGAACCCAGTGATCCATGATATGCACAAAAATAAAGATCTTTTGTGTGTCCAGTCAGGATCACTAATGTGTCCTACTTACATTTCTACGTAAAACTTCTTAAGGCACGCAGTTCAAGAACTTGATGTGGCTTTATACAACCAGATAAAAATCTTTTCATCAGTTAACATACTGATCAAACAGTACAATAGTTACCATTGCATGACATTACACACCAACAGAAATATGTATTCAAGTCACTATATAATCAATTTTCCAACTGCACTGCAGTAAAATAAAATGTAAGTATTCTGCAGTAATCACAGAGAAGAAATAAGGAACAGTGATGAAGAGAGATGTATGACAGTCAACCCTGTGCAGCAAAAGCTTTTTTAGTTTAAGTAGTCAAAAGCTGACTTTTCTTAAACAATTGTTTGGAATAAGACATGTACCTGCTCCCAGCTATTTGTTATGACAACCTGTACTCCTTGCTGACGAGAATTTGGAATACTGTCTCTGAAACCCACCATACATTTATCAATTATATGTCACTGAAATGACATCTTAAAATGTCAATCTGAACACCTACTTCCTGCAAAGTCAACCCACAGAACAATTGGTGCTGAGAACACCTAAAGATTTTGGTGATAGTTCTGTGTTTGCGAGACTGACAGAACAAACTAATTTAATTTTTTCTTTTCAGGGGGCTAAACACTAATATCTTTGATTCTTTTATACTCTTCAATTTTAAATGTGGCTTAGGAAATACTGTTTCTTATGAAGTGTGTGTTTTCAGAAGATTGTACCATGTGGGTACTAGATTACCTCGGTGGCTCATCCCCTGCATAGATTATTTCATTAATACCTTTTTACTTTAGGTTATTCTTAAAAATGCAAAATAAATTTAGTGTCAACCTCATTTTTACTTAGACACTCATCTTCTTATGAACACCTCTGAACTATTTTTTTAAACAGCTCCAAACCACTAATACCTAAGATATGCAACTTTCACAAAATCAAATTCTACTTCTGAATCCCAACTCATGCCCCAGGACAACTTGCTTTCATTTACTGTAATTTCACTTTGTCCACCTTCAGCGCAGGTAGAAGGTGACGTTTCCCCCAGATGTATCAGACTTCTATTTCATATTTTATTAAAGATAACCTCCAATACTGAAACAGAAATTCAACTGCTACCAGATTTGTATGTTGAATGACCTTATAAAATAGGTTGTGCAAAATAGTTTCAATTAACTGACATCTAGATTATGCATTCATTTCAAGATCAACAAAAGAAAAAAATATGGGGAATAAGAGAACAATAAAAGTAACAATTAAAAAATAATAAAGTAGGGGAAGCAGCAATGTGGAAGAAAAAAAACAAGAAAAAAACTAACTATGTATTGGTATCAACATATGTTTTCTCTTTCCCATTCTCTTTCCCATACAATTCTCCCATTTTCCTCTGGATATGCTCCAGATAATCCTCAGTGGGTAGTTCTGACAATACAAAAACAAGAAATGTATCTCATGTTGTTTCAGAGTCAGAGCTATGCTCTTTGAGTCCTTTACCTAAACAAAATATAATAAAAAGAGAAGGAAAGAAACATCTTTCAAAACAAAAGTCAGCTTACTTAAGTGCTGGATTCAGACAGGCTGCAATCCAGAAGCATTTGCACTCTTAATTTCCTGCTGAAAGTAATGAACTTCAAGGGAAGATTGGGATTCAACTGGAGTTGAAAACCTTAAAGGTTTTTTTTGAATACAGACTCCAGTCTGATGAGCAGGCAGTAAGAAAAAAAGTTGTAATAGTAATCACATACAAAAAAGTGACTAGGGAGTCATTTCAGTACCTAATAGTTTTTAAGTGGCATTTCATGGGCCCTAGGGTATCTTGCCCAGCCCTGAGCAGCAGCTCCAGGGCATACAAGTCTCCAGTTTGTATGTAATCCACTAGCCCTGTGAGGATGCCACGGGGCACCTGACATGCCATAAGACATCAGCGTTTAGTCATCTGAATTGCTACCTTGATGTCTGATTCAAGACCACTTGAAAAATATAAAAATACAGTACAAAAAATGTGTAATGGAAGTTTTCACTGGGTAGATCTCTGCTCAGATCAATTGAAGAACAGTTTAAAAGAATGGTGATCCTAACGCAATGTAAGAATACTGAAGAAGTTACAGTAGAATTAATTTCCAGATCAACTAAATACATCCTAGACGACCTTGCAAAAAAACTGCAGTCTCTCTGTACCTCAGCTCCCAATGCATAAAATGGTGACACTTAAACTACTTTTCTCCCCATCCTCATCCAGGTTATGACAAGTCTAGGAATTTTCTGGGTCTGTCACACATATTGTCTAGTATAACAGTCTCACCTTTGATCAGTATTTCTAGACATCTTTAACACAAATAATATTACTATCAGAAGCAACTTGTCAGAGAAAAAATTCAGCAAAATCTTCGATAGTCATACCTTTTCTATTGAGTGGTCGTTTTCGTACACAAACACATATCCTGTGCTCATCAATCTGCAAAGGAAACAATCTTTCAGTGAACTATACCCCAATTCCAGTTATATAATATTTTACTTTATTTTAGTTCTGTTCTTGAATTAATTAACCAATCATTTAAACAAAGAGAAATTTCCAAGACAGCAAGTCATCTGGACGTGTAAAAGCCCCTTGTGTCTGCACAATAGCCAAGAACCTAAAAGGGAGAACCAACCATACATTAACAAAACTCCTCGCAGACAGTGATATAATCCCGTAGACTAACCAGGTACATCTTGGAATACTGCAAGCAAATCCAGCTCTAACAGGGTAGAAACGCTGTTGACAGAAATTGTCACAATCTCTGATTTCTACAGAGATCTGACAACCGCCATCATTTAAGGATTCTGCTCCTCTGACTTCCCTGCAAACCAAAGGCCCTTATCACCTTCAGATATCAAATATTAATCTTTACACTCAACAGGGTTTTTCAGAGAATCTTAATGGTTTTGTGTGCACATCCCCTAGCATCCCAGGAGAATTTACAATACAGAGGCTGAGTGACTACTTAGTACATACTGGTATTATTCAATACTAAAAAGATATTTAAGTGACATAATATAATTAATGATTTCATAACCTAGGACTTTCAATACCTACTAATTTCAGTATCATCCAATTACTGAAAAAAATAAACCCATGATATAATGAATACTAATATATATTAAAGTACTTATTTTTCATGTTTACAGACAGAAGTATACATTGAAAAAATTGAAAACATATAGCAAAAATACAGAAGGATAAAAAATTTCCATGTTGCTGTGGTACTTACAGGATCTGCAGTTGTCAGTGGTCTATAATCCAAACTTCCCCTGAAATCTCTTATCATACACATAATTTCATAATTTGGGTTTGTAGCATCAACATCCTAGGGAAGTAAACAAGTAGAATTTCTAATATACATGTTTTCCTGAAATGGACTAACTTCAGTATCTTCTGTATTTATTGATAAGAAAAATGCACATTAACTGAAACCGTATTTTTCCTCCCAAATGCCAGATATGTCTCAAATGCAAGCTTAATGCCTTTTCCCATTCTGATGTAGCTAGTTTACTGATCATAAAGCAAAACAATTATATGCTTCCTATTTCATGGTTTTGGTTGGCATGTAATAGAAAACACTTTTTAATTGAGGACTCATTAACAGTCTACTCAAGAAAGAGAAATTACTCCCTTCTTTCCCAGAATCTTCACACCAAAGAAACACCTTCAAACGGCTGCAGAACACCAGATAACATACACAGTCAATGCTTCTTAATCTGAGATAAGGCAGTTGAACGGACAAATGGATATGCTCCATCACACAGGTACAACACACACTGCAGAAGACAGGACAGGCACCCCAGCTACTCTAAACACAAACCTGCTGGATCCAAGATGGTTGAAGGAGCTTGATCCTACTACTGGTCCTGAGTTAACTCCTTCAGTTACTTGGATGCCATGGAAACTCTTCTAATGCTCCTAGACCACCCATCCACCCCTCCCCGAAAAAGCAGAAGCAATCTCAAGGATACACAGCAGGCTACATCCAGGCTCAGAAGACCTCCTGTCCCTAAACCTGGAGCCATCAGTCCCAGAGTGAATGGACACATAAGAGGCCATGCATGGAGCCCCTCCAAGCCTTGCTAAGCTTAAGTCTCATGGTTCTCTGAAGAATCGGTCAAATGTCAAACGTCAACGTCCTTCCTGTCACTTGTCCCTGCAGCTGTCAGTTTTCACACCATTTCATTGCTCTTGATGCCATACATAGCCATCTCTGGTACTCAGATCTTACTAAGTTTTGCATAGATACCCCCAGATGATGTAAAACTCCTTCTGGATCACAGCTGGTTGTGGAAACAGCATAGGCACTCTCAGAAAGCACCGCACTGGGGTTAACAAGCTGAAAGGGAGCCAGCTCATGTCTCTGCACCTGTGACACAGCCAAAACTGTGTCCTGGTAATCAGAAGTTGACTGTACCTTGGTGGTGTTCACCCTGCCTACAGTGAACTAAAAACTGCTGACAGTAGGTCCACACAAAATATATACCTGGTGAAATATTTCCTTCTAACATTCAGAAAGGAGTACCACTTATTGTGGAAAAAGTGTTTGCCTAATATTCTTCAAAGCCTTTTTAAAGATCTTGCCCACTAGAAGACAGTGCTTAGCTAATTATTGCTGCATTTCACAAGAATGACAACAGAATACACAAACCAACATGAGACACAGCTACATACAGGTCACTAAGACAAACACAGCTTACTCAAACAGAAGTTTAAGACTCAGATGCAAAGGGAGTCTTCACATAAGTGATAAAAAGAAAATTTTAGGTGTAGTACCACATCGCAGTATTTTAATATATAAAGCCAAAAAAAGGTCGTTCCTCACACATAAAAGCATATTAATGTTTTGTGTTTGTGTAGATCGATGGAAATTAGAGAACATGAATTAAACATAGCTGATTTTAGGTCAACTTGAAAACATCATTAAACCATAAAGTAAATTGCCTGAATTATTTACTTGGTGCTGGTACTTGTCATGTCAGTAGTGGACTCTCTTTAGAGACTAACACATACACACAGGGCTGCCAACAAGATTACACTACTAGTTTGGTAAAGCTTTTACACCACTGTGACAGAAAGTCATTTAATATTAAGAGATTTTTCTCACTGGATTAACAATTTCTTTCATACAAATTTCTAACAACTTGTTGTCAAGCTGCTTGCATGATGCATAGCTAAATTATAAATACATAGATTGATTTAAAGAAAAAAAAAATAACGTTCAAACTTGAGCCTCAAACAGATCTCCTACAAAGCATCAAAGATCATAAAGAACAATTCATCATAATGTTGTAATATCTCCTCTAGAATAACAGACCTATCTAAAAGCCAGAAGTTTGATTATTTTCAACAATTGATTTTTCCTAAGAAATAGCTATCATCAGTACTTGATCATTAAAGAACACATGGCAAGATAAGCAGTTGTAAACTATTATTTCTGTAGGAAGAAAAAGAGGGGGAAAACTGTCACTGTCTAAAGTAACAGTTATGAAAGCAATACACCCAACCACCAAAATATTTAGCAAACTTGTATACAGGATGAAAACATTTAACTTCAACATTATTACAGTTCATAAAAATTATTAAAAACTGACAAAAGCACAAGGATTTTGCAAACTTCTCTTGCTGACATATATTTTCCATTCGAGCTAAAAATACTAACCTGAGCCCTTTTTTCTCTAAGTTCCTGCTGCTGTAACCTTCTTTTTTCACGTTTCTCTTGCAGTTTTTCAACCTCTTTTACACAGTTAGATTTCCTACGTGCTTAAAGAAAATGATATAATTTTAAAATATTTTCAGTGCTGCACGGATTTAGTATATACACTGTAACATATTGATTATATTAATTTATTAGAATGCATTTACATCAACTACCTTTTCAAGCAAATCAGTATTAGTACAGAATAATTACGGCAATTTAATTTCTAAAATTCATAAAATAATGAATTAGGAAAAAGTCATGGGAATGGGACAATAATTACATGACCAAAAATATAAGGACAATGACCCTCAAAAAATAGTTGGACAGATACATGTGATCTCTTGGTTTGAATTAAAAGAAAGTCCAGGCAAATTAAAAAAAAAAAAACCAAACAAAAAAACACAAAACCAAACCACACTGCCATGGTTAGAAAATGATAAAGGAAAAACTAATTTCAAATACTAGCACAAGTAAGATGAAAGTGAACATTTGTTTAGCCACAACTCTGAAAAAGCTCCTCAAGGAAGCCCACAAACAACTGCGCATGTAGACCATTTGTCATTTATGGACAACATAATCCAAGAGAATGTACATGTAACGCCCAGAATGGATGAATCCTTGATACATGTTTTACATACAAGGGGGTCCAAATTCCTTTTTTGCAGCTTGAACTGGAGATATATCTGAAACAATACCATTCTGTTGAGAGGAGGAAGGCTGCTCGGGAAGCTGAGTAGGTCGCGCACGTGCAGAACCAACCACTGTAAAGGAAAAGCACAAAGTTCATCCGGACGCGGAAGAGTAACGTTACTACGTAACTCTGAAATGCTTTGTTATGATGAGATAAAATGAGGTCCCTTTCCAGACACAAGAATGTACTGTAGGAAGTCTATCATTAAAGACATTTGGTATGAAGCCTTTTCTTTCCCAGTGTTATACACCAACACAACATCATTAAGTACTGGTGCTGCATGCGCATATTTTTAAACAGTCTACTGAAGAATTAGTACAACTTATTATGTGTACAGAATGAAGCGTGTACTTGGGAGATATGCAGTCCTGAAGCTTAAAGTGCTGAAATTTTATTTCTTTTGTGATTATACCCAAAAAACAAGTAAGAAAAGAAGCCCTGCTGTTTCACATTCTCTAGATGTTATGAAATGGTCCCATCCCATTGAGCCTACAATCTCTGGAGAAGCAAAGGGATACAAATGAAAGGCAGCAAAGTGCAACTCAATCTGTGAGTGGAAGAAACAACCTTGTTGACACTATACTGGAAGGGATAGAGATACAATCAGTATGTCTAAACTTATGCATTGATTCTATACATGCTAATGATGCCAATTTCCGAAGATGCAGTGACGTCTGTTCCCAGTGAATGCAGTGGGATTGGTGAGATGCAAGCAGCTCTGGTAGAGCTGAATGCTTTAAATTGTTTTTTCAAAGAGTTGCTTCAAGCAGCTCTGCTTCAGCTGGCCCATTTCCTGCACACGCTCCTAACACAGTCTACCAGAAGAGGATGAAAGTGAAGGTATCAGCTTTGATTATCAACCAGAGATGACACTCCAAATGAAAGGCCAGCTCACCGTGCAACATGGAGACAGCTATGTAAACAGGTATTGAACAGGACAGACAAGACAAATGCCCAGATCATTCCAAATATGATAGGAGATCTAGTTTATAGCACAAATGGACTACAGGAAATAAGACAGTGTGCTGAGAAAAGCTGAATTACAAGGCCAACAAAGAACAAATACTTGGGCTGTGAATAGTAAGATGCAAAATACAAGTAACAGGGTTATTCCATATCAAACAGACCATTAACTAGAACCAACAGCATGTATGGATGTGAGGAGAGCCCATCAGTAAGATCTCTCAAATTTAAACCATATTAGTTTAAAAAAAAATTATCCTCTCCTCATGAGATTTTCAATTTGTTTAACACCCCCAGAGGCAAATGGCAGAAAGGCAAAAGTGGTCCCAATCATCCACCAGAAGAGCCTGAAGAGTACTTGCAAAGATACACAAGCCCACTTGTTTTTCAAGTTTAAACAGATGGACTAGAATCTAGTCTGCATTAATGACGATAATGTTTGGAAGAAGAATCATCACCATTATCAGTACAAGTTAGTTAAATTTAACACAGGAGAGAAAATGAAACAATAAGCAGTAACTATTCTTTCCCATGTTATAGATGCATTACATCTCTATTCATCCAATACATGCTTTTCAACTATCCTCCTGTGGTATTTCAGCATTTTTTGTACATTTTTCGCTGTTAACTGTAGAGTGAGAAATAACCCATAGGGCTTAAGTACTCTTTCAATGAGTGTTTACACACAGACTGTTACAAAACTAAGTTAAAAAACTGAAAGTCTAAGAAATTTAAGTGCACTACTTAGTGTATATTGAAACACTCAATTAAGCTGAAGCAAATTGAGGATGCTTTTACTTGGAGAAGGCCACACATGGTTTAATGTAGCATAATTAACTTCAATTTTTTGTACCTTCAGTTCATTCAGCTTAACTTTCCTAATGCTATATTGCCTAAACTTGCATATAAATACTATTTGTATAGTATTGATTCCTAAACATACATAGAACTAATTCTAGGAATGGTGTACTAGTATGTCTTTTACATGTCACATGCATACATACTGACTGAGAAATGCAGAACTATTAAGGAATGTTAGATGAACAGGAGGTTAAAATGTTCCCATGTTTTTTACTTCCTTGAAATGGAAAGAGATAACATTTACCTCTGTTATCTCTGGCAGGGACATCATTCTTAACAGCTGCTGTAGATCGTCGACTCTATAAGGAAAGAAATCTCTGTTATTTGATTACCATATTATTGAAAACCTAAACTGCAGCCCCACCTCTACTTCTTTCCAGTGAATGAAAATAACACACCATCAGCAATACAAAAAGGCGATTGCTGCCAAATCCCTCCCTGAAGAGCCTAGGGTGAAGACTACTTGAATTATACACACTGTTTCAAAACAACCTTCAAAACCTTTTCTCTGTTTTCCCTTGAGATATATTTAGTTACATAAATATTAGTTCCCAACTCCTTCTCTGCTTAACCTGTTCTTAAAAAATTTTTAGAAACCCCTACTCACTGTAGGAAAAAGAAAGGAACACAGTTATCAAATAGCTCCACAGACACAAAAGCTAAAGTTAAAAATTCAAGCATAACAACATGTATAGCAGTACTGCAAGCTTAACATGAACACGTTGCATAGCTATTACCAACCTTCACAATTTTGTTTACTTTGGCTGATGGAGTAGGTGGTGGTGGTGTTTCTGGACTAGGTTCAATATCTTCATCAGGTGCAAGATCTGGGTTAAGTGAAAATATGCTCTCCAAATCAATCTGTGTAAGAGAATATAAAACGCATTTATGAGTCTTAAAACAATATTTACCCTCTCCCCTTAGCCTGTTATGTTTGAGAATAAACAGTAAATACACTTAGTGGTTTTACCCCACAATTTGTTAATTCTAAAATCTAAATTATCTTGGTTTATGTTCACTAAAAACAGCATAAGCTTTGGTCTTTGTAGGAGTTGAAAACAGACTCTTCAGAAAAGGGATGAATTAAAAATGACCAATAGATATTCATAATTTTGCCAAGTGATTAAATGAAAACAGAAGTAGTTAGTGTTACTGTGGTAATTTGACAATCACTGCAAAATATGAAAGACATTCTGTAACATAAAAATAAAGAGATCTCAATTATTTGAAATTTCCCAGACAGTGCAAGAGAAACAGACAAATTATAACCACCCAAAAAATAAAAGCAAAGTTGAAACCAGTTAAATTTATCATGCTATTTTTCTTCTTCTAAGTGTTCCTCATTCAAAATGCTGTAAAATGTAAAATAGCTGGCTTCAGATCTATTGAAACTTGTTTTCCTAAAAATCTTAAACAGCTTTTGTCTCTATTGACTGCCATTTCCCCTGGCTGGACCTTTCAAAGACCTCACTCCTATATGGATTCTGCATGTCCACAGGGATGAGCTCAGCCAATGAGGTCATAAGGCCTTTTTCACAGGGTTTGTTTTTTTTTTTTTTTTTCTTTTTTTTTCCTGTGCTTTCACAAAACCAGTGAAGTGTAATTATTTTTGAGATGCTTCTCTAAATCTCAGCTGAAACTGGCTAACATGGTCCAAAATTTAAACAAGAAGGAACAGCAAAGTGTTACACACAAAGACAGAGTTTCTCAAAGAAAGCAAGGCTGGAAAGTTATTGCCAGTAATAAATAAGCAAACAAACTAGCGTTTCAATTCTTCAATAATACAAACACAAAAAGATTTCTAATCTAGCTCTCCCACTAGTTTCCTGTCTGAACTGCAAGTCATTCTCCGTCTCAAAAATTTGATTTTTCTACTTGTAAAAAGAGGATAACAAGGTCAGCCTTTGTAATCTGGTTCAAAATCGACAGATGAAAAGAACTATTTAAAAGCTATGACACAGAGATCAGCAAGTCGAATCTAATATAACAGAAACCAGCATTTGCCCAACAGCTCCCATGCGAAACAGGCTGTAACCAAAGAATCATCAAGTAAATTAAGATTTATATCTTCTTTTTGTTTCCAGTGCAAATTCCAAAGTAACATTAATGTAGATTACATATTTTTTAAAAAGATAAAAGTTTTAAAATAATTAAGTTTACCTCTTTGCCTTTAGTATCTCCATTTTCAATCCATTCAACAGTTACACTTTCATTATCTTCGTTCAGGGATGTTACCATAGCTTGGTGAATTCGACCTAGAAAGCAAACACAAATGATCCTTTATTAACTGGTGGGAAAATTTTCCAGTGGTTATTTTCACTCCTGCATTGAGATATGCAGAGAGAGGCAGGAAGAAGAGGGTTAAAAAAATAAAATTGAGGTGATAAGAAGATGATTCCTGGAAAGCAGCTCAGACCTGATTCACCAGTGGAGGCTCTAATGGACAGCTGGCATACATGTGAAAAGCTCAGTGAACAGATAATTGAGTGGTAAGTAAACAAAACACCATGTGAAAGCCACACCACTTAGACTCTCTTATCTTGAGAGGAGAAAACTCCAATACCAGGAGTCTCCCATAGGTGGTAAAGTCTCCTAAGGTGTGCTTCACAAAGGCTTGTTTGTCGCCTTCTAGGCTGATACATTTTATGTCCCAACACAGGAGTGAAGGCCTCTGAAATTGTATTCTGATACCCATTTCTTATAGGCATCCAATCAGTTGGTAATTCAACTAAAATTAAACTGCCTGCAACAATAATACAAATCATCATTTTAAAAACAGCTGCTTACACAGACTGATGAGCTGAAGAGTTAAGGTGCCGTTGCTTTGACTTCTCCAGTGAAAGACCCAAAGCCAGCAAGCCCCCATAAAGTACAATAAAACTAGTAAACTTTCAGCAGAAAAAAGGATTTTTCTTCTTAAACATGTAGAGTACCACAGTTTTTTTATGTCCTATTTCCAATACACAGTAGCAAGGAGCAACTGGAAGAGCAGAGCAGCCATGCACCAACACAAAAGGATCAACACCCAGGTGTCACATTGATTTCACATCTGTGTTTTGCCCTAAGAGTACCAAGAAAACACGAGTCCAATGCAATTGCTTCTCTAACACCCTCCTTTAACAAGTCATAGCACTAACAAGCAATCTCTTGCTCCACCTGCCCAAGGGCCACGTGCAGCTCCCAAGGCAGGAGCAACCATGAGCAGCCCGTGGATGTGCTGCTGCTGCTGCCTGGCACCCACTCGGGTTGAAACACCACATGGTCCTTACGAATCTGCTCTGGTCTGGGTCTCCTCCACCTTGCACCTTCCCTTCTCCTTTCCTAAAGCTCCCAGGCCCCCAAATCCACTCAGTTTTCCCCTCTGTTGATTGTTTCAGACTTCTTTTAGCCATTTCAGTCCTAATTTGACAGTTTTCCAAAGTTACTGTTTCTATACATTCTAAGCCTCCTAGGGCTTGCTGAGGGACAGAAAAGAAGAAAAACCTTGACTGATATCACAAATTATCTCACCTAACAGTGCAAGTAACAAAGTACACTGTGCAAGTAACACTGCAAGTAACAAACACATACACACCTAGTTGAAATTAGGCAAGAAGAGAGACTACAGGGAAGCGTCATGGAAGGTAACAGCAAATCTGTGTACTCTAGGGAAATGTGCAGAGGAAGAGACTAACTGAAATTCAGGCAAAGCATAGAGCTCGGGGCACTCACAGAGCAGCCTGCATCCCTGGACAGCACTGTTTTCACATCTGCAACACTGGCAATGTACATTACATATGCATTTATAACCTCTGTGCTTGTCCTTGCCCAAAGCCTAAGATTCACTCCACCACTACAGGTCAAGTAGGGTGGGTTTTTTTCTTTTACTTTTTTTAAAAAAAAAAAAAAGCCTCTCCCTTTGCTTCACTTGGTTCCTTTCCTCTAGCATTCACTGGTTTTTATTTCCCTGACTTGTGTTTTGGCTTGAACAAGCCCTTCCATTTGTGCCTCCTGCTCACCATTCTCCCAGGCGCCCCAGCTGTGTGCTCTGCAGGGACTGTCTGGCCTGCATTCCCCACCGAGGCACTGCCAGGAGATGCACGGGCAGGGACTACCGCCGTGCCCTCCCCTCTGCACCCTTTCCCCTCAGACAAAGGACATTGAGCAGGCATGTGTTCTGCCCTCAGGACCTTGCCCAAATTCTGCTGGTGGCGGGGCTGAAGCAGACTCATAGAGCACAATGTATCTTACACCTTATTTCCTTGGACAAGTGTTTTTGCACAAGTTTTTTTTGCACAAGGTCCTCAGTACACCCCTTCATTAATTTCTCTGCATTTAATAACCTCTAGGGACTTAATTTTGTGCAAGAACACCCTGTGGTAAAACTATTTCAACTAGCTATCTGGTCCTTCAGCAAATTAGCAACAGAAGCCACTGTCTTCCTTTAGCAGTGCCACTCCTGCCACTTCTACAAAGAGCATGCTGGGACCACAAGGACACAAAAACTGTGGGAACTGGAAGACTCCTCAATCTTATGTTGGCATAATCTTCTGCTACTGCTTTAAGGCTTGGCCCAGCTGTCAATCCACAATCAAGAGAAAAATGATACATGAAAAAACCTAAGTTTAGTGAAACATATTCTATACAATACTATAACAATGTTTATTATGTTACCAAATTTTATAAATTTTGAAGAGCACTATTCACAGCTGAAACCTGTGACACTGTATTAGTCACAGAGCCATCATCTAAGTCCTATTACCTGCTCCTGTGTTCTATTACTTTTGACAGAGAAAGAATAATAACTTTTAAAGTTTTAATCTTTGCCATAACAAGTGAAAGGAGATCAAAGCAGGTTGGTGAATGAATAGAAAATACTGAACACTCTCACAAACACAGTAAGCCAGCATGCCATAACAAAAGAATCACAATAAATCTTCCATCTCTGTGCCAGATTTCATCTGTTCCCTGGCCAAGAAAGTCAGGGCTGAATAAAAAAAAAAAAAAATACTGAAAAAAACTCCACTTATGTCCATCTTCCAAATATTCTCAACTTAAATAGAAAATGTATACTATAATGTTTAAACTGGCAGTATACCCATACAATTTGTTCCTAAAAATTCTTTGTGTTACTAAAAGTTTACATGTTATTGAAGTGCCAGAAAGCACATTTACATCTTTACAATTGCCTCTTGCTCTCCGCAAACAGTATTCCATTATATTTTTCTAGTACACAGCTGAATACAGCAGCTGTGAAATTCAGGAATGCCAGCAACCAATTAGGCTGGCATAAACCTCGTCTAGCATATAAAGCAAGACCAAGCTGCAAATGCTAAAGCATAAGAGCCAAATCAATCTGCAGAGTGGTTAAAAGCAATGTCCCTCCTTTCTGGTGCACTTTCTAGAGTTGGTATCAAAATCTGAAATGTAAACATGTCCATGTAAACACAAATGTGCATTATGACAAACAAAAAGGTACAACTGATTCAGGAAAGATTACCTTCACATACATCTCAACAACAAAAGAAGTAGAGACACAGTGCTGATACAGCGGCTCTTCACTTGGCCTCTCCTCACATGATTAGAATTCACATCACAGGCAAAACTTTTTCTGGGAAGTCATTACATTGCTATAGGGCTCAAAACTAATGGAGAAGTTGTTTGAAAAGGCTATTATTTGTGTAAATATATTCTGTCATACAGCATGTGGCATCTGGCTTATCTCCTACTGACTAGACCATGCAGAAAATACTGCTGCAAATACAGCAATACAACACAAACATACATGAAGCCAACACTTTACAAATACTTTAAATACACCTTATAATATTCTCACCCTAATCAATACAAGTAAATAACATCAGCTCACCATTCCCTCTCTTCCTAGTCATCTGACGAACATTTGGCAAACAGAAGAAAGCAAGTATAAACATCTGCAGAAATATCAGATAAAGCCTCTCTTTCGTAGGAGTTCTTAGGGTTGGTGTAGAAAAAGGTTCAGGAATCAGCAGTAAAAGCAAATAACCAGGAATAAACCAAGCATTTTAATTAACCCTCAACCTAGGTAGCAGTGCCAGCTGATCGCAAATACCAAGCTGTACTTAGATACATACTTCTAAGCAACCCGAACATTTTCTACCTGCAAAACTTCAAACCACCACAATTTCGAAGCAGTGATCACAGTACTAAAACCATGACCTTTTCATCTTCCTAATACTTTTCAGAAACATAAGTTATCAGATTAAAGATGGGTCGGTGCTTTCTAAATTACAGTCTGTTTGTACATTGTGTACAATTGTAAATTGAGTACAGTGACTCAAACCCCTTTGTGCTCTCCCAAGTGACTCAAGAAGTAAGGCTGGGAGAAGACCACAGCCTTCCTCACCCTTCCACATAATTGAAGTGCACTCGCCCCGAAACACTGTACTCGTACATCTCATGCAAAAGTTTTGTGACGTCTTAGAAGTATCTTTGAGCCATAATAATTAAAAATTTACACACAGGCTCTGGGTTTAGAAAGGTTCGTCATTTCCACTATGACCCTCTCATTCCATCCCCAAAAACAGTAGCAGGACCCTGCCCAGCAGTGTTATGCTATGATCATCATACAGTTTAAGCCCTGTCAGCTCAAACCCAGGCAATGATTTTTAGCAGGACCAGGCTATGGCAATGCTAACGGACTCAACATTCAGTAAAGGAAACTCACAGCTTATGTTACATCCTCTGAATTTGCCACTCCTTTAGGAGTGTTATTTTATCTCAGGAAGTGGTCCGTCAGCTGAGCACTTGGCTTTTCTAAGTGCATCAACAGTAGAGGTTTCATAGATGAATGTAAACTATACTACAACTTAACATCTGCTACAGAGTCTTGCTGAGGATAACCAACATAACAGAAGCTATCCATCCCTTAAAGGATTATGAGAGGCATTTGTGAAATAGCCATGATTTTCCTAATCACATTCATGAGGGACCTGCACCCTCTGCCACTTGATATTCAAAAATTAAAATTGCGAAAAGTAGAGTTTTCTTCACTCTCTTTTAAAAATAATACAAACCCCAAGTCACATAGACAAAAAAAAGTATGTTTAGGAGAAACATGAGGCTGCAAATCCAGAAGTATCATATACCAGCTTTATCGTGGTCCAGAAAATTTTCTCCTGCGCTACAGGCTCCAATCCTGGCGACTCTGGTGCAAAGGCTTTCCTGCTCTCACATTGCTCAGGGAGGTGAAAAATAATCCTCTATTTACCGAACAATGCCTATACCAAATTTCAAGGAAAATCCCAAAGAAAAAGGTAATTCCAGGCTCGTTGTCTCCAGCACCATCAACTGTGTTGACATCCCTCTTCAGGCGACCAGCACTTATCATGGTCCTCCCTGCACTACACAGACAGTCCTGCTGCTAATCCCCCAAGGAAAAAACAGCAGTTACTAGTGACAGATGTTTCTTTCTCCACAACGTTAAACAAGCTTGATGTTATTTTGTTTCAAAGTTTCATTTATCCACAAACAAGTAGCCTTTCATTTTCTTTGTATGTACCACAGTTACATTTTAGTTTTCGTTTACTTAATCGTAAAGATTTATTTTGGTTTCAACAGCCTTCCTTATTGTCTTGTCTGTTATCTTAGTTAAGAGTGTTATCACACTGTCAAATGGGTCATTAAACATACACAGTACCTGCCATCTTTCTAAAGCAAGTTTTTAATTAAAATTATTTTTTAATATGTAAAGATAAATTTTAATATTTATTTTTGTGAATTATCCCTGGCTACCAACTCATTTTGTTTTATTCTCTAAATTATCACACCAATACCCAAGTCCTTCAAATGAGAAGCATGTTACAACCACATTTCGTGATCTCTGTAAACCTCTACAATGTAACAGAGTTTTTGAGAACATAAAGTAGTATCAAATCAAGTTTCCCATATCTGCCTATATATTTCAGCTTTGAATTAAAATCCAACTTAATATACTCTTGCACCCATCTAGACAGCTACCAAACTCGGAAAAACCCCCAACTAAGATGGGTATCTAATTTCTGTGCAGAAACCAATCAAACATAGAGCTTTAGAAAAAATGAAGTTCACAGATCCTACTGACAGTCCACTAACAAATGATGAGAGGGAAAAAAACCAACATATGGACATGCCCCTGAACTGTGTGTAGTATTTAACTTCAGAATACAAACAGCACATTTAACATCCCTCATACAGCAAACAGGACACAAGCGACTTTTTGGTTCCCCTTGCATTCAACACCAACAAGCCCCTCCACTCCAAACCATTAAATTATAATTCACTGTGCTCACTCTAGTTGAACCTGTTAACTACCCATACTGATGCATCTTCTCTAAAGCAGTTGCTTAGAGCTGCATATAAGCTCTGCTGTCGTGGTTTTTTCTTCTCTAATAATTGTCAAATCTCCAACCTTTTCACATTGTCATTCACTGGATTTTTCTGCAGACCTTTCATTTTGTAAGCTGATCTCTAAATTTTCCCTTTACATTCAAAACAAGTTTCCTGTGGTTTCCCCAGTTAGAGGAACACTTCGGTTTTTCACTTCCCTTCAAGGCAGGTCCAGTTCCTTTTGGGCGTGGGGAGCTAATACTCTTTTAAGCACATTTCAAAGGGCATTATTTAACATTAGTGATCTCCTCCTAAAACATCTTCCCTTTATTCAGAAGCTTCAATTGCTAGCGACATCAATGGCAGTCATCCCACTGGCTTCGCAAAAGGTTGTCAAGAACATCTCATCACCATAGCATTCGAAAGCTACAGCTACGTATTCCCTCTGTAGGTGTCAGTGTCAGAGCGAGAGAGGAGACTTGTTTCTAAAGCAGCTCAATTCACAAAGAAGTATCACAGCACTATAGGCAACAGATGCACTGATATTTAGGTATTTATCAGCAAGTTATCTCAGCTGTACCATGCCAGTCATCCTATCATTTTTAGGAGGGGTAAGTTCTTCACACATAAGGTAGCCACAGAAAGAGATATTTGTAAGGAAACACCTGTCCAAACATATCTAATACATAATACCATAAATCCCCTAGAAACTCTTCAAAAAACTGAACACATTTTACCTTTATGTTATTAAGTAGTTTGCCTCCGTTATTCACCCCAGAAAGCTGCACTAGCACCCCACTGTCAACAGATACAAACTTTTTTACAGATTACATGCGTTCACAGTCATTTAGCACTCCCTGCTTTCTTTTATGGTTTGTACAAACACACCTGTACAACAACAGTGAGCCTATTCCTACCTGTTGCAGTCTTTAGGAGTATCTCCTTTTTCAACACTGTCAATCAGGATGACGTGCAATATCCCCACAGGAGCTCCAGGACTGCTTTCCACAGGAGCACTCACCGCCAAATAACAGTAATTCTGAAACTGCACTCACTTTTCCCATTGTCACTTCACCCTGGTAGTCTACAGTTACTTTGTCATTAACTAGAATATCAAGGTTTTTATCCTGTCATTTAGAGTTTATGATCTCCCAATCCATAGCAAAAGCACATTTACTTTGTGTCACATTTTACCGCGGTTGTTTCACTCCATACTTCCTAATCTTCCTGCAAGATACACATCTCCACAGAGATGATACTCCCACTCAGCATAGTAATGAAGTTTCCCTGAGAACAGTGTTACTTTCCATGTTATGACCAGGAATGAATAACTGTAATGGATAGGAAAAAACAGCCAGCCCGTCCCAAAAGTGATCCCAGAAGGCACACTATTAGGTAGAAATTATTAGGTATGCTATCATCACCTGTCTTAAATACATAACCATTCCTGTATTAAACTTCATCTGAATAATTTTTCATACATTTCCATGAAACATTTTACTGAAATTCAGAGAAACTTATGGCTAACCTTCATAACAGGTCGATACTGGCAATGCTGCGCAAAGCCTCTCCCATCCTGACACCCCATCAGGGCCAAGCTCAGGTCAGGGCACCCGACACTCAGCTCCAGGATTCAGCGCCTCATTTACCTGCTCCACCTCTAGGACAATAATTTGGGACACAGAGACTAGAAGCACAGTCTTCCACTGTTTGCCACCACTTTTAGTTGAGGCACTGTGTGTTCCTAGAATGCTTCCATTAGATTTGTAATTTTCCGTTGTTTTAGTGCAAAATCAAGCAGGATGAGCTGTAATCACTTCCGAAATTGATGTTAATGTGATGACAAATTGCTCCAGGACCTAAAATCCTTTTATTCAGTTATGCTGGTTTTGTCACTGGGGTACTGCAACAGTCTTTTTTTTTTGATGGGCAGGGGAGGCAACTTCTAAAGTATCTACCACTTGCTGTCAAGTTAGATTGTGTCATGTTCTTACTGAAACATGGCATAACCCATGGCCAACCTTCTCATTCTCAAACAGCAGGCAGCAAGTATTATGCTGCAATAGAAAAACCTCAAGTCTTGGAGATCACCTCCGTGTCTTTTTTCCAGACTACACCATGGACAGAAACCCTAAGACAACTGGTACGAGTTGGTTCATGTTCACGACATCCCTGAGACAGCTGGCACATTACTCACAACTACAGCACTTAGTGTTCAACCCAGATCCCTCAGCTGTGCCTATGGTAGCAAGCAGCATACTGCAACAGGAGCAGCCCTGCAGAGCAAAGCAGGTGGTGCTGGGGATCAGACATTTATATCGCGTGTTTTGGAGGGGACTGTGGGGGGTCTAGTGCTACAAACTGAACATCCCTTGTTGGAGTGCATCATGTACATAATTTCATCCAAAAAGAACTTAGGGTGCTCCAAGGCCACTTTCAAACTAAGCTAAAGCATAGCATGAGGGCATAAGGGATGACCAGAATATACCTGTCCAAAGTCCATTTTTGATCTGAACTGAAATCCTTGTACAGGTGCACCCCTGTGATCCCAAGTGGGATGCCTACAGCCCTAAGACCTCTCAATTATTATTTTTTTTTTAATGGTTATTCACCTTGACTTACTGTGGGAATACAACAGAAGATTGGCGAGGAGGATTGTAAACACGCTCAAGTGACTTGCGGCTAGGGTGCCGAAAAACACATCTATCACACCAATTGTTGCTTAGCTCTGTATGCTTGACATGTAGAATGTCTGCACTTAGATTACACAGGCCTGTGAGAGACTCAGAGGCACCTTACTGAACATCCTTAAGATTTCTGCCCTGCTGTGGGAAAGATCAAAGTACAGCGGAAAAGTACGCTTGCAAAAATCCTGGATATATACAGGCAAAAGCAGCAGGCCTGAGATCTCTTTCTTTGTCTCTTTCTGTCTAGAAAGCATTGAGCTCCGTGGTGCCTGCGTCCCCACTTGCATGCCTCTACCCAAGTGTTGCTGTGGAGATCCCCCAGGTCACGAGGTAACGAGAATAAATTTGCTCTTTGCATTTCACCCGTGGCCTGTGCTGGCACACCTACACAAAAGTGAGAAGACTGCATTGCAGTCTCCCACTATGATGCTTTCAGAGCATGAAAAGGAGCATGTGCTGCATGCCCAGGGACATGCACGCAACTATGAAAGTGTGAGGATTACTAAAAAGCAGAAGGTCTGTCCAAGCAGTGATTGCCCAAATTATGCAGTTCAGGTCTCTTCTCAAGAACCAGTCAAGAAAGTTTAGGTTTCCTTGGGGGTAGGTCACCTGGTTCACTCCAGACGGGAGCCTGGAAGTGAACTAGTACATATGCAACGAAAATGATCATGGTACCAGGACACTAGACTAAAATGAGGTATACAATAAATTCACAATCACAACCATCCAAACCATGAAACCCTTTAATCCCTTGTACATGAAGATTACATGTATACAAGTGCTAATGAAGGAGGGGACTGGGAAAGGGAAGCACTGTTTTCTTTTATGATATAGGCCTTTCAAAGCATTAGCTAGAAACTTACACATCATCTTCCAGCTTGGTGTTCAGTTACACTCTGAATTACACTAAATTTGGGGTCTGATCCTTTGACAAGACAGCTTTTTGAGTAGTTGTAGTGCTAGGGCCTCAATAACAGGCCCTGAAACAAAGTTGACCTCTAGATGAACCTCACAACTAAGTTACCCATTATTAGCATCTGTTAATTAGTAAAATCTGTATCACCATTAGCGTTAATTATTAGTATCTGATCATTAACAAAGTATGTATGCTCACTACTGAAAGATGTATCTTAGACAAAATGTAACCAGTAGTGAGGATGAGATGCTGTGAGAGTATGTATCCAGCTTCTCTTGTTTGGCCTGTTGGAAACTCCCTTGGTTCTCCCCCGCCCGGAGCCCTGGCCAGGCTTTGGGTGGAATCCAACAGGAGGGTGAAACCAGATGTTTCCCCTCAAAACAAAGGTGCAAGTTATTCTGGCTTGCTGATTTTTGGTATATAAGGCTGGGCCCGCTCACAGCAACTTTGGAAGCCTCACCTATGGGTGGACGCACCGCGTAGGATTTCCCACTTGCCGGGACAGGCTCTCCAAATCCTCCCTGCAACCGGGGCTGCCCAGTGACTGTGGATATGGATGATGGTAGCGTATGCAACTGGTGAGGTATCTTCTTAATCACTATTCTCCCCTTTGTGTAGTAATGATTAGGTGCATTAACTGTATGTAGTAATAATTAAGTGTACTATTCTGTATTTTTCTTATTGCCTATTTTCTGTATTACTTGGTTATATCCTTTAATTATTAACAGTAAAATAAGCCTACTCTTTTCACTCTGGTGCTAAGTTTAACTGGCATCCTCGATCAGCAGAACAGTAGTCAGATGCCATGACTTCAAAAGGGCCTCTCAAAAATAAGGGAGTACACGAAAAGGTGGCCAGTGATCTTCAACTCAGATGAAAGATAATGCATCCAGAGAAAAATAATCTAAATTAAGGGCACACAATGCTAAAACTGGAACTAGAAGTTGCAACTCAAGTAAGAGAGAGATCCTTAGGTTAACACTTACAGCTCTCTAAAGACTTCAACTCAACATGCAGCTGCAACAACAAAAAAAGCCAGTAAAACATAAAAGCAAGAGTCATTTTCAAACTATAAATAGAACGCTGGTACACCCACATCTCAAGTACTGTGGTACTAGTCTTCACACCCCAAAAAAGATGTAGCAGAATTAGAGCAGGTAAAGAAAAGGACAACTAAGACGACAAAGAGAACGAAGATATTAAGGTGGGTGAAACTGCTCGCTTTGAGGAAAAGGCTGCGGGTGGATTTAGTTGCACTTCACAACCATAAAGGACAAAGTAAGTGGAAACTGTTATTCACCAAACCCTGCAACACTGAAGCTGGGAACGGTTTCTTCAGGCACATAAAAGTAGCAATGTACTTTTCTATGCAGCAAGCAGAGAACTTCCCGATCTTGCTTCCATTCCACAAGAGGTTTGGAGGCAGACAGTGTAAGTTGGATCAGAAAGGTATTCAATAAATTCACTGACAATAGGTCTATAAATGGATATTTAGTAGGACTAGGCAGAGCTGTACTTCTAATATCCCAGATACAATTCTGCATACTAGGGGAAGACAAAGACTATGGACTGTGGCAAGGCTGACCTGCTTTCCCTAAATAGCCTCTGCTACGACTGTTGGGCTAGATGAACCATCAGTGTGATCTACCAGGGTACTTCTTATGGTAGTGGTGAGCATACTTCAAGGAACCTCCAAATGGGCAGAAACAATAAGCTTTTAAAGAAAAAAATCACCTTCCCCAATTTCAATAAAAGTCTTATAAAGAGAGGAGGAAAAAAAGTTTTCATTGGCTTTTCATAAAGTAAATTTCGTTTTGTCATATATTCACATAGCAATTTACCTTCCAAAGTGTAAAAAAAGCCCAAACCAAAACAACAATAATCTACCCATTTTCAAAATTCTTGTGAGCTGTCTTTCTGCTCCTTTGCCCCCAAATTGCTAATAAATTTTCTATCATTTTCTTCATAATGGGGGTTTGGTTCAATATCCTTGCCCACCGGTCCCTTTCATGGCCCATATGAACCCACTCCAGTTCTCAGATTTAAGGAAGATTAAGAATCAGAGCTGCAAACTTTATTCAAATTAGAACAAGATGTTAACGTATGCCGTGATAGTATTTTCTGTCCTCTATAACTTTTTTCTTTTACTGCCACTGCATAAGTGAAGGTTTTCATTCAATTCCTGGTAATGACATTCGCATCTTCCCTATGAGTTGACAACTTGTAAACAAGTTGCAGGAATAGTCCAATGTCTTCTTACATGTATTTTTTTAGCTTTGTAAAACTGAGCATAATTTGACACCTTTTTGCACATTTAGTCAGCAATTCCTTGGAGTCCTTTAAGACAATTTTGCAGGCAGCTTCTGGAACATCTTTTTAAAATGTTTCTGAAAGTCCCTCTCCAGAATACTTTGCTATATACTTTTGCAGATCAAAGTCTTCTGTGTTCAGTATAAATTTCAATACAGTTATGGTATGTAGGAGCAAAACTAGATTCAGTCCACTATATCTTTCAAACAGCATTGGCATTTAGTGGTTGTTGAAATTCTTTTAGCAACAGGATTTAAGATTGTGCTGGATTCCAGTAGCGTGGTGAATACCCTCTGCCAAAAGATTGAGATGACTTGGCCAGTCTCCTCCCTCCCTTCCCCCTTTCTCATTTTGTTTCTTGCTTGAATAAATGGCAGAGACCTCCTTTTCATGATTTTCTCTACTTTTCTCTGAAGCTGACAGTAGCTGCCTAGAAACAATAGCTTCCTGCACCACACACAAAATTTCTACCAGCACCTTCTACCAGCATGTTTTCAAATGGTACCCATTTGCCCTTCATGACCCACCCTGTCAAATAGTGTTTTGCTGTTTGGGGTTTTTTTTTCCACTTCCCTTACTTTACTATATTATGTTTAGTAATAATATTTACCAATAATTTATTACAGAACTGCTAACTGTTGCTCCTAACTAATAGTCAGAAGCCTTTACTCTCACACAAGTTTAAAGCTTGCATTTTTCCCTTATCTTAACAACGTTCTAAAAGCACAAAGCAACAAGAAAACTTTAAATAATATTTTAATTCTTCTCTGTGTTTGATGAAAGCTTATTGTAACTTAAAAAAACATCAGGCTGTGATTTATAGTCACATCATTCATCACCACCTGAAATTCTATCCTATTAAAATGTCAAAATGAACCAAGAAGTTCAATTCATAGAAGTATAGAACAACATACAAACACAACCCAAAATCAAAGCACAAACCTGGAGTATTCCAAAACCTAAGTGTGCATGTGCTTTTCAGACTGAATTCATTTCCACTGCCCTCCTCCTAGAGCCAGAGATCCTCATCACTGCATCACTATGCATGCCTGCATCTCTAGCAAGCACTTCTATAGATCGGCCGGAAACACACCTCAAACTCCGTATGTAGTTCAGCCACTAAGGATAAAGTAACGCATTTTAGTGACTGCAAAATGTGCAGCACTGTGCAACAAAAACTCTAAAGCCAAGCTCTGGAAAGGCACAAGTATGTAACCACCTTGCTTCTAAAGAAAAAGTTTTAAACAAAGCCCACCTCCCTCCAATCACACATTCAGTGTGTTCATCCATCGAAGGCAACTCCTAACATGCTATCGGGTAAGTAACAAAAGACCGAAAATACTCACACTTCTGATACCCGGGATTACACAGAGCTGTCAGTGCCTGACGAGACCCATGAGAAACTCAAACTTGCACTTGACAAAGTTTCAGTGGGATTACTGATAACTTGTAAGCAGGATAACCGTTCCACATGTGAAAAGCATGACCACCCACCCATAAAAATGAAACCAAGGTAAAAGATTTTTTGTTATCTGCAAGTTACCTGAAGCCACTTGTTACTGCTTGGGATCAGACAATTAGTTTTACAGTGTTGTTGTTGCAGAAGTGGCAAGGAATGCAGCAGACTGTTCCCTTTACAAGTCTGGGAAACTTAAAAGCATCTTATGCCTGATGCAACCAGAACTGCCACTAGGTAAAAACAACAAGCTATACTAAAAGGATATTATTCAAATAAAGCAAAATAAAAAAACCCTCTACTACCATACTCAAGCCTTTAAGCAGCAAAATCTTAATTCTTCTTTCTCCAGAGTCAAAGATAAGATCAGACTCAGTGTTGCTAAACAAGACCCAGTTCCAAAAAAACCCAAAAAGACCCAAAAAAACCCCAGGTGGCGTAATTACTAAATCTAACTGTTAATTCACATTATTTAAAATGTCACTTGAAGTTTTGGCTGCACACACAACACACAGTTTTAGAGTTATCTTCAAGAACCTCTACCTACTCCTTTTAACTAAGCAATTCTAAAATTAACTTGGGTTCCTAGCAACATGAAACAACTGAATTTGGACTGTAATAGTAGTTATCAAAAGTCTTCTAGGCATGTTCTACTCATGTAAATGATTCAGTGCAATACACACATTAAAAAAAAAGAACTGATAAGCATAAGCTTGATAAATTAATCCTCTTTTCCAGGAAAGGAATTTTAATGTAAATTTTCACACAGCTTTATTACCTTTTGTCTAACATGCAAAATCTAGTTTTACATATTTAGCAATGACCAAATTCAAAGACAGCAAAATTAACTCCACGGAACACTTTGTAACAGCGAAATGGCAATGCCATCTTTGTAACACCCTCCCAGAGAACTACTACCTGTGGCTGCTCTGTTTCCCAGGAGCAATTACCAGGCCTGGAGAAGAGTGGCACAAGAAAAGAACATCTAGCTCCTTGTTCTACCTCCAATGGTGGCTCCACTTGAAAAAAGCATGTAACATGGCAGGTGTACTTCGCTGACTCCAAGTAAATCAATGGTTTATGAATGTTCAAAGCCACAACTGACCTGTTTATCATGATACCTTCTCAGGACATGAACAAAACAAATTTCCAGGGTCTAAGACACAGTCAGTACTGTCTTATAGCTAAACTGATGACAGAATTCAAAGCGTCCCTTTACAGAGGTCAAAGGTGTAGGAAAAACATGTCAATCACCTGACTATATACTGGGAACACTATAGGAAACTCTAGGCTTTTTAATTCTTCAGTGGAAATAAAAAATAATACTCTAACAGCAATATAAAACTATGAATGTTTTAAGGAAAGGAACAATGACACAAAAAGAAGGGAGAGCACACATACCTGTACATACACAATATGAACTGGTTTGAGGATGTAGCTAACAGCAGTTTAAAACAATCTACATCTGGATTGCAATCGTTTTGGTTCCTGTCCTCCCTCCCTTCCTCACTTCCCTACAACATCTAACTAGAAACTAACACCAATACACACAAAAAGCAGCCCAGAGTTTAAGATGTTTAACAGCTGTGAAATCACACTGATAGTCAAAATTAACTGTAGCCAACTTAATTATGATGACTGTCTAACAGTCTTGCATAAGTATAAAAATTTCTACCAAGACCCAGGAAAAATTGATCCAAACAGTATAGCCAGAAACATTTCTTTTAGTGTCTATGTTCTGTTCAGTATTGAGAACAATTTAAATAAAGCCCCAAATACCAAGTCACAATAAAAGTTTGGAATATATAAATGCAAGCAAATGGTTTAAAATTACATTGGAAGGAACCATAACTATTTCCTCCAAAAACCTAAATACTTCTGAAAAGACACATGTGGTAAAACTGGAAAACATACATCAGCTTTCAAGCAAGCAAAAAGAATTGTTCATACACCTGAGAGCTTGTTCATGTTTTTGAAATAGATCATCAGATACAACAAAGAAGGTATTACAGCTCCATAAAAAACTTCTACCCTACAGCTGAAAGTATGTACACTTCCAAATAATTTTAACTATGCTACAGAGGCACAATGAGAAACTGGCTATTAAAAGACAATGTCTTCTTAAGAACTCCTCAGTTTTAAACTACAAACACCATCATGCTTGGCCATATATTTTGTTTACTACACATTCTCCCTACTGGACAAAATCAAGACTGCTTGGTAGTCCTTACTGTGGACTTATGTATCCTACTTTTGGCATTACATTAGAAATTTAGCTTAACTCCGAAAAGCTAGCATAAACCTTTAACATCTCAAAAGTCACTGAATTCTCTTCCTCTATGAGCTAAACATACTGAGAACAATTACAGTGAACACTACATACTGGAGTTCACCATGGGTTCACCACAGCATTCTCTTCCTGATCCTGAGTCTGGTCATACAGTACAGTGAGGAAGACAAGATAACCCAACAGACAGTAAGATGGGAAAAAAAATTTTGAAAAGAACAAACACACTTTATTATATAAGCAGTACACATTTACAGAGGAAGAACTTAAGAACAAAGGAATGAAGCAAGTTTACTCCGTTCTGCTACTTATGCCTCAAGCTCAAAAAAATCACAGTGGCACATCCCACAGGTCAAGCCAACACATATACTACAGATTTTGTGCTCCAGGAAAGGAGCTCACCTGGTAAATACTCATTTCTCAACACTGTCCTATGGTAAGTAAATGTATTAGAACTCAAAAGGCTCATTTATTTTCTAGAGCAAATAGAAAGAGATACTTTTGCAATGAATTACTATTGTCAGGCATGACCTCTTCCTGACGATTCATCATCTCTTCCCACCTTGACAAGGTGGGAAACCATGCTTGGTGCCCTAGCAGCGTGGCAAAGTCTTCAGTTCATAAAGGCGTAAGAACAAAAGACAAATGAAACTGGGCCCAGGCAACAGGCCATCGAGAGAGTGGGTGGAAAGAGCAATAACTTTACCTATCAAACAGAAACAAAGGATAGATTCCCCACCTCCCCAACATGATTAGAGGGGAAAAAACATGCAATACAAGCTGTGTAATCCTAGCAGCCACATAAGACATTATTGCCAGTATGTAATGCTGCATTAAACACACTTATGGAACAAAGAGAAGATTCTAGGAAGATTAGGACTCAACTCTTGTCATTCAAAAGCTATTTATACAAAATACAGAAGGCCTACATAAATATATGAGAATCTGTGACTTGCACTAAATCCACTTACTGCAAAACAAAAACTGAACGCTTTAAAAGTGATTTCAAAAAGGACACAGAAAATTTCACACATCCTCCTGGTCAACACTTCTCTAGGAACAATCCCCAGAAACTCACGACGTAACAGTACGAGAACCTACACCAGATAAGTAGCCTAAGCATTGGACCCATTAGCTTGATCAGCATTAGCAGACTTGAAACCCTGTGTGTGATCTGCCACTATGGAAGGACAAAGACACACTGTGTCCATATGGCTTACATAGGGATTTGGTAATTGAGTCAAATGACTTAAATGGGGTAACAAAAAAGTCTTAATCACAGGGAACTAACGGATATGTCGCCAAAGGAAAGAATAAAGGCACTTTGCCATTTAAATATATCCTCAAGAGGTTGTAAAATAGGGTGACTATTCAAACCTGAACAGAATTTTTACAGTGTCATTATGCTTTCTAACCTGCTATAAAATCATTGCTGCTATTGACAGTTGTACATAAAAACCAAGATCATCATACAGGATTACCTAGAGGACAGAAGGTGCTACAGACCTTTCAACTCTGAGAAACATTAATTTCACAGAAGCTGGGCTTTAAAGAAAAAAATT
The DNA here is from genome assembly GCF_031877795.1 of Strix aluco. NCBI lineage: Eukaryota > Metazoa > Chordata > Aves > Strigiformes > Strigidae > Strix > Strix aluco. The sequence continues at coordinate 11,758,005 of NC_133971.1, read as the reverse complement.
ACAGCCCTGATCATTACAAAAATTTAGTCTCACTTGTGTATGAAAGTGAAACAGTTACCATGATGTTTTGGCAAGCCTAAGGAGAGGAGGAGCTGCCAGTAGGTTTTTGGACTAGGTGGATTATCTTCAACCGTGACCTGTTCCAGATGCTTCAGAGACAAGTGAAGAAAATTCTTAAGTAGGCAATTAAAAATAACACAGCCACAGGGAAGATTTCTTCCTACCTCCCGTCAGTTAGAGGTTATTTAAACTACAGACTCAGGAAGAACAGAAACTACCTTTTACAGTTGCTGGTGTGGTTTTTTTTAATTTTTAGTGTAAAATTAGATATTCCTACCATCCTTCTTAAAATTCTGCTATGCTTCTAGCCTCCGTTTCCTCTGGTAACAAGCTCCACATGACAATTGTACCTAGTCTATTCTCCTTTATGAGTTTTAAGTTTCCTCCTTCACTAACAGCTCTCCTGGTCTTGTATTACGATCTTTCTTTTTTACACCATTTGATTGTTAATCCCTAAAAATTCAGCATTTTTCCTTTCCTAGTTCAGTCAAATCTTCAGTCACCCTTCCAATTACAAGAATGTCCCTTCTCCTCATGCCTGTTACATTATTTCTGACACAGTGAGATCAGAATCATATTCCCTGCCCCCGCTTTCAAAATGAGCAAATATATAATTAATTTCTAGGTAGTATTTCAGATCTGCAAAGACAGAGAGAATAGTAACAGCCTGAGGATGAAACGGACAGAACCCAATTGGACTGAAAAAGTAAAGGAAAAACACCAATCAGCCTACTAAAGGGCTGCAAGGCATAAGAGATTTATCCTATTTCAGCAAAAAATGAATTTATGGGGAAAAAAAATGTGAGATAGTCTTTCTCCAAGTAGTTATATAGGTCTCTGTCATCATTAATGGGATAATGCACAGGAAGTGCAGATACAGGTATAAGTTTACGCATAAAGCAGTGGGCTATTACTATCATTTGATTAAAAGGAATTTGTCAGCAGACAAATGACCATATTTAGACCTCAATAAGGAGCATCTTCTGGACAGGAGCATTACTGCAGGTCTTGCAAGTACCTTCTGACTCCTTCCCCACCTCCCTAAGCTTCCATGTGATAAGGCACATTTTTCAAGATTGGAAATGCAGCCCATTCTTAGCCATTTGCAACTAAAATGAAGTAGTTCTTTCCCATCTCCAAGGTAGAAATAAGTAGTAAATTTCAGTAACAGAAATTATTATAAAAAGCCAAACTAGCTGACCACTTAGTATGCTCTTACATGAACATAACTTGTTATTCCAATTATAACTGGAGATAATATTTGCAACTCTAGATAACATTTATACCAATGTTTACCCACTGAGAAAAAACAGATACACAGCAAGCATCTCTGCAGCGTCAGTCCTTGAAAATGTTGGGTTTTATCCAAACACTGATTTTCATGTGGTTTTGGCCATGATTTCTAACAATGCCTTTCATTTGTACAACATCTATTTTCTATTCAGTCCTATAAGAAATCTCTCATGAAACATTTAAGACTAATTAGAACTCATCAAAACAAAAGAATATGTAACTTTTCTTTCCAGAATGTTCTCATCTCATTCTCACATTTATTGTGTTTTGCATGTCTTTGCAATTTTGTTGTAGTGAACAAGTATGACTTGTTAACATTGATGTTTCATAAAAAGAATGCTTTTCAGTCAGGTTTTCGTTTTATTTAAAGGAAAACAGAGTTATCTGGAATTAATAAAACTCTGTATTCAGAAAAGCGTTTAACGTAACTGGTAGACAGATGGGGAAAAAATGCATACTTTTCCAAATCAACCCATTAACAAAGTAAAACTTTATTCTTCTCTGGATTTGACAAATAGGTAAATAAGGACATTTTAAAGAATTACTATACCTACCTCTCAAAATAATATTTAGTTTTAAAAAAAGACTCCCTATAGATCCAACAACATGTAAAAAAAAGCCCAGACCAACACACCACTTTCTCCAAAAGTTTCTTAAACAGTTTTAATTGTGCAAGGGTAGCTGGTATGATACACAGCCCTGATTCTACCTAGGATACAGTTCTGGGTAGAGCAGATCCAGGTAGCTCCCTGTTACTGAACCAGAAGATCATATGTAAAGACTTCCACTTCATCCTGGCCACACATTTCCTACATACCAATATTGTTTGGGTCACAGATCCCTCTGTGAACTATTGGAACTCACTAACTGTGTAGTAAACTATCACATCCAAAAGTTTTCTATCATGTTTAGTGAATCAAATTATTAATTAATGTATTAAAACATCAAAAGAAAAAAAAATCACTGGCCACACTGGATGGGAGAAAGAGTTTGTCGGAACAACACAGCTGACAGAGGCACAGACAGCAAGACCCTCCCCTTGTTAGAAGCAGCTAGATCAATTTCGATTGCCTGTGCAACCACAGCTCAGGTTGGAAACCTACCTTCTGAAAGACAATGCAATCTAGTGCTGGCTGTCCTTTAACACCTTTCTCAAAATGCTCCCTGACACACACCTAGGACAGTTTCTCCTACAGTTTCATAGGAAGAGAATGACACAAAGCTGCAGTAGCCTGAGCCAGAATGGGGCATCTCCTCCACCTGTCCCAATAAAAACCAAGCAAACCTCACAGTAACCAGGACCCACTAATTGGTATGACACTGCAATCTGGTTGCTCACACAAGGACCAAGCAAACATAAATACGCAAAACCTTATAGTTTGAGGAACTGCTGTGAAGGCATCCCCCCCCCCAGTCTATTACTCATGTGTAATATATTTAATGTGCTGCATAGCATGTGTGATACAGCAAAATACGTAAACAACTAACAGTAGCAAAAATAAGTATTGTTACAGTCAAGAGTTACTGTCCTCACTCCTGACATTAAAAGTGAGCAGAACCCTGCAGAGGGGGCAAAAAAACCCAGCAAAGCATTCTCATAGCTTGTTTTCCAAAGGCATACAAACCAAACAGTAACATTTATTACAAGTTCACAAAGACCTCAGCAAAACAGTTTTACAAGTTGCTACAGTGAGGTTTTCTGAAACCCCAGACAGAGATCTGCAGGAGTTATGCAAATAACTGCCAGACCTATCAGATTCTTCAAATGACACACAAGCCATTAAGCACAAATTGAGGGCTTAGGTTTAGCACAGTGTCCAGCCAACATCAACCATTATTTTATTGTAGGGTTGAACTACAGTATGGGACACAAGAAAGCCAAGCTGCATAGAGCTTGTTGGCTGCTTGTTTCCTGCCTCATGACAAAACCACGCTAACTTCAGTGCCTTTGACCTCCAGATCTTTCTTCCCTTAGAAACATCTGCTTATTCCTTAGCAAGTTCCTGAAACCTGGAGAGAAAAAAAAAAAAAATTTCCAGAAAATCCCAGCAGAACCCCACCCTGGTTTAGCAGGCTTCACAGACCTCACAGAGGCCAAGAACAGATGACATATTCTCACTCAAATTAAAGAGCTGAAGTCATGAGTGACCTGCTATTGATTCAGCCAGTGAACTTCCCGTTTCAATTCTCTCCTACCAGACAAATCTGAAGAGTTAGCACCCTAAACCTGTCACACACACACCCCCTTTATTCACATGTATTTCTAGACAGCACCAAAGCTCCTCCCACCAGGAGATGCTGGGCACGATGTGAAACACTGGATCCCCAACGGAGAAATAACAACCCACAGGCATAAACAGCAAGCGCTCTTCTCACGTTTTAGTCATAAAGAGCATGTGAAATAACACCACCAAGCTTTTTGTCAAGGGACGTAAGTGTCCAAAGGCATTTCTGTCAAGCCATACTGTCGTGTCGTGCCCGTATGCCAGAGCAATCAGAAGTTGTTTCTTTACGTTAAAGGCCTTTCCTCCCTCCATCGCCTCATCCCCACCCCCTGCCAAAAGCCGCCCGGGCTCTCCTCCCTACCCACGCCCCTCTCCCCCCGAACCCCCTCACACCCACTGCCGCCCGCACACCGCTCCCGCTCTCCCCCCGCCGCCCCCGCCCGCCGCCGCCGCCGCCGCCCTGCCGCAGCCTCCCCGGCCCCAGCGGCCGACGCCGCTCGCGCCCCGCGCAACCGCCCTGCGCCGCCCAGCGCGAGCGCTCCCCCGACAACCGCAGCGCGCGCCAGGCCCGGCCACTCCCCGGCCCCGCGCACACAATGGGCCCCGCGCGCAGCCCCCCCCTCCCCCCGCGCGCCGCGCACCGGGGCGGCGGCGGCGCCCGGCCGGGGTCCGCGGCCGCTCCGCGGGGCCGGCCCCTCCCGTCGCGCCGGCCCCACTGACCATCGCTGCGCTTGATCTCCACGTAGATCCCTATCTGGATCTTGCCGAAGTTGGCCGCTGCCATCGCTTCATGGGGCTGCCGGGGAGACCGCAGGCGCTGCCGGCCGGGCGCAGGGGGGCGGCGGGGGGGTCGCGCGGTGGCGGCGGCACCGGTACCGACCGCGGCGGCTCTGGCAGTGCGGGAGGGAGGGGAGGAGGAGGGAGGGAGGGACGGAGGGGAGAGGGAGGAGGGGGAAGAGAGAAAAGGCGCCGGCCGGATACAACAGGCGCTGGCGGCTCCTGCGCCTGCGCGTCTCGCCGCGGCGTCACGGCAGGGCCGGCCCAGGGCGGGGAGTGGGGGAGCGGAGGCGCCGCGACTGTCGCCGGCCGCCCGCGGTCACCGCCGCCGCCTCCGCCCCCGCCTGCCTCGGCGGAGCGGGGCGCTCGGCCCGGGCGGGTCCCCAGCCCCACACACCCCCCCCCCCCCGCCGCCGTCGCGGCGGCGCCCGGTGTGCTCCCCCCCCCCCCCCCCCCGCGGCATCTGGGAGCCCCGCCCCGCCCTCGCCCCTGGTGGCCTTGCCCGAGGCTGTGCCCGCACGGCCGCCCTTCGCGGCACCTCCGCCAGGCTTGTACAAGATGGGTGGCCCCGCTGCCGGGGAGCCGGCGCCCCGCGGGAAAGCCCCGCTCCTGGCAGCCCTGCCTACTCCCCGCTCGCTAGGGCCCGGGCCCGGGCCGGGAGAGGCTCGTTCCAGCCGCGGGCCGCCTGGGCGAGCCTCTATCTCTGGTCCTGTCCCCGACTGAGACGCACAGGTGGGCCCGTTTGGCACCACTGAGGTGCTCTGCAGTTTTAATGCAATGGCTTTATCTACCTACTGTCTGCTCATACGGCTGCCGTGGACCAAGTAGAGCAGCTTAGAAGCACTCCTCGTGCTCCCCAACCTGCCAGCAGCCCTCAGGTCCAGGGAAGGCCGTGCTGTCAACAGCAGCCATCCATCTTTGCCACACAACTGGCCCGTGCATTTGTACAGCTTCAATAAAAATCAAAACACGCTTCATGTTCCTAATTTCCGTATAATGACTCCTGTACCTCAGTCAAGCCACTTCATTAAACGCTGTCACTTGGGTTTCTCTTCCAAGGGCAGTTCCTGACATGATGAAGCCATCACTGGTTCAAAATTCTCCTTTCTTGGACAGCTTCCTAGTCACCTTGAGCGGCATCACGATAAATACCCTAAACACAGAGCTTCTTCTTGCCCAGCAAAACCAGTCTATTAAAAATAATCTCCCAATCCATGCTTCAACAGGTAATACGTAACGACAGCTGACACAGTGCCACACCCCTCCCCCGAGAGCTGCACCCTCCCACCCAGCCTGTCACCCTCCTTGCCTCAAGTCTTCTCCCTGCCTCCACTGTCAGTTTCATACTGAAATCAGTACGATACCCAGCAAGTCAGAGTCCAGAAATTATGGCTGCCAATTCCTATGGAGGAGAGACAGACAGACAGAGAGAATGAGCAAGAGTGCAGCCCTGTGAAGAAGGACTTGGGGTAGTGATGGATGAAAAATTGGACATGAGCTGGCAATGTGCACTCACAGCCCAGGAAGCCAACAGTATCCTGGGCTGCATCAAGGGAAGCATGGGCAGCAGGTTGAGGGAAGTGGTTCTCCCCCTCTACTCTGCTCTGGTCAGACCCCACCTGGAGTACTGCATCCAGCTCTGGATTCCTTAGCACAAGAAAGAGATGGACCTGCGTGAGCAGGTCCAGAGGAGGCCACAAAGATGATCGGGGGCTGGAGCACCTCTGCTGTGAAGAAATGCTGAGAGAGTTGGGGTTGTTCAGCCTAGAAAAGAGAAGACTCCAGGTAGACTTTATTGCAACCTTTCAGTGCTTAAAGGGAGCTTCTAGGAAAGGCAGAGACAGAATTTTTACCAGGGCCTGTAGTGACAGGACTAGGTGTGGTGGGTTGACCCAGGCTGGACACCAGGTGCCCACCAAAACAGCTCTATCTCTCCCCTCCTCAGCTGGACAGGGGAGAGCAAATATAACAAAAGACTCGTGGGTCAAGATAAAGACAGAGAGAGATCACAGGCGAAACAGACTTGACTTAGGAAAATCAGTTTAGTTTATTACCAATCAAATCAAAATAGGATAATGAGAAATAAAACCAAATCTTAAAACACTTTCCTCCCACCTCTCCCTTCTTCCTGGGCTTAACTTCACTCCCTATTTCTCTACCTCCTCCCTCTGAGCGGCACAGGGGAACGGGGAATGGGCGTTGCAGTCAGTTCATCACCCATTGTCTCTGCTGCTCCTTCCTCCTCTCACTCTTCCCTGCTCCAGCATGGGCTCCCTCCCATGGGAGACAGTTCTCTATAAACTTCTCCAGCGCAAGTCCTTCCTATGGGCTGCAGTTTTTCATGAGCTGCTCCAGCGTGGGTCCCTTCCACGGGCTGCAGTCCTTCAGGAACAGACTGCTCCAGCGTGGGTCCCCATGGGGTCACAAGTCCTGTCAGCAAACCTGCTCCAGCGTGGGCTCCTCTCTCCACGGGTCCACAGGTCCTGCCAGGAGCCTGCTCCAGCGTGGGCTTCCCACAGGGTCACAGCCTCCTTCAGGTGCATCCACCTGCTCTGAGTGGGGTCCTCCAGGGGCTGCAGGTGGAGATCTGCTCCCCCGTGGACCTCCATGGCCTGCAGGGGCACAGCCTGCCCCACCATGGGCTGCACCAGGGGCTGCAGGGGAATCTGCTCTGGTGCCTGAAGCACCTCCTGCCCCTCCTTCTTCACTGACCTTGGTGTCTGCAGAGTTGTTCCTCTCACATATTCTCACTCCTGTCTCCAGCTGCAATTGCACTGTTTTTTTTCCCCCTTCTTAAATATGTTATCACAGAACCAGTGCCAACATCGCTGATGGGCTCGGTCTTGTCCAGCTGTCTTGGAGCCGACTGGCATTGACTCTATCAGACATGGAGGAAGCTTCTAGCAGCTTCTCACAGAAACCACCCCTGTGCCCCCGCCCCCCCCCCCCCCCCCCAAACCTTTCCATGCAAACCCAATACACAAGGGGCAATGGTTTTAAACTGAAGGAGGGTAAGTTTAGACTGGATATAAGGAAGAAATGTTTTATGATGTGTGTGGTGAGACACTGGAACAGGTTGTCCAGAGAAGCTGTGGCTGCCCCCTCCCTGGCAGTGTTCAAGGCCAGGTTGGACGGGGCTTTGAGCAACCTGGTCTAGTGGAAGGTGTCCCTGCCCATAACAGGAGGGCTGGAACTAAATGGTCTTTAAGGTCCCTTCTGATCCAAACCAGTCTATGATTCTATATACACACACACAAAATAATCGGAAGGGGGGAACTGACAGAAAGTTAAAACAAACAGCAACAACCATCTTGCACGGCTTGGTTGCTACTTGTATTGGCTCTAACTGGTATAAATCACCCTTGTAATGAAGCGCTAAGGAAAAATTAAACAAGTGAAAGTTTAATGCTTTTAAAAACTGGGTCTTACTTTCTTATCCTTGCCCAACAATTTTTTCATGAGAAATTTATGTCTGAATCACATTATTCATGGAAAGCATTGCTTACTATGGTTACGGTGGAATTATAATATTAAAGGTATCGAGGTATGTCCAGAAAAACTACTTTTGGTTTCTAGTTTAGTCACTGTCGGTTTAGACTACTGACAAATTCTGGGAAGAAATATCTCTTTGAAAATGATCTGATGCAATTAATGCCGTGCAGAGTCTGGTGCCTTTAAAAGGTCTTTTCTAATTATAGCAGAATTAAAGATATGCTTTTTTAACCTATAAATGTTTTTGCAATAAAAGCAAAATGAAATAAATGTTTCAGACTTACATAAGAATTAGGCCAGGAGTAACTCTGAATTTAAAAAAAAGTTTCTTATACCCACTAAAATTCTACAGCATTTCAATGACTTGAACTGAACACTTTATAATGTTCTTTTTACACAGATTCTACTCATAGACATACCTTTCATAGTTCAGCTTTGTTTTGGAGAAGTACTTGTGCTAGACTTGGATAGCCATTGCTTGGTCTCTGTTTAACTGTTATGATCAATTTGATTAAACCTTTTCTGATGTTTTTGTGTAATGTAAAAATAAAAACATTCAGATTCTAAGATTAGATGCAGAGTAATTGAAAAGCATATAATTTGAAATAGTTAAATAAGAAGTGATTAATTATTTTTCATACTATTTTCTCTGTCTATTCCATAAAGGTTAAACTGAAAAATTTGAGACACAAATGATATATAATATTCTGGAAAATTATTTGAGTCCTGTTGCTGCAGAAGTAGATAATTACTTTTACACACAAATGATCTCACTGAGGTAAAGGTGTATCTTAGAAATATATACTCAACCATAAGAATTTACAAAATCAGGTGCTACTCTAAAATAAAATAGAACATAAACATTTATCAATCTGGACTTAAATCCTGAAATCTTTGACATACTTTGGCCCTTTAAGAATGTTTAAGAATGTTCTAAACTTTAAATACAAATTTGAAGTTGACTCATGAAAATAAGATCCAAAATTATTATTTTGTTTTATGCTGTGTGATTTTTGTTATTGTCATAAAGCACATACGGAGGCTTTCATAGAGCAAGTCAGCAATGACCAGAAAATCTCTTGTGTCTCTAGAAAATGAACAGCAGTAGTAGTAAATGAATTGAAATATTTTTAAAATATGGCAAAGCATTATAGGAAATTTTCTTACACAAATAAAGATCCTTAATAGTTGGGGTTTTTTAAGCAAGTGCTGCTTTGTTTTGGAGAAAAAGCATGCAAAACTGTGCTCCTGAGTACCAGGTCTGTCTAACCTGATATTCTAAATATATGTCTCTTTTCACAGTTTTCGTTAACAATACTCAGTTCAGCATTAAATAGAAGAACAAAAGCTTTGAGGTCCACAGTTTAGTTATATATTTTTTAATTGAGGTACTGGAAAATTTTATTATATGCAGTATTCCATTTTATTGGTCCACTAACATAGACTTTCGCTGACCATTTTTTAGAAAGTATATTCACGGTTTCTAAAATAATGTCTGCAAAATTCCAAGAGCAGTACATATGTACTTTTTATGTGTCTGTACGTGGTGCTCTTGACAATACAGACAAATACTAAAGTTACTGAGGATTTGGAATTCAGTTCAAAACTTTGGCTGCTTTTGGATTAGTAAGATATGAAAAATAGTGGAAAATGATCATACACCAGTTATATTTCAACTATTGGCAGGAATTCTTCAGTTTTCAACAAACACTAGCATCTGCTTGCATTTCCTACAGACACAATCATATTAACTAAAATTCTTAATTCACTATATTTTGATGTCAAAACCAACTTATGAATACCTCTTCGATAACTTAAAAGTCATTGATTATTAAGGTTTTGAACTATTTCACAGCACTAGTGAACAAATATGATTAATCCCAGAACATGTTTGTAATCATACTGATATGAAATGTTTTCTTTTTAAAACTCAACTTGGAAAATATTTTTCTAGTTGCATGAATGCAACTGGTATTAAATATGTATGCAGGGCAGTCAACAGTGAGGTTAAAGGAACATGTGGTTGTAAGATTAAAAAAATCATCAACGTATTTATTACATAGAAACAATTTTAAAAAGGAACCACCATAGTACTGTAGCTTCTCAAGTCATCATGAGAACCTGTTGCAGCACATAGCACATAAAAGAACCGCAAAATTAATAATAGATGATTTCTTCCACTGAAGAAACGGTAAATATTCAAAAAGTGGCTGAAGTAGTTTGAGATCCCAGTTGCCCACTTAGACTGATAGATTCTTTTGCGAAAACAGTAACAGCTGAGCTGTCTCACAGATCCCTTCCTGCTCTTTTTTCCTTTTAAAGATCTCTTCAGCTGTATTGTATCGCTATTTAAAACTACCCCCTGCTGGACACAGCACTTCATGAGTAATAGCCCTACACAATGCCATCAGTGATAAAAATAGGAGAACCACCTTACTTATAGAGATTAAATATTTTAATGTATTTCCCACTGCTTTATTAGATATAAAAATCTGATTTTTCATGTAGCTACCTCTGAATAATAAATTCTTGTGATATTCATAAATTTGCATAGCTGCCTTATCTGAGAGTCAAAATGTTTTAAAACAGGCACTCAAAGCTTCATAACTAACCTTTTGTTTTCCACAAATGTATTCTGGATTCCATTACATTAAATGTCTACAAATTCTGCTCATTACCTGCAGGAAGTGAACTGATGACTCATTTGAGTAACAATGCTTTTGGGATTATAATTAAATAATTATATATTAGAAACAACATGGATGGTTAGGTTTAAACAAATATGTCTAAGCATAATAGGCTTCTCTGTATTAGAGAATGCAAGTACTGAAACTTGTTGCTGTAAAACTCAAACACACCTGTCATATGTCCACCTTAATAGAGCTGTCAGTGTGCTACCGTTATTCATGCCATCAAGACAACTGGAAGCATTAAGTTGTTCTTCAGCAGTGTTTTGCTAACAGAGCAAATTTGAGCAAAAGTTTGTAATTGCTCTCTGTTGGTCACTAGTGTCATCCCACAGCACTCTGATAACTCCTAACATGGCTTTTCTGGTCACTTGTATTTATGCTTCCTAAGAAGGTCAGGTTTTCTAAAAGCCTCTCATCTGCATGGACAAGGCTGTTTGTATCGATTTTGCCATTCTAGCTACTTTTCTTTTATTAGTGTATTTCCATGCAGCTTCTCAAGGTAATTCTAGATCTTGTCTTAAAAGAATCCTTTGAGCAGCATGCATGAGGGCTGGCATAAAGCCAGCATGATCAAGCCAAAGATAGTAAGAAAATGTGAGGCTCACTGACCTCTGCTGTTGTGAAGAACATCCCTCCACATACAGCAGTTTTGGTACACTTCTGCTGGTTTGGATGGTCAGCCAAAAACATGGAGAAAAGTAGTTATTGAGCAAATTTTCCCCTAAAGCAAATGCAAGTATGCAAACAAAATTGTTATTTCACTTATTGCTTTCTTATTCCAGAATAAGCTGCGCTTCTAAAGAACTTTTGCATGCAGAAAAGTGGAGCATTGCTAGATACTAATTAAAGAATCAAACAGTGAAGAAGGGTGTGAATGTATTCCAGCTTCTTCAAAGCAGAAGACATGAGAGAAACAAAGTGCATTAGGGAAAAGCACACCTCCTTCTCTTACCATGTCCTTCACTCCAGAGCTACATTTGTAGCCACGGTAACAACATCTTTTGCTTTTCCCTGTATTCATAGCTACTTGTGCCCATTGGCTGGATTAGTCATAACACGTAGCTAAAGTTAAAATGACAGGCCAGAAAAACCTCACTAGTTCAAAAGTCACAAAATGATAGAATCACTGAAGAATAGCAAAGCTGGATGTGCTTATTGCAGTAGACAGTGGTATGGTCGTTATGGCTCTGGCACATACATTACATATGCTCTTATTCATTCCATATGCTGCTGTTGAGTGTCTGGCCCAAGGCAATTATGTATCTGGGGTCACATTTTATTATGCTTTCCTATTGATTGTATGAAACACAGGCAGAATTCCTGCTAGATAGCAAACTGCTTCAGAAAAAAACATGAGCAAAAGCAGATGAACCTTGATCTCTGTCCAAGCCACTTGCTGCCTAGCGGTAAAACCAGAACTATATACTGTGGATATTTATATTTAGTCTTCATTCTCCTCTTTCCTTTCTTTTCTCCCTTCTCTCCCCTTTCCAAATCTTCAAGGAAAATCTCAGAGGGTTTGTGGTAAAACAGTGTCAGGCTGTTCAGCTGAGTGATAAATAGACATTTCCTACATGCTTCTGCTATCCAGTGTAACTTCTCTGTCAGAAGGAAATATCCTGTATCATATTACCTGTGAAAATAACTTTAGCAGGAATGCATCTGTCTTCTAGCTTCATCTAATAATTGCATCCTCTCCATACCCCATCAGTGAGGCTTCTGCAGCAAGTCATGTAGACCTAATCTGCCTCGTAAAAATTAAATGGTTTCTTTACTTGTTCTTAGAAGTTATCCTGTAGCTTCCTATATATTTCTTCATCATTAGTACACAGTATTAGCAAAACCAGATAGTCATCCCTGAGGTATTTTTGTCTTAACACACAATGTTTTAGCAAATTTTATGTTGAAATTTGAATTAATATAGATTGTCAATGTGCTTGTTTATGATTTTACTCCTTTTTAATGCCCTTTCATAAATCCAGTGTAACCTTTGTGTAATTAGCTAGAACTACATTGCACAGCACTATGGCAACACCCAAGCAGGCACTGGACTTGCTAGTGCACCCAGATGACATGGAACTCAGTCCTGAATATGCCCGTTCATCAACATACAACAGAGAGGTGAAAAAATTGCAAAAAGAACTTTTTACCGTTTCTGTCATGAGGCAGTCAGGACCTAAATTCAAGGTAAAAGGGTATTCTAAAAGAGGACAGTCAGTGGATTTGATTTGACATATGCTGGAAGATAACATTTGAAATAGGTATGATGATGCAGCAATCCCAAGCTTCCTTCTAAGACCTCTGAGAGTAGACATCCTTCTGCATACACAACTGGAGCACATTTCTAACTATAACGATTCATACATTTAGAAGTAAAAATAGAGAGGCAATTTTTTTAATCAAAGTCATTAAAACTGTACTATTCATCCCTACCGTCCTACAAGAGAGAAGTTGGTGCAGTCAGGTGCATGTTTCTTCTTGTGTTTTTCCATATAGCAAACTTCCATCAAATCTTCTCAAACAAAAAGAGATAATAAAAGTTGTTTTATTAAAAAAATTGCTACTAAATAGAATTATTTTCTTAAAATGTAATTGTGTCTAGTAATTTGATTACGTTAAACATTTACTCTTGCTTGATAGATTCCTTGGAAAAATTAAGGAATTTGCTTACAAATGGATTAATGCATGTTTTTATCTCCATTAACATCAGAGAACAAAAAAAGTTGAAAAGATTTATCAGTTTTTATACCTTTGCAAATCTGGCTGCATTTCCTATCCATTCACCTTGGAAACTAGACAGAAATGGTGTATGCAGATTATTCTGAGCAGTTGTGCATTTGACAAATTAAGTTGCTTGCGTTTATCATAATAAAGATTTTTAAAAGTGTCATAACATAGGCTATTTATATTTACAGAGCTCTTATGAGTTATGAACACAGCAAACCTAATGTTTTCTGCTTAAAGTAAAAAAAAAAAAAAATCCCAGACATCGTAATTACTTTTGTAATAACCAGAAAAGCTAAAAGTTATTAATGTCCTGTCTTCTATTCTAAGCTAGCCCATATGTTATTTTTTTATACAGTTAATAGGGGGTATAGTCAAACTGTGTTCCCTTTTCCTGGATTTCAGAAATGGTGAAGCTTATAAAACTGAATAACCCCACTGTCTTCCAGTCCCTAGGCAAATGTCTTACACCTCTTATGTGGCCAAAGGAAGGAGAAAGAAATACTATGATTGACAGAAATTACTGCTGTAAGTTCCCTGTCAAAGTAGATGTTAACCTCAGTACAGTTACAGCTGAACTGCTCAAATTTATTTGAAATCAAGGATTCCTTTACATTTGATGAGTACGAAGGCCACTGAAAGAACCTGGACTCTTTATGACAGTTGACATGGATAAACACCGAAATCCTACCTATTTCTAAGTAATAAGTGGCATTGGAATGGATTCTGTGGCACAGACATCTGTTGGGGTCAAAATACAAATGGAGTGAGATTGCACTTTGATGTGGAAGGGCTCCAGCAGGCATCAGTGCTTGGGCAAGTCCTTTCCTGCTCAGAGGAGGTGGCAGGAGTCCTGGGTCTCTCTGAAGCTGGAGTCACAAAAGCTCTCATATTGAGTTGTGGACAGAGGCACCTTCGAAGAAGATGTGGTGCCTGGCTCAAAGGCATGGCATGGCTATGGTCAAAGACAGCTGGAGAGGAGAGGAATTATTTGGAAATACCAGCATGCCTCAATACACTGTGAATCTAGTGTACAGTTCTTTCACCTTAATGTTCATAATGTTTCCAAGCTCACTGGATCAAGTGCATGAAGGAAGAAATGAGACTAGAATATTTTGGATCCAACTACTGGAATATATTTAAATATATTTAAAATTTTACACTTGTATTAAGCAGTACACACAGAGTGAGAGTATATTGGGAAAAAACCCTGCTTTTTAAGTTTAGCTCTGGAAGTGGGTAGGCAATGTTTTGAGGTTGTTCTCTTCTTTCAGCTTAAAGAAATGCATTCATATTAATTTCTGGTTACTGAACTTCTGGATCTATACTTGTGGAGTGCTGTAGACTGTCATCTGAGTCCCAAAGACTTTCCTAAGAAACCTAATTCCTTTTCTTATTTCCTCTGGCAAAGGTACAACTAAATTTCTCTTTTTTAGTGAAGCATTGATGAAAATTCAGGCAAATGGTAGAAAAGCTTGTGAAAGATAAGCAAGTTTCATTTTATTCCCTTTGGACTTGCTCATAAAGATATTCTGTAGAGTGCCTTGAAGAGCTCATCCATAAGACTTTTTTTTTCAAAGTTTCATTTTAAAAGTTACATTCTTTCTTCTTCTTAACATGCTGTTTGAAAGGAGGGAGCAGTTCAAAGAGAGATACCAGTGTGATAGTATTATGATTACCTCAAAAATGTAACCTCAAAGAGCAGCTTTTCCTGATTTGAGGAACTTTGTTCTATACTGCTTCTTACAGGATCTGAAATGAGGGTACTTGGACAGCATCAGCTGGCCTGGCAGGCAGACTGGTCTAGCACAAGCAGCCTGTTGATACACTGGGTGTGTGGAAGTAAGTTACAATTCCTGAAAATTAATACATCAGCAAGATTAAATGTGATAAAGACAATGTTAGACTCAAAGATGAGAGGTCAGGTATTCAAATGTACTACTCTAGGATGCAATAATAGTGCTTTGAAAATTCCCCAAGTTTATACAGTAACCACTCTGAATGCAACCTGGTGTCATGCTCTTGCAGAGGCTGGATGTGTTCATGAAGAGTACTGTGGAGTACATTATAAGAAAAAAACTTTCTGTTTAAGCATAGTTTAAGTATAGTTAAGCACTGGATCAGATTATACAGGGCATTTGTCGTAATTCTCCAGTGAAGGTGATTCAAGAAGAGATTAAGTATCTCTTAGAGATGGTATACACCCTGTCTCTGAGCAGGTGGATGGGCTAGATGACCTCTTTCAGATCCTCGCACCATTACATTTCTATTGTAGTTATGACAAATCCTTTTCCTCCTGCTTAAACCCTCTCTCCCACCTGGATTAAGAGATTTGATTTGAACTTCATGGCTGTTCTAGTTTTAGTGATGTGTTTAATACTGTGTGTTCAACCACAACTCATAGAGTTTACCTGGTAACCTGGGCGTGACTGTACTAAGGCATCTGAAGGAAGAATCCCTGCTTTTCAATATGTTGGCAGAAGAGGCAGAGGCTTTTTTCTGAATAATTATATACAAAACCACTGAAGTGCCTTTCAGGGGCATTAAAATGAAGTTACTTGATAATTACTGAGGTTATTATGGTTACTATCATTTTTCTTTTCTAATTCTGAGGTTATAACCTCAACTAAGGAAACGAGAAACAGGAGACAAAACCAGGCAAACCCAGGCAATTCCAGGATATGCAGTACATGTACACCTATATCCGAGACTTTCCTGACAAGTTGTTTTCTATTGCTCACAGGACAATGGCCATCAATACAAAGCGAATAGGAAAACAACAGTTACGACAAGAATAAAATCTCTATCCTGTAACTTTCCTCTCTTTGTAACTTACAAATTATTTATATCAACTTCCCTCTAAAAGAGGTTTACACAAAGAGGTGAAGTTTTTTGCAAATTGGTCATCCTCAGAGAAGAATGAGTTAGTGAAAAAACCCAACACAGTGAGAAACAATGAAATGGGGGACATACGGGCTTCCACTGTGCAGGTTGCAACCCATGAAGTCGGCACACGTGTTAGAGAATTGTGTTTAATTTCCATCTTACAGGAACTCTAACTTTTTGTTCTCAGCTGTTACTAAAATTATTTTTACATTAATTATTATATATTAAAAAAATGTCTTTTAAGTATTTAATTCTTAGACGTCTAATGAAGGCAACTGTGGGCACTAAACACTGTGAGAATGAGGGTTGTAGTTAGATATTTAATTTTATGTGCCCCAGGGTTAAAAAAAAATCTCATAACTTCATTGTGTTACTATCTTATAGCTTGTCACATCTTTATTAAGCCATCTTTCCACAATGTCCCAGGGTTCACCAAACAAGAGGCAAACACAATGATGCTGGATGATGATGGTGACCATGACAGACCCATCCATGGTCAACAACATACAGCTTTTTTGCATGAAGTTTCACTGTGTTCACACAAATATATTTTATTTGTAATAATCCTTTATAATGACCTGTCACTGCACACACAAGTATAAAGCACTGGCATTGGAATAATTTGTAAAGAATAAGAATACTTGGGTCACTGCAAAGTACCTGCCATGCTGAAGGACTGTGATAATAACAGTGTAGGACTAGGGGAAAATCTTATTTCCAGTAAGTGACAAAATGACATCTTGAAGCAAATTGTACTATGGTGATGGCTCAGCACCACCAGAAGCAGGAAGCTGCCTGGTAGATAAGCCTAGTTAAATATTGTTGCTGTGTGGAAAGAGAGTGCTCACTAGGCCTGGGTAAAATACGAAATTAAGACATCATCAACAAGTTGATTTTTACTTAGACCAATGACACTTAGACTAGAGATGCTAACTGATGTTAGGACATCAGGACTGTGAAGAGTTATGGTCCCCAGCTAGAACATCACCATTCAACAAGACCTCCATGGAGCTAGATAACACAAGACCATTAACGCTAGTGTTATCTCTACTGTCCTATTTCTGCTAGAAGAAACTTGAATTTCTAATCTAAACTGGCATTTGGAAAAATGAAGTAATTATTAAATTAGTTTCTGTGGTCCAAATTTGTTTCTTGTATCCCAGGAAACCTGAGGCATGAGAAATCCTGATGAAAAGTCCCGGGAATCTAAATACACCAAGTAAGAAGAAAAATACTTGTACATGCAGAAGGCCAGATTTTCACATATTCCTTGTGGTATGTGGGTTTGTCCCAAGGACTGAGCAACCACAGAATTTCATCTACCAGTTGATACGCCCTTCGGTGTGGAATTCTTATTATATGTAAAGTTGTATGTTAAAGACTGTGATTGTCCTAGTGATGATATAACCTACTATTGTTGCACAGTCAGTAACTGAAATAATACACTGCAGCACTATTTGCTGAGAGAAATACTCACATATCACAGTCTTGTGTTTTACTAAGGAATCTCACTAGTCCCAGTTGATAAACGTAGTAGCTCTGTCGGTTCAAGGCTGTGATACCTGAGAGCTTTTTCATATTTTGCATCTCTTCCTTATCAAGAGCTGGCACTTTCAAAGCTCAGCAGTTTGTACTGAGCATTGCCACATTATATCATTTAGGTAAGACAGGATCCTTCCTTTTAATTGCAATTCTGTCAACATTTCAAAGTTTTCTCTGAAAAATGTATTTCTGTCAGACAAATTGCATTTTCTGACATTCTTTCTCAGTCTCTTTGTAGATATAAACCTACAGCTTGATCCTCATCTGAACTTTAGGCTTTCATTTCTCTCACTCCTACTAAGGTGCATCAGCAGGAATGCATTTCCAAATGATGGCACTTTCTTGTAGAAAATGTAGATTTCAACCAAATAGAAAAAAAGAAAACGTGACTCCTCCCTTGAAAGAAGCTCTCTAGTTTTGTTCTACAAGCCTCTCCTTTACCTCATAGCTTAGTTACCAACACAACAGGAGGCATGAAGAGGACAGGAACTTACCTGCACAACTGGCTCAGAAACAGATTTGGAAAAATCACTGAGAAGATTGCACAGAAGTATGTAAGAGCACTGCAGAAATAATAACAGAAGGAGCTATTGTCATCTGAAGAATAAAGAATCACAAGTTTTATTTTTTTTCCCCAAGGAAGGGAATTATCAGAATGGTATTATCTTTGCCACTACTCTATCTTTATATGTACCTGATTTACTCCTAAAATGGTCTGTATCCTTTTCTAGGAAATATTCTAAAACAGTCTTAAAGGAACTCTATCTCTCTTCTCACATCTTTCTTTACGCTTTCTGTTGAAACAGTCTCAAAAGTAAATTAATAACTTCAGGGCTCTCAACTTTTTGATCTTCTTTTCATTGTGACTGCTATCATATATAACATTTTCCTTATAAACTAATTTCTTGGACTTACCTATTTAAAGGAAAAATAATTTTAAAATAACACATGTTGCTCCCCTGTTTTTATATTTGTACTAGTACTTAGTATTTTCATAGGATCGTAAGTATCCGAAGTACAGTACAAACATTTATCAACCCTTATAAAGCCACTGGTATTGGATAAGAGAACAAATTATCTATGGGATACCAGTAATAAAACTGGAAAACTTAGAGGTTAATGATATGCTCCTAACAGATGAAAGTAAATGATCAGAGATTCAGTATATATTAATTCTCAGGTCTTAACTCCACTTCTTTCAGCTTACAAGCCCCTCTGCAGTGTGAAGTGTGGCAGACTCACTCTTGTCCTAAAGTGTCCTGAAATGCCCTGTCAAGAAGTCACCCCAATCCTTTCCTTCCCACCAGGAGCAACTCTTCACTCATTTTACTCTCCTTGTAGTCTGTCATTATTTCATGCACATTTAGAGCCTTCTCCCTCTCTGAAAAATTGTGACTGAGATCCAGCAACCTGTCCTTTCAATAACATACCACCTTGTTATTGGTCTGTCCAGGCAATTTTGCATTAATTAAGGAAACACAGTGATTTGCTAAATCCTCAAACATGATTCTTCCAGGAACCCCGCTGGGGTGACTGTTGTGCATACTGCTCATACAAGTTGTAGGCCAGATCAGAGATTTCCACGCCTGCAGCTGATCTCCCCTTTCCATCACTTACCAGACTGGTGGCTTTGGGTCCCCATTTGCTGGACCTGTGCATATTGAAGCTTGCTCTGGGGGGGCTGTAGCACTGTCTATTCCCCTGTCTTCATAGAATCATAGATGGTTGGGTTGGAAGGGACCATTAAAGGTCATCTAGTCCAACCCTGCCTGCCATGAGCAAGAATATCTTCAACTAGACCAGGTTGCTTAAAGCCCCATCCAACCTGGCCTTGAACACTTCCAGGGAGGGGGCACCAAAATTTTCTCTGGGCAAACTGTCTCACCACACTCACAGTAAAGAATTCCTTCCTTATATCTACTCTAAATCTACCCTCTTTCAGTTCAAAACCATTACCCCCTGTCCTGTCACTACAGGCCCTGGTAAAATGTCTCTCTCTGCCTTTCCTGTAGCCCCCTTTAAGTACTGGAAGGCTGCTATAAGATCTCCCTGGAGCCTGTTCTTCTCGAGGCTGAACAACCCCAACTCTCGTAGTCTTTCTTCATAGCAGAGGTGTTCCATCCCGCTGATCGTTTTCGTGGCCCTCCTCTGGACCTGCTCCAACAGGCCCACTCCTTTCCTGTGCTGAGTACTGCAGAGCTGGATGCAGTACTCCTGGTGGGGTCTCACCAGAGCAGAATAGAGGGACAGAATCACCTCCCTTGAGCTGCTGGCCACACTTCTTTTGGTGTAGCCCAGGATACGGTTGACTTTCTGGGCTGTGAATGCACATTGCTGGCTCATGTCCAGTTTTTCATCCACCAGTACCCCCAAGTCCTTCTCCACAGAGCTTCTCTCAATCCCTTCATCCCCCAGCCTGTATTGATTGTTGCCTGTTGGCCCAGCACAGGTACAGGACCTTGTACTTGGCCTTGTTGAACCTCCTGAGGTTCACATAGACCCACTTCTTGAGCTTGTCAAGGTTCCTCTGAATGGCATCCTGTCCTGTCTTGTGATGCAGCTCCATTCATTTCCCAGACCCTGGCAGTAATGCTTGTCAAAATCCATTGTAAATATAATACATACTTCCTTAAAATTCCAGTTTTGTAATGTTCTTCAGTGTCTTCATTTTTAAAGAGTAGAGCAATGATTTCTGTTTCCTGTCATTCGAGAATTTTTCAATCTCAAACCTAGCTACTCAAAGTGAAAATTGTTTTTATTAGCTTCGGCCAGGCTATCATCAAAGATGCTTTTTTTGGAATGGGAGTCTTCCTGGTTAGCAGCTAACCAAGCTAGTGATACATGGTGATGACAATGATACATGAGCCACGTATCACTGTCCTCTGAAATTTAAGTCATTGAAAGGATCACAAACCACATTGATAATGGAGATTACAGTCACATAGAGATATCTAATCCCCAGGATCATTCAGAATTCATAAGCTTTTTAAAGACAGGTTTCCTGTATGATTGCGTATTTCTCAAATTCTCTAAATTGGTTCCTAAAAGCTGTATGTGGAGAAACATGTTTCTAGCTTTTCTCATGGATTCTCTGAAATTGGATCTGAAAATGCTCATCATATAAGTAATCATGCATAGAAAGTGATTGCAGCTTTGTGGCCATATGTGGAATTTTACTGATAGTATTTTTGAAACTGGGTCACTTTTATGAGAAGTGCTAAATATTTAAATTCAAGCTTAATCCTTGAAGTGTGCTAATTCTGTCTTTTAAAGAATTTGATAGTACTTGCAAGGCAAAGTCTAAGCACTATTAAAGCAAAAAACTATCTGAATTTTAAAAAAGAAAACATATCCCTTAATATAAAAACAAGACGAATTTTGTCAAGCTGAATAGCAACTATTTACTCCAGTATAAAGTTAAACTCAAACCATACCAATAGTTTCATGTTTAAAATCAACAGTGATTTCCATACATAAGGAAAGATGGATAAATTGGTTCAGTTCTCCACATACCCAGTTTAAAACAGTAATATATTCATAATCAGCATTCCTTAAACATCATCTTTTTACACTGAAAAGTGTTAGATTTGACTTCTGAATACTGTAAAATCTGTAATTGCAGTCATTGAAGACAATTTATGTCTGTGTTGCATACCATTTTGGTGTCATTAACAGGCAAGAAGAGGAAGAAAAATAATTCGTAAGAAGTACAGCAGAATTAGGGTCCTTGTTCATACAATCTATAGCAGGAAATTTTGTTTAGTAGAGAGGTGATATAGTGATGCTTTTAATATAAGAAGCCTAAATAGGTGAGAGATGTAGAAGAAAAGTTTATAGAATGTATTTTTAAGTAGTTTAAGGAAATAAATAAAAATTCAGCCTCTTCAAAATTATCTATGTTCAATATTTTAAAAGTTTGAAATGTTTAAACTGCAATATACTGGCTTGACCAAAGTGATAACATCTACCACTAATAAATTTTGATGAAATGCCTCTACTGAGTCTGGGCGCCACTTCCCCTTTCACTTGGCAAATATATTTGGAAGCAGTGTAGTTTAGGAAGACATGGCTTCTTCCAAGAGATGATTCAGGGAACCTTAACACAGTCCACTTGCTAGTTAATATTTTAGGGAAGGATTTGAGAGTTTTATACTTTTTGAGAAGAAAAAACATGTTGAATTTTGAAGCTGAACAGTATGGTATCATCTTGGATACATGAAAAGAAATCTTCTTTCATAGATGAAGAAGAAACTGTCATTCCCTCGTATCTTAAACTTATTCTGAATATTCTTGTGCCCTAGATTTTTCCTCAACACTCAGTACATGTTTTGAGATTAAAGTTGTTATTTTTGATAATCAGGAATAATGAATGTAACTGCAGTAGCTTCATACAGTGTAATTGTACTAGTTTTGGCAGTACTTTGGAGCTCCAAACATCAAAAACTATTAAAAAACATAAGAAAAAATACCATGAAGTGTACAGAAGAAGATTCCTTTCTTCCCCTTGCATTTTGCCTTATTTTGCCTGTTGACGGGCTATACAGTCTTTGTTTAGTTTAATTCCCTAGAAGCATATAGAAGGCATTATTTTTGGTGCCTGGAAATTAGTCATTGCCATATCAGTCTTTGAGGGACTTGGCCCAACAGTGACACCTAGAATCCTGTGCTAGCCACCCATTTTTACTGCTTACCTCAGAAGCTTATCATAAGTTTTCCAGCTCAGGACAGCATGCTGAGTGGGGAGCCTTCCGGACTAGGTGGTTACAGCAGCGGTGTTTCTGGCAGGCACACTGGAGAGCATCCCATCACTCTGGGGTTTAGCAGTGACCCTGGCTCACAGCCATCCTCTCTGGGACAGAGGGAGTATGTTTAAACTGCTCCTTCACTGTAGTGCAAGATTGGTCTCAGTGCAAGGTTTTTCATGGAGACACTTACCCATTGGATCCCTCAGAGCATCTATATTTTTG
Source organism: Strix aluco (assembly GCF_031877795.1). Taxonomy (NCBI): domain Eukaryota; kingdom Metazoa; phylum Chordata; class Aves; order Strigiformes; family Strigidae; genus Strix; species Strix aluco. Next base: position 11,735,349 of record NC_133971.1, on the reverse strand, counting down.
GGACATCATGATTATCTGGATCACATTATTTAAAGTGCTCGCTGTACCAAAAAGGTGTATTGACACCAAAACCAGCACTGACTAGTCTGTCCATTTTATGTGTGAATTCTTGAAGTGCTAAAGCTTGGACAACAGGCCCAAGCCTGAGTTGACCTATAGATGAATCCTGTATATTTTATAACTGATAACCATTGTGCTAGTAGGTACTGTACTAAGTTATAACAACCCACTTATGCTGGTGTAAAAAGTGCTAAAGTATTGAAATACTGCAGCCTGAACAATAGGCCCCAAGCTGAAGTTGCTAACTTAGCATGTAGTCATTAGTAAAATATGTAAACTCGCTAGTGAAAGACAAAATATAATCAGTAGAGAGGAGAGAATGTATCCGACTTTCCTTTCACAGCCTTCTTCAAGGCTGAGAACCTAAGTATTTGGCCTTGTTAGAAACTCCCTTGGTCTCCCCACCGAGCCCTGGCCAAGCTTTGGGTGGAATCCAACAGGAGAATGAAACCAGAAACTTTCCACCCAAAACAAAGATGCCAGCTATTCTGGCTTGTCCATCTCTGGTATATAAGGCTGGACCCGCTCACAGCAACTTTGGAAGCCTCACCTATGGGTGGACGCACCGCGTAGGATTTCCCACTTGCCGGGACAGGCTCTCCAAATCCTCGCTGTAACCGGGGCTGCCCAGCGACTGCGGATCTGGGTGATGATGATTATATATGCAAGTGGTGATGTATTTCTCTTAATTACTATTCTCTCTCTCTCTCGTGTAGTAATGATTTGATGCATTACTCTGTTTGTTGCTTTAAGTGCACTATTCTGCTTATTCTTACTGCATGTTCTCTGTATTACGCTGTTACATTACTTGGTTATCACTAGTAAAGTACGCCTACTCTTTCCACTCTGGTGTCCGAGTTTAATTGGTATCCTTAATCAGCAAAACAATTCTGTCTATCTTAAAGATCTTTATGCTCACTAGTACCTAAAATCTATGCCATTTACTTATGGGTTTTACTTTTTAAATGCTTTATAAGAATACAGATGAACTTGACAAACTCGTTGTGTATGTAAAATGCACTCATATTTGCACGTCACTGTCACAACTCACCAAATATTAGCCAAGTGCTAGTCACTACTTTCTCAACAATTTAGCACAAAAATGCATAGTATATAATATTTCATTTGTTGAACACAGAATGTGAATCTTTAATACAAGTGACAATTATATCACAATAATAAATTGATTACATGTAAGTGCACATTAAATTTTTTTTTAAAAGCTGTAATCCCTTCTTAACTTCCTTTTTACTGGCCTTTATCATGTTTGAGGCAGGTCTGTGGAGTACACATACCATGAATCTTTTTAAAAAACTTTTGATGTTCTGTGATGCTGACAGCTTTCTTATTACTTTGAGAACAATCTAATGATATTTAGTTATGTATTGTTCTAATTGTTCATATAAGTAATGGGCCTTGATGTCTTCATGGTGACTAGAGAGAGAGCAGGACACATCCTAGACAATTATCTGCAGGTAGAACTTTCAACAGAGATATGGTACTACTGCAGCTAAAATAGACTTCTAATTGACTTCTCTGAGGGCTGGATCGAATGTCAACAGTAGGGATTGGGACTATTGCCTAAATCAAGTGTAGGAGTAAAATCACTCAAGGAAACTGTGAGGCTTTCAGAAATTCTAAAAATGGTGTTTTGTTGTGGAAAGTATTCTGTTCTTATCAGAGTAAATCTTACTCTCTAATGTTGATGAATTAACATTGTGAACATTACCAAGGTAACTAAGTACAGAATTTGACACAGAATCCATAGAGCCATTGCATTGTTGGGATTTGTTGAAGATCTGGTCTAGTGCATGTAAAAAGAAAGGCAGACTGATGCTGACATGTTTAATATTAATTTTTTTAAGTTTGGCACTCAAGGCACACAGTATACAGGTTTTGAGATAAATTTGCCTGTGTAAAAGGCTAAATGATACAACTTTGGTAAGAGAAACAGAGGGGCAAAGAAGAGTTGTTAGAACAGGATGAACAGAAACTGTTTGGATCTCTTCTAGCATTTCTGCAGACAGCATTTCTGCAGTTTGTTGTCCCCCAGAATACAACAACCAAAAAGAGCCCATGCTGGAGTCTGACACTTATTTTTATGGTAAGCCACAAAAAGCATCTTTGATGTTTACAGTGGGAAGCAAGATCAGAGTTGATCAGGCAGCTGCTGACAAGCTTCCCTGAAAGCACAGCACAATGGGATTGCTATAGTCAAGAGTCTATTTCTGTTTCTGTTAGAATGAAGCTAATTTGTTTTGTACAATATTAGGAAAAAAATCTTCAAAGTGAAGCCTGGAAAGTTCCATTTTCTGCTTTCTGCCCCTGGTTAGCTGTCTCATAATAATTAATAAAACTTGTGGCTAAATAACTAATATACCATGAATTTACATTCCAGAAATTATATTTTGTTTAAGTATAATAAAGAATTTTTTGAGAAGCTTTATTTTATTACTGTCTTTGTTTAGAGTAAACAAGGAAAAATGAACAAGGAGCCTATAAAAGCAGAGGAAGAACACTTTGAAAGCTGCCCCATTACTTCTTTTCTAAAGCTCTGTAGATAACAACTCAGTGGGCACAGCAATTTCATAGCAAGTGAAAAAATAACCAAACCAAGTATCAGTCTAATAAAAATGTCACTGTGGTTGAGTTGGTTTTCCTATGTTATAACAGATCTAATATTAGTCAAAACCTAATCTTTTTGTAGGATATGAAAAAAATGCGAACAGTTACCCTTGTCAGAGCTAATTAGGAGTTACACAATGTCAGTCCATAATTTGAAACATGCAGGGATTAGTGCCTTGAGAAAGAGAGACTCTTGTGGACATGCTGCCATTATTCTGGAGCCTTTTAGAGTGAGAGTGCTCTTTAGACCGTGGCAGGACTCCATGAAGTAAATGGTAGAGACCACTGAGTTATTCCAATGTGTTTTGATGCAAGTAACTGCTTAGTGAAAGAAACTACAATGACAGATTAGAGTCAGTAATGCATAACTTTTGATAATTAATTAATTTTTGGAAAAATGCTACTGTGTCACTTTCAAGTTTGGAAATGCTATTTTATTAATCACAGAACCATAGAATGGTTTGGATTGGAAGGGACCTTAAAGATCATCTAGTTCCAACCCCCCTGCCATGGGCAGAGACACTTTCCACTAGACCAGGTTGCTCAAAGCCCCATCCAACCTGGTCTTGAACACTTCCAGGGAGGGGGCAACCACAGCTTCTCTGGGCAATCATTCCAGTGTCTCACCACCCTCACAGGAAAGAATTTATTCCTTGTATCTGATCTGAATCTACCCTATTTCCATTTAAAACCATTACTTCTCATCTTATCCCTACACTCCCTGATAAAGAGTCCCTCCCCATCTTTCCTGTAGCCCCCTTTAAGTACTGGAAGACTGCTCTAATGTCTCCCCAGAGCCTTCTCTTCTCCAGGCTGAACAACCCCAACTCTCTCAGCCTGTGTTCATAAGAGAGGTGTTCCATCCCTCTGATCATCTCTGTGACCTGCTTCTTGACTCGATCCAACAGGTCCAATCTAAAACCTTCCAACCTGATGCACAAAGGAAGTGGAACCTTCCCGTAGCTGCTGAAATACTGTTGAGACAGGAATAAATTGGAATTCACTTTCATTTTTCTTGATACATGTGATTTCTGAACCATTCGGGACATGGCAAGAAAAAGAATACTCAAGAAACTATAGATGTTAGTATTCTAAGAGGACATTATATTCTACATACAGATTCGTATACATACTTTGCTGTTAAGCACCTGCATAAAGAGGTGATTTAACCTCTGAATGGATGGAGAGTAGAGTAGAGTAGAGTAGAGTAGAGTAGAGTAGAGTAGAGTAGAGTAGAGTAGAGTAGAGTAGAGTAGAATAGAATAGAATAGAATAGAATAGAATAGAATAGAATAGAATAGAATAGAATAGAATAGAATAGAATAGAATAATTCAGTTGGAAGGGACCTACCATAATCATCTAGTCCAACTGACTGACAACTTTAGGGCTATCTAAAAGTTAAAGCATGTTATTAAGGGCATTGTCCAAATGCCTCTTAAACACTGACAGGCGTGGGACATTGACCACCTCTCTAGGAAGCTGTTCCAGAGTTTGGCCACCGTCTTGCTAAAGAAATGCTTCCTAGTGTTCAGTCTAAGCCTCTCCTGGCACAGCTTTGAACTATTCCCATGCTTCTTATCAGTGGATACCCAGGAGAAGAGCTCAGCACCTCCCTCTCCCCTTCCCCTCCTCAGCAAGCTGTAGAGAGCAACAAGGTCACCCTTCAGCCTCCTTCTCTCCAAACTAGACAAACCCAGAGTCCTCAGCCACTCCTCACAGGACGTGCCTTCCAGCCCTTTCACCAGAGTTGTTGCCCTCCTCTGGCAACATTCAAGGACCTTCACATCCTTCTTAAACCCTGGGGCCCAGCACTGCCCACAGCACTCAAGGTGAGGCTGCACCAACACTGAATACAGCGGGATAATCCCCTCTTTTGACCGGCTGGTTACGCTGTGTTGGATGCACCCCAAGATGCCGTTTGTTCTCTTGGCTGCCAGGGCACACTGCTGACTCATGTTGAGCTTAGTGTCACACCAGCACCCCCAGATCCCTTTCTGCAGGGCTGCTCTCCAGCAGCTCCTCTCCCAGTTTATACCTGTGCCTGCCATTACTCCATCTTGGGTGCAGCGTCGGACATTTGGACTTGTTAAATGTCATCCCACTGATGACTGCCCAGTGCTGCAATCTATCTAGATCCCTCTGCAAGGCCTCTTGTCCCTCAAGAGAGTCAACAGCACCTTCCAGTTTGGTATCATCAGCAAACTTGCTCATGATGCATTCAGCTCCTGCATCCAGATCATTGATAAATATATTGAACAGGACTGGCCCTAGGATTGAGCCCTGAGGAACACAACTGGTGACTGGTCACCAGCCAGATATAGCCCCATTCCTTACAACCCTTTGAGCCCTGCCTTCAGTTGGTTCTTTGCCCATTGCACTGTGAACCTGCTTATCCCATGGCTGGAATTGCCCCCAGTTGCCCAGATGGACTTTTGCAATGACTTTTCTGTTTCACATGCATTCAAGTAGAATATTTTAACTTGGCAGATATTCTTCAGACCAAGAATTTCAAAAATATGCCTATGTATCTCAGTGGATCTTTGTTGACCAAGTATCTTTTAATAAAAAGATCTTTATTTTCTGCTGTGATTATGATTTTTGTTATACATTCCATTTTTTCACTCAAGAAGTCTGTAGTATTCTTGACTTTCTATAGGAATGAAGTTTGACAAAATCTGTTTAAATATAGCCACACGAACATTAAAGTCAGCCTGTTGAAATGACGCTACACATTTCAAATGCTTGATAAAAATGTCACAGAATAGAGCTATAGGAGGTGTTTTGGCAGCTGCAGCAGTAGCATTTGAAGCATCTTTGTAATTAGTGTTATCTAAAGCTTATTTACTATTCAGATTCACTGAGATTTACTGCCAAATTAACAGTTTTTGCTCTCTTAGGACTTTTCAAATAACGTGGTCCTGCACACAGTTTTATTTCCAGCTTGCCTCAGTTATCTTTTTTTATTTTTTGATGAAGCTGATTATTCGCTTATGTCTTTTATTCTCTTTTTCTGATGTGCTGTCTTTTCTTCTGACAAAGTTCAAAGTAAAACATGTACAGATTTGGGATTAATATGGAAAAATTCCAAAATCATAAGTATAAGGGAATGAAGATGAAATCTGTGATGCTTAATCGATGTGAGTACTACTGTTGCCTCTCCTGGCCTGGTAGTTGAGGTAATCTGTTAGAAGGAGACATTAATGATGCAGGAAACCCCATTTATTACCACAGGCAGTCAGAGTCTTTTTTGCTGTAAATAAAGACTTAATTTCCAAAGAGGGGATAGAGGGCAGAAATATTTTTTTGGCAAATGCCAAAAAAACCCTGCTGTTTTATCATAAAGGGAAAAGGACTCCAAAACTGTGACTGACAGGCTGGTTTTGTGGTAGAGAGAGGATTAAACTAAGAGTTTACCACTTGGCTTTTTAGTCCTATGTGGACAAAAGATTTAACTCATTCCTTCCCCATTCATTGCTGTATTCCTTCTGTTGGCAGTAACAGTGTAAGGCTCTGAGGTTGTTCTGTACATCTACTGGGAGAGAACTTGTCATTAAGAAAGGCTGATGTCCAGCTTATCTTTCCCAGGTTCAGGCCTACCCAGAACAGTTGAAATCCTTGTGTCTGAGCATACCTGCCTGTGATTCAGCATGCACTGTAGTCAGCTGAAGTCTTTTCCCTAATTAACTTGGGTTTTGGGTCAGGGAGTCTGGGGAGGAAAGCTCTGCCTGTTGGGTTATGCCTTCTTGCGAGGGTCCAGAACAGCTGTATGGAACAGCAGGACTGCATTGTCTATTAGCATTACTGTCTACTTTCTAATGAAGAAAGGTGCAAGAGCAGGGCCATACTGTATCACTACTGTCACCACGAGTTCAGCAGCTGTAGGGTGGATGACATCTGCCTTCCTTGAACTGACATCAGCAGCTGAGCGAGAAGGCTGTTCCCCTACGTCACTCCCCAGTGCTGACTCTGTGTGAAAAGCCATAATGAGGCTCTCTCTTGTTTTGCGAGTGGTAAATTGTCATACTGTAAAATGTAAGGCTTGAGGAGGCAGTGACTGAGTTTCCTTTTATGCCTCTGTACTGATATCAGACACTAGACTTTCTGGTGTGCTGCGTGACACTCCTTCAGAGGTTGTCCATGCCTTTGAGAAGGGTCTAGTACATCGATAAAACCTTAAACAAAAGGTATTCTTCAGAAACATAAAAATAAAATGTGCACTACAACTCACTGTAGGTTGTCAGATTTTTTAATGCCGCAAGTGGAATCTTTTTGAAGTTTTCTGATACTTTCTCACGGAGGTTTAGTTCTGTCTGAGTTTTGAGAATATAATGCTTACTTTTTCCTTCTTACTGTGATTTGTCAGCAAAGAGAAAGGAATGCTAAATATTTTATTTCCCCATCTAACAAATCCATATTTTATAACATTCACAGAAGCTTTGTCAAAGTGCTACCACCATTTAAACAAGGCTGAAAACCTGTGAAGCTAAATTGGACAATATTGTTCAATAGTCATACATCTGAAAGATGTGTGGATGTCCTTCTGAATCCTTTGCAAAAGGCTCTGCTCAAGATAAGCAATAATAAAGGACCAAGCCTAATTGTTTTCTGTTTCCTTGTTATCCAAGTTATGGGAGGAGAAAGAGGTGAGCAAGGTGGTTTAATTAACCCATAGTTTTTTAATTCATCTGTAAATACCACCTAGCACTAGATAACTCATTGCAGATCATCAGTCATGGCAGTGAAAGACCAACATGGGCTATCTCTGGGTGCTGTGAAATCTCCTTTGAGAAGGGGCTGAGCAAGTGCATGTGGAGGACAATGTGGGTCCTGTGACTTTTTGCTCTTCCCTGAGCAGCATTTTCCCCATGCCTGTTTGCTGCTTTGATCTATTGAGGGTCTAGTCGCCCTTCAGGATTGAGCAGCAGTGCTGGGAATGTGACGTTCTGTATAGCACATCAGCCATTCTGGAGCAGTGGATCCTCCTCTCCTTTCAGTGTAATTTGCTTGGCCTCACTGAGCTGCATGTGGCCCTCATCATACCTCAGCTGCTAGAAAGCTGGGCTGGAGGTGCTGGGCATGGATCAGTGATGGCCAGTGGGTTATCAGAAGGGGGTTTTTTCTTGTGCTCTGCCTGTGGCAGGGCACTTGCAGGGTACAGCAGCTCCCTGGGGGGGACTTTCCCATGACCAGCAGGGGGCTGTCCCACCCTGATCCAAGGAGCTAGGCAGGATGGGGGGCAATGAGGCAGCCCCCTCTCTGGGCATTGGGCATCTCCCTGGGGATGGGCCGATAGCCACAGTGGGGTGCTGCAGCTTTATGTGTGTAAAGCATATGCTTGATTTGAAAGTAGCATCATCTTTAATATGGGCATATAATAATTTGTTAGAAAGGGTCCTAAAATTTCTCTTAAGTGCTCTACTTGCCCACCTTTATTGGACAGCATCACTACTGACACTAGAAAAGAGGGACCCAGAGGCCTTGCAGCAATGCTTTGTAGTTTTACTGAAAATATATGGTGCCTTTTTAAAAAATAACTTACTCCAGGGACCGTCTGTGACTCCAGGAACTCTGTTAAAGGCCACCAGGCAGTGGACTAAACACATTATCCACTAATAAATCAAGGCTGTTCCCATTCCCTCTGGCCACATTTTCCCTCCCAAGACCCTCAAGTGCTCTGCTGCTAGTAAAAATCCATTCCTGTTCTCTCAAATGCTCTGAAGTCTTGGTGACCAACCTGCAGGACTCTGGAATGGAGAAATGGTGCTTAAGGTGTTAATAACAGTTACACCAATACCAAGACTGATACTTCCAGAAAATGACAGCTGACAAACAGCAACATTTACAAATCTACTATTGCCTGATAGGGAATGTGAGAGATGACTTGTAAATCCCTGAAACAGGGCCCGAGAAAAACAAGCCTGTGAGAAAAAAACAGCCTGAGAGAGATAAGGGATGAGGGGGAGCGGAGGCCCTCCGAACCGAGAAATGTCTCAAACACTCGCAAGTAACAAAACTATAGTCACGGGCTGGATAGTGTGGAGTTTGAAGCTGATAATGTTGCCTGGATAGCACAGGATGCAGCTGAAGGCAGGATGGTTCTGCTCTGGTGCATCTTTTAAAGTTTCAAGGGCCATCTGTCTAGTGAATGACCTTTGCTTCATTATTCACAAAATGCATATTAAAGTTGACACCCCTGAATATGCTAATAAAGAGTAACCAGATCATGTTAATTACATCATCCCATGAAACACCTTACCCCTACCCATACATGGGATATGTAGGTATATGGGTCGACCTAAGGGGCCCAAGGAAAGTGTATGTAAATTGAGGGATGAGGAGTGATATATAGAAAGAAAGAAGATGACAGATGTATCCCTGATGAACTCAGATGGGACCAATGCAGGAACCAGGACTGGTTCTATTCTTTCTCTCTCTCTCTCTCCTCTTTTCTTTATCCCCTTTTCCCTCACTACCATTAAGTAATGCAAGGCATACTATATCTCTTGCCATAACTCATTATATATTTAGCCAATTATTGTGTCTCCAGTTAGTACATTGTGGGAAATTAATAAATGCCTGTGCATGGACTTTGAGACTTGTCTCACCGTCGTTCACTCCACTGGGGATTTACGAATCTAAGTCACTTGTCTTCCTTGTCTGAGCGAGACGTGACAGGGAACAAGATCCAGCAGTGCACAAGCACCTGACCCCATTGAAAGCAGTAACAAAACTCCCATTGACTTCTAAGGAACTGGGATTTCAGCACTCATATTTAGCAATTCAGCTGCAGAGTTTGTGGCAAAAAGCAAGGTATTTGTATGCAAAGCTGATCACCCAAGAGATGGGACAACAGCCCTGGCAGTGAGCATGGAACAAAGGAGTGTTGAGCTGGATCCACATGCGCTGCACAATACACTGGCTGCATTTGTACAATTATCCCATCATGACGTGAGTCATGGATAATAAAGAGCTGTCTGTAATCCCACGTAGCAGCAGCAGCAGGGAATGAAGAGCTGTGGCCGAGGCTCTGCAGGCAGGATTCCTTAAAGAAGTGTAATCAGGTCACTTGACATATGTTAGGCATCTGTATGGCCAAGCAAAAAACTCAGCCAAACACCTGGAAACATCATGGGATTGCTTAAAACAGATGTGTGACTAACAGGAAAAGCCCAGTTTCCTCTTCACTGCTTTTAAAAGTGCCCATCATTTCCTTGTCCACTCACTGGGGCAAATATAGATCCATATCCATTTTTTTAAATTAAAAAAAATAATTTTTTAAAATAAATTAATTGTTCTGCTACTGTCACTGAGATACATCCCAGATGTGTGTGAGTTAATGAGAGCAAGAAGTTTTTCAGAAAACGATATATCAGCTTATCAAGTCTTCAATCTCAGCCAGCATACGTTATCCTTTCATACATCTGTGAGAATGTCTTTTTATTGTTTAGCTTCATGCTTTGTTCATTTGTGAACACTTACAGAGACAGATGTAATCTTGGCTAGCTTGACAGAAAACCAACAGTGCTCTCCTCTCTGCCACTTTTATAAAGGATACCAAGAGCTCAGAGTGGCAGCTACAGGGTGACAGAAAAGAAAGTCATAGAAAATGGTCTACAACTGAAGTTCAGTTTTCAAGTTCAGCAGACTCCTGTCAATATCTTGAAGCACCCTGAGAAATGTTGAACATTGACAGTGCTCCATCGCTTGAGAGATATTGGAAATGACTGATCTGAAGGATCTAAAACCAGCAAAGCCTAGAACCTAAGACTTTCTTCTCATCTTGGGTCCAGGTATAGGTAGCTTGGTTAGTTCAAGCTGATAGTGCCTTCTGTAAAATTAGTTTGTGAAGGAGACCATCACTCCTGTAACAGTTTCTGTTTTCAGTGATACATTCAGGCTAATGGGTTTTGGACAATCCTACTTCCAAGAAATAACTGACTCTATTACTAGGCTTGTATTCCTTCTCACAAGTAAACATTAATAATTTGACTGAGCTGTTAATACAACAATCATCTCTGTTGCTGCTCTCTGTTGCTTTTTCAGGTGTTTTGATGGGACCTGTAGTGGTGGCTGCTGCTGACTGAAAATCCTGGATTAATTTGTCTTTTGTTTTAAGCAAAGATTTAAAAATAACAAGGAAAGGTCATTCCAGTAGAAAAACACTGACAATGTATTCATTCAAAAGAGCTGGTGATTACAACAAAATTTTTGATTTGAGTGTCACTTAGTGTTAGACTTTGCACTTGTCAACTGAACTGGTTTAATGGGAAATTGCTTAAATAAAGTACATAGGAACAGGCTCATTCTTAAGTCATGTTCCTTGTTCAGCATGAAGAAAATATCTGTAAGCCTGGACTGGGTGAGCTAGAATTTTTATTGCTCATATTCATCAGAGAGAGATTAGAAACGGATTTAGAAATGTTGTTTGCATTTAAACCTTCAGTACATAAGCTTCCCAGACTGATGCTGTGTCAGGGACTCTCTACTCCCATCTCATGGTGAGCAAAGACCACAACAGCTCTGGGACCAGAGAGCCTGACCCTGGAATGTCTGTATTTTGTGGGAACTGCAGACATTTCCAAAATATATTCATTCTGTATGGGACAAAAAGTCAAATAAAATCACCTACTAGACTAAGATATCTCGAAGTCATACACTTTCAAATAAAATGTACCATCCTATTTTGATTTAAACTTTTAAATAGCATGTATCATGTCATCTGAATGCAACAAAGCTGGTGAAGGGTCTGGAGCACATGTCTTACGAGGAGCGGCTGAGGGAACTGGAGGTGTTTAGTCTGGAGAAGAGGAGGCTGAGGGGAGACCTCATCGCCCTCTACAACTACCTGAAAGGAGGTTGCAGAGAGCTGGGGATGAGTCTCTTTAACCAAGTAACAAGCAATAGGACAAGAGGTAATGGCCTCAAGTTGTGCCAGGGAAGGTTTAGACTGGATATTAGGAAGCATTTCTTTCCAGAATGGGTTGTTAAGCGTTGGAATGGGCTGCCCAGGGAGGTGGTGGTGTCCCCATCCCTGGAGGTGTTTAAGAGGAGGGTTGACATAGCGCTTTAGGGACATGGTGTAGTTCAGAGCTGTCAATGTTAGGTTAATGGTTGGACTAGATGATCTTCAAGGTCTTTTCCAACTTAGACAATTCTGTGATTCTGTGATTCTTTGCTTTGAAGAGAAACCCTAGTGCTTTAAGTCCACACTCTAATGCTGTTGGGGAAAAAAAAATTATCTGTGGATTGTCTCCTTCTAAACAGGAGAATAAATACTGGATGCTTTTCCATTTCTGACCCAGAGGTCCATGACTGAGTACTCAGAGGCTGTGACAAGACCTGCTTAAATGCTCGACTGTGAAATAGCCCTCTTGGTTCTGGGGAAATGCTCATGTTGCTATGTCTGGCTTGCAGAGCTGCACTCAGAAGAGGTCACAGTTTTAGTCAATATCTTTAACTGACACATCTTTGTGGCAGATGCCTGCTTTAGTCCATAATTACCAACTGGTTGATATGTTTGCAATTTTAGCTCATTCATCATCAGCCAGCTGACTCCCTTAATGAGGAAGCCTGGCTGTAAAAGGGGGCTGGCTTTCTAGCCTCCTCCTCCCTCCCATATACCCTTATACTGACCACCCTTGAGGTCTCAAAACCTTAGTATTGTGTGGAACAGTCTTCTCATGGGAGGGAAATTCCATTGCCCTGCCTGGTGTATGGGGGGGGCTCCTTCAGTTTTGGGAGACTGGCATGTTAGTTTGCGTTTTGAGGGGTTTTGTGCAGAAGCACACTTGGGGGTTAGCCACTTGATCAGGTTCTATGATGTAAAATCTTAGGGGTTGTGGCTAGAAGCAATGGCTGACCAGGGCAAGAAGACACTGAAAAAGCATGAGGATACTCTAAGATGAAGAATTGAATCAGTCCTCCCTGTCCACAGGCCTTTTTCTGATGGGGTCCGGGCATCTCTGGCTTCCAGGGCAGAGGGAACTGGCTGACAGCACACCACCAAGGTGCTGCCACCAAGGTACCAACCATGCCCAGCATCACATCAGGCCATAAAGCCTGGCTCCAGCCTGGTCTAGCACTCTGGAAAAGGGAAATTTTGTGCCAGCTACATCTGTTAGAAAAAGTTGAAGGAATATCTGGGACTAGAGACTCTTCTGTTTTATTTCTCTGGACTTGGACAGGAGAGATATCTGTCAATGATGAGGGTCCATGGTCCCCAGGTAACTTCTGTTTGTCTTTGATAGATAACTAAGTGAAGCAGTGCTACTGCCAGGCATCTTACAGTGGTATACAGAGCTATGGGAAACTTGTAGAGGGATCTGCAAACTGAAAAAGGCTGGAAACCTGTTCTGTTTGATTTTTTTTGGATTTAAACAAGGGCTAAGAGCCCTTTATTTGACTTATTTGGTTCCAGGTAAAGGTGAGGAACCTCTGTTTGATTTTATCTGACCTATTAAAGTTAATTTGACACTACTCACCTAAGTTCATGCTACTGACTTCTGCTGTAGTAGACAATATGCAGCCTCTCCTAGCCCTGAAAACTTTTCATTTTATATCTTGGACTCCTCAGAGAAAGGTGGTGGGGTCTGTTAATATAGAAAACATTTATTTCCTAGATTCCTAAGGGGATGGCATTGGCCTCTTCTGGCCTTATCCTGTTGCTATTACTTGTCCGTGATGGCTTGTAATGTGCATGTTGCCTTAAAGTTTCTTTATTGCTTGTCTCTTGCTGTAGGCCAAAAATGGTCAGTTTTGTAATGTTCCTGAAAGAATAATAAATTGGTCCTGTCAGAATCATCTGTGACCTTTTGCCCCTCGAGACCTTACTGAGGCCTTAGCGTTACCATTATCCTCACCATCAGTCTTGCCATCTGTTCTGGTTTGAGTGAGTATCAGGGGTTTTTTGGTAGCAGGGGAGGGGGCTACAACAGTGGCCTCCTGTGAGAATTTTCTCGAAGCTCCCCAGCTCCAAGTTAGACCCGCCTTTGCTGCCAATTAGCTGTGCCTCTGTATTTAAGTATTTAAGAAGGGGAACCTGGAAGGAGTGGTGGGATTTGTGAGAAGTTGTGAGAACATCTCTGTGAGCACCAAGGTCAGTGGAAGAAAGGAGGAGAAGCGGCAGAGGTTCACTGGAGCAGAGACTCCCCTGTATCCCATGGTGAGATGGCAGGGTCGCCCTCCCACCCCCTGCCACCCATGGGGTCTATGGTGGAACAGATGCTGATTTGCGGCCTGTGGGGGACCCCACCTGTGCTAGGTGACTGTGCCTGAAGAAGGCCGGGACCCCATGGAAGAAGGCCCCACTGTTGTAGGTCAGCACTGGGAGATTGCAACATGTGGGGGTGACCCACATGCCTGTGGGAGTGACTCATGTCAGAGAGTTTGTGGAGGACTGTTTCCTGTGAGAGGGGAACTGCGCTGGAACAGGGGAGGAATGCCAGAAGTTCTCCCTCCCCAAGCTGGAAGAAGTGGCAGGACTGGATGCACCCCCCTTTCCTTGCCCCTGCGCCACTGGCATGAGGAGGTAGAGATATCAGGAGCAAAGCTGAGCCCAGGAAAAAGGGAGGGGTATGGGAAGGTGTTTCCAAAATCTGGTAATTCTTCTCATGGTCCTGCTCTGTCTGTTAAGTGCTGTTGTCCTTAGTGTGTGTATTTAATTTATGTCCTTTTTCTCTTCCCCTGGACAGTCTGGTTTTTTACTTGCGTTAAAGGATAAGGTCATCCCTCCCTGTCCTTATCTCAAGTTCCTGGGTCTTTTGCGTTCCTCCTTCTCAGCGCTGGGGGGGAAGGGGGGAGTGAATGGTGTCTTTGCTTGTTCTCCCATTCTCAGCACTGTGGAGGGGATGGGGGGAGCGAGTGGCTCAGTTGCCCTCTGAGTTCAAACCATGACACCACCCTACAGAAAAGGACCACAGAGGCAGGATGTACAGTAGGAAAGCACATAGGTGACATGAGGTATATGGGGAAGAAGTGAAACTGCCTGTGGATTTGTGAGACTGCACAACTTTTGAAAGTCAGCTAGGGAAAAGGACGGGCTGTGGGAAGAGAGGGAAGGGGAGAGAGAAGCATATGCAGGCTTGAGCAGACCCATCCAGAGGAAAAATGCTCGTGCCACATAGGCTCAGAAATCATGCACTTTGCCACCGGGTAGTGGAAATACAGCTTGTCCCAAGCATATGTGGTCTTCCCTCACAGAAGCCCTGACATCTTTATTGATGGTTTCAAGATGGATTCATGAGGTCCTGAGTTCTCTCTCCTCGTGACAGGATTTCTCACCAACATCAGAGAAATTGTGCAGCACAGAACAGGTTTTGATGATGCACACAGTGCTAGGGATGCTGACAGGCAGGCAGTCTCTAGCTCTGTGTGTCTGTGTGAGTGCCTGGAGACACACTCCAAAGGAGGGCTGGCATCAGGCAAGCAGGAGCAAACCACCATACTGGTACCAGGTCTGTAGTATCACTCACCATGTAGGCTCCGCTTCATGAGAAGGAAGATGGCATTATCTGGTCCAGGCTAAAAATAGTCCCTATGTCAGAATTCACCTCAGTTTTCAATTCTAGTATTTTCTTCTGAAAATTGTTAGTCTTTATTAGTGTAACCCCTATTTATAGTTAAAAAGACAATATACCAAGATTTTTTGATCCTGTGTTACTTTCCGACTCAAACCAATTCTGCAAGTCCTAGCTTGGTAAGTTAAACAGTTTTTCTCTTGTGTTTCTTTAAATAAATTTTCTAAGAACTAGTTGTATAAGCTCTTTCAGCAATTTTTTTCCCCAGTTAATATATTCTAAGCCAATGAGTTACAGGGCCATAAAAAGATTGAATGATACAAATTAAACTCAAGATCTGACAATCTTTTCATAAGTAGAGCAAAAGACTTGGTTCAAAAGGCACTTCAAGTTGTTTCCTCTTAGAGGATGGTACTTGCAATCAAAATGGACTTTATGAGGCTAAGATTTTTTTTTGGTTATGCTGGTCCACAGCCATGATGAACCAGTGAAAACTCCCGTGAGTGGAAACGGGTGCATTTCAAAGCCATTTGAGTCACTTCATACAGACCAGGTGTCAAAACATGTGTTAGACCTCTCTCGCTTTGGCTTTATATTAGGAATGAGATGGCTGTCGTTAAGAACTCAAGCAAATATGTGCTTGCTTGTGGTATTCTATACTTGGAGCTGAGAGAGGTGCTCATTTCAACTTTCAGGAACTCTTCCACGTTCCTTTTAGGAAAAGCCATTTTTCACAGCTAAATTCAACATTTGGAAGACTAGATTTATAGACAGTTGAAAGCATTTCTTTAGCTGTATCTCAAAAAAGCAACACAGTGGGAACTTAAGTATTTCAGAATCATACTTACAATTTGTTGAACTTTAGAGGCCAATTAAGTAATTCAGCTTTCTTTTCTTGATACATGACCTAATCGTACATGTCCTTATTAAACTAACTTGGTTAAAGCTAAAGACATTTTTTATGTGAATACATTTGTGCAAAATTAATTTAGTTTTCAGAGGTTCATTTCTCAAATTCAGAGGTTTTTTTCCAAAATAAATTTTAAAATATTTTAAAATGTCTGATTTGCGGAAACGGACTCTACAACTCAGAGAGAGTTATAAAGCAGGTATGTTTACTCTGGTGCCAGGGTGCAAGGGGATTTCTCCACAAAACTTGCACACCAACAGCACATTTTACCAGAAACTTATAATGTGGATATATATACATATTCATTGGATTACATAGCACAAATACCCATATGCATAAGTAAGGCTGGGTTAGTTCGAAAGGCTGGTGTCAGCAGTTTATGTTCTCTTTGCACCTGCGCATTGCCTCCTGGTGGACGTCTTCAGGGATCTTTTGGAGGAAGGCTCACAGTCTTCACCTTGTACTTTTCCTTGGAGCATGCGCAGATTCTCTTAGCCAATTTCTTGAATAACAAGAGAGGTTCCTGCTGGTTTACCACCTCTATCTTACCTAAAAGCACCAGTATATCAGTTTCTACCATCCATATATGGCTATCTATCCATTACAAAGACTAAACTTGTTAGAACCCATCTGCTTTCCAAGGACATGTTTCTTATTTTTGCCAAACATATTAATTCTTGGTAAGTTTCTACAGAAAACTGCTTTGTTTTGATGAACACAGTAGCCCTTGGTAAGCTTCCACAGAACAGTCAGGGCAAGCAGGATTATTAAGCAATATTCAGAAATCCTTATAAGTTGCTATAAGTAAATAAGTTGCAAAGTAGGTGATCATTTCCTTGTATCATGTCAATAGTCTAAACAGTCATGGGCAATGCTATAACAAACCAGAACTTTTTCATGCTGCAGATGTTTACATTAATGAAAGAATAGATTTAAGATTTGAGTCTCCAACAGGTCATGTGCAAAAAATAATGGGTCACATTCAATGCTAATTTGATCATTTTTTCATGGTGTTCACACCCACAGTATCTAAGGACTGATTTATACCATATGGAACTTCACACTAAAAATTATTCTGGGACAAACCAAAGCCATACCACCAGCCTTAGGCAGAACCTAATACCATGGGAAGACTGCAGGCTTCCCTAGGGAGGTCAAGGCATTACAGGGAGACTGTCGCATGCATGTAAAAGCAAATGCTGTCTTAAACAGAGGCAGACAAGCAGCCCTGCCTGAGCCCAGTGCAGGAGCCTGGTTGCCTGGCATTGGCTGTGCCCAGGTAAATCTATGCCTGGCAGTTCAAAAGGCAGCCAGTTCAAATTAAAGGACTTTGAGCAATGATTAAGCACAGGTGAAAGTCTAATTGTGTGGGTGACTCAGAGTGAGCGAGAGCAGCTGAGGACAGGAAGAAGAGCATGAGGAGGTCTAGACAGATCAAGAAACCTGCAGGTGCTGTGGTGGGGAGAGGGATTCAATCAGTCCAAGTTAGTGTCCTCTGGACAGGGGATACCGATTTCTTCATCTATGCTCAGCTCTAAGCCAAGGGGGATGTTCTGGGGTGGAGGAAACAACATGGCAGACATTGCTACTATGTGAAAGGAAGCATTTTTTCAAAGCAGTCAGGATAGGAAACCAGGGGGGAAAAATGCTGAAAAAAGTACAGTGCTATTTCATATTATATGTGTGAACTTTTTGAGGTAAAAGTCTGTTTCCCTCTATCCAACTTAAAAGAGCGTAGTTTAACACAGACATTCACTGCAGTGAAGAGAGTAATGTGATAGCTAAAAAGCATTCAGTATTTCCTTAGATGAGAGCATCTATGGCTGCATTAGAGAGGTTTCAAAACTGGATGAGCTATAAATACTCACTCTCCAAACCATACATCAGCTGCTGAAGAGCCAAAGTGGTGAAGAAAGATCTATAAAAAGTGGCTCGCTAACTGGCCAGTACATATTTTGTGATAATCCAGCTCCTTGGTCTAGCCATGGGTGGGATTATGTCCGTAATGACATTCCTTTTTCCCAGCTGCAGGAGCACTGCCATCACTTCTGCTGCTCCCCGGCATGGCTCATTCCAGCAGGCTGTGCAAACTGGCCATTAATTAACCTCAGGAGATTAAAAGCTTAGAAGTTAATAATACCAGTAAGGAAGAAAACCAAAACCCAACAGGTGAAAGCTAAGCATCACTTTAAATATGAAAAATTAATTCTTCATGATGCTGAATAGGCACTCACCTGATTCTAGAGGAAATATATTTCAGTGCTCCTAATAAAAATATTTCTAATTCTTTTTTAGTTTCCCTCAAAAGGAAAAGGTCAAGACTAGCTCTTCCTCTGTGTCCTTTCTGAGGAATATTATTGTATCATACTTGTTGATTACAACATGAAAACTAAAGGTGTACTGGCCACAGCACCTACAGCAATAACTTTTACCTTCAGCATTTTTACCTTATAACTTCTGTTTCTATATTACTCCTTTTTTATATTGTAACTTAAGTGATTATAAATATATACTAGCAATAGCTCTAAGAGCATCCCAGAGGACTTTATACACTGTCCATTTATTAAATTAATTATGATCAATTTATTTTGGTATGTCTTTCCTCTGTCTTGATTTTTGGTATTATGTTTTGCAATTTTAGCAATTTTTTTTTCACATACTGTGAGCCTGTATGTGTGACCTGGTGAGAAGTCTAATAACTTCCATGCAGTCCAGTAAAAAAATAGGCAGGATCAGCTGTTACAAACTCCACCACAGACCCAAGGATGAGATTCATTCAGATTAGTATGGTAGACAAACAGGCAGGTTTCTTCTGCTGGAGAAAGCACTGCAACTATTGCAGATGATTAATATTTCTGTTCCTACCCACTGCAAATGGCTATTTTCTACCACAATTAAATCACCACATCACCATGTGAATTTGGAGTGACAGTGACATTGTTATTTTCTGCTTTTCTAAACTTAAGACTCATTTTATATTAAAGGGGGACAAAGGATTTTCAACCTTCCAGCTACAGAGTAGTATTCCCAGCAACTATTGTCAAACTACTGAAAGACAAAAAGAGGAAAATGTTCCACTTGGTAGCTAGTTCCCTACCCTAGAATTCAGATTCCTCCTTTCCATACCATACCTTTACAAATGCCCACTATGTAATCATCTCGTCTCTCCACATGAACTGTGTAAGTATGACATACTGTAATCCTTATTCTACAGCTAAAGAAAATACTATCAAATGATTAAATTACTCATCTGATGAAGCTGGGTAATGAAAGGAGTTACTATTAAGAGCCTCTACTTCTGCATTTGTCTGTATTTCAGTGGACTGCCCCACATGGGCTGTTGTCTCATGATCTGCCCATGGCGGCAGGTTGGCATGGCTGTTCCTGAAGGACCACACCAGCCCAGGCAGCCCCTACATTCTGGGTGGGAGGAGGTGTGGGACAGTGATGCCCAAACTAGGGCTGCCTTCCTGGGCTGGCTCAGGTGCAGGTGTCCAGGAACAGTCAAGGGGCTCAGCCGGGTGTCTGCAGGGACTCTTGAACCTGCCCAGGAGCATTTTAGGAGGGCGCAGGCTGGTCCAGACAGAAGCACACTGGTGGGTCTTGTAACCGCTCATCACTGCATATGACCATGTTCCACTTTTGGGGATGTTTCTTGGTAGTTCTGAATTCAGGTGTATCCATGTACTGTCCCCTCAGAACCGTCCCATCTATACGCACTTGGACACCATAATGGTTCACGATATGGTGACTGAGACCCTCGAGATTATCTAACAAATAAAAACATAGAAATTTATTTTCTAGATAGAGAAAGTATAAAGAAGCCCCAGCAAACTGATCATTGACAGTTTTGGCTTTCCTGGGAGACAGAAAGCTTGTGCATGTTGATGGCGTGGTCTCCCAAAAACAGCCTTGGGATGACTGGGTGGCTGCATTGCTGCCTGTCTGCCTGTGCATATGCAACTGCTGAATGCTGTGGCTTTTAGCCTTAATAGATAGGGACATATACAAAGTAAAAGCATTTAGGGTTTAAGAAGACTCAGCTTAAAATATTCTTAACAGATTGAAGACTATGCACACTTGATATAATGGTCCAATAAATGAAAGAAGTTTATTGTGGTTTTCTATTATATATAAAAGCAATAGGTTTTCATCAGTGGATTAGTAAGAGCAATTAACCTTGTATGGCATTGATGTGCTATGTTTGACATGTTTGTACATTAGGAAATGGGACTGTTAAACATCAAGTGTCCTTACAAGACATTAATGAAGTTATGTTACGCTTTAAGCTAATCAGTGTTGTCAGATATCCATTCCACCAGTATCTAGTGATCTTATAACAGGAGCATTTCAAGTGAAGTGATAAACAGGAAGATTAGCTGTAGAAAGTGCAGAGTAGTTGTGGCTAATACATACGTAAGTAAATGCCACCACTGGGGATAAAGGCAACATGTTTATGGATTTGGTTGGAGAAGTGTTTTCCTCCAAAGATATATCTGATAGCTCTCATTCATCTAGTTTCTGTTAAACAATGTATAGGCCAGACATTACTTCCACTAGGCTTATGTGAGTCCTTTTATGATGTTAGAAACAGGGTGAGGTACAACTTCCAAGCATGTGGCCACCTACAAGCTGAGGTATTTACTGTGAGATGGATGTTCAGGCTGTCCCTACGTTGGTAGGGAGAGATGAGCTTTTCCGGAAAGTAGTTTGTTGCTCCAGGTTTAGGAAATTGTTACAGGGGGAAGGATCCAAGCAGTGTCTCCCTGCCCGCAGGGATCATGGAGGGAGCTTACCTCAGTAGATTAGACTAGATGTCTACCTCCCAGATGACCTAAGTTAGATAGGAGAATATTAAGCTTTGATCTTGCTGTGCTTATTGCACAAGCATACACTGTCTCCTATAATAACTTCAATGACTTATATATGACAGTTTAGGAGGAGGAAGTTAATTAAGAGATATTTAACTGTCCTATCTTTAGCTAACAGTGTACTGTACATCCAACTTTAATAAAAAGAGCATTCCTAAATAATAATAAAATGCTGGAGAGAAGCCAGTCCTACATATACAACTGGTTTTTAGGTGGAATTTATTCATTTTCCTAAATGCATAATAAAACTTCTGGTTGGGTTTTCATCTAAATTAAGAGAAGCAAATAAAAAAAGTACAATCTCAAATAGTTTCTGTAAAATCTGGCAGACTGTGCAAAGTAGTGTGGTTGTGAACTTACATTGTGGCTGGTAATTTCTCATTTCAGGACAGGTTATTATAGTCATGTGGATCTGAGCTGTGGGTTACAGCAACAGGGCAGTCCTCGCTTTCAGAGCATCTCAGTAATGCAAGAGAGGAAAGCAAGTGAATAGATTGACCTGCTATGCATATGATACACAGTCAGGATTTTTGGGGGTGAGTGTAACAATACACATGATCAAATTTTAAAAAGTATCTTTCTACCTGTGGAATTTCTCAAACATAATTTGAAATAATTTTCCACCCTTTTAACTGCAGTTTTGCCCAAAATTCATCTGTAAATCTGTGGACTCCCAGCAACTTGAAATCTCCAAACAATATTGCTGCAGCTCTCCAGATGGTGGCACCCCAGCCCTGTTTTTCTCTAAGGCAAAATAAGTGCCCTGAGAAGTCTAGAGGAAGCAAGTGCTTTGTTCCATATCATTTGTTCTATTTGTAAATAAACATTTAAACTTCATTTTAAGAGTCACACTTGAAAGGTATCATCAGTAAAACAAAACAAGGTCTTCTTACTATTTTTACTATGGTACCTCATGTCTTTCCTTCAAGCTTTTTTAAATACTCCGCCATTCTTTACACAGAGACTGTTTATTATTTCATACATTATTTACTCATGTTAAAAAATGAAGTGACAAAGAATAGAGGCAAAGGTCTCCTGCTTGCAAGGAATGGTAGATAAATATATTTGTTTGTACTACGGGATTGCAGTTCCACTAGAAGGAACACTTGACATTTTGATGAGTGTCTCTAGGGAAAAAAGGTACTAACTTCAGAACTTAGTTTTAATTATACTAAGGAGATTACATTATTCAAAAGCATCCCACTGGTAAGGTGTAGCATTTCCTGAAACAGTTTAGTGGAAAATGCCACATTAATCAGTTCAGTATTTCATGCAAATGGCTTAATGATGGGAAGAAGTTGAAAACACTGTAGTATGACAAAAAAAAGAGACAGAGTTCATTTAAGGGAGTAGGATCACATTTAAATGACCTCTTTCACAGAATCACAGAATCGTCTAGGTTGGAACAGACCTTGAAGATCATCTAGTCCAACCGTTAACCTAGCACTGACAGTTCCCAACTACACCATATCCCTCAGCGCTATGTTGACCCTTTCAAGAGTAAGTGTTAGGGGAATGACAGTGGGGAGGAGGCAATGCTGGTTTATTCTTGTTGGTGTGCGGGTACTCAGAGTGGCTCTGGTGCTGTGCTCAGTAGAAGAAGACACGGGGTCTGCCTGAGAAGGTCACAACCTTGCAAATCGTGCCCATGGCCTTTCACTGACTAGTTGTAGCATAACTATAATCTGCTATTGACATGTTGGCATTTGCACTGTTGGGATCAGAACTCTGTTTAATGAAGAAGGTAGATGAGCGTCTCCAGACCCACTTTGGTTGGTGTGCCATTACAGTTAAAACACAAGACCACAGAAATTCAGATGGAGTAATTTCTCTTCTCTTCAGAAAGATAAAGGCCAGATATTTGGGGCCAACTCTTTCTGAATAGGGAAAGAGGTATGTGAGTGTGAGTTATGGCTGTGTGCAGTCACTGCACTTCTGCATTTCACATACAGATCTGGCCATTTTTATTTTCTCATGTGCACTCCACAGGCATTTGTGATATCTCTGTTAATGGCGCATGACATTACCCACATGTTTTGCCATAACATTCATCATGTGCCTAAACATTTTATTACTCTGTCCTATCTCCATATGTTCCCTCATTCCCATCTGTATCCCTGGGCCACCAGAAAAGAGTTTGCATAGCTGGTTCAGTCCCAACATACATGAAGTGAAATAAAGTTGTCAGTGAAACTATTAATGTAAAGAATCAGAATGTGGGCTGCAATTTTTCTGAAGCAGTGACACACGAAGGTCTCTCCACACAGAATAGCGATTTCCTCATGAAGGTGAGCACGTTCAGCTAAGAGAGGTGAGGAGTCACACTACAATTTTCAGCCACACCACTTTGTCTGGTCCTCTTCAAACAGTAGGGATGCAGTAAAGGGCCTTTATGATATGAGTGATGATATTGATAGAGGAGACAAATGCAGGAAAACAGAAGAATGATGGAAGTCCTCCCCTGACTCACTACCACTGAGATAACAGTCAAATTGCACTATCTGCATTTTGCTGAGGTACATGCTCTAAGAAAATGCCGAGAAGTTCACAAAGTGGTAAGTAACTGCCAACGTGTATTCGTTAAGAACAGATCATGTAAAACCAGTCTAATTTCCTTCAATGACATTATAAGTGTCTTTGTGATAAAGGAAGAAAATGGAGATGTGATATATCTTGACTTTAGTGTGTCTTTGCACTCCCTCCATGGCATGCTTATAGGCAGGGTAGTGCAATATTGTCCAGGGGAAACTGCTGAAAGCCAGAACACAGGTCTTGAGAAAACCATCCTTAGGGAACAACAATCACCAATTTACCGTCAGATTGGCCACACGTATCAAGTGCGGTTGTATGGGCATCAGTCTTGTGTTGGCTACTATTGAGTAAAGACTTGGTTGATAAAGGAGGAGGATGCCTGCTGTATTTTCATATAAGTCTAAGCTGGGAAGGATTGCAAATATTTTAGATGTCAGGGCTAGCATTCAAAAAGATCTCAATGAATAGAGATAAATGGACTGAAATAAATAGGCTGCTATTCAATGAGGATAAGTGGAAGTCTTTACCCACTGACTGAAGAAATGAACTGCAGTGCTATGACAGGGGGGGAAATGGCACAGGCAGCAGTACCACAGATAAGGATCTGCATCTTTTAGCAGGTCACAAACCAAACACAAATTAACAGTGTCATGATGTTGTGAAAAAACAAACCGCATGGTGGGATATATAAAACCAGGACTATGTCAGGCATGTAAAGCAATCCTTCCCTTCTGGCAAGGCCTCAGCTGGACTATAGCCTTCACTTTTGCATGGCACACATAAAGAAATATATTGAGACAAATATCTCTCAATCTGTAGAAATCAATGCAAAACCAGAGGCAGTACAGATATTTTATACTACTAGGACTCTCACAGTCAGAAATGTGTTGTAGAATATTACTGTATGCTTTCAAATAGTTGAAAACATTAGGGCTAACCGGAGAAGCAAAGAAATGAAGGCAAAGGTGGTGGAGATTTTTCAGGCAAGATTAATAGAGCTAAATATGTATGGTTTGTTTAGGCAATCATTACAAATGAAAACCTGTGAAAAGTAGTCAGTGGGAATAGTGAGAATAATTTTGCACGTTACACACATGTAAACAGGGATTGATGGTGGCAATCAGAACTAGAAGTTGGACTAATATTAGAAATACCCCTGCCCTCGTGAACAATCATTATTATTAAGTAGTCTCCATCAGGATGTACTGGAAGCCCAACATAAACCAGTCTTTTACTGTTGGCCTTCAATGCCTCAGTAAGGAACAATCCCATCTTCACTGTTAGTGGAAAAGATAATGCACACAGGTATTATCTTTATCTAACTTTTAAGATTCTATGAAAAAAAACCCCAAACTTGTTTGTTTCTTTTGCTGTCATGTTATTTACAAATTCTGTAATTGCCAGTAGGTTTTCCACTGATTAGTCTAAATTAATACATGTATCTTTAAATAAAGATCACTTCAAACCGAGATCATATTTGATCACTAAGCACACAAGAAAAAAAATGCTACATTTAGAGATTCACAGAGGACTCCTGTTTACTTCATCTTGTCACTTGGGTGACTACCTGAATTCCTCCAGTTTGGTCCTCCTTCCTTTCTCATAATTTCTGGGATTTCTAGTTCATAATTGCTGAATAACAGTCCAGGGCTCCATTTTGAAGAGAGGAGAGCTGCAGTTGACTGTCAGGCCATGCACATAAACATCACCAGTCAGGAGCTAAACTGTGTCTATAGGGTGTATAAGCTGATGGAACATGTTACCTGTTACTGGTATTAGACAATTCCTCTCACACACCAGAGTTAGTGCCATGCTTGCTGGGTTGCCGGTATGCCATCCTGAACATCATACCAGCCACACCTTTGGAGGTGGAGGGACTATCATCTATATCAAAACCAGAATAGCCTTTTGGTACCTCTGGGCAGTAATAAATATTGAATCAAATAACTGATGGACCAACAGGGTCTTGCAGTACCTGCTCAGAGGTACATGGCAGCTGGTACCTTTCTAGCCACCTTTCTTCTCTTTCCTTCCGAATTTCCTCTTGAGTTCTGCAACTGAGAGTGTTGGGAACCCTTCCTTCCTTTGCCATTTGCTATTCCCATGTGCACACAGCACATTTGGTAGTGATTTGCTGTGGAGATTTAGCCCTTTAATACTTGTGCGATGTCTGGTATTCTAGGGTTTAACATTTTTGGGATAATATCTAATTTAGTCAGGTTTATGCTCTCCTTACCACTCCAATTACTCTTTGCATTAGTGCTGTAACTACTTCTCCATTGGTAGAGAAATATAAGAAAGATGCTATGGAAGGACATTACAGAATGGGAGAAGCCAACAATTTGCTTTCTGCTTCCTCCTATCTTTTTTAATGCCATCCTTCAAAACCTTCTGCTCAAACATCATCCCGGTGACTATAAAAGGAAAGAAGCCCTCACTTTTTTTCTTAAAAAAATATAAAAAGAATAAAAACCCACTTTCCTGCCAGCTGTGATCTGTTGAGACTGCCTACAGTGCAAAGTGCTGCATGGGGTGAGCCACGCTGCCTGGCGCTGGGTGTCCCCACATCAGCTCCTCTGTGGGACCATGGCTACAACCCCAAGCAGTTGTTACTTTTTTAATGCAGCTTTTCAGCCTGGAGACTCCGCACATCTCAAGGATTATATATTTTATCCTTCACCTTATATTCTTGCACTTTAAAACATAAGCTTTTATTTCTTTTGTACTTCAGCTACTTCAAATGGACATTGTGGTTATGAAGCCTCTAGGGAATTAGAGATCTATCTCATGGTAATAAGCATATTTTTTTTCCTTAGGATTTCCAACTGAAATTCTGTACATCTCTCCCCACTCTTGACATTAACTTTCCAGCTTATTCTAATTATTCCCATGGGTGCAAATAGGCAGGTAAGCAGTTGCCACCAATGGACGCTTGGCTGCCACTGCTTTTTCTTGATTACGAATTTTAAAAACTCACATGGGAAAAATTAGTCATACTTTCTTTATGAAGTGTTGACAGTCTGAGTTTTAGCCACTACAACTACTTTGTAATGACTAAGTCTACTTCTGTCATTCCAAATAATGGTCAAAACCCTGCTGTCAGTTATCTTTGGAAAACTCCCCAGATTTTGCCAGGTTTACATCTCTTTATGAGAGAGCAGGCTTTCCTCCATGTTCTCTTGCATGACTCCCAGCTGGATAAAATCTATAAGGATACTGAAGACAGAATATTGACAGAACTAATGGGAAATGGAAGCAGGATAAAATCCAACAGAGGATGCTTGACACTGATCAGTCTCTCACTTTACTATGATTTTATTACACAACACTGTAAATTCACTGGTGTTGATTGAACTACTCCAGAGTATCACCGTGAAACCTGAGGATTTCACCTGGCCTCTGCAAGCAGAGAATGGCAGAATGGGAGAGAAATGGGAAGATCGGGTTTTTTTGTGCTGGATCTGAGTTACAGTTATAGCTTCTCTTGATTTATCTGCCATTAAGGATTGCAGGAAAGACAACAGATGAGAGATAAAAAGAAGGAGAGGAAATCTAATTTTGAACCAAAGGAGTTGCAAGAAGATTTGGCTGAGTGGTACCTGGTACTTTCACTGTGGGGATCCGGAGAGCAGGAACTTTGGGACTGATTACAGGTAACGATTTTATTTGGAAGTGGAGAACAGTTCCTTATCAAAATATGGAAGAAGAAATAGTGCTTAAAGTGAAAAGATTTTATTTGTGGAAGCAATGCAAGTAAGTAGAAAATATAAAGTGAGGAAAATGAGAAACCAGAGAGTATTTAATCTGAAAAGAAAACCCTGGAGTTAGACCAGGAGACAAAGGCTCTGGGTATTTGAGGTACCTCCCAGACTTTCTGAAGCCAGGAGAGCGGTATGTCAGATCCCTTTGGCCATGGGACTTCAGGTCTCGCAGGTCTCATAGCCTGAGTTCACCAGTGAACTGGATAAAATACAAAAAAACACACAAAACCCTGCAAACAAAACAAACCAACACCCTCCTCTCACAGTAATGTACCTCTTCTGAGGTGTTACAGGACAGACTGTATGGTCTTCAGGAGAGAAACTTCCCTGTGGTTTGTTCATTTTTTCAATTACTGAGAGCTGGAGGTGATATTGCAAGGTAAGTAATAATAAAAATCTCCCTCTTATCAAGGAGAAAACCTTCAAGGGCAAGGGTGTCTGGAAGGAAGTGTAACTGAAGAAAATATCAAGCTTCATAAGCAGCTACTGCAGATGAGCTTTTAGTTAAAAGGAGAATAAAGAGAAATAGCAGAAGAAAGCTAATCAAAGGAGAAAGAAAAAGTAGAGGCCTGCTTGATTTTTTTTTAATGTTGCGTTTTACTGTTTATGAGGCAAATGCTTAAACAAGCACTACTGGTGTTGTCAGTAAGACTGTAACATTTGCCTTCAGTCCCTTTGTTGCTCAGGGAACATGTCAGATTTTCAGCACATTTAGCCTTGCCATTTACTTCACAAATCACAGCTGCAGAATGGTACAACCAAGTCAATTTTACTAGAAATGAAATGCTGAGGAAATGAAATTTCTTCCAGGTATTCTGAGTTTAGGGTAATCTTTTCATTAATTTGGTTTGGCAAAGAGATAAGCTGTAAAAACACAGTATTCCTGTAGGATTAAATAATAAAGATCACTGGTGACAGTTAAAGAATACGCTATTTGTACCTTTGTGGGTCCTAGTGCAAGTTTGTATCAATAGAATATTTTTCAGAATATAAGCACCTGATATTAAAAAGGTGGATAACAGGAGGTGGATGTAAAAAACTCTGAAGCCTCAATGTAAATTCACAAGCTGGTGTTTGAACTAAGATGAAATGCCTTTAGTCAAGGTATTTCTTGCTATAAATATTTTACCTTGGATAGTAATGGTAAGCCTTATTTTTAAGGAATTTGCAGTGACCTTCAGGGCAGACAGTTGAAAGAAGCTGATTGCACTGAATGAAATGTTGCTGAATTCTAGAATCAGGACACAGGCAGCTCATGTAGCTATCTCTGGCTAATCCAGCAGATAGAAAACAATGCTATGGGAATGCACCATTTCTTACCCAATGAGAATTTGACTCCATGTTTCTTTTGCACAGGTTAAAGAACTCAAGATATAAAAAAATTAGAAAGGAAACATACTTTCTTCCTCATGTGTGAGAAGTGCAAGTAATTCTAATCAACTTCAGCTGGGGTCAAACGTACACTGTCTCACAACAGAGTAACAGCCATGGACAAAAGTATTCCTAAACCACAGTGGAACCATAATAAGATCGAGACATTCAGAAACAGACACTTGACTTAACTCTTGTCTTTCTGAAGCCGAGGTTTCCAAACTCTGCTTTAGGAATTTCACTGTTTAAAATTTGCTTTGGAAGGCACTGGGAGACAAAGGTTGTGGGTGACAATGTAAAGCCTCCAGGCAACTAAACACATGCATACCAAGGAGCAGAGTGGGAGTGAATGTCCAGTGGTTTTCCAAATCCATTTGCATGCTT
Organism: Strix aluco; assembly: GCF_031877795.1. Taxonomy (NCBI): domain Eukaryota; kingdom Metazoa; phylum Chordata; class Aves; order Strigiformes; family Strigidae; genus Strix; species Strix aluco. The sequence goes on along the minus strand of NC_133971.1, from coordinate 11,706,319 downwards.
CCAGTGCCTTCTACAGAATACAGATATTTCTCTCCCTCACAGTAAGACACAATAACTTGGTAGCAGAAAAATCAATGCTTATTTGAGAGCATGGTGTGATTTTGATGTTGCATGAAAGCTTCCACAATGTTAGGCACTTCCTTTATTTTAAAATACTCATGTTTTGAAATGAATTGGAGATTACTGTATAAGAGAATCAAAGTAACAACTTCATAGTCTTCTAGTCTGTGAAATACATATCTTGAATTCAGATAAATATTAACAATGAAAGTTTGGTCAAACAAATGCAACTAATTCAGCCAATTAGAAATTTTCTTCCTGATCATTATTCTGATAACTGGCATATAGTAATGGTTTTTATACAGCAGAGGAAGTGATTTTGCAATTTGTTTTGCAGTAGGAAATCTGCCATAAGTCATCTGAATACTCAGATACAGGCTTGATCTCTATCTCATATATTCTTTTGATACTGTGGATCCTGTGTTTCCACAGAAGCATTATAAATATTAAAAATAAATTTTAGAAGTAAGTATTAGTAAATTACTTTATTTCTTTACAAAATATTTATATGTTAATATTTCTTATTATAGAGAATAATATCTCTTGGCAAAATTCAGGTTTCAAAATACTTGTTTTTTCTGACTTCTTTCCTATTTCTCCAATCTTATTCCACTGCAAGGCACATTTGCATTGATATTATCCTGTAATTTCTTCTTCAGCTTAATTTTTATCTGAAATACACATTGTTCTGCAACTTATTTGTTGAGTGAACAGAAGCAGAAATTGCAGGAAGGAAGCAATGAAGAGTAAAGCAAACTCTGCTATATCCTACTTTTTCCTGCTAATTACTTTCTAGGTCACCACCTCTTTTCTTTTTGGATAAAGATATACAAGTGCTCCCATTCACAGAATAACAAATTAATGGAAAGCAGTTTCCAAGATATATTCTTTTTTTCTCTTATGCCACTGCTGACGTCAGCAATAAATTTGTCTGGAAATGCAGCTCCTCTTCTCCATAATTGAACAGGTGTTTTGCTGTTGATTTCAGCAGATCCACTGTTTAGCTCTGCATTTTCTGTGTCTCGTATTCTGAATTATTGCTCTGAACAGTGGACTACTCAGAAAGCAGAGCCACGTGCACATAGCTGAGGAATCTTTAATAAAATGCTTTAATAAAGCGTTTTCTGAAGTGTTAAAATTGAAGCCTCCCAGTGTCAGGGTTTTCTGAGCATTTCAGAAACACTTCTTGGTTTGAATTTTATCTTTGTCCCCTTCATGGTATGGCTGGATATCTTCAGTGCCAGCTTTAGCTGTTCATTCACTGATTACAGCCATGGACAAACGTGTCATCTTGTGTTTTATATGTACTGTGCTTTGCATCAGCAATCTGTTCACAAAGTTGTTCATCTGATTCACTTGATGGTCCCTTTTGCAGCAGGGCAAAATTGGGGGGAACATGAGGCAGAGCACCAGCTGAGGACAGAGGCAATAAGGAAATAAAGGGTACTGCGAGACAACAGAAAGAGTTTAAAAATAAATTAACCCTGTTTGCAACTAACAGCTCATGAGAAAACCTGTGGAGCAAAACCTTGCAAATAGACAATGTGATGACCCTGTCATGTGTTGGATGTCTTCTGTAGAAACACTCCTTACTGTATAAATATGGTAACCAAAATTATTTCATACCACTGAAAATATATTACTGAGGTTAAAAGAATAAGGACACTTCCCACCAAACTAAATTAAAAGAATGTTTCAATATTTCTTTCTCAAATAATATTTCTTATTCAAATTGTCAAATTGTGAACAGCTAATTAAATGATCTGATTGAGTGAGCATCCCAACATGTTTCAAAATATGGTCAAGAAGGCAGCGAAACACAACCTCTGTCTTTGAGTGACTTTTAGAGTAAGTCAGTGGCAAAAATGGTAGACACTGCTACACAACCATGTTGGGCAATGGAGGACCTGTCAGACCCTGAGGTCTCTGGACCAGGCGGTTCCAGTCTGTGGTTCTGCCAGCAGGAACAAGAACATGGAGACTACAGGTAGTAAATACATCTGGAAATGCATTTATAAAGGCACTTTAAAAGTATGAGCACAACACCTGTGTGCAGTACTTAGTGCTTAAAAATTGAGAAGCGTAATGTGTAGGATGTCAGCAGAAGGCTAGCTCTAGAAACTGCTTGTTCAGTGTTTTGCCCTGCCCAGCCACTGGCTGCCACCTTGCTGAACATGTGCTCCCTTCCTGTCTCTGACCAAGGTCTGCAACAACCACTTCAAGATGCACACTTTGTCCTCTACCTGTATCTGTCTGTTCATTCTGATGTTGCTGAATATGCTCCACATCTGAAGCTCTTGCTGACCCTCTTTTCTGTGGTGCTGTCTTCTCTTTTGTCTCTTTCCCCTCCCTAGCACCACTTTAAGATTTCTTTTACGTATCCCCCCCTTTCCCCTCTGGGGAATGGTCCTTCGTCCCTGACTACTCTCATTCTATGACCTTTCTTTGCATGATATCATCTGCCTACTATGCTTCAACTACTATATTTAACCTGAAACAAACCCGTGATTCTTTTAAAATATTCTGTTATCCACCAGTCTCCTTTGATCAAATACAGCATTTCTTTCTTCTTTTCTTCAGATATCTGATCATCAGCTTAAACTTGGCCCAAACTGGCTCCTTTCAATCCCTCACCAACTCCCATGCTCTTCTTCAATCATTGATTACACCAGCACTATATTTTCTGCCACTCTGGTTCACAGTCTGACTGCAAGTTTTAACACTTCTTTCTGTCTTGCTCTGTATATCTACCTTTTGCCATGTTTACATTCCCAGTACTTTCTAGACTGTTGTCCTTCCTATCTGCTCTTCTTATTTAACAATTCCAGCCAGATCATCACCTGCATTCATCTTTGATAAATTACCCTCCTTCTGGCCTTTCCTAAAATTATGGCATCATCCTTCAGCATTCAAAGAACAGATGAACTCATTTTCCCCACCCGTCATGAATCTTTTCTTTACCCTCCTATTCACCATCACATGAAAGTTCTTGTTTTACATCTTCCTTATATTCATTGTGTCAGTAACGATTGCTTTGAAAGTCCACTTTCCCACCAATCCACAAAAACCTTTACTTTCTTCCCTCCTACTTCTTCTTGCGCTCAAACTGCTGCCTTAGATTAAAGAAGAAAGTGTAGCAGATATATGGATCAAGATCTAGTTCAGTCACATAAAACAAGAACAAAAAAAGTAACAACAACAAAGCTACCTGCAATGGCTGCATGGGAAGCAGTAGGAGTGGGATATAAGGTTTGTTTACTTTAGAGTTTTCAGATGATTCAGAATGATGAGGTTGCAGACCAGGTTTTATTACAGTTCTTTCAACATCTGTGCCTTCTCCCACTTTCTGATGTGCCATGACTTGTGTAACTTCCAAACATTTTGCAACACCCAGCTCTGTGACAGTCTATTGATGAAGTTAATATTCTTGAAAGTGGGTTCTTAAGTTAAAATTAAACCAGGGTGGCACTATTTGTGGCTGACCTTTAAAACTGTGATAATAATCAAGTGGTGGGGGCTGAAGATAAAGTGTTATTGCTTTAGTTAACTTTTATTTTGCCTCCCTCCTGTTCATGTACGATTAAAGGTGTGTCAAGTACATTACAGCTCAATGATGAATATTTTCTGAACACACACATTCAAACAAATAAGTCATCTCATTTGCATTAATACAGTCTCTTCAAGTTTCTAGTATACTGAGGCAACATGCAGACATAAAAGGAAAGACAACTCCTTCTCCAAAGGGTTTATAACCTTAACAAAAAGGAAGATACAGCAGTTGAAACAAATGAAAGGAGACTCAGGGGGTAATGTCTAGCCGGAGGTCTCCAGTAGCCACACAGCCAGTTTTTGGGAAGGTTGGTGGTATATGCCAGATAAAGGGCTTTTGTGATGTTGTTAGCAGAGACAGAAGAACACATTAAACACAGGTATTTTAGTTTATTACTGCCCAACTCAGAATAAGCAAGAAGCATTTAAAGGTCATCATGCTATGTGAATCATAGGGAAAGATTTGAAGGTAGAGCAGCATGGATATGAGTAAAACATTGTGCTTTTTAGTGTTACTTCAGTCCCTTTCTCCTCTCTTGCTTTTAATCATGCTCACACATCCTCCTTCTTCTGAGATTGTCATATTTAACAGTTCCTCATAAGCAGAGTCTGCATCAATCTTTGTGTCTGCACAGTCCTTAATACAAAGGAGTCATAAGCAAGGTGCAGCCTGTATTTACTAGGAAAACTGTCATCACACCTATTCTGCATTTCTGTGCTGTTTGCTTTGCTTGCAAAGTTGACCGAGAAATAGAAACGTCAACATTCAGAGCACTGAGATCTTTAAACCCCTGCCTATATATCCGTCCTGTACACTGAATGGGGCTTAAGCTGACAGAAAGATTATATCTGGGCATACAATTTAAACTGCTGATAAAAGTGGTCAACAAGACCTAAATCATCTGAATAGGTTTAACACCCATATTTTGGTCCTACAGGTCATGCATCAAAATCTTCATATGGCACCATCGCACCTGTATCACACAGCTCCAAGGGAGGAGAGTAGAGACAGATGAAGGGTGCCCCACCAGCCCCACCTGCTCCCCGAGACTTCCCTCCACTGCCAGGAATGCTCACTGCACACCACATACCATGCACCGCACACTGCACACCACGCGCTGCAACGCTGCACACTGCTCATGGCACACCAGCACTGCACACACCACCTGCTCTGGAGCCACGCACTGACCATCTCCCCTCTCCATAAGATCTATCTCAAAGGATACAACTTCATGACTACCTTAAGTCAGACGTTGCACTACATTCAACCAGTAGACTTGACAAATCTAAATCATATTCATTTTGTTTGTAATTTCTTTTTTATTTAAGAGGCTGGAAACAAATTCTGTGAAATACACCAGGACCACTGCCACATTTCCTCAATGTGGCTTGAGCCACAAGCTTTCAGCAAAGACCTCCTGGCACTTTATAAAAATTCAAGAGCTTTTAAAGAGTCCTTGAACTCTACAAAACCAACCAGATCTGCTGTTCCCAGCTGATGGCTGTCCCTTAAGGGGGAGGCTGGCTGCTTGGAACATGTGCTTGGGCCAAGAGAGATGGTCCTTGTAGCCCAGTCTCATTTCTCTCTCTGTTATGCCCTTTTACTGTGTTTCTGCTTCAGTATCATCTGGCAGACTGTCAAAAATTTCCTGAACCAAATGAGCCAGAAAAGGGAAATGGTGACTTCTGGCAGTGTGTGTTTTAGCAAAATCTAAATGGATTTTTCTGGGGTGAAGTAGATGGTCTTTGTAACCTGAGGGCTTTCTCCCCACTCAACGATGCGATGCCTGCAACGATGTTAGTGACTCAGAAAAGACAAGACTGGAAATTATCTAAATAAATGAATGAATATACGGAATGTTATAGGCAGGGAGCCTGAACATAGGAGTTAATCTAAACAATCATGATAATATATCAGGCAAGTCACAGTTTGGCTAACTAATGTGTTCCGAGTCAAGAATGGAAAAAGGATGCTCAGATGTTGGGCAGTTAGCTCCATTCCTTTATCAGTTCCTAGATGGTATGTTGGTGATGTACTGAGGATGAAAATCTGAACAGAGCAGAAGCCTTCACTAGTTATTTGCAAGCTATTTAAGGGGAAGCAATGGATATATCTTTCCCAATACTTAATGTATACTACATCACGAAGTCAATATATTGCAGGGGAATACAAGTACATACCTCAATAAATGATTCTTTAAGACAAAATATAAAAAGATTTTAAATATTAAGAAAATAATAATGTGACTGGATGTTTCTATTACAACAGTATGAGAGTATGTTTTTTTCCTTTTATATTAGTAATCTGGAAGAAATAACATGTAGTCTGTAGAGAGGGAGGGGAGAGTCTGTGTTTCAGAGGGTAACTGATGCTGAGTGATTTGGAGGGAGTAATCCAAATACAGACCCGTGTTCTGCAAATTAGTGCTGTTGTTAAGTGAAGGGGAAAACTTATGACCAACTACACTTACAGTGAAGGTAGGCAGTAAACACTGGGATGTAGATAAATCTGTAGCACTTACCAGAGAGGCAGAGTTGCTAACTGAAAGGGTCTCCCTCTTCTGCTTCAACTGCTTGACTGTTTTTGAAATTTCTTTTTATGTATTGTGCTGCTTTTGTGCTTATAGAAATGCACTCTTTCTTGTAGCTTGCCCTTATCAAACCAGCTTTTTTATGAAGTTCTGTTTAATGGCAGGCAGGCATAATTTCAATCCTTTAAGGTCATGCTGCTCTCTTCAAAGGTTAGGACATACACTGGAGTTAGGCTGGCTTTTTGGGGTAGCTGCATTATGGCTTTTAAAGAAAGACTTATAATGGGCAACACATTCCTATGGAAATACCATATAATATTTAAAAATTATAGTCCTCAAGGAATTTACTCCCATAGATAATTTATGAAGTATAATCTATCCCTATACACAGGTAGTTTAGCAAAAAGTTGTTCTTTCTCACATTTATAACAGCTGGCATGTAGTAAACACATTAATATTAACTAGCCAGCAATTAACAGTTTCACAGAATACACGTGGCTTTCCTGAAAGCTGCAAAAACATAAACTGGTGGACAACCTGAGATTAAAGCTCTCAATAAGAACAAAAACAAGCCCAGGATCTCTGAAGCAAAAATCTGAGTGGCTGGAGAGGACTGCCCCGAAGCGAGCAGCACTGGCACTTGTCACATCCTCAGGGAAGTGGCTTCCTGAGTCATGGTCCTTGCCAAGATTATGAAGTCTTAACAGCATTTCCTGTGTTTTAAAAAAATTATAACTCCCTCCCATTTTGGCTCATTCCTCTCCATATAAGTCCTCATGCCTGCCCCCAGAGCTCAAGTGGGAAATAGAAATTCCAGGTCAAATATTAAGGGATTTAAGTAATTTCTAGTATTTCATAATGACTTATGCAGCCTTTTACATCCCACACTTGAGAAAGATGTATAACAATAATATCTAGACTCTCTTATAGGGTATCACAATCTGCTGTGATAAGACATGGTTAGAAAAGAGATCTTCCAGAATTTCAAATTTTAATTGGTCTGGAAGACTTAATGTGATCCCTATTAGCAGTTCCAGTAAATGTATTAACTAAAATGTATTGATGGAGAAGGAAAGATTTATCTGGATTAAAACTCTAATCAGGCTATTTTGTCTCAGTTTATATTTCTAAACAATATTCTCCTGAAGCCCAAGGATGAGTGCATTACATTCATCCAGACTGGAGGTCACAAATTTAAGGATCTTTTCTAAGATCTTTATCACTAAAAAATCTATTAGTTTAAGACCAGCTTTGAAAAACAGCAGTTCTCTCTTAAGGACATGGCTATTTCAGAAAGAAGCAGATCTCTATAAGTTTCTGGATCCTCCCTTCATGGAAGTTTCTGGGATAATCATGCAAGAATCAGGATTATACCTGATGTATTGAACGTTTTCCCCAGTGAACCAGAGGTAAGTGTAGCATTACAATGATCTAAAATTTGTGGAAGGCAAATAATTAGTGATAAATAAAACTGTGGCCAGGACAGTCACAAAAAGAGGTCTCTTACCGTGAACTGTTCCTTATATGCAAGCATAGGAGTATCAGATAGGAGCAAGAAGATAAACCTAACTGTGAATGCGGTATTGCTGGGGCTGCATGGACATCTGACTGCATCCATTTGAGAAGAGCAGTGGCAAACTGGTTACAGAAATAGGTCCAGAAAGTGCTTAGAGGAAATCTTGTCCAGTGAGAAAGTTCAAGAGCTTGAGCTATTTATCTTACCAAAATTAATAGTGAAAAATGACTTGGATTTGGTGTATAGATGCCTCCAAGGCAGAAAATATAGAATATTACAGGCTCCTTAAGCTTCCCGGAGAAAGACCTAATAAAAAGATACAGTTATGCTGAGACTAACTGAATTCAAATTACTCTCTGATTTTGATAGTGAGGATGGTTAGATACAGAGGGGTGTGGCTCCAAGTTCTTGCTTCTCAATTGTTTAGAGGAGGGATTTGACACAGCGTTGTTCACATGCCCCTGGAGTTTGGGCAAAGCTGACCCAGACCCCCTGGAGATGGTGAATGGACCACTCTTAAGTGCTGAGGAGAGAGCAGTGGATCTGGTGAATATGAGCTGACTCCCTCCAGCACCAAAAAAGGCTGTCACTTATCTATGAATTGCAATTTGAGAGCTGCATGAGTGATAAAAATGTTTCTTATTTTAACGACTCTGTACAGAATTGTTTCATAATCGACAAAATAATTCAGTATTACAGGAAGAATTTTCTCAAACTGGGCTCGACTTGATGCATCATGTCTCACAAATCTTAGTTTACTCCAATCCAAGCTGATATGTTTTTTGTTCTTGAAGAAAATTGAAACTGAATGTTGTAGACAGCAATATAATCTATTTTTTATCAACATTATTATTGCTGTTGTTATTGTTATTATTACGATATTTGAATGTTTTTATTATCCTTTGTTAAATGCTCACAATCTGCTCAGCATTGTAGAAGATGTAGTAGACAACACCTGCCCCTGAGTGCATATAATTTCAACCTCTGATCTAGCAATTTAAAATGCATGGCTAGAATCCACATTAAAGTTAATGGTGCTCCACTTGAGCACAGCAGTCTGACTGAGCATTATAAATTGCAGGATCGGGGCCATAAGTATTTGCATGTGGATATAAGATTCCCCTTAGTCTCTTAAAGTCAAAGCTTACAGCTAGAGCAGACAGTGCGATTTCTGTAGCTTGGAAGAATAGAAGAACTGCTCTGTAACTAGGTGTGCAGCTTTACAGATTTGTGGTTGTTTTTCCCACTTTGGGTGGAGACCTTTCTCTGACTTAAATTTAATGTGAAGCAGAGGCTTCTTCAACCCAGCAGCCTACCATTGAAATGACTGTTGGTGTTGGCTTTGGTGTGGACAGGGGCTCTGGAAATCGCCTGTGGCTCTGGAGCAGAGCCAGGAGGTGTTGCTGAGAGAATAGTCAGCATCCCTCCACCAGTGATGGACAGGCCAGCAGCACTCACTGCAGGGCTGGGACACTGGCTCCTGGACCAGCCCTGTACCTCACAGGGACACCTGCACCACTCCAGGTCTCCTGACAGGAGCTGCTAGGAACACCAAATCTGCCCCTGGGATCAGCAAAAGAGCCAACCCAAGATGTTTTGAAGACAACTATTTAGGTTCAGCAGACTGGTGTTTCTGGAGGAAATCGTGTTCATCAGAAAAAAATTCTCCTCAGATCTTCAGTCACTTTAATTACTCAAGTCTGTCTGAGTCCTATTTACTTGAGTGCTTAAAAGTGAAAAATGAATGAATAAAAAGAAGAACATAGCCAGTGGAAATGAATTCCCTGTTGCACTTTTGTTTCACTAATTAAAGAAGAAACTGATGCAGCAGAAGATGAGGAAGGCTGTGGAAGTGATTTGCACACAAGGTGTTTGGGAAGGGCATCGTTCCAGTGCAGTGCTGTGAATCTGAACAGTACATGCAGCATCCACCACCAAGCATGAGCTTCTATATTTAGAGGACCCTAGCAAAACCTACTGAGTATAGGATGTTGAACAGAAACAGTAATTTTCATCAGTGTATTATCTTCCTCCTCTTTACACTGATTCTTAAAGAGAGAACAGCCAGCTAAACTCTAGCTGCTGTTAGCAAAAATAGCAGCAACCCAACTGGAAGTAATTTCACTGTTGACTGCATTGCAGTGTATATAACTGATTTCATTCCAGATTTGGAAGAGAGAAATAGTATCATGGCTGTGTTGTCCTTGACCTTTGCCAAGTACAGCTAGTCTCCTGGCCCAGCCAGTGTGATGCAGGAATAATATTTCTCTCTCTGAAATGGCAAGTGGGTTTTTGTCCTTTCTTCTTTCAAGTTACCTATGAATTCTCAAGCCAGCTCCAGAAGCTTAGTGGAACTGAGCTGCCTCTCATTAACTGGGTTGTCAATGGCTCCATCCCCTCTCACCTCCAATGCAAGCCTACCTCCCTCCTCTCTGTTTCAATTTCCAATTTGCTTTTCTTGTCTGCTTGGACAGTCCTCTTGGACTGGAAAATATCCTCCAAAGTTGTTGGGCCCCTTCTGTTAGAATTTAAGATCACAAAAGTTACAGCTGGAGAAGAGCATGCTGCCCTCTTAAATGTGAGAAGGTGAGTGTAGCACGAGGTCAGGTGCTGCCCTCAATTATACTGGTACAGATCTGAAGGAATTTTATTTTCTTCAACAACATTAATCCTGTTAACTGAAAGTCAAGAGTGTTGCCTGCGCATTTCCCTTTGTACCCCTTCCCCTTCTCCACTTCAGTTTATAAATGATTCCTATCATAAAGGATTTGGGGATATTCTGAATAGAAGAAGGCTTATAAATATTTATGATATCATACCCTGAACAATGTGAGACACAAGCCAGGTAGTCTGTTTAGAAAGAGCTTGTTTATCCTCTGTGGGCACAGCAAGCATGGTCAATCTGAGACAGCTTGAATTTATGAGGTGCAGAGATTTCAGGGGAAGGGAGCACCAGGTATTCACTTCTTCCTGCAAATCTAAAACTGTCCTGATGCAACACAGTGTTTGATCTCCCAGGTAAAGCTCACACTGTATTCAAGGAAGTTTCTTCTCAGAATTTTTAAAGATGGAGGAAGACATGACTTACCTCTTGCCTCTTTCTGCCCCTTCTTTCTTTGGGTTCTTTCTGCTCTTCTGTGTTCTCTCCTGCTGGTCTCTGCCTCTCCTTCCCATATTGCTCATCTCCCTGTTCTCCTAATTTATCCAGGAGATTTCTTCACTTCACTCTCTTTCATTTCTCTGCACACTGGAGAAGACCCACATCCTATACATGTTTTCAGGTTTTGGAGAGGAGAAAATTAGCTTAGATATGTGTGTAATTGCTTCACCTTTTTAGGAAGCACAGTTTGGAAAAAATGCACTAATTTGTGTAATTTTTCTGGAATCACATTAGCACAAAATTTAAGTAATTAGAATATGCTTTTAAACTAAAAAGCTACCGCACTGGATGCTTCCTTAACAGTTTCTGTTTGTAGTTGGATAATTACCATTATCTTTACACTCTCCTCAGTTCTACCATAGAGTGTTTTTTGAGTAAAATTTCTGTGGAAACTTTGAATGTGAAAGTTACCGAAGGGCCTGCCTGGATGCTCTGTGCCTGTGCAGGATTGCCAGTGGGGTTCTTACAAGACGTATTGCTTCCCCATGGGAGTTGCCTCCCATGCAGTCACAACCTGCAACAAAAACTCAGCTGTGTGTTGGTGGCATAAAGAGCACTGAATGTGCATCTATAACTAATGCCTGTAGACTTCAGCAAAGCTGGTCCTGAATGAGAAGAGTGGGAAGTTATCACCTGTCCTGTGTCAAACACAAAGGTGCTGGAACCTTGTCCCACAGCTTTGGTGATGGTCTGTGCTCCATGAGTGCACAAGAATAAAGATATTTTTTTCTAAGCCACCTTTTTTTTTTTTTCTCAAAGGAAAGCTCTGCCCTCAATCTATACACAATTTTTCCTACATTTTGTCTTTTCTTGCATTAGTATTACGCATAAGAAATTTCTGCTTGGGTAAATACCAAAACTGTGCATTGGAGCAGGAGACAAGTCTCAGCATTCCCCAGAGGGCCAAGGTCTCCCTGACCCCAGCTTGATACAAGTCATATCAATGCAGGCACTAAAGCATCCAGATAAAGAGCAGAACTTCTCTGTCTCTAGATTTCAGGCTGATTCAGCTGTGTTTTCTCTGAAGTTAACACTGACATGTTTTAATAACTCCCTTTACCTCCAGTTTTACACATCTAAACCAAGGGAACCTTAGGCATCCAGTTTTGTGTTAAAACCTCTCCTGAAGCTATCTATAAACCTCCCTTTCACTTCCTGACTTTTTGCTTAGTGATGGTGATGCCAAAGGGAAGTGGGGGTGTCCGTCCAGGAGGTTCCCACTGGAGAAGGAGCAGGATGTTACTTTGTTCCTCTGGCTGTTCTGAAACGGCTGAAGAAGACCAGTGTCGGCATTGCTGGCAGTTATATGGGACAGACACACTTATTTGCTAGGAGCTTGGTGTAGGCCATTTTTTTTTACAGCCACCAAATGGCAGTGATTGTTGGAAGGAGTTCAGTTGTCTCTTGCAGCAAACAAGCACAGCCATACGCAAGTTCACTGCTACATTATTAGCGCACAAGGAGCAACAGCGATCCCAGTATAAAAGCCATAGAATTACACTCGGAAAAATGACCTGCCCTAGAACTTAAAGAGCACTGTAGTATATTTTACCCCAAATAATTAGATTTGTATTCAGACAAGGGCTTTGCAGAAACAAATAAAGCTGCCAGTTTTGCAGCATTCTTCTGGTGCATCAGGATTCCAGGCACAGCCATGAGACTCTTCACAGTGGCCAGGCAGTAGACACGGCAAAAATCTGTGTAACATGTCAGGAGAGAAGATAAATTTGCTATAAAGACCCTGTTGTTTTTAAAAAGAAATGATATTCTGCAAATATTTTAAAAGTAGCATCTTCAATTTGTCAAAGTTCCCATTAAATTCAGTAAAACAATTCATGAAAATGATGGGCACTAAATAAATTCGTACAGTATTTTAGTAATTAAAGGAAATATCTCTATCCATTTTAAAAGTACTCTGAAGAAACTGAGAAATTTAGTACATCAGAACAACAGCTCTGTAATAACTTCCTTCATCTCTCTTGCATAAAATGCAGCTGCTTTGTTGGCTCTGTACATATTTATGTATACCATGTAGCATTTTAAATATAAACTGATGTCATACAGCTTTTTTTTTTCTTCTTGTTTGTTTTGAACTAATAGAACATATGCTAGCTTGTTAGTGGAAATCAGAGGGTGTTTTAGAGAAAATCGTTCTGTGAGTATGCAAATGACTTTGAAATAAGTGAGGGACAAAGACTTCTTCAGCTTTGGTCTTATTCCCACCATGGATTAACTGTTCAATAATTCTATCATCACTGAACCCTTTTGTGAATCAGTTTATTTTTCACTTTACTTATCTGAAAGATAGGTATAAAAAGAGTTATTTACCAAACAGGTGCTTTTTGCTTCCCCGTAAGCTAAAACAATAATTTACAGTGTCATCCCTGGACCAAAAAAAAGTGTATCTTCATGCTTGTGTAATTACCACAGCTATGCCACAAAACAACTCAGGTAAAATATTTTAGACTTACCATCCTTGGGAGAAGTGTGAAGATAACTTTTGAGTAATGTCGATTTACTGTAATTCCCAACTGTTTTACATAAGAGAATGTTTTAAACTCAGCATTGCAAAATAGCTCCACTGATCTGCTTCTGCTTAAAAACTAGTCAAACCCCAATAAACCACCAGAAGAAAATCACTGTAATGCAGTTGGGTTGTTTTCCTGTGTATCCAGAAAAGGGTTGTCTGGACAATGCAAGGTAAAAGGATAAACAATCAAAGTGCATGCCAACTTAATAGTCTGGAGATTTACCAGAAGGGTTCTGGGTTCTGCCTTAATATTTCTCAAAGGCTTTTGAATCCTTCTCAAATATTTTTCACTCCCATCACCTGAACTTCTTCATTGTTCCTTTACAAAAGCCATGGGATATGTGATTGCTGCCTCTGAAAGTCCCTTGGAAGTATTTGGGAGAGAGTACACAGCATTTGGCTCTCCAAGACTGTTGTCAAATCCCCGAGTTGCTTGTCAGGTCAAGAATTCTGTTTGAGAAAATTTAGAGTGCTCAGCATCTTTGGACTGATTGTCCATAGCAGGGCTAAACCCCCAAGGAAGATTTTAGATTTCTGTGTACAGCTGAGACAGGTTAGACTCTGTAACAGTGATCAAGATTGGCAGGGCTCCACTTTAGGGAAGCCAGCGGTGATGTTGCATTTCATCACCACCAGCAGACATATCACTTTTCATAGCTGCTCAGGAGAGTTAAAAAGAAGTGAAAACAGGGTTGCAGGAGGAACCTCTGAGAAAGTGAGCAAATGAGATACAATTCCCTGCAGATGCTGGGAGGGAAGTGACACTCGGTACCACTCACATGGGAAATTCGGAGCAAGGGAAGCTCCTCTTTTCTTCTTCCTTCTTTCTAGGGCTTTAGAGGGACTTTCTTTTAACAAAGGAAGTTGCCACGTCCTCGCCTCCCGGTGCTGTTGCAGAGCAGGAGGCTATCAGGAGTAACGACGCTGTAATGACGCAGTGACGCCAGCAGGAGTATTCAGAGCGCACCCAGCCTGAGCAGCAGGGTCAAACCCTTCCATGGTGCTTTGTAACAGGCTGTTACAGCGCTAGACTTGTCTTGACTGCATCTGTTACTCAAAACAAAGGTTCTATACCTATTTCCATTATATATAAATAGCGAGTAACTCTGTGGGTTTGAATGGATTTATTCCTCACTTACCCTACTCCCATAGAAAACAGAGTTTGACCCAGATAAACTGGTTGAAAAAGCCACAGGCTTGATGATGGATGTAAAATTCCACCATTCCACATGGGATGTGACCTTCTTATTAATTACAAAATGCTCTGGCTGATTAACTCTAATTTGATTCCATACTTTAAATATCTTCTGTGCAAAACTGAATTTTTGGGAAAAAAATGAGAGTAAAGAAGGAGATTTTGTTCTGTGCAGCAGTCCCATCTGTTCTGGATGTTCTGTGCTTTATTTGTAATTGCATAAGGACAAGCCCACCCGGGAAGTGACATTTGTGGAGTTAGTCTACTCCAGGATGTCAAATTTTTTAAAATGCAGAATAAAAAATATAAAACATTAAAAGGAAGATGTAATGGACCCCAAAGAGATTCTTCTATTTTAATCTATGCAAAAGAGTTAATCTTTTCCTTAGACAATAAACATTTCTTACTGTTCTCAGACAAGCAAGGAATCATGTCTGTAGTTTTGCCATCTTATTATCATCAGGCTGAAACAATGTGCATAATCCTGAACAATACGCCAGTGAAAAAGACATTATTCCCCCTTATATCACACTGGTTTTATGACAGGTAACTGCTGATGTCAAAATTGAGACATATTGCTGTATGACTGACATAACTCAGGCTTTGTATATTTATTGCAAAAACAGCTTAGTAAGTATCACATGGTCTACAGTGTGGGAGCAGAGTGAACATTTCAAGTGACTGTGAAAAAACACGTCTGAACGCTGATTCCCAGCTAGGAAGTGGGTACTGGGGAAATGCTGAAACAGCCTGAGCTGGTGCTGAACCTGAAGGAGCCCATCACTAGTCAGGCCCTTCCCATGTCCCTGAGCCTTGTTTGCCTTCCCAGCGTCTGGTCAGAGTCACCTGAACCCTTCAGGATAAGGGAGAGGAGCTCAAGCTGTTCAAATATTGAAAAACTCCTGTTGAATTTTCTCATACATTCCCTTGTGCAGCTACAGGTCCTTTTATCAGTATCTACCCTTCCAGGCTATGAGTAGGAGGAATTAGAAACAAAACCCAAGCCTGCTTTCTTGGGTCACGTTTTCACAGATCCTCACACAAACACCCTTCCATCCCTCTATGCACATGGGTAGCCTCAATGGCATAAATGGGATGATGCACATAAGGTCTGGGAGATGTATGTGTGTATTTTTCAGCCAGTAATCTTCCAAAGTTTAAGAAAACCCCAACAACCCTCAGCTTAATCCATTGGGATCTGTATGTGCATATACATATTTGCAGACAGCTCACGTAATTACAGTAGTTATGTTACAACCCTAAAAACTTGGTGCTAGCTGTGTTGTTCTGTCATAAATCGCTAACTTCCTAACAGCCTTCTCCTTTCCATCTAAATTTTGAACTTCATATCTACACTGCCTGCTAAGGCAAGGTGCATTGTAAAATTAATGAAAAACTTACAGCTGCATTGTTAACTTAGCAGCATTAACTCTTCTGGATAAAGGTTGGTGGAGCATAACTCTACATCTCATCTTAGAAATGCCAGGGCAAGCTACAAAGACTGACATTTGATATATAAAATCTTCTTACACTGATGGCACATAGACTTTCAAATACTGGAAACTATTTGGGCCTAGAGTCACAGGATTACAGTTATATGTAGTGACTCTTCATGGGAGGAGAGGAAGTCTCATCTCATTTTAAACTTTATCTTAACCTGAAGCTTTCCTAGAGTCTTCCTAGCAGTTTCAAGGAGAGTTCAGCTCTCTTTTTCAGCAAGTAAATTTGCATTTTTGACATCTGTCATCCTCTGTATAAAAATATACATTATATTAAGGGCCAATTTCTATTTTCATGCAGCAACATCGATCCAGAATAACCCAACAGAGTGATGTAATTAAATGTCAAAGACTGACTTAACTGGAGTTATTGCAGTTTGATGCTGGTAACAGAGAACAGAATTTGTCCTGAAAGATAGGCATTGTGCGTATGTCTGTTGTCTTGCTCCTAAGAGGAAGAGATGCCTGGGATAACTCAACTAAACTAGAGTTATCCCACTGGCCTTCCTGTGGCATGACTGGGCTCTGACTGAGGCCCTATCACACTGAAAGCATTGCTGTTCTGCATCCTTACCCATCACCAGAAGTGTCAGGAGACCCTTTTCCTTCAGTAGCTGTAGGCTGAGTAGTGAACATGGAAAGGGAGAGTGGCAGAAGACACTTTGGATGGATCCATTTGGACAACAGAACATATTGAGATATGCAACTACTTCTACAAATGTAACCTCAGAGGTATTCTGCAAATGAAGAATGGATTATTTTCAGGAAATTTCTTCTCAGCCTAAGAAATCAAAAAAGAATTGCTGGTTTGCCTGCTTCAGGTTTCTTTGATAACTAGGAAACAATTGCTGCCTTATCTAGACCATGTTATGTTATTCTTAGGAGAGGTTGCGCACTACTTGATGAGTTGTCTAGTAAAAACTTTCAGTCAAAGGTGCTTGATCTGTGGTTAGAACAACTGTTTGCACATGACAATACTGAAGTGGCAACGAACTCTGTGGATCAGAGGTGAAAATACCAACCCATACTGGGCATGCAAGCTTTGCATCGCAGAATGCAAATGGAGAACATACATGAAAACAGGTTAAGTGAAGCACCAGCTACTTTTCTTTGTATTAAGGGTGTACTAAGTGTAAGCAACCATTGTACACTGTCTTTCCTGTTCTCAGCCCTCCAGGGAAAGTCTCCTTGGGATACAGCCTGGAAAGAAGCATGTTGGCTGCTCAGCTCCACAGCCCTCTTCACCTTAAAGTGGATTCACTTCATAGTTTCCCCTCTTTGGCCTCCAGTGTTGCTCTTTAGCCAAGAGCAAGCTTCTCAGCCAGGGCATCATTATGAGAGGAGAGGGCTCCCCACTGACATGTGCTGTGCTCCATGTTGGCACATTGCATGTCCTCCCCCACTGTCTGTGGAGATGGCAGCTCTGTGCTAATTAAAGAGCTATGCCAATTACTTGCATTTAGTCTGTGAGTCAGAGCAGCAGATTACAGAGTCTGTTTTGGAGATAGCTCCCAGTGTGGATCATTTACTGTCAGAAGTGGCTTTTTTATTGGTTCCTTCTATTTTGCCTTGACTTTTGTCAGTTTCACAGGTCTTTCAAAGGAATGGACAGCAAAGCAGATACTTTGTCCATTTTTACCGATTTATACCTGGCTTCTTCAAAACACTTGTGCTTCCTTCTCCCTCAGATAAGCACTGAGCTCTCCAAGGCACACAATGTTGGTGAAGGGCAGACTACATTTGTTTATACCACCCCCCCAACCAAGTCAAACAACTTGCTTCTCATTTAAATTGTGCAGAAGTCTGAGCTATAAGCTACATTAGTGGCAGAAGAACATGGCCCTTAGCATCTGTGAAAAGAAATTGGATTAAGGTTGGTTTATCTCTTGCAGGTGTTCAGCAATATTTTTGTCAGGTAGTACCTAAATTGAAAAGAAATATCTTTTGGGGAATGGATAAATGAAATACTAATGTTAGCTAGTGTCATCTCATCTGGTTAAGTCACTAGATGATATGCTGGGATGACATGATTCTAATGATACTGAGTGCCTGCAATGGTGGATCTTGGTCTCTGTGGAGGAAGAGAATGGATATAGAAAGTAAAAAGGATGTAAACGTGCATACAGATAATATTGTGAACTAATGATACCTATTTCCAAGTGTTTCAGACAAAGAAAAACTCACACTAAAATTCCTAGTGTGTGATATAAAACTAGACAAATCCTTAGGCATTCAGGCTTGTAAAGTCTATATGGAAGTGATGTAAGGAATGGGAGTTGCGGGGACCTTATTTCAGTAAGGATGCGTCGGAAGAAAAATTGGCTTTCCTAGAAAACCTAGCAGAACTCCTGTTAGAATTAGTGGTGGAGTCTTGTAATTCAGAGTTTAGAAACATTTATAGAGGATGCAGCTGATACCTTGGTCAAGCACTCTTTATCCACCATTATAAATAGAGGCCTCCCTCCCAGAAAACTTGATATCGTCGAGTTTATTTTCTGGATGGGGTAGACCAAGCAGCTGAGACCACAGCTGCCTTTTTCACTCTTCCCATAACTTAGTCAAGCCAATTAGCACTGAGCCTGGCTCCTCCAGAGGGATTTGTTCCCAGTCAGAGAGGACTGCAGAAGGCTTCTGGTGAGAACACCCTTTCAGGCAGGGCTGAGATGTTGGCAGCTGATAGCCCTGGTGTGGCCTTCGGTGGCTAAAACACAGACAAGGTCACTGGGCACTGGCTTTTCAGCAGTGCCCAGAGCATGTGGGCAGCTACATGAGCTGCAACTGGCTTAGCATCAGCGTTGGGAGGATGCATGTTGGCAGGATGGCAGTGAAGTTAGAAGGTGAAACTGTCTGGAAAACTGTCAGAATCCCAACTTTAGCATGAATGAAAGGCAGCAGACTGCCAATTGTGAGGGACAGTGGTTGTCCTCAGGTTTAACAATTCTGGAATATATAATTTTCTATAACTGCATCAAATTCCTTCCTTTGTTGATGGTCAGTGGGGTGAGTGTGACCTTTCCTCTCAAATAAGGACATATGATCCTCCTCAAGATGGTTGCAGTTCATTGCAGGTGTCATATTTTAATCACCATAGGGGAGGAGAAGCAGGTATGGCTCACACTGGGCTATATCTGAGGAGGGACGACATTTCATGGGCTAACAGGTCCTTCAGGATTGTTTAATAGTTACGTAGATTTCACTTGCACTGCTAAATCATGCACCCAGTATTTATCTGACAGACTGGCAGGGCATGGACTAAATGGGAAAATGTCTTTCTAGCCATGGGATGGTTTCTGCAAGCTACAGGTGAGGCAGTGCAGCAAGGTTGTTGTGGCTGTGTCACTGCTTCTCTGGAATGGGAGAGTCCCATCTCGAGTGCTGTCAGTCAGGAGTCTTTAAATCTACAAAGTGGTTTCGGGAAAAAAAAAAAAAAAAATTAGGAAAATATAACCCCTCCCAAAACTGATTTCCCTGCTGTGAATTAAATCATTCTTTTTTACTATACTAAGCCATTAAAAAATTAAGCTTCTTTCTTTAACACCAAAGTGAGGCAACTGCACTTTATTTGGAGAATCTGAATGCCTCAAGCTGCAGTTTCTCTTTCACCAACTCTCAGCAAGTGGCCATTTAGTCTTAATTGTTCCTCACAGTGTAGTCCAATTAAGAATGGCATTAGCAGGGCAAGAACTCTTTGTTAGTCCTTAAAAGCTATGAGAGACAGTTCTTGTTTTGCCTGAGGTTTCACTTCACATGTTTGGGTGAAAATCTAACCAGCTGGAACACTCTCCAAACAATACATGAGTATTAGCAAGCTATCAGTTATAAGCAAAATAAATGTACATATGTAATTGCATAGAGAAAAACTTTATAAAACATTTATTTATATTTGGAAAGACACATGTTGCTGAACTGACAGAGCCAAATTATGAAGTGACAGTATTGACATTTGACTTGAGAGAAGTTTCTGAGCTTGCTTGGACTGGAGGTGACTAGGAGGAAGATGACAGTTTTTGGTCCAGCCATCTCAAGGTGCTTGTCCAGACAAAATGGTGAGTCCCTAGCTGCTAGAATAACATTTTTCCCAAGGAAGGAATATGAGGTAACATGTGGGGTCCCTGTGATCTTTTCTTCTATACTTAGAGTGAGTGGTTCAGAAGTCACACCTATCAAGCTGGTTATTTTGCATCATTAGTGACAGTTGCAGTGCAGCTCCACAAAGTATATTAAGGTAGTATTTTTTCTAAAAAGCCTCTACATTCTGCAAGGCTGTTTTGTGTTCAAAATTTATTGTTTCAAATTAATAAATATATTGGTTGTGCCCAGTTACGTAAGTGGGATACTTGGGGGTGCTTTTTTGTCTAAAAGATGTTAAGATCTTATATGCCATCTGGTCTAAGGTCACCATATTTTTAATAGCAGAAGGGGACAACAAAGTGGGCAGGTAGAAAAGGGCAGAGATCTGGATGCAGTTTATTGTAGGGTGTGGAGGAATGTACGCATGCATGGAAGCCTGCAATGGGATCACTTTGATGGGCCTGGACAAGCGTTAACCATGGCCTTTACTACAGTAAACTCAATTCACTCTCCCTTGACTGGAGGCAAATGATACACATGTCAGGGCTGAGCAAGAAGAGGTTCTGCCTATAAAGCAGAAATCTTTGTAAAGTGACCAAACTGAGGAAAATCCACCTGATCAAAATCAGTACAGAAGTGTCTTCCAATCATCTGGTTGCAAGGCAGCCTTACCCACTGAATTTTATCAAACTTGTCAGATTTCAGTCATTCTGAGTCTCAGAAAAGAGTCATGTTTTCTTGTTACCTGGATAATGAAGACAGACTCCTACAATAAAAATATTTAATTTTGTCCACTCATTGTTCTTAAGAAATGAGAATGATATTGGGTTTTTTTATAGCCTCTCAACCAAAATTTTTACTAATGTTTCTTTTGTGTGCCCTTGTTTTTTCACAGTTTTATTTCTCTCTGAGAACTTCATTTGTGAGAGGGCATGTGGGGATCTACAGGGCAGGCTGCAGGTGTTTGTGAGACAGCTGATCTGATGGTTGGACTTCTTTCACCCTGTTCACTGGGTGAAGCATTCAGGGAAGTTTATTTTTCAAAGAGCTATTTACTGTCTAACAGTTAACGTAGATCTGGAATTCAGTGTTACAGAAGAAAATACACTGTATTCTTGTTCTGCAGTTTATATGTCACTAATGGACTGCTTCTCTTAGAAAGGTCATCAAATGGCAAATCACTTTCAGAGAGGCTCTCAATAGAGAGCTTCACTCTTGTTAATCTAAGGTGAAACACTGTGGGTGTTTTCTACATCTGGAGTTAAATTTCTTATCTTTCTGCTCACATTGGTGCAAGAGTTCTTTGCAGTGACACTCTGGCCCAGGGTGCTACAACATCATCTGTAGCTGTCCAAGGGCCTTTCCACCTCCAGGACAGACTGCTGTTACTGTGCTAGCCCTCCCCATGGCAGAGGGCTGTCGCAAAGCTCTTTTCCTTCCTTGCTTTTCTCCTTTTCTTCATTTCCCAGGGTATTTACAATCTATTGATGTGTAGCTCTGTAAAAAGTGACTAGGTATAGTATTAGTTGACAGCTTCATGAATCATGAGTATTAGGACATTTCCAAAGCTGAAGTTATTGCAATATTCACATGATAATCAACAATAGGCTTGAAATTATGAAATAGGTATGAAACAATCTCCACACAAAGCACACTGCAGTCCCTTCAAGCAGCCTCTCTGTAATCTGCTTTGTGAGATTAATAAACATATCAATCTAGACCCCTGTTCTGGAGTGGTGTAAAGCACTGGAGGCACCAGGTGAAATAGTGGCACAAGTGCAGTTAATGGAGGTTTTGATATTGATTTCACCATATTCATTACTTCATCCCTGGTCTTAGGAAGAACTATTTGCCAATTTACCTGAAGTGGAAACTGGTGCTGAGCAGAGCCATGGGATCCCCACTGCCTTGTCTGCCTGCAGATTTCCTCATTCTGGCTGGGGATAACTGCTGTGCTCCTGCCCATTTCAAAACTCAAATGACATCTTGTTGCTACATCACTTTGTCTAGCTGTGGGCCCTTTGCTGGTTAGCTGACACTGCTGCAAACATGCCGAAGTGTGGGCATAGGTCTACCTGCTCAGAATAAAGTGACTAACTGTTTGTGATAGTTAAGCATAATTTTTATGCCTTTTATAATTGAAAAATTTATTGTACTGCTTATAAAAATTAATAACTAACAATTTTCAAGTGGAATATTTTTCAATTAAAATGCCTGCAATATGAAGGCATTAGTTTTTACTTGAGTTATCTTGAGTCTCACTGTGCCTTTACTTGACTAAGAAACAACTTGCCATGTCTGGAAGCATTTTCATCCAGAGAATTTTTCCTTTGTGTTCTTTTCATTTGAAAGTCCCTTTGCATTTTATTGCAAAGGCCCCAAAAGAACATGGCATTCACCCTTCAGTTTAAAGGACACCAGATGAGTCAACCAGTTAACAGGATATCTCTAATTACACTGTTGGTTTCCCAGTTGTGGTTTCTCCCTTATTTTCATAGCATTACCTCTGAGCGGCTGGGCATCCAGAAGTGTGCAGTGGCATTGACCTTGAAACCACTGGGCTTGTACATGTCTCATTGCATTACCTTGTGTGTGCATGTCCCTCTCTGATTGTGCCATATTTGCTACCTAGTTTGTTTCCCCACTGTAAAAGTCTTTGGTCAGCACCATGCCCAGTCTCCAGAACCATTAAAATATTTCTGGAAACTCTTCCCAATGTGAGTGTGGGTTTTAGGCATGCAGCTTGAAACAGGCTCATAGATTTAAATGCAAAGTCCAGAGAAATCCAAAATATTCGGGCACTTGGTTGACAGGATCTTTTTTCTAGAATGTGCATATTATTTCCATCAAAAAGAACATATGGAAATCACAGCCCTTTGCCACTAGGTGGTACCCACAGAAAACATTGTGTTTCTCTCTTAATTGTATATGCTCTTGTTTGCAGATAAGGTTTGGTCTGAATGCACTCATGACAGTTTATGTGAATGCTGAAGTCTCCAACTTTTTCCTGGTAAAGAATCTTAACATGCTTTGGATACTTAGTTATCAGATAATCATTCCAATGGTTTAACAAGCTAGTTTTAACTTGATTTGGCTGTACTTTCAATCTAGCACATGTCTGTGCTGCTGCCAGAAAAGGTGGTACAACCTACCACCTCTATCTCCACCCTCAGCAGCTTGTTTCTGTCTGCTGCCTGCCTAGCGCTGTGCAGGGAACTGGTCCAAATGAGCAATGATGGACAGGTACATGCACAGCCATGTGATTGATGGTCCCAGAACCAGAGACATGCTGAGGACCAGCTTCTGGGAAAGGGGGAGGTGACTTCTAATGTCAACAAGGACTTCTGCTGAATTCAAGTGACTGTGCAATGAAGTGTGAGATTTGAAGATGTTCCAAATCTCAGAGGATCATACCTTCATTCACAATGTTCATTAAGGCCTCAATTCATCAAAATACTTCAGAACATAACTCATTTTAAGTGTCTGAACTGTACCATTGACTTCAATCAAGCTGTTAATGTGCTTAAAATGAGGTCACTACTAAAGCAATTGATAGATGAAACCATACAGCCTATTGCATCTACCCTGGAAATCAATTGCAAAATGTTCATTGATTTAACCAGGCAGGGCTGTTCTGTCAGGCTGCACAGAAACTACAGCATCTTGGAGTGTTTCTCAGGCCATGGCCCCCTGGTCATGAGTCCATGTTGGAATCAGACTGAGACCACATGTTTCTCTCCCTCCTCTGCACCCCATCTTGACCAGGTGCCTGGGCAGTGATGCTGTCATGGGTCGTCCCGGGGTGCTTCCCCCAGCCACCTCAGGGACTCAGGAGCTGAGGTGGAGAACGCTGGTCCTGAACTTAAGTGGCTGCTTCTGTGTCTGGTCATAGCAGCATGAAATCCACCATACCAGCAAAACCTTCTTTGAAATCATCATGAGTTTTTGGCTGTGAAAACCTTTAGGGTCCAGCCCAGAGCAGTGCTCAGAGTTTAGAGTTTTTTCACTCTCCAGAAGTATTTCTAATGGAGACAGACTATTTAATCTATTCTCCAAATAAGCATGAAATCTGATAAGTAACATGTCAGAAATAATTACTAAAACAAAACAAATTTGGGTATGTCCCAGCAGAATACATATAGCTATTGAAACCTGTAATAGATCTGTAAGGAGACCTGTACAGTATGTTGCTTCATTAGAAGGTATACAGCGAGATTAAATCACCCACCTGCACTCACACTTTCACTTCAGTGTGTGAACTGCCATTGCAAGCACCAGCAATGACAGTTGCTCCTTGAGTGGGAAGACTAGCTGCAAATTATATTTTATACTATAATGCTGCATGATTTAGGTTTTGGTGATGTCCCTGCCATTGGCTTCAATTGAATTGATATAGAGCAGAACTCAGGTCATGGTTAAGAGATAGTAAAATCTAGGCCAATATTAAATATTGGAGATTATCATATTCAGGTATCTTTTCAGGTGGCAAAAATATTTGTATCCTGGAGTACCAAAGTTAGCCAGGCAGTTCTCCTGCCTGACTGCTACTCGGTATGTACAAACCTCCTTTCTCCCTGGGCCTTTCTGAGTATGTGGGAAAGGACCTCAAGGCAGCCAGCAACTTCTCTCCTTTGGAAAATGATGATTAAAAATGGATGAGGCAGAGATCAAGATCATTCATCATAGGCTCCAAGTTTGGGTCAATATTTTTTCACCTGATGGCCAAATATAACTGGTACCTTGTATTTTTTGAAGGTCTTGTTAATATTCTGCTCCTGCAGAACTTTATTCTCCTTGATTCAATATTATCCACATTCAACAATGTGCAAATGTTTGTGTTGGCTAGCGAGGCTACGTACATGGAGCTGAGGAGCTGTGCTTACCTTTGAGAAGACACTGTGATTAAAATACTGAGATTCTTAGTTGCAGCAGCCACCTAAGTGGTGAGTAACGTTTATTCAGTTCTTTTCTCTGTGAGTTGGGCTTTCTCTCCTGCTTCTGGAAAAGAGAACTGACCAGCACACTGGGGAGGCGTCTAGAGCAAAGGAAAGGTTTTTCTCTTCACATATCCTGCCATGGCTGCTACAGTTTGCACGTTCTAAGAAAATATTTAATAGTAAAGGGAGAGATTACTTTAAAATATAGTGTTTAACCCATGCACCTCTGAGAAGGGTGGGAAAGTAAATTGTCCCACTGGGTGGATGTAGGAATACAGCCAGTTCTCTCCTCTGTGTCCAAGAGGAACTGGAAGACAGGGTTTATGCCTTCCCTCCCTCTCTTTTGGCTTTCTGATAGATAAAATAAGTATAATTTCCTTGGAGTTTAGAAGAAAGGGTTAAGGTACTTAACTCCCAGGGCAGATGTAGGGCTTCTAATCCTGAATGGGACTAGTCACTTCATGCAAGGCAGAGAACGTGACAGTCCTAGAGAGGGACAGGGTTCAACAGCCGTCTCTATCTCCAGCATTTCATTCTGGCTGCCTACAGCAGAGTTTGACCTACAAGAATCTGGTAATTTTAGCCTTTTCCTGAAGTGTGAGCCCACACACCCCACCTGGGTTTTATGAACACTGGAAAGCAAAAGGGCACCCAAGAGTGTAATAATGGTGTTGCTGCTCCAAATGTACCTGGCTGTGAGCTGCCATGGACTGTTCAGGGAAGTCTAGCAAGGAGTTGAACCTGGGCTTTCAAATTCTTTAGAAAATATGTTGACCCCTTTCCTTCTGTAGTTGTTCTGAAGATGTTGTAAGCAAGACTGCGTTCTTATCTCTAACTCATCCAGATTTGTTACTACCCATTTTGTGTCAAAGGGAATGAATTAGAGAACCATGATATTTATAAATCTTTCATCTTTGTTGATGTAAAATGGGATGCTAATGAAATAGAGAAGTGTGTTAAATCTCAGTGTAATATTAGAGCTATACGTAATACATGTGCAAAATTCATAGGTATTATATAATGCAATGTTCTGTATGATCTCCTCCATTGGTAATAGTTTCTTAAGTATTATAGTCACATGTGTGCTAAAATATAATTTATATATAGAAATATAACATGATGTTTCTTAATTCAATGTCATTCAATAATGTATTTCATACCAAAGCATCACAATCTATTAAACCAAAGACATTTACTTGGAATTGACTTCAATCCTTAGGAGGTTGAAAGCAGCTTCAGCGGGATTAATGGCTTAAAGTTAATTGTTTTAGCTAATGTTTTATTTGAAATGTCCTGCTCAGCAAAGGTAATGTGACATTTTGCTCACTAGGGATGCTGAACCAAATTCACTGCTGACATAGGCAGGTGTAACCCCATTGTCTTAATTAGAGCTGCACCTACTTATGTCAGCAGTAAATTTGGTATCTTGCCCTTTTGAAGAAAAGGGAAGAATGTAAAGATTGGCTCTTAGAAACCTGGAGGTGGAGCACAGAGGACAAAAGAAGAAATACCAGTACCTGAAATGAGTTGGGCAGAGTTCCTCTGGAAAAGTAGTAAAAGCTGCCAAAGCTGACTTTACAATCTTCAGGAAGCGCTGTGTGTTAAAGCTTGCTAAATAAATGGTGTGAAAATAATCGGAGGTTTTAATAACTACTTGAAAGAGGCAAACATATAATTGTTTCTGGAACAAAGAATAATCCTGTGCTTTTGTGAGGAAGAAACTTGCTCTTTAGAAAGAGAATAGAGATACTGATGACCTGAAGCAGGAGAGAGGCATTCACTTTAGAAGTGTGTATTTGTCCTGAAAGGCTGGAAGAGATAATGGGAAAGTGGAAGACAAGTAAGGAGTCACCTGGTCACTTGTCTTCTCCAAGACAAAGATGCTGACCCCAGGAGGTGCCAGGTGATCCCTTCCCAGCCACTGCAGTGGGAGTCCCCACTGTCACCTTGTGCAGAATGGAGCTACATGCCTGACTGCCTCCAGCAGAAATTTTCCTTGTATTGGGTCTGTGGGAGTGGAATCTTTGAGGATGGACTTGATTTGTATTTTTTTACACTGCATTTTATTTCCTTCAGGGGCTTTGAGCTCTCTCATTACAACATTGTATCTTCATTCAGAACAGAAACTCTGAAGCATGGATCCATTGCCACTCTTGTTCTCTCTATATGTACAGAGAGAGATACAATCCTTTGAACAGAAACACATGAATCATTTCAATTGCATTTGATGGTGGAGATAGCACCTTCCCAAGACAAAATCTATAGAGCCTTGAGTTTCTTAGGCAAGCTGATTTTGGACAGCCAGGAGAGTGTCAGCAAGCTCCCTGAGTTGTCAGCAAGCTCCCCGAGTCTCAAGCAAGAAGATCAGGATAGATGGTAAGGAGTCTCCTGAAAGACAGGAGGATGATGTGCTGTGTGCAGTCTGCAGCTATGTGGCTTCTTGCTCCCAGTCCATCTCCTGGCCAGGGGACAGCCTGGTGAAGCTGGTCTTGGAAGCAGTGCTGGTGATAACAACAATGTCAACTGGTCTGAAGTTTATCACTGGCAATGGGATGTCTGAAATGTTTCCTAAAACTCTACCTCTTGAGAGCAGGTGAAGAGCTCAGTGTTCATTTAAAAAATCTTTAAGAAAGAAGTAAATTTGATACTTAACCTTCAACGCTTAACGCAGAGAATTAAGTGACCCTAAAAGTGCAGAAACTGAAATGACCCCCATGGAGTCTGGTTTTTTTTAAAGGCTTGTGGATATTTTTGAGGGGTTAGTTGAAGGATTATTGCCCCCCACCCACGATCTTGAAAGGACATTCACAAGATTGTGAAAATATGTGTGTCCTCATCCTCAGGCCACCATCTCCTCCCTCCACATGATCTCCTCCCTGGCCCTGTGGGAAGAAAAGGAGAGAAAGGAGAAGTACAGCGCCACAGAGGTGAGGCTCACCCTGCCATGTGCAGAGTGTGCTTCTGGATAATGCAATATCCCAAGCTTTTTATTCTATGTTTGACTTCCTGATACGTGTGGCACTACACGTAATTCAGGAACTAGATATTGACTTCAGTTCAGGAATGCTAATGTCAATGCAGTTGGCTCTGAATGTAATTTCAAGACTCATTAACTGGCTTTGTTTTCAGTCCACAAGCATTTCTGCTGTTAATTAAGGGGCTGTGTTCAAAAGTTATATATTAAAACTTATTTTCTTCAAAAGATTAGGCAATTCATTGAGATAAAATCCATGTAAGCAGAGAATTCTCTTCCAGTATTTGATATAGCCTGGAGGAAGAGGAGAAGAGGCATATTATACAAAATAGTTAGATTTTAAGGCATTTTCTGAATGGGAAGTAATTTTTTTTATGCAATAAGACACAACCATAATGGAATATCTTGCCCTTTAGTGTTGGCTGTGCTGACATTCATATATCATCATGATAACCCCTTTAAAGGCCTTACTGCAAAATGTGCAACCAAGAACTATATATTAGTTTAGAGTGCACATATAATTTTTATGGAGTGATCCCTGTGTTTACATTTTCAAAATGCTCTGAGCTTTGCTCCAACACAAATGCCCTTCAATCAAACAGGCAACATGATATGATGGTGTGATACGGCTTTCTCCAGTAGGAAATGCCATTTCCTGGTTTACGTAAAACATATATATTTTATAGATTGGCAGAATATTGAAACTTTTATGAACTGAGGAAATCTGCAAACTAATTATTCTTCTGAGCTATCCCAGGAGTGTATATGACTGATCAGATTCTGATCTGAGATATGGTGCTCAGGAACAACTGAATTTAGGTTTTCACTTCAGATGTCTATTAATATACTAAACACAAAGGAAACCCAAACTAGCAGGTTATTTCAACTGGATAATAATGTTTGATCACTGGGTTTGAATTCTAGTCAGCTGCAGGTATAGGGTGAAGGTGAAGTGGTGAATATGCTATATGCTGGTTTGTAGCATGAATCAATATATTATATTATGATTATTATGTTCATATTCCAGAAAGAGATTACAGGAATTACCAGAATAGAAGAAAAAGCTGTTACAATCATGTCACATTATACTGGTATAAATCTGTGCAAACTTCTTAGCTGTGCAAGAGATTGAGTGATCTCCTATCAACTCGCCTAAGAGCCCAATATAAATGCTTTGATATTTGTTCAAGCAGTAGGGGTTTTCCTTTATTTGTAATTTACCAGGGTTTCGTCAACACTTCCAGATGTATTTTAGTGAAAGTCAAGGTAAATTCAGCCATCCAACTAAATTCAGCCATAAACTAAACCAAGAGATGTGTGGGACTGAAGATCAGAGATGCAAGAGGAGCTGGCAAGAGGGAAAGAGGATATTTCTTCTGCAGCAGAAAATTCCTGTTGATTATCTCACAGCTACATCACAAAAATGTGAGTTTTATTGGGAACTCACTTTATGATTTAAAGCCATGATTAAGTATCCTATGCATCAAGGAAGTCTCCGAACAGGCTTTTAGTATCTCCTGTACCACATCTCACCATTATAAGTCTTGGTAAGGGAAAGAAAAAAGAGTTGAAAAATGATGGATTATTTATCAGTCCAGACTAGTAATTTATGTAGAGATTTCCTTCTATCCCTTTTATCCTCAAATATTCCCCCCATCCTATTTCTTTATAACTCATTCCATCTTCTCTGTGTGGTAAGTAGACACAAGTGGATCTTTCACTGTCTGCATAGAGTGCCTCTGATATTTCCAACACCGTTTGCAACTTGCCAAGACCCATGACATCCCATCATGTCAGCTCTGCAGCTCTCTTTCTCCTCAGCTGTGGGACCTGGGTCAGTCAACTGTTCTCCATCAGCTGCTGTTGACAGGGCTCAGAGCCTGTGGGAGCCTGCCCTCAGTGGCACAGCACTGCAAATGGTACATCACTGTTTGGCCTTTCTGAATGTGGCCTAATTACGTATAAAATCTGTATTTTCTAAGAGGTTCCTTTGGGAGTGATGACTAAATGGAAACTCTAATAACCACATCCATTGGGGTGTAGGAGAGACTGTCACAGTGATATTTTTCTGTTAGCTGTCATTTCAGAAGATAGAAGCACTATCTTGCAAGTTGGGATTGCAGAAATGCATTATTTATTAATTTATTTCTGGTATGCTGTTTATTGGCATTTGGTTCTGTTCTACTTTGCTTACAATCTTTCATTTAGACTACGGGTCTTGGTTTACTTATTTTATGTTGCTTATGGAAATAGCTCAGACTTTGCCGGCTTAAGTCTTTCAGCTGTGCTTCCTTGTTCAGGACAGGTCCTCTGCCCCTTGACAAGGCACAGCATGGCCTGAGGGTCTGGAGTGACTGAAAATGTCCTTCAGACTTAACCAAGTCACTGTACGTAGCACGTGTGTGTGTGTGTGCGTATGTGGATAACAGAATAAACATTACTCTAGGCCCCCAGCACATTGTCCTCTCAGCCCCAGAGGTGTATTTAAAGAAATTTTATCTTCAAATCTCTTTTAAAAAAAGGCCAGCTTTGAAATGTTTTCCTAAGAGCAAGTTGAAGTTTCCCTTCCTGGGATCCAAGAGCTACTTCTGCAAACAAGGGTTTGCTCTGCAAACTTCTCAGTGCAAAGTTGCTGTGGCTGTTAGTGTAGCTGTTATCTCAACCTGTGAAGTCAGGGTCCACATCCAAATCCTCCTTTGATTGCTACTGTTTAGATTTGCAGCCATAGCAGGACAGAGAATAAGGGTGAAAAATTGGATTGAAATTGCCCCAAATGGTTTGTCTCTGGTGTTCCTGATCATTTTAATAATTAGTTTATAGTCAGATCCTTTTGCTGCAGTAATCCCATTTTTGGTGATCCCTTGGCATTCCTGTTGTCTTCAAGGTATAGGATTCCAAAAAAAGACAAATGTTTGCTGCACTCTTATTAACAAGCTACCAGCCATCTGTTGGAGCAATTAATTCCTGAAGCATCATAATTTACATGCATTTTAAATGTTTTGAGGCTTAGATGTAAATTGTTTCTAGATTTTTTTTCACTATTCCAACTTCAAGCAGTGGAGGACAGTGGTGGTGGAGTTTTAGGAATATCAAACATGTAAATACTGTTCATCAGTATATAAAAGCAATAAAATGCCTAAAAATGCATCTGCAGCAACCCTCAAAATTTAAGTAGTAACATTTGTGTTTTTCTGATGGTTAATATCTATTTTTGTCCAAATAATTAATTAGGTTGGCTGCCTAGATTATTTAACTTAATATTAATTATAAATTATTTATTTTCTGGTGCTTTACTGGTATTCGATATGATTAATTTGTTATTTCAGAGCACAATCATCCAAAAATCAGTAGATCATTAAAAAAAAAAGTCTCAAACCATCAGTTTAATCTCAGTTAGCTGCTGTTATTTATAAAGTTCCCACACTGTTCATGTTGGCTGTCATAACATGGAAACTGCTTGCTGGAAATATGTCCTGTGATTCAGCATGGAAAAGTATGTTCTTCTGTACTTTATGAGAGAAGATAGCAGGTACAGAAGGACGTAGAAAGTCATAAAAAACACTGAGGTGGAAACTCTGCATGGGTTTTTTGTATTAATACAAAGGCTTTGAGTCAAAATAAGACTTTAATTTTTATCCCATTTGTCTGGATTTGTTGTGGTTTGAGCTCAGAGGGCAACTGAGCACCATGCAGCTGTGCGCTCCTCCCTTCCCCGCAAGAGATGAGAAGGAGGAAAGCCAAAGACCCAGGAACTTGAGATAAGGACAGGGAGGGATGACCTTACCTTTTAAGGCAAGTCAAAAACCAGACTGTCCAGGGGAAGAGAAAAAGGACATAAATTGAATACACACACTAAGGACAACAGCACTTAACAGACAGAGCAGGACCATGAGAAGAATTACCAGATTTTGGAAACACCTTCCCATACCCCTCCCTTTTTCCTGGGCTCAGCTTTGCTCCCGATATCTCTACCTCCTCATGCCAGTGGCGCAGGGGCAAGGAATGGGGGGTGCATCCAGTCCTGCCACTTCTTCCACCTTGGAGGGGGGGTAAACTTCTGGCATTCCTCCCCTGTTCCAGCGCAGTCCCCCTCTCACAGGAAACAGTCCTCCACAAACTCTCTGACATGAGTCACTCCCACAGGCATGTGGGTCACCCCAACATGTTGCAATCTCCCAGTGCTGACCTACAACAGTGGGGCCTTCTTCCATGGGGTCCCAGCCTCCTTCGGGTGCAGTCACTTGGGTTGGTGTGGGGCCCCCCACAGGCTGCAAATCTACATCTGCTCCACCATAGACCCCGGGGGGGTGGGGAGGAGTGGCCCTGCCATCTCACCATGGGTTACAGGGGAGTCTCTGCTCCAGTGCAACTCCCCCCTTCTACTTTCTTCTGCTGACCTCAGTGTTTGCATTGGTGTCCTCGCAACTCCTCCTCACAACTCTCACCCCTCCACCCAGACTCCCCTTCTTAAATGTGGTATCACAGAGGCACAGCTAATTGTCCCAGCCTTGGTGCAAAGGCGGGTCCAACTTAGAGCTGGGAGAGCTTCAAGAAACTTCTCACAGGGGGCCACCACTGTAGCTCCTTCCCCTGCTACCAAAAACCGCTGCCACTCACTCAAACCAGGACAGGATTGTAACTTAATAGTATAGGCTGCAGTTTGTCAGGTGGTGTTAGCGGTGCTGCTAAAGTTTTAGGTTCATTGGGCAGAAGATCTCAGGTTTTCTTCTTATGCATGAGTGGGGATAATCAGGTTACAAGAGACTCTCCCAGCTGGGTTTGGATTATGCAAACTAAAGAACAGATAATTGATCTAATTTTGTATGCATCAGGTTTGGCAGGAGCTGCATAGCGCTTTCTGATTTTGGCTCATATCTAACTGTAGAGAACTGTTTCTTGTTTAGAGTAGATAGCTTTTCAGGTTGCTTTTGTTTCTAGATGATCACTGGAGCCTTAAATGGGAACTCCATGCATTTTCAAAATTACAGGTTTTGGGTCAGACTTTTTCTAGTGATAGAATAGAATAGAATAGAATAGAATAGAATAGAATAGAATAGAATAGAATAGAATAGAATAGAATAGAATAGAACAGAATTTTTCAGTTGGAAGGGACCTACAATGATCATCTAGTCCAACTACCTGACCACTTCAGGGCTGACCAAGTTAAAGCATGTTATTAAGGGCATTGTCCAAATGCCTCTTAAACACTGACAGGCATGGGACATTGACCACCTCTCTAGGAAGCCTGTTCCAGTGTCCGACCTCCCTCGGTAAAGAAATGCTTCCTAATGTCCAGTCTAAACATCCCGTAGTGGAGCTTCGAACCATTCCCATGTGTCCTGTCACTGGATACCTGGGAGAAGAGATCAGCACCTTCCTCTCCCCTTCCCCTCCTCAGGAAGCTGCAGAGAGCGATGAGGTCACCCCTCAGCCTCCTTTTCCCCAAATTAGACAAACCCAGAGTCCTTAGTCGCTCCTCACAGGACATTAGCTGCTCCTCACAGGACATGCCTTCCAGGCCTTTCACCAGCTTTGTTACTCTCCTCTGGACATATTCATGTTATTACACTGTCCTTGAACTCCGGGTGAATGCAGGGCTACACACTGCAGCAGCATCAATTTAATTCAAAGGGAGTCAGGGAGGCAGGAAGAGGAACGTGCCTTGCAGGTGTCAGTCCCTCTTTTGGTCTCTTGGGGATACAGATCGGTTACATGGAAAGTGAGGCCCATATCGATCCCCATCCCCATGACATGATAAACATTGAGGGTTAAATCTAACAGCCACCAATGGCTGTGGGCTTTGCTGTTCTGTTCTCCCTCTCATTTTTCCTCTGGGTGTGGAAAGAGCAGCTGTCAGAGCAAGGGCTTAATCTCTCTGAATGCCATGATGTGTAGCAGAAACACCATACAGATGGTACGTGACTCAAGCAGATGCTGATGGACAGAAGTGAGTTTTGGTGACTGATGTCATATGTAACAGTCAGCAGCCATTAGGGGCTGGAACAAGCCGTGATGCCACAGCAGTGAGGGCAAGATGTGCAGTCACTTGCTGGAGGGAGTTTGCAAGAACCTAATTCTGTTACATGTCTGAGGAAAAGTTGAGGTGATTTCCATGCTTCTGATGGATTACCTCTTCAGAAAGCATGCTGGAGGCGGCTTACTCTTTGCATCACAAGATATTTTCTGAAGTAATGAGGTATCTGTATAAAGGAAAACAAAACTATGGACTGGTGGCAGGGTCTCTTTACCCCAAACCCCATATTAAGAATATGATTGAGACTGAGCCCTTTCTGTAGCATCAGTTTGCCCAGCCTTTTATCCAATCCAAGGAAAACTTTGAGTACTTTTGGCACTTCCTGTATTTACAAGGTCTGTGATCTGCCAGTGTGGCTCTGAGAAAATACTTGTACTTAGAAAGGAAAACGTGAAAGTTGGTACCTTGACTTTTCCCTCTATGCTGACCTGAAGACCATCCCTGTCATCTTGCTCCTGTATCTGGAGAGCCACTCCAGAACGCGCTCTGATGTCCTGCACAGAGCGCCGGCTTGCGCTCCATCCACTGCAGGGTACAATGGCTTAAACAAGGCACTTTATGTGACAAGGTATGCTGCTAGAAAAAGCAGTGAAGAGACATCTGTGTATGAAACTCATGCTTTCAGTCACTGCATGGAGCAGATGCAGTCTGTTCAACAGACTGTCAATGCAGCTTCAGGAAACTGATTATTGTCCATGCTCCAAAAGGACTGCAGCCACAGGGATACACAGGGATGTTTCCTTTGGGGTATTTCCCATGTGAAATCAACATAGCAGAACATTGGGTACTAGCTGAAATGATCTATGGCCCAGGGTCTGGAATACAGGGCAGCCAGTCTGTGGGGCAGCACAGCAAATACTAAGCCAAAAGACTGCTCTCAAGTATAACAGGAGAATGCTCTTGTGATGGGGAGCCAGAGCAATAGGTGTTGCATCGTGTCCCTACACCCATCTCCCTAGTGGTATGATAAGAAGAGATTTTTATACCAATCCCAGGCAGACAAGGAAACTCAGAAAAGCTGCCTGTGCACACTGACCTTGGTGTTAGGAAGACATCCGAGTGACTTATATCCTATAGAGTCCTGCCATATCTGCTTACAACCAATCGATACTGCCCATATTTCCCCAATCCAGCTCAGCTCTGGTCCATTGCAGCCCATCCCAGAGGGTACCCCATCTCTCAGCAACCCAAGATGAATGCTGATGTCAGTTATCAGAGATGTTGCCTGCTCAAGCCAGATATGGTGCCTGGCAGGAAACTGCACTTGGGGACAACTGAGTGGCTGGGAAGAAAGACAGATTGTGGCAGTAAGTGCTGACCCTGAGCAATACTTGCAAGATCAGTCCCTCAATCAGGGAAGTCAGGCCAGACTGGAAAAAACAGGTGTAGTGCAGTAATTATTATAGTTAATAACCAAACTTAGCTGCATAGGAGCTACAATCATTAATTCCTCCTTTTGCTTTAGAGGCCACATTTCTTCACTTGTCTGACCCTTGCTGTCCAGCTACCAGAGAGACTTTGAGACCCGCCTCTTTCCAGACTCCCCTTGGGAGACATCATTCTGCAGGGAGCAGAGGGAGAAACCATTTCTCATAGCCCCTTGCCCTAGTCCACATCCCATTAAGTTCCTCCAGTTTGTTTTTTAAGACCTGCTGACATCACATTTTATGCTCCGTCAGCCTACAGTAGGGTTGTAACTGTGAACTTGCTCAGCATGATCAGGAACCCAGCACCTTTCCTTCCCTAGCAGAGGCAGCACGTGCTATGTTAAACTACTGATTTAATTCCTAGTCTTGCACTGAGATGGCCTTCATATTTATATAATTTCCCTGCAGAGTAATGTGCTTGTTCTGCTCGCTCCTCTGAGCAAAGCTTCGCACAGATAAGAGGGAAGGGTAGGAGCTCTTCTTAATGTGACTTCCACAAAGGTAGTCCTAATGAGAGCCCTTCGGCTGTGCAAGAGCAGGGAAGAGACAACTTGTAGGAAAAGCATCCCTCTTTAAAGATATGAACTCTTTGAAGAAGTCTTCTTTAATGGTTTAATTTTAATATTCATGTTTACCAAATCTTGGTTCCAGTTAGGAAATCAAGGGATATTTTCTGATGATTTCTCTAGTTTTAAAAAGAAAAGTTCAGGGATAGCTATGCAATTAACTGTGACTTACGCGTGTCTGTATAGCAACAGCAAACCTTCTGTGGAAGAAATTAAATTTCTCCCCAAAGGAGAGTGATTGCATAGATGACTTATTCAAATGTGTAGATAAATTGCTTTGACATGTTTTGCAGGAAGGAGCAGAGGCACATCAGTATCGAAATAGCTCTGGCTACCACAAATCTATTTACAGGTAATTGCATTACCTCTTGTGTCTGGTACCAAAAAAGGGCCTGAGAAAATGATCCCCAAATGATGGACCAGATTTACACTGAATTTGATCTCTCCACATTCAGTGGTACTGTGCTTCAGAAAAGAAACTCCCAGCTCCTGCTGGGAGGGGAGCGACAGCAATGGCCATTGATGGGAGCAACCTTTCCAGCCATGCCATGGCTTTCCTGCTCCGTACAGGCCATCCCACAGTGCAGGAGCAAAGGGGACCACTCCCATTTAGGCCGAACAGAGTGTAAATCTAAAAGCTGCCCTGCTTTGCAGCGAAATGTCTCCAGTGTCAAAGTTTTTTATAGCTGACAGCTCCCATCCACCACTATGGCAGCTGTGGGGACCTTCAGTGTGTTGGAAGGGTTATTCACTATAGTGCGGGTTTGTGGAGTACCCAATGGATGGAAACCCTCAGCAGGTTGCTGTGTGCATTCTTGCTGCAGTCAGGACACTTCTTGCTACCATTTCTAGTTATCAGTGTCTATCACCACCTCGCTGCCTAAGGGCTACTCTGATATTTTCATTAGTTACCAGTATTTCTACCTCGCTGCCTAAAGGCTGCTCTGATATTTTCATCTACATTTTCTTATTTCATCTCCTCTGCCTCCACAGACCTGGGAGATCTGGCATTGCCACATAAGGAGCTGCCATGTTCAATCAGACTGAAGGTCCATCTAGCCTCACACTCCGTCTTTAATTATGGCTGATACCAGGTTTTCAGGAGAGGCAATAGAAACCTTTTACCCAGGGAATCTGTAGGTGAGGTGAGAGATCCTGCTCACTAGCTGTCACACCTAGAAAGTGTGGTTTAGCATTCTTTAAAAACATGTTTGTCACCAGTGATTGTGGCCATCCTGGACAGTCTAATATCCATACGCTACCAAACCTCACTTTGAACTGTATGTATTTCCTGATTCTGCATTTTCTCTCTGTCACTGACACTGAAGTGTTTACATATTGGCTTTACTGTTTTCTTCATGGACTGGTAGGAGCTGAAAAAGTGCCGTGTGTTTCAGGACAGAGTCAGAGCCAGCAAGCTTATGTGTGTGTGTGTAAGAAATTCGGCTCCAGTTTTTAAAAATAATGAATATCATTTACATCAGTGGGGACTGTCAATGGCTCACCGCACTGCTCCATGCAAGAGAAGTGGAAGAGCAGCCCTTGTTCCCTTCTGCTGCCAGCCCCATACCTTTGTCCATGGGGAGCAGCCTGGTTAACTACTGACACCAGCTATCAGGTGAGGAAAACCGCCATGAACCCTTTGCTAGAGGTGTGGAAAAACCGATGAAGACACTTTGTTTGCTCGTATTTGTACAAACAGGAGGGAGAGAGGGAAGAGGAGGACAAAGATGAAGGGAGAAGAGAGCATAGAAAGTGATTACATGTGTTCAGCTGAACCATAACATTTACTCATCTTCTGCTTCAGTGCTACAGTCTGTTGTGCCATTTCCTCTTCCTTTTCATTAATTGAGGGCTAAAGCCAGAACTGCTGTTTCAGTGACAAAATCACTGGCTTGCCTTACATGTGACAAGTGCCTGCCTTTTATTGCTGCCATCATTCCCTAGTACAGCTCCCTCTGCAGCAGATTTTCTTGGGGTAC
Source organism: Strix aluco (assembly GCF_031877795.1). NCBI lineage: Eukaryota > Metazoa > Chordata > Aves > Strigiformes > Strigidae > Strix > Strix aluco. Next base: position 11,668,288 of record NC_133971.1, on the reverse strand, counting down.
AGGGAGAGAGGTCTTGGTGCTGCACCTCCTTGAGTGCCTGGGGACCATGCTACATCTATTATTAAATAACTTGCAGTGGAAATTGTGACATCCTGTTGCAAATGCATGGCACGCCACACAGAAAATCAAATCATTGAATGAGTGCCCACTGCAGGTGACACTGTGAGCCCCCCCCACCTAGGTACTCCCACCCAAGGGAAAAATATGTGGAAGGAAACATGCCATCCTTTGCAGGCATGGTTTGGGCCAAGGCCAGTCATTTTGTCTTGGCCTGTGTGTCTCAAGGCACTCTGAGCCTTGGGTTCTGCTTGCAAAGTGAATGAACTCATGCCCTGACTGACCTACTAGCCTCAACGATGGTATGAATTGTGGTTAAGGTCTCCCACAGTGAGGTCCTTCGCGCTTCTGTTCCTGCCCTCTTGTACAAAGCCAAAACGGTTGCATCTTTTTATGTCACAACCAGGAAAAATAACTACAAACCTTGTGTGGTTCAGAGCTCAAGGTGACTGTTGTGCAAGCTCTCCCATGGCTGCTCCTTCAACCTTACTGTGCCGTTGTCAGCTGCCCCAAAGTTCCTTCCTGAAGGCAGGGTGGGCACACAGGGAAAATACTGTCATCACTTCAGTCACAGAGTGCATTTAGAAAGCACAGTAAATGTCATAAGACTGGAAAGATGGAGTGTTTCAGTATAGAGTGAGTGTGAGAATTGGTTTCATGGGCTGCCAAGTACTGAATCATGGCTGTGGATGTATCTGCTAAAAGCGACTGGAGATCTCCCACAGCCTGAGAGTTCCCCGCACATGTGCGCACACACAGGCACACACGCACGTGCACATCCACGCACACTTTCATGCACATGGACACACCTGGACACAGCCAGCCATGCCTGCTTGCTGCGTCTTTCAGCTCACCAAATAGTAGAGCTGGCAACATGGGAAGAGAGTGAAAAGCCACAGATGGGATGGCTGTGCCTTTATACCAAAGTCCAGAGAATGCAGTTTCTCACTCAGAGCATCCCAGAACATCATCTCCTGAAGCAAGTATCGTATCACATGATACGATAGCATCTTTGGGAAGAGACTTTTCTGCACTCTGAGATCTTCCCAGTGCACATGCTAGATGTTTTTCTTAGGGGAATTGGTCCCTGTGTCTTTGCCCAAATGTAGTTTCTTCTCCAACCATGTAGCATGCAGTATGGCATCAGCCACTCTTCAACCCCAAGGAGGCAGCATTTCAGTGCTCTTTCACTGGCTTGCTCTGGTTTGACAGGTGATGTGGAAAGGTAAGCTGCTATGATGATGGTAAAGATAGTAGATGTTAGCTTTGCATGGCAGGTATTTTAAAGTCAGCCACACTCTGAGGCAGTTATCAATTGTCTATTAGAAATGAAGACATAAGAAGGCATCAGGCTGAGAAACTGCTAGATGGATCAGCAAGGTTTCAGTGGCACAAAGTCACAGAGATGCTTCTCACCCAGGTACAAGAGAAGAAAGCAAACAGGACAAATGCTGGTCACGATGCTTCATGCGTGACCAGAAGGTGTTCAGTGACTTTGCTGATGGCTGAGGCAGAAGAGCCTGTGCAGACCAGAGTACTGCTTGGTGCAGTCACAAGGCTGGATTAAATGGCTTCTTTTTTTTTTTTTTTTTTTTTTTTTTTTTTATTAGGGACTTTACTGTATTTAAAATAATCATCCCAGATAAGTGAAAAGTCGATAAGTGAGCTCAGGCTGCAGTCTGCTTTGCAATAGCTGAGCTGTGGATAATTACAAGATTACCCTGCGGGACTGCTCCTTTACTCAGATAGGTTTGAAAAGCCAAAGCTTCCTGACATGGTGTGATGACTTTTCCAGAGCCACAAGATTTGGATCAGCCCTGCCTTGCTTTTACCCCTGCAGTCTGGTCATATGAGGGTCTACGTGTTAGTGGGAGGAAAGGAGGACAGCAAGGGCAATGTCAGGTCTTACTAGCTGCAATTAGGCTTGGAGCTGTTAAGTTTCTGCTAGTTCAGGTTTCGAAGTATCTTTTATAAAGATGGTTATAAATAAAACAATAATTTATTCATACTGAAAGATTGCATGGTAAGATAATTAAAATCTCCAAAGAGAGGAGAGAGCCTGAGATCATGATAAAAGGGGAATAAAATCAGGAAAAATCCAAGAATGAGGTCTCAAACAGCAGATGAAAGAGAATTTAATCAGTCATCATCAGCTGTTATTAACAATAAAACACCTACCCCTTCTTCTGTCCTCCAGAAAGTTCAATCCACTCCCAGACGCTTTCTGCTGAGATCAGGAACTATCTGGTCCTGAGGTTTCATTAATTTTCCTCCCTTCGCGGTGTCCTTTCTGGGTGGTGGCCGTGTGGAGCAGACCCCAGCCCCCGCTCCCCTTGCTCGGTGCTGCTCGCTGCTCCCTGCTGCTGCACAGGACTGGAAGGCAAAGCCCAGTCCCGCAGCACCGACCGTACACACTGGCCTCTCCACAAGCACCAGCGGTTTCGAAGTTTGTTTCTTTAGCCGGAGCCATAAGTGAAACCCAGGGGTTGTGCCCGGGTGTCAAAAGCCTCTGCTCGTAGCGAAAGCACCGAGCAGGGCCCGCGGAGGGACCCCCCGGGTCTGTCCGGGCTGCAGCCTCGTCCCGCGGAGCCCCCGGGGAGGGACGGCGGGGGCCGGCTGGGGTCCCGCAGCCCGGCTCCACGGGAGGGCACTCTCGTTCCACAGAAATTGAGCAGCGGGAGCATTTATCTTTCTTTTAAAAAGGCAGTTTAGCTATGACAGGTAATTTGGCACATTTCTAGTTGAAATGTGCCAAACGATTTGGCAGATATTTCACATACATCTGAAAACAGGAGCACCTGCTGCTGGCCTATAGGGAGGCTGGGAATGGGGGGAATTTTATTAGTTGCTAACTACAGGCCCTGTAACAAAACTCTTGCATTGGATGCACCAGCCCGCCCCCTGTGAGGGGAAGCCCATCTTTCGAAAGACGTGCACAGCCACTCACTTTAAAATAATTTTCTCCCAGTTGCCAGCATCTTTTCAGCCATCTTGGGCAACGCCATCACCTTGTAATGATGAGAACCGTGATTGATCTGGTTTGTCAATCACCCTGCATGACTGCGTTTACACAACTGAGTTGTGACGTGGCATGTACAAGGGGTTCTGATGCACTGGGGGTAGAGGAGCTTCGTGAAAACTCTACCTCATGCTCCAGGAACATCTCTTTGCTTTTTATGGACCCCCAAAGAGTCTGCTTAAACTTAAGCTGAAGATAGAGAAGGATCCTGTCAAAAACAAAAATTTCTTTAAGGTATGTGTAGAGAGAATATAAAGGAACTTATGGGAGGACTTAATTGTGAGCGTATCAGACCTCTGTAATTAAACCAATTTATTGCCCAGAATTCATCTTAGTCAAGATTTTCAGGCTGGGAAAAGAACTAGAGTTTTTGGAGAGGTTGAAATAAGTAATAGTAACATGAAACATATGTCAAATACAAATTCAAATTATGCATTAAAGTCTCTTTTTTCCATGCCCGTTTTCCTGATCAAGTAAACTTTTTGGTTTGAAAAGTCAATTAAAAGTAGAACTTCATGCAGACAACGGTCTAGCCTACATGTGAATAAGCACTTTGGCAACTGTAATTACACATATTGACAGAAATAGTACCAGTGTCAGGCCAAACCCAGTGCAGAATATGAATGCAATAACAGTTGATGGAGCAAAGCAGGGTTTTCTCCTTTTGTCCTGTCTACAAATCTACAGGACAGACAGATGGCCAAAGCTGTATTATGTGTTTAACCTAACTAACTGAACTTTCACATTTCTTGCTTTGCACAGCTTTAGCTCTGTATGAGGATCCTATTAGGTTCATGAATGGTTTGAAAGTACATTTGATTTTCTCATAGCTCCCATCAGTGCCATCAGTGCCACCTTTAACAGTCTAATGTCTATTTTTAGTTATAAATATTTATTAAAAACCAAACCAAAACCAAGAGTCAGCTGAACAGAACACAGGGGAAAAGGTGAGCAGCAAGACCAAGTGGTGAGGATGTGAATGCTTGTGACAAACTCCCCATGTTCACATATGGGGTCACAGGATGAAGAGAGTCCCTGGGTGCATCAGCCTGTGCAGAGTCCAGACCGTGCGATACCAAGCTGGGATGTTATTTATGCTTGAAGATCAAACAGGATCACTTCCAATAGCATCCCTTGTATTTTCATGCCACATCTATTTTTTATAAATTATGTGCTGACCCAAAATGCCTTCTGTGAACGTCTACAGAAGAAATCTAAGAAAAATTGACAATTCCATCAAAGCAAGCATGCATGCAAAATCAAATGGAGCATGATTGCGCATTTAAAACATTTTCTCATCCATTGGCAATGATGAAGTCCTGTTCCGGCAAAGCCTGTGGAACACACATCAGACAACACTTTCAATCCTGGGGCCAAAAGTGCTGCACTGGACAACTCTGACTGCCTTGGGTGTCTCTTGGGTGCCAGAGTTAGGCCCAGGGATGCCCTGCCTGTCACATGCATCAGACACCTCCTTGGGGATGGGGCTGGACCAGGGATGGGATGGACAGGCACAGTAAGGGCTGGCAGTGCACTGCTGGCCCTGACAATGCCTGATTAGTTTTCTCTGGTTGTTTCCCCTCTCTGCTCTCCCTTTTATCCAGAGAGCACTGAAAATGTGGGCCTATAAATCTTTCAAATTGTGTAGCAGAAAACCAGGTGCAACTTCAGGCTGTAACAATTTAAAATAGTAAATGTTGTTCATTAGAAATCCTGTAACTTTTTCTAATAGTTTGAAAGGTTAAAAATAAGGGATTTGATGATATCTGCATGGAAAGAAACATTTCTTTCATTATTTTTACAAGTTGATTTAGAGTTTATGGAGCGTCAGGCCAAGCAAATGCCTTGAGCCAACCACAGAGGAGATTAAGAGCAGCTCTGGCCCCAGGAAACTCAATCTCTAGTCTGTCCAAAGGTCCCTTTCTTGGTGCAAAGGGTTTGCTTGGAGGAATATGTGACAAGAAGTTAATTTTTAGTTAAATAATAGGTTGCTAAAAAGATGACAAATATATATATACAGTTAGAGTTAGGATCACAGGATCATTCAATACAGCAAATCAAAAGAAGTAGTCTGCAGCAGCAAAAAATTCCCCTTGCTCTTGAAGTCATCCATGTCTAAGTCAGAGTTTTGAGGGGACAGAACTCATTTCCAAAGCCTAAAGCACCAAAACTTGGATTTCTTGTCCCCTTTCATCTTGGGAGCAACCTGGCAATTACCCTGTATATTCTTCTTCTCTCATAGCTAATGTAGAAACTAACCTGCACTTTTAGTAACATGTGGCAAGAAAAGATGAAGATGGAGGTTATGCTGTAGCATGCAATAACATGCACTTTGGATAGCTGTGTGCCATGAGAATACAGTCACAGTTTAAAATGAGATTGAGAATGGGATGTAAATAATAGTTTCACAGACAGAGGAGGACCATCAGATACCCACCACCAACACAGCACTCCCTGATGTACAATATAATATAATTCATCTTTCTCTCCTTACATTATGGGGGAGGAAATTACTGTTTTTACAGTTGTGGACCTGGAATAAACATGAGCTGAATTATTGGTGCTCTACACTACTAAGAAAGAAATTTCAAGCCCCATTTTACAGTGTTTTCAGTCTCTTCACCTAACGAGAAGGAATTTTTCTTCATTTTATATCTCACTTAGGATTGAGGAGATGGTGTTACTGATTATACTACTTAGAAAAGAAAGGACAGCAGAAGTACAACACACTTGCTCAGCTTTGTAATGATGATAATGTGTGTTTTCTCTGAAGTCTCCCAACCCATTAGGGTATCCAGAGACCCCGCTTCATCCATTAGGAAGCCTTCAAACTCCTTTCTCCTGTTAAACTTCAGCCATACCAATACATCAATTCAAAAAAGATCAAATCTCCATCAGGACCTGAGGCAGTGCTACTCTACAAGTCTGAAAGAAAGCAGTACTCAGGGAAAAGGTGGCCATGATCAGCAGCTGGCAGAAATCCCTCATCCAGTGCGGGAAAATCCTCTAAGTTGCTTTGGTTTCTACATGATAAGCATAGTCTTGATCCAACACCCATAAAAATCCATAGGAGTTTTATTTGATTTGATGGGAATATGATTAGTTCCTAGGACTACTGCACTGGGTTTGAATTCCTGGTAATTTATGATAGAGTATGTATACATCAGTTACTAATACAATCTATTGCTCTTTGAATATATTCTGTTTATGTTGCTTTATTTTTATTTCAGGTTGTCATAATGAACAGAAAATTATAAACGTTTGTGGGGAACCTGAATGGCAGAACTCTAAATATTCTTACTGTTAATTTTTAAACAGCTGTTTCCACTCCACTTGGGAGACAGTGAATTATTGAAAATTATATCTTTACAATTATAGCATCTGAACAGGACTTGAGATTATGACCTTGAGACAGTCACAAGGACTGGGTCATTAACACCATTTTACTCATTCCCTCTGCATTCTCTCTCAAGGAGAATTACACATTTTATTATTATTTTCCTTCTTGATAAGATCTCTAGACTGATAACAAAATAGCTAGAGAATAGTGTCTGATGGAGTTTTGTAACTATTTTAATTTTCCTTCTCAGGATAGGGTGAAAAGTAGCATTGAATTAATCCATTCTTGAGAAGATCTTAAAATTACAATGAGGACAAAGTGGTACAAAATGGATTCATTCTCACGACTTTTTCATGATTGTAACCAGAATAGTAAATGGCAAATTGTATTAATTCTTACAATAAAAATGTAATGAGGACAGAGGATGGTGCAAGGTGAATTAATTGTAGTGACAAACCTATAACTGTGAGGCATGGTCTTATTTGAATAACATACTGCATTTCTGTAGAAAACAAGTATGATACAAAAATTGTTATAGAGGTACTAGAAAGATACCGATCTGGTCATGTTGTTGTAGTATAGTAGTTTCCTTTTTAGAAACAGGTTGAGTTAATAGATGTTAAAGAATTATGAATCTGATCCAGTGTTTAGTAATCCTAATACTTTACAATCTTGTTAAAGCTGAATCAAGAAAATGTGTGTCTGAAGGGGAAAGAAAGTCTGTTATGATGAATGCCAATAAAGAAAACACCAGAAAACTGGGGAAGAGGCAGTGAGTGGGATGGAAACAATGTCCAGGATGACCCGGTGGGTACTGCTGACACCAGGAGCTACCCCAGCTTGAGGGTAAAAATTCACTGTGGCTTGTGGCAGACTGGACTAGAATGTCCACAACCTCCTTTTATGTGGGGTAGGCTACCAGGTGGCCTTACACCCCAGTGAAAGGTACGATTGGCCCAGAGGAAATGGTCAGTTTGTCCATGGGCTCAGCAACTATTTTCATAGCTCTCCAATGGAAGAAACGTTTGTGGTCACCAACACCTTCCTTCTACTCTCACAGCACCCCCAGACAGAGCAGCTCCAGGAAGCAGTCTTCAAGCCATTTCACAGCAAACTCCCACCTCTTGGTGGCTCAAGGTGTGGCTCAAGGTGCAGCTCTGCCATACAGTGCAGCACTATGTCAGATGATAGCTTTGACTTGTCCCTGTACACGCTGGGGTGCCTGTGCATCAAGTGCAACAACGCACAGAGATGCTGCTGCTGCAGACCCTGGGAGCTGCCTGACTCCGGCATGGGACAGCGGGGGCCCTACAACCGCTAGTGACACCGCTCACCCTGCAGGGTTACTTAACCCATGACCAGTGTCACCCTGATGTGTATAAGAATGCACACTGTTTCCAGCCTCAGAGCTGGCTAGCAATGTTGATGACGATCCAACTGTATATGCCGAGGAACCCCTGCCTAGGATGGTGGTGCATGGCTCTTCATTTCTGTTGTCAATGGTATTTTACCACAGGAGTGAGGGAAAAACCACTGTGAGGAAGAGGCAATGTGGAGGCTAAAGCAACTGACATTTGCCTGTTGGGGCTGGGAAGGAGATCCTAGGATGATAATGAGTACAGGAATGAAGCCCAAAAGGATCTATTTCCATGACAATTTCTGAAGCCAGCACAGTCTTAAACCCCCCACCAGGTGGGCACAGCTATTACTGCATGAAGAGAAAGGAGTTAAAACTTTTGTTGGTGTTTCATTCTAAGAGTTTGAAATATATGAAACATTTCTCACCCTAAACAGGGCAAGCAGAGTTTGTATATGTGTGTATGTGTATCTATATGGTTTATAACTACAATCAGATGGTGATAACCATCTTATGGCAAAGGTAATGGTGTTCTTATCATCACTAAGTGGAAGGCCAATCAGGCTGACTGTGAAAACCAAGTTATTCCTGCTTTTAGTGCTGTTTTGAGTAAAATCCTTAATGTTCAGCCACTTAAAATGAAGCAGATAGATAACTCAGCTTTTAAAGATGGCTTAATGATAAAAAAGAGATGGAAACTGGCTTACAGTTTCCCCCGCAGGGCTCCCACAGTGCCAGTGTCGTAACGATCCCTTTTCAGAGAGCTGGCCACCTCCAGCATTTGGCTGTGCTGCAGAAACACCAATTGTAACTAAATATGATAAAAATAATTTTACAGCTTATTCAGGGTGACAAATACTTCCTGTTCTGCAAACCTGTGAAAATTATGGCAGTTCTCCTCCCAGATTTTTTTTCACAAAGTACTGGTTTCATTTTAGTGAGTTAGAAGAATTTTGCAGAATTTTATTCAACCCTTTCCCATGCATTTCCACCTAAAAGGGGGCCCTTGTTGTCCAGATCTCTAGTGGGTATGCTGAGTCATTGCAACCTGCTGACAGAGCCCATTCCTGCTCTCAGCTTGGCATCCAACTGAGTCACTTGGTCCACAAGAACAACTTTTCCTAATTAGCCTTCACCTTCTCAATTGGCAGGTTAAAGACTGTTGTGAAAATTATGCTAAGCAAGGAAGGGCCAAATAATGGGAATAAAATAGTAAAGTAATTGTAAAAGGGAGGAAACTTACCCAGCACAGGCCAGGCTGTGAATCAAGGCTAATTTCCTTAGTGTGCAGTTAGTCAGCTGAAGTACAAGTGCCATACCACGTGCTGCTCATTAGTAGGGTGGACATACATGCAGTGAAGGAAATCCTCACTCTGCCTTCAGCCACAAACAGGAAGCCCATGAGGGTCCTGTGTAGTTGAGATGCGCTATGAGCCATATCAGACAGCCGTCAATGTGCTCCCCAAGACATTAATCTGATCTGCTCTGTCAGGATGACTGGACTGCACGGATTAGCAATCTAGCCTTGCTGCTTCACATGAGGGTTGATTTCATGACTCTCAAAACAACTTTGTTAGGACAGTGCTTATTGTCTACCTCTGAAACATACTTTTATGCCAGTGATGTGTAAATAGCTGGGAGATTGGCATATCATTCCTGCTAGACCTGTTGGACTCACACATTGTATGACAAGCCCATGACCACAAAGGCTGCTCTGTTTCTGCTCTGCTATACATATATGAATTATGATTTTGGCCTCATTGTCTCCTCATTCACCACCCTCTGGTAAATTTTCCCAGTCAATGAAGTTCTTGTGTTCTCTGTACTGTGAGTTAATGAAACGGATTTGATGATGTGACTGTCTGTGATAGCATCAGGCTGTCTGTGATGGCTGGTACTGGCCTCTCCCATCCAGTGTTCTGAAGTTAGGGAAAAAATTCAGCCTGCTCTATTACAGCCCATTAAGAAAATTAATTTTGGAATCACTCAGGGCAAAACCTATAATTAGTTTTTCAATTTTTTTTTTTTTTTGTCAGAATCGGCATAAAGGCTGTCAGGTGTAAACATGGGTCAAAACTTCAGAAATGAGGTCTCATACCTGCTAACTTGAGAAGTTCCTCCTCACCATTGCCCTCAGAAGCAATAGGGAACATTAACTGGTGCCATGCAGCCTTGCATTTCAGGAGACTCTTAGCTAACAGGAAGTCACCAGTGATGTATAAAGGTGAATACTGATGCAATCTGCTCACACAGTGGTTCTAGGATGCCTGCTGATGCTCCCAGTGACTGCAAATTAAACCATGAAGCAAGGTCTTGGGCCCGCCACACCTGTGGTGCAGTTCTGTGCTTGTCAGCGTGTTTACAAAGTTCTCACATTTTTCTGAGATGGTTTGGCTTATCACAATTGGTTTTTAATCACCTATGATACTTCATTTACAGTACCAGTGTAGCTATGAAAGAATTAATTTTCTCTCCATGATAGTTGTTAGTGTAATTCATGCCTTGCTTTTAATTGCTGAATCAAATTACTTAGTGTGTTATTTTGTACATCATGCCACGACAGAGAAGTCCAGAAGGGTACCAGTATGCCTGGCTTCTCCAAAAAAAGGGTGTCTCAAAGGTAATTTTCTAAACAAAATTTTCTTCTGTCCTGAAAGTGTGTTTTTAAGAGGCAAAGGGTCAAATAAATATAGTGTGTAAGTGAATGCAAATCAGATAAAATGAAAATGATTGTACCTGTTTACCTCCAAAATGACTGGTCATCTCGGCTCAGATAAATTGAGTGGCACGATCTTTCTTTAATTAACACTGGCATTAACATTAAAAGGAAAATGCTGAAACATAATTAAGAGCTGGCATTTAGCCATCTTGCAGAACAGAGAATGAAGGACGGGATCTGCTGTCTTCTCTTGGTTGCTCCGCTTAATGCCAGTCCAGGCTCTCCCCCCCACGTCAGCAGGATCAAGCAAGTGCAAAGGTGAGCTTCAAGCTGCCCCCCAGCAAAGTTACATCCTACAAATGTCCCTGCCACTACTGCCATCTTGCATTCAGGTTGAGAAGATCTGTCCTGCCACTTACACCTGAGTATCAGGCAACCTCACTGCTGGCTTCAGAGCTACCATGGGAGAGGGAAGTCTCGGGGTCAGACAGGGAGCCTATAAAGAGAAAAGGAGTGTGGTGCAGGCAGAGAGGAGCTGGACGCTGGTTTTGCCATGGAAGACCCCTTGCTATCTCTGTGTGTTGCACATACCCTGAGGCTGGAGAACAAGACTCCAGGGATTCATATGCAAGCAGAAGGCAAGAAGGTTCCAGACAGCTGCCCTGGCACATGGGAACAGCAGAGAGGGTGGGCAGAGGTGGGAGGAAAAGGGTGTACGAAGCCCAGGTCTGTTTTCAGGCTGAGAACTTGGGTGCAGGACCCAGAAAGACCAACAGCTGTAAGTGCTTTTAGCTAGTCTAGCCATGAGCTGAATTTGAATGCTGTTTAAAAATTGACGTTGGTCTACACAGTCTTTTGTAGCAGTATCTCCACTGGTTACAAGAGCCAGTGCAAAAATGCAGGGTCTTGTCCTTCCTACCTGATCCCTGCAACCCTGCCCAAGAGTTATGATTGCTGCAGCTGCATTAGCCTCCTCTCCGGGCTCAGGTCTTCGAGCCCCGTGTCCATGCACAACCATGCCTGCAGTGGAGGAGTGGAACAGTGAGGTTCATAGGCCATATCCTGGGGTGGAGATGACTCTCATGGAACAGAGGTCAGGATGTGAATAGGCCTGTCTTTACACTTCTGCACCCCTGCGTGGTCCCAACCTGGCCTCCTCACACTGGCCAGACTTGTCAGCCTGGGACCACAGCAGGAACCAGGAGAAGGCATGGGTCCTCCCCTCCACCAGTCATGGCCCTTCCACCCTGCTGTGTCAGGACAGGATAGGTGGGTGGCGTTTATGGTATCCACAGATCTCCCATGCCCCGGGAGGATGCTTACTGGGGTGGTTAATCCAGGCAGCTCACAGCGTGCTGCCACCAAGGCCCCAGAGATCATCTGCCCAAAAGCTGGTGGGACATGCTGGAACAGCATTGCTTCTGCAGCGGCAACCTCTGCCCTGGGCTGTTGAGGGCTGCAGGCTGCCACTACGTGGAGAATTGTCCTGACCCTCCTCTTATGTTGTTGAGAAGAAGCAGACACACTGCCATAAGAGAGTCTGGTCCTTTGTGACAGCCTGTTAGATAAATGCCTTATACCTAAGCAGTTAATTAATTTTAGAATAACCTATTAAAGAGTATATAATGTATTACCATCACAGCTAAATGTCATCTTCTCTAAAAACAAAGGTATTTCAGCAAATAAAAACCCTGTAAAAATAGCACTTGGGACAGGATATTTTTAAACTTCCACTGATATTTGTTTTTGAAGCCCTGAAGTTTAATTCATGTGTTGAATAAATACCCTTCAGATATCTAGTTATTATTCACATCACAAATGGTAATATGTTCTCTTCTGTTCTTTTACAACATCAAAAATAACTATGACCATCCCTTCAGACACTGATGCTGTGTGTTTTCCTGTAGGACAATGGGAGGGTGAAAACAGAAGAGGGGAAATGCACATCACATCACAGCTCCTGAGAAACATGTGTCACACTGTCAGTTTCGGCATTGCGATACACTGAGTTCAAAGAAAAATGGATTCATAACAAAGGGACATTTGTGATACATTGTTACCATAAACTGTTACCATAAGGTTTGCTAAGATTGGTGTTCTGTCAGCAGCAGCCATCTTATAAAATACACCCCAATTCTAGAGAATATAGGAACTGTCTGCAAGCAGTTAAACGATGGTTGTATCAATGAATAAAGATGTTGATGTAGAGCATTTGGGTAGCAGTAAATAAAATGGTCCTTTTAATCCTTCTTCTTCCTAGGTAAATATTACGAAAAGCCAGTATACCTAAGCGCAATGTTAAAAATGTCTGTGGCACCAGGAAGAAAAGTAGCTTCACCACAGGGATGTTTGCAAGAAGGAGTAAAAAAAGAACTGTGAAAAGGAAGAAAAGGAAAGGAGCTGTGTAGACCAGCTATCCACACCTCTGAGTTTGGTGAGGTCAAGTGGAGGCTTTTCATAACCCCCATAGCCCAAGTTGCTCATGGTCACCTCTACAGAGCATGCTCCGAGGCAAAAATGGCAGCTGAATTGCATTGTGGGGACACCATATTCTTCCTCTTTATAAGCAGGAGGCACCTTCACGCTGTGCAGCCATGGACCCACCAGCCAGCTCTGCTCAAGGCACTGCTGGAGGTGTAGCTGGGGCAGTGGAGGAGTCGGTGTGGCTTCCAAGACTCATGCAGGAGATGAGGGAATATCTGTGGGACTAATCTGTGTCGAACTGCATCCGCCCACAACTGCAATGTTTGCAATAGCCAAGCTGACTGTTTTAAAGCTAGCTCAGGCCTGTCTGTATGAACTGCAGGACAGAAATAGGCTGCAGGCAGCTCTACTTTAAGGTATTTATCTGTCAGCGGTTTTCAGCTCATAATCATATAGCAGAGTGAAAAGGAGGTCTGTGGTGTTGGCTAAATGGTCCTCCAGGCCACTGTTCCCCATTTCAGTTCTGTGCATTACAATTTGGCACTGCTTAATGTTGTAAACTGAAGAGACCACCTTTGACATGAAGACCAAACAGAGGTATGAGCCAATAATAGCTTTATGTAAGAGGTAATTTCTGTCTTTTGAATGGATAGGCAAAGAAGCTCAGCAACCCTTACTGTCTATGGGCAAAGAGTGTCTGTCTTTTTCTCAAGACGCTAGTCCTTCTCACAGAAGATCACCCTCAACATCACACTATGCTCTCTCCATGGCAGCAGAAAATTTGATAAGGCTGGATGCAAAGCCCAACCTTGACTCACAACAAGAAAGACTGTGCAGAGGGTGAGAGATGAATAGAAGCAGGAGGGTAACTGGAAAATAGAACGCTGTGTTTGCCTAAAACTGAGCACTGTCCTGGTGGGGATGGTGAAGCTGTGCCGCTGTTCTGCAGCCTCTGATCTGGGTAACAGGGTGAAATGTGGCCTCTTGAAGCTCAGGCATGAGAAGGGTCTAGTTTCTGTGATATTGGGCTGAAGCTGTTCCATATGTTCATCAGTGTCCTAGATGGTGACACAGAAAGCCCCCTCCCAGCAAATTTGCAGATGACACTAAATGAGGAAGAGTGACATATGCAGGGAGTGGCAGCACTTCAGTCCAGAAGTACCTTGAGGTACAGGTACCTGAGGGTGTCAATCCAGAAGATACCAGAGGTTCAAGTCATCAGTCACCCCATGAGGCTGAGACAGGAGAAACACAGGGTTTGGCTGCAGGGCAGGACAACTGGAAGCATGACACAGCTGGGGAGTGACAGGCTGGGTCACCACCCTGCTGAAGAGGACTCAGGACTTGCAGAAGGCTGCAGACTGAGGCAGCCAGGCACACACACTGTGAACAAGGCCAGATGCCCACTGAGCTGCATTAGAAGGAGCAAGGCTTTTGATCAAGGGACACTTTTATTCCCCTCTACTCAGCACTGGTGAGATCTCACCCAGGATAGAGCCCAGATAAGGAGGGATTTGGAAATGTAGTCCAGGGAAAGACTACCAGAATGGACATGACCACCAAGGAGTGGCTTGAGGAGCTGATGTTCAGTCACATGAAAAGGGGAAAAGGGGTGATCACCTACCTACAACAACCCAAAGGGGACTTGCAAAGATGACAGAGCCAAAATCTTCCTAGAAGTGGAAGATGATACAGAAAGAGGCAATGGGTGCAAACCGCACCTTGGGAAGGTCAGAGTGGACATTAGGAAAATTTCTTTGCTAGGTGAAGAGTTCAACGCAGGAGCAGGTTATCCAGGGAGACTGGAAATTCTCCTTGAAAGTTTTCAGAACTGGAAGGAGTCAGAGATAATGGGTGGGTAAAATGTTGGAAAAAGCAAGTCTTCTGGCAAAAGTGCTTAAGAGTAAGGTATTAGTGTTACTTCTTGAAATTCAGCTGTGGAAAGCAGCTATACTCAAAATGATTTCTCATGTCTCTGCAAGTGCACAACAGGGATGCTGTACTCTAGGAAAAGCATGTGCATGGTGAGTAGTGCCATGCTGGGGACCTGTTGCGGGTCCTTGCACTATGCAGAAGTGAGTTGCTACCTCCTCTGCGTGCCTTTTCTCCTCCTGCTCATGGGGAAGGGCAAAAAGGTGCCTGAGGCAAGGAGAAAAGGGCATCTTTAGTGAGATTAGGGTTGGACTCCAGTGGCAAGCCTTGTAATGAGGCACTGAGCATAGGGTTCCCTCCTTCCATTGAGAAACAAGAAAGACTTGCTGGCCATTCAGCAGTGCTCCAGGTTCCCACCCCCTTGCTGCACAAGGTTCACTTGTTCCTCCTTGTGCCCTGCAGTGATCAAACCTCTGCCAGGGATGCAGTGAAGCAGTGGGGCCAGGGACCCACACCAGGACCATAGCACACCAGGCAGGTCAGCATCCCATCTGGGGACTTTCTCCCAAGGTTTGAGTCTAGTAACCCAGGGAGGGCATTGCCTACTCCTCATTTCCAAAACCTCTTCTTGGATCCTGCTGTGCATTGTAAGACATAACAAGTAAGCTTTAGGTGCCAGCTTGTGTCTTTTTGGGTTTTTCGCTGCACAAGATCAGCATCCTACTGAAGTAAGGGGCTGAAGTAAGGGGCTGAAGCAAGCATTGCATCCTACCTGGGCTGTGAAAAAACAGAGGGGCTCAGTTTCCATTTGACAAATACATCCATTCACTGAGGGGTTTTTATTTTTCTAATCCGGTGAGTAAATCGCCCATCAGTGTATTTTCCATGTCCCCAGGTTCACGTATATTTCTAGCAGCTTTCCTCAGCATTCCACATTATAAAATCAATCTCTATTTAAGTAAGAGGGAGATACTTATTTCTTAATTTTTTAATAATGTATTTTGTGATTTGTTACAGCTCTCAGTGTTGTATTATTTATTTATTGTGCCTATAGGGTGCCCTGCCACATGGTAAGAGAGGAGCTACAGGAATTAGAGATTTAAGCAAAACCAAGTTCAATAATTTTGCTACACTGTAGGACTTAGTCCAAAATTAACAAAAGAGCAAAACTGCAGTACAAGAACAATACTGTAATGTTTTTGCTCGAAGTTTTTACGAACCCAGTGGAAGAGAGATAAAAAAACCCAGAAAGATCAATCATCACTGAAAGCAAAAATTAGAACTAGATCTTAATATATCTCCTAAGGTGTTTCACAACTTGAGTTATTTGCTATGGAGTTCTTAAAAGTTAATTATAAATTTGCACAGAGACCCAAATTAAACAAGTATCAAGGTTTTCTTTTCCATCCTTTCTTGCCTTATCCCTGCAAAGATGATTCCCTTTCAAAATACACTTAGAAGTATTCATTTCAGAAAAAAAGAAGATTGATTTACATTGCAAAACATCTGTATTCATTAGGTGATATCTCAGCCCAGTTCATTCAGTGGCAAAGCTCGCACTGACTTCAGTAGGCTAGGGTTTACCTTAAGCAGCTGAGTTAATTTATTGCTGAAATCTGAAAGCCTGAAAAGCAGGAGTCCCGGACATTTCCTGCGCTGTGTGCTAACCCTCAGGGAAGTCATGGTTATACCTGTTGAGGCACAAAGCTACAACATGCCTGTGTCTTCAGTGTTCAGCTGCAACAAACCCCACCAGCAGCCCGGGGCCACAGCCCCTGCTTTTCATGGGGAGAGTATCAGTGATCACACTCTTTGGAGGCAGGGTGTGGAATAAAGCCAGGTGCAGCATGTGTTTACTCACAACCACGATACAAATCCCCATCTGACCTCCTTCATGGTGCATGGGATCTGATATAGAGAGGAGCTGGAGCTGGCTGGGAATCAGCAACTTACTGACTGTTTCCCTTGGGAATATTTACCAAACTTAGCGAAGCTGATTCAGGTGGAGCTGGTTTGAATTTCTCAAGGTTCTTCAACACTTCTGGCATCTCTCTGCAAAACTCCATGCCTCATTCCCTCCTCTCAAGATCATGTTGGAGAGATTTTTGACTGAAGTGTCTTCTCTCCCTGTTGCTTCTTCCCGAACTCCACAAGCACTCCTGGCCTTCAGAGGTACATCCTTTTCAGGGCTGTTTGCCTTTTGCTGTGACTCCTGTCACTGTCTCTGAGTGGTGTCCCAGATGCCATGCCAGCCTTCAATGAATGTCATACCATGACACTTAACCCTTCACCCCACCACCAGGTGTCTGCCTGATGGCTTTTTCTAAAGGAGTTTTCCCAGGAGACAATTTATCTCCTGACTATCAAGATATTTGGGGTTGTGGTGAGAAGGTGGGTGTCTGCTGAGACAGCAACAGAGGTGACGACACTGAGCCTTGCCCTGCTTGCTGCAAGCTTCTGAGATGCTGTGCTGCTTCAGACACTAGAAAGAGGAGGACAAATCAATTGATTTTGTTTCTGCTTTCTGGAGCTGATGAAATGGTAAGTGACCAGACAGGAATTGCAAAATCCAGCAATGAGAGACTCAGCAATCTCAAATTCTACTTGGAATACTTACAAAAGGAAAAATGCCATTTTATTGCCCCGCAGGAATGGCTGTCTGAATCATACCTAAGAGGAGCTTCCAAGAAAACCATCTGTGGATCACGGATTTCTTCAGGTGGGACATCCTTGACACACTATGTAATTGTCACTGAACCTTGGCATTAGAGGCCTGCTTTTGCCTCATATGGAATAAAAACTCACCAGTTTTAATAGAGTGTGGCCTATAGGCAAAGCAAAGAAATCTGAGTAACGCTCTTCATTTGGTAACTCACTGACTGATGTCAGGCAGCCAAAGCTGATTAAAGCAAACCACAGCTGGCCCCGTTCTAGCCAAACAGAAGCTTTTCAGCTCACAGAAGTCAGACCTGAGTTTTCAGTGGGGAGAGTTTGAGCCTGGCTCCCTTCAGAGGGAACCCTGACTGCATCTGGGATAGCCAAGCTCCTCATGAGTAAGGTGAAATGCATCCTCTGATGGAGCAGGACAGCACTGCCCGTTCTGCTCAGATTCAGGAATTTGGGCTGGGAGTGGAGAGCCTGCTTTGTGGTGAGGCCCGTTGGGTGGTGAGCTGCCCCGGCAGCTGGTGTTGGCACAAGGGCTTGCACCGTCCCTGGCAGGGTCACACTCCTTCCCCAGCCAGCAAGGCTTGTCTTCTGACACTGCAGTCCTCTCCAGGACTGCCACACTCCTGATCTGGATTTCGGCATCAAATGCTGTCAGTCCGACTGAATGAGGGGCTATATGACATGTATTCAGCCACAGTTGCTTCCTTCTTGAAGATGGATATTCTGGTGCTTCCTCACCTGACATCTCTTGCACCATAACACAAGAACATAACAAATGTCTTCCTGGGTCCAAGAGACAATTCATCCCTCCCTGTATTCTGTCTTTTGCAGTGCAAACACAGAATCTGGGAGAGCTTGTGAGCCTGGCCATGACCTGCCTGGCCAACACCTGTATCTGTGTGCATGTTTCCACACACTGCCCCAGCAGCCAGAGCTGTGGTGATAGGGACACCAGAGGGTACCTCCCTGCACAGCTCTTCTAGCAGCTCTTTAAGGATCTGTTGTCCACTAATTTGCCCAACCCCACATGGGGCCCATCAGCACTGTCCACCTCTGTCACCTCTTGTAGCAACAAATCCCACTGCCAACTGCGTAGAGAAATATTTTCTTTCACCTGCTTTAAACTGATCTCCGTCAAGTGCTCCCTGGTTCTAGCATTAAGGGTTTTAGTGAATAAGTTCTGAAGTCACCTTATTACTGCCTGCACAATTTTGTAAAGGACATTGCTTCTTTCCATGGCTGCAAAATAAACATCTTGAAGCAATACTGGAGATTTTAATTCCCTTTGTTGCTTAGGGGAGCTGGAAGTTGCAGACTCCACTGTTCTTTTAAGAGAGTAGCACATGATTTAGACATGGCTTTTGATGACAAGTGGTATTTTCAGGTTAGCTGCTGAGCTTCTTACAGGTATTTCCACAATTAACAGCTGTGCCTGAGGGATAGGAATTAGCTATTTCCCCAGTTTACCTGTTTGTGAAAATACTGCCAGGTACACATCTGCAATTGTTAGAGCCCAAAGGCATTTGAAAATTTGTAGGTCAGTTTTGAAAGCTACCTATGGTTGCTTTAAGCTGCGTAAATACTTTTCTTCTAGTAACCAATGTTTCAATGTGGTTTTGAATGAATGATTCAGAGACTATTCTCATTAGTGCTCCCCTGTCACTTAGCCCTGAAATGTGTGGCACAACTTGCCAAAAAGTACAAAACATTTTGATGCCGATCTTCAGAAAGTCTGGCCACGGATATGATGGCATCACTAACTAGTCTATACTAACACACTCTAAAGCAGAGCGGAAATCTTTAGCAAGCTGCCCCAAAAATCTCTGTACCAGTTTCTACCTCTGGAAACCATAGCCAGTAAAGCAGGCTGACCCCAAGTGGACTGTATGAATATTAATCGGCCCAAATTTGTAAGGTGCCTGGAGATAAAAAGTGTTATGAAGACTCTGGGAATGGAGACAAAACATGACTCTCTGCTGGAGCCCAGAGTACTCCTGTGTTGCTTTACCACAGGAATGATCTTTGTATTCTCTTAAATCTGCTGGCTGCCTGTGTTGCTTTTTTTCATCTTAGTTGTTGGAAAAAAACTTGCTCAAGGCCTTGACTCAGCGATAAATTAACTTTTTTAAACAGAAAAACATGGCACACCCAGTAGATCAACTGACCTTTAGCCCCGAACGTAAAATTGAGAAGTGCATTACTATTTATGTTGTGAGGCAACAGGCAGCTCTCTACTCCTTTGCTTCCTTGTGTGGTGCTGCTGGTGTTACTCTCGGCTAAGCTATTATAGTTCCGCAGTGATTCAGACTAAATAAGTTGAAGACTTCTTCTGAAGCACGTTAATAGGTTAAGTTCACTTCACAGTTGTTAATTCTATATTATTTTAAAGGATGATTACATATTTATGTATTATTTATTACCAAATCTAGCAAGATACATTATTTACAGCAGTATTAACAGTATTTATTATTTATTATGCTACTGTATTAATATATATTATTTCAAGCAAGACTTTTCCAGTGTTGTTTGTTGCTTCCAGTTATTGGATTTAATCTTCTGCAGAGGACAGTACTGTCCTGTGGGCTGAGGCTGCTGAAATCTAATTACATTGGCCAAGAAATGTCATTCACTTTTGCCTTAGTAATATTGTATAACTTGGGGACGGATTGTGGTTAGCTTTGTCTGCATATAAATGAACAGAAAGAGGGATGTCAGATATCTGCTCTTCCCATCTATATGGTGTACTTGCACATAGTCCCACAGTCCCAACTTCCTTCTTTTCTGCCTGCAAGCCTGGACAGACTAACAGACTGCCACAGCTGATACAGACATCCAGGGAGATGTGGACACAGCCATCCCCTTCATTTTGCTCCCTCTGAGGGAAGTCAGAATCACGGTAACCATATTGCACAAGCCTCAGTTGTCCCTAGACACTGGCTTGTATCACAGAGCAGGTTAGAGAGGTGGTTTATTGAAATGATGTTGCTATGGCAGAAAAAACTGTGGCTTAGAGGTGGTTAGACCTTCACAAAAAGGCCTTGATGGAATAAATTATTTTTCTGGTGAATGGAGTTGTACTGACAAAGGCACTTCCAGTCCTCTGTGACTTAACCTCACCAACAGACCTCTTCTCTTGGAGAAACAGTGTCTGAGTAGTCTGTATCTGAGAAGTCTGCTTTTGGGTAGATCAGAAATAAACTTTGAGTGATTGTGAAGGGCTGGAAGGCACCTTGTAGCAAAAATAGGAACCCAACCTAGGCATAAGTTTTAATGCAGTGGTAGCTTTAACCACAGTCCCATCCCTTCTCAGGAGCACTGATAAGCTTCTTACTTAAAGCATGGGGTATAGGCTTCTTCTGAAAAGTGTACAGCTTTGAGTTGCCTTCAAGGCCCATCTTTTGTTCCTGCCTTGCCAAATGCACTGCCAGTCCACCTCTTCATACCTAAAACCATGCCTAAGGGCCTGATTTGCTTACCTGTATGTAGGTTTATTCAAGAAGTATCTGACCTGCTGTATGCCTCTCTCTTTCCAGCTTGCAAGAGGCTCTAGAGTTCACTATGAGACCTCGTTCACTCAGTGCTATTTACCACACATTTCTCACTACTGCTAAGTGTGAGGGCATGTAAATCTTAAAGAGAGTAGGTTAGAGGTTCCTTACCCTAACTAATCATTAATAGAAGCATTGTCCCAGGTGGGTTTCAGATATCATATGAGGGTCCAAAGACTTTAGTGGCCTAAGCTGGTTTACTCATTGTTGTATCAAATCTTTATGCACTGCCCAGCTCCCTTTATGCCTCTGCGTGTGTTATTTGTGTCCTGATCTCTCCAGCTACTCTGTCTTTTTGTATTTGGTCCCCCATATTCTCTGCAGATGACTCTCTGTACCCAGACCTCTTTGGTGTGACAGCTTACCTCCCCTCTTCTCATCTTCTCATCTTGCCTGACTATTCACCCTCTTCTGGTTTTGCTATCTGCACCTTGTACACTAACACTGTCTCTCTTTGCTTCTGTTGTGCATACTGGTTAATCTTCATACTTTTCCTGACTCATTCCTAGCAACTGTGGTGGAAAAACAGCTGTTTATCTCAATTAAATTTTGATTGGTAATTAGCATCTACCTGTCACTATTATTCAGTTTCCTCCAGTGTCCCCTTCAGCTATTTTCTATGCTATTTTTTCACCTGGTTTCCATGAGAACCATCACACTATATCTCTATCCAGCCAGCCCTGCCATATATTTGGTTCCTGTCAGGGAAGAGCAAATACAGAGCTGTTTACTCTCAGGTGATATTTGAATTTGGGGCTTCAACTGTTCCAGCAACACTCAGAATATGGCAGGAGTCATGTCCTCAAAATATATCTGGGATCCTCCACATGTCCATATCCTCCTATATGGTAATAAATGGAAGTCTATACCATAGCACTCTGTTGATCTACACCCAGCCTCTCCAGCTGAACAAAAACTTTACAGACATGCCTCAAATCTCCAACTGTAGCATGGACCAAGGACAAAGAGGATGCTCTGGTATCCTTTTCCTTGAGACAACATCTAGCTTCCTTGCAAATCCCACCAAACAGCCCATGTAGTGGGTAGCTGGACTTCAGGCATAACTCCTTCCTTCTGTTTTGCAGACTGGGCTTGTGACAGCTCCTTCTGGATGTTCACTGAGCCACTCACTTGCAGCTTCCCTGAAATAATGAGATGGAGGAGAAGGGCCTGCTATTCTCTGAGAAGTTATGTAGCTCCCTGGCATAGGGAAACAATGGGCCAGGCTTTGCAGAGGTCCCAGCTGAGGCAGCCAGGAAGCCCCTTAGAAGACAGGGCAGAACATAAGCCCTCAAGGTTTTTGAGTGGCAAAAAAGCACAACACAGGGATCTCCCAGTACCCTCAGGGCACAGAAGGAGCAACAAATTAAAGACAACGTAATTTGTGTGAAAGGAATTACAGAATAATGCAGTTCTACATACAGTTTCTGAGAGAAAGAACACTAAAGAACTATTCAATTCACAAAGCTGTCCCTCAACACCCAGCAAGAATACATTTAAATACCATTAGTGGACTTGGCGTATGTGGAGAGCTTCTGAACATTAACAGTTCATATTTTGCCAATGTATGCATCAAGTCTTGTCCACCTACAACCTTATAACAACATCAGTAATGTCTTTAAAACATGATGGTTCAGCTGGTGGAGTATCCCTCTGTATGGAGGTGCTTGTTTCAGTTCAGCACCTACTTCAGCTTAGGGATGTAGTCCTTACACTGCAGAGGAGTAACAAGCAGCTGGAGGGCAGTTAAAACTGCTTAAAACTGCTGCATGCAGGTTTGTGAGATTATATCCTAATTTCATTTTACATCTAGCCTAAATGGGAGCATGTGGTACAAGGTGCAGTGCCTGTGGAGAGGTTTACACCAGTTAAGTCAGTTCGGTGTAATCTCAGCGAATGTCATTTAAGGAAAGTCCAAAATACAGCCATAAAGTCTTTGACATGCTTAGTTGGAGGCTCATGTAACACTGCTTGTTATTAGTTATTACATATATGATAGCAGTGTAAAAAAAAGGAAGAGGTAGACTCTAGTTCTTCAAGAAGATAGTGAATGCAGAAGCTTCAGCTCTGCTACAATAATTACCATGAATACTAGAGAAGAGAAATACAAAGTGCTCGGTAAAAAAAAATCAAGCATTGCATTTTTTTAGCAAGGTTTCCTAAGGACTGTCTGGTGTGATCTGGGGGCCTGCTCTGGGTGTATCTGTTTCTCTCCTCAACTTACCAACTCATTGACCATTTTCCACATCACTTGGCTGGAGGGAAAAGGCCTCAGAGATGATGTCTCTAGAGGCTTTGTGAAAATAAGCAACAGGGTGGTCAGTGTTGTCTTCTCCACCCTTCTTTCACCCGGGAAGCAGTCTGCTGGACACAAGCACAGGTTTAGGAATGGATAAAACAGAAGAAGGTACTGAGTGAAAACGTGAAGCTGGTTGTTAGCTGGAGAAGGGAGACATGGTGGTCCTAAGAGCAGAGAGTGAAATACTTTTTTTGCATCTGTAGAGCAGAGAAAGTTTAGGAGAGGATGGGATACAAGGATGATTTAATGAACCTTAGAGCAGTGTCTCAGACTGAATCGTTACCTCTTTGTCTCTGACCTGTTTTGGCTTGGAGTTTGTTACTGTTTTGTCACGCCACCTGAAGGAACAGTAAACCCTAAAATTTATCCGCTTTATCCAACTCTATTAACTTGCTTAAGAGAAGATACTACTTCTCCCTTCAAAAGTGTTCATTTCCATCTTTAGACCAACCACAGCACTGCTGTTAAATTATTAGCATCTTCTGTTTCATATAGCATATGCTACCTTATGTTCTCAGTGTGTTTTCAGATGCTGTCAGCTAGTTGACCTGGGTTGAATTCAGTCTGTAATCTGGAGATAAGATCTGTCTCCCACATATAGCCCATTAAACTATCTAGAATGGGTTCAGATACAAGTATTTGGTGGAACAGGCTTCTTAAATAACTTGGTGCTGTGGACAAGGAACCATGACTCATAACTCAAATGAAGGGTATGACGCTTGTGCAGACTTCAGGGTTTTTATTTCCAGATTGTTGCATTACTGGATCTTCTTTAAAACTTTGTCTCTTCTCTGCTCAGTAACTTTCTATCTTCCTTCATAAGATGTATTTGTCCCAGACATTCCTGGAGAGATGCAAATGCACATGCAGAGATGGGTCAGTTCTGAGAGGAAAAGATCGAGGCTGTGAAGAAGACACTGCCACCCCAGGGAACTCCTGCCTGACATTAAGGAGATCCTGTCAAATGTATTATGCTCCCAAATAAAGGTTTTTGATGTTTATGATTGCTGTTGTGTTTATAAGGTCTGTGATTCTGAAGCTAACTTAGATGTATACACTGATATCCACCACTGACTTCGTCGGTAGTTATGTTTGGTTCAGATTATTAGCAGATTAGGGCCAAACTCCTGCCCTGGAAGAATGTTGCCATCACCTTCAGTGGAACTTCATCACAGATAAGTGACCATCAAAAATACATTGAAAGCCCTGAGAACCTTGTTAAAAATCCTAAAATACCATTGTGTTTGTCAAGTCCAGTCAGGTCTGGTTAATTATACCCTGTTTGCAAACATCCAGTTTTATCCGTTAAAAAAAAAAGTGTCAAATCTTGCTCTCATGTCCTATTAAACTAGTTTCTGCTTTAATCTGTGGAATGCTAGACAATGCCAATAAACCAAGCAAGGTTTAATCATCTCTGACTGTTCTGATCTGACAAGCACCTTCATTTGAAGGCTGATTACTCGGCTATCCATAGAATATTCATGGATCCTTCAAGATATTCAGCTCTCCCTCTGTACTTGCAAGAGATTTTTTGTAGAATGATAGGACTTGTTGACTGATACGTATAGAAAAATAATAGTCTTTCCAAATGCATTTAGGAATAACAAAGCAGAATTAAATTATGATCTATATTCAAACAAGCTTTTCAAAACCTATGCAGTCTGTATGCTTTTTCTTCAAGCATGGGGGAGATTCCCTCTCTCTGAGGGATGGCTGCTAAGGAGCCGTATGTGGGACACAGCTCTAAATATTCCTCTTGTGTAGGACGCTCACTCGATGATCAAAGGCATTCCTAGTTAACCAATTTAAATTTTGCACCTCTCTCTAATTTAAAACCAAAGAACCACTTGAATGCCAGTGGTGCCAATCAGTATTTTTCTGCTACTGCTGTTGTTTGCACTTGTATTTTATGACCTTACCTATCTCAGGTTTGCCTGGGTTATGTAGGTTATTCAAATAGCCTTTGAGTCTGCTTATATACAGAATACTAATTGAGGGGAAAAAAAAATAACTCCAGTTTACAGAGGTGTTTGCAAATGTGGGTCACCACTTTTGCCTGGATTTTGCAACTGAGTTGCAAAACTTGATCATGTCATGTTTCGTTGATATAATGTAATTATAATCTTATTTATTTTAACTTTTTCTGATTTTTTCTAATCGCTGAGTTTCACTACCAGCTGCTGAAATTTCTGCTGTAGAACTGATGTTTTTAAACATAACTGGGTCAATATCTTTTGTTGACAGGTTTTAGCTATAGCATCAAAGCTGGTTGACTCAGTAGTCTCTCTCTAACTTGCTTGGATTAAAACCCTGGCATGAGGTGTGTGTGGATGGTGCTTTTGCAGAGACCCAAGCCCAACCGGCAAGGGCTTGGTCTGGGAGAGGAGGGGGCTGCACTGGGTGGTCCTCACCACAACCGTGCCTCTACAGCAGCTCTAGGCAGGAGAAGCTGTGACACCGTCACATCCAGCTGAGCTTCGGTCATAAGAGTGATCCTATTGAAGCCACTGATATGACTTGTATATTTAAAGATACATGTGGCAGAGGAGTTTCCTAGGGATTGGTACTTCATGTTTTTAGTCTAATACTTGTGACAAAGGCCACCAGAGTCAGCTAAAAGATCCCTGCTGTTCTCCGACTTTATGAATATATTTAGATGTGTTCTTTTTAATCCTTAGCATTTTTGATAAAAAATGGAAAGGTAGCATACCTTTTTTTTCTGTTGAGAACTAGATTCTTAAAGGTTTAGCATTAGCAGATAAAGAAATTTCAGTGCAACTAAACAAAATATTTATATACAGAATCTGTCTTATTGGTAAAACATACTTTTTTATCACTTATATCACTCCTAAGAGCTTGAATTCAGGAACTTTAGGTTTTGCCCAGAACTTGCTATGTCAGTTCTCTTTTGATCAGGCTATAGTGTTACAGACAGAAGGGGAAATGATCAGAAGATTATTATCTACAGTTTTGAAATACTCTTTTTAAATGAAAGAAAATTTGTTACATGAATATGGACATATGAGCAAACAGTGTTCCATCCCCAAACCATGTGTCATGCTTGATTTTCTCAACATTTACAGAAGGTACAATTACTAGGTTTTGTGTTTTGGTGTTTTTCTTCCATTGAAGACAAAGGAACAAACTTCCATTAATTTTGTGGGAGCATGATTTGGCCCCTACTGACTTTATTTCTCTCTTTTCTCACCTCTTTCTTTTGCACAGCAGGCAACATTATAGCTTCCATACAAAGGATACGGCCTGAAAAATAGCACCTTGACTAAGGAAGGAGAATGATTTAAAAATTAATGGAGACAACTATTACATTTTCTGTACATACTGTACTGTACACAGCTCTGAAAATTATAGTTCCTACTATTTTAACACAAAAAAGCTTTGTTTTTTTTTTAAAGGTGCCACTTTCCAATTTCTGTTCTTGTTAATAATTTAACAGTTTAAGAAGATGTTGTAAAAGTAATTTACTTCATTGTGTCTGTTTCTCCACAGTGAAACAGTTTCTGGGTTGGTTTGTTTGGTGTTTTCTTTTCCTAACATTGAAGAGGGGAAAGGGAATGTGTCCTCTGATTATGCAGATTTCTCATAGAATCTATCTTAAGAATTTATAGCTGAAAATAATGAAACACGTCACTTAGGGATTACATAACAAAGGAAAAGGAAGGCTCAGAGAACATCCTCCAGAAACACGCTCCCTGATTTTCTTTCCTGTTTCTGTGTGTCAGCCTGGAGAGGCTGCAAGACGAAGGAAAGATGTCCTGGTTAACCAATGCTATGTTAAACTGCCTCTGCATTTGCTGCCAAAGGTCATTTCAAATGAGGTTGTCTGACCTGAAGAGGAATCTGAGGTAAAAAGACCTTTTTTTCCATGTTGTGGACATATGTCCAAGTACCTAACTGTGGCTGATACTGCACCCTTGCTTGGGGCTGACTCTGACAAGCTACAGCACTCACCAGATCCACGGTTGGTCTCCATAAGGTTTCACATAGCAGTTTCTGTGTAGAATTATACTGTTTCTGGGAAAATGACATGACCTATGTCTCTTTCAGCCACCACTATATTTTTTTAAGGAATAGGGTCCTTTTTCCTGCTGATGAAGCTCTCTTTTAGTGTCTCCTCTCTAACCTTTCCCTATTTTTATTCCTATCTTTCTCCTCCTCCCATCCCAAACCTCATAACCTTCTGTCTGCTCCGGAAGGTGCTGCCCACCATTTTAATTCAGAAGTTAATAGCTTTGCCGATGCCTGCAGGGTCATAGGATCATGCACTCTGCCCCAGGTCTTGCCAGAAAGCTGGCTGGGGGGTGCTGGAGCATTACTTCTCTCTGTGCCACCAGCCCCTCCACCCGCCCCCCCCCCCCCCCCAACTCAAGAATTAGGTTCCCATTGTCACTGAATTTTCACTGCATAATGCAGCACGTGGCTGCAAGCTTTCTTGTGTCATGCCACTGCTGTTAATGTATTGGTTGAAAATGTGAAAACCAGTGTGTTCAACCCAGACAGCCTGATCCTGTATTGCAGCAGCTCAGGAAGAGCCTTGTTCCAACAGACTGGCTAGCTGAGGCTGCAGCTGAAATCAGGTCTCATTCCTCTGCTCATTTTCTTTGCATCTTCTCTCATGGTTCAGTCTGAAAATACATCTCTGCCTGTCCTTATATTTCTAACTTTTTTCCCCCACTTGGCTTGATTGCTGAGCATCATCCAACCATGCATGCTGTCTGGCAAGGGCACAGCCTCCTCCAGCAGCATTGCTGCTCAGCAATCCACCATCGGCTGCTATGCAGTTTTGGCAGAGCAACTCTGCAGTAAGGACCTTTGCTAGAGGGTATGCAGCTCTGCGGCAGTTGCAGTCATGCCCATGGCTATGGGAAAGCGAATGCTTGGATGGCAATGCCTAGTTTGGATCATGGGTAGTATCACCCTGCCTCTGCAGTCCCATGGTGTGTAACACCTATCCCACATTGCGGTCTCCTCCTGAAAAGCCCCCTTAGTGAGGGCAAAACTGAAACGAAGCAGCAATCAATTATATATGCAGTACTGCCCACCAAGGGCTTGGTCCTGCACCCAGCAAACTCAGCAGTAAAACTACTGGTAATTGGGACAGGCTCTCACTGGATGACAAGAGGCAGAAAGCGTGAAACTATTATGCTACACTTTAAAAAGCAAAATAAAAGCAGTTTCTGACAAGGTGTTCTTTTATGTCCTGGCTGGTAAAAGAAACCATATTAAAAATGCACAGAAAGAAATGAGGATACTGCTCCAAAAGTCTGACTTTCATGAAGGAAATGTGGATGAAGACTAATATCTATTATGTAGAATAACATTTTTCATGCCATACCAGATAGATAGAAAACTTTATTTTGAAAGGTTGAGTCAATATAGTTGTTATTGAAGGCCATTTTAGTATGTACCGTGCTTCATTATAAATACTTCCTGGGTAAGTACAGCAAAAACTTCAAAATGTCTAATAAAACTTTGAAAACCATTTAAATATTAATAGGTCCCATTTTCCTTTTAGCTGTGAAGGTTTGCATCAATGGCATTGCACTGCTGTGGCAGAGAAATAATTTGAATGTTTTTTTAAAATTATCTTACAATGGAATGGAAGTAGAATTAGTTAAACCACAGAATCATAGGAAAACAAAACATATTGTAAGTCAGTTGGGTCAGTGCCAAATTAAAGCTAATGGGAATTTTTTTGATCTACCCAAGAGATGTCTCATCTAAATGATTGCTGCCCTTCTCCACATCAGAAGAGCTTGTGACTCATATCCATTTCCATTCTTAATCTCATACATACACTTTAATCGTTGGCTTCATAGTTCATGAATAGTTGCTAATATGAACCTATTTCACACAATGTTTTTAAAATGTCTCTACTTGTACAAACTTTATACAAATCCCTTCACATGCTGCACAGAGTAAATAGAAGCTCAATGACTATAACACCCTAAGGAAATCTGTGACTATAAAAAGTTCCTGAATTTATTCTTGGATGGGATACTCCAAAACATCTAAGTCATCAGGGTACACATATTGCATTGACTATGAAATAATGAGTACGCATTAGAAAATTCCATTTCTTGCCAAGAAAACATTGAAATGACTGTCTAAAAGCTATCTACATGCCCAAAGAAATGCAACTTTAATTTTTCTACTCTGGTATCTGTAATTTAACAGTTAAATCACAGAAATTTCTTTCTTGCAATAACACATTTAGAGTAAATATAGAAAATAAATAGAGTGAATCCAGTAATTTGAAAAATAATAGTAAATTACTTGGGCTACAGGAAAAAATGTCCAGTTTATTAGCAAACATTTCAGTTCTGAGAAAATGCTGATTTCACATTTGCTTTTAGTATTTTTTCCTATATGTTTAAAATGTAGGGTGGTGGTGGTGGTGCTGGGGTTTTTACGTTCTTTGACTTGCTAGCACACGCCTAGCAAAAAAAAAAAAAAAATTAGAAGAATTCAAATTAACATATCTTAAATCATATTATTTAGAAAAAAATTAAATATATGTTATATAAATATGAAACATATACATATACCCATACACATACATACACATACTGGCTGACCCCAGGTATGCCAGGGTCAGAGATTAACATCACTGTATTGACAGAGAACAACAATGAGGTAGTTCCAAGAACCACAGAAGAAATATGGAAGAAATGAAGGCAAAATCATGTCTCACCTTTTCACCTGTTGTGATTTCTGTGGTGGCTGGGAAGTTGTGAGAGCCTACAGAGACCATTACAGTTCCCTGAACAGTATTTGCAATAACACAGCTGACAAAGGAACGCGTTTTGGTTAACATCTATACGAAATGCCCATTTGTGTGGCAGACACTGAATGCCTTCAGTGAGCAAAGAATTGGCTCAAGGTTTCATTTTCTTTCCACACTTTCCCACTGTAAGAGGCTGTTAACAATAGGTGTACATGAATTCCTGCATCAAAATGATGTGTATGCGAAGGGTGTTGGTGGTGGTACTGCTTGCTCAGGTGTGCAGGGTCACATCAAAACAAGCAAATTCTGGAGAGCTATATGGAGCACATGAGAATGTCTAGGACCTGGAGCAAAGTGTCCAAGAGCTCTCTCCTCTCCCTCTCCCTCTCCCTCTCCCTCTCCCTCTCCCTCTCCCTCTCCCTCTCCCTCTCCCTCTCCCTCTCCCTCTCCCTCTCCCTCTCCCTCTCCCTCTCCCTCTCCCTCTCCCTCTCCCTCTCCCTCTCCCTCTCCTTTTATATCTTCATGACTGTTGTACAGGACTTCCCTTCAGTATTTCTGCATCTTGTCCTAGTAATGACCAGGAAAGTTTCAGGAAGGATCCCACTGAAATTAACTTCTAAATCATAGTGGCTTTGGTAGGAGTCTTATTTAGACCTAAATAGAAAGAGGCAGAAAAGCACACAGTGATGATTTCTCATGTTTCTATAAAGTGTTGGACCCAAAACTTAGGGAATTCAGTACTTTGGGCTGAGCTGAGTGTGCTCTGTTTGCACTCCCAGTTTGGAGCTGGGAGGATTCTCTCTGGAGCAGGTCCTTTCGCACTGAGAAATTACATTCTGATTGAAACTTTAGTGTAGGGCCTGAAAAAAGAAGGTGTTCAGGAACTGTTTTAACAGTCATTGTGTATAGAAATGCAAAATGAAAATGAAATTAGTTTGGATGGAAGCAGCCACTGATGGACTATACTGAAAATGCAGTGATGAATGAAACCAAAGCTAATGCATTCCTATGAATGGAACCAAAACTAATGGAGAAAGCTCAGGCCTGTTAGTGGAGATGGCTCTTTCCACATGGGCCTTGTACCCCTGTTACAGGAGTGGTACTGGTTCACTTCCAGGACTTTCTTTTTTATTCTTGGAACTAATTCCTAGAATCTTTTGTATTCATGCACCAAACATTAGTAAAAAAGAAGCATTGCAGTCTGTTGAATGCATTGTATGAGTTTTAAGAATAATCTACTGTATTTACACAGTTGACCTGTGTGAATATAAAACCATGGCTCTGGCTATGGTCTGCTGGATAAATAAATGTCAATGTTTGTATGTTTTTGAAAGAGACTTATTCTGGTCCTCTGCTAAATTTTATACTAGTTAAGAGGAATATTACACCACAAGAAAAATCTTCCACATCTTTAAAATATGAGCATAGATGCTCTTTAAAAAATTGTTCCTGTTGTTAAATTAGGAAACTTAAAAATTATGTTGTAGCTTGGTGGTCTGAGCAAACTTCTGGGAGTTGGGGAGCTCTGAAGCTTCTGTTTTTGGATGTGGCCTGGGTGCTTTCATGGTCCTTGGTTTTATCTACCCCAAAAATCCTTAGACCACTCATGCAACCAGGCTATACTTGTGTAAGATTGACACTTTTTACCCAGGATAATGCATTTAGAGGAAAATCCATATGTTTTTATTTTGTTAATTGGCTCTCCACACAGTCAGCAGGCTGGTCTGACACACTTGTCAACAATTTGATGGTGAAATCTAATGCAAGGAACGTAATAGGAACACATGTCAGAGGCAGAGAAGGCAAGAGGGACTACCTTCACTTACTAGATGCATTTAGAACACCGGAGCACTTTTAAGGTGTCCTCATCTGCTTTTAGTTTTGCCACATTTGTTGGCAGGAGGAATAGCTTGATTTTAACCAGCTGTGCAAAAGTCATGCTGACTCAACTTGTGTAAAATTCAAGCAAAAACTTTTATTTCCAATTTCCAAAATAGTTAGCATGAGTTTAAAAAAGGTGATGCTGGAGAAATGAAATAAAACTACCCCTACTTTGCATACTTGCAAGATCAAAGCTCAGAGGTCTCCCTTAATCTAAGATTCAGGAGACAATTAATTGTCCTCCTGATGACAGTCCTTAATGCACTTTAGAACAAGGGCAAATGTCCCCTCAACACTGGTCATTCACCATCTGCATTTTGCTATCAACTATCTTTATTCATTCAAACTTTAATTCAATATCAGTTTATACATTAGCAGCCTGACACAACAGCTAGATGGAGTGTGTTCATTCAGCCAGTCATTACTGGCTTTTGGTTGAAGCCAGACATGATGGTAGTCCATGGTTCTGCACAATAAAAAGTTCGGAGTGATTGAGATACAGCAGAAGGGAAATGGCAGATCTGAGGCTGAGAGAAAAGTAGCCTGGGGTCAGTCAAACTGTGTGGGTTACACAGTGACTCAAACAAGCCAGCTTTAATAAGGCAGACTTGCTCTCTCCAGCTCACCTGCATACTGATATTGAGGTTCATGATGAAGCTGAGAGGTGATGTGGTTCAGGAAGCTGGTGCAGCAACCCTGTGCTGCCCTGGGATTGTGCCTATCTGTCCATCTAGATACTGACAATTAAGTAGTGCTGCTACAAGAGGTCTCTGTGTGAGGTCTGCAAGAGCCCTTTCCCTGGGACTGCTTCCCAGCATCATTCTCATTGGGATTGCCCCTGTTCCCAGCAGCTCTTACTTCACATCTCTGCAAGAACATGAGAGCTGATGCTCAGTCATAAGCACATGACCAGAAATATGAGACCTCACAAAAAATCTTCCTGGCCCTGTTTTGTAGAAACCAGTGAGGCAGGCAAAGAGTCAGTTCCTCTAAAACCTCCTCACAGGCCTGAACAAGGGCTTTGCTGCATCAAAACAGGCACCACACCATGCAAATTGTTGACCTGAGTGATGCGAATGCTGTAAGGGAGTCTAAAATCCATAAAATTATGATCATATCTCAAGACAGTGGGCTACATTTTACATTTCAACTCCTACAGTGCAAGTCCTTAACTTCATGGATAGGCAAATGTCATACCTCTTCCTGTGCCTGCTTCAGATAAGGCAAAAAGTGAGAAGAGGGCTTCCCTGTTTAAGATACCCTGTAACCAAAGGAAAGTAACATCAGACTGAAAGACAGGATTTCTAAGAGCATGACTTCCCAAGACTGTTGCTAATATTTCCACAAGGCACCACTGTCATTACTGAGCTAGACTTTACATTGTTCTGCCAGTGAAGAGAACGCAGGTCTCTAAAGTCACATATCTAAATCAATTCCCTCTGCATGCCATATTGAAATTCCTGATTACATGATCTGCAACCCCAAATCCAATCCCTAGACTGAGAATATAACCAAGGTATCCTGACACCCAATATTACACATGGCTCCCCCACAGTTGATTTACCTCTAGGATGCAGCATATGTTCTATGGGTCTCTAAGGACTGCTTTGCATGCTGCATACCCACCTAGGTGCTCCTCTGTGTGGTATCTACAGTGTTTCTGAAGTCTCCAAGTCCATTACTCTCATCAGAACTACCATGGGCCTTGGAAATTAAGCTATTGCTTTTTCGCCACAGGACTAATCCCTAGCTTGGAGTAAAACCTCTTCATCTCTGTATTTAGACAGACAACTTCATTCAGCAGGGCTGTTACACCAACATCTTTCACCCAAATCTCCTTGTCCTGGTGCATCTACATGGCCAGTCTGCACTTCCTGGATGCTGACCAATTTCCTCTGCGGCTTCCCAGGATGACGGGTGCTAAGCAGAGTGCTCTGCCGAGCCATTCTGCTGGCACTGGGGTCACAGAGGTTCATGTCTTTCACTGTGTCGTGTTTTGAACACTCAAACCAGGACACACTGTTCTTCAGCTGGCACCAACTGTTTCTTAAAGTTGAAGGTAAAAAAATAATGCAGCAGATGTAACTGTGGTGCATAGTTCCTGAAATACATGTTAGCTTCTTGAGTCATTTGCACCAGAAACCACACATGGAGCTGCAGCAAGGCTGGCAGATCTCCCTTCAGATCAGTGAAGGCAGTTACTTGTTTGGGCCTGAGCACCATAAGACACTGAGGGAAGGGCCTGAAGTTACATATTCCCGAATTCTCAGTGATGGAGAGGTCCAGTGTGAGTTATATAGAGAGTGTCAGCTGAGGCACTGCTTTGATGGTAAATTTCCTTGCTTTCATGGATCTAAAATAAATCAGACTTTACAATGTACCCCTTAATGTAACTTTAATGCAGTTTTTGTACATTAATTCCCTTCAGATCCAGTCCTTGTCATTAATATTACCTATTGGCAAACAAAGAAGGATTTCTTAGAAGAGAACCTTGCCAGCTGAGGAAAATGTTTGACTTGCCTTGGTGTTGCTAAGCAGTTTTATTTGTATTTTTCAAGGACATTTGAACATACAAAAGTACATCTCTGCAAATTCAGTTTTATAGCCAGTGTCCCTGCTTGTAGTCTTGCACTGTACCCATTAGTTTCAATGTCTGTAATTAAAAATTGCAGGGAATATGTGCTGGATTAATAGCTCCTAATTTTCATTGATGAGTTCTAAACACTGATCAGTAAAGAGTTCACAGAACTGGCTTTCCCTATGCTTTGTTTAGTCTAGTGCCAGATTTTGTCTGAGAACCTTGTTCAGCTTATCACACACATTGGTGTTTATAACAGATATATTGGCACAGACAAGATACAGGCAGTTTTTCAGAGTCCTGTGTCTGTGCCGGTTCAGTGTACAATACTTGTACCTCTCAAAAATTCAGAGCCTGGGCTCCTGGGAGCTGATTACAAGAGAAGATTAAAAAGGCTGTCTTCCACACACATGTTCAGAAGCAATGGATGGCATCTGCAAGACTGAACCAGCACACATCTGCTCAGAAAGGAGAAAAATATCCCCCAATTAGAAGGGTACTGTCATTGGTTACAAGGGAAAAAACATTGGAAATGCTATGTATGGCCACATTCACATCTATGTAGATGAATATATATATATGTGCACACATATGCTTATATGCGTGTATGTATATGTGTTTATATATTTAAATTTATGAAGTCGTATGTTCAAGAAAGGCTTTGTTGACACAGGAAGGTGAAGCACCTTCTTCGTTTTAGGCATCCAGCAGCTGGAAGAGGCACCCAACCTGTTTGCATCAGGTGATGGGAAGAAGCGGATAGCCCTGGTGAGGCTCAGTACACCCAGCAGGACAAGGGGACCACACAGTCATAAAGGTCTATAGCAAAATGGGTGACACAGGTAGGAGTCAGGGAGGGAAGGGGAAGGCTGATGCCAAGTCTGCCTCTAAAGGTTGTTTATGCATTTTATGCAATGGCTACATGAGTAAATGTGATAGAAGAGGAATAAGAATGCAAGGTGTTCTTATTACAGACCATGCCTTCCCCAAAAGCATTCATTATGGTAACCCCCTCTCTTTAACTTTTGACCCTGGGCTGTGGTAGGTAAAGCTCACTTCTCAAAAGGAAATGAATCCTCTAAGGCAGAAGTAGAAATTATAACTGGGTCCTGGGGAGAGAACTAATCACTCTGCTAGGAGAGGGAAGATGAAGGATCAACTCCTTCCTCCAGCTGTTTTATGAAGAAGAAGCTGCCTTTATGTGTACATGGAAATCACCTCTATAGGTTTGGGTCAGAAGTTTGGAGAAAATCCATCAGATCTGGATCAGATACGCAGGCTGCGTAACTGCAAGGACTCACTGGAAACCACCATGGTCTTCTTCAGAACAGCGTCAGCTTCAAAGTTAGATCCAACCAACTAAACCCTGTCACAGTAAAGATAGTTTTCTATAGATGCAGAACATGGAGGATTTTAAGGTTAAAAAAATTAAAAAGATAGGTTGGGACAACAATCACTGAAGTGAATCTGAAAGCATCTCCTGTTACCAGGAGAAAAGAAAATTTATTTGTATTATAAATGCACATTTATCATTCTTACATTTGATCCACTTCAGAAACATTGGCCCAAATGCTGCTTATCTTGCTCAGGCATGTGAACTCCTCTCATCGGCACATTAAGCTCTTCACGAGTTAAATGAGAATATAGTAAATAAAATAGTCCCACAGAGTTGCTGCACTGTACCGGAGGGTTCAGTGCTGTTTCGGGCTTAACTTTGTTCTGTCCAGCAAGAACAGGGTGATGAGCAAAGCTCAGAGGGGACACATGTGAGAGAGACAGAGGGCAGTGCTCAGAACTGGAGACATGGACGCTGAAGGTGGATGGTGGTGGAGGACACCAAGACAGTGAGGCAGGTGTCACCAGCAGAGGCCCCTCAGCACACATCAACCAGTTAGTAATTAACAGACACATGCTGGGGTATGTCACTTTTGTCTCTTGGTTCAAGCAACTTCTGTTACTCCCTGACAAACAACTTCTGTAACTGTCCTGACAGTGAGATGTCCCAGATGGATGGGATGACGGATGTGGGTGTGATGGAGGTTGAGCTACAATGGCCAGACATTAACTGACCCTGGCACAAGGCATAGAAGTAGGTGCATGGGAGCCCATTTGGTTCTTCTCTTCTTGGATAATTCAACTGTCAAGCTCCTGGAAAAGGGCCCTGCTTTTGCAGGTCAGACCTCGGACTCCCATGTCTTCAGGTGTAGCCAGGTGACTGGAGGAGCTGTGAAAGGAGCCACTGAATGTCTGATTCTTGAAGAACTGCATCTGGAGCCCTGGTGTTGAACAGGCTGAGCACCTCTGATGAATAACAAATAAAGAAACTGAAGGTGACAGAACTCTGGACCTAGGAGAAGGTTTGCCTGTTTAATCAATTATTTCCCTGTGTCACTACACTGGCAGCAAGCTGGACGAGACAAATCCTGTCAGGGTCATCAGATTGACTGCTGAGACGAAGAGTTCATATGTTAAAAACTTTAGCAGCTCAAACACATATTAATCTGTGTACATGCAGGTAAACTGGACAGAGGACGGGAAGGTTGGTTGATTCCAGCATGAAGCACATGCTGCCTTACTGGAGCTTCTGCGTGTGGCTTCAGACCTGCATACACATCCACCCACACGCATATGTATATCAAACAGTTAATGGTAGATAACAGCAAAGCTTAATGAGCTTTCCACATCTCTTGAAAGCATTTGCATTATTTAAGCCAACTTCCTATTTCTTCATGAAAAATTTTCAAAAGCTGCTGTGTCAAGATCTAGGTTTCCATGTAAGTTCAAGGTAATGATTGAATTTGGTATGTCTGCCAGCTGTGTTGTTGCAACATCTACAGAGGAACATCGAAGGTCTGTGCTAGTTTGGGACTCACAAAAAGTAATTCATTATGCATAATGGTGATGTTGGCAGTGCATGCCAAATGGTTAAATCTAATGTAGCATACAGTTTCATTAAGGCACAACAAAATTAATCTACCCCTTCCCACCAGGAGGTTTAAACAAAAGCAATGGGGAAGGAGATGCATGTAAAAAGCAGCAATTCATTAATGAAATGAAGACATGTAAAATAATTAGGCTTATAACCATAGATTAGAGCACTAAATTAACCCTTTTATTTTCCATGCAACACGCACAAGTCAGAACCCTAGTATTGAGTGTTACTACGTAAATGAAATCTTAAGTATCTTCTGATTTCCTTCAAGGGAAGAGATGCACAAACAGATCAAAAGGAAGCCACTAGTTTCTTTTAATAGCTTTATTCTGGTTTACAGAAACTGCCCACAGTGACTATTTGCATTCAAAGTCAGTGACTTAGCTTTGGGTCTCCAGTGGGAAATTGCAAATTAAAGAGTTAACTCAAAGAATCAGGGAGAAAGAGCTGCCCCTAAACTGGTGTACAATAACTCGTGTAATTAATAATACTGAAACTAAGGGACCAATCTAAATCAATGGAGGGATGGACCTTTCTCTTGCCTGATTAGTAGTGATAGTTAAAAGGGACAATTGTCTTTCCTTACTAACTCCTGTGTCCTTAGTAACACAGGAGAATTTTTTTAAACAGTGTGTCTAAATAGTATAGATTCTGCTTGCTTAAAGGTATAAAGGAAAGAGAAATGTTTAAAAATGCGTTACATTTATTCAGGATAAGAAAATCCCCAAATGTACAAACCTTTGCATTATCCAAGTAACCAAGAAATTCGTTGGCCTTCTGTACTTAGTTTTTTAATTTAGCTGAACACAGTAGGAGTTTTCCCTATACTTTCTGTTTACAGCTCTCAGCTCTGATCTGGTGAAAAGAAATCCTCCTAAGCACGCAGTAGTGCTTAGGGGACAAGATGATTTCAAGGCACAGGGAAGCCTTTGGGGGAGCTCTGCAATGATTTCAACCCTGGGGAGCATGGGACTCCCACCTCCAGGGATCTCTGATGGACTGCAGCAGGCTGAGCTGGAGTCTATTCTGCATGTAGCATTGCCTGGTTGTGAGTAATGAAGCATAGGTGTCATGTGAAATGTTTTGTCCCACTGAGCACCTGAAGCTGGAATACTAGCATGCTTTGAAACTCGTGTGGGAATCCATGGGAGCTAGCAACTATATAGGGTGACATGAAAAGCCTCTACACGTACACTGAGAACCCAACATTTCTCTCCACTTTTCCAAAATGCATCTTGAACAGGAAACAAGGTTTGTGGACAGCAGTAGTATTGCAAGAGGTAGCCTGTAGACAACATGAATTTATCACCCCAAGGGAAATATATCACACCAAACTTAGCAGCAAGTCCATACCCCAAAAGGGAAGGGCGATTCAGAAGGCCTCAGGCAAGCAGCTGTGACAGCAGAGCAGGTGACTGCACCCAACACACCACCATTGCAGATGAGTGCAACAGCGCAGGGCACACCGCAAATCAGGTGTACATGGCTAGTAAGCATCTGAAATAAGGCATTGCCCGTAAGGCTTTCTATTATTACTGTTAGTTTGGTTGAAAAAGGAAGGTATGGGGAGCTCTACTTTTAAGAGGCTTTGATCTGAGCTAGCTGGAGCTAATTACCTTGTCCAGGAGCAACTCGTCCTCTGTACTGATTGCTTCTAACCTGATGCGCAGCCTGTGGCTCCAAGGGATTTCTGGGCAAGGGAATGGCACAAAGATGGGGAAAAGTGATGGACTCAGTCCAGGCTGGGATGATCTTTTTGAATTGTTCTTTCCACACCAAGATTTCCCTTACATTTTCTACAACCACAGCCACTTTAGGGGGCTGATTCTCCTTAATCCAGTGTCCTTGTACCTTCACTGATTTCAAGGGAGACATATAACTTAAAGTGCCTAGATATTGATGCCTGATGCAGGAGATAAGGACATACTGATTTTACTGGGGCAGTGTTATCTTGAAAGGCAGCGAAATATCTCCTCTGAAATCTCCAAGAGGAGAAAGGCAGTGCAGCAGGTATCTTCATTATTTAATGGGTCTTACTTAGTGAAATTGGTACACCTCTTTTTGTCCTGGCCATTCTCTTATCAAGCTGCCTAAATGGGGTATACCCATATACTTGATGAATTGACTTTGGTGATATTGTTTCAGAGTTAGATGACAAACATTAAAATGAATGGACTTCAGTGTAATTCCTTAGGTACTCACTATGTTCATTGTTATTGATTACGTGGGTATT
This sequence comes from Strix aluco, assembly GCF_031877795.1. Classification (NCBI taxonomy): domain Eukaryota; kingdom Metazoa; phylum Chordata; class Aves; order Strigiformes; family Strigidae; genus Strix; species Strix aluco. The sequence continues at coordinate 11,628,677 of NC_133971.1, read as the reverse complement.
TTAAAGATAAATGTGAGGAAAATATTTTTCTTTTATTATTTTTTATTTTATTTATTGAACGGTGGTGGCATGTCACTAAACTGGCTCTGCGCCCTCTGTATAACTCATTAAACTAAGTGGGCACTCCATAGCTGGTGACTGGAAAACTCCTGAATCTAGAGGTAAACGTTGCTAGTTCATGGCTGGCAGCCAGAAGTCCTCTTTGTCTGGAAAGCTGAGATATATCTAAGCCATCCTTAATTTTTAAGAGTACAACTCATCTTAACCTCTTAACTGCAAAGGTTTGTCAAGATATGTCTGATATATCATAGATAACGGTGACACTTGGGTAAAGATGTCCTATTTCAGAATAAAATAATCTTATGGAGGTGAGCCAGGGAATCCTGAGGTAATAGGAACCAACAGGGGAACACCAGTGAAATACTGCAGAGGAATTCAGGTGTGTTATTCTAAGAAGGTGATATGGTCAACAGCCCAGATGAAGTGCCTCTACACCAATGCACGCAGCATGGGCAACAAACAGGAGGAGTTGGAAGCCACCATGCTGCTAGAAAGCTACAGCCTGGTTGCCATTACTGAAACTTGGTGGGATGAATCTCAAGACTGGAGTGCAGCTATCAATGGCTACAGGCTGTTCAGAAGGGACAAGTGAGGAAGGAGGGGATTCCTCTACATCAAGAAATGGATAGATTGTGAAGAGCTCTCTCTGAAGAATAGCCATGAGCAGGTTGAAAGCTTATGGGTAAAGACCGAGGCAACAAAGTGAACCTTGTGGTTGGTGTCTACTACAGGCTGCCTGATCAAGGGCGGCCTATTGATGAAGCCTTCTAACTCCAGCTACAGGAGGCATCACACTCGCAGGCTCTCATCTTGCTGGGGGACTTCAACCACCCCAACATCTCCTGAAGTAGCATGGCAAGCTGCAGGCAATGCAGGAGATTCCTGGAGTGCATTGAGGCTAACTTCTTAGGCCAGGTAATAGACAGCCCTACCAGAGGGGATACGTTACTGGACCTGATGGTCACCAACACAAGTGAGCTAATTGGTGATGTCAAGATTGGAGGCAGCCTCGACTGCAGTGATCATGCACTGGTGGAGTTTCTAGTCCTGAAGGATATGGGACTGGCAAAGAGTAAAGTCAGGACCCTGAATTTTAGTAAAGTAAACTTCCAGCTGTTCAAGAAGTTAGTCAATAGGATGACCTGGTAAACTGTCCACGGGAACAAGGGAATAGAAAGAGCTGGCAGATCTTTAAGGATGCTTTCCATCAAGCACAGGAGCTCTCAATCCCCAGGTGTAAGAAACAAGAAAGGAAAGCAAGAGCCTAAGCATGGCTGAGTTGAGACCTGCTGGTCAAACTAAAGGGCAAGAAGGAAATACACAGGCAGTGGGAGCAGGGACAGGTATCCTGGAAAGACTATAGAGATGTTGCCTGGTTGTGTAGAGATGGGGTCAGGAAGGCCAAGGAGCTGAGCTTGGAAAGGGATGCAAAGTATAAGGTCTTCTGTAGGTATATCAGCCAGAAAAGGCAGGTCAAAGTGTACCCTCCAATGAACACAACTATCAAACTGGTAACAACGGATGAAGATAAGGCTGAGGTACTCAACAACATTTTTGCCTCAGTCTTCACTAGCAATCTCTCTTCCCACTGGAAGTGGATGGACCTCTTAAGTGGATGGACCTCTTAAGTGGATGGACCACAAGACAGGGACTGGGGGAGCAAAGTCGCACCCACTGTAAGAGATCAGGTTTGTCACCACCTGAAGAACCTGAATATACATACATCTGTGGGGCCTGATGAGATGCATCCCAGAGGGAATTGGCTGATGTAGTTTCCAAGGCACTCTCCATCATATTTGAAAAGTCGTGGTAGTCAGGCGAAGTCACCTGTGACTGGAAAAAGGGAAATATTCCACCCATTTTTTAACAGGGCAGAAAGGAGGATCCTGGGAAGTACCGACCTGTCAGCCTCACCTCTGTGCCTGGGAAGATCATGGAACAGATCCTCAGAGAAGCTGTGCTGAGGCACATAGAGGACAGGGAGGTGATTCGAGACAGCCAGCATGGCTTCACCAAGGTCAAGTCCTGCCTGACCAACCTACTGGCCTTCTGTGGTGGAGTGATTTCATATGTGGACAAGAGAAGAACTATGAATTACATCTATCTGGGCTTCTGTAAGACCTTCAACAAGGTCCTCTACAACATCCTTCTCTAAATTGGAGAGATAGGGGTTTGATGGTTGGACTGTGTGGTGGATGAGGAATTGGCTGGATGGTCGTATCCAGAGGGTAGTGGTCAACGGCTCAATGTCCAGATGGAGATCAGTGATGAGTGGTGTCACTCAGGGGTCCATACTGGGACCAGTACTGTTTAATATCTTCATCAGTGACATAGACAGTGGAATTGAGTACACCCTCAGCAAGTTTGCAGACACCACCAACCTGAGTGGTGCAGTTGACACTCCTGAGGGATGGGATGCCATCCAGAGGGACCTCTACAAGCTCAAGAAGTGGGCCCATGTGAACTTCAGGAGGTTCAACAAGGCCAAGTGCAAGGTCCTGTACCTGTGTTGGGACAACAGGCAACAGTCAGTAAAGGCTGGGGGATGAAGGGATTGAGAGCAGCTCTGTGGAGGAGGACTTGGGGGTACTGGTGGATGAAAGACTGGACATGAACAAGCAATGTACACTTGTAGCCCAGAAAACCAACTGTATCCTGGGATACACCGAAAGAAGTGTGGCCAGCAGGTCAAGGGAGGTGATTCTGCCCCTCTGCTCTGCTCTGGTGAGACCCCACCTGGAGTACTGCATCCAGTTCTGGAGTCCCCAACAGAAGAAAGGCATGGGCCTGTTGGAGCAGGTCCAGAGGAGAGCCACAGAAAGGATCAGAGGGATGGAACACCTCTCCTATGAGGAAGAGTTGAGAGAGTTGGAGTTGTTCAGCCTAGAGAATAGATGGTTTTGGAGAGACCTTATAGCCCCAATACTTAAAGAGGGCTTACAAGAAAGATGGGGACAGATTTTTTGGTAGGACCTGTAGTGGTAGGACAAGGGGTAATGGTTTTAAACTCAAAAAGGGTAGATTCAGACTAGCTATAAGGAAGAAATTCTTTACTGTGAAAGTGGTGAGACAACTGGAACAGATTTTCCAGAGAGGTGGTAGATTCCCCATCCCTGGAATCATTCATGGTCAGGTTGGACAGGGCTCTGAGCAATCTGATCTAGTTGAAGATGTCCCTGTTCATTGCAGGGGGGTTAAACTAGTGACCTTTAAAGGTCCCTTCTAATATTTTATGATTCTATGATTCTAAGCTCTCACACAGATGCAAGACTCCCCTTCCTCCTCTACAAGCATGAGCGGACCCTGCCCTTTCCCTCTACTATCCTTTGCTCTTCATGTAGCATATCCTACCACCAGTGTCAGTTCATCTCAGCTTCCCATCCCAACAGTCCCACACTCCTCCCAGTGCTGGTCCTGGCGTGGCAGTAGTTTGGCCACTTGTATCAGCAGGAGTAGGACTGGGAGGAGCATCAGCCACAGTTCTGTCCTCCCTTGTCCACGCTCCTGGTGCCTGGTGCTGGTGACTCCTGGTGTAAAGTTAGCTTCACAGTAAACTCACATATTTGGCTATGTCTCTAAATAAAGGAGAAAAGTTAAATATGCAAGACAGCATTTCTGTGGAAAATTTTGAATTTCCACTTTCACATGTCATTATCAGAGCAAAAAAAAAGAACCCAGTCTGGCTGTCAAACTCACTTGAGTCTTCAAAGCCACGACTGAGGGAAGACAGGGTGTTATTTGTGCACTGAGCAAATCGCATCTGGGAGCCAGTGGGACGTGACAAACCTGACAGCCAGTGATGCTATTCTCAGGGTGCTACTTTGGAAGAAATCCTTGCGGGATTAGGTCCCCAGCCAAATGAAGGTGGTGCTCTGGGTAGCTGAGCAGACACAGAAGAACTCGTTGTCCTCTTTCCCCATGATTGACCTTTCCTGGAGCCAAAGCAGCATGATGTAGTTTACCGCAGACTATGGACTGTCCTAAAAGATGTGTGTTGCCATGCCGATCCAGTGCTGGAATACCCATCAGGGAGATCTGGTGTGCATTTTCCATTGAGAGGTGAGGACACATGTGGGAAACAGGTGGCAAACATCCAAGTTGACATGTGTGAGGGTCTCTGGAAGTCACTTTAGACTCTCTGGTTGCTCAGTAAAACAAATGAGCCAGAGGTTGAGACTGCATCTCTAAATTTACTTCAAAATCATGAGTCACCAGCTGGCAGATGATTATAGTGTATGGTCTTTCTTCCATCAAACTAATGGAACTTTTGAAATTAATTAATAGGATCCTGAAAAATTTCCAGAGCCTTGTTTTATTTTTAAATTAACACATTTTTTCAGTGAGATTGGAGATATAGGCCTGAATACTGCCCTCAGTTATACCTACATATCCCCACTGAAGACAGCTGATTTCCCTACAAACTGATGGCAGAATGTGACATGCAAGGATCTGCATGTTCCCTCTCCATAAGATGGAAAAAGTCTGCAAAAATGGACTTTTTAATCTCTTCATATAAAAGATAAGTGTGACTCATTCAATCCCTCTTTAAACTATTTTATATTTACTGTTTTATATAGTTATTCTGGGCATCATCGTCTTCAACAGCTACTTTAAAGTTGCACTTGCCAAAACCTGTCAGTTACTGATTCAGTCACAACTTGCACAGTCACTGAGACAGCAACAGAGAAAGAAGAAATTTTAAACTCATTTAGATGTCATAATTTCACAGTAGAAACCTATTTCTGGTGATATCAGTGTCATCTTTTCAAGCAATACTGTGTAAAGTGGTTTGAAAGAAATCCTGGGTGAGCCGCTCATTGAACAAGGGAGGGTAGTGGTAGGTGTCATCAGGGGAGTCTGACTGATGGCAGGAAAAGGGTGTTGCAGACAAATAGGGCTGATGCTAAGGATAATGAGGTAGAAAAGCACAGCACAAGTGGGTCACCTGGTCTCCTGGGGTGACTAGATCGGTCAAGTCAAAAAAGAGCCATGTATTGCTTAACTTGAAGCCTCTAGTGTAAAGATATCTCTGTTGTTGGCCAACATCTAGAACCAACCGCACAAGAAATGAAGCATCTGATCTTTGAGCACTTTGAGGACTGATGGATCTGGAAAAACCATTGGTCCATACAGCAACGAGCAGCCAGCACTGAGGGGTGAAGGCTGATATGCACACAGAGGTGCATGGGTCCCTGTGTGGTCCAGCTGTGAACCCCAGGGCCAGGAGCCGGCCACTATTGCCATTGAGGGGCCTCACAACCAACAGCTCAGCACACGTGTGGAAGAGTGCACTCTTCTGGAAATGGTACAGATCCCAGAAAGCTAACATTAGTAATGGGTGCCAATCATGTAAATGAAGTTGTAAACTGGTCTCACGGTGATGCCTCTTTTCTACACAGATATTTTAAACTTGCTCAGGTAACTTTTAATCCTGAAACTATAGGAAATTGCTTTCATGCCATCATGATTAATTTCTCTCTGCACTTCTCTGTCATTTGAACCTCATGCATATTTTGGACTACAGTACCTGCAGCTAGTGGGTTACAGACCAATTCAGAAAATAAAGACTATAATGAAAGTTTGTTTTTACCTATGTTACTTAAAATTATTGCTTCTCCAATGTCTCCACAGGGACAGTCAGTCTTAGGTTAGATCTAGAGCTGAGGTGAAGTTGGAGGTTGGGTGGGCACATCAAGGAGGTCCCATGCCTGCTATGCCTTTCCTGTAGGCTGCAGTCTTCCAACCAGCAGCAGCCCTGCTTGGGTTGCCTGTTAGACATACTTCCCTTCCTTCTTCCCCTCCTGAAAACCCCATACAGACAAAAAAACCCTCTATATGTTGCTTTGTTTTCCAACCGGGGAGTTACATCTGAAAGCTATCACTAACAGTCTTTCTTCTGGAACAGGTAAGGGACTGTGCAGGACCAGAAGAACAGTTAAGTAAAATGAATGCAATGTACAGCCTTAGGTAGGAGATAAATATAGATCACATTACATAGATATATATACCTCTATGCTTCCTAAGATTTTTACACATTTAAAAGTGCAAACAATAATCAAACTTCTAAAACAACTATTTAAGGGGGAAAAAATCCTTTCTAGAAAGACCCTCAACTAGTAACCAGGCCCAAAACAACAACCATGAAGAAACTGGCAGCCATCCACTATTTGGGTAGCAGCATTAACTAATAAAACTCAACCCAGCAAAATAATCTGAAATTCTTTGTCCTCAAGGAAACAGTGCTATGGATGTGGGCCAGGGAAATACTATAACATTTACCACTATGAATAAATAAAATTCACAAATCTAACGGTTGTAAGGCTCTTTACTTGCTTTTACTTTACATTGTAACACATCTTCTTTTATTGCCTTCCTATTTCTACTGGCTGAAATGTTTCCAGAGAGAGAAGATAAATGTTGATCAGAGGAAGATAGGTAGTGTTAAAATTTTTTCCAGTGTAATATAAAGAATATATCAATCTTCTCAACACATGATTTTTCTTAAATGGTCAACATATGGTTATTTTTTCAAGTTAGAAAAGAAACAAGACTTTTTCACTTTTCAAAGTGCATTTTTTGATCCTGAATTCAAGTGAACAGTTTCAGTAAACCCAAACCTTTGTTTTGTTGAATAATGATCTCTCTAGAAAACAAAAAGGTCTTTCTGGGAAGATTTAGTTATGCACTGTATCTCTATGTGCTCAAACAAGTGGTTCTGTTAAATGTTTTCCTGGATCAGGTCAGATAGTTCAGTAGCATTCAGGATTAAGGGTCATGTCTTCTGACCAGCACTAGGCTTGTACAGATGTTTAACTAGATATGAGGCATCTGTGAACTGAGGTCAGCATTGCAGCTTTTTCAGAAAAAAATAAGAAAAAGAACACCTGCATTTCAAAAGATAATGTTGAAAACAGTTTACCTTTCCAATTACCTTTGACAGACTGGTAAGCAGCAAGTAGTAAATGGCAGTAGGCATGCCCCACCTCCCTCCAAGGAATTTATGACCACCAAAGGGATACTGGAGATACTCTGATTTTAAAAATAAGACACTTCATAAATTAAGTCCATTTAAATTCCCTATTTGGAGTTTGATTACTGCATAACTGTAGAATGAGATGATGGTTACTGCTGCTGGAAGCTATGTAAATGAATGCAGAATTGCTCAAAACCTTTCCTGATAGCACAGGTGGACAGGTCCTGCTCAGAAGAGACTTTTCCCTCCTGTCCCACCACCTGCACTGCTGTGCAGGGACTGACCTTGCAAGTGATATTACCTGGGGCCAGATAGGCACCACTGGGTTGTCCAATAAACACGAAGAGAAGATGGACTGAGAGACATCTTATTAAATCAGTTCTCCTTTGATTTGGTGGCAGATAATTGTCCCTAATTTCAGTGGAAACAGGTCTTCATTAGAACTCATCTCAGACAGAAGAGTAATTTTTTAGATTATTTCAAAGATTCCTGCTTCATTTACTCTTAGTTAGCCCATCTCAATAGTTCTACAAGCTCTTTGTTAAAAATCACTGCAATTTTCCTATAAATTCAGTAAGGAGCCCTGGGAGGGACACCCGCAAATGTCAAGGAGATTCTCCCAGGGATCACTCTGACACACAGTCAAACACTGGGCTTCACTTATGAACCTGTCTAAGGCTACTGGTGCGTCATCTGACAGGACTCTGCTGTCCCACTTTGCCTCCTGGTGTTTGCTGACTGTGCATGGTGGGAGATCTTTGGGACACCAAACGTAAGCTGGTAGACAGAGGATTTTTTTTATTACAGATTCCAACATGTTGACCCCCAAAATTCAGGATGAGCAAAAGCAGCTACATAAAGTAACCTCAGCCATAACCCCCTTGCTTTAGTCAAATCCTCCACTGAAGCCTGAAAGAGGAAAGGGAAGATGTAAGCCCATCACTACCCTGACTCAAGGCTCATCTTGTGGTAGTGTGTCTCTCCCAGGCTTCACTACAGCTTCCCAGAGAGCAGCACCATGGTGTAGAGTGGGGCTGGAGATACTCTTGCAATAGAGCTTCAAGTCTGTATAGGGATATGCTCCACAGGCTGGGGTTCACTTCATCACAGCTTTCTCTGAAATTATTAGGAAAAAAGATAAAATAAAATAATCTCTGTTATGTCAAATATTCAACCATATTGTTGGATGGATGCAGTTCTAAAGATAGTGTCCACCAAAAATAACAAAAATGACACTGCCACTCCATATTTTGGGCTTTCCTCTTTCAAAGGGTGCAACGTGCAGTGTTACAGGCTGCTGCACAGAGATTTACTCAGGGTAGCACCTTACTGTTTTACTGCTGAAACGTTTCTAAGCCCATGGATTCCCTGTTTGTCTCTAGTAGAGACTGTAGCAGCAATCAAGCAGTAGACAGGCTGCAAGAGGACTAAGACAGTCAGAGAGGATTCAAAATCTGTTTTTTTCTAGATAACCATCAACATAGTCAAATAAGAATGGAAATAAGAATGGGATCATCTGGACTTGAATTCTAACAGTTTAGTAGAGACTGTTCCATGGGAAGCATAAAGGACAAAGGCATCAGAGAGACAGGTTTGCCTGATGTTAATAAAAAATGGCAGCTCCCAGCTGATTTTAAAATTAAGCTGGAAAGGTTTCATTGCTTTTTAGCCTTATTCTCCCATCACCACCTTTCTTTTTTCTCCCTTTCTTTTTATTTAGACATCACTTCTCCTGTTCCAGGCTCTATAAAGAGATCCAGAAGTGATCTCCACTGCTTTCCTTACGGTGCATCCTAAATGGATCTGTGACCCTGAGCTTTAAACGTGTAGCCACCCTAATGTATTCTCAGGATCATGCTTTTTGTAAGATCTCCTCTTCGGTTAAGATGAGCACCCTGGTACAGCACCTGCTACATTCCCCTGAGTCCTGTCTAACAGGGAGTATGGTGCACATACAGTAACATTTCCACCTCCATTCTCCTGCTCTCCTGAGCTCAAATTTTGGTACACACTGCACAAAGTTGTGCTCTAATCCACTGAAGGTCTGCAGCCTTTCCAAGTGAGCACAGACAAATCTGCAACTCTCTGTGGAAACGAGGCAAAATTCTCAGCTTCACACAGCTTATATGAAATCAGCTGGCCTTTACAACTTTGGTTCAGCCTTTAGCTCTTCTGCTTTTTTAAATCTACAACTTAAAGTGAAGCTCAGCCCTCTGAGTGCACAACACACAGACTGAAAATGCAGAGGTAGTTAGTACAAATCGTGAGTACCTTAGAAAAATACATATTCCCTGCCAATGGTGTGGCATTGCAGAGGGCTTTACAAAGGACAGATCTGGATCTTGTCTTCCAAAAAGTACTGAGCTGCTGAGATTCAAGCGTTTGTTTCTTTATATAATCAAAACCACATGCAAAGTAGGTATCTAGCCTTGGATTACCTCTCAGCTCTGGTGGACTTCTGATTTAGCAGGCTTTTTCATGCTTAACAAGCATAATTAAGAACTGACTTCTGTTTCTACCCAGTTATTTACTGTATTAAATTTATGCTTTAGGAGCATAATAATTACTAGCAGGATTGCCATATACATGTACATGTATATATGTATTCCAAAATATATCTAAGAAGCAGAAAGGAAAAGACAAGGGAAGAACTGTGTCATTTTTCCAAACAAGAGCTAGTTAGAATGACCTAACTCAACTTCTACATGTCTGGACCTAATGCATGAGAGACTGCAATGTTCCTGAGAGAACTGAGAAAGCAGGTAAAGGGTTTGTGGCAAAGATGACTTGTACAGAGCCAGGAATGCAAAAGTTGATCTTGATGCTTGACAATGTACCTTTAATTTTATCAAAAAGGAGATTAAAAACTACTCAGGGAACATGGTGTAGAGATTTAGAACAAAGTGCCTCCCATTGCCTACCACTTGTGAAGCTGAAAAATGAGTGACTCTATGAGTTAGAGTTTTGAACGTTTAAATGGCCATAGGTGAAACCATCTCAGCAACCATTTAAACAATTGGGAAGTCATCAGCTGCTACAGGTGTTCTTTAAATAACCATCAACAAAATGTTACTGGGGACTAGACACAAATACTTGGCAATGTTTAAGAGAGGACTGACCTATTAGGAGAAGGACTGTAGTCTGTTCACACAGGAGCACAAAATTACACTTGTCCTCGGGAGGAGATCTTGGACCTCAAGCCCAGCTTTCCATGGAACACAGAGTGAGCAGCAACACCTATTTTGAAGTATCAGGAATATTCCCTGCACATTCACCAGAAATCTCACATGGGCACTGCAGCAGTATCTGAAATGACTGGTTGCAATTGGAGGTTGTAGCATCTTTCCCTGAAGATAAGAAAAAAGACAAAGTGTTTGTTTGCCTGTGGACCATACCACAGAGATAACATGGAGGGCTGAAATTTAAAATCTCCTTTTTATTCACAGAGGATGTCCTCTGCACTCAGGGATGTGCAGCTGCTTGGAAATTCCAGCCAGATGTTTACCCTCCACGAGAAATATATCTATCTACGGAGCTGTGATGGGAGATTTTCCTCAGGATTTTCAGTGTTTCAGGTATGTGGACAGTCACCTGTGCCCAGCTCAGAGCCAGTCCCAACAGCAACAGGACACTTCAGGTATGCTAGGGAGTAAGCATGGAAAATCAACTTCCCTTGCATAATGCTTTAGCAAAAACCACTGCTCCATCACTTGCAAATGAGCATTCTCTGTTCTCAAGCTACTTGTGTTTGACATCCTGTCTTGATAAAGAAGCCAAAAATTGTTAGGTGATAACCTGCAAGGCACAATTTAGAAGTATTGTTGCTTCTCTAATTTCATTACATTTTAAAGGGGTGGTCTCAAGTTCCCCTGTCTTGCTTGAATAAGGAAAGAATAAGCTTTGTGATTGCCATTGCTTATACAAAACACTTGTTTGTGGGAACTTGCTGTGCTTGTATTTCTCCAATAATTGCTCAGAATTTTTCACTGAGCATAACCAAAGACCTTTGCTTTCACACTACCTTAAGAAGGTGCAGTGAATTTCTGAGGGTGGTAGCTGAATACAAACCTTGCTAAGGCAGCTGGCACACACCCACAGGTTGGTCACACATTATTTTGCAGTCCTGGTTTGCCTCATTGTATTTTTAACTCAGTGAAAACCCTGTTGACAGTAGCTATTATATCTATTATCTATGGGAGAAAAGTTGGGATACTTCCCCAGGATATTTTGCTCACATTTTTAAACTCTGATTGAGATGGTCAGGAGTTGTTTGGTGAAATCTGAGTGAAAGACTGGTGTAGATTTATTCCTGTTCCAGAGAGCCAGAGACAGCACCCCAGTTCTCCCCTGCCAGCCTAATACCCTGATCACCCCGACCGCTACCCTACGGCCAGCTCCTCTCCTGCTCACCTGACACTTGAAGTCTGGGCTGGACCTGGCTGCAGGTCCAGGCTGTGGGACAAGCTCCTCCTTGCTTGCATGCCAACTTTCCCAGGTTATCATATCCATTGTCTAGTAAAAGTTCCATGATAGAATAATGAACACAAAAACAACAGCAACAAAAAAAAATTTTAAGATTATGTCCTGGTTTTGGCTGGGATAGAGCTATCTTTTTTCTTCTTAGTAGCTAGAATACTGCTGTATTTTGAATTCAGTATGGGATTTGGTATGAGAAGAATGTTGATAATATACTGATGTTTTTAGCTGTTGCTCAGGAATCGAGGATTTTTTTCAACTTCCCATGTCCTGCTAGTGTGCAGGTAAAGAAGAAGCTGAGAGGGAGCGTAGCCAGAACAATGGACCCAAATTGGCCAATGGAATATTCCATACCATATAATGTCATTCTCAGCATATATATGAGGGTTGACTGGGAAGCTAGCTCTCTCTTCTGGGACCGCAGTTTTGAGATTTTCTCTCCTCTGGGATGGCTAGCTGAGAATGAGCTGGGCATCAGTCGGTGGGAGGTGAGCAATCGTGTTGTGCATCATTCATTTGTATATTCTATTATTACTATAATTATTTAAATAATTATTTTAAATTTATTTTATTTTAATTATTAAATTGTTTTTATCTCAACCTATGAGTATCCTTACCTTTACCCCTCCATTCTGTTCCTCATCCCCTGGGCAGGGGAGTGTGAGGAAGTGGCTCTGTGGTGTTTGGCTGTTGTGTGGGTTTAAACCATGACAGATTAAAATATATTCTTTTTATTATTTTAACTCTATTTTTCTTCTCTTTGGGTCCCTCTGGAAAAACACCCCATCCATCAATATTCCTCCTAACTAAAGGAGGTGGATAGTTACTCTGAGTTCACTCCTGCAGAGAATATATCTTAAAATCATTCAATCACAAATTATTTTTTATGACTGCAGCATTTGTCTGCCATGTTTGCAAGCAGAAGATTTGACAGCTAGAAACACATGTTAAAAAGTATGTCTAGTTTTCACTCTTGAATGGTAAATGTCTGTTCTGTCACCCTCATGTACAAGCAGTTGATTGACAACCAAAATGGAGGAAAATGAATATATGCTGTAAGCATGCACATCTTTGTGCTTTGAGCTTAGATGTCTAACTTCTAGAAAATTAGGTCATGTCTGTCTGTTTTTTGAGAAATTCTCTCTCAGGCAAATATAGAATACTGGTTAAAAAAACCAAGACTGTTACAGGCTTTATCTGGCTCCCATTAAAATTGTTGAAGCCATTTGCTTCAGCTGAAGCTGGATGGAGCTCTATGGAAGTATTTTCAAACCTCATGGCATATTCTTTCAGAAGTAGCTGTATCCCTCTTTTTTTTGCAGTGCTTATTGTAATGTCTGACTGATCTCACATAAAGATGCTGGAGATTTATGAGTTGCCATTGTTGCTTTTGTGTGCGCTCTCTGAAGGCCACATCCTCTAGAGCTCACTTGTCTAACATTTTTGCAGTGTGCATTTCTGAAATCCTGTTTGTTAAGAATATTACATCATAACAAAAGTTTTGAAATAGCACCAGGAGACGTTACTCTTGCCTGATCTCAGAGAATCACTGCTCTAATTCTGCTTAAGGAAAACTAATCATATTCAACATATGAGAAAAAGAGCTGCATATACTTGGAGATGACATGATCATTTGCATTGGAGGTAAAAATGAAGGGCCATTAATTTTATAGCATTAAATGAAGAGAAGTGTTAGACCTCTATAATTAGCTTCAATGAATACATTTCAAAGACATCTTCCAAATGAGTGTAGGAAGTGTGTATCTTTATATACTGTTGAGAGAAAATTATTATATTCAATCCAACCTCATATACTGTATCTGCAAATGTAAATACACATACAGACTTCTCATTTTTTAAAATTGGTTTAATTGCTCTGGCCTACTAATGGACATAATTCCAAAGCAGCAGTCTAAAGATTTCATTGCAATTATTGATCTCCAGTCATCTATAGTCCTTTGAACATAAACTGTGATTCAAAACCCATGTGAATTCTTCAGTACCGGTCATATTGTTCAACACTATAAAAGCTTATCAGTCACTTTAAATGTACTTAAACCATTTCATGTTAAAATTATATGCTTGTTTTTAGTTTCAGAGTTTGAGGTGACTGCTATTATTATTATTATTATTACTACTACTACTATTATGACTATTAAGACTATTATTACTATTATTATTACTATTATTATTTCAGGTTTCTTTTATACTGGGAAAAGTTTACTGCAACTGGGATCAGTCACTGCAGTGACTAGTTTGGTGGAGAAGTGCTCCATAAAAAACAAGTGAGGTAATCAAATACAAAAGAAACATGAAAAAGTCTCCACATTAAAAATAATCAAAAGAATATAACACTTTACCAGCTCTAACATCAGAAAGAGATGACAAAAATTCTTCATGGAAGGTATCAGTGGACTATGGGAAGTCAATGAAATATGGAAACAAAAAAGGCCAAGGGCTTGAAACAAAGTCAAGAAAGCCCTGTCACCCTGGGAACATGGGGCTGTCATGCAGGGTCGAGCAGAAGTTCATTTCACCTACTATACTTCCTCTGCTGTGATGATGTCTATAAAGGTGCCATTACAAGCACATTACTATTGGATTAAGTGTCCAAGCTAATTACTGCTACTATTTTAAGTAACTTTATTATCCAAGGAAATTCTTGACATCCACAGAAATATTGGTCCTTTTAAAAGTACTGACCTCAGAGATTTCCTTAGTCCTGTTCCCACCTTTACTCTAACTGAATATCTCTTTCTTCTCCCGGGAGGCTGCAGGGAGCACAGGTGCTCTTATTTCTCTTCAGCAAACCAACCACTGACTCCTATACTTTTATCTTGCCCCTTCTTGGTCCCGTTTCTCTGTCAAGAAAACCCAGGTCTTTTGAGGACCCCCACTATCAGAGATTTTCAGTTGTCTTGAATGCACACTACTAAAGCTGGCTGTTGTTTTCCAGTCTCTATTAGCCAGACAACTTCCCTTAAAAATCACAGAATCATCTAGGTTGGAAGGGACCTTGAAGATCATCTAGTCCAACCGTTAACCTAGCACTGACAGATCCCAGCTACACCATATTCCTAAGTGCTATGTCAACCCGCCTCTTGAACACCTCCAGGGATGGGGACCCCACCACTGCCCTGGGCAGCCCATTCCAACGCCTAACAACCCGTTCTGTAAAGAAATGTTTCCTAATATCCAGTCTAAACCTTCCCTGGCACAACTTGAGGCCATTACCTCTTGTCCTATCGCTTATTACTTGGTTAAAGAGACTCATCCCCAGTTCTCTGCAACCTCTTTTCAGGTAGTTGTAGAGGGCGATGAGGTCTCCTCTCAGCCTCCTCTTCTCCAGACTAAACACCCCCAGCTCCCTCAGCCGCTCCTCGTACGACCTGTGCTCCAGACCCTTCACCAGCTTCGTTGCCCTTCTCTGGACACGCTCGAGTAATTCAATGTCCTTTTTGTAGTGAGGGGCCCAAAACTGAACACAGGAATCGAGGTGCGGCCTCACCAGTGCCGAGTACAGGGGTAAGATCCCTTCCCTGTCCCTGCTGGCCACGCTATTTCTGATACAGGCCAGGATGCCATTGGCCTTCTTGGCCACCTGGGCACACTACTGGCTCCTGTTCAGCCGGCTGTCAATCAACACCCCCAGGTCCCTCTCTGACTGGCAGCTCTCCAGCCACTCCTCCCCAAGCCTGTAGCGCTGCTGGGGGTTGTTGTGGCCCAAGTGCAGCACCCAGCATTTGGCCTTGTTGAAACTCCTCCAGTTGGCCTTAGCCCATCGCTCCAGCCTGTCCAGATCTCTCTGCAGAGCCTCCCTACCCTCGAGCAGATCAACACTCCCACCCAACTTGGTGTCATCTGCAAACTTACTGAGGGTGCACTCGATCCCCTCGTCTAGATCATCAGTGAAAATATTAAACAGGAGTGGCCCCAAAACCAAGCCCTGGGGGACACCACTCGTGACCGGCCACCAACTGGATTTAACTCTGTTCACCACAACTCTTTGGGCCCGGCCAGCCAGCCAGTTTTTTACCCAACAAAGCGTGTGCCCATCCAAGCCTTGAGCAGCCAGTTTCACCAGGAGAATGCTGTGGGAAACAGTGTCAAAGGCCTTACTGAAGTCGAGGTAGACAACATCCACAGCCTTCCCTCATCCAATAAGCAGGTCGCCCTGTCGTAGAAGGAGATCAGGTTTGTCAAGGAGGACCTGCCTTTCATAAACCCATGCTGACTGGGCCTGATCATCTGGTTGTCCCGCACGTGTTGTGTGATGGTACTCAGGATGAGCTGCTCCATCAGCTTTGCGGGCACCGATGTCAAGCTGACAGGCCTGTAATTTCCTGGATCATCCTTCTGACCCTTATGTCCAGTTTGTTTAGGTCCAGCTGAAATCCCAGTCTCAGTGTAGACAGCAGAGATGCTACTGAGGTTTCTTCTGGCACATATTGTATGGTCAAGGTAATACCATGCAGGGGCATTTTGTGTGCATCCACTGCCTGACTTTTCTCCATCATATCAGACTTTACTCTCTTTCCCTGTCTCCTCTACAAAGGCAGTGGTGTTGACCTTGTGTCTGTCAGACCTACCTGCTGCAATCATCTCTCTTTTTATCTTATGTGGCATCGCTGGAGAACAACGGACATGTTGTGAGCGATCCAGACCAAGGGGCCTCACTGTAACAGCAAGCTGCAGCTGTGTTCAAGGACAAAAACAAGGCCGAGACGGCCTGAGAAACTACATTCCTTCCCAAGAGATAAAGATGTTGGAATGTCGAAAACAGGGGGTCTACCTGGGGGGAGAGCAGCGCGTGGACACCACACTGGGACCAATCATAGAGGGCAGAAGGGCGCGTGAACAAGTAGCTTTAGACTATTAGCAATAAGATAGCGGCGCGTGAAGCTTGAGATAGAGTATAAATTGCTGTGTAGCCTTTAATAAAGTGGCATCAACTTGATCACATTGGTCGTCTAAGTCGTGTCCGAGACTTCCGCGTCAGCAATCTTAAAGCCAAACAGCCAGGTATTTCCTATCATTCTGCCCCTGGTGTCCCCTTAAATATCCATTTTTCTCCTTGGAGTCTCACCTTCCTCTTCTCCTTTTCTATGACTCATACTTGTTGAAGGTCACACTGTGAAAGTCTGTGAAGAGCCATGCCAGGCGTGAAGATACCAGGGAGAGCCTGGAGCCGAAAACTTCTCACTGACGCTGCCCTTATCTCTGTGCGTGCCCAGCTCCTGTGAGGCAGCTGGGGCTGTGGTGCTCCATAGTCCCCCATTCTCTCCAGTCCAGGTCAACACTTGGTCTTCCCTCGGTAGTGGTGCCTTCATATTTCCTTACCTTCCTGTCCTCATCCACCGTCTGTATCTGGTTATATGTTTGGCTTTGATGGGTATGAGTAGTACCTTTTCATTCTGTGTCTGTGCAGAGCTAAGAACAAGCGGGCTCAGCATTTGGGGTAGGCTTTAAGTCTGGCTGGGTTAATACTGCCATAGCTAGAAACAGAAAAAAGGCATGATGCGAAGACCTTATGACAAATAAAACACCATCCATAAAACAACCAGCTGGGTTCCTAGCTTGTAGTTGAAGTTTCATGTAGATCAGTGCAATCACACTATGGCCAAATGGGATTCCAGAGTTTAACTGGCAGTTGAGAGAAGTCTACTCAGTAGCTCCCTGGGTCTCACTCAAGCAGTGCTGTACAAAAGACAGTGTGAGTGGCAAAATGGAGACTGAGCAGCAGGAAATCTGTGCTCTTATCTTAGATCAACCACTAACAAAACACGTCACTTGGGCAACACGTCCCATCTTTTTCCCCTTACACTTTTATCTGGTCTCCTTGTTTAGACTGTGAACTCCTTCAGGCAAAGATTCGTTCTTACAGTCATAGAGCACTACACACAACAGGCAACAACTACCCAAATTAAGAAAGAACCCCCAAAGCCATAGACCACCCAATCTTGTGCTAATTTTGATGGACCTTTTCATGATTCTTTTGATTTGTGATTTGAAAAGCTGGTATGGCATGGGAAAATAAGAGACAGCCATTCCTGCCAAGATGTTAAATGGGAATTCAGGGCAGCTGGGCAAGGTGGCCAGTGGGCTGGGGAGCCCATCAGCAAGACACAGGACCCAGGGTGTCCCTGCCAGGGTACACCACCACCCTGGAGGAAACAGGACCTGTCACTGGAGCCAGAAATGTTCTCCAGTGCACTGGTACAGGATGGCCCCAGGTGAGGGAAAGAATGGGCCTATCAATCTTTTTATTCTTTTATTTTGAGGGAAACAAACCCGGAAAGATCTCAGTTTGCAACCAGAAGAACAAAAGCATTAAACAGAAATAACACAGATTAAATGCATACTGATCTACCAGCCACAATATGAAAAGCAATTAGTACAGGACTAGGAATGTGTGACATTACAGATTTTTGTATACAAATTGTCTATATGCCAGAAGTATATTAAAACAAAAGAAAAAAATAAAAAGAAGAAAAGCAAACCACTACAACAAGACACTGAGCTCAGCAACCTGAGAGGACAGTCCTGGGCACAGTTAACCAATTTAAAATTAGTCATCCATATTTCTCTAGCTAGATGTAAACCAAGGGGCTCCAAACAGCCTGACTGATAAACACAGGGTGCAGGAAAACAATAGAGAAATAATCCTTTCAATGTGGTCTCAACAACACAGCATAACATAATCACAGCTGATGTGAATAACAGTCCTTCCTGCAGCCCTGTCCCCTGCAACTCTGGGCTGCCTTGCTGCTTCATTCCACACAAGACAATTACTAGAAGCTCCAACTTGTTTCTTCTGAGCACCTAGAAGAAAACAGAATTGCAATTTTGTCTGCTTTTCCATAATACTCCAGAGCACAAAGATTTCTCAGTTCCTTTTTACTATCTACTCAGAAATAAATAACTTTTTTTTTTTTTCTCTTCACAAAATTTTATATAAATTGCTGGCCAGGACAAGGTGAGGATTTTGAGGGGGTAGTAGAGTTATGAGAGTAGAGTTTCCAAGGCCCAGAGATCCTCTGTTTTTGAAGACATTTTTGTCAGAAATACCTTATTGCTAGGGTGACTTTTAGGTTTTTGTTTCACAGCAGAGATGCCAGGTATGTCTATGTGGATATGCTGTATAGATCCTGAGCATATTTTTTTTATTTTAAATATGCTAAATTTGTGTCCAGACCATACGGCTTATTCCATGTTAAGCCGAGCCACATAGCAAGAGGCTTCTCTAGTGCTAACAGCGATGTTGTAGGTTGTTGACATGTGCAGTGCTATACTAAAGCCTAATCAACAGTCTCCACCAAGACCAATGAAAGTGACTCTCCTACTATTATACTCAATCAGCTTTCCTAACAGTTTCAAGAAATTAATTTGGAAGACTTTTGGACTAAATCAACATGAAGGAATCCTTCCACTTGAATTCTTATATGCTTCTTCTATTATAGCTCGGAGATACTGCAAAGCATATATACCTTGGCAGGCTGCCTAAGAAGGAAGGTTTACCTGTTCCTCGCACACCAGTGCACTGAGACTGCATGAGGAGATGCTGTTTGCTCTCAAAGTTTCGATGCATCCCTTTGCATTTTTAGGTTCTGCTTCTTATAGGTAGTTGTGAAGAAAACACTTCTCAGTAGAGGTGAAGTTAGAGGTAGGCAGAACAAAGAGTGCTTTGGTTTGATCTGATTCATCTCTAAATCTGGGAAAGATAACAACAAGAAGGGGGACTGGCAGAGTGAGTGAACGATCTGTCGTCTGGAGTAGGTGTTCACATGAGCTTAGCATGTTTAGGAGATGCTTCTGTGCAAGACTTGAGTCCTATCTACCTTTTGCACCCTTCTGGCACAATGTGGACTGACAGGATGCCTGCTTTTGACTGCTTGTTCCTTGCACCCACAGAGCCAAAGCCTGAGCTGCAAAATTAAACCAGGAACTTAAAGGTGTGGACATAAGGTTTGCTAAGACACTTCCCAGCATCTGAGTGTGGGCTGATCTGTCAATGTAGAAGCAGCCACAATTATTTACGTCTTGTTGAGGGAAAGGATTGCTACAAGATATATTGATGCTTGGCAGTGATACTGATTTGTGTCTGTTGAAATTACTCCCTGGGCATTGAGCCACACCAGGGTCACTGGAAGACATGGCTCCCCAGGCATGTACCCATGACTGCTGACAGGACCAGTGGTGGGGGTGGCATACCCCTTCTCCTCATGCTCTTCCAGCTTTCAAATGGGGCCCCATTTGTCTGGCTGTTGAGTCTCTGGGGACTTTGGACAATTGAATGATGTTTGAAAAGTGTAAACGGTTGAAATGAATGACATGGTTAACTGGGGAGGTCCCACTGGACTAGAGGGTGGCAAATGTGACACCCATCTACAAGAGAGGCAGAAAGGAGGATCCAGGAAACTATAGACCTCTCAGTCTGACCTCGGTGCCAGGGAAGGTCATGGAGCAGATCATCTTGAGTGCCATCACAAGTCATATAATGGACAACCAGGGGATCAGGCCCAGTCAGCATGGGTTTATGAAAGGCAGGTCCTGCCTGACAAACCTGATCTCCTTCTATGACAAGATGACCCGACTATTAGACGAGGGAAAAGCTGTGGATATTGTCTACCTGGGTTTTTGAAAAGCATTTGACACAGTTCCTCATAGAATTCTCATAGAAAAACTGGCTGCTCATGGCCTGGATGAGCGAATGATCTGCTGGGTCAACCACTGGCTGGATGGACGGTCCCAGAGAGTGGTGGTCAATGGAGTTAAATCCAGCTGGCGGCCGGTCACAAGTGGTGTTCCTCAGGGCTCAGTGTTGGGACCATTTCTGTTCAACATTTTTACTGATGATCTTGATAAGGACATAGAGTGTATCATCAGTAAGTTCACAGATGACACCACGTTAAGCAGGAGTGTCGATCTGCGTGAAGATAGGGAGGCTCTACAGAGAGACTTGGATAGATTGGATCGGTGGGCCAACGTCAACAGGATGAGCTTCAACAAGGCCAAGTGCCAGGTCCTGCACTTGGGCCACAACAACCCCCTGTATGGCTACAGGCTTGGGGAGGTGTGGCTGGAGAGCTGTCTGGAAGAGAAGGATCTGGGGGTTCTAATTGACAAGCAGCTGAACATGAGCCAGCAGTGCGCCCAGGTGGCCAAGAAAGCCAACGGCATCCTGGCTTGTATTAGAAATAGTGTGACCAGCAGAAGCAGGGAGGTGATAGTCCCCCTGTACTCCGCACTGGTGAGGCCACACCTGGAGTATTGTGTCCAGTTTTGGGCACCTCGATATGAGAGAGATCTCGAGGTGCTGGAGTGAGTGCAGAGGAGGGCAATGAAGCTGGTGAAGGGCCTGGAGAACAAATCCTGTGAGGAGCGATTGAAGGAGCTGGGACTGTTTAGTTTGAGGAAGAGAAAGCTGAGGGGAGACCTCATCACTCTCTACAGTTACCTGAAAGGACATTGTAGAGAGGTTGGTGCTGGTCACTTCTCACAGGTGATTGGTGACAGAACAAGAGGGAATGGCTTTAAACTGCAACAGGGGAGGTTTAGACTGGACATTAGGAAAAAAATTTTCACAGAAAGAGTGGTCAGACAGTGGAATAGGCTGCCCAGGGAGGTGGTGGAGTCACCATCCCTGGATGTGTTTAAGGGTCGTTTAGATGAGATGCTGGGGGATATGGTGTAGGGGAGAACTTTGTAGAGTAGGGCTGATGGTTGGACTCGATGATCCCAAGGGTCTTTTCCAACCTGAATGATTCTGTGATTCTGTGAATGATCAAGTTGTTGAGATGAATAAGGTTTGCACAGGTGAACATTTTTTTTGTGTGTATGTGGACTTGTTTGGAGACTTCTTGAAGTAAATTCAGCTCACAGGCCTGGATGCATTGCTTTAAAATTTGGGTCTCATTTTCTTACTATATGCCCTATTTGGGTGAACATTTTTCAAGTGAGTGCTTCATCTGCATGCACAGCACTGTGTGCAAAATATGGATTAAGGTCTAGAACATAATATACTTTGTAGTGTCTCTTAAGAATTTTCTGTCCAATGGCTTCTGATTTCTTTGGTTTATCATTCATTACATGCATATGGAAAAATGTTCGTCTAAAAAACCATGGTGTGGAGGTTTTGGTTTATCAATTATGTAATGATTTATTTACCCTGAATTGGAATCATAAAAACTCGTACTTCATATCCTCATTATTACAACCTCCCCTTCGTTATTACTGAGGTAGAAAGACAAAAGAAACCCCACTGCTGCAATCCCACCTAAAGACACCTCCCTTGTTATAGTCAGCTTCATCTCTCAACCCGTTTCCCATCATTTCTAGGAATGAGTAACTTGCAACACTGGTATGTATTTTACCACATTTAGTAATAATTTTAAATTATAACTCATTTATTTTTTCTGGGATGTTATAATATTTTACTTTTCCAAAAACAAGCCAACATTCTGCTCTTTGCTGATGCATACTTTCTTTTATGATTTTATTATATAAGACATATATTTAGTTAAGTCTTTTCTGTTTGTTTGTTTCTCCAATTAAATTATATTTAGGTTTGGCATTCTCAGGGTTTCACTCCTATTTCTGAGTGGGAAGAAATGGATCATTACAAAAACATGATCTCTTTGATTAATTGTGAGAATCAGAGCTAGCATATGCTGTTGGATAGAGATGTGGGACTTGGTATTACCAGGGCCCTTTAGATACACTGACTGACACCAGTCCTTGTTACTGATTTTAACCTCTGGGGAGACATTAGCCATGTTATTCCTTAGTCAGAAGTACCAGATCTGCCAGGAAACTCAGCTTTTATCTATGCAGTATTTAGATGGCAGCATTATTCATTATTTGCTGAGAATCAAGAGCCCAACTAAGCCTACCCACTCACTGTCTGAGCCCTAGTTAATCAAATCTGTGCAACACAAATGTCTCTGTCCCCTGTCTCAGCCAGGTGCTATTGGAGCCTTTCAAGATCCAAGTCCCCACACTTATCCCTTCCAATTAAACACATAATCAATAATAGTTAACAAACATTCTGATACAACATTTCAAATTCTTATAACTCATGTAGTATAACTAGAGATGGTAGCCACTGTGTAGTGGTAGACCTCTGTTTATTTCCAAACCATTCTCCTATTGTCAGCTGTCTCAAGCAAGGATGATTGAAGCTTGTGTGACACTTTTCCTTGACAAAACACTTAATTCTATATCTCATCTCTGTGAGAATTTTGGGATTGGGAGAATGGCTTAGCTATAGCCGCTAGTTTGTGTCCATTTTAGGAGATACCCTCACATAACAGAAGCTCTTACTTTTCTGGCCCTGATACTGTTTGCAGCAAGAGTAGATAGCATTGTTTTTCTAAAATTGGTATAGTTTCTTGGATCCCAAATAATCTCTCCTCTCCTCTCCTCTCCTCTCCTCTCCTCTCCTCTCCTCTCCTCTCCTCTCCTCTCCTCTCCTCTCCTCTCCTCTCCTCTCCTCTCCTCTCCTCTCCTCTCCTCTCCTCTCCTCTCCTCTCCTCTCCTCTCCTCTCCTCTCCTCTCCTCTCCTCTCCTCTCCTCTCCTCTCCTCTCCTCTCCTCTCCTCTCCTCTCCTCTCCTCTCCTCTCCTCTCCTCTCCTCTCCTCTCCTCTCCTCTCCTCTCCTCTCCTCTCCCCTCCCCTCCCCTCCCCTCCCCTCCCCTCCCCTCCCCTCCCCTCCCCTCCCCTCCCCTCCCCTCCTCTCCTCTCCTCTCCTCTCCTCTCCTCTCCTCTCCTCTCCTCTCCTCTCCTCTCCTCTCCTCTCCTCTCCTCTCCTCTCCTCTCCTCTCCTCTCCTCTCCTCTCCTCTCCTCTCCTCTCCTCTCCTCTCCAACACCAGTGTGTTACCAACATGATTCTCACACTAAATCCAAAACACAGCACTGTACCAGGAACTAGGAAGAAAATAAGCTCTATCCCAGTCAAAACCAGGACACAACGAAACCAAATGAAAGATAACAGGGACTAGTGATTACCTTGTCTAAACAAGGCTTCCTTGCTTGAAAGTCCTTCCCTACGAGCATAAACAACCTTTGTCAGATATTACAATGTCAAGGTTTCTACATCTAGTAATAATAGGTGTGATATTCATGATCACATCTTTAATTATATTGCCTTTTATGGTGGAAGCAATCATCTGTGACATTCCTATGTTATTCAGTTTTTTCCAAAAGACATAAACACATCTACAGAGACTCCATTTTTCATGTCCCACCACCAGTCTGGTCTCATTTCCAACTGTATCTCTGGCAGTTAGAATCCATATTTCATTTGAGGTTTTTTTTTTTAAGCTGATTGATACATACATGAAATCTTTTGCTGGATTTTGTTCTACTGCTATTGTCAAATGCTCTACCAAGTGCTTTTGCAATAGCCAGATCTCTCCCACTATTGCATTCAAACAGCAAATCATAAATCTTCGGAGAAAATGAGATCCCTTTACTCTTGGATAATATTTGTGAAGCTCATTTTGGTCATAATGTTGAATGTTGTACGATCACTCTCCACTGACATTGGCCTCTCAAAAGTAAAGTTCTGAAACCTTTTACATGTACGGACTAAGCATCCTTGCCTATGTAAGCCTATTGAATTCCATTTTTTACTGATATCTATGGCATACAAATCTCTCCAGACATGTCCTTGACAGAGGTATGAGCACAGCACAAGCATGCTCTTTGGAAACACCTGTGAATAAGACAGAGTTTTAGCTCAGAGTGGGAAATCAACAATTATTTCAGCACTACAAAACACTTGAGTTTTGCCTTTATGCCTCTTTGATATCCTTGAACAAAAAAATCCTTGTTCAAAAAAAAAAGACTACTCTGTAAGTTTTCTGTTGTATTAGTCACCTTTGCTGTCTGTGCTTTCCTTGCCATGCTCATATCACAGTTTCTGTGGACACATGTTCCCAGCACTGTGGACACATGTTCCCATCCTGTTATTGCTGAATGATCCATCTAGGATCAGCTTGACAAGGCGGGCAGCACACCCCTGTGGCAGGTTACTGAAAGATACTGGTGAATCTCCATCCTTGCAGATTTTCAAGACTGGAGTAGACAACGCCATGGCAGATGTGATCTGGTGCTGGTGAAAGCCCTGCTTTGAGCAGAAAGCTCCCAGACAGCATTTCTGTATGTCTAGTATAAATTAATGGTCCATTCACCCTGATCCATGATACTGGTAAATCCTTTGCAGAGGATTTTCTGTGAGCCAATGGTGCTGTTGCCATCCTTTCTAAGTCGAGCACTATGCAAATCCTTGGAAACTTTTTGAAGCTGTATAATCATTGTAACATCTCCTTTTTTAAATGCTGGGCACTGTCTTGACTTACGTACTTTGCCATAGTGTATTCAGCTCAGTGCTAGCTTTTATCAATTCCAGCTTTGATCCTGGTGACTCTTTCTGCCACTTGCCTATTTTCATGACTTTCTGGATCCCCCAGTGCTCACAGTCTGTAGCACTCTCTGCTTTTCCTCAGCTTCAGACAGAAGCGGGCGACTACATTTGTCTGACAAATTCTGACTGTTTCATCAAAAGTTATTTCTGGGTCCTCTGGCTGTTCCCCAGAGTGCCTGGCACAGGACCTCATCCATAATCAGGGGCTCAGTTAACCCCTCCAGCCCGACAGTGAGATTGCCCCCTCAGGATCTGATAATTTGGAAGACTTCTTACTGTTTTCCTCCTTCTTCCTCTTACCTCTATTTAAAAACATTGTACCGGGTCTGGCTGATCTGGGATTGGTTTTCCCCTGTAGCAGCCCTCATGGTGCTGTGTTTTATGTTGGGAGCTGGCAGGGTGTTGATAGCACACTGGTGTTGTGGCTACTGCTGAGTAGTGCTTACACAGCACCAAGGCTCTTTCTGACATTTCCCCCCCCACAGTGGGACGGGGTGGGCAAGATCTTGGGAGGGGACACTGTTTTGCTGATCAGGGATATCAATTAAACTCAGACACCAGAGTGAAAAGAGCAGGCGTATTTTACTAGAAATAACTAAATAATATAACAGAATAATACAGAAAACATACAGTAAGAAAAGACAGAACAGTGCACTTAAACAAATAGGAAAATACAGGGTAATGCATCAAATCATTACTACTTGAGAGAGAGAGAATACTGATTAAGAAAGATCCATCACCACTTGCATACGTTACCATCATCCAGATCCGCAGTCACTGGGGAGCCCCGGTTACAGTGAGGATTTGGAGAGCCTGTCCCGGCAAGTGGGAAATCCTACGTGGTGCGTCCACCCATAGGTGAGGCTTCCAAAGTCGCTGTGAGCGGGTCCAGCCTTATATACCTAAAAATCAGTAAGCCAGAATAGCTGGCACCTTTGTTTTAAGCAGAAATATCTGGTTTTCATCTCACGTTAGGTTCCCCCCAGAGCCTGGCCAGGGCTTAAGGGAGAAGCTAAGGGAGTTTCCCTGCTTTTCTAGTTAATTTATGAGC
This sequence comes from Strix aluco, assembly GCF_031877795.1. Classification (NCBI taxonomy): domain Eukaryota; kingdom Metazoa; phylum Chordata; class Aves; order Strigiformes; family Strigidae; genus Strix; species Strix aluco. The sequence goes on along the minus strand of NC_133971.1, from coordinate 11,602,691 downwards.
AAGGTCACAAGGCCAGACAACTGTTTCTGTGGCCTTGTTATCCTGCTCACACATAAAGAAATATAAGGATACATTCAAGATAGACATGTTTTATGATGTTTAAGCTGTATCTTCTATGCATATTTCACTAATGACTACATACAGAGTTAGCAGTTTCAGTTCAGGGCCTGTTGCTCAGGCTTCAGTACTCCCACCTTTTACATCAGAATAGTTGGTTTGCTATAACTTAGTACAGTACCTGTTAGCACAATGGTTATCAGTTATAAAATGTACAGGATTCATCTATAGGTCAACTCTGGCTTGGGCTTATTGTCCAAGCCTTAGCACTTCATTCGGTCCTTTGACCTATGGGTGAATCATGGCTCTCAAACCATCTCTATGGATAGTGACATTAGTTTTCATTCATCAGCTGATAATGTTTTGTCAGGCATGTCCCGATCCAATATCAGGGAGGGTTCTTAAACGATATCAGTAGTGATCTTAAGACACAAACGAGGTTAGATACCATGCAACCTTGTAAACTCTATTTCCTGTAACAAGCAATAATAGCGATAGGACAGAGGGAAGAAGAAAGAAAAAGTCAGAATACCTAAGTAAGCAAACAGAAGAGATGCAGCAAAATCAGTTACCACCATGAATCCAGTGATATCCTGTTGGTTCAGTCTCTCCTGAAATCTCAGCTCTGAGCCCTGAGAGAGGAGTACGCAGTCTTTTTATTGTCCCAGTCCCCACAATTTCTCCAAAGAGTCCGCCCATTTCCACGGAGCTCACTGTCGTACGTGCTGCCCCGTGTTCCTCCAGGTGCGCATGTCCAGGTGTTCACAGTGGTTGTGCTGGAGAAGGGATGTCGGCCTGTGGCGTCTTCAGCTTCCGCACGTCTTCCTCACCCTGATTTCTTCTCCACCTGGCTCGTGCGCAAGCGCAGCTTGGCAGGCACTGTCAAGGATGTTGCTGTTCTGGCTTCAGGCAGATATAGTGGTTTCTTCGGGGACAATTCATCTCCTTCAGAGCGTACTCCTTCACGGGACAGGATGTTGAGGCCAGGTAGTGGTAGTGGTGCAGCAGCAATGTCAAGGCAATACAGTCTCTCACACTGCCACATGGCTTGACATTGCTGTCCTCGTGGTGGTGCAAAGGATAGAGATATAAAGAGAGAGAAAGAAAGGACAGAAATAGCGTGCAGCATGACAACTAACGATATTTCTGACTAACATATAACTAATAACATCTTTAACAGATATATAAATTTTCTGTTAATAAACATGTAACTAACAATATATTTAACAAATACGAATATCTTCAGTTAACAAGCATATAGCTAACAACATCTCTAACAAACATGTCATGCTCAAAATTAACTAACTCTACAAAACCAAAACATTCTACAAACCGATTTTAAGGTTGCAAGGAATCAGTAGAAGAACACAACGGCAGTTTACATGATTGACATTCACAGGGACAAAAAAGATGTATTATAAGAACAAATAAGAAAATGATTATCAAGGCTAAGGCTATAAAGTGAATTGAAATTATTACTAACATATTATCCATTATTTTTCCGTGATTCTGGTAATATACCACTGGGTGTTTGTGGCTCTGGTAGTCCACGCAGTCTGTTGCTCTGCTCTGCCGAAGTTGGGGTCAGCATATGCAGCAGGAAAATCGCTTTCCACGCCCCTTTATCCTAAAGCGTATGTGTCATCTGGGCCTAGAAACTTCTATCCCAGATTTAAACAAAGGTAAATGAGCAATAACACTACAAATAACAAATAAAACAATATTAACACTGACAATGGTTAACAACATCCTAACCAAACATATAATAAAGGTAACAGTGACAATAACGATGTCAATTAACAATATTTTGTGTAATAATCAGCATACTGATTGCCAGAAATAAAGCTACTTTCTGATCTCTGCCCCCTTGGTGGTTACAGCTTGCAGAGACAGGGGAAAGTCCTGTTTAAATCACCTCCAGTTGTCCTTGCCACATCCAGGAATTTCATGATGCAGTTTTTAACTGATCCCTTCTGACACTTGGGAATTTTTCTGAGGTTTCCTTTCTAGGTAGTGGCAGGTATTGTTCAGCAACTGGCCAGAATCAAGGCATCTACAGACTTCTACTTCACCTGGCCCAGGGCATGATGCAGGAGTGGGTCCCACCAGTGCATTTCAGAGCCCCTTGGAGGTACTGCTTCCCACACAGAAATACCCAAGCCAGCCAGAAGGTAAATGAGCTTGTCCTTTTGGCAACTCCACAAAGGCTTTTCTCAAGTAAAGGAGGTTAGGAACAAGCTGATGACTGGCAAGATGGCCTGACAGCCAGGCCTCTGAGGCTAGAAGAAAACCTCCAGGGATGAGACTTGTGCATCCCTTATGCTTCAGAAGGCCCCCTTATGAAACCTGGCTTCAACTACCTCTGCCTTTGCCCTTATGTTTAGCTACCCATGTGAGTACTTTCCTTATTATCGCTGCAGAAATACTGTGTAAAGTCATGTGTTATGTTTGAGGTGAGGTTTGTTTTTTTTTTTTTTGCTGCCAAGTCTGTCTTGAGCCCATGGAGGTCCACGGGGGAGCAGATCTCCACCTGCAGCCCCTGGAGGACCCCACTCAGAGCAGGTGGATGCCTGAAGGAGGCTGTGACCCTGTGGGAAGCCCATGGTGGAGGAGGCTCCTGGCAGGACCTGTGGAGAGAGAAGCCCACACTGGAGCAGGTTTGCTGACAGGACTTGTGACCCCATAGGGGACCCACGCTGGAGCAGTCTGTTCCTGAAGGACTGCAGCCCGTGGAAGGGACCCACGCTGGAGCAGCTCATGAAGAACTACAGTCCATGGGAAGGACTTATGCTGGAGAAGTTCATGGAGAACTGTCTCCTGTGAGAGGGACCCCCCTCTGGAGCAGGGGAAGAGTGTGAGGAGTCCTCCCCCTGAGGAGGAAGGAGTGGCAAAGGGTGACAAAATGACCACAACCCCCATTCCCCCCGTCCCCCTGTGTCACTTGCAGGGAGGAGGTAGAGAAAGAGGGAGTGAAGTTAAACCTGAGAAGAAAGCAGGGGTGGAGAAAGGTGTTTTTTAAAGATTTAATTTTATTTCTCATTATCCTACTCTGATTTGATTGGTAATAAATTTAACTAATTTCCACAGGTTGAGTCTATTTTCCCTGTGACAGTAATTGGTGAGTGATTGCCCTGTCTTTATCTCGACCCATGAGCCTTTCATTATATTTTGTCTCCCCTGTCTGGTTGAGGAGAGGAGTGATAGAGTGGCTTTGGTGGGCATGTGGTGTCCAGCCAGGGCCAACCCACCACACTAGCATACAGTGCATGTTAATAAGACAGTGTACACTAATGTCAGCATTAGTGTACATTGTCCTGCAGCCTCTGATGACAGCTGGGCTTTGCAAAAACGGCATTATCACGTAGTGAAATCTGTAACCAGGAAAAGGAAACAGGCCCACAAGCACTAAGACCACAAAGTCCATAGTTTCTTTGCTCTTTTTTGTTTACATAAGACAAGAATTAATTTTGCCTAGTGGTATACTTAGATTCATATCAATCTGCTAGTGATGAGCAAGCACACTTTCATTACTCCATTACCCATTTTTCTTCCAAAGATATTTTTTAAAGCCTTGAAAGTATAAAGTATCAAACTGTTGAGATTTTATCAAACGATAAAACACATGAGCCTGATTCATTGCTGGTGTCACACAAATGATCTATGGAATTACATCAGAGATCATCTTGGGTCCTTATGTCATTACAGTGATTCTGTACTAGTTTTACTAGAAATAAAATAAAACTGGAAGCCTAAACTATGTTTTTATGAAACATAACTACTTTACCCATTTTTATTAGATGTGTCCTCTAGCTTGCAGTACACTATAGAGTAGTCATTTTATAGATAAGCAAGATGTTCTTCTGCCCACACTTGGGTACGTGCGATGTTAATATTCTTTTCTTTATATTTGCCAACATATTTTCAGCTGTACTTAAGGTTCTTCATTAGAATAGGAAAGGTCCTATATAAATCAATGAATAAAATAACTACTTCAGGTTTTATTATGTTTTATTTTTGAAGGCATACTTTAACTAGCAATGTGGTAACAAGCACATATGTGAAAGCATATTGAGACAGTACTTTACCATGAATATTTTAAGGAATGCAAGGAGTACTGGAATAGCCAAAATGGCATATATGCATATTATGCATACATCATAGTGTCTATATATGTATATATAACTTGAATTAATTATTTAAAGAAATTGTGAAAATCATCTCACTTTATGATAGCATTGATTGGTTATTTTACTTGATGGACACTTAAAACTCAATAATGACCTAAAATAATTCATTTTTAAAATAACGTATCTAAACGTGGAAGAATTTTCTTTTTCAGTTGGTAAGGATTAAATAACAAAGTCTGTATTCTTTATTGCTGATTTCTACTATTGAACCAACTGCATACAAGCAGTGCTGATTGCAATATAAAGAATTATTCTCCTGGGTCCTACTTGTATTCATTCTCATTCTACACTTTAAAAACCCATTCATCAATTACTCTGCAGTGGCACCAGAGCCTAGCATGTGCATATTATCTTCCACTCATATTCCAGTGCAGTCTTCTGGAGAGGAAGAGAGAGACTGCAAGTGTGCATAGTATGTGCAACTCCCCTGCCATACACACATGCACACATAGATCTGTGTATACATTCACACCGCATCGCACGTAATTGTTGAGAAGCCCTTCATGTGGGGTGGATTAGTCTTCATTCGCCACGTCCCAGAATCTCTTGTAACATTTGGGGTCTCAAACCAAAGCAATCCTGTAAACAGCTAGGTGAGGATCAGCACTAGGAGTTTTTTGATATGCAGCATAAGTGAAATGCTGCATAATATAAAATGATGGTGCTATTAATCCTATAGCACTGGTGATTCCCAGCCCCCTCTGCTATTGACACCAACACCATTGTCTCTGGCTTTAAACTTCATCAGTATGCAAACGGAGTGTCACTATGATGGGTGGTAACTTGGTTGGATGCACTTTCTACATTTCTGGCAAATGAGTATAATTATTTTCAGAGCTGCGGGCAACTCATGCATGTTTTATCCTCCATCTGGACCTGCATGGTACACAATAGTGATAAAAGATGATTTCCCCCCTTGGATGTTCATAGGCCATCATCGACACCGTCCTGATGAAATGGTCATGTATCCCCTAGCACTTCTATATCTGCCACAGCTTGACAACAAAATTATTTCCCTATAGTACTAAAACACTTCAAATATTCAAGCCCTCTGTGCATATATTTGTGTTTTGAAGCATTCAGTGTTAACGTAATGTGGTAATTTATAAACTGACAAATTAACTATGCAGAAATCTGAGTGAGGCCTTATGAGGTCTGCAAAACAGCAGAAAAGAAAGCAAAAGCTTTTTGTGCTCTATAATAATAATCTTATCAAGTGTCGGAGGCAGGTTTTAGTCTTCCATTCTTAGTGCTTTTCAATCCTGGGCTTAGTTACTGTATGCTGAAGCTGAGATGCTTTGAATCAAACTATTATCATCAGTGCAGCTCACGACAAACTGTACCGTCATTGCTTGAGCAAACCAGGGAAATATGAACTTCCATTGCTGACCATTCAGAAGGGAAAAAGATGAAGGCAAAAAGGCTAAAATAGAATTTAGCAAAACTAAACATTCATGTCCATGGTAGAAAATAAATAAAGTCCATCCAAGCAAGAAGAATCAATACCTGCAAAGCTGAGATTGCTCACCAGAAGGAGAAGAAATATCAGCTTCCTTTGTTTCTTTGTTATAAAATCATTTTAATGATTGAAATCCATCACTGTAATCACCCTCCTTAGTAAGTGCAGGCTGTCCTTACAGGCTCATCACTGATCCCTAAAGAGCCAGACACTGGGATTCACACTGCCTATACCAACTGGGATGAAGGACACCCTTCTCACTTTTACTGCAGGAGCCTGATTTCCCCCAAAATAAATTAAGGACTAATTTTGCTGGACCCAGGGAGAGAACTTGGTGTCTTCTGCTGTCCCATCCACCTGGCACAGCCATGTCCGATGGGTGTCTTTGCCAGGCATGGGTGAGGTGGGGTGTGGGGGTGCTGCATGCCTCAGGGTGTCCCTGCGTCCAGCTGTGCTGCCTGTGTCACCGCCCTGTGCGGGCCAGCATCAGCACTCCTTATCGCGGCTGTGCCAGGGTCGTCATGGCAACACTGTAATAGATTTGCCCTTATTCAATCCCAGAGGCCACATTGAAGTGCAATGCAAAATTTGCTGGAGCCTGAATTCCTTTCAAGTCATGGCTCATGCGTCAGGAAACAAGTCAATGCACAGACAGCAGTAAACACAGGGACGGAACGAAACCTTTACTCTCCTGTGCTGTGTGCTTGTGGTGACATTCAAATGCCAGGACCCCTCTGGACCCTATTTCTGGTTTGTTTCTTGGTTATTGATTCACTCTTTGGATGGGAATGGCAGTGGGACATAGGGAGCCGTGGGGAGCAGAGGACAGCCATGAGGTGACCACACTTTGCCCCTGGCCCCAAAACCAATGTCCTCTCTGAGGAAAGCAACCTCATCCCCAGGGCACAGAGCATTCCCTGAGGGGCCAGGGTTGCCTTAGCAGCATCCTCGTTGCCCGGCAGCATGGGCAAGAGCAGCTTGTAAGTGAAAGCATCCCCTCTGCAAAGTTTGTCTTAGTTGTTAGCTAAAGCACAATTTAACAGCTTGTGGCAACAAGAATGAAACATCCTGCAGAAACATCCACAAGCCCTGGCAAGGCATGGGTCTTCTCTACATCACCAGTACAGCTGCACTCCCTGTCACACCAGGGATATTTCTTTTATTTCAAAGTCTCATGCTAATACTGTTGGTAACACCTCTATAGGCTTGCTCCTTTTCCCCCCACAGTTTCTCCAGAGTCAGAGAAGACATCTCCATGTAGGTGGAGGCCATCCAGCCGTGACTTGGAGCTGTGGAAAGAAAGAGGCATTCAGGGACAAAAGTGTGTGCCATTATTGCCGAGACCCAAACACATGCACAAGAAGCTTTTCAGTCCTACAACCAGACCTCACTTACTCATCTTTCCAGACAGGGTCCTGATGTGCCTTCTGCAACTGCCCCTCACTCATGGGATGCACATCAACAGAAACCTGCCCAGGAGGAAAACTGAAGGCTAGCACGGTAGTAGAGCATCCCACGCTGGTACATCGTGATCATGAGACCTTTCTGGTAAGCCAACAAGTGCCCTCATCACAGTCTCACAGCCCTTCTTAGATGACTTCTGTTGGGACTGAACTGCTTGAGGCATTTTCTGGCAAATCTGCAGTGACAGCAGACTTGGCAAGGGACACCCAGCACCTTCCCTGGACCTCTTCCATGACTAATTGCTTTTTTCTCACTTTGCTCAGCTCCTGGCATGCATGGCTGTGCTGGAAGCCACATCATTTTCAGGGTGAAAACCCTCTGGTGAAAGAGTTCAGTGTCCGGCTCATGGGCTGTGGATGCTTTGCTGGCTACCATTCATTTGCTGTGCACCCCTCTGATGCGGCATGTTGGCCACCCCACAGCAGCCCACCCTAGCCCTCCTCACTCTCCTCTGCCAATGACCAGTGCCCTGAGGTGCAGCAGGCTGCTCCTCACTGATGGCTTTCCAGTGCGGCTCACATGGAGAAGAGAGAGATAGCGAGAGCTTCTGCAGTGCAGATTATTAATTTTAAATGTATTTTTATTTCTTTGGCTGGTAAGATAGTTTCTTTTCTGTTTTATTTGTCGCTTGTCTTCCCTAGCTTGTATGCTGAAATTGGCACTTCATTTTCACTTCAATTCCAGCCTAATATTAATGCAGGCAGCAATGTAAGAATGTGAAAAAAGAAATCCAGTCCTTACGCTCTGTGAACCCACTGGTGATGGATTAAATACAACATTTTTCCTTATATATTATGGAAATAGTTCTTGCATGTCTGAAGACACACAATATTATCTAAAGTACCCTATTCAGACATGCAAGCTAAGTTGCCTCTGCTGTACTCTGGGGTAACAGGATTGGGCTAATGGTGTTTTGTGTAAATGAGGCACATGTTAGATTGAGTGCATTCAGGTTCTGTTTGTCTAGTTACAATTTTTCTTTGCAAAAGCCGTTCAGTCTCTGCTTTCCTTGCACTGGGTATCTGGAGGATGGGGGAAGGTCTAAAGAAGTTCAAGATTTTACAGCTGAGTTGAATACTGAGGAAAATGGATACCAAGGTCAGACTAAGAATAAAGAAATTGATTCCAAGGGCAGTGGCACAGTGGAAAAGGCCTAGGCTCCAGCAAAACATTTTCCTTATCATTGTTCTGCTATATAAAAAAAAAGTTAGTTCTAATAGAAGGTGACGCCGGAGAGAAAATGTTATGGAAACTGAACATAGAAAAATTTTGCTGGTGATTTATTATATACGTATTTTGATTGCTCCTATCCCACTGTTCAGCTTCTCTGCACAAAAGTGTGGCGTGGCAGAGCCTGGTAATGGATTCCTTCCAGCAGACCGCTGCCAGTTCTGGTCATTGATCCAGACGTATATGTTGGCTCAGGAGCAAGAGGCTGCATCTACATTCTGCCATGAATATTTTCAGGAGTAAGCTATTTCACGCTTTAGTGTTATTACAGTTTTGAATATGTGTATAATGCAGTACTGTATATCAAACAAACCCCTACATAATACTGCAGATGTGAGCCATTCTGTTTCATCTGTGGTACTGAGGAATGAGAGGATAGCAGCACAGAACTAAGAGGTTTTCTATTGTACTCCCCACTAATTATTACAATATTTTCAAGACACTACCACAAAGTGCCACATGGAATGTATTTATATAGAGATACATTTCATATTGTGTTAAAAATAGGCAGCTTCACTTAAATCACGTGGATATCTATTATATGCTTAAAAAAACCTCCATATGCAACAGTGCAGAAGAAATTATGTTGGGGTGGTTGGGGTTTTTTTTGGTGTTTTTTTTTTGTCATAGCAAGAGCTGTAGAGTTTTTGTAATCCATAAGGAAAAACTGAAATAGTTAAACAGTGGTTTGGGACATCTGTAGGCCAGAAAGCAGAGTCTAAATTTGTACAGGGCATATACAGTTATTTGCATATCAGCTGATTTCACCTAAACCAACATGGGAACACTTTCAACTAGCTAAAAAGATATTCATGAAGTAGAAGGGGGCTTTTCTAGAAAGAGATAAAACTTCCCAGGCATCAGAACAAAGATGAATCTAAAAGCAACATATCCGAACCAGGCAATGAGACCTCCCAGCTGCCCATAGGTATTATTTTGCTACAGCTCCTTTCAACTTGGCTTTGAGTTGGTTGGTTTAGTTGCACAAAACCACTGTGGTTTTGGTGGTTGTTTCAAGTCATGCAAAAGAATTTTTTCAAAACAAGCTTATAAAGAAAATCAATAAGATGTGCTTAAGAGGGGTGGAACCATGAAGCTTGTCTAGAAGTCACCTCAAAAATCTAGAGGATGAGGTTTCATGGTGCAGACCTGAGACAGCAGAAGGGGGGAAGCCTCACACCCTGCCAGGCATGGGCTGGGCTGGGGCATCATCTCTTCTCCCACCCCAGAATCACCCAGAGAGGCCCATGCCTTCAAGGGCTGCCGTGCAACCCAGACCTCTGCAGCTGTGCTCAAATACAGTTCCTTCACACTTCTGTGGTGAAAGCGCCCTTGGCAAAACCCCAAGGCTTTAGGAGCCCTTTCTGCTATAAAGTGAGAGATCTACAGCTAAGACGAGGAATGCACCTTGGAACATGTGAAGGGCATAAAGCCCTCTCTATGGAGTGTTTGTATCAGTTAAACCAGTTTCAGAGAGAAACTATCAATCTTTGTTCTCACCTGTACAGGTATTCTTACCTGCCCACTTACTGGGCTCAAATTAAAAAAACCCCACAGCTTTATTTGCAGAATTCTTCAATGGTATTGTTCTCTCAAGGGCATTCCCTAAATTGGTTTAATGCTTATAGATTGGGTATAATATTCTCTATGAGCTAGGTGTTTGCCACCATTTCCAGAATTCCACAAAGTTTCAGTACTATATTAAAAAACCCCTCTGTCTTAAAGATAGTTGACTTAATTTTTCTGTCCAACCCTCACTACAGAAAGACTATACACGAATACAAGACCACTTATAATTACAGACCACTGCTGAAAACTATTTACCACTTTACCAGTGGATGTTCCTGCACTTCACTTCTGCTCCTAATTCTGTTCTGAATTCTGCTAAATCTGGTTCAGTTCTGCAGGGTGGCAATGAGTTCTGTAAACTGGCTTATGTGCTGTGTGAAAAAGCAATTACTTCATTTTTAATATGACACCTTTATCTTAATTAAATTATCTTAATTAAATAAGACTTTATGCACCTTCATGCACATTTTCTGTACCATTTATTATTTGATGTGCTTTCATTGTGTCCCTTTCTTTTTGGTGCTTTGCCTGCAGGATCAGCCTGTGCTGGGAAGGTCCAGTGAAACTGTTTCCCAGGGCTGGAGCTATGCACTTTCTTTGCACAGGCTCATGTTCACATGTACCTCAACACCAATGCTCACTCAGGGGACAGAGCTTGGCATCCTATTGACCTTGGGATGCTCTTTGCAGAGCGAAACACGTACATGACTGCTGCTGGTCTTTTCCACACCTCACAGCATGAGAGCTTTTCCAGCCCTCTAAATCTTTCTTGTCTTTGAAGTTACCCCTGAGTTTTTACCATTTCTGTCACATCTGTGGGACAGAGTGGTGAGAACTGAAGACAGCCCTCCAGGTGAGAGCATACACTTGATTTATATAATTGCATTGTGGTCTCTCATGTGTTATTCTTGAAGCTATTCGTGATGGATCCTTATGTCCTGGTAGGGTTGCTGACTGCTGCTGTTGCTGAGCTAAGGTCTTCATCCATTTGTCCACAGTGATGGCTCCCAGGTGACTTTTACATGTTTTGGAAAATTATACTCTGGGTGTATTTTCTGAATAACTGCACTTAATTACTGATATCTCCACAATGAATAAGCTCTGTTGGGTACCGAATCAGTAAATTCATTGTGGATGTGCCCTGTAGACATGCCCTTAGCATTTGAAAATTATGTATGTGTAGGACAGACCATTCCCCCCTTACAGCTCAGATAGCAACACTGAGCCTCACCTGCCAAACTGCTGACGTGTGTTCATCTTGCTTGTCTCAGCCTGGGCATTTTCTCTAAATCTTTTCAGTGTTTGATTAACGTTAATGTGAGGGTTATTGCAAGAGCTCTAACTCAACTTCCCAGCTTCTTTTTATGATTTTAACAAATAGGTTAGGGAATGCTAATTCTAGAGTGGGACTTGGTCCATCTTTTTTATTATTAAATGAAATAAAGCACCATCATAAAGAAAATAGTAGTTTGAAACTTGATTACTTTTTTTTTTTTTTTTTATTCTTGTCCAGAAACAAAATTTCAATTTCATGCAGAATAAAAGTTCTGGGGTAAAAAAGGATTTGAGACAGGTGAGGTATTTTTTCATCTGTAGTTTTGATATCTCTAATTTCACTTTGCTCAAATATTTTTGCTTTAGCATTTTCACTTCTATAGTAAATTGTAAATATAAGTAAAATTGTAACCTTAAATGTTCATGTCATGAAATGAAATTCTAGTTATAATGAAACATTGCAACTTAATTAAAACTGTAAAGTTCAGATGACTCATTTTGACCTTTTCCATAGCAAATTTCTTTGAAATTAACATGTTCCTATGAGACAATGTGATTTAAATAAATTTGGGGTTTTTTTAAGCAGAAACTTGTTCTATTAAAAATGCATTCAAAAATGCCCACTGTTAAGCTTTGCCATTTCAGCAATTTACAGCCTATTCTTCGTGTCTCTTAGCCAGTTTCCAAAGCAGGAGAGTTTTTCCTCTGTGTTTGGCCATTTTGTTTCTTTTGTAGCTTCTCTTGGTGGACTATACTAAAAGCTATCAAAAGTCCAAATAATTTTTATCCCTTATTAATTTATTAGTGCATTCTAGGAGATTTGAGAGTCACCATTTTGCTTTTAAGAAACTATGCTAATTGGACTCCATTGTGATCTTTAACACTTTATTATTGTTTTAATTATAATTCCAACAATTCAAAAACTAGCCTGCCAGATCTTCCACATTATGCACTTTTGAAGGTAAATACAGAATTTTCCACGCATAAATTTTCCAGTTTCAGTGAAGTTGTTGCTTCAGCTCAGCCATTTCATCTTTAAGCCTTCTGGTGCTGCTGGGTGCCTTCCACTGAACCAAGTGGCTTACTCCTTTACAATTTATCACTTTGTTTCAGTACCAAATTTTATGGGATACCTCTACCTCCAACAGCACCTCATCCTTAAAATCAAATATGTTTTCTGAGCAAGAAAACCATTTTTTAAAAATTATTTTGATGGAATCTGGAATAGAAAAAATCTGGTAGAACAATTATGCCTATCCAGATTTCAGATACCACCAGCTTTCCTACCTACAAAGACTGAGCTCTGCTGTCATCTTGTCCAGTACTGTTTTTCAGCAGGGTAGGAACACTCATAGCAAATCAGCAGCCTGAGTATTGCTGGGCTTTTATAGACACTATGGGAAAGGGGAGGTAAGGGAGATAAGAGGATAATAATGATAGTGTCTTGTGAAAGTTTATGGGGGACTTCCTCAAAGTGTCATAGGAAACCTGGCACTAAATATATATATATATTAATCAGCAAACAGGATGAATAGTACAGAATTATAATTACTTAAGATGGGAAATCATCTAGTTCAGTCACTTCCAAAACCAGTGCAGTAACCTGACAGAGTGTCTTACTTTGCACCTGTGTAAGTGCAGGGATCACACAGGGATGTGGCAGAAGCAATCGCACGTACGTGACAGATGTAATTTTTTACTGATTTCATTGGTTTATAACTTTAAAAATATGTGCATTCTTAGCTATTACTTAACATTTCTTTGAGATCAGAACTGATCATCCTGGGAAGAAGCTTCCTTTGATGAGAAGCAGAGGTCCATCAGGTTAGCTCAAGAAGGGAGCTGACAGTAGTGAGGAACACCTGGATGAAGGCAACATATGGATGAAGAAGTGGCATCACTTCTTTACTTGTTATATCCCAGAAACAAATTCAGCACTGGGCACTGGGTATAAAGACACCAGCAGACCACTTCTATCTGTCTCAATATGACATGGGGTCGAGGTGGGCTCCATCTATATTTGGATGTTTGGTTTGGAACAGCAGCATGCTTCAGAGGTGAGTAATACCCAGGTTGTCCCATTCAAAGTAAAACCTCTGAAATTACTGTCGTGCAGGTTATGGGCACCAGCTGATTTATCTATTGATCTTCCCAGGTTTTGCAGGTTTTTTACAGTCCCAGGTTTTGCAGGGCTGCATAAGCCAACCATCTCTCCCTTCAGCAGCAACTGAGTTAAAAAGAATTTGCATAAATTGAACATTTGCAGCAAAACATGGCATATAAAGCTGTGATCCAATGAGAGGGAAGGAGTTGAAATCTGAAAGCAAGTATCTTAGAGAAGAGTATATAGGTAAACAGCAAAAGACATCACTTTGAAATGTCTAATACTCGTATTGCTGCAACACTCATAAGGGCTTCAGAGATAAGATGAGCCACCAGTTAAGATCCCAATGTCATGTGGAAATCAATTACACCATTTTTGCAGTAAATAAGACAGTACATAAGGGCAGGAGCAGACCTGTGTCAATTACCACCCATCCAGGTGCATATGAGGAACACTGGGACTGAGCTTTGGCGACGTCCTAACAACGAAGTCTGTCATCAACTGATGAGAAGCAGAAGATTGGAGAGCAGACCTGTGCTCCATTAGAGCAAAGAAATGGCAACCACTGTCACTCTGACTTATTTCTCCTTTGCCTTCTCCCCAAAAAAATCTTTTTACCCTTGTCCTGTTCTCCATATATGCTGCTTTGTTGAGGGCCACAAACATTGAAATTGATGAATTAACGGAAAGACGTACCCGGGTCTCATTCACTTTTGTGATAGGTCTTTCAGTATTTCTGTAAGGGGGATTTTTTCAGGCACTGGATACATCACCCAGGAATTGCTTTGGTGGAAGAGTAGATGCAATAACAAGGACGCTGGCAGAGTTAGTGGTTTGCACACTCTCACCTTGAGGATTTGTTTCTCTCGGCCCACCCAATCCACAGACTGAGAGGACCCTGAGAGGAGGAGAAGAGTGTCTGCAGATCTGCAACCCTTGTATTGTGACAATCACTTCACTAATGAACAATCTAAACAAGCTTAGCAGGAAAGGCTGTAAATGGCAACACCTGACAATATTAAAGGAATGTGTACAAATTCCATATATCTGAGATCATACACGTCTGTTGTGCAGATCAGATCCTCTAGCTCTTATGCAGCCAGTGGTGAAACTGTTCCTTCTCAGTGGGATCATCACTAATCTTGGTAAGGCATTTGACATGCACAATCTTGAGGCATTTGAGCAGAGGACAAGGTGTTTGACCAGACCAAGCCCCTTGCACTCTGCATACCACAAGACAGAAACTGGCAGAAAAATTAAGAAGAAATTAAAAGTCAGTTCTCTATTTGTCAAAATGCTAATTCAGGGCATCAAACCTATTTCTCTTGTCTTCACAGGGAATGTTTACAATTTATTTCAATGTAACAAGAATTACTGAAGCACCCTTTAGAGAATAACTTGCCCAACTTAAAATCATTTTGGGTGCTCATTACTGTTAGAGAAAACATAAAATGGAAAAAATAAGGGATATACATTCAAATCAGCAGTTTTCAGTTATCTAGCTTTTATTTATGTGAGAGCATCAGAACATTTTCCAGTCTTTTTTCCATGTTAGCAGAGAGCAATCCCTTCAGATGTGACTCCACAGCTACCCAGTCATATACATTTATATGTTGATACACATTTATGTTAAGCTAATATCTGCCATTTCCTTGGTGTGCTAATCCATATACATTAAAAAAAAAGATTTTTAGAATGCTACTTCATCAGCAAGTTTTGACATCAGTGTGATTTTTTAATTTCTTTTCCTCATGTTCTTACATGGTGGTGTCAGTCATAATTTACAATATAAGGTAAAAGAAAAATATCTCAAGTTCAGAAATTTGAGAGTGGGAAGAGAAACAGTAAGGAGGAAGAGAAATATTTTTTTTTCTTTTTTCTCTTTTTCTTTTTTTTTTTTTTTTACTTTCAGCAATGCATTTGCCTAATAAGCCCCAAGACAATTAGGATCTGATGTTCTGAGGTGTTTTTGTACGGCCTGCCATAAAGCCTGCTGAAGCTGGCAGAAAGAGTTCAATTCCCTCAGCTCCTGCATTGCTGCGTGCAGGGCTGGAGAGGTACCAGCTGGGAAAACCGCTGCTCCTCTCTGTGCTTCTCCAGCCAATGTAGGTGACTGGGAGGAAACTTGTCCTCTTATTGCCCTGGGGAAACACAAAAGACATCTGCAGTCAGCCCCTCTGTACTTTAGGATGAATATGGACACAGGCACCTTTTCACCACAAATTCCAGGCGGTATTCTTTTTAATAAATGGAGAGCTACTGCAGTAAGAGGACAGCTCTTTCTTATCTCTCTTTTCCCCCCCTCCACATTTCCCTCCTCCCAACAAAGCAAGAGACAAAAGAGTCTCCTTCTTTGCCCCTTCGTTAGCTGCTTGCTCCTGCAACTGTCTAATAAACTGATTAATGTGGTGTTCTTTGTGAGATGTGCTGCAACACTCCACCACAAAAGAGTGATTTTATTATATGGGGGAAAATATTAATTTTCTTGCTTTGTATGTTTAATGGTGATAATGATTATGATCTTATGTTTCCGTGGTGCCTTTCTTCCCAAAGAACCTCAGCTTGCTTTATAAACATACACCAACATACCAACTCTACACAGGGACGGCTTTCTCTCTAATTAAGGCACAGTCATCTTTGTGATGAATGCAGTAGTGATGCAAAGCATTACAACCCAGCCTTCTAGGACAGAAAACAGAGCCTGCCTGGTTCAGCTAGAAACAGCAGCTGGGGGGCAGGAGATGGGGATGGTGGGTGTGGAGAAGATTACTTCTTGCTGCCAAGAGGACCCAGGTTCAGTCTCACATGAACCAGCATTAATCTGCAAATAAATATGGTGCGACTCACCTCCGGAAGGGGATTGGGGATCTGCCTCTACAGCTTAATGACTTGCCTCTGTGCCTCCCACCACAGGACACAGTTTGTCTGGTGTACACTGTTAGCAGTGACAGGACTCACTTTGAGTTTCTAGAGAGGAGAGGAGGAAAGGGAAGGAAGCAACAATGACCTAATAAATTATTCACCACCAAATATTTGCTCAGCTTGGATTTGGAAAGGAGTTGTTTAGTGTGAGCTGGCACCCAAAATTGAAGAAGTTTCACCTTAACGTTCAGGGAAGGAGGGGTTTTTTCCAGATGGGAACTTGACACTTTTCAGATGTCTGACTGAGAGAATATCAGCTCATCTGTCGCTGCACTGCCTGAATATCAGATGAGGGAGCACAAGGAGGTAACACTGGTAACCGAATTTAGAAGAACACCTCCCCCATCCAGAGCTCTTTTTTGGGGAGGGGGTTATAGTCACAGGGATCCTTCAGTTCACGAGCAAACCCTTGGAGCCTGGGGGACAGTAATGTGGTTAAGGGCTGGAAGGAAATGGTTACAGTAGTAACCTTATTTTTGACATTTTTTTCTTTGGTTTTGCCCCAGATTTTTCTCTAGAGGCAAGCATGGCGTGCTGTGGCTACACCAGGTACTGAGCCTATTTTGTGGCTCAGGCACATCCAAGCTAGCTCCCAGCAAGCCCAGCTGGTACTGGGAAAATCATGATGGGACAGCACAAAGTTCAGTGCAGGATGCCAAACTGGTCTAGGCAGCAAGTCAAATATCTGGGCAGTTAGCAGGCACTATGCTTCATGCTGCTGTGATTAGACTGATGTCATGGCCTTCATCAGGCCCAGACAGACTGTTGGGGTACAGCAATACTGTGTTGTAATTTAGGTGCCACATAGCAGCAAGTTGGTGCTGACACAGTCCTGCTGACAGGGAACATGTGATAAAAGGGACAGAGACACTTGGAAATGAGAATTATGTCTTTCCAACTCCTTCACAGCATCCTCCTTTCTCCTTTTCAGACACCCTGAGACCCTGCATGGCTTCTTGTTTATCCATAGTCACCCATCTTCTCTCTGCACAGCATCCTGCCCATGCAGGTCCTTGGGAGCAGGCAAATAACAGCAAGTAAAGCAATATAAGTGGCTTTGCTCTCACCTGCTTGCACTTTTGGTATTGTTAAATAAAATTACTTCAATCTTTTTTCCCCCACCCCACCTGCTAACTCTTTTGTGCTCTGTATGCAAGGACATGTTGTCTTTTGTTTCTGTTAGCCCCTAAGTAGGATTTACTTTATCAAAGACCATGAGCTTGGCTACAGCTATTTAGAGCCAATCAATAGTGGGATATAATGCTCAGGGAACCGTAATTCTGAAGTGGAGGATAAGACTATACAGACCTGAAAATAGCCTGTTGCCATTTCCCTTCCTACTGAGCTGCGCAGCTTGTCTGGTAAGGATCAGTGCAGTCACAGAAAGACACAAAAAAGTTAAATGCACAGTCTTGTAGTGTCCTGGAGTCTACAGCCCGCATAACTCCAGTGTCCTACCCCCATTTAACTCCAGGGTCCTTCTACACTCTCAGGATGGAACTACTAGACCCTACATCTATTGTGAAGCAGCCCAGCTGCACTGCACAAGCTATACGGAGCAGGAAAATGACCGATGAAATAATTCAAATGCCACCTCTCAGCTCCCCAAGCTGACCTTGGCTATGTCCTCTGCCTTGCACAGAGTGCGCACAGCGTGGCTGTGCAACACCGAGCCCAACATCCCTGGGGTCTCTGCCACCACCCACCCTTTGCCTCCCCAGGGACCATATGAAGAACCTGTCTGGGGAGAGGGAGGAGAGGTGCCCAGAACATTTGCAATGAAAGCACAGTTTCTGTGGAAAAGAAAATACTGATCTGCTTCTGTAGTGTCAGAAATGAGGTAACCCCTTCCCCTCTTTTGGTGGGGAGCAGTGAAGTGGTCCCACAGAGGAGGAGAAAAATCACTTCTTGTACTTTGGAAGCAGTCCCCTGGAGATGCCGCACAGTCATGTGTTCTGCCAGGTTTGAAATTTAGGAGTCAAAATTATTGCAAAGACCTGGTTGGAAGAAGGCAGCATCTTCAAAGATTGTTCTTCACGTGCCAGCAACTGAGCACATGAGCACATGAAAGCATCTCACAAAGACTTTCCTCACACCTCTGTGTTAGATCAGGAGGACAGTATCTACCTGAAGTATCATCCTCCCAGTTACATATAAAACAGCTCTCAAAAACCAAAGACTATGAGGGGAGAAGTCTGGACTAGATCTCACTTAATTCTTTCAGCATGAAGCAGATCAGCCTTTGGTCTTATAATTTAGCCACATCCTAGTGGTCCTTCATGAGGACAGCAAAAGACACCTGCCTAGTCACTGGATGACTCCTCTGTCAATTTTCAGACTACTAGAGGCCATCAAAGATACAAAATAAACAAAATCCAGGGTTGCTAACAAAACTGCCTCTTGTTTGTTATCCCCATTCTCAGAGTTCACTGAATGCTTTTTGCTGAAAGTTCAAAACATACTTCTTTTCTTCCTGGAGGAGGAAGCACAGAAATGCCAGACCAAGCCATGGCAAAGCTGTGAGAGTCTGAAAACTGGTACCTTTGCTAGGAAGTATTAGGCACCCGCAGTTGTTCCAGTGCTTCAGCTCTCTGGATGATACTAGACTGAGGCACAGCCAGTGCTGTAAACATTTTTCTAGTGTTTTTTCTCAGAAAACTCAGAAAACTGGCTGTTGTTTTCAAGATCCAGAGCTGAAGAGCAAGGCAGCAAGTTGCTTCATTGATAGATTTATGTTTGGAGCTTCAAAAGCAAGTAGTGTATATGACAGCAAGTCATCAAGTAGCAAAGAAATCTTAAACCCAGAACAAAAAAAGTGCATACTCTCTGTGTTATTTGTTTCCCCTTCAGAGTTCTGTATTGATTTTATTAAGCTCTCCCAAGAGAGAAAATTGTGTCAAGGACAGAGGGTATATTCAGATACACAGGTATTTTACAGGAACATATTTGCCATGCTCCTTTCTTTCCTCCTTCTCTCTTGCCCTGTGTCTCACATTTAACAGGTTTTGATGTTGCTGTTTCATTTGGCACTGGCGGATGACAGTGGAGAGTGTGCTCAGTGAGATGGGACACTCCAAAACTGCTACAGCTGATTGAACTGTGAAACTGAACACGCAGCAAAATAGGTGTTTCCTAATGCAAACAGAGTAGGCACTTATATTTTAAGATGAGTTGAGCACTAATGTTGGGAAGAAATTTTTTTATTACATGAGATTGCCACAGGTTTTGCAAATGACTAGGAACCTTGACACCTGGCTATCTTGCATCTAATACATTTTAAATTAAAAATCCGATGTGAAAATGTGTCCTGAAATTAATGACCATTCTGTGCCTGGCAGTTTATCTTACCATTTGTAATGCAATAAAAGAGGATCAGATAAACACAGGCATAACCTCTGCCACAATTGATAATGTAAAACATCTCTTGTATCATTTATCTTTCCTTTAGGCAGTATACAAAAGACATAAAAATGAACAATTCATGCCTAAACAAAGAGGAGGTTGAAGGCAGTGCATGTCAGATGTTTACTCTAGGTCATTATTAGGGGGTTGAGTGGATTTGCTTATAAACACAGGTTACTCTGTGGGTGAGGAAATGTGAGAGATAAAGTGTTTTCAGAAACAAGGTATCTCTTTTAAAGGCACAATGTTGCCTTTTCTAGCATGCACAGTAAGTTACAGATAATGTTTTTTTTATGGGATATGAAACGGCGTCTCATGAGCAGTGTAAAACATAATGTGCTGTAGAAACAATGCTTTTTCTCTCCACTTTGTGCAAATGCCATTTTTCATTACACAGTGAATCTGAGCTTGTCTGGGATTGAAATGAGATCAGAAGAGCACCCTATGACAGAAGAATATGCAAACCTCTGATGTGCTGAGGAAAGGTCTACTTGAAGCCACTGGGAGGTGTTCCTTTGGTAGCTTTCACTTGAATCTAAGTTTGAAACATGGGATCTTTCAAGAATGTCACATCTTTTTATGTTATCTATTTTAACCATTCTTATTCATTGCTGAGTTTAAACCCAGTCCAACCAGAGACAGCAGAAGAAAAAGTGACTAAACAAACAGAAAGAGCCTTGGGGATTCGGTAATGGGTACAGAGCGTGTGTGCCGTAATCATTCTTTTGATTTGTGTTCAGATATGTTTTCTACTTGCCTTGCAAGGAATGCATGCTTTCCCTCTGGATTGCAAATAATCTGAATCTGGATAAAACCATTACAAAGTGCCCTTCAAAACACAGAGCCTGCATTTGAAATGAACATTTTATGGAAAAGCTCAACATGAGGATGAAAAAACTTTGGTTAAATGCAGAAAAGCTGAAGCATAGCAAATATCCTGCTGTGGATCTTCTTTATTCTGTCCATTTCCTGACTTCCCAGCCCTTCCTTTAAAGTGAGTCACCACCATCTATGAGCATGAAGATGAAGCATCTGTCTAATTAACCAAACAAAGCCAACACACACCAACATAACCCCTCCAGAGAGGAAACGTACTTCCTGGCAGCCCCTGCTGCCTGCTCCCAGGGGTCATGGCGCACTGTCCTTCTTACCCTGCAGTGCTTTCTAGATCTTCCCAGGAGGTTTTTCCATTCTTCCCATGGCTCATGCGACTTTTCACATGAATACCAAGTAAGGCACGTCGTGCAGTCATGTTGCTGTAAGTATACAAGCAGACTGAAATGAGGTGATTAACATGGTTGCTTGGCAAATATTCATTACTTCTTGACAGGTATTCTCGCTTAGTGATATTAGAGTGAATGCAAGCATTCCATTTAAAGGCACAGGAAGTCGAAAGCAGAAACAGCACAGGTGGGTTTAACATCCTCAAGTGTTGCAGTAAATGCAAGTTGGGTGCACCTCCAGATTGCAGGGGCAAACCTTTAACTACAGCTGGTCTGGTAGGACTTGGCTATGGCACGTAACTAGCACTAGACAGCAAACCATTTTTTCCTTGTTAAGTTTATTCATTGCATCTATAAACCAATATGGGCCTTCATCCTGAGAGCAACCCCAGCCTATCCAGATGGCTGCAAAGGAGGATCTCAAGTGTCCCCTTCGCAACTGCTGCTGTCCAGGAGAAGTCCCAGGCTGAGGAAGCCTGGAGGTGTCAGCAAGCACATGGGAGGGAACAGCAAGGTTAATGAGACAGCCCAACTGAGAAATAAACAATATGCAATACATTGTACATGGGGTTTGGTTTGTAAAGTACCCTACCAGCAGCCATGAAAAAGGTACAAGTTTTGAGTCTGTGTCTAGCACTGGGTTTTTTGTCCCAAGGGCTCCTAAGGAAGCAATTCATACAATTTAAAGGGTTAGAAAAGGTCTTGTCCTGGCAAAACTGATCATATGCTTAAAAGAAAATCATTTATTTGTAATGTGTTTTCATTGTTTCTGTGATTTAGATAGATACATGGTCTAGAATAACAGCTTTCCTCCTGAGTTCATTCTCCAGTAAAGTCAATATCCTGTGGCTGTAATATTCAACATACTGAATATTACAGTTATGTCACAAATTCAGCTTTACTCTTTCACAAAAGGATGTAGTGAGAGGGGATGATGGGATGAAACCAACAGAGGATGGTGACACATAAAACCTCTTAAACTCTTCTGCTAAACTCTTTATTATCTTTTGATTTCCATGGCTGTTGATAACACTTTCAGCTTTCCTCAGACTGGGACTTCTCCTTGACTCCTATCCTTGGCTCTCACACTAAGACTGTCCTGTTTCTCTCTGTCATTTGCTGAAGTTCATCTCTTACTGTCCTTCAAGAGCCCACACACTTTGGACTGTTTGTTCCTATGCTTGCAGTAATTCTTCTGTTACCAAGAGACATGTTTGCCTATGAATCAGATTATTATACCTGTATGACTGATATAACTTGGAGAAAAGGCCTAAACTCATCAGCTGGATGTCCTGTTTCTTCCTGGTCCATTCTCACATACAGTCACTCTCCACCCTCCCTCCTGTGGAAATCTCCCTGGATGAGGTCTTATTCATGGCTTCCAAATATGATTTTTGCCTTCTTCAAAAGAAATCCATTACTGCAGCTGAAATACACATAAAATAGTCTCGCTTTGACTCAGCCACAAGTCTCTGAAGCTATGTGGCAGAGGTCGGTGGGAGTGGCAGAGTCTTGGTGAAGGCATAGACAGACCAGGACACAGCTCCAGCAGAGTTGTGCCAGTGGGGATTTATGGTACACCAAATAAAGACTTCGGGATTTGGTGTCTCATCCAGTTCTCATTAACACACACTGGGAGTCCTGTCACTAGCTCAGAGTGAAACTGGGCCAAGTCTTACAGCCTTTTAAAGTTATTTAAAGTCTTGTCGCCATCGACACCCATTTGCCATGCTTCTAAATGTCAGGATTTAAAGTTGTTTTCCTCAGATGTTATTCAGTAGCTTTCCATAATATGTACCATTTCATACCAAATTAAATTGTGCTATTCTATAAGGATGTATATTCTATAGGAACCATTGTCATAATCCCTTCTAATGGAATCAAGCACAAAATTCAACAAGCTTTTAAATTTCTATCTGCTAAAAAATCATCTAGTAATATGAAATTCCTCCCACATACTCCCACTCTAATGTTTCTCTAAAATCTATTTATCTTAGTCACGACCTTATGAGAATGAACAGAATGTGGCAAACATTTCTCAGTGTAAGAATGTGTCTAAACTTTGGAAAAAGTTGTTAGAGCTGAAAAGGTATAATTTCCACACAGCATTCAGGTTATATACTGTGATAAGAAAATACAGATGCCAGAGAAGATGTTAGTTTTTATTTTACACTTTACTAGAAATTACTTCTCTTTGGTAATTTTGATGGAGTATTGCAAGTTACTGAGCGTTCTCAAGCCCTGTGGACATCAGTGGAAGCTGAATGTTGTCAGTCTTTACTAGCAGACATCCAGTAACTCACAAGACTAAGTCCTTTAAGAAATAAATAATTTCCAACTGACATAACTGTTCACTTAGGGTAATTTTCTGCCAATATTGAAGTCAAGGGGAGTTTTTCATTATCTTCAAGGGTAACAGGACAGTGCTTTCAGAAAATGGTAATAAATTAGTAAGAGACATAGAAAAGGAGTGTTCTTAAGTGTGTTTTGGCAATTCATAAAAAATCTGAATAACAATGAATAGAAAGGATTAAGTATGCAAAACAAATGGATTGATTGAACATTGGCTGATTCTACTAGCATTTATCGTATTTTTCTAGAACATTATTTTTCTTTAGGGATGAACACTAAATAATAAACAGGTTTAAATGATGATATTGTTAAGGATTAGTTGGCATCCAAAACAAAAGTTGAACTGCCCAGCGAAAATAAAGATTGTCCACAGAAACACTGGACCATCCCAGTGTATGTTTTGGGATAGAGCCAAGAACAATATGTTCTGGAAAAAAGATGATGTGCCAGAGAAGTTCACCCCTGGTCAGGCATTCCCTAAACTCTAGAAATGTGTAATCTGAGATACCAAAAATATGTCACAGGCATCTTCAGTATTTATGGATGCCATTTAGCAAGCATGAGGTCAGAGGCAATGAACTTGCTACATAATGTTGTTTCATGTTACTGCATATGATAAAAATGAATGGACTTTTTTCCACACTAAATGGCAGTATTTATTACACCATATACCAATGCCAAACCAGGGAATGGTGCCTACTTTGTTCACATTTCTAGTACTAGTCTGGAAGGTGAGACAAGTTACTGTGTTTCAAACTGAGAAACCTATTTGAAAACACATTTCTTTTTAGTTTATAATTGTCACTTTTGAAAAGTGTTCTACCCTCGGGTGGCCATCTAGAAAGTAACATAATTCGCACTCTGTTTGGGGGAGCAATAAACTGCAAGCACATTAAAATCTTTTCTGTTGACTTATGAGTCAGAGAAAGAAATGCAAGTCACATGCCTGTCACTTACCCAAAGTCTGCAGCAGCATGACTCTGCTAAGTTCACTCCAAGATGTCTGTCCTGAGAAAAGGTGTTGGTTATAGATGAGCTGTGAAAGAGTATCTTGAGAGAGCTTAGAAAGACTCCTTCTAGGACTACAGATGTCCCTCCAGACTGAACAACTTGTACTCTGAGATTTGTTTTTGTAGGCGTTTACTTCAAAAATAACCAAACTAGACCAATCCTTCCCTAACAATATCCCAAAGTTTAGGTTTCCTTCAGCCATCCATCATGCTGTAATCATCATCCCCATGTCAATGTCTTGCTCAGCAAAAAAACATGTGTAATTTTGGTCCCAGGGATTAAGTTACAGCTCAAGAAGTGCAGTGAATGTTTTGTCCAATAAAAGTTTTACCTCTTTCTCTACGTATGGATTTCAATCAGATTTTTTTTTTTTTAATTTCCATTTTGGGATATTGTGTCTGATTTTTCACAGGTTTTGTAGATAGGCTAGAGCTGGTATTAGGAAAACCTGTCTAGGTTGAGAACAGTAAGGCCAGGGGAAGAAGGAATATAATTAGGCTTAAAACGGAAATTCTGCTGGTTTTTTGTTTATGAAATAGCTGCTGGAACTATGTGAAATCTTTGTCCTCTAAGAGCACCAGTCCACCAGTCAGCAGCCCACAGGGAGTGTGCAGGATGCACAGGTGTGCATCATTTTCTGGGATGACTTTCCTTATAGCTCAGTCTTTCTGTTACAGTCCTTCATTATCTTTCCCAGTAACAGGCTTTTCTTATCTTAGTGTATCACCTGAAATTAAATTGCTCCAGTTTAAGCCTAAAACTTGTCTTGGTCACCATGGATGAGGAAAACAAATCATCCCCTTCTACAGTTTTGTGTTGCTGTGTTGTTAGGGTTGATTCCTCCCTCTGTCCTCTGCAGCATAAGTTAAATAACCCCAGATGGTGTGTTCACTTCCTTTCTAGACTCCTGCTCAGTTTTAGTGGTCTCCTCTGGACCTTCTACTATTGATCCACATGTTTTTCAAAAGATATCTCACAATATGGGACTCAGCTTTGCAGTTGTGCAGGCAGTTCAGGCTCACTGGGGCTGCACACAGTAGAAGGATTTCTCACATCTTAAGTTTCTGTTTATGTTACTATAACTTTTGCTGGTTTTGCAAGTAATTCTTCTTCCTCAGTTTATGATTCACAATGGTCCTCCAATGGTTTCATGAAGAACCTGTATTTTGCCAGCTGGTCTCCATCCTATGTTTACGTGATGAAACCTTCCAAATAATAGTATGTTGCATTTTACATTACTGACACTACTTTTCAAAGCATCTTCCCCAGCTGTTAGGATAATTTTTAATTTTAGCTTTATCTTCCAAATTATCTGTGGTGAGTCCCAGTGAGGTGTCTTTTGAAAATTTAATAAACATACTTTATTTTCCACTATATAGCTTGATATCGAAAATATTGAAGAGAACTGGACCAAGGACTGACTCAACCCTACAACTTGTTTTAGTAGTCCATCCTTGCTGTTTCTTATCATCCAGATAATACTGCCCTCATCTTAGAGACTGTCCAATCCAGGCCATTCTTAGTTAGTCAGGTTAGGAAAAAGTCATATGAACTGGCAAAAAATCTCCCTAAAATCAAAATATTGGGTCACTCCTGTTTCTCTGCCTGAAAACTGTTCATCAGGTGGTGTTAGACTGACTGGTGTTGTTTATTCTTGGTAAATCTATGCTTGCTTCTACTCAGCGTGTTTTCTCCTAGATGTTTAAAAATGCTTTGTGGTAATTATTTCAACATTTTCCAGGAACTAAGAATAACCTGGGACCTCCATAATTCTGAACTACTCTTTATTTTACCCCACTTCATAGAGATAAGCAGTTTGTTCTTTCCCACTGACATCTCACTTTTCTGGAGCAGGCTGTTAATGATACTACCAGTAGTGCTGAGACTACATCTAATAGTCCTTATGCTACCCTGTGAATGATGGTCACTGAGCCCAGGAAGTGTGCAAACCTCTGATTTACCTGCAAACTCCTTGCGCACTGCCTCGTGGCACTTCTTCAGAGGATGGAAACTGGTGGAGTTATATTGGCCAAGGAAAACAGTGTCTTGTGACAGTCTACATTGGTTTGCTCTGGTGATTGACAAATTGTCTTACACAGGAGCCCCCTAATACTAAAACTATCTGTGGTTTGATTATGATCAACAGATATTGTGATAGTCCTGTGAAACGTGCTGTTTGAATACTTTTACATGAAAGCAGTACAGAAATATCTCTTAATTCAACGTATCAAAATATGAGCTGAGAAACTGGCAGATAAATTATTAGAATACAGTCTTTGCACTGATAAACTTTTGAACTTTCATTGAACTTGTATATTAAGAATAGGCAGTTTTTCCAAGATGAAAATTCACTAGACAACCTACAATTTTTCTTTCACGTATTTAAGGAAGATGTTCGATCTGGTAAGGAAATAATAGTAATTTATGTCTTTGATAATTGAGAAGGATTATAGTTCTATACACAGAAAGAAGCAACTGTCACCTGCTCTCTGAGTCACAGTCCTATTAAGAAGGTAGATACCACCTTAACTGGATGAAACCTGAATGTTTTCGGTTAGGAGACCAAAGAAGCTTTCATCTCCCTGTGAAATGAAAACATCACTATCAGCCTCTTGCTCCTGCCTTAAGACTTGGCACAAAATTATTAAATCCTCCTTCTTCCTCATGGCCTTTTCCTTAAAATGAGACAGTCATTTCCCCTCCTGCACACAGAAGCAGGCTCTAGGGATAGCTGTCCTAATAGTTACAAACCCGCCTTCTTCAGGCTGGGTGAATTTGCAATACTCTGTTCAGCATCCTGCTCTAAAAAAAATGGCATAAACTAAAGGTTTATATATAATTCATGATACAGGTGAATTTTTTACTACTGACCCTGCTGTGAAGGAAGACTGAATCCATTAAAAAGCATGATCTGCCGTCAGTGCACAGGGCACAAATCCTAAGATTTCCTACCAGCTTTTTTCATTCTACCTAAAGTACAACTCAAGGAAATGAGATAAGCAGGAAGACATACGTGAAGGACTGACTTGCAGACAAGCCACCTCATTCAGCCATTTGGGGCATGGAGGTCATGGCTTTTTGACTTTCATGGAGCAAGCCCAATCCCTTAATATCCTGTAAACCATGAGATTTGCAGTTGGGCAGCAATGTTCAGGTGAAGGTGTCACAGGTAGGGGGTGTGCACATGGAGCACCTGTTCATCCAACGAAAACCAGCACAGATTCAGGAAAAACAGGCTGCCAGGAGTTCTGCTTTCCCCACTTTCCCTGGGTCCAGCTCATGGGCACAACTCAGTGAGGTTACATGGGGCTGAAGGAAAACGATTGCTGACCAAAGCCCTCCAAACTTTCAGTGACATTTTTTGGGGGAAGGAGGTGATGAATGATCCCACCAGCCCCCAGGATGGCCTCAGCAAGACTTTCACTTGTTTCCGCTGAAGCACTGTGACCAAGCTCTGCTCCTGCAGCTTCCCTACTCCATTCCCTCTGATCTGCTGATTCTCACGCTTTAAATGTGAGCCTCCTACCCTGGATGCTCTGGTGCTCTGGAGCAGCCTTCCATGTATCTCTCTCCTCTCTCATCGGGAACATATCTTTTTCCATCCTAATCTTTCTTTCTGGTCCAGATATTCAGTAATTCCCACCTGTGACCTCAATCCAGGTTCTATGTTAACTATATCTAGGGTTCTGAAGACCGTCCTACTTAAAGAAGTCCTCTGCAACAAAATTGCACACACTGCTTTCTTCTGTACTTATAAATGAAAATTTCTGTAGTCATTCTTTTTCCTCTTTTCTATTAACTTACAGAAGTGAGCATCACACTGGTTTCTGTGAGGCCAGAGGTGTGGGATGATATTAATCTGGCCAAACACGCATATGTGCAGATGGATTAGCTGTTCTAAGGACACTTAGCAGAGAAAGGAGAGAAATCAGCACTGCCAATGTGGGATCATGTGTATCCTAAAGCAGATGTGGGGTTGATGAACTGACAATTTCTGAGATGAAGCCCATCTCTGATGAAGGTGCTCCCAAGATGACGATCTTCCAGACAGAGAACCTTATGCTGGTCTCCCAAGAGGATCTCTCTGACTACTGATCTGCCTTTTCCAGGGTATTTTAACTTTAATTTCCAGGGTATTATTGTAACTCAGTAATCTGCAGGATGTAAAACAGTGTGCAGCCACAAAACCCGTCTGTTGCGAGAAGACAGACCTAGGGGTATCACAGTGCTTCCTCCAGCACTGCAGAAAGGGTTCACAGCTCTGTTGCTCACTGGGAATTTATTGAAAGGACTCATGTCAGGGAGCATACTTGTCATGGAGGCCAACAGGCTCACAACAGCCCACATCTACCTGAGCAAATACTCTGACCCATCAAAACTAGGCTGTTGCCTGCAAACCACCTGTGAGGAATGGGCCCTGAACAGCGCTGGGGGTCTGGGCCCCTGTCAGCTGCCCTGGGCTGGGGACATCATGAGAACTTTGCTGTGAGTATGATCCTGTCCCAGAGCCTGGGAACACTCCTGGCACAACTTGTTTTACCCTGTCATCTGCAGTAATGTTCTTCCTCTTTCTCAAAGCTTCATGACCAGTTACTGCCAACTGCTCCACCCTTGATCTCCCCAGAAGTGGCAGCTTTAATAGTTGAATGTCCTCTTTGCTGCTGGTCAGGAGACAAGTTGCAAGTTGCACCAAATATTCCCCAACAATTCTACCACTGTTAGCTCCACGGGTAGGAGCCACACTAATAATACCTTTCCTATTGCTTTTCTTGACATTTATTTTGCTTCTAACAGTCTCCTGGCAAGATTAAAGATTAAAATCATTCATGCAAACTGAGGATCTCCTGCTATGGATAGAAACTGGCACAGATAACTTCTTCCTTCTTCGTTCAATCATGAGTTTAAACGTTGGAAAGTTTGTCCAAAAATTTCCTGTAGAGTTGTTTTTCACTGGAAAATGTGGAGTGGTGGAATCCAAGGCCTCAGCAAGGCTGTGAGTGTGTGTACCACCCAAAAGACAATGCAAGAGAAAAGTCAAACACAAAGAAAAAACTCACCTCTTCAAAATGAAACTATTTTGGTTTCATTGAAACCAAATGATAGTGAATGAAGTTGAAATAAAACGTTCTCTCCACTTTTCTTAAATTTGATTTTTGAAGCCAAATCAAACAAAAATATCTGAAATCCCGGCTTTTTCCCCCTGGTTGCAGCTCTGTTACAGTGTTTCTGCCTCTTGGGCAGTGGAGAATGAAGGTCTGGTTACTCCTTGAATGGCAGCTGATGTGCAGAGACACTCAGGAACAGCAGGCTAGCAATATCCTGGGCACAAGTGTGATGAATTCTTTTTATCATCTTATCTGTAAAGAGACTGAAGTGAGGCAAGCCTGTTAGGTTTGATTTCCCATATAAAAACTCTTACCATGAGAGAATTGTTCACATATGGCTTCTGCCTCACATAACACCCCTCACCAAAGACACACTGCAGCCGCCCTCTCCTACTCCCCTCATTTTATATGAAAACCTCTTTCTTCTTTCTCCCCCTTCCACCACTCTTTGACACGAGGAAAGCAGGATTAGAACATTTCTTTCTGCAGCCTTTGAAGTATCCCAAAACCCCAGACCCAAAAGCCTTTTCCCTTTAGCAATACTGGGTACTCTAATTGCAATACGTACTTTACGTACAAATTTTAGTGATTAAGTTAAAATTAGTTTCTCCTGGAAGGTGAGCAGCAGTGCCCCCTGAAACAAAAACAATTTATTTGAAGCAGATCAATAGCACATGAGGAAGCATTGTTAAATTGAATACCCACCTTATTGTATATGCTAGCAAACTTATGTATGTAGGTTTCAAGACAAAGGTATATTGGACAGAGTGATAATAATGAGATAAAACCAGCATGTGAGACTGTGACAGCAACTTTTTTTTATCAAATTGTGTGGAAAACAAATTTAAATCCTAAAAAAATATACAGCTTAAACCATTTGGTTCTCACTTAAAGTGTGTAGTCATCAGCAGTTTTAGATCATAGCAGATACTGTCACTGATGGTTTCATTTTGTAACAAAATGTTGGTGAATCTCTAGCTCTGAGGAGCCAGTAAAGAAGAGACATGAAAGTAAAGAAGATGCTAAAATAAAAAAATTGCCTTTTTTTTTTCCCCCAGAAGACAGTTCACTTTTGCAAATCCGTAAGTTGAGGCCAAAAATACAGGAGTTTCTGTGCTACCTTGGATGAGATCAGTGCATCCTGCAGACATAGAATGCTAAATAAGACACCATCAACACTTGGCTTCCTTACGTAACTCCAAATGAAACTGGGTGAATCAGGCACCAAGCCGGGAGGCTCTTTTCTATTCTCAGCTCTGCTCATAACTGGCCTCATGGCTTTTGGCAAGTTCTTCACATCAGAAGTTTCATCTGAATGGAAGGGTGGCTAGGACCAATGTTTTTAAACACAGGAGATAACAGCTATGCATTTAACTTTAAGTGATATTAAATCTGTGGATCTGAGAAATGGAGTACCTCTGAATATTAGCTTGCTTATTCAGAAGTTTGAGTATGGATTTATACAATGAGCTTACACTCGCTGGTGTGAAAGTGTGTACCTCTGTCTTCTTATCAGGAAAACAGGGAAAACATATGAAATAACCACTGCTGCGCAGCACACACTGTAAAAGCAAATACCCTACTGAATCCTTCTATGGGGCTACAAACAAGCTATATAATATTGTTGCCCAGAATAACCGGACTTGCTAGCCTGGGAGCCTTTCCCATCCCTGCATTCTTTAACTAGTCTGAACAGTCTGATCATGCTCATCAGAAAAATTCTGCAATCCTGCATCTTCTGGTTTGGACAAGTCCTCATCCTCACATAGCACAATGAATCAAGATGGGTAGACATATGGAACCCAGACGAATGCCATTTCATATGCTCCACTGAAGCACATGGAGGACATGGTACTACAACCCACAAGATGTAGCAAAATTCTGCAAAATGTAGGGAAGGAAAAGATCTCCATGGGATTGATCCACCCTGCAGTTGAGAAATCCAGTTAAAGTAAGGGTTTCTGAAAAACCTCCCTTACCTGCCATACAATTTGTTATTAAAGACATATGCAGACATATATTTAGCTTCATTTTTGTAGAATTAGCCTGTCTAATGCCCTTTTTCCAGCTGTGTTAATGCAACATGTGCAGAGGGGAGTAATGTTTCCCTGTTTTAAGCAGAATGACAGCAAAGGAGCCCGGCTGTAGAAAGTGAAGTACGTAGTATGATAGATCAGGAATGTTCCAACAAAAAATGCTTTCATCAGGATCCAGAAGAGACCCCATGATCTGCTGATTTATGTGATGTCTAGCCATCAATACGTTCTTGTTCAAGGTCCTGTTCCAGTAAACTTTTTCTTATTTAAAGGAGTGAAACAGCTCCAGCATGAGAAACTGAGAGAACAGTATTTGTGATTCAGCTTCAGAGATCTAGGAAAGCTTTACAAAAATAGTAATTGTGAGCGGGTAAATAACACAAATGACACTAGTAAAAAAAAGAGCAAAATATCTGCCTTGGATAAGCTTAGAGAATACAAGAAAAAGTTAAATGTCTTCAAATCATTTGTCATGATGAACTCCAGCTTAAGGTGCTCAGGGGACAGGCTGAGTCATTAGTGTTATCCCTGGGGACTCCTGAGTGATAGGTGAGGAACCAGAAAGCCCAAAATGATGTGACTTCTGAACACGAGGAAAAGGGGAGGAGAGACAGATCTGCTTGATTTCAGCATGTATGAAAAACACTGTAATGCAAGGTTTATAGAGGGGGCAAGGGGGTGATTCAAGCTGGTTTTACCTTGCATTGGAGAAGTTTTTGAATGTTCTCATGAGGACTGGAACAGACACTGACAGTAAAAAGCTAAAAGTGTCCCCAACTTGCACATTGAGGAAAGCTGCTAATAATTCTGCTGCGACTTGGTCATGGCTGCTTCGGTTTGCTTCCATCCCCTCTGTGTTCTTCATCAGGTATGTGGAGGAGAGCTGCTACACTGGAGGATGTGCTGGAGAGGAAATCCTCCAGAAAGCTCCCCAAGTGCGCCGCCATCACCATCCCTGCCATACACCTGACTTGAGGGTGTGGGATCATGCATGGGCATAACAGACCTGCACCACGTGGCATATGTGCTCAATCAAAACAACTCATATTTTGAGTGTTAAATATTTAAAACAAGTAACACAGGAACAAGTTGTACCTCATGAATTATTCGCAGTAATTTGGTGGTTTGAAAAGTGAATATTTGACAAATTATGACTTGTTCATGGACGATTTGTAATCAGAAAGAGATGAAAATCATCAATACATTATTCATTACAAATCATTTGCTCACGTATCAGGTTATCTGAGCTGTTTACTCACGCTTAGAGCTTCTCTCCGCAGCCGTCCCCAATGTCGTTTCGGACAGCGCTGTGCGCCCGAGGGGGCGCAGGCCCCCATCACTCACCCAAGGTGGCTGGCGAGCGGCAGAGCCACGGAGCCACCCCTGCAGGGCCGCCCCCTGCCCGTCCCTGCTGACAGGCGTTCTGCGGCGCGGGCTGCACCCCCCGCACGGCTGCTCTCCCGGCGCTGACCAGGGCGGGGAGCAGGGGACGCGTGGGGCAACGGCACAGTGCAGCTGGAGGAGGAGGGAACACGAGAGTAACTCCCTTCCTCTCCCTCCCTTCCTCTTCCACAGACAGACAGCGGCCCCAGCCCACACCCAGGCTGGGAGGTCAAACGAGTGAGTCAGGGGTTTCGGGCGGTTCGCAGGGTCAGGCTCCCCTGCAAGACAAGGTATGAGGTGGTGATACTGGCTGAACTGGCGGGGCCCCCGCCCTGCTCACAGCGGCAGAGGGGGTAATCAGGTCAGCAGGGTGGTGAAGGGGCCTGTTCCTTCTCTCACTTGGTTATTATCCGTGATTACTACACACAGAACCTGCTGGAATTTTTTTAAGAACCTTTGGTTGGAAACACATCTCTTTTTCATCTATTTTCAGGGGCAAAATGAGAAAAGAGAGAACTGCAGAAGGGACAGAGATACTGGGAGACAAAATCTGATATTCAAGTATCTCCTTCCACTTTTAGCCCCAGTTTTTGCAAGGATTTTTGATAGACCTGCACTGAACAATGGGATTGGTTTAATAAAAGAAGAAAACCCTTCCAAAATAGCAGAGTGGAAATTAACACTGTAATTTTCTGCAAAAAATACCTTAGCACTCTTTGATCAGCATGTTATCTCTGCCAAAGCAGGGCTCAAAATGGTTCTTACAGTACATAGAAGAAAACCAAAAGAGTCATGTCATGATGCCAGTCATAGAATCCTCATGTTTTTCTCCATTCCTGTTGGGAAATTACTTTATCTCCATTAATCTCTGTCCCTGCCAGTTTCTAAACCATGACAGGACATTGTCTTTTCCTCTGCAATTACTTAGACTTCCTAGTAGGCTCTGGCAATGGATAGTAACAAGCTTTTTGGAAACCCAAATACATTTCATTTACCAGTTCTTTATCTGATCTCATCCTTATACAAAGTTGTGCTGTTGTGACTAAAGGTATAATTTATGTTGCATAAAGCTTCATTAGCTTAATTTAGCTGATATAAAGTCGTCATGAATACGTAGACACTGATTATCAGTTGAAACATTGCTTATCTTAGTCCATCTTGCACTGGTGAACAAGTTAAATGCATATAACACATTTGAAGACTTTCTTAACAAAATAAACATGCAGAAGTTGCATCACTTTAACTAAAAACAGATTCCGTGTGGTGCTGTATACAAGTCCTAATGGATGGGTGGCAGCGTTTCTCTGCAGAAAATGTAAGGAGTACAGATCTTGCAGACGGAGCTAGTAGGTATATCACATTTTAATATGCCAGCTGCTCAAGCCATTGCTCTTAGAGTTTTGTTTCAGGAAGTATTTCATTGACGTTCCTCCTTTCTACTCTCATTAGAGCAAGCAGAGACTGAAGAGAGAGCCTGGGAAGCTGACACCCATCAGAATCTAGAAAGCTGGCTGCTGGCAAAGACTTTCTGGAAATTTGGAAAGTGAACCCCTCTCTTTGTCTTTTGGACACACCATTGCAGGACACTCATTTCTGTAATTGTCTTTTTTCAGTCTACCAGGTAATCTCTACATCCTGGTGTCATGTTTTAGCTGCTGTGTGATGAGTAGTGGTTTCTATGAGCTTCAACAGTTAAGGGCCCCAAATTAATACACCTAATTTAAAGCTGTTCTCCATCAGTTCTGGATTTACTTAGGCTTAACACCCGTAAAAGGCTGTACTTCTCCATATACACACCTCTGCCTCATGGGTTTGTGGGAGAAGAAAACTTCACTGCAGCAAAAAGAGGTAACACCAAATTAGCATAGAAGCCAGGGCATCAACATGGCTCTAGAGAGGTTTTACTACAGGCCATCTAGTAAGCTTTCATCCTTCATCTGCTGGACCCCAACAAGAGGAATGCAGCAGAGGTGCATTCAGTGTATCATCTGACCTGCAGCCATGGGGAAGTCACCAGTCAACCATCGGGGGGCAGTCTCCCACCTCCCCAACTGACAACAGTGTGACCACTAGACATCCCTGCCCTCACCCTGCACAGAAATTAAAAAAGGCTGAAAGTGGCTACTCTACAATTATACACCAGCATTACAAAAAAACCCCAACTTGATCCTGGCTCAAGCTGCAACCCTGAGATATTATTTCATCCTCCATACCTGGAGATATGCAAGGTGGGAGAGCAGCCTGCTTCCCTCCTCTCAGGCTGTGTTCCCACGTTTTCTTCCTCTGCTGTGGCCGCAGCAGTGGATGAAGGGCTGGGCACACAGCCCGAGAGGAGGGAATGGGCTGCTCTCCCACCTTTGTCTTCTGGAAGATCTCATACTGTCCCAAATCCCAGCACAACTCCAGTCCCAGGGATGCTCTTGGAGATTGACTCAGCCATGGATCTCTTTTTAAGGAACAGGCGCTACACACAGAGATGCTCTCAGCAATAGTTAGGCAGGGCGTGTGATACCTGTGACAAAATGATAAGCTGGTAGCTGCCAGCAGATTAATTAAAATAGCCTGATAAATGCACCCATGTTGAGAAGTTTATGAGTGCTTCAACCCCAAAGGCTGATAGGAAAGAAAGGTACCCATTCAGAAATAATGATGCAGTAGCTGTTCCCTTTCTGAATTAATATTTTCTGACAGAAGCTATATAGAGACTGTTCTACCATTCTTTGGTACCAGCATATGTGCCAAAAGAATGTGGCTGATGATGAATAGTATTTGTCCTCAATACAGGATTTGAACAGGAATAGATACAGAAAGGGATGTGAGACAGGATGTATTCAGAGGATGACGACTGTGAATTTTTAGGACCGAATGTTAGGAAATAGTTTACACAGAAAAAAAAAAAAGCAGTCGTCTTAGATTTGGCAAGTATGCAAGCATTTCTTTCCATAATAATATTTTCTACAAAGATAGGGGAGCATATTTAAGAGCTGTCTCTGTCTTTCCCAAGGCACTGTCTGTTTTCTGTTTGTATCTCTTAGATCTTATGGGGCAAAGAATAGCTTTGTCTATCATCATTAAACAAACTGTATGGGGACAGTACCAATAGCACACAGAAAGAGCTTTTGTCTTAATGGGATCAGAACTGCAAGTAAACCATTCGCGTAAATAAACAAAAAAAGGCTCTCTTCAAAATCAAAAATGTATCTAGCAGGTCTGCAAGTTGCAAACATTTCCAGACTTCCATGCTTTAAATGTAAGTCCTTGTCTAGCACCTATGGGTGTTGGGTATCTGATATGGGCACTCAGGTGACAACTGCAGCACCTAATGATGTTATGAGTTCATCAGCTATTTGCTGCCACTCCTTACTGAGCAGCACACCTTGCATAGCTGACAGAAGAAAAAGTGTGACTTAATGCACTTCTTTCAGCAGGTTAAGCAAACACACTGGCACATGCCCTTGAGCAGCCAATGTAAGAGGACACACTCTTTCCTACCCACTCTGCTACTGAGAAGCTAACTTCCATCAAGAAAGACAAAAAGACAGCTGCAGTAGTAACTTCCTAGACCTCTGCAGCAATATTTTCCAGAGCTTGTCTTTCAGAGTCTTAATGTTGTAGATTAATTTCCTAGGTGCCTTTGTTAGAGAATAATGAACCATTATTTATGTCAAGATTATGTGATTTCAAAAGTCAAAGAGATCACCAGAAAGCTGAAAAGGTTATATTTTATTTGCACAATTGGTGCAATAAAATAGTAAGATTATCATTTATTTGCCATTTTGATGATAATATTTTTTGAATATGCCATCATATAACGATGACTGTATATTTCATATAATCTGCCATGTAGCACAGAGAGGCAGTCTATACTGGGGTGGATTGAAGCCAGAATTCTCCATGAGCATTTTAAACAGAAATATTGTAATCTGCATAATGTTATCTAATTATAACCACTTCTGACAGCTCTTTTTGTATTAGTAATGTCATTGTGTGACATTTAAGCAAGGCAAAAGACTGTAAGATTAAGCTGAGCAGGTCTTACCTTATTGAGCACCCAATGACATCTATGATGTGACATCAGGAGCAATTATTATGCTATTTATTTATTTATTTATTTATTTATACAGCAGCTCCCTGAAGAGCCTATTGGATGCTCTGTTGGATAGCTCATCTTCTCATTTGTGAAGTAGCTGAAATTTGGCTGGACATATGTGTCTGCTTTAAAAGACTTGGAATAGAAGAAGGGCAGGAGATAGACAATCTCCTCTTTGGATTTTGACATACAAGGATCAGAAAATCAGGTGGTTTTTTTTTTAAAAAAAAAAAAAAAGGAAAAATGTGGCAACAAGCCAAGGATCCTCAATGGATGGATAGTACAGAGAAAGGAAATGTACAAAAAAGAGTGTGAACATTGGTCAAAGAGGCATCATTGTCTGTGAAAGGACTGAATTTGGCTGAACTGTTGGATGGGGACATTGAGAAACAACTGAACAGCTTGTGAAACTTTGATTTATATTAAAGTATCAAATTCCAGACTTCTCCTAGAATAGTACTTGTTGTCAGTTACAGGGTCAGATTTAGAAATGGATTATCTCTATAAAGTTATTATAGAGGAAAACACTAACAGGGATGTATCACTGTTGTGTCATTGACCTCCCATACGTAGGTTAAGAAGTAAATGTGACAACTAATGGTACAACTTACTTATTCTTGGACATGATGGCTGACAAATATCTTGCCAAATAACCACTGAACCTACTAGAGATGACTGTGGTAAGTACTCAGAAAAGTATAGAATAATTGACCATAGAAGATAGACTCAGGTTGACAGAACATGAGGATATTTAGTTTGAATAAAATGGAGAGTTAAACAAAAATATGTCTAGAACATTGTTTCTTTAAAAAGAAAACCTGCAAAATAAACTAAACAAGTTGCTGATAAATCTGAAGTTCTGAAGAAATTGGTGTGGAATCCAGGAATACTCTTAAGTAAAAAATACAAAAACTATTGGAACTGAGAAAAGAGAAAAAAAATTTCTGGTAAGACTTTAGAAATGGCTGGATAAGCTGCCATTTTCAAAAAGCTATTAGGAGTAAGCAAAGAACACCCAAAATAGTAAAAGAACTACTAGGAAAAGCACCTCTTGGAGCTCAAAATTTAGGTTTAGCTACACTTTACAAAGAAAACTAGGAGCAAACTACGAAAAGTGAGTTAGTCGTATAAATAATGAGGCAAAAGACGTGGGACAGTGGGCTTGCTTTGCAGTTAGAGATGGGAGAGAACAGGGAAGTATGACTGCAAATTTAAATAGTTTGCTGTAGTTTCAGTAGAAAGAAGGTGTTGAATAGGGGGGTAAGAACAGGATGGCTAATGGAAATGAAGATTTGGGAACAAAGATCACCACAGCTGGGATTGAAATAAAATTTAAATCACTTAATGTATTCAAGCCAAGGAGGTGATAGGTAGTAATCAATAGCCATCAAGAGCAGTAAAAGTCCTAGCACGTGAATTCCGGGTTCAGGAGTGAGGACGTTTTTATAAATCTTTACAGTTAAATTAATGTTGCATGACTGCAGAACAGCATACATAGGCCCTGTATTTGAAGACAGAAGAAAAAGGACTTGAACAAGACTGTTAGACTCACTTCAGTATTATTAAAGGCTTTAGACGGAAGACTGTGCAACAGAAACTTTGGAAAGGTGAATCACAACAGGAATCCTGTTTTACTGAAGTAGTAGATTTTTCTAAAAAGAAGCTTGATTAAATCTAGACTGTATCTCAGTAAAATATATTATTTACCTATTATTTAATATTGTGCCACATGAGAAACTATTAAATAGAATGTTGAAAATAGGAGTCAGTCAGATTTTAAGATATGCATTAAACTAGCCAAAAGAGAGATAAAATATCTCTATGAAAGAAAACTACAGGCGCAGATATTTACCAATGCAGCCTCTTATCAATACATTTCAGAGCAGATATTAATTCATTCTCTTACTGTGGCACAGAAAGCAGGGCTGTGGAATGAATGTCAATCAGAGAACCACAGAGGAAAAAATCTGTAAAAAGTGAGATTGAGACTACAAAACAGGATTGAATTTAACCATTCAGACGCAAGATCAAGAACTTGGAAGTTATACAAATTTCTGCTAAAAACAGGGAGCTCATTATCTGGATATGGTATAACAGGATAAAGATTTAGATACCCTGATCTCTCTGAGGATGCCTATATGCTGCTACTACTACTGTGAGGCTCCACAAGAAAGACAAATACAAACCAAGGATGTATAAGGAGCAGTGGTGCCATGAGATGAGGCCTTGGGCAGACAACATCCACACAGAGTTCTGGCTGCTGTGTTTCAAAGAACATGAGTTAAAACAGAAAAAAGGTATGTGAAAAGACAACTGGCAACACTAGGGGACAGGAGAGCCTTTGGGGAGTGGAGGCAAATACAACTTGTCTAGTGAGTATAGGCTAAAATGAACTAGAGCTGCCACTTTTAAGTACCAGGGAATGAGAGGTGCTATTTAAGCTAAATGACGTGTTGGAAGGAGAGCAATGGATATCAGATGGCCATAAATACCCACAGACTGAAAATCAGAAGGAGGTTACTAGCTATCTGAGAAGTGACCTTCTACAATAAACTTCTAGTAAAAATACTGGGAGCAAGAAATCCAACTAGCTCTAGGACGGATCAAGATAAAGTCGTGAAAGGGGTGGCATGAGATATATTTATGATGTCAAAGGACTAAATTCAGACTCCTAGGATATGCCAGACATCCTCCCATCTTCCATCATGAAGGAGACTAAGAAGCAGAGTGCAAAGGAAGGTCCTGCCATATACCTGTGCTGTTAACTCCCCATGAACTGACACACCCACAGGCAGCAGATGGCAACTTAAAACCTACAGAGTACATGTTAATACAAGGAATTTTCATTTTCCAGTTAGAATTAATTTCTTAGTGGAGTTACAGAGCATATTATAAAGACTGATTAAGTGTCAGTAATGTTTTTTCTGATTTATACCTTCCTAGAGTCCCTGACAATCCTTTGTGATTGTATTTACACATCCATGCATGCAAACACACAAAAACTATAACTTTCTGCACTGGAAAAATGAAACTGCTTCAATTACAGTTCGGTGTGGATGCAAACTTTACAGCAATTGATACTGGTCTCTTGATACTTTCCTGTTTAAAGCCCAGGGCATCTTGACCTGGCCCTCACCTCTAACATACTCACTTTCTGTCAGCCAGCGTGTCTCCCCTGTTGGTGTGCTGCAGCTCTGCTGTTCAGCCCTGGCATGAGGCTCTGCGTTTCTTCCAGTCCAGGATGGAGAAGGTGATGCCTCAGGAGATGGGTAATGTCTCTTTCACAGTTGAAGCACAGCTGAGGTTGGATGTGATGCCTGAACACATGACAACAATCATAAGGGTCTGTGTGCCCTGATGAGAAGCATCAACTGTCCCACCTTTGGTGACACATTAACAGAGATGGAGGGTTAAGCGGGCATGGAGAATGAACCACCTGTCACCAGGAGTCTCCCAGATCACTGCTGAAGCAAGTGCACTGCAGCTGCACTCACAGCAGTCGCCTTGCGCCTACTCTGCTGCTGACAGAGGTATCTACAGCTATACATTCAGTGCCTTTCCTCAATCCACTTAAATAATTAAACACCATGTTAGTGCACACAGCATGCAGTGAGAATGACTCCACCACCCCCTTTCCACGTACACAAAATTTTCATTCCTCTCCTGACAGGAAAGTCTCTTGTCATCTAGTTTGATGTAGTAAAATTGACATATCTTGTTACATCTTACCTAGCGGCTGACATTAAATTAGAATGTACTAAAGAGATAGTGGCTAGCAATATTGTTTCCTCGATTCATACAATGACTTATTTAAAAACAGAATAAATATTAACTGATTCTGCAAACCTGCAACTTTCAATTGCCAGAGCATTTCTGTACTTTAATTCTTCAAAGAAAAATTACCACTTGCATAATGCTTATGAGTGGGGGAAAAATACAGTTTCAATTTCCATATGTTGTAGCACTATAGGAAGAGGTCTCATTTCTTGTCACGTTGTATCCTGTCCCAGAACCAATAAATATTTTAAGCATTTAATGCATTTATCAACTCTGCTGTATAAAAAGTACAGAACCTATGCAGTGGTGTCAAAGATATCTCATGTATTAAGGGAATCTGAGCAACCTCTTGGGTGCTTCTCCACCTTGAAATTTAACTTTACATCTCATCTATCAACTGAGTGAGAAGTGACAACAGTTTTCTGCTCTCCAAGGTAACCATGCATCAGTTTTGCTGGTAGGAATGCAATTCTTTCAGCAGTTAGATGCCATACATTTCCTTGCCCTGTGAAATTTCACAGGTTACTCTTATCAAGAAAATATGAGAAAATTATTAAGGATGCAATATCTCATTTAATGATTCAAACTCACCTTTAGTTAAATTCTTCCAGGCAAATTTAGTCCTTACAAATAATGGCTTGCACTTATAAATATATTTATATATTTTCTTTTCTTTAAGGTTAAGATTTTTAAGCGAGAGTAAGGAAGTCAGACACCTCAGTATGAAATTCCATAGAACTAAGCTATCTAATTTATGAACCCACTGAAAAATCCCATTCGGGATTTGTACACTGAAAATTCTTGTATTTCTTTAAAAAAAGTCTTATTTTTTCTCTACGTATATAGACAAGCGAACATGTATACACACAGGCATGCACACACATGGACACATGTCACAGAATTTAGTATTGTGTTAATTAAATTCACTAATATCTCTAAGATGGGAGGCATCAGCAGTACAGATGAGGATCACAATGTCATCTGAGAAGCACTGGATGATCTTGGAGACGACTGCAATACAATTAGGATTAAATTTATAGTCAGAATGAAGGTCATCTGCTGAGACATCAATGACAGGAACTTTGGCCAGAAAATATAAGGTAATGTTGACTGGGAACAAAACACCAGAGAAAAAGAAAGGACCTTTTCTATCAGAAAAGCAGGGGTTGAATTTGAACCACCAGCAAGGTACATGCCTCTGTGAATTGTGGCAGAAAGGACCTCAATGTCTTTAGCAGAGAAAATGAAGGCTAAGGGAGGTTGCCACCCATGCTTACAAACAGAGGGATAGGGAAATGCTATTTAAGCAAAGGGACAATGCTGGGGAGAGAACATATGTATATAAGACTGACAGAAATAGAGGTAAGATGGAAATAAGACAGAGTCTTCCCCAGGGGAGAGAGGTGGTTAAACAACCTTCTCCTAGGAATTATTGGGGCAAGAAACTAAATATTTCAACATGGAGCTATTATACAGAAAGATCAACCACACTATAACTCAACAAAATTGTATAACATTGACAACTGCTAGTCAAGAGAGATCTAAGACTGGTATAATAAAGGTATTGTACATGAGGAAGGAAGCTGTAAAGATCTGCAAGTAAAATAATAATACTGTTTATTGTTCTAACCTGAGAAATGTTACCTAGAGGTTTAATCTTGAGTTTTAGTTCGAAAAAGGTATTGGGACTTTCTCCTTATTAAATCCTGTTCTATTAAGCATCCTCTGTAATGTCTATTGGTGTCTTTTAGGGGCTGGTTGTTTTATTAATAGCAATGCTTTACTTTTCTAGCTTCCCGTCAGTCTTCTGTTCAGATGGAACAGGA
Organism: Strix aluco; assembly: GCF_031877795.1. NCBI lineage: Eukaryota > Metazoa > Chordata > Aves > Strigiformes > Strigidae > Strix > Strix aluco. The sequence goes on along the minus strand of NC_133971.1, from coordinate 11,560,219 downwards.
GGGCTAAGGAATCAGCATCTAAGCTGTATTGCTTTTAATTTTTATTTTTAAGATCAACCTGTAAGTAGCTTTTCATATTGTATGTATCAGATATTAAAACCAGATCTCATTAATTTTAGTCCTTCATTATTCCTAGTAGTATATTTAATGACATTTCCCCTGGAACTGATTCCACGACTTTGTATGTCCCAACTGTCTCAAACCCATTTTGTACTTTTTTCTCTCTTTTTCCTTTTGGATCTAGCATAACTTCTTTGTTACTTGTAGCAATCCCTTGCCTCAGGCTACCTAATTCAACACAGGTTCAAAATCCTTGAACTTTTCCATAGACACGTTTTTGGCCCTGTAAGTCAAGGTTTTGAAAGGGTCTCCAGACTGGTGAAGGTCCTTCAAGCTACCCTTGCAGTCATAGCAACCCACAAACATCACAGAGGGACCAACTGCAAAGTGAAAGGTCTCTGCAGAGTTCTCACGAGCAGGATGAAGAGGTAACAGGATAGAAATCTTCCATGCTCACATACAGAGGGAGAAGCTGAGCCCTCTGTCCGATTTGCACAGTCACCAACATGCCCTCTCATGCAGTCAGGAATCAGTCAAGCATTCATTATGGCATAATAATCCTTCAAAACACTGCCTCATTCTTCGTCACTGCTGTGTTTTTCTATGCTTCTTTCTCCTCTGGAGAGTCATATGTTTTGATTTACTTAATAGCAGGAATCAAGATGTACTTATTTAATCTGGGCTTAGCCCAGACCCTGCAACCATTACCAAACTCTTAAATGAACCTGGGCAAAGGCCTTTGGGGGTTGTGTCCTGTCAAGCTCGACCACTATCTGCACAGCAACCTGCCATCACCCATCTTCAGTCTTCACAAGATAAAAACCCAAGAGGGGATAGTACAAAGAGACAAGAGAAAAAGAAAGAAGAGGCCCTAAGTGAGAATATGGTAAAGCTGACTTACCTCAGAAGAAATGCAAGAATAGTATGGGCTGTTGAGTACTTTCTACAGAGACTGCTGTCATTGGTTTTTAATTTTAAGATGCCACATACTTTTGCTTTTTATGTCCTAAGGCTCTTCAGCTAGAAAGTGTAATTTTGCTGCAAATATTCATCAGAGGTTAGTAAAAAGACCATCATACTAATTAGCTTTACTGGGTCATGTTACATAGTAAAACCCAGGTCACTGAGGACAAAAAACCCTGAAAGGTGACCTTTATTTACCTGAATAGGGACTAACCTCATAGATGGCAAAATTATGTTTAAAGTCTGATCTCAAAAGCTGTTTAGGTGTGCAACTGATCCTTCCATGTGCTGACTAGGAACTTGCAAAAACATACTTCGAATTATCAGACCATGGTAGATTTTTTGCTCCCTGAAGTATCAGTTGATTTATTTCTCAGGCAAAAGAGCGAACAGTGAGTGTCTTCTCCACATCTCCTCAGCTCAGGAACATATCTTCCTCTTAGTTCCAATGTGATTGCTACCACCTGAGACTGCTCCCGTTATTTCTGCTCCCTGTTGGGGGATGTACAGGAATAAAGAGAAAGGAGGGGTGACTCTGCTTTCCCCATTAAATCACTACATTCTTGTTATTTTTATATGATTCATAGGTGGTGTTTAATGCACATGTAGGTAGAATGCCAGGGAGATCCTTGTTAAAGGAAATTGGAATAAATAAATAATAAATATAACATTATGAAAATAACCCAAGGGAAGAAGGAAACTCTATGAGCAAATGCAGTGAACTACTGCCTGACAGCCGGTTTCAACCCTTCCTGCCTGTGGAAATCGAATAGCAGAAGGGTTGCAGCTCAAAAATCCAACGTTCCTCCGGGAGTCCAGCAACCTGCACATTGGAGGGGTTCCTGCAGCTGGTGGCAGCTCCCCATCCCTCGCAGTTCAGCACGGCTTCATTATGAACATCCTCATTACCCACAAACTTGGTGCTTCCATCCTTCTCTCCTCCATGGCAGGGAGGCTTTCTTGTGGAATGCGAGACCGCATCTTCACTCCATTCTCAGTGGCGATGGGAGGGAAAGAGGTGGAATTTGAAATTCCCAGGGAGAGACCGGCCCTGCTGACATGGGGGCAGTGGGGTCCCACAGCCCTTCACCCCTCTCTGCTGGACAGAGCCCAACAGTCTCCAGCACAGCCTCCCAGCCTACTCCACTGTAGATTGTTTCATTCAATGTCATCATAATCCCCAGGTAAGCTCTGTTTTCCTCTTTATCAGGTTTAGTTGGAATATAAAGCAATTAATTAAAAAAGCAAAATACAACACCTAAATGTTATTTATGCCTCTAATTATCTCATTCTAGTGGGTATTTTAGTCCCTGTCTGGTCAGAACATTAATTATCTTCATAAATACAGCAAAAGTTAAATAATAAACACCCAGAGCTACAGAAGCACTGCAGTGATCAAGCTTAAATGAACATATAAATTTTATTGATAGATGCTTTATACAACTCCATATATTATAAATCAAACAAAAATCCTACTTCCATCTTCTAAGGTTCCAATGAAAAAGCTTTGATATTATTGAGGATAATTTTTATTAAGTTTAAAACTCCTTTTTTGCAGTAATGAGACTGTTATAGGGATAATTTAATCTGGTTTGTCATGAGGCACCTCAGCTTGTTAAATAAGTTAATAAATGACTATGCATTAATCAAGGTGACAAAGCTATGAAGAGCTGAGGATGGGAGACAATTCTAGTGATAGTATTAATTATTATTTAATTAGAAACTTAGGGGCCATAAATAAAAATATCATGGGAGAGACATTCATGCAAATTGTTTTGAAAGTGTGTTGGAGTTGTATTTGCTTTAGGAAAATGCCCTTCCTTCCTTCCATTCTCTTTTTAATTTCTTTTCACACTGCACACAGCAGAGTTGTAGTGACATCACATGGATAGAAATGAGCTTATATTGGTTTTAATTTTTTCCAGTTAAAGGGCTCTGCACTTGAACTGTGCTTTCCACTCTGGCTTGAAAGGAAGATTTTTTTTGAGAGTCCTGATTTCTAGACAAGCTGAAAGAAAGAAAAACCCAAAGAGAGAAAAGGGAGGGAATTTCTATTTCTGCCATTTTATTCAAGATGTGCGTCACCTTTCTCTAAGGAAGAATTGATGTCACAATGATGCCACTACAGTTCTCTGTACGCAGCAACGTCTTCTGTTCATGAGTGAGAGCCTCATTTGTTATCTCACATTACGGCACAGAAGCAGTGTTTATAATTGTAGCCCTTTAGTTGTTTCTCCCCACAAGGTGCCCATTTCGAAACAGACAATTCCTGCTAGCAAAAGAGATAATATATCACTCCATTACGCATTTAAGGCTGTTTTCCTGAGGAGCAGACTTTATTATTTGTTGCATTTACACAAGAAGGTTACCCGCAGTAAAACTGCTTTTCCTATTCAACAGTCTATCTCTGTCATGGCTCATTTATGTGTGAACATGACTGACTGAAGCCAATGTTATCCACAACTGACAAGTGCCAGACCTACAGTTCAGTCAAGCCGCTTCCTTAAGATAATGCCAAGGGCCAGCTGTATGAAGTAGTGGGACAATAAAATGGAGAGAGAAAATCAGGGTCAAATTGATCCAATTCCCTGTGTATAAAAGGGATTCTGCCTAATAACACATAGCTCTTTTTTCTCTCCAAGACCTTAAACAGGGACCTGGCTTTCAAGGAAGTGTGTGACTGACATGAAAATGCTGAAGCTTTAAGGTGGTTTTTTTAGCCATTTCCTTCCAAGGCCTTTCATTACAATGTAGTGTAAATCCAAGATAAAATGCACCTGGTGCCAGGGTTTTTTCATTATTTTTAGTGGGATGTTTAGACCAAAGAGCCCAGTGATGACACAGAGTTCATTCTCCTTTTCTTTTTGTTTTATATTTGTTTAACAAATCATTTGCATCTGTTAATAAAATTAAACCTGAGAAATGAATAAGAGGCAGCTCCTTTCAGTGACACTCCCAATTCCCATTGCCAATATAGCGAACTGAGTTCCTGAATACATTTCTTTATATTAAGTCTCCACAGAACACAGCAGTTAACACAAATATTCCTTCAAAATTACCAGCTGCTTCTGCGCTGCAATACATATCAGGTCTGGAATTTAATAAGATATTTTACTGAACTTCCAGAAGATAAAGAGCTGAGCAGTAGTCACTAAAGACCCAAGAGAAATTTTGGTACCTTCAAACATTAAGATACTGAACTTTTACATATTTCCCTTCCTCTAGCCCCTAATTAATAAGCCCCTGGAGTTGCATGTGAACATCTATCTTTTTTTTTTTTTCTTGGATGGAGACAGATCTACATATTTCAGTAAATAGAAAAGGGGTTTTTTTTACCTGTCTCTCATTTTCCAGCTACCACCTACTTAGCATATTAAATGACCCACAAAACCAGATTTATTGTTTTCCATTTCCAGTACAAATCCAAAAGTGAGAGGCCAAGCCTGCTCTGTGAACCATGACCTGCATGTATTTTGTGGTAATTTTAGTATTTTCTAGATTTTCTGTGAACCCAGTAAAGAGGATAACACATTCAGTACTAACTTTTTTGTTTGCAGGTGTTGGATCTGGCTAGTCCGCCCTGGACAACATGTCCATAGAGCTCAGAGTTCTGCAAGCACCCACCATGACTCTCATCAGCTTCAGTTCCCACCTTTCCCCATGAGTAAATACAGAGTCTGGAGTGCTCTGGATGAGAAAAAAGTAAGAGGGAAGAAGAAAAGAGCTGAGCTGCCTAGCTCCCTTCTCATGTCAGCCTTGGCACCCTTTCACACATTCTTAGCAAAACCCTGGTTTGTCTGCAATATGGACAAATACAGGTTAATACAGTGTGGGCAGCAGAAATGAGATCGAATGACCATTTAGGTACACTTTACGGAATCCCAAATGCCCCTGAGGGTGTGGGGCTGCAACAGATAGGAGTAGGTGTGCTTTGGTAGTAGGGCTACTTTATAGACATGGCTTTTTGGAAATTTCCTTCACTCTTTTATGGCTTTTTATGTAAGCTTGTATGCTCAGTGAGGGTGCTTCCTCTAAAAGATAGGTAGGTGCTTCTGTGTGTTTCTCAAGTGAACAAGGATTTCACCACTGTCATACTGTTGCTCAGCTAATGAAAAAGCTTGTATGCTGCAAGTAATCAACAGCAGGATGTAGAGTTTGGTCCTGCAGCTCTGTAAGCAGTGAGAAAGTTTCTGTCTTCTGGGCTCAGGCTCAGTCTTTCTATCACACCAAACACCAGAGCGTACACCTTCCAGGAGGAAGCATGTTGATCATGGTCACCACTGCTGATGGGTAGTCATGAAACCAGTGTGACTGTGTTTGGACACAGAAAGGCTCCCGTGAGGGGTTATGACAACAGGGAGCACAACTGCACACTCTGAACAATGTCTGGAGAAACCCATTTCTCTCTATTAATGAAGGAAGGAAACCTCAAGAACTGAGGCCAGCCCTTACAAATAGCGCCCAGCCAATAGTGTTTGGTGAAAATCTTAAATAATAATTAGGATAAAAATTATTTCCATGCCAGTGAAAAGTATTAACTATTGCAAACACCATCTAAAGGATTTTTTAATATCATATTAGCAGAGCCAAATATATCAGAAAAATGCAGTTGCACCATTTGTCATGATAGTAAAGCTGCTAAGCTTTCCTATAGAGCAGCGTAAGCTTTGAGGGTTACATGAATACACTACATAAACATAGTGCAATACTTTCAACTTTTATCAAATCACATATCCAAGGACTCACTCTGTACATTATCTTTATAGTGCTCTCAGTTAGAGAAGCTCCATGATTTAGGACCTGTACATAAGCACCACACTTTTAGCGGGCCTGTATTTCTCAGTAGTAGAACCTTAGACTGCTCTTGTTTTAAGAACAATGATTGCCTAGGTAGCATTTCATTGCATCATTAGTAGATCACCTCAACTTAGCTGCAAGACTTAGGTGTTTAACAAATCTAGCCCAATTTCATTTTTTGTGAAGCCTTGTTATCAAACTGTGAGTCCACAGCCTATGTCTCCAACAACACAGGGAAAAGAAAAAAAAGAAGAAAACAGAGCATTAAGCTATCTTTAGGGCAGTTTGCAGCAGGCATTATATGATAGAGTTGCCTTCAAAAGTAAAGAACTGGATGTGATGACAGAAGTACCTTTCAGTCCTATGTGCCTATGAATTTATGTTATCAGAACAGATTTAATTATAATACTAGAAAAATTTATACAGACAAATAAATTATACCTTTCCTGAGATTTATGTATCCACACTGATGGCTAGTCAAAAAATTCTAATTCAAAAAATTCTAATTACTTCTCCAGTTCCAGAAAATATTTCAGTATACAGTGGGATTTGGCAAACTTCCATGGTTTTAAAATTGTATTGGGAAGCAAACGCTTCATGTACAAGGCATATAATTGCATATGAAAGTGCGTGCTCTTCCTTTTCATTTGTTAGTGCCTGCTTTGATGTGTTTAAGTTTGATTTTCATGGGCATGGGAGAATGAAAGCAAAACCTGGAATGCTCCAAAAAAAGGTGAAGAAAGAACCAAGGTAGTCTCTCAAGTCCTGCACTTTTGTTCAGGCAAGTGATGGAACCATATCTGGATACAAAACCAAGCCAAACCTGCTTTTCTGCATCTGCTCTAGAGTTTAAGTTAACCAGGGCTCATTAACTTCACCAGGAAGAGGGGCTGATACAGTATCTCTAGGTCTTCAGAAGGAAAGTGGAAACATCACTGAGCACAGCCTTTGCACCTTGTTTACATTAGGAGGAGCATTTCAACATGGGCATCCCTCTGTGCTGTGATTCTGGGGAAGTTGAAATACTGAAAATGGACTGTTTCAGTTCCTCTCATTAATATTTTTGCATTTTCCAGGTTTTAACTGGTGATCTCTCATAGAACTTCGTAGGAATAGGCAGAAGGCAAAATCCGCACATGTGGTTCCATGGATGGGGGAGATGTAGACAGCGGGCATGGAGGCAGCAGGACTTTGTCACATGTCTGGAGGCTCTGTGCACCCAGTTGCACACCTCCTTACTCCATTGCGATCCACATATGTGCATATGCATCACAGCTTAGAAAAGTCAGCCCTTATCTCTCCCCTACCAATTGAGTACATAGTCATGTCCTGAATGACGTAACACCAGTCACTACACTGAGCTATTGTGTGAGTTTACTGATTTTGCCTGGTCTGATTATTACTTGTGCTGTGAACACAGTGAACAGTGTTTGAAGGTTGGACAAGAATACAGAGACAAGTAGCACGACCACAGACTCTCAAACCTCAGCTTGCTTTGATAGTTTGCTGATATTAAATATCTTCCCACTATCATGTTAGAAGGTGTGCTGAGCTTTTTATATATACATTTTTCCTTATATCTTTCCAGCTTTATTTTTACATGATCCTTTTCTGTATGTGCTCTTGAATTTTCTCCCCAGTCCCTGAGCTTGCACAGAGGCAGCAGGAGGAGTCTGCTTCAACTCACCAAGACAAATTTCAGGCTCCTGCTTCTTTCTGTATCACTGCATTCTGCAGTATGCAGCTTGATGTACTGCCAGATAAGACAAAACATAGAGGAAAACAGTGCAAGAGAGTGGTGACATCCTGGGTGAAAATACCTCTTTTGGAGTAGAAGATCAAGGGGAAAAAAAAAAAACAGGGGAAAATCAGGACTGGAAGTAGGTTCCAGAAATTACCCCAGATTGCCTTTTCTGGAGGCAGGGGAGCTATTCAAGAGGTCATTAACAATCTGGAGAAAAACAAGTGTATTTTGAGGATAAGAAACAGTGGGCATGGTAAGCCTGTCACCAACAGCTGACCATAGGCTCAGGGAGCTGCTGGGAGGGAGCAAAGGTCTCCAGTCAGGATCCCAGTGATCTCCACCAACCACACATGCATGGGAAGGGGGCAATAACCAATACTGACACATTGCGGGAATCGCCACATGCCAAAGATGAGCTGGGAGCCCTGCCTGACTCCAGTCCTTCCCCCTGCCCTCCACCGTGACAGTGGAGTTTGCTACTGCATACATTTAAAATCACTACAATGATGCATGGTCAACCACTGTTTTAGGGTACATCTGTGGTGGAGTCATCAGTAGCCAAACCTGTGCCCACAGTGCTGTAGGTGGTTTCTGCCTCCACTGGTGCAAGCAGCCAGCTTGGGAAGAAGAGAGATTTCCTGAAGTAGATTCCCTATGGAAGTATTTTACATTTCTGAAGGGCTCATTAGTGAGAAATGAGAGAGCAAACTATAAGACCTTTGAAGACAAATAAAGCTTTTCTAAACCACATGAAACAGAGATGGGCTTGAGCAACACTGTTGGCACTTTCTTATTTTGTGTAAACTTCCAAGGTGTTATGCTCTGGGCTTCTCTCTCCTAATAGGTGGTCTGAGGCCCAGACACTCTCCTTTATTTTGAAGAATAATCTATTAAAGAAGAGCTAGGAACCCCTTCCTTTTCTAAATGTTATTCTAAACTCCATTTCTTAAGTTTCTTCATCTATAAAATGGGGATATTATTTCTTCACAACCTATTAGGGTTTATTAATGAATGACTATGCATATATTTAGCTATACAGTGCAAGGCCTTATTATATTAAATTTAATGCTATCCTATTTTTAGGCTGTGAAAAGTGCCTCTTTTTTTCCACCAGAGTTACCCAAAGGTAGACAAATAGAGCTCATCCTATAGTAAGTCGAGACCACTGCGTTTAGTTCAGGAGCCTTATGGCAGACCGCAGCTATGGGCCTCTGAAAGGCCTAATACCTGCCTCTGTACGGAAAAGTTACATGTAAGTAATAGGGCTGAGGTCAGTAGGAACACAAAGAAATAATTCCAAAATCCGGTAACTTTCATGAAGAATAATCTCCTTTCTACATATTTTAACAGTCCCATGAAATTCTGTAGTAACGCGGTGTAATTCTATGTATTCTATCTGGTAGTTGGAAAAAGCTCAGTGGGAAAGTTATCATCTCTGCAGTTCCGGAGTGCTTTGCCAAATGCAATCATCAGAACAGCACCAAAAAGTAATAGTCTCAATGCTAGACATGGGATATGAGAACTGGTTGATTTCCATGAGAATTTTCTCATAGAAAATGAGCATTTGCCTCTACTAAATTAGGGACTCTGTCTATATACTAACTCCATTTGATTCTTGTGTTTACAGTGGTGTGAAAACCTGATGTTAACTATGAGGTTTGCCTGCCTCCTTTCTGTCTCTATCTCCTTGTGGATGACAATTCTGGCAAGCAGTGACACTGAGTTGGCAATGGAGGGTCATTAAGCATCGACAGTCCTTTATTCATGAAGTAACATGATGGAGCAGAGTTTTGGTTTGAGTTTAGTGGAGCTGGTCTGCTCAAGCGGTCACATCTCTAACAGGGAGTCCCTCTCAGGGACCCTGCAAGTCCACACCCCAAGGTACTTGGTTATAGTTCTTTATGTTGTTGTTCATTATGTATGTGGTTATAGTTCTTTATACTGCTATATCCCACCATATATATAAACTAAACGCATCATGTAAGGGCAGATAAGGTGACGTGCGGAGTCACGACTTTATAACCAGTAAGGTTATACAGAAGGTATGTTTATTCGGCGCTGGGTGCACGGGGGATCGCTCCTCCACAAACGTGCACACTTTGGAGCGAAAAGCAGCTCCTTTCTATAGTGTAAGTGTTTACATATTCATGATAATCCCGAGAATAGGGAGCGATATTACAATTAGCTTTGAGAAATCATTATCATAAATCCCGCCCCAAGTCCCTCCCCGTTGCACCTGCGCGATGTCTCCTGATGGTCTTGGGCAGGGGTCTTCAGGATGAAGATTGAAGATTCCTCTTCTTCCTCTCGTGACTTTTCACCCAATTAGGTCTCTTCAGCATGTCAATTTAGCATTCTTTGAATTTCCCTTCCTTATCTTGGGACTCAGTAGTTGCAGCTCCTCCCTTATCTCAAGAGCCCATCCTGCTGAGAGCCCACCCTGCTGAGAGGCCTGCATCTATTTTGTTAAGGTTTCTCACTTCAAAGGGCAACTATGGTCATCTGACCTGACCACTTTTGTAACAAAGGTTGTAGGACTTCCCTGAATTAATTAATAAAGCTTTTTCATAGAGAATATGTTTTCTTCCCAAATCAGAGCCCAAAAATGCTGGAGACGATGCCTTTCCAAGGGACATACCCAACCTGCAGTGCTTCACCTGTGAGAGAGGGTCTTGCAGCACCCCAAACTCAAGCCATGAGAGAGGCAGGAGCAGCCAAAATGTACTCTGCATGATAGATGCCTGCTGGATAAGGGGGAGGAGGGAGTTCTCTGTGTCCTCCCTGGGCAGCAGGCGGTATGGGCTTGGAATTCCCAGAGAAGCCTTGGAGAGCTTTCCTTAACAAACTGAACTTTTTCTGGGGCAATTCTGAAGTTTTTGAGGTTCAGCTCAACTCTGAACAGTATTTTATTTGCCAGCACTGCAGGACACTGAGCTTACCCCAGTGCACACAATAAGAAATATTTATTTTTCATGTGTGATGGGAAACATCACACCGCAGCTACCACTCCTCTCTTCCAGAAGAATGACTGCAATAAGACAAAGCTTTTAACCATTTACAACAGCCTAAGGGCAAGCCATTTCTAAATTTTCAGGAGAAATCACTGTTTCTTGCAGGACTGCATGTGCTGGCTGGTATTTCATTTAAATACCATACAAGTCCATTGAGAAGGCAAGCATGCCAAATGCTACAGAAGAACATTCTTTTTCAAAATTTTCCAAAATATTTTGTGCTGATGAGAGAAGAGGAGACACTTTACCCTTTAAAAAAATGCAGGGGGTCTTCCAGCACATTGATGCATTTCCTGAGGCTGTTACCAAGGCTTTGAATGCTCTGGCACAATTTTATCTTTATGGTCAAGATAAGTAGGTTGAAATATCAGTCCATTTCTCTTATAAATATTCAAGAGGGATGGTGTTTCCAGGTCACCATACTAAAGGTCTGAGCCAGATTTGGACCCTGGAAAGCCAAAGCATGAAAAGGGAAAATTCCTGTGCTTTGGGAAACACACTTTGGAGGTACAAACCATCTTGGCCACTTATCCTAGCTGAGTTGCAGGTGGGCTTTTCAAGAGGATTCCCAAATAATTCCTCTCTCTTCTGACTCACGCTGTGTGCTTGCACACGCCTAACCAGGCGATGTACACCACTCTCTCCTCTACAGGCTCAGTCTTGTCCCTTCATCATCCCCACAGTAACCCCCTCTCACTGTCTTGAATGAGTGATTCACTGTGACAAGGGCTACCACATCCAAAACAGTAACTGCCGTCTCTCTAGATATGGCTCAGATTAAATACATTACCATGAAGTTACTTGTGATACCCAGCCTGCTGCAGCCAGACTCTGGCAGCGCTGGAAGGGAGCTGCATGTCAACTCACAGTTGCACAACATTACGAGTTTTGGAGGCTTTTTTTTTCTGCAAATGTTGATAAAAATATACATTTTCCTCTTTGATAAAATAGTTCTTGTTAGATTCTTAGCAAATGTGATTGATGATTGACAGTCTTGCATTAAGTAAGGGATTGCCTCTTATGGTATGAGTTGAACATTTATTCCACTTTTTCTAGGAACAGCTCTTAAGATTCTGACTTACACCTTTAAGGAAGCTGTCCCCAAGCCAGATCTGCTCTAAGCATTACTTAAATTAAAGTCTCCTAGGAATCCAGTTCCCATGGAAAACAAGGCTGGAAGGAACATGAAGGACAGACCCTGATGCTCCAGGCAAACGCATCAAAATTTATTGTTTCATAAACAGGTTGAGCAAAATGTAAAAACAGGTTTATGTCCCCAACAGTACAAGTATATGTTAAAGCACCTCACTCCAATGGTCAAAAAAAATTTGCTGCTAATTTCTCACTCAGTTTTTTTCAGTGGTAGTTATTATCCATGAAGGCAAGAAGCTGGGATCCCGTCACCTAGGGCAGGCTACCATTGCTGTGGCAGTCCTAGGAGCCTTCCTCTGGCTGACTCCCATCTGAGCACCTTTACTAAAGACAGGAGACTAGACCTATATACACATTTCCAGATGGGATTTCTTCACCATTGCACCTTCTGGCACGTACAAAATATTTCCCTAACTCTAATGACACCACTTAGGATTGCAATTTTTTTTAACAGATCCATTATATTTACAGCTACCTTATGCTCAGCAGAGGGTCTCAGGACTTTCTTTTGCTGCCAGCCAGCAGCCTTATAGCAGAAATATTTGTTCCCTAGTGAGTGAGTGACCCCGTGTATGCAGCAGCAAATCCCACACCACATCTGTTAATTCCATTGAAATGTCATCTGGTCCTTCTTCTGAGATCCTCTCATCCCCTTCAGTGTCAGCAGTGCTTCCTACACCTCCAGCAGCCACCACACGGCCCATTGTAATTTCTCATTCCTCATTTGGACAAAGAATGTATTCACAAAAATAGCAGTAGGAAGCCTAGGTGGCTGACTGCATTTTTACACTCCTTTTCATTCCTGTTTGCAGCCTTTCCACCAGCACACAGCTCACTTACCTCTTGCTGCATTAACATGCATTCCATTCCTCCTCATATCCCCCACCCAAGCAGACTTTTGTCACCAAACTGATGGCTATTACCACAGCTTGGAATTTATATTTTTACTGTGTAATCAAGGTCCATAAGCAATCTCACAGAAACCATTTAACATAGACCAGATCTCAGGAAAAAACATCTTTCTCATACACAACAGAAAGAAAAATGCCAAAAATCTATACCGAGCCTCTCTGCCTCCTAAAATTTATATTTCAAATATGTATTTTTTTAAAAAACAACAGAAGAATGTCTGCCACTGAAGACATTAAGCCACATTCAGCTTCTGGGAAGTTAAGTTCCCAAACAGTTATGAGTCCACTAGGAATGAAGTAACCATGGAAAAGGTGAGGTTAGGATCTCGCTTACCAAGGTCACCATTTCTCCTCCCAGGTCAGTAGATAATCCTGGCTGCTCAGAGCAGAGCAGGAAGAGGGAGAGATGGAGTTCCTTGAAATGGTAAAGTAAAGGTGAAAGTGAGAAAGATTGACATCTGGAAACTTTTACAGATGCTGTAAAATTGAGTCCAGGATCAGCCCACTTAGGGCCTTCTTCTGCACATATGGTTTTCTTGATGATATTGTATCCTTCAGACATGTCCCATGAGGGACAAGGCAGAGCCCTACAGCACTGGAAGGACAGGGCACTGTCAGCAAGAAAACACAGGAAAGTCCCACCTGCACCAGCTGCACCATCTTGTATCATCGTTACTTGTAGCACCTGGGCTCTCACTACCTGGCAGTGTCTCTTGATGCATGGACCCTCAGACCAAGAGCTGCATCGGGGTTTGCCATCAGCTGCATCCCTAGTGGTGCCTGTACCCAAGGCAGAGTACCTGAGCTATTGGCATCTACTCTTTCTGTGCTTACAGGAAGGGATCTCATGTCAATATCACATCACAACACCTCTCATAGAGGCTTTGGGCAATGTGGACATACAGGAATCAGATCAAATGGAGGCTGCAGAGGCTCATATTTGTTGGTCTATGAGGCCTTTGCAGACATGGACTGATGTTCAGCCTGAGTGCCCCAGAGATACGGACATTTCCTGATGTCTGCTGGGATCCACGGGCACTCGTTCAGTGATACCGCACACACACCTTCATCATGTGTGAAAGCCAGGCTGGAAAGAGCTGGAGCTCCTTTGGCACCTGTATCTACCCAGACAGGCACAGCCATACTAGCTGTACCTCGGGCTGATGAGAGTCAGGTCTTCCCTCCAGGACCAGTTTCTCCCTCCCAGATGATGGTGGTGGGTGCACACTGTCTGTCTCTTTGCTGAACAAGCCAGCAAAGTGGGCTCCAGGCAAGAAGCCCATCTCCCTGGTGACCCACCTTCTGCATGCTTGCTGTCATGGCGTTGGTAGACACCCAAGTTGGGGACTTGGTGTCATGAGTTATAGCTGTATGACTGTACACAGTAGCATGCCTCCTGCCAAGTACCCTGAGGTGCCAAGTGAGGTCTTCATTAGTTTACAAGGGAATGCTGTTGCAAAACATGTCAGTATCAGCACTCTTGCCAGCACTGTTTCATTACTTCTTTCTTGCTCTGATGTGTCTCAAAGCCTAACATGAAAAAATCAAAGAGCAAATTGTCATACACTGTAAGAGCAGGAGGGCTTTTGGGCTGTCTTGTCTCCTTCTTTGAGTAACATAGACTGTTATGTTTCTTCCAGATGTTGTTTCAAGTCTGAGGTCTGGACCCAGAGATCCAAGTGTACGGCAGGTACCTAGAACAGGGGGTTCCTGGTGTCTGCCATGCCCTATGGCAGGGGACCAATCAGCTGAGCGGCTCCCTGCTGGAAGGCCATGCTTTCCGCCTGCTAATGCCAATCGAGTCATTCCTCTGCACCTGAATTCCAGCTCTTGTGACCTGCTCTTGCAAGACAGACCGATCTTCCTAGGCACTGGACGGGCTTCTCTGAGTCCCACAGCAACATCAGCCATTCCTGGGACATACATCCATGACCTTGGAGTAAGTCTTCGTTTATGTGACAAATGGTCATGATGCTGTCATTTCCTTTCTGGGCCCTTGTAGTTAGTGTCATGCATGTCCTGTTTATCATAATTATGTGATAGCTGGGTCAGTGGGAACCCCAATAATCCACAGCAGAGGGGAATATAACAGGTCTGACACAAAAGGAACCCAGTAATGAGATTTGTGCATTCAAGGTTTAATTGTTTAACATTCTTTGTCCAGTGCTTGTATTATTTTCTTCTGTTATGCAATAGCTATCTTCATAGAGTAGATTAGATTTCTATCAGACAAAAGTTTAGTCTATAATTAACCACTAAAATGTATATATTATCTCCTTATCCACATGTACACAGACACAACAAATATCCTGACAAAAAGGACATGAAATGCGCTGTGTTTTCCATTACATGTACCACTGAAAATACTACAGAAAAATAGAAGAATGTACTCCCATGGTATTATGACTGAAATAAAAGATAATGGCATAGAAAACAAAAACTAACAAAAACCACCTGCGTAGCTATGTTAAAACACAAAATGTAAGGAACTGATACCAGCCAAAACACAATTCTGAAAGTAAAAACTTACAGAAAAATTTACATAAAAACTTTACCCATTGATACATTTTTAACATGAAAACCTGAAAAAAATGCACCATAAAAAAAAGCTATTTTGGAGCAAGGCTGACTAGAGCCCATGTTGGTATTGTAATTACAGAGTACTTGTGTACAAAATAAAAT
This sequence comes from Strix aluco, assembly GCF_031877795.1. Classification (NCBI taxonomy): domain Eukaryota; kingdom Metazoa; phylum Chordata; class Aves; order Strigiformes; family Strigidae; genus Strix; species Strix aluco. The sequence continues at coordinate 11,544,899 of NC_133971.1, read as the reverse complement.
AGAGAGGACACCCCTATATCTCATATGCTTCAATACCCAAACTACCTGACTGCTTGTAATTACAGTGCTTGGAAAAAGAAAAAACAAACCAAAAACACGTTGCAGAAGGAAAGAAGAAAAAAGTATATTTCCTCTGGATATTTTTCTCCTGCTGTGTGTGGCTGATTTGAATGATGGTGTATTGTGGTATGTAGCAGAGGATTTTGTGCCTGGAATAATGAATTGTCTGCTAGCGTAAAATACCTATGCTCACCTTCAGCATCCATTGAGAAAAAGCTGTTAAACACTGTAGTGATATATTGCAGGAAGAGAGAATTTCCTATTAATCATATCAAGTGATACCGAAGGCCCTGTTGGCATTGTCTGTGATGCTGCTGTAGAGCTACTGAGTTTTTCATTGTGAGTGTTGATAACTTTTACTGAATTCAAATGTAAATACTACAAATACTATAAATAAATTCCAGATTAAAACATGCCAGGAAATCCTCTCTCCTTTAGAAAGAGAAAGCTGATATTTAAGTCTTAAATAAGCTTACCACAGGCTAAGCTGAGATGTGAACAAACAGGATGCTGTTGGCAGCTCTGGGTAGCCACCCATGGGGATGCTTTTACTCCAGGACAGATGTACACCAGTGTCTCTCTCCCCCCTCAGGGAGAGAGTTGCTCCACATACACCATGGGCAAGAGCATGCTCACAGTCTCTAATCGAGAAACAGCTGACGTGGTCTATCTGCATGCCCAAAATTACTTTGCAAGAACTTTGTACTGGAACTGTATTCCAGGCAGAGATTTACACTGGCGCCAGGGGGGATTTAATTTCTCCTTTTGTTCCCTGTCTATTGCCCCTTTCCCCTGCCCTCGCCCTCATCAGTGTGTTGGTGTTTCCAGTGTGAGACTGTAACTTCTTTCTAATTCCCCAGTTTCAGACACACATGGAAAGTGAGCGCAGTACTGGCAACATACGGGGCTCGTGCAGTTGCAGAGGAGGAAGAGATGGGAAGTGAAGGTTCTAACACTTCTTGGCTGAAGATGTCTGCTACCAGCCTTTCCCCTCACATGATCCATCACGCAAGGACGATCCTAGTACATCATTCAAAAAACAAGGTGTGCTTGCATTAAGAAACATGCCTTCCCAATCTATTCACATATAGAGTTACATTAACCCCAGTGTGTCAGTAAACAGGTATCTAATAAACACAATATAGATTTTAAAAACAGAGATGAAGATAAATCACTTAGAGCAGTCACATCCTTCCCTGACACCGCAGGGGCTGTTTCTTAATTTGGAATTGAAAAGCACCAAATTATGGGCTTCACACACGTTCTTGGCATATTATTCTAGTTTCACAGGCAGGAAATATTTTTCTAATCTTCATCTAAACTTACTCAAGCTGCTGTTCCTACACTGCTGATAACAAATCTTTGGAAACTAGTACTCTGCAATAACTGCTTTGCAGATTTCCCCTTTGAAACTGCAAGCCTGGATTGTGGTGATGGAAAAATCCTACCTTAGAAGTGTGCCAGCACTGTGGAGATGTTACTGTCACAATCAGTGGTGAGACTGGTTGCTCATATAGGCATCTGTGGGCAAGCCAGTTTGACAGTAGTTTGACTTGGGTATAGCCAGCAGGAGGTTACAGCAACATGAGGCTCAACACAGGCAGAAAGCCTGACCAAGAGCTTGGGTAAATGGTGAGTCTCACTGCTAACCTGGTTAGAGCTCCCAGTTTTTGCAATTGCTCTGCTTGTTTCAACCAATCTGATTTAAATTGGTCAGAGCTGGCACAGATATATTCAAAGCTAGAGATGCATTGAAGGAATGCCCTTAGGAAGGAGGACAGCCTGTTCCAAATCTGACAGTGGTATTTTTTCTGGTGAGAAAAAGGATGGTGCTGAGAAAAATAGAGAAAAACGATTTGATTGCTTCAATTAAAAAAAAAAAAAAAACCAAAAAAAAAACCAGTGGAAAGTTGCATTTTTTTTAAGTTTCACTCCTGTTTTTCCTTCTTTCCAATATATCATAACTACTTTAAACTAGAAGATAGAATACAGTTACAAATGGGAAAAATATTTTCTTTGCAACTTTTGCCCTTACAAAACAGGTTTTTCTCGGTTCTTTATACACCTTGTTTTGATGACTATTTTATTTAAAAAATGCTCTTGAAAATGAAAGTAGACTTTTGGAGGGTTGATATTAAGGATTCCCTGCCTAGTCTCACGTTTCCATGGTCATTAACCCTGACAGAATGACCTTCAAAGTTTCTTTAATGGCTGCCCTTCACCAATGCAGGTAAAATTCTGCTTAGCCTTGAACTCTGCCAGTCTTTCTTTGTGTTGAAAGTACAAAGAGAGGATAGACCATGCCTTTGTAATTTTCCCTAAATAAACTGGAATAACTTGAAAATGTCTTTTTTTTTTTTTTTTTTTTCTCAAACTTAAAATTATTCATGTCCTCCAAAGAGGAACCTGATGGGGAGATGTTGCAAAACAACGCTTTTGGTTAGGAAACAAACTTCGGGGGTAGAGGGATGAGATATTTTTCTGTGCCTTTCTAGAGGACTCGTGGGTCCTTTCTGGTTTTCCGTGGCTTTCTTGAAGATTGCTGTTGTAGTTCTGTTCAGTCCCAGCCTGCTCCAAGCAACAACAACTGCCAGAGCTGCTCATGGTACCACATTTTCCAAGAGGACCTGCTGTCCTCAATTTTAGTGGCAGAGCAGCTGAGAGCTCTCCAGAATTGGCCATGGGAGCTCTGGCCCAAATTCCTGAGACAACAATAGCCTTAGAGCCCTACAATCACAGGCAGAAGAATAGGTCTTTCCAAAATCTCAGGCTGTTCCCCTCATACTCCTTTCTCCCTCCAAAATAATCCAAACTCCCTTCCCACAGCTACAGCTCCTCAAATGAGGTAAAACTGGCCAGAACAGTTTCACTACCAAATTCTAAAGGTGGAGGTCATTCCCACTCTGTAATGCCAAATCAGAATACAATTTACAGACATACCTTCTTTATCATGGCACTTGGTGGCCAGTTCTTCATTTTGACATGCCTCTTAGAGGCATGGATGTAAAGATCACATGATGACTGCATGGCACTGCAGCCTGTGACAACACACATTTAGATAACAGCCATGCTCTTTCACAGCAGTAAAAAGTAAGAGGTTTGAGGCAGCAAGGCAAAATCATCTAGCCTTTCCCATCCAACTTTGTGGTTCTAGGAAAAACACAACCTGATCCAGATTTCTGAAGTGTTTTGAATAAAACCTAACAGCTATACAGCCACAGTACTTTGGAACTCTATAAGGACTTAGTAAAATAAAGTGTGTTTTATGTTTCGTAACAACATCCCAAAAGTTTGAGGGTTTGCACAAAGAGGACTTGGATACTCCAAAACACTTACAATTTCAGATCACCAAAGCCTGAGAAAAACAAAACTTCATCAACCTGCCTCTTGTATTTTTCCAATAAAAATAAAAATGTGTATCAATGCTGAATGCAAGCAGATTGTGCAGGCTGAATATCTGAAAGGAGAGCCTTTAGTACAGGCTTGGACTTGAGACCTTTTTGGAAGCAGTAACTCAGCAGGATAGTCAATAAGACTTGTAAATCCATTTACTGCATCTTTTAGATCAATTTTATTCTGACTTCTTGTACAACATTTCCAACCTTCTGAAGCCCCAAGACATTCTTCTCCTGTGGTGCTTTTAGAATAAAGCACTCAGTCATCGGAAAACATTGTGTATTCTCCTTCACAGCCATGACTTGTGACTGGTATTTTAAGCACTATTAAAGCTAAGGAGCTGAATGTTGGAAATAAAACAGTAAGTAGATCTTTCACAAGTTCCTTCCTTTCTCTCCATACTGTTGGCTTTGGCTTACTTTCAAATGAATGACTGATTCAATTTCTTGTTACTGTTCTTTCTCCCACTGTCAGGTCTTGATTGCAAGCCAGCAACACACTGGCTGCATGGACGGAATTAAAAATCCAATCAAAAATCAATAAAAGCATGTGCAACTTTTTACTACAATTTACTTACCTGTGTTTGGCTTTATGACAAGTTATGGCTTAGCAAAACATTTTACCATGGTCTAGTTTTTCTTGTTTAAATATAAATCCACTGTTATTCCCTACTGCCTTTCAGTAACTTCTCTAAGGTTTTGCCTTGCATCAGGTAGGAACATTTTGAAAACAACAAGGAAATTTGCTGCAACAGCTATGAGCTTTAACTGTTCTTTAGAGCATAACATAGGAAATAAAATTCCAAGGTGGTGTTGGTCATAAGCTATTTTGATCTCAACAGTTCGGGTTTTTTTACCCATATGATTACTGTAATGGGTACCTTATGGGAAGAAAGAGTTATCATTCTGCTCTATAATATGTGCTACAGCTCAGAATAAAAACACCAAATGCATGCAAAGCTGTAACATCCCCAAGTTGATATAAATAAGTACCTATCTTGCCTGCAAGAATTAATGCAGATTATAACCTGTGTGTTGCCATTAATTCAAGGCTAATCTACACACACAGGTCTCAACACATATGTAATGTGAAGTGGGGGGATAGCCCAAATACCCACAGCTCATCAGCCATGGCTGGGGTCACCATGTGCTGCAAACCCCAGATGGGTGCCATGCGGTTAGTGCCCAGCACCACAGCTGGTTCTCAGCCAACTATGGTCAGCTCCCGAGGAGTCAATGAGGAAAAAGAAAATTACTCAGAAGGTGACTTTGCAGTGAAGTTGTAGCCTCTGGGTGAAGTTTATGTAGTCTGGCAACTGCTTCATTGCTTTGAATGATACCTACCATCCCCTACAGAATGCTGGACTTGGATTACTGTTGCTAGCACATAGTAAATTCATGTTACATAGACCCACAGCTTTTCTGAACAGCTGCTGTTCTTCACTAGAGCTGGGTCAACTTCTATTGAACAATGCATTTAATTTGGTCTCTCCTATTACATCTACACACAGATTTCAGTGTTTTCATTATTTAGAATTATTCACTGAATAATGCATGGGAACATCTTGCAGACTGTGTACTTACTTGTGAATGCTGTGCCACAGTTACTGCTTGCTCACTGGTTGGACTGTGTGATTGGTCACCAAAGCCAAAAAGTATTTTTCTCCCCAGATGAAGAAACATTTTCAAGTTGCATGTTTTAAAAATGAGAATAATCAGTCATATGCACCTTTTCACCAATACTTATAACATTTCCAATTCTTTTACGCATTCCTAAGAGAATAAATTTTGTGTTCACGTATGCAGTCAATAAAACGTGAAAAAAACCTGCAAATATAAATGAATAAATAAAGTCAGCTCTTAGCCTAGGAAATGGGAAACCTGTGTTCAACTTCATTCTCAGCCTGAAGGCATGGAGTCAGGTCCCTGCAGCTCCTGCAGGGCTATCCTTCCCAGATGAGTCCTCCAGGTAGGGATACCCCTCACCATTCATTTTGAAAGTTTCCCTCTCACCAGTCAAAATGATGATTTTCCTGAAGCCGGGGAAGGAGGGGGGAGAAAAACAAAATGAACCAAGACAAACAAAACCCACATGAACTCCCCTCCTGGGAAAAAAAAAAAAAAAAAAAAAAAACACAATAACAACAAAAAAACCAAACCCAAAACAAAACAAAACAACCACAACAACAAAAAAACAACAACAACAACAACAACAACAACAAAAAAAAAAACCAAAAAACAAACCCCCAAACTCAATAAAATCTGAGGGTAGCACTGGCACAGTGAAAAACAGCTTCCAAGAAGCAAGGCCTGCTTACCCAGCACCAAGGTGTTTGCTACATGCTGAGTCCTGAAGGGATGGAGAGCACCCAGGGTACAGCTCTGATTCAGGCTCCAGAGAGGAGCAAGAATGGAGGAAGACATCTGGGCTCATGTCTCCTGCTGACTGACTCTGGGTTGCTGCCTAGCTGGTATTGGGAATTTGGGAGTTACCCTTTGGAGCTGTGTTACCCTTCCCATTGTGATTGCACAGGTCCTGTTTTGACTTCTGAACCACCCTGCTTGTGTTGGATGCCTGGATTTCCAGACAATGCAAGGTCTACACAGGAATTCCCAAGCAGATGCTTTGAATCTGGCCCCTTGTTCCTATTTTCAATTATTTCTCTCACACTAACCCTGGAAATTATTCTCACATGTCACTCCTCACAGCCAAGGGGGAGGTAAAAGACATTGCAGGCCCTCTGGAAGAGCTGACAGAAACTTCACTTCACTCCAGCTCTCTGTGTGTCTTGGCCCTGAGTGCATCAAAAGCACAGGGATAAGGCAGGGCATGGGGACGACCTCCAAGTCCAGGCCCAAGAAAAGGCATGAGATAGTCCTTCACATTACCAATGAAAAAGTAAAGTTTTTAACAGATACCTTTTCAAAAGGAGGGGGAAGGTCTTCCAGAACTGCCATAGAAACAAAAGTTGCAGAGGTGAGGAAAGGCTAGAGAGAAGCTGTGAAGGTAGAAGTTTTATAGGAAGGAAGGAGTATAAACTGCCTTCACCTGCAGTGTCCATTGAACAAGAAATATTGAACATGAAGACAACACTGTGCAACAGAAGATGTTGTCAGAGGAGTGGAGCTATACAGTGAAGGGCTCTTGAGGTAAATCCATGACCCCAGAGATGTCAGTGTATCTCCCTCTGTCATCTGGTGGATTTGTTTTCACAGTCACATCTTAGCTTTGTGGCAGTTAGTCCTTTCTGCCACTCTGTCTTACTCCATCCTTATTTCCTGTTTCCTCTTGGTTTACATCTTTGCTTCTGCACATTGGGTTTCTCTTCTCCTATTGTCCGTCAGAAGAAAGGGAAGTCTCATGTAGGGAAAGGCTTGATTTGTCACGTTTCCTCCTCAAAGATGATGGAATGAGTCACCCCTTGACCATGCTACCCTCCACCAGTTTTCCTCCCTTATCTCCCAAGAGTCAGGAGAATAAGTTTGGTTTCCTCAGGTAAATACACACTTAACAACATCATTCAGATGCTACAAGGGTTAACTGATATTTGTACAGACCCTAAAAGCTCTGTGTAATGTGAGCATGGCAATTACTGATCCCCTTCTCCAGAGATGCTGCTGAGTGAGGAGCCAGGGGAAGCAGAAGCCACTCCAGAGCAGCCAGCATGGCTGAGGACCCAGCTCAGGTGAGCACCCCAGTAAAACTGGGGAGTGAAGGGTAAAAGAAGCATCCCCAAATGCTCCTGCCATGGGAACAGGGGAAGAAATCCCTTCCTCCAGAGGCTGGGAACAGTAGGACAATCACAACTTCTTCTGGTGAAGCTACAGTGAGCTTACAACACATTTCAAGCTCTTTTTGACAACATGCAGCTCAGATCCCCCTTTAGCTGGAGGAATCCCACCCAGCCACCTCCCACCTTCCTAGGATGCTCAAATGCATTAGCTTGAATGTGTTCCTCCTGCTTTGCTGGCAGTGAAAAGTCTTGTGCATCAGCACAAGTGCCCATGAAGGTAATTAAATGGCCTAGATGATCTCTTGCTCAGTGGGGGACATCAGTGCTGAGAAGCTGCTTCAACAGCGCAGTTTTCTGCCACATCTACTTTGTTTCACATCACTTAGGAAAGTCCTTGAACACAGCCCCTGTAAACAGAGGTGCAGATGCTTTTAAATTGCTGCCTACACTTGGTGGCACAACACAAGAGTACGCTAATGTTCTCAAGTTCAGACCCCTCAAGGCTTGCATTTGAAGGCAGCTCCTTGTATGTGCCTATTTTCCATCTGTAGCACAAGAAACACCAGCTATTGAGAAGCACAGCCAACAGCAATATACACTGAAATTAATAAAACTTGGAAAGTAAAGCAGCAGGCTTCAGCCTAATAACCAAATGCAGTGCTCTGTCAAATGGTAGGCTTGGATCAGATGAGCTGCCTTGGGCCATTTGCTCCAAGAATTAGTGGGGCTGAGAGTACTGATGAGGTAATGATCATCACAGTCGGGGAAGAACACCACACTCACGGCTCTCCTGCACCCAGGCAGAGAAAATGGAGGTTGCTGTGGTGGATCTTATGGATAGTGATGTAAAAGGCGCTTCAGTACTGTTGTCCACACCAGGCCTGTTGCCTAAGCCACCTCATCATACATTGTGCCTCTTCCACATGTGGCTGTGCACTTGAGAACATCACTGATCAGCTGACTCAAGCATCCTCCCTTTCTGAGGATTGGCAAAGTCAAATGCAACATCAAGTTTCTTTTCCAGCCCTTGACTCAAAGCAGGCCTTTCCCTCAAGCTTTGTGTGCTGTGTTTGTGTGGAGGACTTTTTGGTAGCAGGGGAGGGAGCTACAGCAGTAGTCTCCTGTGAGAAGCTTCTTGAAAGCTCCCCCAGCTCCAAGTTGGACCTGCCTCTGCCCAAGGCCAAGCCAATTAATAATGGTGGCTGCACCTCTGTGGTAACGTATTTAAGAAGGGGAACCTGAGAGGGAGTTGGGACTTGTGAGGTGGCATCACAAGAAGGACATATATGTGAACACCAAGGTCAGTGGAAGGAAAGAGGAGGAAGTGGGGGAGATGTGCCATAGCAGACAGCTCCCCTCTATTCCATGGTGAGACGACAGGGTCGACCCGCCTGTCACCCATGGAGGTCACCAGAGGAGCAGAGATTCACCTGCGATCTGTGGAGAACTGGGGACTCTGTGGGAAGAAGCAGCCCCCGCTGTTGCAGTTCAGCGCTGGGAGGACTGCACACGTGGAGGTGACCCACGCCGGAGCATCTCGAGAAGAATGCATCCCGTGGGGAGGACTCATGGTGGGGAGAGTTTGTGGAGGACTGTCTCTCATGAGAGGGACACCACGTGGAGCAGGGGGAAGAATGCAGGAGAGTGATTCCCCCCCACCTTGGAGGAAGAAGTGGTGGACTGACTGCACCCCCCATCCCTTGCCACTGTGCCACTGGGGGAGAAGGTAGAGATATTGGGAACAAAACTGAGCCTAGGAAGAAGGGAGGGGTGGTCGGAGGTGTTTTTAAGATATGGTAACACTTCTCACTGTCCCATTCTGTCTGTTAAGTGTTATTGTTAGTGTTTTGAATTAAAGTCATGTTTTTCCTCCCCTAATGAGCCTGTCTTTGCCTGTGACCATAATGGGTGAGCCAAGCCTCCCTGTCCTTATTCCCATCCCTGAGCCTTTTGATTCATTTTTCTCCTTCCCAGCACTGAGGGAGAAGGGTTGAGTGAATGGCTGCATGGTGCTCAGTTGCCCTCTGGGCTCAGACCATGACATCGTGTAAATAATAGATTCATTCAGTTTGCTGGTGACACCAAGAACACTTTTTTTGTTATGAGCCAACCTAAAGCAGTTTATCTGTTTTTTAGCAAGGGAGAATTCACAATGGCTTAAAATGCTTAATTCGACCCCAAAACATGTTTCATTTCATTCTTTGGATGTGGGAGTAAAACTGTGGTTTTTTTCTCAAAATTAGGAAAAAAGGCAGAGGGGGAGTTGAGAAAGCTTAGGGTGGATGTCTTAACATGAAACAAACAAAGTTGCTTTTGGAATCATTTTGCTCCCGAATTTTAATGCAGTTCCCTATTCAGCATGAGAAGAAAATGACTCTTTCTATGATTCATTCTCATATGAAATTCAAAAGGTTTAAAAATGTGCCAGATTTTTAAAGTTTCCTCTATTGCTACACAGCTTTATAGCTCAGGTAAGGTGTTCAGTGAGAAAGCCCAGCTCCAGCAAAGGTTTATGACCATGGGCAAGGAGACAAATCCCAGGGTGCAGGGTGGCCTAGCACAGCACAGTTTGAAACCTCGGAATAGTGTGCGCAATTCTGAATGGGTGTGAGGAGGTGGAAAGAGAAGGAAAGAGAATGGGGAAGTCCGAAGAAACACAGGATGTGCAAGAGGCACCAGCAGGGTGAATCAGTGTGATTTTCTAGTAACCATGAAGTTACAGGAGGAGCCAAGGGGCAACACCGACATGCAAACTTCAGACTCCTGAAACTTTCACACAAGAGAGGGGTGGTGGGACTGGGGTCACAGATTGGGAGTTGAATAGTTATCACTAAGCAGCATGGCCATTTGTAGAATCCATTAACTGTTTTCCTGTCTTGCTGTCTCAAGCATCTGTATTTCTTCCCTTTTAAGGAGAGATGCTCAACCATGAGTTTCTACACCTAACAAAAAGAAGTGATTAGGCTAAAAAAAAAATCTAAACCTGTTACAGCAAATTATTAACAACAATAAACACACTACATTATTGCATTCCTTTTAATGGCATACACATAAGCAAGGAATGAGTACAGGATGCATCCCTGCTTGCCTCACTCCTGGATATGACTTAAGAGCAGGAGCAGGCTTCACAGGCTTACACAAAACAACCAAGGTGCCTGAGACAGGCCCAAGGCTGGCTGTTCATGGAGAAACATGCACCATGGCTGTCTAGACCATAAATGACACTGTAGACACAAGAATTGGAGTGCTAGAAATGTGAGCACTTTGACAAAATTTCAGCAGCAAGCTGAAGGGCTGCATTCATCTAGAGAAAGTATTTCTATCTTCCAGTCCCTCAGAAGTTGCTTTAGCAATACAACACAGGGGGAGAAGGCCACTTGCTGACTAGGCAAGACTACCCTCTGAGGCTGGGGTAAGGATATGGCTTTGTGTAGGGCCTCAGGGAAATTTCAGTGTAGAAATGAAGGATGGAGTTGGAGCTGGGGCTACAAATGAATAACAACACAGTAATGCCAAATAGTGCTGCTAGTTCAGAGGTGTCCAGGGCTGGGCAATTGCAGTTTGGGCTGGAGGAGACTCCTTCCCTGCTAGCATGAACCAGAAGGAGTACAGCAGGTAGGTAGCTGAAACATGTTCACTCCTGTCCCTGGGCCTGCAGCAATATGAGCTGTTCCTCCAAAACATAATCCTAAATTCTCTCCTTCCCCCTTGACCGAAGTCAAAGCTGGTTTCCCGAAGTCCTATTTGCATCACCCTTGTTAAATGATTCTGTGCACATCACCATGAAAGAGATCTATGGCCTTAAGTTAAGAACAGCTGCAGAATATTTGATGTTGCAACAGAAGTATAAATTTTAGGTAATAATATTTCTTTAGCCTAGACGTTGACAATATTTCAGTAGAGTAAATAAGAAAATAACCTGCAAACTAAAGATTAGAATAAAACGTGCCAAAAGCAGGCTTTCAAAAAATTGCCATGTTAGTAAATTATCTTTATTTCAAAGCAGTAAGGGGGAAACTACATCATCCCTCTGCCATTGCTTACAGAGTCCCTGCTTGGGATCAATGAATAGGCATGTGCAGCCAACCTTTTTGCAATTGCCTGCAGGTTATGAATTTGGAGGCTGGTGGAAAATTTCAGACTGAGCCTGAACATTCACTCACATCTGGACTTTAATGCAACAGCCTAAAGGGAGTGTTGCTCTAGATTTTAAATCACACTGAACTTGATGAAGGGCTTGACATGATCTACAGGAAAAGGTCAGAAAAGCTGTAAATATTTATTTCAATAAGATTAAACCAGTGCTTTCAATCCTGCTTTTACACTTCCATCTATGTATTCACTTACAGTCTCTGCAGAATCCTTCTAGTGCTTTTCTGTGCTAGGAAATCTTTAGCATACATGCAACCGAAAGACAATGTATGTGGCATATAGCCCTGTAAGGGACCAAGGTAGTGGAATCTTTGGGCAACTGCATCGAAGTTGCTAACTCCTTCAGCTCATCAGTAGAAAAACCATCTGGGCAAGAAAGAGGAAGTTTGGGCTGATTCAGAAACATTAACTCCTTTAGCAGTAAGGCTAAGGGCTAGCCTGCTGACAGTAACACATAATGAGAGGTACCTTCACTTCTGAGAGACTATGAAGAATATAATAGACAACATAGCTTCACATGGGTCATGTAACAGACTGTCCAAAGGGGATGTGCAGCTCGGAAGACATCACACTGCACCACAAATACCTATCAGTTGGAGAAGAAAAATAATCAAAGAAAATGAGAATAGACAAGACAGGCCAAATCTTTATACTCTACTCACAGGAAAGAGATGTCAGTAGGTGCTGAGGTACTTGTGAAGGGTGCCAGAGACTTGAATGGCAACAGACGTTGAGGAACATTTTATCAACTGTCTGGACTAGTCAGCTGCACACACTGCAAAACACAGATGTGTCTGCCCTGCAGCACACTTGGGAAAAACTCACTAGGCATTCCTGATCTTCAGCTGTGTCTACTCCCGGCTATAAGCAGCTGTGTTTGAACTCTGCTTAAATGGCTGATGATTTCTATGGCCAAACTGCCAGAGTGTGAACTCAGAGCCCTGTTTTATGTAGGAATTTGGAACTGTTGTGTCTAAAGCCAGATGAAGTGTGCACCTTCATTCTTGAAACTGGATGCTAAAATTACCTGGTATAGGGAAAAATACAATGACAGAGGTGTGATGGTAAAATCTAATATTATTAATGATAAGTTCTTGCACATATGAAAATGAGACATTTAAAAAATAAAGGAACTTTGTGTTTAAAGTGCAAGAGGATGCCACTTCAACTCACAAAAGTGAGTTTAACCCTGGACAGTTTGACACAGCCATTTTATAACTTCATGGAGCTACCTGACACTGACATGTGGTTCTTGTTCTCCTGCCTTAGGATATCACAGCACTATTCCATCTTATTTGCTGTGTGCACTTTATTGAAGTTCAAATCACTGAACTGACTTGAACTTGCACTGGTAACTTACCAGCTTTAGATTTTTCCCCTACTTACTATGCACAAAGTCTGAACTGCTGCTTTTTTGTATGTGTATTGCTGATGATTTCCAAGACAAATTCATGTTTGTGATAATTTAGAAGAAAAACACTGTCAAAAGATGAAACACAATGCTTTAGATGAATTTTGGATTTGGTGCACAACATACATCCATAAACTACATCTCTAGCACCATTTATTTTTGTCTGAGCCCAACTATTTACAGTGGCTTGAGTGCTATTTAAAAGACCACAGCAAGCATACTTTGAGAGCATGTATTTTTTGGTGTTTAGACCCACGACAGGTGAATTCTTGGTTTAGTTTTCTCTATACCATCTTCTTCTTATTTCCATCCATGCTCTAATGCATGGAATTCCTGGTCTACAAAACAAAGTAAGTAACCTGCAATGCAGCAGGAGGAAGAAACCAGTGAGTGTTCATGCCACAAATGTCAAGCTGTGTAGGAGCAAGTCCGGGCATGAATGGCTGCATACATATCATTTGTTAAAGTGATGCTGCCTCTCAGGAGTATTTGCTGATTTCCAGTTTAGGAAGTTACACTGCTGCTCATTTAGGCTTGCATGCAGAAATTAAGTTTATAGGTAGTATTTGGAAAACAGTTACTCAAATGCGCTCACTAAATTTCCATAATGACTACTGCATATATGTAATAACTATTTTTTTAAGCTATCAAATATTTTGTTCCATCTGGCCACTTTCTACGAAATGGTTCTGTTTGTACTGGCTACTGAAAGTGAATGACGGTAATATTGTCACAGGTCAAAAGCAAACCTCATACAATGCCCGCTGTGATCACCACGAACTAATAGGGCTCTCCTGCTGTGACAAGAAGTCCACAAAGCTGAGGTGTTGTAGCTAATGCTATTGATCATCCAGGGCATCTCCAGTAAAAAGAGGATGGATGTACAGTGAAAGAGAGTTTGAAAGATTTTTAAATGAAGGTAGCAGTTTTAGTATTATGAGGCTGGACAAGACTAAAATCTCTTGACTTCAAAGAATGAATAGTTTCATATCTCAAGCATTTCATGCCAAATATTTGCCAGGATTTTTATCTTAGTCCAACTATTTACAGTGGCTCTAATGCTATGTAAAAAACTGTAGCAAGACATCCCTAGGGGTTTATATTACTATTTGGTTTTATACTTCTTTCACTACTTCCAATAAATCATGAACTTCTTCAGATGTGTCAGAGGGCGTTCCATTTCCTCAACTGCAAATGACAAATGATGAATAATACACATTGCTGACTTTTTTTCCCACCCCAAATTGCTGGCTAGCTCTCCAGTGACTCTAACTGTTGCATTTGGTCTGTTTTTGCAGATGTGGCCTCCACAATGACTGTGAATCTCTCAGATTTCATGTATGAAGATCATTCTCTTTCAGTGCTACACATATGTATGAGTCATATTCAGCTCATTTACTGTAGTGTGAATTTAGTGGTTCTTCCTTCCCACTTGAACATACAGAAATATATGGAAATAAAGGAACTATTATGTGGAAATAATTACTCATTGTTCTGTTGAACTAAGCACTAAAGTGATCATGTGAGCAAGCATGTAGCAAGACTACTTTGTGTAGTCTGTGCTGAAGAGCATGACTTCACTCTTGTTATCCAAGCTAAACAAAGCTAGTGCAAATATGCCTTTAAAAGCTGCAATCACACATTCTGAAAAGTTATAATGTATATTTGTGGTAGCTATAAATTAAATATTTTTGCTCACTCTCCATATTAAAAGAACATCAGTGGATGAGGTGCTTGCATTTTGGGGAGGACTGACTGGAACAACAGGAGACATATACGTCAGCAGAGTCAGAGAGGAGTTACTCATTCTCTTATACTCAACAGTGGCTCTGATGCAAAAATGATTTATTAAGCCAGTTAGACTGCCGCAGTCCTAATACAAGTTTCAGCAGCCTGTGTTGGCTTTGTCTTTCTGGGCACAGTTTACATAATTTGTGAATTAATGCAACAAAGCATACCTACGTATTCTTACAGCCAGACAGCCCTGGGTACCTTGGCAGCTGGCTTTGTTGACTTCCTGCTGTGAGAGAAATCTCTTGGGTGAAATCAACCTCTTTTCCTTGAAAGAGCCTTGGCTGTTGTATGGAGTGGGCATAACACCTGTGAGTGACAGATACACACCTCTGTCCCATTCTGGAAACTCTTATGAGCTGAATGTCATGCTGATGGTTCTCTATTTTAAAATAGGTACTCCTAAAATATCACCTAAGAACTGAACATGCTTGAGCAAAAAAGGTATGAAATAACCCATATGCATCCTCCATTCTGTCACTACCTGGTTCAGTAGGTATCACTAAAGCCAACCTCTGCTTGTTGAGGAGAGACTTGTAGCACTACCTTCGCAGTGCTCTTTGGGAAAGAGTAGAGGTACCTGTGGGGATAACAGTTGGGTACAGTCTCTTCTGCACGTGACTTTAACCAGAAAACTTTTGAAACAAACATGACAATACATGTTCCAGGACAATGGACTTTAAAACATTTTTAACCACAGACAAGGTTCCTCAGCTCCCCTTAGGTTTCTTGTTTACAATGTCATATTTACCACTGAACATAACCAGCTTTACCTGTAAGAAATCTGCCAAGAGAGCATATGATGAATGAAAATTTCCTTTCCAGCCAATCTCTTTATGAGTCATGTTGAGGTGCTTTTTTCATATGTCTCAAACTTCCTGCCACCTGTAAGCACTCAAACCTGGGAAATTCCCAAAGCTTAAACTGAACAGGTCACTGCGCTGGCTGGTTGCATTCTGCTGTGTTCTGTAGATTACAGAGGGCTACTCTGGAAAAAAAAACAACCACCAAACACATGATTACTCTTTGCTAATTAAAAAGTCCCTACCGAGCAAACCATAGCATTTCATTACTATTTTTTTTCGGAAAAGGCTGCTCAACAGCAGTTAATTCTGACAGTCAATTCTGGTACAAGCCAAGAGGAGCACGCAACTTATCATCATTTAAGAAGAGATTAAACTTCATCTTTCTGGAAAGGTACACAAGAGACAAAAGACTGGTTAAGATGAGCTGAAGAAATTACCTCAGTTAAGTAAGCCATATTGAAGGCAACTGATTTTAATGTGATCCCATCAGGAACTGTTTAGAAGACCAGCTAGTCAGTACAGCATCATTAAAAGAAACACTTAGTTTTGCCAAGACCAGGCTGTGTTTAAAACTGAATTCCCAATCTGCATTTTAACAATGGACCTCAGAGGGGCGCAGTCTGGGAATGTGGTTACAGCACAGGTGGTTCCTGTCAATATTACCCAAGTCATGCTGTAAACATGATGGGATACCAATGTTTTGTAACTATATCCATCATTAGAACAGTTTCTACAGAGTAGATAAGATCAAAACAAAAGCTCATTGACCCTCTTGCATTTAAAGATTTCATTATCTTTATTATAGAAATCCCTGAATGCAGCTTACTTCCCATTACACATTTATGTCCATGTTGTCTCTGACACTCTTTAATTCTCTTAAGATCTGAAAGCACTCTTTCTCTGTGCTTATTAATTTTACATGGTACTTTGAGACAAGTTAATAATAGGATTCAACTCATCCACTGTCCCACTGTTGGGGAACTAAAATGCACAGATGAGAAACCTAGTGCTAACGGCAATGCTATTCAGCTAAAGCTGTTTTTATCCAGCTGTGTCAGAAAGCTAAACAGCCTGTTGCTCCTGATGCCTCCAATTTTCTTCTGCTCTGTGGAAGATAGTAAACAATCCCACAAGTATTACCAGCTTATAACTCAATTTTCCTTCCAACTACTACATAAATTATGTTACTGCAATTTATATCTGAGGTTCGTATGTTACCACACTGATACTATCTACGCAATGGAGACATAGATAGATTAACCAGAATATACTGCACAGCAGCAGCCATTCTCCTTTCTTGGAAAGATACCAGACTCGGGAAGAAAAGGAATTGCCAGAGAAGTGCCATATAGTTTTGAATGGAAGGATCCTTTCTGTGCCAATTCCCATGCCTATGCTGGAAGCATAGGTGATGCAAAGAGACATAGGCCCATGCTGGGGTCTTTACATACTAGCGTAATACAAACATTCACCCCTGCCTGACAGCTTCAATTCAGGAATTATTATCACAGGAAGCCACAAAGCAGCTCACAGTGAGTGATTTATTCAGGTAACTTAGCTACTGCTGTATTTGTGATTAGTCTGATACAAACAGTAGGTTTCTCATAATTATTTGCACTTCTGAAGTTTACTGAAGCAAACTCCACCATTCACAAAAGTACAGCCTTGTTTAAACATTGATGTAGTTTAAACACTGAATTTGTGGCACAAGTTTTACTTTTTCTTGCCTCACAAGTCACATGCTGTGGGTCTCCCTTGGGATGTTTTACTTAAGAATAAGACCATAACCTGAGAAAGTCATGTCTCTCTGGGACAGATACAGAAGGAAGGCAGGTTAGAGGAAAAACTGAGTCTTCAGAAGAAAAACCTGATAAATAAGATCATGAGGCTTCAGAATGTTGAATTGAATGTTCTGGCGCGCTTTTGCAGAAGTAGCCATATTAGATCCACATTCATGAACTGCAGACTGACAGGAAGCTGGTGCCTTTGCAGTGGCTGTGTAGGTCACTTCACAGACTACGTGCTCTCACCTAATACTTGCACCAAGGAATTACACATGCACATAGATGCGAAATTGTAACTGGAAATACCGCAGCTGAGCTACTGCCTGGCTTGTTGAAAGGACAAAGCTGCCACCGTCATGAGCTGTGTTCATCCCACCCTGTGCTGTACTGTACGAGCCTGCAACTCACGTCTCTGGCCTGAGGCTTGAAGGAGGTTGCTTTGTTCCCTACTCTGCCTGTCAACCAACATGGCATTTACCTCCTCTCAGCCTTCTGGTGCACACTGGAAATTGGGAAGCTTCTGGGAGGTTTGCAGGAGGAATTTGCTCAAGATACAGAAGGAACTGTGTGATACTGCACCTCCAGCAGAGGGGAAATCTGTGCTTTCTGCTTCTATCAGACTGCTTTCTGGTGCCCCAGTTGTAATAACCACTGGTCACACCACAGCTCAGAAGACACAAACAGTGTGAGTCACCTCGTTTTCTCTGTCACAGGGATTTTTCAGCATCTTCCCAGCAGCAGCTGGTTGAGCATTTCACCCCAAAGCAACCTGGCTTTCTTTTCACGTCCCTGTGAATGTGTGACCCCAGAGTCTGACCGTGCAACACTCCCTGCCTTGTCTTTGAGCCTCCTCAGACATACTTCACAATTTTTCACCCTACGGTCAACATAGTTTCATCCCATGTGGTTCACTTGGGGCAGGAGGCTGCAGCAGGCTGCTGGCACGCACTGGGAGACTCTGCACCAGGGGACATTTTGTTCCATGGGGAACAACAAGGAAAGGCAACAACAACAAAAAACAACCACAGAAAAAATGTGCTGTCACTAGACTTCATTCAAGAGAAAGGGAAGACTGTGATAGCGGGTCCAGGAAAGGCTCCAACAATGTCCAACAGAACAGCAGCACTCCTGTGTTTAATACCCCTGTTCCCTGCTTGCACTGCTTTCCAGAGTGAAGATGTTATCCCCACGACCACAGCTGAAGTCAAAACCATATCACTGCACTCAGACTACAGATCTGCTTTGCCATCTTGACTGTGGCAGGCAAGCTTCATGCTGCTGAGCAACCACATGATGCTGCACAGCTGTGCCACTCTGGCCTCTTGCTAGCAACAGGGAAGGATCCCCTCCAAAAGTGCTCGCAAGAGCTTGGGTGAAAACCTTTAGCTATAGCTAATGCTAAATACTACAGCATGCTTCTGTCTCTACTGTCATCTATAGGAAAGTCAAAAGCCTATTAAAATCTGTAAGAAAATTATTAGAATAAAGCTAATGACAAGAAGGTAAATTTCTCCTGGGAGGAATTTTAACAAAAGCGGGAGTTCGGTGATTGCACCCAGTATACAAAAAAACTAGAACAGTTGCTCCATATTAGGATTTGTTTCAGGAAATAAAACATAGGAAAGAAGCTAGAATACATTTATGCACTCTATCACACATACACAGGTAAAATTACATGTTCTGAAAAGGGCTGTGGTTCCTATACTGGAACTGGAAAAGCTTTTAGATATCACACACATTATTTTGTTACATACTGGCACCATCTGAAGTGTTAGATATAATCCAAGGCTTCTTAGATGCTACTGAAGATTCAAATAGTTTGAAGAACAGAATTGACAAGCTTCACTTCAGGTAGAAGCCAGTATATCCTCTTCCAGAACAACAGATAGATCTTTTAAAGCCTGTATGGGATTTATTATGGTGGTGCCTATTAGTATCAACATATTTAAGGATGTGTCAGTGTTTCCATTATAAACTCCTATTTTAAAGTGTTTTATAACTCAGATGTAAACATATGGCACTTGCCAGAGACAGACACAATTCATCTGTTTCTATACCAGGACTTAAAATGTGTACACACACACATACAAAATCAGTTGTGGGATCTCAGTCTTTAATGCAGTTCTATAGCCCAAAACAATAATTTGTCTTCAGCCTCTGACATAGCTCTTCACTTTCACTGCTCTCCTGTTGTAGCCAGTTATAATTTGTTTTACAAACCTTAAAAGCAACTGCTGTTATACCGTACCCACTTCTCCTGAGGGTTATAATGTTACTGTCATGGGAGTTTCACCTAGGGAGGGAGCCTCCCTCACCCTCCCCATGCACATTTCTGCAGAAGGCCTATAATGAGCTATTTAGTAAACAAGCAGCAGTCTGAAAACCTTTAGCAGGTGCTTACAAATGCTGACTTTAAATAGGACAATTTTTTTAAACACTAGGCTGCAAAGGGCTTTGAAACATTTGCAAAACATAGCTGCCAAGAAGCAATTTGTTTAAGTTTTATTTTTTACTCCTGTTAGGCTTTTTATTTTAAGCTGTTAAAAAGAAAACAAAGGAAATAAAATGAAAAGCTTCTCCATTTAAGAAAGACTGGCTGTTCCCTCCCCAGTATCCCTTGCATACCCCCCTCATGTCCATTGCTGAAACTCTGAGGAGGGAGTGTCTCCCACAGGTCTCTCCAGGCAGAGCAGGACGAGCTCCTCCCAGGACCCATCAGTGGAGCTTTACAGGGAGGGCTGAAAGTGGGGAGTCACCCCCAGCAGCTCTGGGCAGATGCCGGTAAGGATGATGTGCTTTGCACAGACACCCTGGCTCCCGCCAGCTGCTGAAGGAGCAGGCTGTGTACTCCACTGTACTTCTAAATCCTCTTCTTAACAAAGTACTTTAAGGAAGCGGGAAGCACCATTGACCTCACAGGACCTATTCATGCACAGAAACTCAGCTGCCTACTCGGGTACCTTGCTGATCCAGAGACCTAAATCAATAAGACTGTTCCAGACTTACACTTGGTTTTCATGTTAGGGATCCCTGAGGTCTGCTGTGGAAACTGCTACTCGCCCAGTATATAGCATAAGAATTTGTGGAAAATCAAGTGTCATATGTATTTAGTCTTTTGAAATTACAACTTCCAGAGACCTGTGCCTTGTATGTGCTTTCTGTAGTGTCAAGAGGGCTCTGCAGTTGTGCTGCAGATTGTGAAATAAACACAGCAAGCTGAAAACCACCGCTGTTTGTAAAAGCCAGACATCAAGGACCCACTGAAGAACCCAAGGAATATTCTTTATAGCAGAATTCCAGAGCTCTATAATTTCTGAATTTAATCACAAATCCACAGTGTGGCAGTTCAATAAGCAGTTTAATTCCTCACAATTCTTGCATACAGAAAATCACCAGAATTGCTGGCAAGTTGAAACATCTGCAGAAAGCCAAGAGCTGCACAATAGGGCGTTCACGTCTAACAAAGGCACAGAGGCAGCAGTCACAGGAGCAGGCTCACAGATGGGACGGAATGGGATGACACAATACAGGAAGGCTCTAAGGAAGATCTGTGATCTCTCTCAGTCACTTGCCCTGCACGGGACTCACCTCGTTGACTTAATCTTCACCATCATTTGTCCAATAGAGAAGCAACAGGGAAAGAGAAAACAAGCAGTTTCTCCAGGGCTACCTATGCCCACGGTTTATTAAGATGTGTAGTTGTAGACAGAAAGAAAAATGTTACCTGGTGGTTTTGTCCCTCTCACTGTCCTCTGGCTTGGCCATAGTATGGCCTTACAGGATGTACATGCTGCTTGGAAAGACCAAAACTATGGATATCAGCTAGCAAGCCAGTCTGTTCCGTGCATCGGTCCACAAATGCTTCAATCAACTGCAATGCCTGAAGAAAAGCTTGGGCCTGTGGTCAATAGCCATGTTTGGCCTTGGACACCTCCCTTGTCCCCACACCATGAGGTCACTCTACATTTGCCCCTGCTAAACATGCTCACCTGTAAGCACACACTTGAATAGCAGTAAAGACAAAACCCCTGTGAAATTACTGGCAAATTTAGGCCCTGAACTCAGCAATTGCTAAAGCTCGGGCTTCTGCTCAGAGCTATCAGTGCAGCTGCACTTCTCAAGCACCAGTCCAAATGCTAGAAACATCTTTCAAATTATTTCCCATCAGTAGAAAACAGAGATCCAGGATTGCTGCTGGTAACAGATAACCTAGATGTATTGTAAGTAACCTGGGCTGAGCAATGAGATACCACAGGGAGATTGCCAATGTGGCAAGCATGCCAGAAATACATGTTATTCTCCAGTTTAGCAGGACAAACAGGTGCATAAACTAGCATTTTCACACTGGGCTAAATAGAGTCAGTGCCATTTTAGAGCATCCAATTAGATCTCCCCCCCCACACACACAAACTAAACAAACCATCTGGGTACTAAACAACAGGCAACTAAAAGACCAAATCATGCTGTCTGGTTTGTCTGGACTTTTCTAGGAGTAGAGAACTTGTGCCTTGGCAGTGTATACGCTTAGTGATGCACTCCAAACTCTTGTTGGTAATTACTGTTTTCCCAATTTTATTCTTTCTGATCATTGCCTTTTACAAAAGAATTGCTTCTTGTTAGCTTCTGGCTTTTGTGGCCTGCATTTCTTGTGTAAGGAAGTCAATACATTCACAAAATTAATGACATCAAACTTTGAATAGCATTGTATTACTTCCTCATGAGCCATGGCCACTTATTCCTCAACTGAGAACAGCATATATAGTCCCTGATTATCTCCAAGAGGCAGGAACTGACCAGTGTAAGGCTCAAGGTTTCAGACAAAATCAAACCAAATATGGCCAAACTATTTGCTATATTAAGGTAATGCAGCTCAGCATGAGGAACACAGTGTAACACTGTACATGCCTTGCAAGTGGTGAAATGGAAAAAGAGAATTGCTGAGGTATGGAAACAGTCCTGGATCATTCCAGATGGAGAATACAGTGACAGTTGGGAAAATGCAGGGTGTGAAACTAAAACCACTGTGCTAGTGCAACAGTTAACCCTTCTCAGATGGTGTAACCTTCCCTTAAAAGACTGAGAGGTTCAGAGCAGCTTGAAAACTGTGAGTACAGTCTTCCTCTGCAATCACCTCTCCATAAGGCAATGCTGAAGTTTCTTTTTCAGTATTTAGGTATCATCTTACATAAAAATGTCCCAACATGCCTATTAGCTTCTCAGTTGCCCATTACGTGAATTAGACATATTATATTAAAGACCTCCTAAATGACTAAGTAGCAGCCAAGCAAGAGTCCTTAAAACACAGTATCAAAAGTCTTGTAGTGCTTAGTGTTTTTAATTTAGAACCTCGATTTTGAAAATGGTTGGAGAAGTTCAGCTTTCCAAACTGAAAGTCCCCAGACTTCACAGCATGACAGGAGTGGAGACAGCCTCCTCAAGGATGTAAAAATTGAAGCGTGCTGGGGAACAAAGTATGTGTTGGGTCAGACATTTGTATTGACATTTGTATTTAGGTGGAGCAAAGACATCCTGAGTAACCTGGCAGTGTCTTCCTATGGTTACTGCTGCATTCACACCATACCTGGAAATCAACCATCAGGTGGCTAGAGAAAAAAGGTTTTTAAACTCAGGAAACACCTTCCAAAATACCTCCTTACCCTCTCTCCCACCAAAACCAGCCAGAGAGGGGCGATGGTTGTCACAGCACGGTCTGTAAGAGCTGTCTTTCACAGCTCCATCTTCGCAGTGAGGCAGGCAGAGCATGACTGGGAAGAAATTCTTCTTCAAGTACATTTGTTCCTTTCAGCAAAAAGTTAGCAGGACAATCATGTCTTCCACTTTGGTGGTTATTTTGAGTATTTTTAGTTACCATACTGATCTACTAAATATGTTTAAAGTGTCAATTAAAGGCACAAAAGAAACCGTGTTTTCTTCAGAAACCACAATTTCCACTCATTTTTAAGCAAACAACTGCTGTTGAGCATTATACAAGTAAGATCTTGCTGGGAAAGCTTTTCATGCAATTTTCCCTGTTGCAACCTCAGCCTCCTGAATTGGTTTGGCTGTGTTGCTAAGGGTTCCTTAACACGTAGGCAAGATGGCCCAAGCAAGGCCAACCTTTGTCCCAGACCCCTCATTTTCAGAGGGGACAGAGGGCTTCAGTGATACCATTTGTAATGCATCTGATAAGAAATGAGTTGCAGTCTGCCTGTCTCGTTTCCCTGCGCACTAGATAAGCTAGGTGATAAAGCAAGCGTTACAAATAGACATTGTGCTGTTTAATGAGATTCGGGTCATCTGGAACTGGAGGCCACAAACCCCAAATGATTTTTCCTGCCCACTGACCATGCAGAATTTGGCACTACTTCTCTCACCACTGTTGTTCTTATAACTAACAGGCTTCCCAAAAGTGTCTGCCAAGATTAGCCTTGATGTAATTCCAGCAACTTCACCAGAGGAATATTTAGCTCTGTCCTTAATCACCCTCATCCATTTTTCAATTTTCCAGAATCCTTCTATGAACAGTGATTTGCCCTTGATTCCTGGGACACCAAACCAAGAATTCTCTGTGGTTGGACAACCAATTCCAAGGTCAGACTGGTAGAAAGACGGTCAGTGCTGGTTCTACATGCCAGCTGTGGCTGCTGCCTTAGGTCTCAGCTCAGAGGCCCCTACAGTTAAGCATGACTAAACAGTTCACCTTTCTCATTCACTGCTCCACAGATACTTCCAGCACCATGGACCATGGTTACCAAGCCATAGCTCCATTACTCATTTTATATCATCAGACCACAAGCACATCGTCTTCCAGGTAAGCATTTTTTCCAAATACAAAGCTCTTAAAATTATGTATACAAAACCACAAAGGCTAGAGGAAGAAAAGGAAAGTTATAACAATGAAATGTAGTTGGTACAGGACTTGGTGAAGGACTACTCACCGGCTGGCTCCTGGAGCAATTCATGATTGTGGTACTTTCTAGTCATAATTGCTCTCTACAACAAGAGCTACAGAAATCTGTCAAGGTTGGTTTTAGAAATAACTTGTGCTTTGTAGCCAATACATGTTAATAGAAATCTCTGATCCTATCACGTTGCAGATGTCTGCATATATAGCAGCTGATGTAATTTTCTTTTTAAGGCAGGTTCTTTTTCTCTACTTTTACTAACTTTAGGAATACTCTCTGTAACAATGGATCACAAACATTTCAGCTGACAGCTGGGGAGCTACTTGATGCTGACAGCCCAGGGTGTTACCAGAGGTAAGGCTCTTGTCTTCCCATGTGTGGTATGGAGTATACAAGGGGAGACAAATCCTAGCAACCTCTTCTGTCAAGTAAAGCTATCCCTTACACTTCATCTTCTCCCCAGTTAAGAATCTTACAGAGCTTTTCATCTCATTCAGTGTAGTTTGTAAACATGCTGTGATATCCCTAAGTCTCTACTACCTGTTGCATTGTCACAAGGCAAAGGTTGGACATAACACTGTGTGGTTTGTGTTCCTTGCTTCCCCACTTATCCTTGCAAAAAGTATATTTTCAAGGGAACAGGCACTTAAAAGTATGGAAAATGTTTGTCTGTGAACACTATCTCCAGCCAGACTGCAGAGCAAGAGAATACCTGAGGGTATCATACCTTTACAGAATTGGGAAGTATCAGCCGTATTTCCAATTTATATCCTCCATTAAAAGTAGATGAATTACCAGGACTTTTGTTTTTAAAGCAGAAATGGAAAGCTGAATGATTTTTCAGTAAAAACACATATTTTAATCAAATTGAAAGCTCCTCAGTGAAACAAATTTAGTTCTGTACAAATCCACTCTATGGAACTACAAATCTAAGTTGGCACAACTCAGAAAGCAAGAATTCCCCTCCATGGAAGTAGCACCCCAGTTTTGATGCACTTATGTCACTTCTACCCACTTACATGAAAAATTTAATTGCTACTAGACAAACCTGAAAGAAAATTGTAGCTCAAACTAATTTGACAGAACACTAAAGCATTACTGAAAAGCAACTTTGACAGAGACTTTTGAAAGCTTGCAGCAGGAAACTTTGTATGAATATACAAAGAAAACAATGGAATATGGGTTTTCTACAATAGAGAAATCCGCTAATGCAAAATACTCAAGAGTATCTTCTATCCTTAAAAATACTAGGAAGACAGTTTTACTTTGACAGTAAAAAAAAAAGTCCTCCAGAATTTCATCTGTACTGCAAGAAGTGCCGGTTGGTCACCCAAAGCACTCATTGCACCTAGTAACATAGAAGAGCTTCATCTGTTCTACTAGACAACCACACTGACATACAGTCCCAGTCTTCTTGTGGCAGCTCTAGCCTCAGATTGTTACCTGCAATTTCTTTCCAACAACCTTATAAATTCCTTGCCATGTACCTGCAATCCAGGTTTAGCTCCACTGCTATAGCATTAAAACCAAAAGATTTTGAGAATAAGACATGAAGTACTCCAAGGGAAGCAGTCTTGGATTTCAGTTGCACCTTAAAGTCTGAGTGTCCCGTATGTGCCTGCCTTCCTCTTTTTCATGCTGAAAATTGTGCAGTTTTCTCTAATGGGGAAACTGGACATGGAAATGAACTAAGTGTTGGAACACTAAAAAGCTAAATGAAGGTAATGTAATTTGTGTAAGGAAAATCTCTGACTTCTGTTCTGGCAGAATCAATAAAGGAAATTTGAAAACAAACTTATCAGTTTCTTGGGCTGCAAGAGAGTCTCATAATACAGATATAATATCACATCTTTCAGGATTTCACTCAACTCACCAAAAGAATAAAGATTCAATGGTAGCCTATGACATGGAAGAATCATGCTCAGTTCCCTTCACTACTGAACAGCAATCCTGGATTTAATTCTCACTTAAAGGAGAGTTGAGAAGCATTCAAACACTTGGAAACAACGATAGCAGTGGTGTTCAGTTGTATATCTCAAATATATGGCTCTGAAGAGAAGATAAGGAATTTGAGACATTGTATTTTGACTAGGCTTCCTTACACTTCAGAATTAATTGCAATGTTTAGTTTTAGAAATTACAGAAATATTTGACTGGTTTTCACTAAAAGAGCCCCAGGCTTTTTTTCATGGAATCCCATTCCTGAGTTCTTCCTACCTCCACAAAACAAGAGCAGTACATATCTAGACATGTTTGCTAGAGAGATTGGCCAGGCCTCTGTTGGTTCTTGAGTGCTTTTAACACTGTGTGAACTGCACTGCACAGCACCACTGCTGATACAGAAGAGATTTTACTCAGCTGTGAAAACAAGACAAATAAACTTCCATCAGTTCTGAAAGAATAATAAACCATTGTGCTCATCAAAAGCAGGTGACAACCATCAGGACTGCATTTAATTCTAAAGCCTGGTTTTCAAATAGGCTTCAGTTTTGCAATCTACATAATCCACAATATCCTTAATACTGAATTATTTCTAAGAGGCAAAAAAAAACCCCAAACCCATGCAAACCCTATTACAGAATGGAGTATGCCTCTTGTTCCTTACTGTCTGTATCAGAAAATTCATCTGGACAAAAGAACAAAGGAAAAATGTAATGAGGATTCAATACTTGGAAGGGATAGAAGTCGCAGAAGCTACAGAAGGTTTGTACTATCAGGTCAGGACACCTCAGCTTTAGCAAGGCTTGATAAAGACTTGTATTTTACATGACAAGTTGTACAAAGATTCAGACCTTTTCCTCCTTAATCTTCCAGTGACACAAGCCTCACTGTCAGAATTCATGGTTACACAGACATTCCTAATAGTTGCTAGCTGCATAGTGATTCTCTTTTCAGCTGAAGATACTAAAAAAAGAAAGTGGTGGTGTTCAGGTCATGTAGTCAAATATGACATCATATAACATTCCTAAGATGATAAAGATGTTGGTAAAGTGGAAAGCTCCTCTTCAATTTTCATCCATGCTGTATCCCATTCTTCACTGAGGGCTGGAAAACTCACACAACTCCTATAGAGCAAGGGCTCCAAAAAAGCAGAAGTGTTGGCTGTCAGCCAGTGAGCAAGAACTTCATGCTGGGTGGACTGAGCTGCATGGCTCAAAATACACAAAATGCTTTAGAAAAGCCAATCCAAGAACAGCAAGAACTGTCCTTACATGTATTTGCAGCACAACTCCCAGGTTCACACAAATAACTCACTGAGTGGGAACATACCCCCCACACTCTACCATCCTACCAGAGCAATAGGTCAAGGCTTACTGTTTGTTGTATAGACCACATATCTTCAATCTCAAGCAGCATTTAGTCCCTCCTCTGATGCACCAGGCCTTCTTCCACCAGCAACTGTGAACACTGTCATTCCTCAGAAATTTTCTGAGGAACAAACATTTCTTTCCTTGGCTTGGTGGTTACATTGCTTACTACCATAATGCACCAAAGTTGCAAGCTGGGCATTTAAGATCTATGAACTATCCATACACAGTTCAACTCCAGTAACAGACACCATAAATGGCGCAGAATCAACTTTCAAAAAACTAATTTTAATCAAAACAAAAAAATTGTTGATCATTAACAAGTTTATAAAACAGTGATTTAGTTACATAAATAAATTGATATCAGTGTATCAAATCTTAATTACTTTCAACTTCATGAGCATGTTTACATGGGTGATGAAATACAACCTTTTTACCTATTATAATAAATAAAATGGAGAGCATGAAATAGTTTTTCTAAACAAAAATACCTACAAACATACCTCTAAGCATGTTCTCTAATGAAGGGAACAAGAGACACTGGACAACTTTTGCACCAAAACATAAAAATTGCTTTAAAAAGCACAAGGATACAGAACCATCAGCTAAAGTAAAGACACTATACTGTAACCAAAGTTGGTATTTAATAATATAATGAACAGTTTGGTAGTTAGATCTCCAGTTTGGTTATTTTAAAGCATTAAGACAAGGCAAGATAGAAGGCTGCTTTTGTTTGAGTAATTCTAGAGAAAATAAAATATATTAAAAAAACAAACTGAAAAGTAGAACAGTCATACCTACACAACTTTCTGTCCTGCACAAAGTCAAAATACCTATGCAGAATATATATATATAATATATATATATGTTATTTGTGCACAAAGGTTAGCTTATTATTAGCTCACTGCAAAGGCGTAATGTATCATGTCAATCATTTTGGAAAACATTTTGCGTTTTGTGTCAAAAAGGATATTTCTTTAAGTCTTCTAGGCTAGGAGGCACAAACCCCGATTCTGGCATACTGTATTCTTAATGCTAAGGCTTGCTGCTCTGGCTGTGTATTTTTTGTTGTCCCTCTTTACTATAGTGCCTGTTACAAGCATGTGTGTATGTGTGTATACACGTATATGTATACACGGGTTGTATAAATATATATATATAAAATTTTCCCCAATAGGTATCAGTCCAACCATGCAATCCAAAAGGTGGCTCTGCATAGATGCCCAGCATATAGTTCACCACCTGAGCCAACCCTGAAGCAAGGCGCACTTTAGTCCTTCTGATAGGTTTCCTTTTTTGTTTAAAACCAAGCTACTGCAGCTTCAAGTATTTTGCATTACATAGATTTTTTTTTTATAAATTAGTTAATGTTATATTTTTCAATATTCAGACATATACTATAATATATATACAGTACAATAAATGCTCTCATTCTTTTTTTAATTTTTTTGATAAATCCCTGAGAATGTATGTTGACAGTCGCTAAGTTTCCACATGCACAAGCATTGTGTGCCATGCTTCTGGATGAACAGCACTGCAAAGCCACGTGGTCAGCCTTTTAACTATTAGTATTTCATTTGTTGGTTTGTTTAAATATGCTGAAATGTAAGGATGAGTTACAAAGGAGTAAAGCTGAATCCATTCGAGGTACTTATCACAGGATGGAGGTGTTTTGTTTGGTTTTTAAAGCCATTGCAATATATGTTTTGTTTTTGAGGCTGTGAACGTATACAGAAAGAACAGGAGAGCGATGTGGGCTTTTGCCACTTGACAACATATACTCAGTGTAAACCAAACCTTTTTTAACCTCTCTCATACAAAACAGAAAAAAGGAAAAAAAATTAAACACACAAACTTTCACAACATGACAGTTTAGTCTGCAAACTCAATATAACTATACACATATAATACCGGTGTGGCTCTGTTTCTTTAAGTTAAAAAGGATACAAAGGCAGGCTCAAGTAAAAACAAACCACCCCTCCCACCCCCCAGTCCCCCCATTCACACATCTTCATCAACCAAACCTCTCACGAACCAACATCATCAGTTTCTTTTTGCCTTTGTAGATTTGTTTTAGGTTATCGATAAACTGTGTAAACTGGATGTGACCATCATGAGCCATTAAGAAGGTCTCTCGGGCCTTGCTGAGGAACTCTATAAACTCACTATAGTGTCGCGGGCTGATGTGAGTGAGACGTGAATGAGTTGTATTAATGTAGGCTCCGATCGTGGCATCTAAGAGTTGCCGTAAAGGGGCTTTGTCCAGTGACATGAGCTTACCAGAGTTCCTCCTTCCATGAAGCCCCACCATGCCAGGAGTGGTCAAAGTACACCTACGCAAAATGTCTGACAGTACTGTTGCACATTTGACACTTTTGACCACCAGAGGTATTATAGCTGCTAGCTCATTTTTCCCAAGGGAGTGGCTGAGCGCACATGCCCACAGAACGTCATTAATGGCAGGGTGTGTGTCCTGATTGTAACTCAGGTTGAGATGTGTCATGGCCAAAGTGGCCAGCTTGTAGGCCCGCATGGGGTAACCACGGTGCTCCATGTATCGTGCTATAGTAAAAAGCTGCGAGTAGCTCATGCCAGTTGTAGCAGCATCTAGAACGATTTGGTAAGCGGTCTCAAAAGCTATGTGATCCTTCTCACATAAGGTCAGTGCAGAAAGGGCACAGTTCTGAGGATCCTTCATGGCACACTGTAGAGCAAGCGTCCTAGCACTGCCGGCCAACTTCTCCTGCTGATGGCAGTCCAGATGCAGACGGACAATGGTGCTGTTGGACATCACTGTTGTAGCAACAATACTAGTGGCTTCTGTTGGAGTGAAAAGTGTAAACCAGTTTTGCATGATACTATCCAGTGCATAAACACCTGGGGAGAGAAAGAAAGGATTAGCCACAACTGATAAAACCTAGCAGATACAGATGTTCAGCAAGACATTCCATTTGCAGCAAAGTCTGAGACATTGCCAGTACATCAATGGGATGTGCTTCAGCAAGAAGGGCTAAACCAGACAGCATGGCTGGAAAAGTACATTAAAACAAAGGCTACTGTGCAAACTCTGTAGCAATCAAAGAAATGCAGAGAATAACAAAAAAAGCCTGCAAGATAAGATTTAATTTTCTGGTATAACTGAGCTGTTTTACTTGTTATTTAAGACAATCTGGATAACAAGTTCTGGCTCATTTGGTCTCACCACATCACTCAAAAGCAGCCCTCACATTGAACACTTAAAAGGCAAGTTTAACTTCTTTTCTCACTGTGTATCTCAATGCACAGCACATGAACAAAAGAATACGAAAGTATAACTAAATGGCTTTCTTAATAGAACACCATGGCACACCTTAACAGAACACACAAAGCACACCTTAAAAATAATCCTAACTCCCCCCTTCTCCCAACAGGCTTTTCAGATACATCTTGTATCTAGTTCATATGCACCTGAACATCAAGATCCTTACTAGGGAAATACTCTGAGCAATATGAACTACTGGATATTATCTGAAATAGGTATTTTTCCTTAGCATCACTTTATTTCTGGCATGCGTGAGTTTGTGTGTGTGTTTGGCAGGGGGAGGAAGGGGGAAACAGTGAATAATGGGTTTCATAAATTGAACATTATAGCCAACTAGAGTGCCTTATTATTGCTGGAGGCAGTTTACACACATCTGTGAGCCCACCTAAACCACACCCAGAGGTCCTCATTTTCTCTGTAGGACTCTGATGCTTTCTGTGCACCCCTGCACTCATGTGCAACTATTCAGCATAGCCAGAGAATACCAGATCTTCATTTAAATACACAGATTCCTTGCTTTACCAACCTGATTAAGTCTCAAGAGTACTTTCCATTACATTATAGGTTCTTTATAGGATAGTTCTATTAGAATATGTAAACTAAAGCACTATTAAAACCAGCATTTTATTTGCTGATATGCAACTGCACAAAATAATACCCAGGCACTAATATCTGTAAGATAGCCTCAGCGATAATTATCTTAGCAAAGATATAAAAGCAATAAAACAAGAGCATTGCATGAAAATTTGCAGACACAAACTACTTTCTGGCTGAGGGCATACAAAGGCAAGCTGCATTTTCCCATGCTACTGACAACATTAATTTCCCAGTTAAGTATAAAGAAAAGAATGAACTAATCCAGAAAATAAGCAGCAGCAATCCTCTGATGTTCTGAAAGTCGAGAAGCATCATGCGATACAATCCAACTCAGTTGTATGAAAAAGGAATAAATACAGTAGGGAAACATGCTTTCCAGAAATATCTTTAGTGACAATTAAAACTGCTCCCTTATCAAAAGTACTTATGTTGTCCCCACTACCACAGCTGCTGGATTTTTTTTTTTTTTTTTTAAGCTACACAGTTTTTAATGCACTCATCTCCACTTTCAGATTCTGTATCCTCATCTTAGGAGATGGTAAACTGGAATACAGAAGCTAAGGGATGCCTCATCAAGACACACAGGAAATCTGTGGCGAAGCCCAGAAATGAACAGAACGACCTGCTGAGTGCACTGTTCTCCCACTGCTGTCCTCTAAGCATAAGGCTGGTTCTGGTCCCACCTTATTTTCACCTTACATAGTTAATGATGGGTGCATTGATATTTGGTTTGCTTTATAGTGCAGATGAGAGGCCTGCACATCACAGACACATAACTAAGATACATAACACTCTAAACCCGGATTTACTCAGGGGCTTAAAAAGCCCCTAACAATGAGATCCCCCTTCATGAGATTCTCTGCCACACAGTAGAAGGCATGCTCAGCATTTCATTCACCTGTTTTCTAGTTCCTTTTCCCACAGCTGACTAGATAGTGCTCTCACCTGCCTTTCACAGCCTCACCTGGCCTTTCAGAGCAAGCAAAGTTGTAGCACAGTGTAACCCATAACCACGAGCCTTTTCTTTACTGCAGCCTCAAACCCAAACTCATCATTGGAGGGAACATGATGGGGAAATCTGGGGTATTTCCCATAGGTTATGCACACCCCCACCTTCCAGGGGAAAGAAGTCACACTGCATTACTCAACTATTGTCTCACTTGGTCTGTGCCTAAAAAAATCCACTCATCATTGCCATAATGTCTTCTCACCAAAGAAATTTTATAGACAAACAGAAAGTGGGAGACATTTGCAGAACCTGTGTGCTGATAAGCAAGATCAAGCCCTCTAAGATTAGCTGACAAGAGAAGCATCTCAGAACATACCTACTTCTGTTGCACATGTTACCAACCACCTCACCATTTCCCGTCGTCGCCAATTCAGTGTTGACAGTGTCATCCGCATCACCTATTAAAACAACACAAAAAAAATACAAATTAATCCTATTGTAAACAAAGGCAATATGCCAAGTTAGGCATTTTTAAGTTACTCAGATACAGTAAGGTTCAAAATGGCAGTCTCTTGCCCTCTCTACTCTGTTATCTCCTTTTTAGCTGATGTCAAAAGATTTGAAAGATATTGCTCAGTTACCTCAGAATAGCATGCAGAGGGTAATTCCAACTGCACATCCTTCAAGGCTAGAGGAGAGAGACTGTTTTATCCATGGGGAAGAAAAAAAAAAAACCTACAAAAAAGCCCCCCCTAAACAACAAAAAAAATCCCAATAAATTACCAATTATTCAAATTAAATTGTATCATATCATATTTCCTCCCTCTATACACAGTAGTCAAAGTGGAAATGCATCAACTCTTGTTGGGCAAACTAACCCTTTTTAATTTTTCCCTCATCTGCATTTCTTTTCATTGACTTCAACAATACAGAGAGGAGTTAGTATACTGTGATTTGACTGGCTGCTTATTCTGAGAAGATACATATAGAATTCCAGATATATTCAGGTATTATTAAGAAGGCCACAGCAATGATTTCTCTCTGAGTGAGGAGTCCCTGCAAAGAAGTTCTACCATAAAATCATCCGAATCCTAGAAAAAGGACTTTAAGCTTTGATTGTAGTGCCCATATTTTACATCATTTGTAGTTGTTTCTCAAAACATGGGCAAATATGTTTATCAGTAAAACAAACACTGCATGAGAATTGCATGTAGAGCTTGCTTCAGCTACCTGGACAGACCGCACAGATATCTAGATGAAGACAGCAAGTAGTTTTCCCCTTACAATATCAGTGATGGTACTATGGTATTACTGAGGCAATTAAATAAAAAGCATAATAGGTCAATCACAGAGCTCTCAGCTATGATCTTCACATATTAAACTCAACAAATGCACTCACAAAACAGCTTGGAGTCAGCAGCATTTGTAAGAGGGTTCTCAATCCATAGCCCCTCCCAATCCTAAGGTTACTTCAAAGTTGCATGTAGCCCTCTGTCATATTTGTTACTCCTGCCATCTCCTTTAGTCCTATGCTGTCAATAGGATAATTAAGAAGATGGAAAAATTGCTGAGAAGCACAAGTACACAGATGATCTTTAAGTCTGGTTATAAACAACCATGAGTGGTTCCAAGCTGGCCTCCAAACATTCTCACCTTGAGACCCCAGTGACTGGTTGTACATCACCCAAAGTACAGGATAAGGCCAGCTTTGTTGGCCTCAGACAATGTGGTATCATTTTAACTGAACAGTAATCTAAGTGCTAGATTGGGAGAATACCATTTTGAAAGAAAAAGCAAACACCTGTAAGAAGCAACCCAACACTTTTTAAAATACGAAAATACAGCTAAGGTAAATCATGGAACCAGTCTTTGCTTGAAGTCTTTCTGGAAGAAAAACAGGCAGCCCCAAGTCAAAATGCTTTGAAGTGCTATTATCTGCCTCATTCTGTCCATCAAAGCAAAGGAGTCTAGGTGACTTCCTGTATTGATGCACACACACATTGAAGACTAACATTCTTTTCAATATCCATGATGAATTTTCAGCTTTCTGCAAGTAGAGTGAACACAAGAGAAAACAGGATAAAGGGCTGAATTCTGCTATTGGTGAGGGAGGGAAGGAGGTTAAAAAACCAAAACAGTGTGAATGCTGACTTCTCTGAAAGTCTTCTCTGATGACTTCCATCACTGTGGTGGTCTATAACAGGATCAGCAGTCACAAGAGCCTTCAGCATATGTAGTGGGCATAGTAATAGTTCCAGTGTAGACAGTCCTAACTTGAGAGCAAAAAGGAATACCACATCTAGTTTCTCGACATGGAAAAGTTTCTTGACAAACTACTCTGGAATTAGGTTCCTTTCATCTGATTAAACTGACAAGCCGAGAACCCCCAAGGATTTCAAATAAATCATGCATTCATGTCCTGACCAAGGAAGAGCTGAAGTTAACTTATACTGTAGCACATGTAGTCAAAGAACTATTTCCCTTTTGCTCAATACATTCCTGAGCTACTTCCTCCTAAAAGAGGAGTTTCACACCTGATGAAGATCTTTGCTGCCAATTGAAGAGAGCTTCTTAACAAGTCAAGAAGTCTGAAAATTACAAGAAGTCCCTGGGAATTACACAGCTTATTTCAAAGACAAGCTCTCTTCCACACAGAATAACTGTGACTTCATCTTGATGGATCTTTATAAACATTTCTTACAGAGGAACAGAAGATCTCACCACCCCTACCACCCCTAAGAGATACAAGAAATGGCAACTCAACCATTAGATCCCATACCACCGTGAAACCTCTTTGCCATGCACATTGGAAGGAGGTTTATTTATTAATTCATTCACAGGTTTTGGGGAAAAGGACACCACTTGCCAAATACACACTGAGTGATTACCTGCACTGACTTGCTCAGCAGTTCTGCCAACAGTACCTGTTTGCATGTGTGCAGTAATACTTGCATTGATGTAGCATACAACTGGCAAGCAGAGGAATGGAAGCCCCTCCTGAACCTGCAGATCTTACAGCGTCTGTGCAAGTAAGGTTCTGAAGGTCAGAATACACCTGAGATGCTCCACACCCATCTGGCCATGCTGATGACCTCTCTCCTCAGCCACTTTAAAAGCCTTCCCTTTGCTCAGTCACGTAACACATGCTGCTGCTGGAAACAGGGAGAAAGAACCCAGGAGTCTACACATTACCACCAAATCTAGAACAATGTAAGAGGCTTTTCTGTCACAGAGATCCCAATACCAGAGTTGTGAAATTGTTGGTATCATCTCCTTAGTCCAACCAGGCCAACTTGTCATTGCTGTAGCTGAGGTAGAACAGTATACCTCTGGGGACACTGTGCTGTTTAGTTTACCACATGAGGGGAGAAAGTTTTCTAGGGTACATAAATGTTATCACTAGTCAGATACTACATAGTGAATACAGACAATCTAATTGCCATTAAGCCAGAAGGGGAAGCACCTGTGGGCCACTAGAGACAGTGCTGACACTAAGTTTTATGCAGGAAAAGAGATACTGTAGAAATCTACACAGCTGTGAGTTAGTACCAGAAAACTGCTATGCATCTTCCTTCTGGAAAGCAAACTACCTTAAAGATTCTTAAAACATGTTCATAAGCTTGGGACAGAACAGTGGACAAGTTCTACGCCAGTTTGCTCCAAACCCTGGGATTGAGGAGAAAGTAAGGGTTCATGATATTTCTTTCACTAGATCTCAATGAAGACATTCTGATCACACCACCAACCACAAAAGGGTATACGTGAACACAGTGATATCCAAGGTGTGCTGCTACCACTGAACGATACTTGGTGAATACTTGAGCTGACACACAGGTCAATTATAAGGATCTTTCTTTCTCCCAAGTAAACAAACATTTAAGGCAGAAACATACCAAGATGTGAAAGAAGAAGCAGATTTCCATAGCAACTTTGGGAATATGAAAGGCTAACAAAGCATACATAATCTCAGCCTGCTGATTAAAGACTTTAGCTTCTAAACATCTAGAATAGGCAAATAGTACCTTTCTTTGGCATGAGAAGCAACTGGGATAATATCCTTTCCCCAGAAGTCTTTGGAGCTTTGTTTACTGAAGCAAAGTAATAAATGGTTTTCTGATCTTTGCATGTTTTTGAAGAACTCCCTGAAGAGGGATGAAGAGATTTATTTTTGTTGAAATGAACTGGGTAAACTCTAAGATTCATCAGTGTCAGGCAATATTACTCCAGATACCTAGAAGTTAGCTGTCTCCTTTTAGCTGGCAAAGTCTCTCCTAGGAGCCTGAAAACTGATCTGAGGTTCAGTTCTGATCAAGCTGAGTCTGATGCATCTGACCATCCCACAGCTTGTGGAATACAGGATTTAGATTAAGGAAGTGACAGCGCTGCTGTTAGCACAGTCTGCCTTCGAAACAGATCATTATGGTTGACCTTGGCACTCTCTAGTTGAAAACAAGCACTGCCAAATCTCATTTAGAGGAAAGGAAGGGAAGAAATGGTAAGAAACCCCTCAAGGCCATGCAGAAAATACAGTGCATTTCTGGCAAGCAGAATAATTTTGCTTTCTAGCCAGCCTTACATATACTCCTGAACCCATTGCACTGGTCCTCTCTCACCCGTGAACAGAGGAGTGCCCTGCAGCCAGCCACTCCCAGCTCTCTTCCACCTGAATGGCACAAAGGAGCTGCGCAGACCCTTGGTCTGTGCTTTGTATCTGAAAACAGAATCTAAGAATTCCAGATAGCACCCAAAGAGTGTATGGTCCTCAGTGCTTAAAACCTATACCAATCAACATCGGGTCAAATTCCTTTCTTCTACTGTAATAATAATGAATAAGGCAAATACCTGAAGGCCCAACTCCAGAGAAACTTTCAGAAGAGTGATGTCTGGCAAGCTGTCCATGAGTGTTGCTATTTTAAATGCATCCTGGGCAAGTTTGAAGATGTGTGATGAGGAGTGGATATTTTTCTGGATGGATTCTAACACTGTTTCCAGCCTCCGAACATCACCTGCAAGGTGTAAACAGAATCACCAAAATGGAACAAGCTCCCAAAACATCCTGAGGTGCATTATAATTGAGCCTGCCCTTGCTATGCAATAGTATGATGTTTCACTTAGACTTTGTTTTTAGAAACCTCCCACAATTAAATCACATATGAATGAAAGATACAAGACAGCACAAACTCCTCCAGTGTCTGATGGTGTTAGTGCGGTACATGGCCAAAAGTCATCCTGATTTGTGAATTTTAGAAGTGATTTGTCCACTCCTGTCACAGTCTATGTTGTGTGTCAGAAGAACAAAAAGCTGTCTCATCAGCCTCAAATCAAGCTCATCTGGCTACCATCTAGCTAGCTTAACTACTTTGCTAGAAAATTAAGTGACAGGTTTAAGCCAGCTCAGTTTGTTGTACCCATTTCAAGCTCCTGTCAGACTGCAATTTGGATTCCTAAACACAAGTTTTATAATCTGTTTACTCCATGCAATATTAAAAGCATACATTTAGCTGAGTACGTAACTGACACCAATGTACCTTTGGCTGCTGTTAGCATGGTTGATGCCAGCTCACACTGCTGGGATTCAATGTGACTTAGGGTGAACCAGCGGGGATACCGGTTTGGAACAACTGATGCAATGTGGTGTGGGCGGGACATGTCTCCTGAAGGAGCTGTAGATTCCAATACTAGCAACCTGAAATAAGGAAGAAATCCTCTTTCATTAAATTATTAGTACATTAGCTTACTCATGAGCAAAACTAAAGCTTCAAGAACACTTGACCTTGTTTATGAAATGTGCCTTTTTGGTTAAAAAAAAAAGATTGGAAAATCACTTCTCAGGGAACCTTAAAAGTCCATTTGTCAAACTTGCCTACAAGTAGGCATCTGCAGGAATTCACAGGACAACTAAGCTCTCCATTAGCCACAGCAGCAGAGACTTTCTGTATCATGCAGAGAGCTGAAGTTTTTCTCCCTGCCTTGTTTCAGTCTTCGAACCACAGCCCTCAGGAAGGATATACTGATAACATGTAAATATTTTTCAGTATTTGGAACATACTTTCTTCACCTATAAATGCTCAAAGTAAGGGAGAGGGATATTCAATAAGTCATTCAGATTTTGACCTTGCAGTAAATTCAGATATGTATTTATGTCCAGAAAGGGCATTTTACTGTTCAGCTGACTACTTTTTGAAGTCCTTAAACTTCAGCCTACCAACGTTTTTATAATGTACTATAATCTGATGTTAGTGTCCCAAACAGCAGTGACCGAGGAAGTTTCCTCAACATTACTTTTCAGACTCCATTTTCTAGTCCTGAAGCAAAAATTTCTTTTGAGTATGCATCAATCTACAACAGTCTTATTGTGAATAAGAATTCATACTTAGAAAATTCAAATTAATGTGTTTGTTGCTGACTACTGTAACACAAGTGATTACTACAACAGAGACTCAACTGATGGTCCTTACAATACACTAGATACAAGCAGTAAACCAGATACTATATAAATGCCAATGCAAAAAGCAGGCGTGAACAAAACTAGGCATTTTTATTCAATATAATTAAGCACAGTTTCAGGACATGAATGGTCAATGAGACATCAAATACTAATAAGAATGTCCAGAAGAAAAGCCTTTCTGGTGCTTAGCTTCTTGATCAGGATTAACATCCGAGTTCTGCTTCTACCAGCTTTCATATGCAACTGATTTTCTAGAAGGAAGTCACCTGGGAGGACAATGGAAATTGGATCTCTTTCGTCAATAAAACTGCAACTACTGAATACTGAAAATCCAATGCATTATGATTTTCTGTGATAGAGTATTTCTTACAGAATAAGCTAATTTAAACATAAATTACAATTTCTTGCACTTAAACACCTAAGTTCTTTAAGTAACTGGAGTGCATGCCTTTTTCGCAATAAGAGAGTTTTAAGTTCCATCAGTTTTCTGTAGGTTCCTGAAGCATATTAGAGTAGCTTTATGAAGTCCCTGAGAAACGCAATTCTAAATATATTGTAGGTATCTAGCAGGCACATATGAATACAACACACCATATAAATAACTACCAGTAGGTTATATTAACATTTTCAGACACATGTATGTGCATGATAATGTAAAAAAAGACTTCAGCTGATTTTTTCCAAGCATAGACAGAGGGCAGGGGAAAGATGCATTATTAGATGGTTTCAATAAATAGTAAAAATCCGAACTACCTAATGCAAAAAGGGATTATTAAGTTATCAGTTACTGTAAATGGACAAAGAGCATGAAAGAAAGAGGCTGTTTTGGGGACATATTTTGTTACGTTGAATTTCTACATTCTTCTCCTGTGAAAAGAAATGCTGTTGTGCACTGGGGACTTTCACACTATTTTGGCAAGATTAGGGAACATCAGAACAAGCACAAGCAGATTTAGCATTCTTCACTTTTTTTTTTTCCCCTTTCAAACTTCAATTATTTAGCTAGGTTTTAGCAAAGCTACCTTGTGATTAAACATCACCATTAAAGTCTGGCTCCCAAAGCCTGGGTGACATTCAGGCTTTACAAGGGATCAGCGAAACTAAGCCAAACATCCAAGTTCAGATTCCAAGTGAGCAGTCAGCTAGGTCACTGCAGATCCATATCTCCAAGGCTCCGCTCCATGTTTCAGTGCTATGAGCAGAGAACTGTAGACAGAAGTGACCATCAGGGACAGCACAACCCTGTCCTTGCAGACCTGAGGTGTATGCATGAAAGGCTTTATGGTCTCAGCTTCCAAGGATTTCATTCTGAGTGTTCCACACACTAAAAGAGCATTCAAAAAATGAAACAGCAAGAGATTATTTTGAATACAGAGAGGTACAATACTCCAGAGCTGCCATCATGGGTCATTGACCTGTGTGGACACTGAGCATTTCCTGAGAAACATCTTTTTCCTGATTACTAAAGGCAAACGGGATGCAAGTCAGACATTTTGTTGTCATACGACATACTCCATTTAAATCCAAATATTCCTGCAGAAGGGGACAAGACTGCTTTGTTATGAAGCACAAGAAAAAAGGTACTGGCTCAGACCACACTGTATGGATTCAAGTCTATCTTTGAGAGTCAATTTATAAAGGCAGCCACTGGAACAAACAGTCCTACTGAACAGGGTAGGCAGCAGATGATCCTGAGACTGCTGGTGAGACACCTCTTTCCTCATTTCCTCACCAATACCATCACACACACACAACCACATGGTTGAGAGAACGCACGTGCTAAAGCTGTTGTTTAACACAAAACCACGTGCCCCAAGAGTGGGATTGTAAAAGAATTTGTAACAGAGAATGCCATTTTACAGTTGTAGATAAACACTAATTGTACATTTATAAATGATTATACGCTGTAGTTACTACAGAAACCATTTGCTTTTACAGATGACAGAACCAAACTAATTTCTCCTTAAAGGGAAGAATGCTTTTCAGAAAAAAAAAAAAAAAAAAAGACTAGCTCTTGATTACCAAGCTCTTCCCCCTTTTCCCAACCACTACTCATGCTTTTTCTAGGTGACTTGTGAATACGTACCGCATGGCTCTCAGTGCAGTTTTGTATGCCAATTCAGCATCATGAGGTAGGAGAGAGGTGAAGAGATACTTGGCAAATGTGTGCATTGGAACACTCTCTCGATGGGTAACTTCGCCTAAACCACTATATGGTCCAGCTGTAGGAAAGAGGAAAGAAATGTCAGTCTTCACATACTGCTAAAACCCAACTTCTAGACTTCTAAAACATTCACTATACCTTCAAATAGAATTGGTATACAGAGACAGATTTTGCTGTACAACAGTTAAAGTTATATTGCTATTTTCTATGAAATGTATTACATGTATACCACATATATACAATGTATTACAAGTGTATGAAATATCATAAATTCTTTGAGCCAACAAGACAGATTGCAAATTGTATAGTACTAAGCACACTACCAGTGTGCATATGAATGACAGAATGGTTCCAGTGCTCCATGGGGCTCATTCAGCAAGGCTATGGTATGCAAAAGTAGAAAGTGATAATCCTAGATTTGCCTCCACATAGTAACACTGTGCACACTAATCTCTGTGCAATCCGTTGGTGCATGACCGCTTTATCATAAATCCAAGGGGAAAAAAAAAGAAAAAGAGTGGCTACAGTGGAAAAACGTGTATCTTTAATTGAAGTTACACAACCAACCACCATAGCAGTATTTGATCCCTACTAACATCTCATTAGGCATTTAAATAACCCATTGGTCTGGACTTGGTCTCCCAAGAAGACTAGGTCAGATCTTGCACAAAAGCTGTTTTTGTTAGTCCATTATAGCCACGTGATCTTAAAAATTCTGTTTGCTGTCGGAAAACTATTCCCATTTTTGGGGCAATGGATTTTGCTCACATTCAGTGCAGACAGTGTAGTATTTCGACTTCGTAACAGCACCATCAAGATTGACAACAAAAAAGTTAAATGCAACTATTTCCTTGCCAAGTTCTGAATGTTCACAGTGCACATGAATCCCATTTTTACATTTTCCTGCAACCTTAAGACTGTTGTCCCTGTTAACCAGAAAACTCTGTCAAACAGTTTTTGACTTCAGCAACTAGAGGTTCAGGCATTAAATGTTGCAAGATACAGAATAAGAGTTTTACATTAAGTATTACTGGACTATTATTGCACAGATAGCAGCCAGCAGTCCCAGAAGTTACTACTACTACTTCTACTAGAGACTCCAATCCACCACACTTGGATGGATGGATGAATGAATGACCATGTGAGCACACTTTGCTGTGGAGTCACCTGTGTCATTTAAACTGCTTCCAGCAGCAGTTCAAACTAATACGGCTGACTATACTGAAGCAGACGGGGAGAGCAGATGAGGAAAACCAGCCAAGCTGTTTCAGCAATGTTTTTCTGACTGATGCTTTAGCACAACATGCAAAGATAAAATCACTATGCATGAAAAAATTCTGAGCTCCATAGGTGGGCCTTTCTGAAGACTGGGGCTGATTACAAAGGAAACATCAATGAAGATTTAGTAGGTGACAGTGTGTCTCAATCATTTAAAATGAAGTTGAAAGCCATTCAAAACCAGCTGGCATTGCTTCAATGAAAGAAGCCATTTCATATATGTTTGCCAGTTGGTGGTCCAGTCAGAAACTCAGTTAGGACACAAAGAATACATGACAAAGCATTTATATGAAAATATATTCTGCCATTAACTTAGCAGTCAAGCAAAAAATTAGAACAGTTCTTGCAAAACAGTCTTACGTTCTACTTTCCCACGCACTCAAATGGAACTGTGTACAGCATGCATTAATCTGCATTAACAGCATAGAAACCAGCTT
Source organism: Strix aluco (assembly GCF_031877795.1). NCBI lineage: Eukaryota > Metazoa > Chordata > Aves > Strigiformes > Strigidae > Strix > Strix aluco. The sequence continues at coordinate 11,502,379 of NC_133971.1, read as the reverse complement.
AATATTGGATTAAGCTTTCTTTATTGTATCTACAGGACTTTAACTATAAAAACACAATTGATATGATTAGCATCTTAAACCACTGCAGTGTTTTTCCTCCATGTGAGCTGGCAGTTTCTGCCTAACCCGGAGTAAATTGAAGTATTTTATGAAAGCCAGATTTCTCTGCACGCAGGAATACAAGACCATCATTGCACACTGCTCACCACAGCAATTTTGTAGGTAGTTATATTAGCAGATTACCTGCTACGATCACTTGTTTAATACTCTAAGACAACATAAAAGAATTTCAGTAAACTAGAATTATCAGGGAAATCCTGCCTTTTTCCTCATAAAACATCCTTACCAGTAAACAGATGCAGCAAATTGATTTTATAGTCCACAGGATCCCTGTATGGTGGTTAATAGCTGGATCCGGTGAATAGCTGTTCTTGTCCAAAGGCCAGAAAGCAGCAGTACAGCAACACCATAATGGAAACTTTCCCCATGGTGTGGCTTCTCTGCAGTTTCAAATGGCACCATCAGTAAGTACCAAAGTCTTTAAGGATCTGGGCAAAAATAGTGACTCAAAGCTGAGAACCCTAAACAACATACTAGACCTCTTCCATTAAAGAGGAAGTTTTAAAAGATAAATGTCTTGCAGAAAAAAAAGCAAAACCTGACTGCTGTATTACAGTCTTCTCAGCTTACCTAAAGCAGTACCACACTCCCCACCATCCCTTAAGCAAGCACTGAAAACTTGGACCATGCCTTTGGCTAATTGGTTCAAGTTTTTTCTTCCATTTAAAAAAACTAAACAAAAACCAAAAAGACAACCTCAGAACCCATGAGACTACTCTCTGTGAACATGAGGCTTAAGTGCTACACGTTAAGCCTTTTTAAAAGCTAAAACAAAAGTATGAACTTTTTTGCACAGATTTTATTACAACACACCAGCTAATTCTCAAACACAAATTGTTTGTCTTGGTCAAAATTCAGTCACAAGACCAGGCCTTAAGCCTCCAGATTTGACAACGTATTTCAATTTTCACATACGATACAAACTTCAAAAGGCAAGTCATTTTCCTAATTGCTACAAATAAAATGTTACATTTCTGTCCCAGTAATTCTAAGTGAATTTTCTCAGCTCTTCACCTGGGAAGAGAGGTAAAAACCTTGATACATTTACAAAGCTGCCAGTCCCTTTTTCAGGATATAAGGAACACTTAGAATTTTTCTACCCGAGAACTGTTGATGGTAACTGATGTCTGTATTATTCAATTGTGACCCTGGGTTGTATAATCAGGATACTGAGAGCATGACAAGCAACAAATTTAAAGAACAAAACGTAATTAAAATTAAAACAAAAGGCTTATAGGTCAACAGATGCCTTATGTCTACAGTCATGGGATATCTGAAGTCTGTTTGATTTTCGTAAGAGACTAGAAACAAAATTTTGCTGAAGTTCTATTTCAAAAAAACATCTGAAGTATGTAAGGCAGTTTCCACAGCAATACTAGTTCTGTGTGCTTGTGTAAGTGAAGACAGTTTAAAGAAGAAGTTAGCATCTATATTGAGCTACCTTCTAATAGGAAGACTGCTTGTTTTCGAAAAATCTTCACCAGCGTATCATCCAACTCAATTTCCTGTAGCTTAGAAATGAGCTGCTCCTCATTTCGACAAACCTTCTCTTGTGCATACAAGCCATCTGGCATTATTCGTTGCTGTCCCAGCCCTATCAATGCTACTTCCACAGCCAGTGTTAAATAAGATTCCCCTTCTTCTAAGAACTTGTGTGCAGGCAGGTGCTGGTACTCCAGAGATTTGCATTGCCCCATGTTCTCTGTAAGGGGTGACACAAACAAAAACACATCAGCAGAACATTCTAACCCATAATCTGCCTACAATGCCACATATAGAAATGCTTCCTCTGTTAGTATTACTTTTTAAAAATCATTTAAATTAGCACAATCTCAACATCCAGTGATCCAATCTAAAATATCCCATCCAATTCCACATGGCAGAAATACACAAAACAATTAGGTTTTAAATAACCCACTCAAGTAAAAATAAAGGTTTTCATTTTTAAATTGCATGGTTTAGAGAAAGGCGGTTTCTCCAGCTTCGTGTTAACAAAGCCAAAATTGGAATATCCATGTCATTTTTTTCCCCCACCCATCTCTGTATGTCCTTAAAGCCTTGATGTGTAAGAGGAAGGGAAAGGTGCTTATACACCTGCATAGATTTCGGCTTAAGATACTAGGATTGTGCAAATACAATAGGTCTGGGAACTCCACAACTTAAAACCATTCCCTGTTTGCTAGCGCTCTTTTTAGGCTTTGTTACAGTTGTATTTATGATAAAAATGCATATTATTAACACTAGAAGTCCTACTTTTAGTAAAGATTACATGTAAATTCCACACAGACCAAGCCATAAACTGCTTTAAAGAGTACTACCAATTCATTTGGCACTTCACAGACACACCATATGACAAAACGCTATTCCAACCTGTAGTAGTTTACAGTCTAATCTGGGAACAAAAAGTTATAATGGACAGATATAAGGAGAGAGACAACTGCAGCGAATGGGAAGGCTGAATGCATTTGGCAGATTGTATATGAGTGTGTAGGAGGAAGTTACTTTTCAACACACACTGTTCTGGTTTTTTTATGATTGCAAAGAATCTGATTTCTGATTTCTTTTAATTAAAATTTCTTCCAGAATTGGTGGATATGGGATTAGAAATTTATTGAAGAAAATCTGATTGAATAAAAGGAGTTTTGAGGCAAAGCTCCAAGAAGACTGTGGATGTGCATATAAAAGAGCTGCAGGTAGAGGAACGAATCCAGTTTCTGTCCACACAGATAAGGTGGTGATAAGAAGCTACTGCAGAGGTGGAAAGAGACTGAGAACAAGGAATTAATCAGTTAAGCTTCTGGGAAGCAAAAACTGAAATTAAAATGGTCATACACATCCTATCTCACATCATGTCTCAATACTGCAACACTGCTTTCCAACTCATATCATTTATAGGCCGTGTATGTGATCAGTTTTAAGTGTTTTGTCATCAGTTTTAAGTATTATGTACACTTGTAGCTATGAAGTCCAATAACATCCTGGGCTGCATGAGGAGCATTGCCAGCAGGTCAAGGGAGGTGATCCTTTCCCTCTGCTCAGCACTGGTGAGCCCACACCTGGAGTGCCATGTCCAGCTGTGGTCTCCCCAGTACATGGATATACTGGAGCAGATCCAGTGCAGGCCCACAAAGATGATTAAAGGACTGCAGCATCTCTCATATGAGAGTGAGACAGGTGGGGTTATTTAGCCTGGAAAAGAGAAGGCTCAGGAGGATCTTACCAACGTGTATAAATATCTGATGGGAGAATGTAAAGAAGACAGTGCCAGACTCTTCTCAGTGGTATCCTGTGACAGGACAAGAGGCAATGGGCACAAACTGAAATACATGAAATTCCATCTGAGCATAAGAAAACACTTTTTTATTGTGAGGGTGATTGAACACTGCAAAAGGTTGCCAGGAGAGGTTGTACAGTGTTCATTCTTGGAGTCATTCAAAACCAAACTGGACACTGTCCTGGGCAACCTGCTCTAGGTGACCCTGATCTGAGCAGAGCAGGTGGACTAGATGATCTCCAGAGGTGCCTTCCAACCTCAGCAATTCTGTGATTTCCTGCAGTTTCTCAGAAAGAGGACAGAGCAATGTATGTGCAGAGGGCTGCTGCTGCTATAAAGTCTTACTTGGTTTAATTTCAAGTGTGAAATACAGAATTGTCTTCAAGAATGAGCAACTGGTAATTTTCTAAGTATTTTCATATTTTACTTTAAACATTTTCTGTCCCTTGTGTTTTCTTAAGGAATGCAAATATGAGTTCTTATACTATAAAAACACTGGCTATGAAGTGGATTCAGAAAGGCAAGATAGAAAAATGCCTCCGGTAGATGAAGATTTATAGAAGATTGCTTCCTTTGCTTGGCCTTACCCATGAAGTCTGAAAATCCATGGAAGTTCTCATCATCTACCCTGCAGGCTTCCATCAGGCTACTGAAGAGGGTGCCAATAGGGTCCAAAGGGTGTCCCACCCAACCTTCAAGATTTGTTATTGAGGTTACTCCTCTGTGGAGAAGTTCTGTGACAGAAAAGATGGAGGAAGGAAAAGAGAGTGCATGTTAGCCCCTCAAAACAATTATAAAAGTAAAACTGATTAAAATGCTCTCAGTACAGAATACAAAGTATTTCCAGTAGCTTCTGCTTAGAAAGAGAAAATAGTATCTTTCAGGGTGAATTCATGTGAATATGTTAAGAGGAAAAAAAAAGAAAGGGATTGAAAGCCAAACATTTTGAGCACTAGCAAAGTGTATTATGGGTCAAAAAGTTCAACTGCAGTGTCTTTTGAAATCTCTTGCTCAATATCAGTAACTCTTCTGAAAATGTCTGCTGAAAAATTCTAGCAAAGACATTTTTGGTAAAATATTCACAACAGTTTCCTCACTCAGAAAGACACAATACCATTTTTACATTTTTAGTTAATCTGATGGCATTGAAATAAATGAAAATATTCTAAAATACATTCCAAATTCATAAATAAAACATGAGCTTATCCTGCATCTAAATATTTATTGAAGTAATAAACTCAGGATGACAGCTCCTTTAAAAAGAAAAGAATAAAATGTTTAAATGAGGTATACAAGAAAAAATTGTCCTTTAAGTGGATCAAATACATTTTTTGTCATTCTAAAACTTCAGTCAACAAATACCTCCACAGATACTTTGTTTTGTAGCACTCACCCATCATTCAGTTAGAACATGAAAAAATTGTTTAGCACAGTGAATTAAAGGAAGCATGGTTGTGGTAACAGATGTTAGAGGTTCCCCAAATCCCTTTTTCTACTAGGAGTCTCACGGCAACATCTCCCCTTTGACTCCAACTCCCAACTTTTTTTCTTCCTAGACATACACACAACTGAACTATGAGAGATTAGATGCATTATGGGTCAACATTTAAAAGCTGTCCACAAGCCATTAGGGATGCTCTGCTTCTCTGCCTGTTACACACTAACTTGTACCTGCCTCCCCTCTCTCTTGTTCATCAAGTGCCATCTTTCTGAGTAACCATACATATTATCACAGAGCTTTAAAATCCTGCTTCTTGTCTGTTTAAATGTGTGGGGCTACATAATGAAACACAGCCACACTGTCAGGAGAGTGGGGTTTTATTTAAAGAAGCCACTGATATGTAATATGAAAAACAAACAAGTAAATCATTGTCTTACTAACAAATAGCATGTACTAAAGATGACAGACAGAAGCAAGTAATATTACCAAAAAGGATTAATCACAGTGATTTCTTACTGACTCACTTATGTTCTCTTTATTCTATTGTGCCTACTTACAAGCTTCACTCCTGTCATGCCAAACAAAGGCTTCAGTCCTCCAGTCATAGACATTTAACTTTAAATCACGCAAGTGGTTCCACAGACATCAGGATCAGTCACATGAATAAAAGCTAAGTAGGAGCATGTGGTGTTTGCTGAACTAAAACCTAAAACTGGGCTGTAGCAGCAGAATTCATCTACTTAAAGACCAGCACATTTTACAGTATTAAAAGAGTGTTTCTGAAAAATTCCACACCTAAGAGGAAAAAAATAAAAAACCAGCGAATGACAACATAGAAACAAAAAACTTCTTTGTTTTGGGGGAGGATGGATCACATTCCATACACTCCATTTTTAATTTATAATAGCATAATATTAGTTGACAACTATAGGAACTGTTCACAGGGAAAGCAACTTAAAGTATTGAATATCTAGATACTGCATTAGCAACTGTGAATGAAAAGGAGCCGTACTATGACCAGCATACCTTCAGGAGACCCTTGCAGCAGACCCTTCACACCTGCCAGTGGCGTACACAGACACACACACACCTCCCCCCGCCACACCCACGTCCCTCCCTTCTTACCCCCCTAGTCTGAGAAGCTAGAAAAGCTGCAAAGCTTTTAAGGGAACACTTGTTAAGGAGACACATTACATGATAAAAAGACTTAAATTCTACTAAGTAATAACACAAAGGACTTTTAAGTTTTGTTCAAATCTAGGATCCACAACAGCGCTCAAAAAAGCCTGCTTCCTTAGGCACCATGGGAAAGAAAAAATGGAGGCACATTGGAACTGCCAGCTAGTTTTTTTTCAGTCAGGTGTCTACTTTGTCTTCTAAATGCTCATTTCTGGGAAAACACCTGCACAGAAGAGACACACTTGAAAAATTTACACATATGACTTCACACTGGTATTACTGCCTACAATGCATGAGGATACACATAGTTAAAGAGTAGAAACGAAGACCTAAAATAAAGTTTTAAGGTATTCTTGTAGCAGCTGAGAAAATAATTCCAGTTTTTCCGTGTTCATTCTTTAACGACAAAGCCATCCCCTTCTGCCACTGCCTCTTCAAACTAACGACAAAGTTCAGTGCAGGATTATTTTGGGTAGCAAGGATCACATGGCATAGAAACTGCATGTGAAGGAGAAGGTTCCTTCAGAAAAAAGCAGGGGTAGTCCTCATTAGAAGAACACCACAGAACATTTTATAAAAAACAGTGTTTCAAATATAAAAAAAGCAATTAGCTTCTATCCAGAAACACTAAAATTTTAAGCATTGTAAGAGACTCTTTTGGAACAAACTGCTAAATTTGATGAATTTCTGTAGTGCAGACCTTACCTCATTGTTACTTTCAAAGTCAACTTTAGGTTACACCTCAGAAACATATATTTCAGCTAAATTATATATCATACAAAAAAAATATTTTAAACACCTGACATGCCGAATGCAAAGCTCTGTTTAAAAGCCTGGAAATTACACAGGGTGAATATTTTCACTGCGTAACCAAAACCATGACTGGGATAAGGGCTCCATCATGCTAGACATATTGCAGAAGGCAGAACAGAGCCTTTGGCCTGCACAGCTTACAACTCAGCTTACAGAAAACCTCTGACATCCAGAATGTGACATTACCACTATGATCATTTGGACCAGAAGAGTTAAAGTCACCTCTTTAGTTTCAAAACTGGTTCTCTCATGCAAAGATCCAGTCTGATGGTGTTATTGTCACCTCGGTGTTATTGTCACCTCGCATATCCTTTGCCCTTCTCTTCCCCACATTTACCTTTCTTCTGAGCCCGGAACATTTCCAGCTGTTTCTGCTGTTGCCTTCTTAGTGTATTAACAATAGCTATTGCTAGCCTCAGTGCTTCTCGTGGGTATCCATGAGATCGTAATGCATCCACCCTCGCACAGGCTGTAGGAACATGTTCTAAAATGGAAAAAATAATTGAGAAATAGCAATGCTTCCATGTCTGCAATGGCCTGTTTTGCTAGGTTACTCAAAAGGGCTTGTTTGTTTGTTGTTTTTTTTTTAATTTATTTTTATTTTTAAAACTATGCAAGAGAGACTTAAAGGACTACTTCTGAGCCAGCATTTCAAGGGAGCCTCTGTTCTTTCTGCCAGGCTTTTCATTCATCTCCCCACTGTGCCCCCCCCCCCCCCCAAATAATGCCATAGAAAACGAACAAAGCAGCAAGTCATGGAAACGTCTTTCCGGTTTAGCCACTTACCATGCCAGAGGGGCCACCCGTGAGAGTCAAAGAGCAAGTTTTCAGTGTCGTCATGGTAACAGTAGTTGGTGTATAGGTCACTGCTGATAATGTGCTGTAAGTGGCTGTCCTGCCAGTGCAGATCGCAGGCCTCAATGGCTCGAGTGAACACTGTCCGATGTGGCCTGTTCGATGAATCTGTCATTTTCACAAGTTCAGAAAGCTGCATCAGCTTTTACTCATTCATATGTGAATCAGTATTTCACAGTATTCTTGTCTTCTGCCTATTCACCAACTCCCAACCGACAGCAGCCTGCCTTGCCCCCCACTGCAAACAAGCAGCCCGCAGATGACATTTCACATCCTATTATTACTCAACAGCTCAAAGTGTACACCATTCACTCTGCATTCAGAGAGAGATCTAAAAACCAGCATGGCTGATGCTAAACAGGACTTTGCAGAGGGAACAGCTAGAGATGAAGGACATTCAACAGCATGTACAGAACTCCTGTAAAAACAGACTAGGAAGTACATGGCACACAGCTACTCAAGCATCTTCAGCTTCTCTCCTCCTCAGACCCAGAGCTGTCAGGATGAGGGATGGATAAACATCGCATGGAAAGTTTTCAGTTGTTCTCTTTGAGAAGTGATATTAACTTTGAGCACTTGTGTATTTTTTTCTGTCATAAACATATACCAATACTGTAAAGAAAGTGAGGTATTAAGGCCACGGGACTGACATAATCCTTTCTGGACATTTTCCTATGACAAAATTGCTGTCAGCATGGCACTATGTCTATGAATGTTGAGATGCTGGGTCAGTTACCACTAGCCTGCCCAGGTTGGGCTGAATATCGTGAGATACAGAAAACAAAATACCTCTGTAGGGAGTTATATGCTGAATGAACTTCTGCTCCCAGCTAGCTGTGACATTTAAAAATGAACCAAATCCATTTCCTTCAGAGGTAGTCTTCCAAGAAAAAGAAACAAGGAAAGCCCCATCTAAGTCCAAATCTGTCACCTCCCAAGCATTTAACTTTAACTTTATCATAATTAAATTAAATACATATCAATATACTGAGGGTTTTGAGGATTATGAAGGTTTTTTCCCTAGGTAAATATCCTGATCTTCCCCAGTTATTAGCAAAGTAGTCATCTTTGCTTGAAGAGGACTGGACAAGGCTTCTGTCAGATTTGATAACAACATTTTAGATTTAGAAGCATGATATCGAGTAAGAAGAGACACCTCCTCCAAGACAGCAGTGTTGCCTCTGCACCCCCCCCACACCTGGCAGTGAAGACTGCACATCCAGAGCACATCCCACGGATAGCTGCTTCAGTTTCTCACACACTCAAGTTTAACGCAGTTTCAACAGATCTCTCTTTAAATAGGTATCAAAGGCTTTGTAACTGCAATAAAAACCCTGACACCAGAAGGAATACAAGTTTATAGTCAAGCAAAGAAACAGACTTTTACATGACATAGTTCAAGGACATCCAGTTTTCATGCAACATGTACTTAGAAGCACCAAGTGAAAAGTTAAAAGACCTAACTAAACACAAATACTTGCTTTGAAAACATTGCAGCCCCAGCACGAAAAATACACCTATTTATCCTTTCTCCAAGGATAATATTAGTGAAAATAATTTTCGCTGGTCAATCCTCAACAAGAGAGTTACTTGTCCCAGGAAAGAGTGCTGAATTCTGCAAGGCTAGAGTATATAAGATAGAGGTTATACTATATGTTGCAGTCAGTGCATATGTTTAGGCTCACCTTGGTTAGCATTTGCACCCTGAGGCAAAGCATTGGTTAAATTGGGCAGCTCGTTTCCATGGTTTCCATCTTCCCAGGGACAAACATCCACACTGTTCCATTTTTTCAGCTGTTTTAGCCAACTGGCCTTCTGCTCCAACTTGCAGTGGGGATTTAAGACTATACACATCCACAGAGCACCTGATTTTAAAAAAATTGCTAAATTATGTTTTCTATTAAAAACGCAGCAGCCAATGACTAATTCCAAACTTCTATACTATAACACTTTTTCTCCCCTCAAAGGCTACACTGCTTGCTTCCCAGCTATGCCTAACACCAGGCAGACTGAATTCCCAATGCAGGATCTTGGAGCTGGCGTGGCCCCTCTGAAGCAGTTGAGAGACAGTACCAAGCCAACCTTCTCAATTAAAAGGCATTACAAAGTCCTTTGTATTAGAAAATCCAGAGTTCACAATGTATGGCTTATCAGACAGGAACATCAGTCAAAAGCAAAGAAGAATTCACATAAAGTTACAGCAGGAAATTACCAAAGTTTGTCTTCTAGTTTTTGTACCAGAAGCGAATGTTGTTTTCTACAAACAAGAACTATGTTATCTTCCAGCTTCACATTACAGGAACCCAAGAAGTGCGTTAGTAAGACATGGATTTTGTAAATGTATACTTCCACACTCAGAACTCAGCAGAAGTACTGCTGATCATGTAACTTGTTCCAAACACATCTGGGTCTCATAGATCCAGTAAACACTGGTTTTGTGCAGTCTAATAGGAATAAGATATTTTTCCTGCAATTACTTCAGTAATTTGGTTACACTAGAAAATTTGTTTTACATTTGCTGTTTACAGAGCTTGAAGGGAAAGCTAATTTGTGCTGACATTTCACACACACCATCACTTTGGAACCTGCTCCCTGGGACTATACAGCAGGGCAAGCATAAATACATCAGGGTCTCCGGCAACAATTTTCAAACGCACAGATTTTTCTCTAAATCAGCTGTCTTCATCAGCGTGAACTTTGACAGAAGCATGAAGACATCTGAAAGTACTGTTCAGCAACAGTTCATTTGCTCATTAAGAATATGCCTTATACACTACAAGAAATTTAGAGAATACACTTAAACTACGCAATCTTCATGACAGGCTGGGGAAAAAAAAAGAATAATAAAACTGAAGCTGGTTCTTCTAAGATAATAAAATTCTCACATTCAAGTATTCTTCTGCTAACTAAGAAAGCAAGATGGATACCCAGAGCACAGGTCATCACATTACATTCATTCCTAAAGTAACTCAGCATGTCGGTATGCCACAAGCACAGGAGCCAGTGGAAACACAGCTTGATCCTTAAGGTTGCAGGTCCCCTGCTATTCAGATCAACATGGAATGGGGAAGTAGTAGCAAAGAAATCTGAAAACCACAACAAAATATGATATTGTACAGTGCAGAACACCAGAGTTACTACAGTACTGCAGATTATTACTCCACAGTAGTTAAATACAGTACAGCAAGTGGTTTGGGTTTGGGTTTTTTTGTTTGTTTGTTTTTTGAAGTGTCTAAAACTTGTCATGGGAGTGAATTAGGCCAATGCTATTTTTTAATAAGTTCTTTTAAAATCAAATCTTATGACTTTCTTTGAACACACTCGTCAACATGCTTCACTCTCCAAACAGTCAAATTACAACTGGTTCTTACTGTTAAGCATCAATGCACTCAGCACTGCCCAAAACAGAATTACTACATTTCTTGCAATCTGCAAAGCAAAACAAAAGATGGGGCATATTGGAAGCCTTGGAGAATAGTTAACTTGGGCTTGCTTATTTATTTTCAAAATCAAGTATCTCTTGAGGGCACTAAGGAGACACCGTACCTCTCAGCATCTAATAAAAAAAGCTAATTTGATACTTTGTAGCCAGAGCAAAGTGGAATACCTTAACCGCATTTGTTAAGTATTTCAATCATCCAGCAAGGTGGAACACATTACTGCTTACACCATGTCCCTACAAATTGAGTGGCCTCTTCTTTTTACATGTCCCAGAAACACCACTAGAGGCAAAGGAATTCACTCGCCTTCTTCAGAAGTGACACTATGCGTGCGGTACATCTCAAAGGCAGGAGAGGGAAGAGATACCCCCAAGTACCAAAATCCTTTAAAAACTTCTTTGGTTTAAAGAGTGAAACTATGTCAAGCATAACTACATTGTTAGCGGTGACTGTCTCAGAAACCCAGGCTATTTTTATGCAAATGAAGCACAAGGACAAGTGTATTACTAATAAACCCCACACAAACCACTTAAAATTTCAATAGAGCCCAACTGCACCCTGCTCCCAGTGACTTCAGGGCGAGCTGCATGCACATCTGAGATCTCTCACCCAGCTTTCACGGCTGTCGATTCCCTGCAGGAAGAGGAGTGCGAGACAAAACTCCCCCACCAGAAGTGAAGGGAACAGAAAGAGCCTCAGGCTCAGCTCCTGTACTGCTACAAAGGCTACCATCTGGGAGAAGGATGCACAATGCCAATGACCCCACACTCTTCAGCCTATTTGGGTTTCTAGGTTTTTTGGTTGGGGTTTTTTTGTGTGTGATTTTTTTTGTTTTTCCCTAGCATGTGTGTGTTTGCCTGTATTCATATTTCTTCCTCCTCCTGTTCCCTAAGCATGTTCCCCCTCCCCTGACATCTGCTCTGTTCTGGCTCTTTCAATTCACTGGTTCCTGTCCTGCTTCTAGCACTGAAAAGTCCGAGGAAAGTGTTGACTTGTGCCCAGATTTTTACATGCCAACTGGAAGGAGCGTGGAGGATATTCTTCCTATTTCACTCTGATGCTGCTCAGTGGAAGCCCCCCTGAGCTGGCCCTTAAATGTCACCACCCACCTGAAGGCTTATGCTGGCCTCAAACAAAAGATTCTCTATTTTCTGCCTAACGGCTCCCAGACAGGGGGGAAACTGCTGATCACACTTAGTCCCTACTACAGATAAAGCTTATGGAAAAATGAAAGGCAGCTACTTGTAATTTGTGGGGAAGGTGTCTAAATCCATTTCCAGTGACTTCAGCCTGGACACTGCTGTTGACAGTCTTTACTTGAAGTTTCCCAAAATTCCTGGCATTCTCAAGTTTACCTGTTTGACTAGATGTAATGACGTCACCAATGCCATCTGCAATATCAAAAGTGTCTTATTTAATGAAGAAAAAACCCCAGAGAATGTTTGTGTTTACACACTCTTGTTTTTCTCTCTAACACAGCTTGCTCTCTTCTTCCTGTCTCCCTTTCCCCAGGCACCAGGTATCTTTTCATACTGTTTTCAGAAGGCTGACACATCTTCCCCCCTCAAACTACATACTACTAAACCAAAAGTAAAGTTCTGATTTGGATCTCTTGACTGTGACATACGTCTTTCCATCATAAAACTTCTCACAGCAAAGTGGCAAAATGATCACAACTCAATATACAAAAATTTTTCCCCCAGAAGATAACTGGAAAATAAGACATGCTGCAACTGCAATTTGATATTCAATTCACAAGGGAATGAATATTAGAACTGTCATAATGAAGTGAGGAATTGACTATTTTGGTTCAACACTAATCCTTTTGACCTGGAAAAAGCCATCTTTGCCAAAACAGGCCTTTGGTTCAGACAGCTCTCCTTTTGAAAATGCACAGTTGTCATTCATCTTTAGTGTGCCTCACATCACAAAAAAATTGGTTAAATTACTGCTTTACACAATGCATGCCTTCCTTGTACATACAAGGGAACATCAGTACTTTTGTGTTTCTCAGTAGACATCCATACCTTTGAATTCATGAGGGAGAGAGACAGCATGCCTTCACAATGACTAGGATTTAAATATGCAAACTGAAAAGCATACACATCCTGTGTATGCATGTATTCATGAAGCCAAAGGAAGTGCAAGGACTGCACACAGACCCTCCTGAAAGATTAAGCATTGCTCAGTTTTCATAAATCCCATTATATTTTACTCGTCTCAGTAAATGGGAAGTTGGTGATGGAAACAGTTTAGTGGGAGGCGAGGACATTGACTATGATTGAAGATCCAGAGTACAATTCTGTTTGACTGATTACAGTCTTCCCAAGAAATCTGCTTTTCCTAGAAGTATTACGCTACCCTGTCAGGGCTGCTGTGTAGCTAAGGTTGGGTCAGCATTTTCTCATTTACAATATCTGTGTAATCAATGGCTGAGACCTGGCCTTTGCTTTGGCATTTTACGTTTAGTATACTTAAGATCAATCCATTCATTTGCAAAATTAAAATATGCAAGAAACAGATACACATCTACTGTGACATTTCTTTGCCCTTCCCATTAACGCACATCTCTTTCTTAAAAAATAAAATCCCATAACTACCAGATTAGTAGCATTTGATCATTTCAAAGAAAATGGAGCCATGTAATCAAGACCGTTCCCTTTGTGCAACAGACAAATCGGCTTCAGCACTTGCTGCACACTTGCTGCTGTGCCCCATGTAAGCCTAATCAGTTCTATTACAAAAACATAATTTCCCAGCATGCCAGAACAGAAACAATACTAGGAGACAGAACCTATGACCCCTTTAAAGTAGAAGTGTCAGCAAAGGATTGTAAAGTGGTTTACATCTGTTTTTTAAACATATATGCACTTTCACTGGGACAGCCACTTGGAAGCCTCAAAGAAGGTAGTGTATGGTATTTATTGCTTCTCAACAAGGACAAGTGCCTTCAGAATGAGTGGCAAAGCCACCTCCTTCCTGCAGGCACAGAGCGATCTCCATTAGAACAAAGCATAACCAGAAGTCCCATGGAAGAATCCTTCAATTAAACAGTTGCTTTTATGGAACAGTGAAGATAGGCAAAGCACTTCAGTGCTGTTCTTTCCTCAGTAAGAACCCCAAGGAAAAGTATTCAGCTGGATCCAAGTTGCAATTTTATTCATAAAAACAATTCCTTAATGCATTTCGGTTTCTCTGTGCAGCCTTCAGAAAAAAAGGCTTTCTGTGGGTGCTGTGTTTCTTGGAGAACAGAATGTTTCATTTTGCTCTAATTCATTCTATTACTGAATTAAACCTTGATGTATTGGTCTTGACAAGCGCTTCATGCTGATTGTATTGTGTATGATAGTATAATCACTCCCCATGCATTTCACACTAGCTGGCTGATTAATGCAATAGATTACCTGCAGCACTGATGGCAAGAGGGAATCATTGCTCTTCTGCACACTAAACTCTGAATGTGCATTAGAGAAAGAGGAAGTGTAACCCAGAGAAAAAAAAAATTACCTATTTCCTTCACTTTCCCTTTCACTCTTGCTGCATACTGCTGCCTCAAGGGTTAAAGGCACACATGCATATGGGTGAAAGGAAACAGGCATTAATATATATATTGAGATTCTATTCTAAGCCATCATCAACTACATGCTCTGATCTCTGTGTCAAGTAACAAAGAACTCCTGCTCTCAACTTTTAGCCCAATGGAAAAAGGAACTAAGCACTTCTGTTGGTTTCCATGAGTCCCTTGTTCTGGGTTATGCCTGTTTGAATTAGTTTTAAAAACTGCTGCATCTTTGCAGACACTGTGCCATTTGACAAAATGGTTTCATGTATGAACAGAAATCTGCTTGAAAGGTGCAGTTTACAGTATCATAGACTAAGACTACAATCTCCCTAAGAGAGCACTTTGGATCTGTCACATATCCATTAGATGCCACTCTGTGCATCGATAGCACCCTTATAACCTAACCACTGCAGCAAGTCAGGGGCTATTTAGTCTACAAAGCTAAAGGAATGTATAAAGCACCTGCAAATGGATCTCACTGATTATTTTCCCTAATACTCATAAAACCATTCATTTGTTCACAGATAATCAATCAAAGATAAAACCACTGATAATACTAGCACAAATAGTATGAAAACACTCCTTTGTAAGTATCTTAATATGATTCTTCACAATTTTAAGTAGTTGCAAATACTTACAACTAGGTGGTTAACACAACATGTGCTCCTGCCCAAAACAGACATCAGATATTTCATCCAGACTTTTAACTGGTAATACACTCTCAGCAGTTAGTCTGTTTTCAGAGAGTTTGACAATATTCAGAAGTTAACGTGACTACTAACTATAAATACACTAACCTACCTGTATGTAAATTTATCATTGAGATGAATTAATCTCAGTTAATTTTTTTAGGAAGATGCAAAACTGGAAAGTTTGGTACGTTCATCAAGCAAAACAAGGCATTCATAAAAGAAAGCGATGAAAATACCTCTCTTTTTTAATGAAATGGACAAGTGGAAACAATCCCTTGCATAGCGGGAAGTTCAGAAAAAAAAATGATTGCCAGAACATGCTCAGAGAATGTAAATAACCCACTGTAACTAGCCAGAAAAACACATTCTGATTGTCTAGTCTGAATTCCTTCCTACTCTTAAGATTTCCTGAGTTACTTTCAACAATTGCTTTTGGACTGAAAGGCAAGTTTTTACAAAAACAGCATACTTCAATTAAGACTTCTAATACAAGAATCTAGCACAGCTCCTGGTTAGTTTATCTACTACCTAGCTACCACAACTGAAAATTCTAAGCTTATTTCTAGTCTTCTAGTTAAATTTGTCCAGCTCCAATTACAATTTTCAGCAACCTTTTGTTTGCTTAGCAGAAGTGTCTTCCCTATCCAATTTTTAGCCTACACAGGCATCGTAAATTATGAAGGATTTCTTTTGTCTTGTTTTAGTAGATCCTAGCAGACTGAGATTCTTGCACTCTTCATTTTAAAATACTTTTCCAATTTTCCAGTTGTTTTTCCAGTATCCACTCAAGACAGAAAACTGGAA